>NC_140589.1:1209026999-1211426999 GCF_964204655.1 Triturus cristatus | reverse complement strand
AATGTTCAGAATATACCGTGAAGAAAAGGCAAGACAAAAACTAATTCACCAGACAAAATATGTCACAAAAAAAAATAAAAAAATCAAGGAAGTATACCCCCACTGCATTTTTTAAAAGTACAAGGAATTTATTAACTACAATATAAGAGCACAAAATATACAGACAGGAAGCAAATAATGGACTGTGCCCCCTGAAGTGAGCAGGTAATGAGGTCCTTATGAAAACAAACAAATATATCAAGTTTAAGTATGTTGCACACAAGTAACCACCGTATGCATCTCTAACCTTGTCAGAGCTCCTCCTCCAGACAAAATGGACGTTCTGAAAAACAAAATGGTTAGGAGTCACTACAAATGAATTGGTCATTATATTTTAGGATATACAGAATAAAAACAGTGACAGTTCCATACTATTCTAAAGGCTATATCAGAGCCTGGTATTTTCTCCAAAAGAAAGGTAGAAGAAAATGTAAGCAGTAGGGAGTAAGGATTTAATTTTCAACTGCACGGGGCACTTGCAAGTGAAGCACACTAATCAAAAGAACGGTCACATATCTGCACTGTATACTACAATTAATAAAAAGATTTATGGTAAAATATTGGTTAGCCATAAAAGCATAAGTCCAGAAAAACTAAGAATGTAGAAAGATTAGACCCAAAATTGAGTGCCTAATTTCCAATATTCTCACGGTGTGATAAATCTTGAAGGTGCATCATCTTATTGTAACCAGGTGCAATAGATTGAGCGAAAATCTTCAGCCTACTTAACGGTGATCTGATCCCTTCCCATGTCTGGTATTCACCCATGTCGAATCACCATTTTACAACAATCCAATTCCGGTCTGTTGTCCACTGATACTTAGGACCTATTAGACTGCAGATGTGGCAATGTCCGGGCATCCAAATTTGATTAAATGCAGATGGAAGAGAATAGATTCTGTCGCCGGTTACCAGATGACCCTCCCTCTACCCTGCATTCTCCATTGCATTTGGAGTTAGGCTTGGGATATGTTCAAAACACTGTGAATGCTGCACACTTGGCTCTTTGGTGTTCTATTTGGTATAAGAAAGAAGCCAAACTTAACCAGGCAGTCATTAGAGATTGTTTATGTTGTGAGCATGGTTCGGCCATCCTATGATTAAAGTATATCAAAGAGTTTCTCGGTGCTGGGATGTGCCCACCTGTTTGAGCACCCGGAGACAATTGTGAAGAAAGACAGAAACTGGGTCCAGGACTATTTTTTAAAGCATAGCAAGCTACTAGGGAATAACGGAAGTGGCTAAACCAGCAGTCCAAGATTATTGCATCATTCAAATGGTACCAACTAATGCTCCATACTTATTATATGTGATTAATGTGTATGAGAGAACAATGCTGGCAAGGTTCAGGTTAGGCTCCCTCCTTTGGCTAATATGTTTTCCCTTGGCCATTATTCTTCGGATTCCATCTGTATTTGTCCATGTGATGAGCATTAAAGCCAAACCATTTTACACTTAGTCTTCTTTTGTCAATTCTACTTGCTGTACACAAATACATTTTTACTACCCCTATTACGTAGACATAAATTTTCTAGTGTAAAGCCGCTCTATTTTACCTGCTGCAACTCAATGACCACTGTGTAAGCCACAGCGTTGCCAGCTGCTTAAAGTGTGTTCTAGCCAAAAGAAGGAGCATTTTGTTTTGATGAAATAGTTTTTATTTTCCATTTTATAAAATGTTGTGGGTCTTGTATTGTAAAGTATAAGTTTGGCCCTGGCATCTTACTTTTTATCCATCTTGTCTTTTTTTAACTTTAATGTCCTTGGATTCAAAATGTATGCACCGTCACTTTACATATTGTAAATTATTTTATATTTTTTATTCCTTTAAACATATGTGTCCTATGTTACATGATTATTTCTTATTGCATGCATCTTTTATGATCTGCCTTCTGCAGTGGGTTCTCAACTATTGCAGACATCTGGATTTAATAAAAAGAGCACATATTCCAATTCTAGTATGGCAACTGATGCAACCATGCACTCACTGAAAAGATCTGTATGTGCGCTGTGCAGGGCTTAAATCTGAATCACAGCAGCCCTATGTAAAACTTTATTCTTCGGATGGGATAAAATGCGTACTTGGAGTTAAGTAATTTAAACATAACGGTAAGCATAAAGAAACAGTTCTGTTATTTTAAATTTACAAAGATGTTCATTATCAATCTATATATATATATATTATCTACTGGCGGTCGCCAGTAGATAGTTATAGTTAGGACAGTGTTTCCATAGGAAATCCGCAACATTCTATTTGGAATAACTTTTGCGTCGATTGACGAATCCTCGCGAAATTTTCAAAACAGGTGGGGCGCTCCGCTCCTTCCCTGAAAGTCTCGGGTGAATTCGTCAAGCGGGGGCTTAGAAAAAGGGGGGGTCCCAAAACGCGTTTTCCCCATGCATTTTCCCACAGGACCTTTAGTCCGCGCCACAGCCCGAACGGCTGAACAGAAAACCTTGAAATTTGGCAGAGAGGTAGTCCTCAGGTCAGGGATGTGCCTTTTGCAGGTCTGGTGTAAATCTGTTCAGTATTTTCTGAGAAAATAGCATTTAAAAGCATATATATATCTATAGGCGCGCACCGTGCGCGTACGGTAAGCGCACCCTGCCGTGCGCGAGCGCAATTCTGATTGGTTGTTAGATCTTAGTAAACATTCGAATCGGTCGAAACCAGGAAGTGTCGGCCGCCATTTTGTCTCTCGCAGTTCGAGGGAGGTGAAAAATAAAGGTGGAGAACATGAAAAGGGGGCAGGGTGGACAGTTCCTGACCCCCTAGCCATTGTCAGGGGGTCCCCAAAGGACCCCCAAGGGCCATAAATGTTTTTAATATTTTTACGAAAAATCGCAGAGTGAAACAGGAAAATTACGCGAACGGCGTAACGTGGGCGCACAGTGCGCGAAGCGCACCGTGGGCCCACAGAGTGCGCACGATGCGCGAAGCGCACCGTGCGCGCACGGTGAAAAACCTTTAAAAAAATAAATAAATAATAAATACATAACTTAGCATTTAAAAAACCGTACAAATTCACTGAAAAAACCATAGGTTTCACACATGTTATAGTTAGGAATTAGCATTTAAAAAACCTTGCAAATTCACTTAAAAAACCATAGGTTTCACACATGTTATAGTTAGCTGGACATTTCCCTCGTAAAAAACCAATGAAATTCCCCCGTTATAGTTAGTAAAGGGAACTATAACTCACGCGACCGCAATCCACTGCTGATGACGTCAGATATTACATCACTGATGACATATGTGTCTTTCTGTAAAATAAATATTTATTAAATATGTATAGCTAAAGGTTAAAGGAAAGACAAATGGGTAAATAAGTGAATAAATACAGTGATGTAATATCTGACGTCCTCAGCAGTGGATTGCGGTCGCGTGAGTTATAGTTCCCTTTACTAACTATAACGGGGGAATTTCATTGGTTTTTTACGAGGGAAATGTCCAGCTAACTATAACATGTATGAAACCTATGGTTTTTTAAGTGAATATATATACATATATATATATATATATATATATTCACAGAAAAAACCATAGGTTTCAGGCACGTTATAGTTAGGAATTAGCATTTAAAAAACCTCAGAAATTCACTGAAAAAACCATAGGTTTCAGGGGTGTTATAGTTAGCTGGACTTTTCACTTGTACAAAACCATTGAAATTCCCCCGTTATAGTTAGTTCAGCTAACTATAACTCGCGCGCCCGCAATGCACTGCTGATGACGTCACATATTACATCACTCATGACATGGTCAGTGACATCACTCATGACATCACTGATGACATCTCAAATGACATCACTGATGACATCACTGATTACATCATCCAGTGAATGTGTGTTTTTCTGAAAATTAAATATGTTTTATATATGTATATCTCAAGGTCGATGGAAGAATAAATGGGTATATAAGTGTCTAAATGGATGATTTGTTTTTGAAAAATTGATTGTGTAACTGACTGATTAAGTGTATCATAGTGAATACATGGCTTAGTGAGTAATGTTTAAATATGTAAATATCTGTATCAGTCTCTCACTTTGTGTATAAGTGGCTGCATGGGTTGGTGAGTAGCTACATGGGTGTCTATATAGGTTATTAGTTGGTTTTTTGAGTATCAGTCTGAGTGTCTGCATGGTTCGGTGGGGGGTATTACGTAGTGCATAGGTGCATGAATGAGTGATTCACTCTTTGTATGTGTTGAACACAGCATGTGTGCAGGACTGTATGGGTGGATGAGTGTGTGTATGGGTGTGTTAGTGAGTGAATGACTGTCTCAATAGTGTCTTTATGAGTAACTACATATGTTTTAAACTAGTATATGTGACTATTGGTGTATATATGTGAGTATATGTGAGAGTGAGAGATTGAAAGAGTACCTGTATGAATAAGTATGTGTTTCTATAAGTGATTGTTTAAAAGACTAAGTATGTGTAAGTTTCCATAGAAGTAAGTGTGGTGGTGTGTGTATAACTGTATATGCAAGTAAATGTATGTTTGATTCTTTATTAGCATGAGTGACTATGTGTGTGAGTAACTCTATGGATGAGTGGCATTGTGTAACAGGATGTATAGGTGCATGAGTACATATGATGAGTGAGTACATGTATGAGTGACTGTATAGGACTGTTGGTGAATGAGTGGATGTGTATGTGGATCTTAGAATTACTGAAGAGGTTGTTGTAACTGGTATTGGTATGTCCATTGTTTTGAAAATTTTAGTCTCTATTTTTGAATGTGTGTATCAAAGGTTATATTAGGGTGAGAGGAGGTCTGCCACTCTATCACAAGGATGATGTCATCAGTGATGTCATCAGTGATGTCATTTGAGATGTCATCAGTGATGTCATGAGTGATGTCACTGACCATGTCATGAGTGATGTAATATGTGACGTCATCAGCAGTGCATTGCGGGCGCGCGAGTTATAGTTAGCTGAACTAACTATAACGGGGGAATTTCAATGGTTTTGTACAAGTGAAAAGTCCAGCTAACTATAACACCCCTGAAACCTATGGTTTTTTCAGTGAATTTCTGAGGTTTTTTAAATGCTAATTCCTAACTATAACGTGCCTGAAACCTATGGTTTTTTCTGTGAATTTCAAAGGTTTTTTAAATGCTAATTTCTAACTATGCCTACAGAGATAGGACATGTGAAGAAAGAAGAAAAAATGCACAGAAAGAAACAAAAGAAGTGCAGAAAGAAGCAACAGAAGTCCTCAAATACGAAGATAAGTGCAGGAAGAAGGATAACGTGCAGAAAGAACAAAAAGAAGAGCAGAAAGAAGCCTTGTTGCAAAATCATCCTGTACCCTCAACTTTTTCAGACGGATACTGGTGGTAACTGAGTCTGACTAGCCAGTCCTAGAGCCAGTGCTATGTTAAAAGACACTTAGAATACAGTGAAAACACCTACATACACTAGGGAACATTATGCGTTGGGGTCCCCCTGTGATTAGCATGACCTCCTCTGTAAGCCCCTAGTACATAATAGGGCATGGGGATTAAAACTACCTCTTAAAACAGGCCACAGGGCGTTTTTGCACACGTTAACTCAGGCCCCGTCTCCTCCCTTCACCACTGTGTAAACACGCCCTGTGTCCATTTTTAGTTGGGAGATTAAGTTCATTTGAATCCTGAGGGTCCCTAGGGTCCAACTAGCCCACTAGGTACCTCCAGTAAATGCCACAGAGCTGTGTTGCAGAGAGGTGTAAAAAGTGGCACGGCCTGGACCACCTCCTTGCAATGCAGCTCAGTGGCGCTTACTGGAAGCACTTGGTGGGCTAGTTAGCCCCCAGGGGCCCTCAGTATTGAAGGGAAATTATATCCCCAATTTAAAACGTGCCATAGTGCGTGTTTGCACACGTCACCTCAGGCCCCGTCCCCTCCCTTCACCACTGTGTAAAAGCGCCCTGTGGCTGTTCTAAGTTGAGAGATTAAGTCCCCTTGAATCCTAAGGGTCCCTAGGGTCAAACTAGACCACTAGGTACCTCCAGTAAGCGCCACAGAGCTGTGTTGCAGAGAGGTGTAAAAAGGGGCTTGGCCTCAGAACACCTGTCTGCAGCGCAGCTCCCTGGCGCATACTGGAGATGCCTGTTGGGGGCGCGTTTGCAGAGTGCTGCACGGAGGGGGCATGGCCTCCGGCACGATGCCAGTCTTTTATTTATTTTAATTTTTTAAGAAGGGGGGCTGTGTGGTTCCCCTTCTTATTCTAATTTATTGGCCCTGATGACCCCATCCCCCAGGGCCTGTCTCCTAATTATATTTTTTTGAGCACAATCCCTAGGGCCGGCCACTGTTTTTTATTATTTTAAAAAAATATTTATTTATAGACACACCTAGGACATGCTGGACAAACCGTACGTACCTATCACCATGACGATTTGCGGGATATTCATTAAAAGGCGACTATGCATGCAATGAATCCACGTGGAATGTATTTACACTACTAGTGAAGCTCTGACATGTCTGATGCCCTACCGTGCCTAATCCCGGTAGACACCCTTGTCGTTTATTTATACAAACATGGGTAGCTATTGACGGGCACATTTAATACACATGCACACCAAGCCATTCAAAGGGGATTCGACAAAAATTCGACCAAAACTATGCAAGAAACCCCCCTCACGGTTAATAAAACACACATCCACTGCCGGATGTGTAATACTTTTTATTTTACTCTCTGGAAAGGGGACGAACATCACTTGAGAGTCACAGCGCGCTCCTGACAGAGCCCAATGCTGTGTTACACCCACCATTGCCTGCCGAGTGCCACACACCTCTGTGTTGTATTCCACTAGCTAGTGCATATGCTATGACACTCTCTAGCCCATGTGCACTGTAACACCACCCCGTGAATATGTCATGCCACACTTGTCTTCGCACGGGTTATATTGCCCCATCTAACGTGCCTTCCTCGATGCCTATGTTATAACGCACAGTGCTATGCCATACATATTACAATCTGCGATCCATATCTGTGTCACAGTGCATATGCAACGTTACACTCCCCAGCACATATTTTATATTACAACTTTAGAGACTAGTTAGGTTACACAACACTGCCCTGTGCATATTACACTCCAAGGCGCATATCGCATAGCACGCGCTAGTGCCTGTGCTATCTCGCGCTCTCCAATGAATCTGTCATTGCGCACAATGTATTGCATATTATATTTCACGCCGGTTCATCTTATATCACACTTTTTGGTGCATAGTTTATACCATACACTATATCTAGTTTTCATTTTCAATCGTGCTCTCAGGACTATGTTCTATATAACACTGTGTTCACCTACCCTTTTCACGGGCATTACATTTTGCGATAGGGGGTGGAGGGTCAGGGGGTGTTTCTGCCAAGTGAGCCCGGAGTCACAGTCACAAACGTCCTCTTCTTCCTGAATAAAAGTGAGATTATGCTGCATACTTGTTCATATTTTAAGTAGTTCGCACAGACTCAATATTTTAAAAACAATAAAGTTCCTAATACCCGCCTTCTCTGAACAGTTAGCTTGCTGCCCCATCCCCCTCCTCCCTATCCTCTGTTGTGTGAATCCATGGAATAGCCTCCTCCCTCCTGCCATGCATGGTCTGATGTGCTGCCACTGCCCTCAATTTAGTATGATGTACCAGTCCACTCCTCCTGCCCTCCATTGCCCAATTCTATGCCCCATCATTGACCTCCTGCTTAAACTCTGTGCTTAGCTTGCTGCCCCTATTCTCCTTCCCCCTGCCCTCCGATGTCTTTGTGCATGCCCCTGCTCCATCCTTTTTGCCCACCATGTCCCATGGACCTGCCACTCCTATCTACTCTGAGTGTTCTGTTGAGCTGCCACTCCCCTCCCACCTGCCTAGCATTGTCAGATGACTGTAACCTGTCCCTGCCACCTCCACCCTGCCTGTCCACATGCCATGCCCCTATCCTCTTCCTCCTGTCCTACATGGTCCATTGTACTGCCACACCCTTCTGCCCTCCCTGGTCTGTTGTGCTGCAACTGCTCCTCCTGCCTGCCCCGTGTGGTCTGTTGTGAGGTCCCTTCCCCTGAACTTTGTCTGTGCACAGGTCCTGACCCTCCCTTCTATCCTCCATCGTCCTTTGTGCATGCCCCTGCACCCTCCTTCTTGCCCATCATAGCCATTGGTCTTCTGTGCTGCCATGGCCCCTCCCACCTTCCCTGTGTGGTCAGTTAGCTGCCCCTGACCCCCTCCCACCTTCCCTCCATGGTCTGTGTGTATGCCATCACAGTCTCACTGTTGCTCTTCATGGTGTGTCTTGCTTCTAGTGCCCATCCTGCCTGACCTCCATGGCTATCTTGCTGCTCCTGCCCTGCCCCCTTGCCCCCAGCCCTCTGTTTACATGTGAAGACCCCTACTCCCTCCCTCCTGGCTTGTCTGTTCCATTGTAATGCCCCTGATCCGTCCCTACTGCCCTTTATGGTCTGTAATGCTGCAGCTTTCTCTCCTGTCTGTCCATTATGGTCAGCTAGCTACCATTGCCTCTTGCCCCTCTGTTCTCTGTTGTCCATGTGCATGGTCCTGTCCCCTCCCTCTTGCTTTCTATGGATTGTTGTGCTGCACTCCCGTCCTGCATGCCCTGTGTGGTGTATTGTGCTGCTGCAAACCATGATGCCTGCCCTGCAGGGTCAGTTTGGTGCACCTCTCCATGTCCCTCTTGTCCTCTGTTATCCAAGTCCATGTCCCTATCCCATTTCCTTCCATGATCCAATGTACCATACTTGCGAACATTTTGAACTTGGTAAGAGGGAGATTTTGAAAAAAAACTGGGGTATTGATTTTCCCCTTTGAGTTACATTGAAAAAGAGGATATTGTAGACAGGAGACAGATCAAATAAAGCCCATTTGAGCTTAAAAACATTGGACGTTTCCTGGCTGAATCGGGTCTGTTGGCATGTATGGTTGTACTACCATTGCCTCTTCCTTCTGCCCACAATGGTCTATTACATTGCCACATCCTTGAAGGAGGGTAGATTTTGTATCACAGGGGGCCCCTGGCCCGTTCTGTCCACACCTGAAGTATGAGACCCTTGTCCTTGCCCTGCCAGCCGCATTTGTAGGCCGTATTAAATTGACCAGCGGGTCCTGTGTTGCTATATAATTATCCTGAGACATCCTTACCACTCAGCCAGCATAAAACCCCTGTGTAGGCCCTTCTGTTCAATATGTAGGCCTCTTTGTTAAATTGACCATAGCTCTGCAATTTTAGTGTATAGCAGTCTGAAGGCAGGTCTGCGAGGCCTTCTGCTCCAAACTAGTAGCCCCCACCCTACCCGAGTGCTCCGTGCTCGGTATCAAAGTTCAACATCCCACTGAAGCTGTCGACATACAGTAGGCTGCATCCTGGACTGGTACTTGCTTCCTGGGCAGGTTTCCCGCTTTTAAGGAAGTGGCAACCGCAGAGCGTCAAGTTAGGAGAACTGAGGAGATTTTGTACATGAATATATTGAATTCCCGTTCAATACCCATTATTTTCTGCTTGCTCTATGGAACTTACGATAAGCGATTGGCCTGAGAGACTGACCTTTTCACCCAGTCCATTGTCAGCATTAAGTGGGTAAATGACGAAATGTCTGGTAAAATCTGCAGACGAAGCTTTTGGGTAGCATACGTAGGTAGATGTAGCGTGCAAAGGAGCCCACAAAATGATATAAAAAGGGAGCACCCACAGATATCGACGGACTACCTCGCCGTCTGTATGTAGGTTAACAAGCTGTGCAGGTTTTCCCCAAGAGCTGGGAGCTCTTGTCTTCCTTTGCTTAAAATGTCTTGCTCTGCTTTGCTTGAAGTATCTTATTCTATTTTACCTATATGAAATGTCATGTTATGTTTAACCATTGTTCTCTTTACTTTTGCATTTAAAAGATTTTGTATTGTAATTGCAGGAATGCTTGCTCTAAGAGTAAACGTGAGTGTTCCTAGGTAACATTTTCCTTGGTGTAACTTGTTTCTCATGATGCATTTATAGATGTGTTTTCTATCTCTCTCTGTCAGTACATTAATTGAGATACAGAGAATATCATGACAGCTGTATGATTATCTGGATTCTGTATTTTGTACTTTATGTCTCTATTCTGCGGTTTCTTTGAAGTTGTATCTTCTCATTAAACTGCCATTGTATTCTGCCACCAATTCCATGTCTCATATGTCTGTTTTCTTCATTTTTGGAGCAAGCGTTCCTGGGCACCCCGGCTCAAATTAAGGTGCCCCTTTTGTCCCTGACTCACTCTCCTGCTCAGTTCTGTGGTGGCTCCCGGGGCTCTGGGGACCGCCTCTAGCTTCCTTGACCCGTAATAGATCTTCCCTCCAACAGCCTCTCTTGCAAGTCCTGTATTGTTGGTTTGTTGCCCCTGCCCCCCTTTCCACTGCCCTCCATAGTCTGTTGTGCTTCCACGGCCCTTCCTGCCTGCTCAGTGTGGTTAAATTGTTGCCTTTTCACTCTCCTACCTGCCTTCAATTTTCAGAGTCCGTGCCCCTGGCCTTTGCCTCTCAACAGTATCCCAATGAACAACTAGATTGCTAACATTCTATATTTATTACAAAAGTGTGGAACGCCTGACATCATCTTGATGTAATCAAAACTGTAATACCTAGAGCATTTCCTTTAGAAATTACATATATGAGAGGGTCTTATTGGCATCAAAATTATGGTTAGTGCTCTAAAAGACTAAAATAAGGACATTTTGTCTGAGTTTTCAAATAGCGACAAAGCACTTTTAAATTATTTGTTATCTTTAAGTTTTTTTATCCAGTTGACCACTTGATTAAATGTTGCACTTAGGGGAGAGGATGTGGTGTTACTTCCAGAACTGCAGACTTTGCAACTGGGGAACCAGGTTGAAGTTTCTGCTTCAGCTCGACATTCTGTGATTCTGGTCAAATCACTTAGTCTCCCCATGTCTACAACCAAAATGAATATGTGCTTGTGTGATGTAACCAATGCTCATGTAAAGCACTCCAATACCTGACAAGTCTGCACTATATAACACTGCAAAAACACTAAATAATAAGTGTTTTGCACACTTCTGTCATTGGGCTATATTTGGGCTACATCTGGGTGATTTTGGGCTACATTTGGGCTCTTTTGTCTCCGGTGGCCATCTTGGGAGATTTATTTGTTATGAAGTTTCCTAATTTCCTCATGTACTGCAGTCTCCTCAGTAGGAAATGCTTTCAGTTTTTTACGTTGATTCCATCATGAAGGTATTCAGATATGTCACACATTTGCCATAAATTCTGAATGTTAGCACTCTAGTTGCTCATTAGATCACTGTAGTAAAACTACTGTTCACCATGGAAGTCTGCTCCTGGTATTAAAAGTGCATGTTTCAGTCTGCATGTCAGAATTTTTTAATGAAATAGAAGAGGATTTGAGAAGTCACTCAAAATGTGCCCTCATTTTCTTTCTTCAGCATTAATGATAATTTCTATGGCAAAATGAACCCCCTCATTGTGTTCCTTTTTAAATTAAATGTTTTAAGTGTTACCAGTTTATTCCAATCAAGATGGCTTCAGGTGTGCCATACTTTTGTCATAATGAAGACAGTAAGCGCTCTAGTTGTTTTTAAGAACATTCTGGGACATTCTGTCATTGGGCTATACTTGGGCTACATCTGGGTGATATTTGGGCTACATTTGGGCTCTTTTGTCTCTGGTGGCCATCTTGGGAGACTTATTTGTTATGAAGTTTCCTAATTTCCTCATTTACTGCAGTCTCCTCAGTAGGAAATACTTTCAGTTTTTTACTTTGATTCCATCAAGAAGGCATTCAGATGTGTCACACATTTGCCATAAATTCAGAATGTTAGCACTCTTTTTGCTCATTAGATCACTGTAGTAAAGCTACTGCTCACCAGGGAAAACTGCTGCTGGTATTGAAAGTTCATGTTTCAGTCTCATGTCAGAATTCTTTAATGAAATAGAAGAGGATTTGAGAAGTCACTCAAAATGTGCCCTAATTTTTCTTTCTGCAGCACTAATCATACTTTTTATGGAAAAATGAACCCCCTCATTTTGTTCCTTTTGAAATTAAATGTTTTAAGAGTTACCACTTTATTCCAAGCAAGATGGCTTCAGGTGTGCCATACGTTTATCATAGGTAGGACTGTTAGCGCTCTAGTAGTTCTTTGGAACACTCTGGGAAGCTGCAGTAGAACACAAAGGAATCAACTGACAGTCTCTGCCCTTGTTGGATGTACATGTTTTACTGAGAATGTCAGACTTCATTCTCACATGACTGAGAAAGATAATGTGAATTTACAGAAAATAAGCTCTCAGTTTAGCTTATAGATCACCTTCCAAACCTCTGTGGTAAAAGCATGAGAAAATATTTTTCTCTCAATCATGATATCCCAGCAGAAGGCTTTTTCACATGGTGAAATCACCTTAGAACATACCACAATTCCTAAAATGAGTATGGTACCATCAACAAATGATTTATAATGTAACTAAAGTCTTAAAACCTTCTATTAACTGCAATGCTTTTTAATGAGGTGCTATCATGTATATTGGTCCCAAGATGGCTGCCAACACTTCTTGGATGAAGTGCTGACAGCCAATCAGATCTCAGGATGAGATGTGTGGTTAGGCTCCGCCCACATATATATATGCTTTTAAATGCTATTTTCTCAGGAAATACTGAACAGATTTATACCAGACCTGCAAAAGGCACTTCCTTGACCTGAGGACTACCTCTCTGCCAAATTTCAAGTAAATCTGTTCAGCCGTTCGGGCTGTAGCCCTGTCTAAAGGTCCTATGGAAAAATGCATGGGAAAAACGCGTTTTGGGACCCCCCTTTTATCTCAGCCCCCGCTTGACGAATCCCCCCGAGACTTTCAGGGTAGGAGCGGAGCGTAGCGCCCCACCTATTTTGAAAAATTCGCGAGGATTCGTCGACCGGCGCCAAAGTTATTCAAAATAGAATGTTGCGGATTTCCTATGGAAAAGGGGTCCTAACTATAACTACCTACTGGCGACCGCCAGTAGGTAATATATACACATATATATACATATATATACATACATACATACACACAACAACAAAAAAGATTCTCAATAAGTTGTGCATGATCTATTTTGAGCACAGATGGCGTTTTAAAGTACTTTTTGGAACTTTTGAACGGTTTTGTAAATGCATACAATCTAATCAGGGAAGTGCGTTGTTTTATTTAACACCGAGTGCTCACACTGTAGGTCATTTCATCTTACAATTAGTTAATATCTTATTTGTAAAACGTTTTTACAGTTTGCATTTCTTCCCTTTTGTGTGTTCACTATGTTTTCGATCGCTTGGTTTCACTAAACAGTGCAAATATGGTTCCAAGTGTAAACATTTCAGCCTTGAGGAGGCCAATCTGAAACAAGCATTTGCAATGCAATCGGTCTCGCCTTTGGGACCTTGAAACTGGCTGTGTTGAATAAAAAGCTAACACAGTTTGGGTAGACTTTAAGGACAGTGTTTGGGGCAGTGTGACAGAAGCAGAGGAGAGAGTTCTGCAAAAGGACGGAAAGTGGGGGACAATGGGATAGCATAGATAGAGACCAACAGAGAGTTTGGAGGATAGCAGTCAGTTTAAAAGAGATAAACACAGAATTAGGCGTGAAGGAGAGGAGAAACTAAAAGAAAGAGGGACAGAGTCTTGGGTGGTAGAATAGGCGGGGGAGCATGCATGTGAGGAAGAAAGAGTTTAAAGAACAGAGACAGCCATAGTTTTGTCGTGGAGGGAAGGACGCGGGGTTTAAAGGGACTGTGCATGAGACAAAGAAAGTGAGTTTGAGGGGCAAACAGTGAGTTTCAGTTGTGTCAAATGCCATAGAATAAGAAATGCGTCTGCAGTAGTCGAAATACCTGGGAGCAGGCCTCTGGCTTTATAGCGCACGAGTAGACTCTCCCTGTTCCACCAGCTTCAGGCATCAAACGATAATACAGTGAAACCAGGCTCCACCTTCACCTTCCATAATTGACTGGTTGTATCGCCTCTCACAGGAGCACTCAGTCTTTCGTGCCAGCTAACCCATGCCCCTATCCTCCTCTGTTGAGCTGAACTTTCGCCATTGGATAACAAACAAACGCCACCTGTGCCACTCCAATGAAATGAGCTATGTATAGCATTACAACATGAACTGGATCGCTTCGAGGCGTCTCCAAGCTACTGCCTAGTGATCTACTTGTTCTTAGTGATTATAACGTGTATGAATAGAGGTTAATGGGAAATGTAACACACAATCAGGGGGTGCCAGCGTTAAGCGTTATTTATTAGGCACGCCCCCTTTGGGGCTTCAGGCAATGGCCGTGGGCCAGAACCCCACTCTCATCAAGCATTTGTAATTTCTTTCTTTGTCAATGAAGGCCATCTAGTGGATATTTGTAGGGATGCTGAGCAATCGAAAGTATTGTTTGCTTTAGTGTACACATGACACCATCTTATGTTATAGTGTATTTTCGAAAGTTTCACAGTAGGCAACCTATCGATATATGACTGAATCTCCTGCCAGCGTCTAAGGCACAGTCTGGGACCAAGATGAACCTCTTCCTGGTTCGCTAGGAGTCGAAATTATCTGACACTAACAAAATTATTTGCATTGGGTTGAAGCAGTGGCCATCTCATTGGGATCTGAATAAAACACTGTACTAATTCGCTGTCTGTCAATGCTGAGTTTTTTCTTTTTTTTTCTTAAGTGAGCGTAATCCACCCCTGCCACCTCGTCTCTCCTGTGCTGCTCCTACGAATAAGCACCTAAAAGAACAAGCATCGGCATACAAATAGAACATGGTGACCAGTACGGGGTTGTTTGCTCTCCCCCACACCCCAGTGACACACTCAGGAGTGACACCCTCAGTAATGACACCCAGTAGTGATACATCCAGGAGTGATCACCTCAGGAGAGACACACAGGACTGACAAACTTAAGAGTGACACGCCCAGGAGTGACATACTCTGGAGTGTAAGTACAGGGGCCCCTGTCCCTGCAGGCTGGACTAATTAAGATGTGGCCTAACGGTTAGAGTGTACAACCTCGAAGCTGGGTAACCAGGTTCGAGTCTCTTCGGCTCAACCTCTTGTGATTCTGGGCAAATCACCTCATCTCCCTACGCCTAACAAAACATGGATGTGCCCGTCTGCAACAGCTGGTGCTCGTGTAAAGCGCCAGGATACCTCCGGGTTTAGTTCGAGCTATATAAAACTGCGAGACAAAAAACACGGCTCTGCGGATCTTACACGCCCGGAAATTGCTTGTACTGTCTCCACGCAAGGAAGCTAGAGATGTTTAGGTACGACTGCTGCGGCACAAAATGCCATGAAGGTGCTTGTGTGTGGCATAGAAGGACTCCCTGCAGATAAATCACGGATTACAGTGTCATAGCGAGTGACAGTAAGAAAATAACAAGCGCTCGCCATGACGTTTGTCGCCTTTTTCTGCCGTCCCACTTGAACGGCCTCGCCTGCTATAAGGTTTCTTGTCTTTATGGGGCCATGTGTTTGGCCCCATAAAGATAAGAAACCTTTTACGCCAGCAGGAAGTCAGACGAGCCAGTCCAACTGGGACTGCTCTAAAAGAGAAAAGTGTACGTCACTGGAAGCTCTTTTCCAATGGCTGGCCACCGTTTAGCATAAATGGTGTGCCAGCCAATGGAAAAGAGGGGCGAGGGTTAACCCCTTCAGCGCGGCGCGGATTTCCGCGCCACGCTGAAGGTTCCGTGCGCGGGCGGGGCCATGACGGAACGGTTCCGTCATGCGCACAGCGCAACCGACGTGCATGACGGAACCGTTCCGTCATGCGCGTCGAAGGGGTTAAACCCTGCTAGTGAAAGCTACCCTAAACTTAAAATCTCGCCAGCGAGACTGCGCATTTCTGCGTAGCCTACGCTAGCCGAGACCCAAAAGGGTGAAAAGCATCTTGGCTGAACTTGTAAAGAACTATGGACCTTCATCCTCAAGAAAAGAGAAAACATGTACACACGTCATCAAGAATCTTGTACATTTGGTCAATGCTGCAATACATAAAATCTGAACTACACTTCACAAATATCATGTGTCTATGTCCAAATAGCAATTCCTGCAGTGACAGGGAAAAAGGCATCACCTGTTTTTTTTAACCTGTTGATTCATATTGTAGATAATCTTAGTTTTTCAGCTATTTTCTCTAATATATTGTTATTTTCCTTAACTGCCCCAAAGAGATAATGCTGCATACCTTTCAGCATTTTTGCTGTCTCACTATAATTCTGTACACATTGTTTGCATATGTGGAAAATCATTTGCCTTTCAAAAAGCTTGAGAACGTTTATAGTTTTAGTATCTGTGCAGTGCTCCTATGCAACTTCTAAAACGTTTGCCCAGTGCAGGTAACAGCGTAGGAGAAATAAAGAATCCTCTCTACTGAAAATTATGATATATAATCAGAATACAGGAACCATTTTTAAGTATTTATATATTTTACCCATTAGTGGTTGATCAATCTACTTTTATTGTGTACAACCTATTTATAGCTTGTCGTGCAGATTCATGATTAGCTGGAAACCCAACTAAGGAAATACTTACAACAGGCAGATATCGTTCATTTCTTGATGTATCGCACAAAGCCACCCTTTTGCTGGAGCTTGCCTAATAGTAAGGAGCCGTCGGCCATTCCACGGTCTAGAACATTGTATTTTTATAGCATACATTTAAAAATTGTTTTACTGAACGTATTTATCTTCTATGCTCTTATGGCTTACAGACGAAATAACATTTTGTTGATTGATTGATATATTAGCCTGCAAGAACCTCATGAATTGCTGCTTCTGACAGTTCCCTGAACAGAACACGAGTACTCTGTACTTAGACACAGACTGTGGCATGTTCTGCTACTTCAACGAAAAATCCATTCTCCTTTTCTAAAGGGTTTGATGAACCCATCCCTACAATTCTCCTTTGACAACTCTAGCACCTAAACACCATTTAGTCCTTTACATGCATAGTACAAATATATACAATAAATGAGGTCTCCACCCAATAACTACTGATCTTCTTAAGTGGAATAAAAAAACTCAGGAGAGGGACGAATGGATAAAGAAGGCAGAAGTGAGCACATGCGCTCACATGCTCCAATTATTTAGTCTGCTTTAGTCCTATATCCAGAGACAGCCATTTTTCCTAATAAATTGAAGTAAATGAGGATTACAAGAGAAGAACAGCTGTTTCTAGTCTATTTCTTTCAAATATCTTAAAGCAAATCAATGTAAGGAACGCGGGGCTCTGGTACTGGTCAAAATAGTGGAGAGTACTAACCATCTTGTAAAATATATTACAGCAAAGCAATGGAGAACGTGGCTAGTATATTGCAGGCTAATGCTCCCAACTAGCTAACAATCTTGGGCTATATACTAGGTCTCATGAGCAGGAAACAGTTAGGGTAATTGAAAATAAATCCGATTCAGTGAATGATTAAAGGGAATGGTTAAATGATCAACAAGGTAGCGCATAGGTAAGTCATGGATAAATACTGAGACAAGAAATGTTCAGTTTGCTACAGACCCAGGATAAACTCGCAACAGAAGCTCACAGACCCAAATGCGTGGAGGGACCAGAGACAACTTGTGCATGCATCGCATAATGTTATATCTATATACAAAGCTTTTTATGTTGCGCATATTCAGAAACTTGCATAGATAACCAGCCAGGAGACCCCCACATTTCATGGGTCAAACGTGCTTGTCGAGAAAAGGTGTTATCCTGCAGCCGTACATTACCATAGGCCCATGTTGACTCGGTGGTGGATTTGCACTTTCTGCTATTTTATCAACTTCTTTCTAAGGACAGAAAACAAAATATATGATCCACTTACAACCACTATAAGCATCAAAATATTAATATAAATGTATAACTCAATCTTTGCTCTCTATCTACTATTTCCAACCATCAGGCAATATGTCCACTTTTTGGAAAGAGCAGAAACAATGAAAAGATCTCAGCAGGCACGACTGAGCAAGCATGTTCCTCCACCGTGGCTAACCCCATTCATTTTCAACACATTTTACATGAACCCACACATTTCTCTCAGGCACATTAGAGGCCTGCTCAAAGATAAACAGAGTATGGGTGTTTGTAATAAGGGAGTGAAATAGGCAGTTGCTAAGGGAAATGCAGCTCCAAATACTAAAGACGAAAAGTCTGGATATCTTCGTTAGAAGCTATGGTATTTCAGTACTCATAGGGCTCTAGAAAAGAATGCTCTCAACTTGTACTGAGTAATTGGAAGGAGAAGGATCTATTGACTAAGTTCTGCACAGTGCTGGGTGAGGCTAGTGGGAGACCCAAGAGAAGAAACATATATACTACCATCAGACATATTAATAATTCACAAACAAACATATGGATATTAGTGACACACCACTCTTCCTCCTGCACTGTGTGCACACGCTCTTTCTCCCTCATTGCCCTCTTCTCAGATACCATACTCCCAGGTAACGGAAGAGAGCAGTAGATTCTTTCTTAGCCCGCTCATGTGTAGGAGTTCTTTCTTTCCTCCTTTTCTTTGGCCACTTCCACCACCACCTGTCTGTGTTTGTTTCTCGTTCCAACTATTCTTTCTCTCCCTTTCTGCACTCTATATGTGACTACACTTCCTTTTCCTGACACCCTAAATTTTCTCCTCATACTCCTCCTTGTCCAGGTTTGTCAAAAATGAGACGTTTCCAAATCCTTTTCTGCCCAGTGCAAATGTTGTCTACCTCCACCAGCCCTTTACCCTCCCTGTCCCATGCTGGCGAAAGGTAGTATATTTCTGGTTATCCTTCTGGATGAGTCCCTCATACGCTCTCCCTCTTCTTTTGTCTATGGGCCCCTGTGTCAAGTTCAGAACACTCATTCTTATTAGTGCGAAGGGAGACACTTTCAGGTAATGTGATCGCCACCACATATTAGCCCCCAGCCAGATCAGTGTGACAAGGAAACATGGCCTCACTAGTGATCCAGACATCTTAAAAACAAAGCCCTAACATCTGAGGTATAAGGCAAATCTGGTTATTGACTTACCTGGCTAATCACATTGGGGATGTGTGCCATAGTCCTGCAAACCATACCAAGGGTAAAGGATAGAAAACCCTTTCATCTGTCCCTCTCTCGTATGAAGAAGTGGTAACCTTGTTTGTATTTCTTTACAATACTGTGTACATTATTAAGCATTGCACAATTAAAACACAGCTCACTACCAATGAAAATGTGTAATTTCCAACCTTCGTGGCAAAGTATTGCTGGGTGGACATCAAAAACACGCTTAATAGAAACTGAGTAATTCTATACTGTCATAATTATCCAACCCTGGTTAAAGCTCTCAAGTACAAGAATTTGTTCCCTGCATTTTGTATTGGGATGTAGCTCACATATACATTATTTAGCAAGAGAGTATTGATCAATGTGCCTAAATAATCACATATAGATGCCCTATGTTTACTTTTCCTAAGACATAACCATCTCTCTTTCTGCAAAACGTGTTGGAGGGTGTAGCATGATGGTATGAACTTTGCTGCCATGAAGGCAAACTCACTTTCATTCCTCTGAGGGTCACAACATGAGTTGCATGGCAATTTGATGTGTTTAATAACTACTATGATTAGCAGCTCATTTTGTGTAGACCTAAAAAAAAAGGAAAATGCTACTTACCCAGTATGCATCTGTTCTTGGCATATAAAGCTGTAGATTCATATGTGTAAGCATAGATTGCCATGTTGGTGTTGGGCCCGGATATTTGCACTTTGTTTTTCTTCGGAGAAGTCTTTGTAGTCACAAGGTAGGCAACTCCTCCCTTTGGCAATAGTGCGCATGGGCATCGACTCCAGCCCCAGATTGTTTTACCGTGAGGGTTGATGATGGAGTTAGTAAGAGTAGAAAATATGTCAATGTATAGTGTATCTAAGTAAGATAATACTGCAACAGATAAAGGTACCCGGGGAGGCGGGTGGGTGCATATGAATCTACAGCTTTAAATGCCAATAACAGATGCATACTGGGTAAGCAGCTTTTTCCGTTCGAGGCATATGAGCTGTAGATCATATGTGTTAGCATAAACTATACAGAAGTTATCTTCCAAGCGGTGGCTAACCTGTATCTGTTGTGTTCGTAAAACTGCCTGGCCCACACTAGCTTGTTGTTTTGCCAACATGTCTACACAATAGTGCTTTGTGAATGTATGTGGTGTAGACCATGTTGCAGCCTTGCAAATGTCATCTAAGGGTATGTTTCCTAAAAATGCCATAGAAGCCCCTAGTTTGCGTGTAGACTGCGCTGTAGGGGGAAATGTTAAGGTGCGTTTAGCCTCGAGGTAGCATATTTGGATGCATTTAACTATACACCGTGTAATACCTGCTTTTGAAATGGGATTGCCTTTATGTGGTGGGGAAAAAGCGACACAGAGCCGTTTAGTTTTCCTAAAAGATTTGTTTTTTTTCAATATAATAAAGTATCGCTCTTTTCACATCTAATGTGCGAAGAGCACGTTCTGCTACTGAGTCTGGTTGAGGGAAAAAGACAGGTAACTCAACAGACTGTTTGAGGTGAGAGGCTGAAAATACTTCAGTTAAAAATTTTGAGTTAGTCCTAAGAACCACTTTATACGTGGTGAATTTGTAAAAATGGTTCTTGTATGGTTAGTACGTGGAGCTCACCAACTCTTCTAAGCGATGTAATGGCTATAAGGAAGGTTACCTTCCAAGTGAGAAACTGTAGTTCGAATTTACGCAAAGGCTCAAATGGCGGGCCCATGAGTCTTGTAAGGATTATGTTAAGATTCCAGATGGGAGAAGGTGGAAGTCTAGGAGGAATGATTCTTTTGAGTCCTTCCATAAAGGCTTTGATAGCGGGTACCCTAAACAAAGACAAGTGTTGTCTGTCTTGTAGGTAAGCAGCTACTGCGGCAAGATGTAATCGTATACATGTATATGATAAGTTAGCACGTTGTAAATGTAACCGATAGCAAATTATGTTTTGAGTTAAAGCACCTAACAGATTGATTTTATTGTTAGTACAATAAATTACAAAACGTTTCCATTTTGCTGCATAACATGCTCTTGTGGTAGGGTGTCTAGGCTCTTTAATGACATCCAGGCAGTTGGATTATACAGACCACTAATCCATTGGCTCCGGAAGTGTCTAAACCAGCAATAAAAAGACTTGCTTCAGCACCCTGGTACTCTGCAGAGTTAAAAAGTCTCAAAATCAAATGTAGACATAAGGAGCGCATTTGGCGCTCCTCCTATAGCCTCTCGCTTAAATCAGACTATGGTGCAGTCGTGAAGGAATATCAACAAGCTATAACCTTAGCTAAATCGACCTATTTTACTGCTAAAATTCTCGCAGCCTCCAACTCCAAAAAGAATTATTAAAAACCGTCACTGCACTGTCTTCTCGGCCTAGGGACTCTGTCTTTCTTCCCAACCAAGTCTTTATCAACAACTTGGTGGTCTTCTTCCAGTCCAAGGTTAAACTGGTCTATGATGAACTTCTGAACCTACCTCAGATCAATACCTCCACTCCCTTGGAGGCGTGGGACAGTCGTTCCCACCATGGCAGCTTAACCAACTTTTCAAATCTGGAGATGAAGCAAGTGGTCGAATTACTCTCTCAGACTAAATCAGGATCCCCGTTTGACCCTTGCCCCCCATATATCTTACATCTAGCAGCGGAAGAGGTTGGCAGAGCACTGACCCCGATACTCAATCTAGTGATTGGAACAGGGATTTTTCCGGCAAGATTGAAACTGGCCTGTATTAGACCTATACTGAAAAAACTCTCTTGATCCTTTGGAGGCGAAAAATTATCGCCCCATCTCATGTCTGCCTATAACCTCCAAAATTTTGGAAAAAGCCATTAATCACGATCTCACGTCCTACCTTGAGGGAAACAACCTGCTAGACTCCACTCAGCATGGGTTTAGATCCCAACACTCTACGGAATCTGCCTTGATCATGGCAACTGAAGGAATTAGAAGGGTGTTGGACGATGGAGGGAGAGCGGTCCTAATACTACTAGACCTCACGGCAGCCTTTGATGCTGTAAATCACACAGTACTACTAACTAGGCTGCAAGCCGTGGGGGTCAGTGGCAAGGCCCTATCCCTTCTCACTTCCTTACTCGACTCCAGGGAACAGCTAATCCACTGGGATGGTATGCAATCAGAACGGTTCACCCTCCCGGGCGGAGTACCACAGGGCTCTGCACTCTCGCCCACTCTTTTCAACATCTATGTAACCCCACTGGCCAGACTGATTAAGAGTCATGGCCTAGCGCTCGTCTCCTACGCTGATGACACACAAATATTGGTGTCAATTACCCAAAATGACAATCAACCAGCTGAGCGATTCCGCGACTGTCTCTCCTCTGTAATGTCCTGGATGAGGGTTAACTTCCTAAAGCTAAATGCCCAAAAAACCGAGGTACTGGAGTTCGGAAATTAACCCTCCATATGGAACCAGAATTGGTGGCCCCCGGAGGCCGGCTTGTGCCCTTCTCCAGTGACCAAGGCTAGAAATCTTGGTTTTCTCCTCGACGGTGGGCTCACCTGTGCCCCCCAAATCAACCAAGTGGTTTCCACCTGTTTCTTCACACTCAAACTCCTCTACAAAATCCTCCCATTTATCCCGCCTTCCCTCAGGAAAACTGTAGTGGGTGCTCTTATTCTATCTAGGATAGATTATTGCAACGCACTCTATCTGGGCTCGGGGGCTAAACAGCTGACCAAGCTCCAATAACTTCAAAACGCTGCTGCCAGAGTCTTATGTGGCCTTCTGAAACATCATCCCACCTCCGCGAGCATTAAAGCTCTTCACTGGCTTCCGGTAAGATGCAGGATTGACTTCAAGGCCCTTTGCCTTGTGCACAAAGCCCTCTATGGAGGCAGGGCCGAAGATGTTCGATCCCTCTTTCCTCGCTACACTCCAGCGCGCGGTCTACGGCCTTCTAACGCCGGGCTGGTCCTTCCTTCCAAAATCAAAAGGGTAACATGGGGTGGTAAACGCTTTTCATACCTGGCGGCCAAACTATGGAACGCCCTCCCTGTCTCCCTCCGCCTTCAGCCCTCTCGCTCAATCTTTAGAAAGGCCATAAAAACTAGGCTTTTCTTACAAAGCTAATATCAGTGCCTCCCAGATGCGGCTACCTAGCGCCAAGACGCCTCGGCATAAGTGCGCTCTACAAATACAATCACTCAGTCAGTCAGTCAGGCAGTCTGGCGGGAGATTAAGATAGCCAAACTCTATGATCCCAGGTGCCAGATCACAAGGTTGAGTTGACTGGGAACTGGATGCCTCATCTCTCAATGGTTCCGAGTGAGAAGCTTGGGGGAGAGATGTAACGTTTGATGAGGAAATGCAGATAGTTCCAACAGGGTTGTATCCTAAAGTTGTCAAGCCCATGTGGGAGCAACTAGGATCATTGTGAGGGAATGTTGCTTGAGATTGCGAACCAATAACTGAATTAGCGGGAGAGGTGGAAAAGCGTAAGCAAATTTCCCTGACAAATTCATCCATAGCACATTGCCTTTGGACAGTGGGTGTGGATACCTGGACGCGAAGTTTGGGCATTTTGCGTTGAGGTGTGTGGCGAACAGATCTATTTCTAGGTAGCCCTACATTAAAATGAATGGGAGAAGTACTTGAAGATGTAGTTCCCACTCGTGGATCTGCTGCCTTTGACGACTGAGCAGATCTGCAATCTGATTGTTCACTCCTGGGAGATGTTCTGCAAGGAGATATATCTTTTGAGGTATGGCCCATCTCCATATGCTTTGAGCTAGGTGTGAAAGCTGTAGAGAGTGTGTCCCCCCACTTCTTTTTCTATGTAGTACATTGCTGTCATATTGTCTGTACGGATTAGGACAGCCTTGCCTTCTATGTGTAGTTGAAAAGCTTTTAATGCTAGAAAAATTACTAGCAGCTCTAGATGGTTTATGTGGAGTTGCTTTTGTTGTAGTGTCCTTATGCCTGGAATGGTATATTGTTGAAGATGAGCTCCCCAACCAGTGAGGGATGCGTCTGCTGTGAGTACTATGTGTGGAACCGGGTCGAGGAATGGCCGTCCTTTGGAAAGGGTTTGTGTGTTTCACCACTGCAGAGAGCGATGAGTGCGGCCGTCCACCAACACCAGATCAGGTAACTGACCATTTGGAGTCTAGCATAAGGAACAATTAGAATGCAAGACTCCATCATTCCACATAAACACTCGGACTGGTAGGGAGTTTTGCGGTTGAAATTGTTATTTCAGTGTTTGCATGTTGCGTATTCTGACTGGGTTGGGGTACGCTAGAGCTTTGTGGGAGTCTATTGTAGCTCCTAGATACGGTTGTGTGTTGGAGGGATGCAAATGAGACTTGGTGAGGTTCACAGTGAATCCCAAGTCGTAAAGCAGTTGAACTGTTTGGTGAGTGTGGTGTAGACAGCTGTGTTGAGACTTTGCTTTTATTAGCCAGTCGTCTAAGTAAGGGAAGATGTGAATGTGTGGTCTTCTTAAATGAGCTGCTACTACTGCTAGGCACTTGGTGAATACTCTTGGTGCTGTAGTGACCCTGAATGGGAGAACTTTGAATTGGTAGTGTTGGAGGTCTACCACAAACCTGAGATATTTCCTGTGAGCCGGGTGAATGGGAATATGAAAATAGGCGTCCTTTAAATCTAGAGTGGAAAGAAAGTCGCCTTGCTAAAGCAGTAGGAGCACTTTTGTAGGGCAGGGGTCTCCAACCTTTTCTGTAGTGAGAGCTACTTCTGATCAGTGAAAATAATTGTGAGCTACTAAATGCCAAGCAATTCTTGCATTTTTACGAGAGACACCCCCATACCCAGCTTCATTGACTTTAAGCCTAATTTCTTCAGAGACCACACTGCGATTTGAACATGCACTGCAGTAAACTGATTTCCCGTGGAGAGCAAAATGAAAAAAATCAGTTCAGCAATTATTGATCGTCACTTGAAAAGTGAAAATAATATTTTTTTAACAAGTGGCTGATTTCTTTCTATACATGATCTGACAGATTCTGTGTTGGTACACAAAATATGTGGATCTTTTAAAAAACAAAGGGTGGCAGAATCCGGAGCTAACCTATGATGGCTGCATGAAAGCAGGGCTCAACCAAACAGTTTGTACACACTGCGAGGTGCACAGCAGATTCCTTGTGATCGAAACTTGCTGCTAGTGGTGCCTGGGGATGGTGATCTGGTGATTCTGCATTAGCTGAGAGTGCTGCTTAGTGACTTGGCTGTACATGGTATCGGAGGCCTGACAGCAACTGGGGCTGTTGGTGAGGCTGTACATGTGTCTCTTTTGCCGAGTCGCCCAAACCTGCTGCTGGCACCCCAACAGCCCCACAGATGAAAGTGCCTACCTGACACAGCATATGGCTGTGCGTGCGAGATTCAAGTGAGCTCAGGGAGAAGAGCTGCTCCACTGCCAGTCACGTGCTGAACCTGGATGCTACGGCCGACAAACAATTGCAAGGGCCTCATATTTGCATGCCAGATGAAGCCTTGCGGACAATTAAAGGAGCATGATACCTGATGATATATTTTTTTTAATCACATATCACTGGGGTGACATTGGATCATGCGCCTCCCACCGTTCTTCTCTACCGCGATCCTCCTCAACAACTTCGGCCCACCAATGAGTAATCCGGAGCGTGCACTGCGCAGGAGCCCACTACTGTTGATATGCCCAGCTGAAATTTCGTTTTGAGAGCAAAATATTACCTGGGCAACTAATGAGATCATGACACTATTCTGTGCAATGTATTAATTAATTCCCCTTTCAAAAACAAACACCCTCGCCATGCAACCAAGCACTGAAGCCATACTCATCACAGTACTGACAGCTGACCTGCTGAAAAGCACTTTTCTCTCTTCAAACCGACATACATCTATGAACCATTCGAAAAAAGTTACCTAAATATATGACACCGGCAGGCGAAACATATTACACAAGTGTTAACTGCCTGACTAGCAATGTAGTATCGAAAACAACCAGTACAGGAAGCACCCTGGACAACTGACTACCCCTTGAACTAAAAGGGGCACACCCATCCGTGCACACGATACACTACATGTTTAAAATTATTAAACTCATTTTACTTTCACATTGACCAGCAGACACGGATACTAGATCAGGCGCTTAGCAAGCCTCTAGGCAAGAATACCCAACCAAAGCACATCTGGTCGAGGGAAGTCCCAAATTCCATAAAAAAAGACCCCTAGAATGTAAAAGTGCTTATTTGCCAAACTATTCGTGGAAGGCGCTAGTTACGCAGTTTCTATCCCCTGCTGCCGGGAATACATGAATAACGGTCTTCTCTAATATGTAAATACATATTTATGTTGCTCGATTGCTGTGAAACCTAGTGCAAATTAATTTTAACACTTCATATGATGAGTGTAAAAATCACAGGACAAGGGGACACCAAGCAGGGGAAAATACCCTTTGAGGCCAGGCAGACTGCTTTTGTTATTTTCCCACGTGCTGCCCCTCCAGCTGCCACTGCTTGCAACTAATAAAGCAAGCACAACTATTTCAGGACGTGGCTTACCGATTGATCTGCTGCTTCCCACGCAGATCACAGATTTGGTGGCAGGCTGAAAAAGGCAGTTGGTGCAAGTACTGGTAGGTTAGCAGTTCAGTACTGCCTGCACCACGCCACTGAAACAGCAATTGTATGGGGAGAGCACTCCTTTGTTATGGTGAATTAATCAATAGTTATCAATTTGAAGAGACAGCGGTGCATCAGTTCTGTAGGAGTTTGTCCTCTCCTACTGTAATCAAGACCGGGTATTGACAGGTTGAGAGCCTGTATACAACTGAGCACTGTTCACAAAGTGTCCTTCCTGACACTGGTTTGTTTGAAACGTATGTTTTTAATTTTCAGCGTTAAATCAAAGCTCACTCTGAACTTTTATACATGATTATCAGATGTGACAACATTAAAAAATGTAGCAGTTTGTGCCAATACAAATTAATATCATTTGTACATGAATAACATCGATACAATCATTTTTCACATATTTCCAAGTTGTATATTCTGAACATGTTGCAATAACATAAAAACTTATACACAGCAGAAAGTTTTTAAATGCCCAATGCATTTCGGAACCAGCCGGTTCCTTCGTCAGGGGCCAATCTGAAAAATAAACCGAACCATTTTTCTGGTTAGGATCATGTGGTGGGGGCTCAATCTCAATAACTCTAATACAAGACAGACGTGTTTGACAACAAGTTACCTGTTTGACTGTGTGGTTGGATATTCACTGGGTGTAAAAAAACTCATATGTCTGAAAGAATGAGAAAGTGAACCGGATTGTGTTAATGCAAGTAAACAAAACTGGGGTCCTAATACAAGTAAGCGGAAATCGGTGTCAAGTTACAATGAAGAGGTCTATTCATACCTTAGGTGAGGTCATCGGCTGTGAAGCTGTTGAGGAAATAACAGTACCGTGTATGAGCTGATAGCGAGTCAAGTCAACTCAACTCGGCGTGCACAATATTTAAAATAACACGCAGAGAAAACTTGCCGTTACAATGAAAATAGTCTATTCATACCTTAAGTGAAGTTATCGGCTGTGAGACTGTTGAAAAAATAACAGTACCGTGTATGAGCTGATGGCGAGTCAAGTCAATTGAACTTAGCGTGCACAGTATTTAAAATTACACGCAGAGAGACATTGCCGTTAAGGCTAGACAACTGAAATCTTACCTTCGTAGATATAATAATAAGCTGCGTAAAGAAAAGAAAGAAAGAGAAACCGGATTTTGTTAGGAGGCGGAAATGTTAGCACAATAATATAACGCGATATAACAACGATCTTAGCCTTCAAGAAGTTCGTCGTGGAAACCTCACCTTAAGAATGCTTCGTAAACGGAATAGCGGACGTCTCGGCAACACCAGTGAGCAGGTTAGAAACGTCAGTCAGGCATACGTTTATATAGGAGGAGCGAGTCGAAACTTACACCGGAAGTAACCGGCAGTGACAACGGACTCAGTAAACTAAGATAAGATCTAAGTAGCTGATAATCTCATGGCATATATGGGGGCCATATTGGAACGGAGGCGTAACGCGATGATATGAGAGGGGAGAAACAGGGTACAGGAAGAAACGTAGAAAGAGCGAACAATCAGAACTAAAATAAGTGCCTAAATAATTGCTTGTGCGTGCTCATAAACGGACTCCAAAAATCGGGTGATGAATATCTCTATCCGAGTATGTTATTTGGAGATAAGATATGAAATGAAAATTCAAAGAAGGTGGCGACTTAAGATATTAAAAAATAAGAAGTTCTATCTGCATGGATGTACTCGAATTCGAGGAACCTGATCTTGCGGACTCATAGACCCATAGGGTAATGTTAACAAAAGAGTGGTGTACAATAAAGTTTGCGCACGGGTGTTGAAGTGCGCATCAGACTGTGTTGGTGAGTGTTGTCAGTTTCTAAAACCACTACATAGTGCGTGATGACCTTAATTGGTATATATAGTGATATGGTGTGTGTGTGTGACATGAAATTGGAAAAAATGTTGTTGCGAGGTTAAGGACGGATTTTGTGATTATGGTGTTTGGCCTTAGGGGATGCTGACTGGTTGAAAAAAATATTTTGATCAGATAAAACATGACATATCCATCCGGTCATTAAGACCGGTAGGAGCCAGAGTGTCCAGATTTTTGATCCAGAAAACTTCCCTTTGGAGAAGTCTGAGGTGATTGTTAGTGCCTTGTTGTAACTCCACATGTTCAATAATCTGAAATCTTAATTGTGATATGGAGTGGTTAGCTTCATGCCAGTGGGATGCCAGAGGAGAATTTTTGCTTAGAGTTCTGATGCGGCTTTTGTGTTCTGTTAGGCGTATTTTCATTTTTCGTTCGGTTTTTCCAATATATAATTTGCCACAAGGGCATTTGATCCCATAAATTATATTGGAAGTATTGCAATCACTGGTATGTCGTAATACAACGTCCTTGCCAGTGGTGGGATGTTTTAAGATGTTACCTACAATGATATTGTTGCAGTGTTGGCAATTATGGCATTTCATGGTGCCTTTGTGGATGCGGGCAATTTGAGATTGTGGCTTGGTAGATGATAGTAGTTCTCGGAGGTTTTGACCTCTAGTATATGCATGCATTGGTGGTTCACTGAAGATGTTGTTGAATTCAGCTTCATTTGTTAGTAGTTCCCAACGTTTATTAATTATCTTCTTGATAGCTGTGGAACAGGTGGAGTATCTGGATATGAAGACCAACTTCGATTTGTTGTCTCTGCTGGTTGGTGTCAATAAGTCTTCCCGTGTTTTAGCCAATGCTCGTTGTGCACAAGAATCAATGATGGATGGAGGGTACCCACGCTCATGGTATTTTTCTTTCTGTTCATCGATCTTCGTCATGCTGTCTCCCGTGTTAGAGCAGATACGTTTAATACGGATGAACTGAGAGTAAGGTAAGTTGTGGATAAGGTTACTGGGATGAAAACTTGAGAAATGTAGCGCATTGTTGCGATCCGTGGGTTTAGTGTAGACCGTGGTCGAGAGTCCTGGACCATCAAGATTTTTATTGATAGTAACATCAAGAAATTGGATGGTTTGTGTTTCAATCCTGTGAGTGAATTGTATCCTGGGATTATGAGAATTTAAAGTAGATATCATTTCTTCCAAGAGTTGCTGGGAGTTAGTCCAAACCAAAAAGATGTCATCAATATATCGGCTGTAGGTGTAAATGTTTGTCCACCATTGAGGTGTGTCCATGATGTATTCTTGTTCAAACATAGCCATGAAAATGTTGGCATAAGAAGGAGCTCCTGGAAAGCCCATAGAAGTTCCCGAGAGTTGGGCATAAAATTGTTCATTCCATTTAAAGTAACTGTGGTGAAGGCAAAAGTGTAAGAGTTGCAAGATGAAAACCTTCTCTGTATCAATGTCTTCACGTTGAAGTAAGGCCCATTCTACTGCCTCCAAACCTGTGGAGTGAGGGATAGAGGTGTAGAGAGCCACCACATCAATAGTGCACAGTAACCATGTCGGTTGGATATTGAGTTGAATATGTTGAAGTTTCTTGAGGAACTCAGTGGTATCCTTGGTGTATGACCACCAGTTTTGCACAAATCTCTGTAAGTAGTGATCCAAATATTTTCCTACAACATCAAAAATTGAACCGCATCCTGAGACAATGGGTCTGAAGGGAGGTTGATGAAGATTTTTGTGTATCTTTGGTAACATATAAAGGTGTGGTCTAAGTGGATTTGGTGTGGTGAGATACTGCCTGGTTTGTTCATCGATCCATCCTAGATCGTAGGCTTTTTGCAATATTCCTTGCAAAATGATTTCCAGTTGTGGTGTAGGATCGGTTTGTAGGAGTAAGTATGTAGATTGATCATTCACATGAATTTTGACCTGTTTTGAATAGAATTCTGTGTCCATTATGACAATTGCTCCCCCTTTGTCAGCGGGTTGAATGGTAATGTCCGGATTTCTGGCAAGGGTTCTCAATGTAATCCTTTCATTATTTGTTAGGTTCCAGTGTGTATTAGGACGAAGTCTTAGGTTTTTAATGTCTTTCTTAATGAGAATCTCGAATGTGTCCAACATCTTGTGTGAGACAGGGGCTTGAAAAGTGCTTCGTGGTTTAAATTTCGAAGCACTTTTCAAGCCCCTGTCTCACACAAGATGTTGGACACATTCGAGATTCTCATTAAGAAAGACATTAAAAACCTAAGACTTCGTCCTAATACACACTGGAACCTAACAAATAATGAAAGGATTACATTGAGAACCCTTGCCAGAAATCCGGACATTACCATTCAACCCGCTGACAAAGGGGGAGCAATTGTCATAATGGACACAGAATTCTATTCAAAACAGGTCAAAATTCATGTGAATGATCAATCTACATACTTACTCCTACAAACCGATCCTACACCACAACTGGAAATCATTTTGCAAGGAATATTGCAAAAAGCCTACGATCTAGGATGGATCGATGAACAAACCAGGCAGTATCTCACCACACCAAATCCACGCAGACCACACCTTTATATGTTACCAAAGATACACAAAAATCTTCATCAACCTCCCTTCAGACCCATTGTCTCAGGATGCGGTTCAATTTTTGATGTTGTAGGAAAATATTTGGATCACTACTTACAGAGATTTGTGCAAAACTGGTGGTCATACACCAAGGATACCACTGAGTTCCTCAAGAAACTTCAACATATTCAACTCAATATCCAACCGACATGGTTACTGTGCACTATTGATGTGGTGGCTCTCTACACCTCTATCCCTCACTCCACAGGTTTGGAGGCAGTAGAATGGGCCTTACTTCAACGTGAAGACATTGATACAGAGAAGGTTTTCATCTTGCAACTCTTACACTTTTGCCTTCACCACAGTTACTTTAAATGGAATGAACAATTTTATGCCCAACTCTCGGGAACTTCTATGGGCTTTCCAGGAGCTCCTTCTTATGCCAACATTTTCATGGCTATGTTTGAACAAGAATACATCATGGACACACCTCAATGGTGGACAAACATTTACACCTACAGCCGATATATTGATGACATCTTTTTGGTTTGGACTAACTCCCAGCAACTCTTGGAAGAAATTATATCTACTTTAAATTCTCATAATCCCAGGATACAATTCACTCACAGGATTGAAACACAAACCATCCAATTTCTTGATGTTACTATCAATAAAAATCTTGATGGTCCAGGACTCTCGACCACGGTCTACACTAAACCCACGGATCGCAACAATGCGCTACATTTCTCAAGTTTTCATCCCAGTAACCTTATCCACAACTTACCTTACTCTCAGTTCATCCGTATTAAACGTATCTGCTCTAACACGGGAGACAGCATGACGAAGATCGATGAACAGAAAGAAAAATACCATGAGCGTGGGTACCCTCCATCCATCATTGATTCTTGTGCACAACGAGCATTGGCTAAAACACGGGAAGACTTATTGACACCAACCAGCAGAGACAACAAATCGAAGTTGGTCTTCATATCCAGATACTCCACCTGTTCCACAGCTATCAAGAAGATAATTAATAAACGTTGGGAACTACTAACAAATGAAGCTGAATTCAACAACATCTTCAGTGAACCACCAATGCATGCATATACTAGAGGTCAAAACCTCCGAGAACTACTATCATCTACCAAGCCACAATCTCAAATTGCCCGCATCCACAAAGGCACCATGAAATGCCATAATTGCCAACACTGCAACAATATCATTGTAGGTAACATCTTAAAACATCCCACCACTGGCAAGGACGTTGTATTACGACATACCAGTGATTGCAATACTTCCAATATAATTTATGGGATCAAATGCCCTTGTGGCAAATTATATATTGGAAAAACCGAACGAAAAATGAAAATACGCCTAACAGAACACAAAAGCCGCATCAGAACTCTAAGCAAAATTCTCCTCTGGCATCCCACTGGCATGAAGCTAACCACTCCATATCACAATTAAGATTTCAGATTATTGAACATGTGGAGTTACAACAAGGCACTAACAATCACCTCAGACTTCTCCAAAGGGAAGTTTTCTGGATCAAAAATCTGGACACTCTGGCTCCTACCGGTCTTAATGACCGGATGGATATGTCATGTTTTATCTGATCAAAATATTTTTTTCAACCAGTCAGCATCCCCTAAGGCCAAACACCATAATCACAAAATCCGTCCTTAACCTCGCAACAACATTTTTTCCAATTTCATGTCACACACACACACCATATCACTATATATACCAATTAAGGTCATCACGCACTATGTAGTGGTTTTAGAAACTGACAACACTCACCAACACAGTCTGATGCGCACTTCAACACCCGTGCGCAAACTTTATTGTACACCACTCTTTTGTTAACATTACCCTATGGGTCTATGAGTCCGCAAGATCAGGTTCCTCGAATTCGAGTACATCCATGCAGATAGAACTTCTTATTTTTTAATATCTTAAGTCGCCACCTTCTTTGAATTTTCATTTCATATCGTATCTCCAAATAACATACTCGGATAGAGATATTCATCACCCGATTTTTGGAGTCCGTTTTATGAGCACGCACAAGCAATTATTTAGGCACTTATTTTAGTTCTGATTGTTCGCTCTTTCTACGTTTCTTCCTGTACCCTGTTTCTCCCCTCTCATATCATCGCGTTACGCCTCCGTTCCAATATGGCCCCCATATATGCCATGAGATTATCAGCTACTTAGATCTTATCTTAGTTTACTGAGTCCGTTGTCACTGCCGGTTACTTCCGGTGTAAGTTTCGACTCGCTCCTCCTATATAAACGTATGCCTGACTGACGTTTCTAACCTGCTCACTGGTGTTGCCGAGACGTCCGCTATTCCGTTTACGAAGCATTCTTAAGGTGAGGTTTCCACGACGAACTTCTTGAAGGCTAAGATCGTTGTTATATCGCGTTATATTATTGTGCTAACATTTCCGCCTCCTAACAAAATCCGGTTTCTCTTTCTTTCTTTTCTTTACGCAGCTTATTATTATATCTACGAAGGTAAGATTTCAGTTGTCTAGCCTTAACGGCAATGTCTCTCTGCGTGTAATTTTAAATACTGTGCACGCTAAGTTCAATTGACTTGACTCGCCATCAGCTCATACACGGTACTGTTATTTTTTCAACAGTCTCACAGCCGATAACTTCACTTAAGGTATGAATAGACTATTTTCATTGTAACGGCAAGTTTTCTCTGCGTGTTATTTTAAATATTGTGCACGCCGAGTTGAGTTGACTTGACTCGCTATCAGCTCATACACGGTACTGTTATTTCCTCAACAGCTTCACAGCCGATGACCTCACCTAAGGTATGAATAGACCTCTTCATTGTAACTTGACACCGATTTCCGCTTACTTGTATTAGGACCCCAGTTTTGTTTACTTGCATTAACACAATCCGGTTCACTTTCTCATTCTTTCAGACATATGAGTTTTTTTACACCCAGTGAATATCCAACCACACAGTCAAACAGGTAACTTGTTGTCAAACACGTCTGTCTTGTATTAGAGTTATTGAGATTGAGCCCCCACCACATGATCCTAACCAGAAAAATGGTTCGGTTTATTTTTCAGATTGGCCCCTGACGAAGGAACCGGCTGGTTCCGAAATGCATTGGGCATTTAAAAAATCTTTCTGCTGTGTATAAGTTTTTATGTTATTGCAACATGTTCAGAATATACAACTTGGAAATATGTGAAAAATGATTGTATCGATGTTATTCATGTACAAATGATATTAATTTGTATTGGCACAAACTGCTACATTTTTGAATGTTGTCACATCTGATAATCATGTATAAAAGTTCAGAGTAAGCTTTGATTTAACGCTGAAAATTAAAAACATACGTTTCAAACAAACCAGTGTCAGGAAGGACACTTTGTGAACAGTGCTCAGTTGTATACAGGCTCTCAACCTGTCAATACCCGGTGCACCACGCCACTGCCATGCTATCAAGATTTCCGGCCTCTTTCTGAACCGGCACATGTCATGCAGATTGAAAGCACGGTGCCACGCTGCGAAAGGCAGGTGGAGTAGTGATGACGCAGATGACAAACAACGTCGTCCTCTTCAGCCCACCCTCTACCCCCCCAGCTAAGCTCGGTTAAGCCTATCAGAGCAGCTGGTTTGGGTGAGGGCGGCAACAGCTATTAAAAAAAGGCAGAAAAATGTTAACAGAAAATAAAGGGTTACAAAATCAAAATGCTTCAGGGAGCTACTCACAGGACCTCGGCGAGCTACCAGTAGCTCGCAATCGACTAGTTGGAGACCCCTGTTGTAGGGTGACCATGTGGAAGTGGTCTGATTGAATGTTGAGGTTTAGCTGTCTGAGGTCCAGTATGGGCCTGAGAGAGTCATCCTTTTTGGGAATTAGAAAGTATAGGGAGTATTCCTGTTCCTTGGTGGTGTAAGAGGACTGGTTCTATTGCATGTTTGTATAAGAGAGAGAGGACCTCTTGTTTTAAGAGGGTGAGATGTTCTGGTGACATTGCCCGCTCTGTTGGAAGGATTGTTGGTGGAGTGCTGGTAAGTTCCAGGCAATAATCATTTTGGATAATTTGTATTACCCACTTGTCTAAGGTGATTGATTTCCAGACGGGTAGGATCTGTGAGACGTCTCCCGACGGGAGTGGAATGGTCGGGGGGTAGTGGGGGGGATGTCACTCTTTGTGGTCAGGGGAAGTGCGGATGGAGTAGCCTCTTCCTCTGCCCTTGTAATTGTTTCCTCTGTAACCTCCACGAAAATAGCCTCTGGAGGGGCTAGATTGGCTGGTCCCCTTATAGGAGGAGGAGGGATTTTCCGACTAGATTGTTTTTGAGACATCCTCCTAGAAGGAACGACGAAAGGAGCCCCTGCTATAAGGTAGGGCTCCCATGGATTTTGCTGTGTCAGTATCTTTCTTCATTTTTTCTAATGAAGTATCCACTGTTGGCCCGAAAAGATTTTCTTTATTGAAGGGCTGATTAAGTTTGGAGGATTGTACCTCCTGCTTGAATCCAGAGATTTGAAGCCAAGCATGTCTCCGCAGGAGTATGCTAGTGTTAATAGTACACGGAGCTGTGTCTGCAGAATCTAGGGCGCATTTAATGGAAGTATTTGTGATGAGCTTCCCTTCCTAAATGAGGTTAGCTTTGGCCTTATGCTCTTCTGGCAAATGTTGTAGAAGTTTTTCTAATTGGTCATAATGTGCCCTGTCGTAACGTGCCAATAGAGTTTGAGCATTGGCAATACGCCATGAGTAGGTAGCCTGGGAAGCTACCCTTTTGCCGGATGCATGGATAAGTTTTGACTCCTTATCAGGAGGAGGACCAACACCAGTTGTTTGAGAGTTAGCTCCCCTGCGGGCATTAGACACAACAAGAGAGTCTAGTGGTAACTGACCTCTTATGTATACAGGGTTTGAAGGAGCAGCCTTGTATTTTTTATCTACCCAAGGTGTTAGTATTCGGGCGCTAACTTGGTCCTTGATTACCTCGTTAGTAAGTTTTAACATGCCTTTTAGCATGGGTAGAGTGTTAATAGACATCTGGGAATGTGAACGTTTCTACAAGAAGAACCTCTTCTAGAGGGTCACTATGTAGTTCCACCCCGTGATATTGGGCAGCCCCGTTGATGAGTGGCGCAAAGCCAATGTTTTCATCAGGTGGGGAAGGCCTGGAGGGATATATATCAGGGTCATTTGGTATTTTTGGATCCTTATCGTAATCATCCCATGGGTCAGTGTTGTGTGGCAAGTCTGGGTCTTGAGGGATATGATCATCATCATCATCATCATCATCATCCCCAATGCCATCCCCATCATCGAAATGGTCATCCTGTGAGTCTGGTGACATTGGAAGTGGTGAATTTGATGGTGTGATGTCTGGAATAGGAGGAGATGAAGGTATATAAGGGGGAGAAGGGTTGGTACCCATGTCTCTTTTTTGCTTAAGAGGTATAGGGGCCTCTTGTGAGAGGTCTAACTTCCGTTTTTTGAGAAGATTAGCCATAAGGTGTGCCGTTTTGGGATCAATACTGAGTTGTTTCTGTTTTGGATCCAGAGGTCTTCAGATGGAATTTCTTTGGAAGGAGTCTCTATTCCTTTTGGAGTGGATTTCGGCATCGAAGATTTTTGTTCGGAGTCTTTGGGTGCAGAGTGTTTGGGATCTAGTTATTTAATTTTAGCCGGTTTAGGCTGTGCAGTTTTTGGAGTGGTATGTTTCGGCTCTGAACTGTCGGTGGAGGTTGTCGGCTCCGCGCTTTTACGTGTGGAGCGTTTCAACTCTGAGGAGTTCGGCTTGGACGACTTCGGTTGTGGCTCTTTTTGCTTGGAGGGTTTCGGCTCTGAGGCTTTCGGTGCCGAAGATGTCCTCGGTACCGACGACATAGAAGGAGTCCCTTGTTTGTCCTTCTGTTTCGGTGCCGAAGAACAAGTTACTTACCTTCGGTAACGATGTATCTGTAAGAAACATTAGTTAGTTAGATTCCTCACCTTAGAATATCCCCAGGCGTCAGGCTGGATCCGGAAAGATTTTTCATCAGCAATACCCCTTGCGCGTCGCTAGGCGTAGTTTGCGGCTCCGCGTCCGTCGTCGGCGTCGTGCGCCGGAATGACGTCGGAGTACTTAGACGCCGCCCTCGCGCGCTGACGTCAGTTCTTGTACATAGCTTTCCGCGCCAGGAACGCACAGCCATGCAAGAGACCGACACTGGTGCCAAAAAATCTAGGGCCCTGAAAGGATAGCCTTAACCCTAGATGTCAGTTCGCAGAACGGGGTGGATGGGTGGGTCGGTGAGGAATCTAACTAACTAATGTTTCATACAGATACATCGTTACCGAAGTAAGTAACTTGTTCATCTGAAAGAAGCACGTTAGTTAGATTCCTCACCTTAGAATAGATACCCCAGCAATACCAACCCCGGTGGTGGGTCTGCAAACCAAGATCACACCAGAAAGTCCTGGAGACCAGAACGGCCAAAGAAGCCGTCTCTCCGGACTTGGCTGCCCAGGCAATAGTGCTAGCAAACGTGTCGCCGCCTGACAGATGTCCCGCAAGGGAACTCCCCGGCCCAGGGCAGTAGTAGCCGCTGTGGCCCGGGTGGAATGGGCCCTCAAACCAACAGGAGGGTCCTTTTTTGCCAAGGAGTAACTAATTTTAATACACAACACGGCCCACCGCGAGATGGTCCGTTTGTGCACCGCTTTCCCCTTCTTAGCTCCTACGTATCCAACAAAAAGTTGGTCGTTCACCCGGAACTGTTTGGTGCGGTCCAAATAAAAGGACAGCGCCCGTTTTGGGTCCAGACGGTGGAGCCTCTCTTCCTCTTTTGAAGGATGTGGCGGCGGAAAGAAGGTGGGCAATGGGACAGATTGCCCGAGATGAAATGGGGTCACCAATTTCGGTAGGAAAGAAGGACGAGGCCGGAGGACAACCTTGTCCGGATGAACAGAAATAAAGGGAGGCTTAGATGACAGAGCCTGGAGCTCACTCACCCGTCTAGCCGAGGTGATAGCTACCAGGAAAGCAGTCTTTATGGTCAGAAGACGAATAGGACAATTGTGAAGAGGCTCAAAAGGAGCGCACATCAGAAAGGTCAGAACAAGATTCAAGTCCCACTGAGGCATTACGAAGGGGACAGGAGGGAACATGTGAGTAATGCCTTTGAGAAAACGTGAAACAACAGGGGACTTGAAGAGAGAAGGCTGATCAGGAAGCCGTAAGAAGGCAGAGATAGCAGCAAGATAACCTTTCAAGGTGCCCAGAGCAGAGCCCTGCTGGGCCAAAGAAAGAAGAAAGAGTAGAACCTCAGAAAGAGGGGTGGAAAGGGGATCCACAGCCTTTGCTGTGCACCATGCCACAAATTTGTTCCACCAGCAGGCGTATACCGTCTTTGTGGGGGGGACGCCTGGCTGCCAGAATGACATCACAGACTTCAGGAGGCAAGTCAAATGGCATCAACTGCCGCCGCTCAATCTCCACGCATGGAGGTGGAGGCTGGACAGGTTCGGGTGGAGGACCGTCCCCAGCTGCTGCGACAGAAGGTCCTCCTGAAGAGGCAGTCGTATCGGAGGATCGATTGACATACTGAGTAGCTCGGGATACCAGAACCCTCATGCCCAATCCGGAGCCACTAAGATAACTTGGATCCGGTCGCGCCTGATCTTCTTCAGCATTCTGGGCAGAAGTGGTATAGGTGGAAAGGCGTACAACAGATAGCAACTCCACTCGCGACGAAAAGCGTCTCCGAGCGAGTGCTGCCTTGGAAATTCCAACACACAGAACTGCTGACATTGCGCGTTCTCTTTGGTGGCGAATAGAACTAACCAAGGCTTTCCCCACTGCAGAAAGAGACCTTGCGCCACATCTGAGTGAAGACGCCATTCGTGATCCATCATGCACCGGCAGCTGAGTTAGTCTGCTCTGGCGTTCAGAGAGCCCGCCAGATGTTGAACCACCAGGGTGATGCCCTAGTGTTCCAGTCAGGTCCAGAGGCGCAGAGCCTCCTGACAAAGGGTCCACGACCCCGCCCGCCCTGTTTGTTGCAATACCACATCGCGTTGGTGTTGTCCGTGAACACCTGCACGACACTTCCCCGGACAGAGGGAAGGAAGGCTTTCAGTGCAAGCCTGATCGCTCTCCGCTCCAAAAGGTTGATATGGAGGTGAGACTCCGCCGGAGACCAGAGTCCTCTGATCTCCGCCTATCCTATGTGGCCCCCCCATCCCAGGAGGGACGCATCCGTCACTACTACGTGCTCCGGTTGGGGTAGGGAGAGGCATCTGCCGCTGACCCAATCGCGGTCCGTGAGCCACCACTGCAACTGTTTCGCAGTGCCCTCTGAGATCAAGACATGGTTGGACAGGTTGCCTCGATGCTGGGCCCACTGAAACTTCAGGTCCCACTGCAGAGCCCGCATTCGCCACCTGGCGTAATGCACCAACAGGATGCAGGAGGCCATCAGCCCCAGAAGCCGCAGCACCAACCTGACCGAAACCCAGGATAGAGGCTGAAAGATGGGAATCAGAGCCTGAATATCCCGGACCCTCTGTTCCGGAGGATAAGCACGGAACTGCGCCGAATCGAGAACCGCTCCGATTAAGAGGAGCTTCTGGGAGGGACTCAGGTGTGACTTCGGCACGTTGATGGAGAACCCCAGCAAATGCAGGAGGTCGGCCGTAGTCTGGAGGTGGGAGACAACTTGATAGGGGAAGACTGGAACCCCTGATCTGCGCAGATGAGCTGCGACCACCGTCATCACTTTTGTGAACACCCGAGGGGCACTGGTGAGGCCGAAGGGGAGCACGGTGAACTGAAAGTGCTCCTGGCCCACCGTGAACCGCAGGTAACGCTGGTGGGCCGGCAGGACGGGGATGTGAAAATAGGCGTCCTGCAAGTCCAACGCTACCATCCAGTCTCCAGGGTAGCCAGAACCTGAGCTAAAGTGAGCATCTTGAACCGTTCCTTCCGGAGGAAGGTGTTGACGCTCCTGAGGTCCAAGATAGGGCGTAGGCCCCCTTTGCCCTTCTTGGGAACCAGAAAGTAGTGGGAATAGCAACCACGGTCTACTTCTGGACCAGGAACGTGCTCGATGGCCTCTTTGGCCAAGAGGGCCGTAACTTCCTCCCGCAGAAGATTCAAGTGATCCTCCGATATACGGTGGCACTGCGGTGGCATGGCTGGAGGGGTCGCCTCGAAGGGGAGGGAGTAGCCCCTTCGGACGATTTGCAGCACCCACCTGTCCGAAGTGATGGAGCGCCAGTGGAGAAGGTGATGGCGAACTCTGCCGCCCAATGGCGTGGAATGGGCCTGAAAGCTCGGACTAGGAAGGCTTTGAGGCGGATGCTGCCGGGGTGGATGTGGATTGACCGGCGCGTTGTCCTCTAGAACCGCCACGGCGGAACCTACGTCCGCGACCGCGTGCAGGTTGGTTCTGCGGCCGGTGGCTAGGCGGACGTGAGGAGGCGCCCCTTCCTTGGCCACGAATGGGGCGGAAGCGTGCGGCCGTGGGGCCGAGAGACCCAAGGACGTGGCCGTAACCCGGGAGTCCTTAAAACGAGCCAGCGCACTATCCGCCTTCTTACCAAAAAGGGGAGAGCCATCAAAAGGCATATCCATGAGGGTACTCTGAACATCCCCCGAAAAAGACGTGGACCTCAGCCAAGCGTGGGGCCGGAGCGCCACCGTGGTGGAAATCGTCCTACCCAGCGAGTCCATGGTGTCAAGTCCACACCGTATGGCATGTCGCGCTGCATCTCGCCCATCAGCAAGTACCTGGGAGAGACGTGGCCGGGCCTCCACCGGACACAGTGGCAGCACGTCCTCCACCGTATCCGACAGAGAGTGGGAGAAACGGTCCAAGAGGAAAGCGGTGTTCAAAGACCGCAGGCCCAAACTCAGGGAACAGTTTCTTGCCAAACTGTTCCAGCCTCTTGGATTCCCGATCCGGAGGAGCGGACGGGAAGGAGGATTGGGAAGTGGAGGCCTGGATAACCAGGCTCTCGGGGCTGGGGTGTTGGGACAGGAAACTGGGGTCGCCCGGAGCAGGGCGGTGGTGCCAGGCCACATTCCGATCCACAGGAGGAACTGTGGAGGGCTTGGACCAAGTGCCCTGCAGAACGTCGACGAGGGCCTCATTGAACTGCAGCAGAGGCTCTGTGGAGCTTGCGGACGGTTGACGCACCTCAGTGAGGATATTAGTCCTCACGGCCACAGCAGGCAGCTCAAGCCCCAGGGCTTCGGCCGTCTTGCGCAGCACCACGGAAAAAGCTGCACCTTCCTCCGAAGCCACAGTCGGAGGAGAGATGAAGCCAGCGTCCGGCGAAGTGTTTAGACCACCGGCATCCCCCAGTTAGTCTGCCCAGTCCTGTGCAAGTTGACCCTGGAGTGTCATAGGGTCCTCAGACCCCTCCCAGTCGCCCCCGTCATCCGATTCCTGATAAACAGGAGGAACAATCTGAGCCGGACGGTAGATGAAACCTTCATCCATCGGTGTCTGTTGCGGCACCGTGCCGGCATCGGATCCGGACAGGGACTAAACCGGGGAACGGCGTCGTGAGGTCGACCAGCGCCGACAGAGATCCAGGCCTGGATCTCTCGGGGACCTACGGCGTCGGGACCAAAGTCGTCGACGGCGCCGGAGCCGCCGGCACGCGAGGTCGCCCAGTAGAGCCCGCGGGGCCCGAAGGCGCGCCGGCAGGCGTCGACGACTGAGCCAGGCCCCTCATGGCCGAGAGGAAGGCACTGACCTCCGCCGGAGTCACGTCAGTCCCAGGGACCGGCAGGTATGGAGACTGATGCGGCTCCAGTGGAGCCGCGGGGGTGGGACCACCCTGACCCTCGGCAGAGTTGCGCGACCGGCGATGGGAGTCCGAAGAGCGGTGTCGCCTCTTGGACTTCTTGGATCGCTTCGACTTACCCGAAGACTTCGAGCCCGACGAGCGATGATGAGGACTGCGGCTCCGCAACCCGTCCTTGGACCTCCTCCTGGACCGTGATCGTTAGCGGCGCGGAGCCGAATGCCGAAGCTCGAGAAGCTTACGGGACCGCTCCCGCCTAGCCTTCGAGGTGAAGGCCTGACAGTCGGGGCACGACTCCGCGTCGTGGTCGGCCCCCAGGCAGTAAAGGCACCGGCGATGGTGATCCGTCACCAGGCGATGACAGGCGTCACAGGCCTTAAATCCAGGCATCCTACCGGCACCAGAGTCGAGTCGACAAAGACCAAAAAGAGTCAAAGAATTTTAGTCAAAAATTGCCTAAGGGGTAAGCTCTTCCCGGATCGGCGCAGTCTGGCGCGGAAAAAAGAAGAACTGACGTCAGCGTGCGAGGGCAGCGTCTAAGTACTCCGACGACGTCATTCCGGCGCACGACGCGGACGGACGCGGAGCCGCAGACGACGCCTAGCGACGCGCAAGGGGTATTGCTGACGAAAAATCTTTCCGGATCCAGCCTGACGCCTGGGGATATTCTAAGGTGAGGAATCTAACTAACGTGTTTCTTTCAGATGGTGTTGGTTCGGCACCGGACTGGGATTGGCTCGAGCCCGAGCCTGAAGGCTTTTGTTTGTTTTTCATAGCCGGGCCGGAGGTAGGGGCATGGGAAACTTTTTCACGGTGTCGACCAGAGCCCGAGGGGGATACCGGAGCCTTTCCCTTAGGTTGAGTGAGCATTTGGGGGTCTGTATTCATGGTCCGTTGAGCCAGAGTGACGCTCAAGTTTTCTTCCATGTCGGAGTCGGCTTTGACACGGAGACCAGTTCTTCTTCTTTTTCTTCGGGTTCTGCGGCAGGACTGTGTTGTGTTTCGTAGCAGAAGACGTCCGGTACGGAGCCTCTGTAGACTTGCATCTCGTGGCGTCAAGCCCGACGATCATGGATACTCTTTTTTGATCAGAATGATCAACACGCTTCCCAGGATGATTCTTCGTGTTCCAGGAATAGGCCCAGGTTGCAGACCTCGTGCAGGTCGGTGCGTGGAAATTTAGCACGACGACCCGGGACATAGTTTGAACGGAGTCCGTTCCATCGACTGCTGGCGTGGTCGGTACGGGTTGGCCCGACTGCCCGCCTCGAAGTTCCCGATCGAACGTTTTCACAGTTTGGACAATACGTGATGAATGGGAAAGTGCGATCGAAGACAATACCATTGAGGGTAGAGGATTGTGCATTGAAGGGGTTCTAGAACGATACCAAACCAGAGCACAGTAATACACATCCGAACCCGATGGCGAAAAAAAACAATCTGGGGATGGAGTCGATGCCCATGCGCACTATCGCCAAAGGGAGGAGTCACCTAACTCATGGCTACAAAGACTTCTCTGAAGAAATACAAAGTGCAAACATCCGGGCCCAACACCAGATGGCGATCTATGCTAACGAATATGATCTACAGCTCATATGCCTAGAAAACAATATTACTAGAAAATAACCGTCAGACTTAACCCTTCTGATAAGATGCTAACATCCCAAAAATTGCCATGATGTTCAATATGTGTAAATATACAGTTATATATAGGTTTTCCATGAGTACGTTGAACCTCAATGTAAGAAAGTGGCTCCAATACCCATATAAATCTTGTAGGATTCTTACATCACTGTATGCTCTATCTTGCACTCCTGTTGCTCCATAAGGGACGTTGAAAGCCAATTTGTTTTCTAGTATCTGCTCTCTGGATGATTTGGGACTCTTTCTCGATGTCATTTATGCAGTTGCTATCATCACCACTAGTTTGCCTTTTCTCTACCCTCCTACTTCAACAGCCTCTTTCATCTTCCCACATACTTGTTGTGCCCTCTTGTCTTAATGTTTCTAAATACCCACCTTCCACTTCACAATAAACTCCGCCCGTAAGGAATCTAGCAGTTCCTCTAGCCATGCGAGGGAAGGTGAAGGAGAAGACTCCAAGGGCCGATGGCTTGTTCAGCCTTGAGCGCTAGAATGGCTGACCTGAATAAAAACGTTTATTACCACTCTATACAAAGAAGAAACGACCACGAGAAGCCAAAGGGCTCCTACTATAAGACCTTACCTTATTTCAAAATGGAGATAAACCATCACCTTAATCACTCAATATTTTTTCTCCACTAATCGATGGCTATGGAGCCTGGTTATGAATTTAATACAGAAACAAAGTGTAATATATATATATATATATATATATATAATGTTTTTTTTCACTGTAATAACCAATGGTAACAGACGTTTTACCCACACAAAACCCTAGAAATTCAGCAGTTATAGTTATACTTAGGTTAAGAAACTAAAACTTGTGGCCTAAAGTTACTCAACGGCACAAGTTATCGTTTCTTCAGATAATAGAATACAACTAGAACTGCTACATTTCTATGGTTGTGGACTTGTTGCTGTGCCCTGCTGAGCAGGTTTGCAAAGTCATTGTCACTCCAGGTAGGTACTCTATGGCCTAGCAACAAATCTGTTGGGAAAGGACCGACAGGTTAGGTGTGTGAACGCTTCCCTACTTCTGCAGATAGAACATGGTGGTCATGTTGTCCGTATGCACCAGGACTATCTTGTCTTGAATTGAATGAGAAATTGTTTGAGATCTAGTTGAACGGCTGACAGCTCCAAGTGATTGATGTGGTGTCCCCACAGATGAGGTTGTCCTGGACTGCCATATGGTTTAAGTGTAACCCACCAGCCAACTAAGCAGTTGGTCACCTGCATAACAGGGCCTCAAAAGGCCTGCTCTGCAGAAGAACGTTGCTGTTACACCTCTGAAGAGAGCGATGGGTGCTGGCCCTTACCAACACTAGATCCTTCATTTGACCCTCCACTTGCGATCACCGACTCGAAAGGCACATCTGCAGTTGGAACATATGTAGCCTGGTGTGGGTCACTAGAGCAATACATGAAGCCATCATTCCTAAGAGGCGCATAACGGTGCGATCTGAAAGGTGACAGAAGTTGAAAAAGAGGTAGCAGCTGTTGGAACGCCTGCACCTTTTGTGGGATGTGGAAGGCTTTTCCCACTACAGAATTGAGGACTGCCCCTGAATTGTGGCCTGGGTGTAAACCAGGCATTCTTTTATGCCTGCCCTCCTGATCAGCCAGTCCTCGAGGTAGGTGAATATGTGAATCCCATTCCTCCTCAAGTGAGCAGCCATTACTGCTATAAGCACTTGGTGAAGACCCTCGCAGCTGTGGTGATTCCGAAGGGCAGCACTTTGAACTGTTAGTAGAGACCACTTGCCATGAACCACAGGTAGTACCGATGTGCTGGATGAATCAGGATGTGAAAGTAGGCATACTTCTGGTTGAGAATGTCCATGAAGTCGCGTTGATGCAGAAAGGGGATGACATCTTGAAGGGTGGCCATGTGTAAATCTTGAGAGGATGGAGGTTTAGGATTGTTCTTCTTGGGGATGAGGAAATATAGGGAATTTACGCCCTTGCCCTGGTGTTGCAGGCCCCTGGCTCTATGACTCCCTTTGACAGGAGTGCTTGAACCTCCTCGTGGGACAGTATGACATGTTCGGGCTGAGGGTGAGAGTGCGGGGGGGGGGGATGTTTTGTGGGGCGGAAAGAAGCTCCACACAATGGCAGTGATAGACAACAGACAAGATCCAACGTGTTTTTTTAACTGGGCTCGATGTCTGTCCCTGAAAGAGGCAGTGCTTGGCTCCAGCAGTGCAGCCGCTTATTTGGGGTAGTAGGGACGTTGACTGTACTCGTGCATTGCGTGGTCTTCATGCGTGGACCGGAGCTGACCAAAGTGGATGGAGCGCCCTCCGGGGGGTTTTCTTCATCCTCCTCCTAGAAGAACTCATTGACGTACTCGGAGGTATTTTACTCAATGTATTTGGGGCAGAGTTGATGGGCCGGGAGCTCAGGCAAGTGCCCCACTAGCTCTTCTTCGCTGCCCAGTGGACAGGTTTCACAAAAGATGTCTGGCATTTCTGAAGTAGACTGGGTCATTCTGCTGTGTGCCCACTGTCGATCTTGGCACTGACAGCAGGGTTTTATTGCAGCGCAAAGCCCAACAGCAGTCACAGCAGCTCTGGTCGTGGTCCACAAATTACAGACAGACAGCATGGTGGTCGGCCCAGGTTTATGACATTTATTACCACGTGATTCTTCATTCTCCAAAGGGAGTCAGGAGCACGCTGTGTTATAAAGACATTTGTCCTCGATGGCCCTGAAGAATGGAATCAGCGTCACAAGTGAAATATTAGCTTTGAAGGGTCCTCTCATGACAGGTGTGGAACTCAGTGGACTCGAGGCAACAAAATGGAATTGACAAACTCATCAAGACCTGAAGTACACTGGATCACATCCAAACCGGATGGCGGAGAAAAACAATCCAACAATGAAGTTTGTGTCCATGAAAATCTGCATCCAGAGGAGGAGTCACCAAGACCTCGTCACTCAAAGATTACTTCGAAAAAAACAAAAGGTGCAAAAATGTTGCTTGCTCACATAGACCAGACCGCTCCATTGCTGTGCAATATCAATTCATGCATATGACAAGACAAGATGGCCATGACATTATACTGGAACTTTACTCAGAAATCAAGGTTTTGTTAGTTTGAAGTAAATCCATCCAGTAGTTTAAGATAAATTAGTCATTTTAAAAAGTTACTAGATGGGTTTCAAATGTTTAACGCTTTTGTAGATCTCTGCGAATCACATTTGAATTTTTTCTCAGATGTGACTGGCATGAAGAACTGCCATTTTAGGTGGCAGAAACCCTCTTCATTTTATTAATCTCGATTCTGGCAGGACTTACAACATATTATTCAAGGTGGTAAAAAAAAGAAAAAAAAAAAATTAAAATATATACAAATATATATAATAGATTACGACACTCCGACATACACTGAGGGGTTCACAGAGGCTGCTGAATATGCTCAACGTCACTGACTCAATGACACAGCAGTGGAGTCAAATACACAATCATTTGTAGTCAGAATCAGGCAACCCACTGCTCACTCAGGGGTAAAGTAATGGATTTCACCATGCTCACAGTCATTAACTCAATGAAACACCAATAGAGACAAATACACAATTACTAAACAGGTTTTCTATAATTAGTGGTTTAAAGTTGAAGGAAGGTGCATTCTCAAACAATTGCAGTAAAGAAAATGAAAGAGGTAATAAGTGAGAACTGTTTAAATATATGAAATTAAGTCACAATATTTAAAATTATTTAACCTTCCATTTTCTTTTTTTACAAAAAGAAAACTATGAAATTTACTGAAAAAGCACAATTAGGAACAGAGTTATGCTTCTAGCTCAAACATGTAAAACCATCGAAATTCACCAGTTATGGTTAGCAGCGCAAACAATAATTCGAACCACTCTTCAAAATGATAATACTCGTCAATGTTGATTTTACAGAAGCAGTAACATAGGAAACTGTTAATAGACAGATGTTTTTCTTTTAATCCTGCTGTGGTGTACATTTTGTAGCAAGTCGTAAAGTTATCTGCAAAAACAATTATAGCACATACTCCCTCCAACACTGCTGGGACTTGAAACCAGCTGTGGACAAATCCTTTACAAACTTATCTAGTAATTATTTATTCAGAATAATTTAATTTAGCAGTAAACTGTCTTCCTCTGCAAGGCCAGCTGGTAACTTGTTCACTACATTAATGCTAAACAGCTGATTTCTAAATCCTATGTAAGGGACAGCATATACCATACAACAAATAAATACCTGCGGGTTTAAAGTCTCTGCCGGCGATGGCACAGGCTGGGGAACTTCATTGCTCATCTGAAAGGAAAAAAAGATTTATTTAATACCTGACAGAACCAGTGCCCGGAAATGGCAACCCGTTTGATTAACAAAGATGATTCGAATACACGAGTAACCGCGGATGCGAGACTGCTGCAGTTTAATGAACTCAATATAATTACTTCAACCTCCTTCATTGAACACTTGCATCTTTTTACGCAGGTCCACATTTCAGACCTCATGTGTCCCGTGAATATTGAACTTGAGAAAAGATATAGACAAAGTCATGAAGATACAGGAATTCTTTTGACTCCAGTGGCATGTTTTCCAGGCTCTCTTCCTTTGGCAAATAAAGGAAGTTCTTAATCTACAGTGGATTACAACAGGCACCTTATACATCTTACCACAAGATTGGCTGCACTTTAATCGAACAGCAGACTGAATTAAATTCATACCGCCTCATGGGTGACGCTGGACATAACTCCAAGCTGATGGAGCCACACCAGCTGTCAGCAGAACGTCAGAGTTCATCCACCTAAACAGACATGCAACACAGCCAAAAAAAAAACGTTTTCTGGGAGCAGCAAAGGCTCTTCTCAAACAAAACAAACCCTCCAAGTTTCTGAAAATCCCAGAAACTGCACTGATGTGAAGAGGCTTTGAACTTACCAATATTAACCTGGTTGAGGCTGCGACTACCTGTAAATGGTAGTGGACTATCTCGCCCTCACCACTCCGGGTATTCTGGAGCACTCTCCAGATATCATTAGAGGAGTCCATGAATACATACATACATACATACACACACGTACATAAGATTAAAAACTACTAACCAGAAGAGAGTAAACTTACACTCAAAATAGGAAAGGTTTGCACATCTTCATTGCAGACAAGGTTTTCATCCTTATGCTTCACGCACTGGCCTCCACGTAGATACAGTTTACAGAAATCAGCATCAACAGGAACTCCAACTTTGTCCATCTGTTCCTAGATGCAGAAATAGATACAGAAAAGGGAACGCATCAATCGCACTCTTACACAAACAACACAGCAACCCATGTTTTGGTGCTCAAGTTATTCAACCGTAAAGATATACAATTTTGTAGGACTGGCTGCTACAAGGAGCCCTTCATCTACCTTCAAAAATGAAACTGCGTTGCCCAGTGGCGGCTGGCAGGAAACGAGGGTTGGGGTCTGGGGAGGGAGGTGGGGAGACAAAATTAAAAATACTCTTACCTTTTGCTGCCCACCGTCTCTTTCAATCATTCATGTGCACTTGAAGTATGCAAACCGCTCCTACCCCTGTAGCCCCAGCCCCGCCCTAACACACTCCATAGTGAAAATTAAAACGATAACAAGGTTATCATTTTATTTTTATGCTGCACTGCTCTTAAAGCAGTGTGGCGATGATCCTCCGCCATAGCTGAGGAGCCGACACTGGCGTTGCCATTTCTTAGTAACAAGCATTTGCAATGCTATAGGTCTCGCATTATTAGAGTTTGGCATTGCTAAATAACGCAACACCAATAGTTCAAACTTTAATAATGCGAGACCTATTGCATTGAAAATGCTTGTTTTTTTTGACTGAGGATTTGAGCTCTATCGTGACATCATTCACCAGAGGGCCCCTTTAATGCAACTTGCAGTTTGTAGTTAGCTCACTGAAGAGTTCTGCCCCATATAGAGGCACTAAGCCAAAGGCAGGGTACCTTTATTAGGTCACAGACCACGCTCGGCTGGCTTCTGATGAACCGATTGAAGTGTGTGTGGTTGTCCCAGGCAGCTGTTTTCACATCACTCTGCGTTTTTGCAACCTATAAAATACCCCGCACAGCTGCGGCAAATTAAGACAAAATGGCCTTTAATGAATGGCCGCATATGGTGCAGGGGGCTAAAAATCAACTAGAATATAAATACCACGACCATAGCTGCTCACAAAACCAATCTGATCCGGAAGCAGTTCACGAGCCGGCCAGCGAACCGCGCTGGGCGCAAATCGTGATTTGTGAATGTGATCACTAGGGACGTGTGAATGTGATCACTAGTGAATCAGTATCAGCGTCCATGTGGGCTCTGAGCTGCAGGTGAGGGGGTGCCAAGGGCCGGTGATCTCTGGGACCAGGAGAATACCATGTATCATAACTAAGGCAACAAGTAAAAACTATAACTCACGCGACCGCAATCCTCTGCTGATGACGACAGATATTACATCACTGATTACATATGTGTCTTTCTGAAAAATAAATATTTGTAATATATGTATAGCTAAAGATTAATGGAAGAAGACATGGGTAAATAGGTGTCTAAATACAGTGATGTAATTTCTGACGTCATCAGAGGATTGCGGTCGCGTGATTTATAGTTGCCTGCACTAACTATAACGGGGGAATTTCATTGGTTTTTTACGAGGGAAATGTCCAGCTAACTATAACATGTGTGAAACCTATGGTTTTTTAAGTGAATATATATATTTTGAGTGAAGTCCTGCTTCTCTACTCACATTCCAAATTAACATGTTGCGGTTACGATTCAAAACTTATTAAAAAACACTTCTATTTGCCAGCAGAGCGACGCACACAGCTGTTACTTCACCCAAAGCACTGCGCCTTGGGGCCCATTGACTGCATTTTTTAAATTATATTAAACAATCACTGCATTTAATCAACTGCAGTAAAACCCGTTTACAAACGTTTTTTCTGTGAATTTTGAGGACTTGTATTACAATATACTTTAACCACTGCCCAGATGTTGCCAGTATGAATAAGCCCTTTGGCTTCGCCGTGTGCCTAGGACTGCAGCTCCTGCGTCATCTGGGCACACGCCTTGGTCTTCGATCTGGTACTCAAGTTGTGCCCTGATCCCTGTGCTTGGCAGTGCCTTTGGGCATGCCTGTGAATCAATCGATCAGGATTAGTAAAGCACGGCAAATCACCCACGAGGGTATCAAGGCGCTGGGTTGCTAGCCTTTTTGTGTGTGTACAGGGCGAGGTCTTCAGTCTCATCCTATACCAGTACACCGAGGCCTGTACTAGGTGGGTGTCGCTCTGGCCATGCCCAGCGCTCACAGGGCAAAGAGTGTGACCTTAAGCATCATTCCTAAAACAATGTAAGTACCCAGCGGGCACCGCCCGCGAGGCCTGGGCACAGACGGTGATCAGGGAGAGCGCAGCCTCCGAAAAGGACTTTACCTTTACAGGGCGACTAACTGGCGTGCCATTGGGGTCGCATCACCATATGGGTGGCTGATGTCATAACGGCTAACTAGAAACAGACATCACTGAATGCAATCTGACAACATAGCAGAGCGAAGGTGACGCAACACAAGGGGATCACAGAAGAAGCAAGACGTCGCAGTGGGAGAAACTGACCTCACAATATAAATAACTAACATTCTAAAACGAATACAAACCTCACGGGGGTGGTAGAGGGTGGGTAATAATGTGAATTAACTGATATCAGAAAAGAGGTTTCTGATCTCACAGAAAGCATACAAGGAAGTGACATCACAGAGGATGAAATGGCATCACAGAAGGAATAGCTGCCATCACAATGTCACGGTGGGAGCCATCTTTAAAGGACCCAGAGTAGAGTACGCAGTGATAGCTTGGCATATGACAAAAACGAAAACCCTACTGACTCTCGGCACCAAGCTGCCATGCTTCTTTCTCTGCCCCAGCCATACCTTCTTTTGAAGGACATCGCCCTCCCTGACAAATGGACAAGCCCTTGCAACAATGCTCAAATGAGCCCAACACTGCATGAGGCTGTGGCTAGAACAGGCCCGTGGGGAATGGGTGGGTCATGGCTGCCCATCATGCTGTAAAGGCAGCCCCTGCGACCCATCGGGGAAATGCTAGGGTGGCAGAAAGGCCAGTCAGGCCTTGCTCTCACCGACACCACCTGATGTGTGACTGGCACTCCACAATCCTACTAAACTTTCGGAGACTGCTCCTGGTGTGATCCACTCAGTCCCTGCTCTTCTGGTCTTTCGCTGGCATTAAGGAGCGTTTGACTCTCCCAGCTCTTCTGGCCTTTTGGTGGCACAGGTGGGTCTGACACAGCGTTTTTCAAGGAGCCTGTTTCCCAGAGAGGCACAGAAGGCTGGCCCTAGATCCGATTGGCCGGGAAGCACCCTGGGCGGAAAGAGAATGTGGCATTTCTTGCTGAGGGGTGGGGGGTTGAGGAGGGGCGGCGTTGCGGTGTTATGGCAGGAGGTGTGAGGAAGATGGGAGGAGGGCAGGGTGTGATGGGGTGCTAAAAATTGCGCCGAGGTACATTAATGGCTAATTAAAAAGTCTGTAATGGTACCAGAATGAGACCAAGAGGGATGGACACATTGTTGATCCATGCGGCGCCCTTCAGAATTTAGCCGCCCCCGGCCTACGCCCAGTTCGCCCATGCCCAGGGCCTGCCCTGGCTCCCCCAACCCTCGTAGCATTTCCGAGGACTAGTCTAACAGGAGTGACCCTTTCCCAGTCCAACAGGTCTTTCAGAGGTACAGGCCTGCCACGTTTCCCTATCGTCCAGCAGCCCTGTAGGATTCCCTCACTAGACACCAGCCCGTCCTACCCTCTTCCCTGGGACCTTGATGGGCAGCAGAGGCCTGATGCCGGTTCCGGCCCATTAACAGCCCGCTGAGAGGTCCATTAAAAGCTTCCATTCCGGTCGCCTTTGGGGCCCATTCCTGTAAGCTGTTCTTCTTACTTAAAAAACATGAATCTCCCAGACAGAGGGTGTGAATGCGCCCTACCTTCAGACGTCCAGCTCGGGGGCTGCTGCCTGGGTCTGCGGACGAATCCGTCCTCACCAGAGGGAGTGTGAATGAGGCCTCTGGGGGGCACTCCGACCCTCAGTCTGTCGCCCCTCGCTCTCTGGGGGTGCGCAGGCGGCCGTGAATGGCAGCTCGCCTTAATGTGCAGAGGAGAAGAGGGCTTGCGAGGCCAGCGCCAAGCCCTCTCGGAGGAGCCAAGACTTCTAACAAGCATTGGCAAAGCAAAATGGATCGTTTTGAGTATCACAGCAAGGCTTTCTGAAGCCTAAATAAAACACACACAACAGCAACCACAATGGCAGCAGTGCTGCAAGCATTCTAGGTCCAGAAAGGGAGATTAACCGTTTGTAATCTGAACTCGCACACAGAACAAGTGCAGCCTAGACAAAGGCAGCGCCCACTTCCCTTAAACACGACCAGGCACAGCACAGACAATGAGTTTCACTCCCAGCTAGAGCATGTGCAAACAACATAAGCAGTTGCTGAAACCTGTCCCTACTGTGAAAGAAATCTGCGCTCACGCAGATGGAAGTCTGACAATGTCTATTATCAAAAAGAACGAGAGCCCACAAGTGGTGCGCGCGCCACTGCGAGCCATGTGCTTTCAATGATCGCGCACATGTCTGGGCACGATAATTGAAACCAAATGGCCTATTGGTGTCTATTACGCGCACCAAGTGTGTAATAGACACCAATAGGCCATGGGCGGAGCAATGCGCCCGCCTTTGGCCTATTGCGTGCTGGCTTTCACAAAAACACGTACGCAAAGGCCAATAACATGCCACAGAAGGAAAGGCACACGCTCATGCGTGTGCCATTCCTAGGTCAGCATGAAAACCCCGTTTTTCACCTACTAAATGTATCGCGCTGCGCGAGCACTGCTACGCAGTGCAACGCTAGGCGCAAGACCTAAAAAAGTACTGCTGACGCACAGGATTGAAAGAATTTAAGATGTGACATTTCAGAATCGACTGCTAAAAATCAGCCGAGTAATAAACATCGAGCTGGTGGTTACTGAACCAATACATAGAAGGGTGACTGGCATTTTATCAGAACCATCTGTTGGGAAGCTTTGTCGAGACGAAGAACTGCTGCTGTATGCACTTTAGCAGTAGGGCGATGCAGGAACGATGTTGGATTCTAAGGATTCTACATCTCTCAGACACCACTACATCAACACAATTGCAGTGATGTCATGACACCTCAGACGAACTCAGGTATAACAATATTCTCTTATTTCAATAATATGGCTGTGTTAGGAAAACCAAGCTACTTGATTTGGCTCCTCTGATCATCCAAATCCTAAGAGATAGTGATGGTCGTCGGCGAGGCAGATGGGATGGAAACTAAAAACAAAAAAAGAATTTATGCAAGTGGATCCCCCTACTAAAATTGCTCCGAACTGGAAAACCTGGTCATATCTGCATAACCTTTAAAATGTGAAAGTTTCTTAATACATCAAAAATAACAACAATGATAAAAATAATAGCAAACATTATAGCAATAATTATACCAATTGATAACGGCACTATATCACAGTTCTTGATGTTTATACGCACCATAGTTAACTGATGTGATGTTAATTTGATTACCCATTGTATTGGACCTCATTCTGTCGACCCTGGAAACAAGAGTCAGTTTCGCTGTGGCCAGTATCATAGGGTACATAAGTCTGCAGGGCTCGAAAAATCCACTGGCCCGCTCGCCATGGCAAGTCAGATTTAATCAGGATGAGCAATTTTTAGGGCCTACTCGTCCTTTCTGGCGAGTAGGAGAAAAACTGACTTTTGACCTCTGTCTCTGAAAGCGGAGCAAATGTGACAAGATAACAAGATTTAAAGGCATCTTTATTGCCCACGAAGTGAATGAGCAATGAAGATGCCTTTAAATCTTATGTCATATTTGCTCAGCTTTCAGAGACAGAGGTTAAGTACATTACAGTTAGGTCAAGACCTGCAGATCTAGTAACATTTTTATGATTTTTCAAGCCCTGGTCTGGGTTAGTTATGTTCGGTGCGGACTCTCGCTTAGAGCTAGATACATTTTTGTTTGGCAGGTCTTTCTGTGGAGGATATATTAGACTTAGAGCCTTTATATTCTAGTTTAATACTAGAACTCTTAAAGCCTCTTAACGAGGGTCTTGACCATGATGAGGCACCCCATTTCCCCTATGACCTGGTTCTCTAGTGCGGAACCGGCGACTGGAATTTTACAATTTCCCCTTTCGACCTATACGCTTTGTCTATAATATGCTTACTTATACTTAGCATAAGTCTTCCTTATTGGGGCCACCTAAATAACCTATAGTCCTATCAGCATGGCTTACTATCCCTTATGGGACATTATGTCAAACCGCACTATAAGTAAGGTCTTTTGCTGCCTTCTTTTTTGGTACTTGGACTTATTTCGAGATCCCTATATCTATTAGAGTTGCCATGTAATTCCATGCCTGCAAGTCATCCTGTTGCTAAACCTGCCCTGCTCTCCACAAATCACGTTCACATGTGTAATCCAATCATTTCAAGGAAAGCAATCGAAGACGTAAACTTTGATTAGACTGCATTTTGTAAAGCCAGATCACGGCAAGTGAGACAGCACCCAGTGATTCAAGCACCAAAAGACAAATCAGTTTTTAGTTGTTTGTTCTGTATAAATGGAAAATGTCACTGTCTCAGGTAATGAATTGTGTGGGAAAAGCATCTAGATTTTGGTTTGCATGGTCAGTTACAATGAGTTAATGCTCACAAAAGTGAAATTTAGAGGTGTGGTAAAGCATACTGGGGTGGGAAGACTGTCCTCTACAGAGCAAGATTACTTTTTTGCCATTCATAATCATGCTGAAGCAAATTCAAATGAAATTCCATTAATTTTGCTTCCTCCAACAATGAACAAAAAAAGGCCTTCAAACTAAGAACTAACCAGTTTGGGTGGTTCTCGCCACTGTGATAAGTGCAAGAGAGAACCGCACTTGTTATGCAATGGTCCAGCCAAGGAGAACGAAACAAACCAAATTAAATATAATTTCCAAATGGTGAAATCCACCCGTTTCTTTGAGTAATCAGCACATCAAATAAGGGCGGTTTTTTGTGGCCCGATTTCGATCTGCGAGCACATGTTAAAAACTGTGGATTTGCCTATTTAAAACTCCACAAAACCGTTGTGCCCACCCCTGAGTGCCAGCTGCGTACCATTCTACGTGTCACCACACTGGATGACAACAACACCCATGTAGCAGAACTTTATTCGCAAATTATAGGATTACTTTTTTTTTTTCATAGTATGGGCAGAGGAACGCATAGTGAATCAATCTTCTGTAAAAACATGAATTACTATTAAATAAGTCAGTAGAACTAATTTCTCTGACTTCAGAAATATAAAAAAAAAAAAAAAAAGACGCAAAACTGCAACTTGGTACTTACACACAGATTTCTGTAAGAGCTCAGGGGCAAAATAACAGTCAGTTTGCTCCAATAGTACGGTTCTCTAAATTCCGCTACAGTGTCTACAGTCCTGTAAACTTAATTATCAGATCACTTGCACGTACTTTACAAACTGAAATGTCTCTAGGCTGTTGCTCTCACCGTTGCAATGTCACTTATTTTTATTCACCTCATAAGTATGTAGGGCAGGGCGAGTCCCAAAAGGATTGAAAGCTGCAAACATCATCAGGTTTCATAACTTTATAATGCAAATAAATTAACATGCTGAGCTACCTTGTACAAAAAACTAACTCCAGGGGGTACAGTGTGGAATTCGATAGTACCCGAAAATTCAGCATCAGCTCACTCAAACAGATATGAAGCGAGCGGCAAGGAAGCAGGATAAGTGGCGCTGAAGAGGACAAATGCAGCACAAGGGAACCTGCCCCTGGCAAAAACCCTGGAGGCAGAAAGGAGCACAAGCAAGGTATATGCAGTGCTGTAATGTGCTGGTGTCAGACACCATGTATGAGGCTACTGTAGCAGGATAACAACAACTGTTTGCATGAACTGGATCAAAGAGCCTGGTAAAGCACAGAGCGAGCGCTTCATCAAGGATACCTTGCAATAAAGGCACTTCTTAGAAAGTCCATGGATAGGTTATGGAATATAAAGACTTTTGTAGAAAAGGTTACTTCTTACCGTGGGATGCATTTCTTCAAAGTTGCTTCTTATGGTTTTTGTTTAGTATCAACGAAGCATAGTTATGCCAAAACACAAAAATCCTTAAAATGATTTGAGACAACAGTTTGGTATGAAAAACCTAGTCAGCCCAGACCAAGACCTCCAATTGAACTCCAAAGATAAAATATGGGAATATAAAAGCTCTTCACCAGAAAGTGAGGTTCATAGTGGGACAGCAAGAATTGAGAGATGCCTCTTTCAATCCTGTTGTGGTTTTCTTAATCCATTGGATACACATTGATCTTCAAACAAAGACCATTACAAATTCAATCTGGAACGAAGGTCACTTTAGCAGCAATTCCTACACTCACCCCAAAAGCTTAAGTCAGGCACATGCATTACCATTGTCAAAAACATACCATTGCACATTGATATTCTTACAATCATTTTCAATTATCCATCCAGAGCTTTTGGGCAGATAATCATTTCTATTTCACTGCATGCGTAACTGTGTTACGTTGGTAGCACAGATGATACCTAACTTACTGAGGTCTACACCGGCTCGAGTTAAAAGCACTTCATACATAGCATGCGGCAGACGTTTGTAAAGAGAATTTCTTCAGGAGAGGGAGTGAGTACCCTGTGGCAAAAACATTCTGAGGAGAGACTGCCATGTACTTGTAAGAATTACCTGTGCTCGGTTTGAGGGGCCCACATGCAATTCAGAAAAAAAATCAGTTTTGTTCTAACAGAGAAACACGTGGAAAGACATCATCAGCACCAATACCTTTTGTATCCTCCCAAAGTGGATATTTCATGGTAATCAATTACTTTTTTCTAAATTTTCTTCTTTGGTTTTTTTTGGTTTTTTTTTACACAAAGCACAAATTTAACAGAACATAATAAATCAGAAACCCATTTTAGACTATGTTATTTTATCAGCTGTACGGTCAGTGAAGATGTAAGGAAGAAAAGAGTGACTTACTTCCAGGTTGAGGAAATGATTGTGGCAGGAATACCGTTTCAAGTACCATTCCACTGTAAACGTTACAGGTTTTGGACAACTCTGTGAAACAACTGTTGGAAAAGAACATTCACTTTGTGTTAGTTTAGCAATATCCACAGTTTTAAGAACCTAGCATAGCTTTAAACACTGACACATTAAACAATCTGAACAAAATTATAAATGTATACGATAATATCGATCAATTATCAAAGTTCTGCTCAGACAACACAATAACAGTATATTCTAATAAGCTTCTCCTGCTGCTTTCAGAAACCAGTTCTACAGAAGACGACATGGTGGGGTGATCTGAGTTGTATGATGAACATCACTCAGCTTGTACCAAAGCTCACCACCATGGTGACGGAAAACTGACCATCCCTCTAGAAAAGATGGAGGGGAATATACCGGTGTACAAGATCCTCTGCTTTCATAACAGATTACCCACTAAACACCAGTTTGATATATTATTCACTGGTAGCCTAATACTACAGCAAAAAGGTGGAGTGTGGCATACCCTCCTGACAATTGCCAAAGAAAGTAACAATATAAACCACTTGCCTTCAAAATGAAGTCACTCTGGAGGCGACTGGAGCAGTGTGACGGACCACTTGGCTGATAGGTGGCACCCAAGTGGCCCACCCCTTGGTTATAGTAAAACTCCTCTGCCTTCATACGTGTCAGCCCTAGGTCTTGTGGATGTCTCGAGGGTTCTTTACACACATGGGGAGCTTACGCCTTATTCTCTCCGGCCAACAACTCCTTCTCCCTCCTCGACTACTTCTTTATCTCACATGCGTTTCTGATATTCGGATAGAGTTTCGGATATTTCTGTTCTGACACAGGTGCTCTTGGATCATTCTCCGGTGATCATTCGACTCCATGTGGGTTGTCAGTGCACGATGTTCCGATGGCACTTGTTGCTTTGACATCTACAGAACCCAGAATATTGACAGACTATGGAGCACTCCATAGAGGTATATTTTGCAGTAAATACCGGCTCGGTAAAGTCAACGAAGACGCTGAGGGAGGCCCTGAAGCCCACGTTGGGGGTCAAATATTAGTTTTACCTCCAGACTGTGAAGACGGCAGGTGCCGGATTTGGTAGATCTGGAGGCACCGATAGCAGACCCAAGGGTGCAGGGCCACCAGCCAGATGGGCAGAAGGCGCAACAGACCCTCCTAGAGGATGCGAGGTTGCCTTGGTGAGCGGCCCAAGGCCGTATCTACCAAAGGGGAAATAAGTCCAGTAAATTGCTCCATAGGCTATAGCGGGGTCCCAGGCTCTGCCTATGTATCCCTCTTATGCGCGACTCGGCTGGCTAGCTGCTCACTGACCCTAGGGAGGTGGCATGCAGCTTTGCGTCTTACTTCCGGGATGCTTATTAACTGCAGGAGAAGCTGTCTGGGTAACAGGTGGAGAAATTTGTGACAGAGATTTCTCTTAGGACTCCCACAGGAGAGGAGCTCATCAGTCTTGGTGGGGCTGCGTGCAGGGAAGGCCCTCTGGCCAAACAGATTCCCCTGTGAGTTCCTTAAGGCCTTTATGCCAGAAATAAATAGAGAGACAAAAAGAAAAAAAACACAGCTCCTTAACAGCTGACTCCAAGTGACTGCGCAAATACAGTACTTATATAAACTGCCAATTTGACCATATTTTACCTCAATAAAGTGTGTGTGAGTAAAGTGCTAACTTACCTCTATATCGAAAGGAGATCAGAAACTACCTGTGCTACTCGCTAATAAAGTGCAACATAAATAGTTTCTTCCACTCCTAGGGCTCCCCATAACTCCTTATACTGAAGAATTGTGTTCACCCAGGCATAGTACCAGTATTCCTTATGCTGACTTTCCTCATCTTGCATAGCTATTCCCTATATGTGGTGTTCACTGATAATTTCCAGTCGCTAGAAATAAAAGTCTGAGACACCAATGCTGAAAAATATAAATAAATTGTGCACACCTTTTACCAAACTAAGTTGGGATGGCGAGGCCTAACAAGGTGATACTAGATGAGGATGTAACTGTGTAGGCTACCTTTAGTGAATTATACTCAAAAGGTGTATCCTATATCCGGAAACTGCCTTACACGACAAAAACACATTTTCTCGGTCATCTGGAGCATTTCCATTGGTAGTTCTAAACATATTGCTAAGCCTCTAGGGGGTATAATAAGGAATCCAACCATTAGAAAACATCACTATGAAAGCTTGCCCCTTTAAACAATGAAAACCCATAATAAAAATATCTCGACCAGATGCCCCTGTCGATCTCCATCTCTGTACGCTCCTGCCATTCAATACACAGATTTGGACAGCTGCAACACCTTTAGGCTTGCTCTAGGAGATTTATTTTGCTATATAAAAGACATCAAATTATTCTCCACCTTGTCAAAAAAAAAATCCAGCCATTAATTTGCAAGGAACATTTATAAAAAGAAACATCATGAGGGGTAAAATAAACATTTTAATAAACAGTAATTTACATAAGGCTGGAAAAGAGTGCATTTTTAGGTCGAGCCTAGCACAGCGCGTGCGCTGCTCTAGGAAATCGACCTCTTGGAATCACTTCAGCTTTCTTCAGGTTTAGTAGAAGCTTGTGAATGTGGTGCTCACACGCTATTGGCCTTTGCGTCTGGCTTTAGTACGCAATTGGCCAAAGGCGTGTGGATGTCCCAGCTTCTATTGAAAGGTTTACTCCCAGAGCGTTCTGCTCTCGGGAGCCAGCAGCGGTGCGCAGGAGCCATCTGTTTTGTGTCTGGGCCATCTGTTTTATGTCAGGTTTCCTTGGTGCTTTGATTAGAAGGCGCGTCCCCAACTAGGTTTGGAACTCGAAGCTTTTTTATCTGTCTGCTGTTTGTAGTGTGAATTGCTGCTGCCTTGCACAGACCATGTATATCTCTAAACACTAGCCTTCATGTATGTGTAAGCTACCAACATTTGAGCTAAGGGGAGAGACCTGCTGATCACTTCAGATGTCAGCTGCCCGCATTTAACTCGCCGATGTATATAGAATGAATGCAGCGAGTCAGCGCTTCGGACGTGGAAGGCTCGGAAGCCCTGGCCGTAACGCCACACCCTCCCCATTTACCTCATTCATTAATGCCATTAGTACTACACATCACGGACATAGAAGGAATATCAGCTGCACCCAAAGGGGGCCACATGAGTGCGTGGCCAGCGAAGGGAACTGGGGGTGCTTTACTCTCATGTTCGAGGTTGGGTTCTTTTCATTGTATCTTCTCCATTTTCATTTTTTGAGCTCCATCAATGCGGTCTGTTCTGACGCAGACAGCCCTCTTCAGAGGCCCCGCTGGTATTGTGAGCTCGTCAGCATAGGCGGACAGGGATTCGTCCTCACTGTTATTTAAATTAATGCGTTTCTTGCTAATCTTATTAATACTACTACTCTTGTCATATAACTGTAAAAAAGCCACATACCAAAAGGGTTGCTGCACCCTGCACATGGCAGGATGTGTTATTAGTGACCCTGCACAGGGCGCCTTTCGCACATAGACAGTCCTATTTATGCACGAGCGGACACGCACCAAAAAGAAAGGGCTTATAAGTACGCACCCTGAGCACAGTTCTAAAGAGCAAACATCGAAATATGAGTGCGAGTACGAAGGTGTCCTCTGCAAACTGCCGTTCCTAGCATAGCTCTTAGCGCTCGCGGGACAACCTTGTCTAGGCACTTTACATAACGGGAGTTACTGATACCTAATTAAATGGTCTCGCCTTTGGGACCTTATAAGTGTTTAGTTATCCAGCACAATATCCTTGGTGCAACAACATCAACTGTTAAATGACTAAACACTTATAAGGTCCCAAAGGCGAAACCTATTGGCCATGCCAATGCTTGTTGATAGTGGGGGGACAAAATGTAAGCGGTAGCTATCTAAGACAGAATTGCAGTGAAATATTGCTAAACCTTTAAATGAATATTGTTTGGTGGAGTTTTTGAATTGTCCCAGCCCCATCAGGTAAAAACTTAAATGCACATACCCCCAGTTTGAATAACAAAAACACTGAACTCTAGACAATACACAAAATCTGAAAAATCCAAGATTAGATACTATGATCATTTACAAACTCTAAGGGCAGCAGCTTCAAAGCACATTCAAGAACATGAGACAAGGTCAATAAAGTAGTTGGTAAAGTGGAATGCCACAGCAAGACAGTCCCCCCAGTTGAGCCCGCGGGGCCCGAAGGCGCGCCGGCAGGCATCGACGGCGGAGCCAGGCCTCTCATGGCCGAGAGGAAGGCACTGATCTCCGCCGGAGTCGCGTCGGTCCCAGGGACCGACTGGTATGGGGATGAACGAGTCTCCTGCGGCTCAGACGAAGCCGTGTGGGTGGTACCACCCGAGCCCTCAGCAGAGTCGCGCGACCGGCGAGGGGAGCCTGAAGAGCGATGTCGCCTCTTGGACTTCTTACCATGCTTCGACTTACCCGAAGACTTGGAACAGGACGAGTCCGGTCCCTCGACCTCCTCCTCGACCGAGAACGGCGCGGAGCTGACTGCCGGTACTCCAGGAGCTTGCGGGACCGCTCCCGCCTAGCCTTCGAAGTCAGGGCCCAGCCGTCGAGGCCCGACTCGGAATCGTGGTCGGCCCCCAAGCAGAAAAGGCACCGGCAATGATGGTCCATAACCGACATCAGTCGGTGACAGGAGTCGCAGGGTTTGAAACCAGGAATCCTACCGGCACCAGAGTTGAGTCGACAAGAGACCAAAAGAGTCAAAAAAGGTTTAGTCAAAAAATGACTAAGGGGTAAGCTCTTCTCGGATTGGCGCTGTCTGGCGCGGACAAAAGTAGAACTGACGTCAGCGCGTGAGGGTGGCGTCTAAGTACTCCGATGACGTCATCCCAGCGCACGCCGCCGCAGACGGACGCGGAGCCGCAGACGACGCCTAGCGACGCGCAGGGGTATTGCGGACGAAAAACTTTCCGGATCCAGCCGGACGCCTGGGGATATTCTAAGGTGAGGAATCTAACTAACGTGTTTCTTTCAGATCACCATAGCAACGTTTTCCTTTAGTGTTTAGACTTAAGTATCCGTTTCGTTTCTTATACGTAATCCATGTACTCTTAAATCCTTATGTAATGTAACTGGCTCTATTGTAAGCGTTCTGACACCTTCGGGAAAGGTACGCGCTATATAAAAACGCATAAATAAAGACAACACAGTAACTGACGTCATAGAACCGTTTGCATCATTGTCATACAAAGTGACATGGGCGGAAGTATAGACACCTCTAAAATAATGTGAAAAAAATAACACCTTACTAAAAAAAAGAAGCCGAGCTCCGCTGTTCCCAAATCTTCGTTATTTGATACCAGAAACTGAAGGGAAGTAGAATGTCTAATTTAAAACTGTAATTGCACGCCTATAATGAGCCATCACAAAATAATGCAGCCCTCTTCCAATTGCCAAACATGCACTGGTGTTTTCATTATGCAAACATAAAGAAGTGCTGCGAGTGGTGATCTCTGCAGCCGCGCCTCGTGTTTTCGTAGTTCGTAATTCTTTCAGTCTTTTGTTTCGGCCAGTGCCGGAAGTGCAATTTTCCAGTCCTCCTTGCTCTCGCCTCCCCCTCGTGACCCAGAAGAGGAAGCAGAAAGAAGGCAAGGAGAGGCGGTAGGAGATAACAGCTGACAGTTCCCTTAGCATGGACTAGAATGAAAATCTATTTTCCAAAGTACTAGATTGGAATGACGCATTGCTTTGGGGTAAGCAGTCCATTAGCAAGACATTTTTCTTCCTCTGGTATAACCATCACCGTAATCCAGAGAAGAAAAGAGCTGTGTGCTTTTGAATTTTTATGTATGTATGTATGCAAGATAAAGCGAGTTGTAGGTGTCTAGATACGTGTTACTGTGAGGTATTGTGGAAATTTAGCTCGCAAACTGAACATTATCTGCGCCATCTTGCCTCTCCCCAGCGCTACGCACAGCGAGCACACGGTAGCCATTTTGGGCACCCCACTCTCTCCCCCGCTCATTGTCAATCGCCAGCGCGTTCCCCTGACACTGCAAGCATCCCCCGCGCGCCGGCCACCCCCGCTCTCTCATACAGGCCATAAACCCTCTCCTTCTGCGCGACCCTGCTACGGAACCACATCCGACCGACATCCCATACATGGTCATGCCTCTCCTTTGATAACCCCCTTCCTCTGCGCCCCATTGTCCGAACTGGTCCCAGGCCATCACCTAGCCCTGCGGATGCAGTTTATTGCCCCTACTGTAAGGGAAACACCCCACATCAAAGGGATCACAGTAGATCAAAGCCCCTACCCCCTGAGACCCGGCCGGTTGCACACACCCCCGGGAATTGGCGGAATACCCTGCTGCGTGATAGCCATCTCCTACTGCGGGTGAGGTGGGAACTTCAACTGTAGCTATGTGTGGGATCGGATCTGAGCCGGGGCTTCAGGGGATGTTCCCTCATGCATCAAGGGGATCTCAAGAATGTGCCATGTACAATAATCCTGCAATAAAATCATAAACGTGTGTATAAGAGGCCAGACCTCAGAGATGCAGTTAGAGCACCTCGTGACGATACCTTGCTGTCTGATCTGATGTGTTCTGCTCCGACGGAATAAAACTTTGTTTCCTGCCTTCCAGTCTCCGGCGCCTGCCTCTTTCATTGGTAAATTATCGAGTGGTATGAGAGGCGATTACCGCCGGGCAATACTTGAAAGGTTATCGACTGAACTGCCGCTACCATTTAACAATTGGCGTCCCAAACGTGGGGCCCATCAGCGACACGTGGATCCAGTGGGAGAGGTCCCGACGACAGAGTGAACGACTGCAACGATCGGGAGAGCTCCTGCCCAATAGACCCTCGTCTGGCAGCCGATCATCCGAACTTCACTGGTTCCGAGCAGACCTCTCTCGAGTGATCTACGGTCCTGACTGGGAACCATCAGGAGTGCCGCGGCAAATACGGAGAGTAGAGGACGATCGGGCGCTGGAGGCGGAAGACGAGAAACTGTCCACGCGGTCCGGGTAAGGTCGTGATACACGACAAATTGCGAAATAATTGATTGATTGTTTGAAGTTTTGGAAATACTAGTATTGCTCATTGATTGTTCTCTTTGAGATATTCGCTGTCAGCAAACGGGGAGGAGTAGAAATACTCTCGCTCTCTCTCCCTTTGCAGATAGTGAAGGGTAGGTAACGCAGACTTTTGTCCCCGTTGAAACCCGTCGTGCCTATCTTTATCTCCCCACTGATTGATTGTCCGAACATTGATTGTTTTGAAGAATTGTGCTCTTTGAGATATTCTCTGTTTGCAAATAACGTAGAATAGAAATATTCTGTCTAGTCTTTGCAAATAGTGAAGGGTAGGTAACGCAGACTTTTGTCCCCGTTGAAACCCGTCGTGCCTATCTTTATCTCCCCATTGATTGATTGATTGATTGTCCGAACACTAGTTGTTCGATATTGGTTCTTTGGAGGTATTCTCTGCTTACAAATAACGAGGAATAGAGATATTCTGTCTAGTCTTTGCAAGCAGTGAAAAGATAGGTAGTGCTGACTTTTGTCCCCGTTGAAACCCGTCATGCCTATCTTCTCCCCACTGATTGGTAGTTGGTTCTGCCCGGACCGCTTATTAGAGGTGAACCATCCGGCTCCACTGGAGGGCACCCCTAATAAGGACATGTTCACTAAATATGGACTAGTCGCCGTAGCTTATAGCAAGCTGTGGCATAAATATACAAGGAAGGACCCCGAGAGTCAGTGGCCACTGATGGGATCCTTCGACGACCATAAGATAGAAGTGCTAGAAATAGCTCTGCGTAGCAATAAGATGACGCCTACTATGCTTGACAGTATCGGCATGTGGCGCAAAGAAGCAACGCAACGGAAAAAGAGGGAAGAAGTAAAAGCAGAAAAGGAATTACGAAAGGCAGCTCACCTTGCCGCTAGAAGGTTAGAAGAAGAAATAAAGGAGAGAAGGGAAACTAAACTAAGACAGGAGCCCGAAAACATCAGGCCAGTACGCTGTTAGGACCCCTTCTTTGCTCTACCCTAAGTTGTCCTCCAGGCAGCGAACGAATGATGAATTACTATTAGGTCCCCCGATCATTTACATGCCCCCTCCATACGCACCCTCCCAATCAGTAGTGCAACACCCACAACCCCCAAGCACGAGCGAAAGCAGTACAGGGGCCTCGGTCCTCACGGCCTCCGCGCCGGCCGAACCTCTTGTACTGAACCCAACGTCGGCTATAACGTTAGATGACCCTGACATGAGAAAGAAAGAGTCCACCAGAATGAATCGACTAACGAAGGACGAACGAGCAGGAATCGACAAAATAGTAAAGACACTAGTGGAGCGTAAGGAAAGTGAGGAGTATACAACAGACGTATATAACTCGTATGCAGACAGCCGCAGACGACCCTTTGTCGTACGACTTTGTTATCATGCCCTAAATGCATATGAGGATAGGTACCATGATAAAGGTCCCGAAGGCTTAGCGACCCTATATAGGAAGGTAGACATTGGGGAAGAAAGAGAGGGCGATGTGACGAACCTCTTCCCTCGTACACTCGAGGTCTACCGACACCTTAAAGAACACAGACAGACCACCAGGACAGAAACCCCCGAAAGCCATATTAGAGCTCCCAGACAAGATTGTACTTAAGTTGAAGACTCTAATCCCAGAAAGAAAGGTAGATTGGTCAATAGTGACGGCTTGTCGCCAGAAACCCCAGGAGGATGTGTCTGAATACTTCTCTCGGTTCGAGACTGTGTTTTCCGATTATAGTGGCCAGGACATGACCACTGCAACTGGACATCACCTCTTTGTCCAGAATTATGTGAAGGGTCTATCACAAGAAGTTTCTCAGAAGCTGCAGACCAGCGAGAGTAGTTGGGTAGCCTCCAAACCCGCAGCAATTCTCCAGATGGCCCAATACTACGAAAACCAAAAGAACGAGAACGATAGGGCATCAGAGAGGAAGAAAAAGGAACTGAAGGAGAGGGTAATGATAGCACAGTTGCAGGGGGTGACCATAGGAAGGGAACCCCCAAAAGGGAATTACCAACCAACCGCCCCTAGAAAGCTACCCCCTAGAGACCATACACCTGCACCCTACAACGGACGGAGAAACTTAGATGGGAATCAATGTGCGTTCTGTAGAGGGTTCGGACACTGGAAACCCCAGTGCCCGGTCCTTCTGGAATTGAACAAAAATAGGGACCCCAGTAGACACAACCGGAAGTTTGTTGATACCCACCACCAACGTCACCAAACTTGATTAGGATCACGTGCAAATCGAACAATGCCATTTTTCCGAATACGCTAACTAGATTGCTGATATGTACAACACCCCAACAAAATAGTATGGTTAAACATTTTTAATAACTTATAGGTATAACAACATTCCGACAAGATGAACAGGTTAAAACATGTTTTAAACAACTATTTACATGACAGTCTGCTGCGACCTGCATCCCAAAGCATTTACGTCCACGTGACACCGTCCTCGCCTCTCCTTCCTCGAAGTTGCAACATTGGCCTGTTTTTGGGCGGTCCTTTTTAGTTGACTTTGGGCTATAAAAGCCATGCAAAAATCCATTGACATCAGTGGCGGGCGACTGTGCGAATAGGCCGGAGGCTGCTCGAAGCGCCGAAGTTCTGGAAGCGCCAAGGCAGAGTCCGCCACGCTGTGCGGACCTTCCCGTTTTCTTCTTTCTTCAAAAACGGCTGGTGCCCTGGCGGGGGGAGGCGACGCGGACGGGCCTCCCCCACCTCCCCAGGTGGAGGCTCGCCAGCAGATGAGGGCGCCCCAGCCATCTTTTTCATCGGTCTGCTGAATTGCACCCTGGCACGCTGTGCGGATCTTCCCATTCTCTTCCTTCAATAACGGAGGGTGCCCTGGCAGGGGGAGGCGACGCGGAGGGGCCTCCCCCCACCTCCCCAGGTGGAGGCTCGCCAGCAGATGAGGGCACCCAAAACGTCTTTAATTCGCTGGCCAGCTGAGCTGCACCCTGCCGCTGCACGCGACCACCGGACCACCGCCCAAGCACGGGTTCACCAGGATCGCCACTAGCACCCGACGCGAGGAGTGGGCCCCCGCAGCCAAGTAATCGGAGACCCACCCCGGTGGCGATACCATCCAAACTGCTGTCGTCGCTGCTACTGGAATCACCCCGGTGGCAGTACCATCCGAACTGCCGTTGTTACTGCTGTTGGCTCCTCTCCGGTGGCTGTACCGAAGAGCTGCTGCTACTGCTGCCCTTGAACTCCGGCGGTCGGCTCCTCCGGATCCAGGCCTAAGCCCACCGTGAGACAATTCTGGACTCGAAAGCTTGTCTGCTTGGGCGTGGGCCCCACCCTTGACAAAATGCTCCCCTCAGCCTTGCAGAATCGGCTGGAGTCATTTGACACTCGACTCCCGCGGACTTCCGGTAAGGACAAACCGCCGCCATTGCTCTTTACCCCGGGCGGCAGCCACCTTGCCTCCGCTTGGTGCAGTGAGAAAGACTGGTTCAAAGCGTCGGCGGAAGAACCCGCCTGCTGCCCCGCCCCAAGAACGAACCATGGCATTGCTACGAGGTCGCAGTGACGCCATGCTGACGCAAAGTTGACGCTAACGAAAGTTCTCGAACTACCGAAAGGAATTCTGGTCCAACAGCTAATTCATGGAAAGACTTAGACTGTACACTGGCCCGACCTCGCCCCAAGATGGCGCCGATGTAGGAGAGGCCTACAAACACTTGTGGCGTTCCAGTCACGTGACATTTGTGTTAAAAAGAGATATATATATATACATATGCGATGCTCCCACACATGATGGTCGGGAGGGAGGGGGGCGGGGAAGGAACCGATTTTATGCCAAAGTAGTGTTGCTCATGATGCTCGACGCCTCTCACACCGTGGCCGGCCTATAGCGGCTGTAGGCCCGTATTTCTATACTGACATTGTTTTAAATAAAGGGCTTCTTAAAAGGAATTACAGAATCAGTGTCATGACAAATCATCTAGGTTGTTAAAGGTTTTTCTTTTTGAATAAATGATTATTACTCCCAAGCGAAAGAATACAGATATTACAGACTCCATTTGCCTAAAATCTTTTTTAACGGAATTTGTACCCATCACACCTGTCCTTTTCCAAGAATTGTCAAATCGATGATCAACTATAACTTAAGGTATATGCCGAACGCAAGGTATGGTATCTTGCACCACAGTACACGACCTATTGAGAAATACATGTACGACCAAGGAACCCGAATTTAAGAGATGAATGAACAAGGGCATCTTTGCCTCGGACAAAAAGAATAATAGGCCTATGGTACTGCCCACCCCCGCGGCTAGACTAGTACGTGGTAAGTAGAACTTTTTTGTGTCCGCGCGCGCTAGGGTACTTTGAATACTGCACATCCCCTCCCCTCTTTTTCCCCTCTATAGGTCACGACGAAGTTCCGACTGAAGAGTGGAGTGGACATGGACCGCACCGAGTTCAATATCAGGGAAAACATAGACAAACGTTGTGAGATAGTGCGTAAAGTACAGACCACCATTGGGAACATGAAAAACTGTATGATATGATTGTGCGTGTGTACTACGATTATACGGCATGAATGTGTATGCATTTCATGTTTGGGTCACTTGAAGAGAGCGTCACTGTATGATTGAAGTGCTCGTCCACCGATCAAAGGGAGGAGAATAAAGGGTCCGACACCCCCCAAGATAAACTACAAAATACTGAAACTACGCAGCATGCATAGGAAAAGAGGACAGGAAAGGAGAGGTCCCCATACTCAACGTAGCCCTGAGTCTCCGTCTTAAGTTTCTGCGCTTGATGCATGTACTGTCACACCCTATCCGGCATTTGTGTGTACGTGATCACCGAATTTATGTCTTTTCCCCGCTTGTGTTTTCTTACATGGAACAGACTCATGCTACTCCATGTTGTGTGTGCACCAAGTGGCCTATTATCTTACCCATGTCTGTCTGTCTGTCTGTCTGTCTGTCTCTCACTCTCTCACTCTCTCACTCTCTCACTCTCTCCCCCTCCCTCACAAAAAGCTCTTTCTTGCCCTCTTTCTTCTTGAATAAATTAACGACACATACCTCTTCGGTAAGTGTATAATTGGCCTGAAACACGGTGGTGTTCGAACAAATTGACAGAAACAAAACGACCATACTTTACCACGTTACTACCTCTCCTTTTTGCAAATGTTGAGCCTAATCGGCTGAGAAAGAAAGGACAGGTAAGACGACTGATGTCTCCCAATCTGGCCCTCAACACGGGGACTATATGTCAGTGGTTTTTGTTTTTAGAAGACACCATCTCCACCACCCAGAATTACCCCTGACCAATTACCCCGAAATAGAATGTCTAAAGCACCCTGTTCTCCCAAAGATAACCCCAGCCCTATACTAGCCGTCTCAGAGTATTTTGAACGAAACAGCTGATGGCCCTATTTTCTAATAATACATCGCCTAAACTGATAAAGGGTTACCTATTGTCCCCAGCAAAAATAATACTTAGCTTATGTTCCTCCCCGAAAAGGATACTCGTGAACGCATGACAGTAGCACCTCGCACTTACTTTTTCATAAACTTAGTAGTCCTCGGAGGAAAATGTGTATTACCAAACCTTGTGTTGAGATGAACGAGTCTCTACCGGAGAGGCCGGTTCGAATTTTTAATAGACCAGAAGGTTGACAGATGTCAGGCTTCCTGCAACGATTATAGGGCGAAGGAATCGACACCTAGAAGGCCAGACGATGGACAGGGATACCCACAGAAACCTGCACCACAGCAATAATTAATAGATTAGTAACACGCACACTAACATCAGAATTAATGGACACCAATCATACAGCAACCGATAAAAGCCTTTCCGCAACTACTCGGTGGTTGGGAGAGAGGATGAAATATGTGAATATCTTCCCTGCCAAACTTTCTAAGATTTTTGTTTCTTGTACCCGTTCAAAGATAACCTACGGCCATCAGAAGAGAGGGGTCGGACGTGACGCACAGCCTGGCTGCGGACCATGGAACATCTATGGCATCGACCAAGGGGGAAGCATCGAAGCAATAAAGGCGTGAGACGAGGCACCATTATCAGGATGGTAGGCGATAGAACGAAGGGCTATACCAAGCACCCCCCCCCTGCTCACTGACCAGCGTGCCTGAAGTCCCAACCCGTCGGGCCCGATTGATGGGCCCAGTGCTGGAAGATCCTGCTCTCCTTGGTCTGCATTTTTGATCCGATCCCACTCCACCCCCTCTTCCCTCGGCGTACCGAAGCACGTCACACCCTTCTCTCTCTCTCCCTCTTTTATATGGATTATGCTGACTTAACTACAGAAGAACAAAAGGCAGGTACCCTGTCTCAAAGTACCTATGGTGAACTGTGTTAAGGAACAGGACTGTGATCAGAGAACAGTGAGTGGTCACACCCTGCCACGTGAGAAATCGGATTTGAGCTGGACCTTAGCTCCACCGCCGGTGCTCAACAGTGCCAACGAAAGAAGAACAACAACAAGAGCTTACCAGTGATGGCTCTTTATAATAGGACGCTGGAAAGAAGAACCTATGTTAAGTTGAAAATCCTCTCCCAACCACCTTTTTATTAACTATCTTCCTATCGAGTTTTCATGATGTTGCATCAATCACTTCCGACTATACACTGAGACAGTATCCTATTCATGCTCAAACAAGCTCACCTCCTCCTATCCCTGGGCCTGACATGCGGCGCAGCTAATGTAATTTTGAATGTACTTCCTCCTCGCCTACTTTATCAAACTGTATGAAACAATGTACAAATGTGTCAGGTTACTCCTGCCTGCCCTAAGAACTCTGTATCTTTAAGGAATGTATGACAAACATTAACGATATTATAGCTGAAGGGCTAACGAAGGTGAATGTCGGCCAGGCAAGCTGGCGAGATATGTTAAAAGGGAGGACTGTGGAAATTTAGCTCGCAAACTGAACATTATCTGCTCCATCTTGCCTCTCCCCAGCGCTACGCACAGCGAGCACACGGTAGCAATTTTGGGCACCCCACTCTCTCCCCCGCTCATTGTCAATCGCCAGCGCGTTCCCCTGACACTGCAAGCATCCCCCGCGCGCCGGCCACCCCCGCTCTCTCATACAGGCCATAAACCCTCTCCTTCTGCGCGACCCTGCTACGGAACCACATCCGACCGACATCCCATACATGGTCATGCCTCTCCTTTGATAACCCCCTTCCTCTGCGCCCCATTGTCCGAACTGGTCCCAGGCCATCACCTAGCCCTGCGGATGCAGTTTATTGCCCCTACTGTAAGGGAAACACCCCACATCAAAGGGATCACAGTAGATCAAAGCCCCTACCCCCTGAGACCCGGCCGGTTGCACACACCCCCGGGAATTGGCAGAATACCCTGCTGCGTGATAGCCATCTCCTACTGCGGGTGAGGTGGGAACTTCTACTGTAGCTATGTGTGGGATCGGATCTGAGCCGGGGCTTCAGGGGATGTTTCCTCATGCATCAAGGGGATCTCAAGAATGTGCCATGTACAATAATCCTGCAATAAAATCATAAACGTGTGTATAAGAGGCCAGGCCTCAGAGATGCAGTTAGAGCACCTCGTGACGATACCTTGCTGTCTGATCTGATGTGTTCTGCTCCGACGGAATAAAACTTTGTTTCCTGCCTTCCAGTCTCCGGCGCCTGCCTCTTTCATTGGTAAATTATCGAGTGGTATGAGAGGCGATTACCGCCGGGCAATACTTGAAAGGTTATCGACTGAACTGCCGCTACCATTTAACAGTATGACGGAGTGTTGAGGTGTATGTGCGCGCACTTGTGTGTGTGTGTGTGTCTGTGCGCACTTTCCTGCCGGATGGAAGTGCGTGTTGTGCTGTTATGGCGAAAGATGCAGCTGAGTAAATGGACTTTATCCTCCAATGGCGAAAAGTGCTGTTCAAAGGTTGCTCAACGTCAGCTTTGTGTCTGTGGGCTCATGGCACCTATTCTGCTCTTCATACTGAAAACAAAAGAGGACGAGGTTTGTTTACGAACTGTGATTTCAGTTCTGTTCATTGGGAATGGAGGGAAGCAGAACTTAGAAAGCAATGAACTCACTGGTCATTTGTGTAGAACCAATTTTCAGTTTGATACACAGCTGAGGTGTATCAAACTGAAAACAAATGTAAAAAGGGACTAACATACAAGACGCGCTCTGTGGTGGGGGTGGGGGAAGGGCAAAGTGCAGGCGCCGAGTGTGAGAGGGAGAAAGGACAGACATGACGGCCAGCAGAGTGATGCGCTCTTTGGTGAGGGAGGGAATTGAAGCGCAAGCAAGGCGGAGAGAGGCACGCAAGGCTTAATGTGCCATGACAGAAAGCCGGATGGCGGGTGCACGCGCGCGTAACCGCAAGCTTGAGGCCAGCAAAAGCGTGTGGTAGGACTTTTAAAAGCCCACTTCCTAGATGTCTCGCAGAGCAGCGCATGCGCTGGCTCAGGGGAGTCCTAAAAAATGCTGTTTAGGAGGTTAGGGAACTATTCCTCTTTGCACTGTTTTACCCATGTCATGTTATTTCTCCTTCTGACTTCTTCCTTTTTAGGTCTCGGCTGACGGAGCGCGCATGCGCTCCTCGCCTAGAGACTTATAGTAATCAGCTTAGTTTGGGAGAAGGAGACTCGAGGCGCGCCCCTCATTTGCAATGGGTAGCGTCAGCGTTTATGTTAAACGCTGGCTTCCCATTGAAAAGGAGGGTTTTAGGTTGCCTCCCTTTGGCTTTTTTGGATGGCCCACTTGGACGGGCTCTCCTGCTTTCCTTCTGGCGTAAAAAGTTTCATATCTTTATAGGGCCATGTGTTTAAACACATGGCCCCATAAAGACAAGAGATCCTCTTTCACTTTCGGGACCGTGCCGTGCTTGTTATGTCAAATTCAGGATTGGGACACAGCTCCATCATACGCGTCTTTGCTTATATAATAGACATATTTTTAAATATGCCTCGCCGCGCTTGTTATGTCAAGTACAGGACTGGGACGCGGCTCCATCATACGAGTCTTTGCTTACATAATAGACATATTTTTAAATATGCCCGAGATCCGCAAATTCGTTTTTTTGTCTTTTGAGATGCAGAGATGCCTTTCCCAGGGTCAATGGCATGAAGACTTAAGAGGGTCCAGCAGTGATCGGTTAGTGTTTGCTTCTCTACGCCAAGTCGTTCATTCCCTTCCCCGAGATGTAAATACAGAGAGGTGACCGTGAACCGAGCATAATGATTTCCTGTTTTGCTGGGTTACCTTCTGTGCTCGTAGAGTACCAATTACCAGGCCCACAATCACGGAATTAGACTAAAGATATAACTGTGGGAATAGCGCCATCTACCGCTCTCCCTCTGCTGACGACCTGATGAAAAAAAATGTGACGCTTTGAATCTGTTTCAGGCCTGTGTGGCACCAAAACTCAGGCCCCGATTCACAAAAGCTTAGCGTCGGGTTAGCGTTCCTTTTTAATGCTATCGACCTTAAATCTGGTGAACCAGTTTCGATGCTCGGCCAGGACGCGCGACATCCTGTGATTCTAAAATCACTTAATCTCCTAAGAAAGAATTGCAACTGCCAAGTCCCTCACGCCGGAATGCCAGTGGACAACTTAATTTATGGCCTTCTCGACACGTGTGTGTGTGTGTGTGTGTGTGTCTGTGTGTGTGTCTGTGTGTGTGTCTGTGTGTGTGTGTCTGTGTGTGTGTGTCTGTGTGTGTGTCTGTGTGTGTGTCTGTGTGTGTGTGTGTGTCTGTGTGTGTGTGTCTGTGTGTGTGTGTGTGTGTGTTTCTGTGTGTGTGTGTGTGTGTGTGTGTGTGGGGGGGGGGGGGGTCAGCTGTTTGTGTCCAGTGATCGGTGAGAGCTTGCTGTATCTTTAAAAGGCACAGGGCACGGGCCTGCTCAGAACTCCAGTGTGCAAAGACACGACCTCTCAGGATAACTTCTACAGTACTGCAGACAGAGATGAGAATCCGCAACTGAACGCTCCTATCTTCATCAGCATATGGCCAAAGCAGCTCTCGGCTGTGAGCATAAGCGAGTCCACAGACTGCTGCAGGGATAGAATCAGCACGATGCAGTAATTATTTTTCCAAGCACTGCCTTGGCTGAGCGAGTTGGTAAGTGAAAGGAAACTCAGGATTAATATTCTCGCTTTTGTCTAGTAGCAGTTGCCATAAAGTAGTTCAGAGGATTAATGTAGGTGCTGCAAAGAACGTGTACTATGCATATAATGTGGATAGCTCAATGGGTTACTGCTTTTGTCACAGAAATCTTTTTATTGCTTGGTGTTCAGCCCCACCTGACGCTGAGCTGGGGTGAGGTGCTGTGCTTACAACATATGGGTTTAAAAGCACCTGCTGCAGAGTTACTTATGTGTCTATCACTTTTCTAGGCAACAATAAAAATGGCAAAGATAACTGATGATAAATGTGCCTGTTGGAAAGAAATCAGAGTTTTGTCCACTGGCAGTTTGACTCCTCATAAAGCAGCATAGAGGGTTAATATGCCTGCTGCAAAGAAAGTGTACCACCAGCTAATATGAATAATTTCATGGGTTACTGCTTTTATCATAAGGGACAAGATTAGATCCCTTCCATTTCAGCTGCTTTGCAACAGCTTTAAGATCTATTTAGAGTTTCTTGTTGCTCAAATGGGTGTCATTTCTGATATGTATCTATTTCCATTGCTCGATTTTGCTCATGCGGAAGTGTCACTTTAAGTGTCACACCTTTGGTCTTGAATGTCACTCATAATTACACTAAACCATGAAAATGTCACACATAAGCAATCTGAAACCTTGGCAGCTATGATTATCAGACCCACATGGGTCAGCGAAAAGAGTGCAATGAGCACAGGCGATGGGGTGCAGCTGCAACGGTCTCATGGTGTCCGGGGTAAAGCTCCCCGGGGTTGCCTGAAGCGCAGCGGCGTATGGCTGCATCTTTCAGTACAAGTCGCTGTGGCGGTCGCGCTTTTAACATCTTCCCTAAGAAGCAAGCTTCCCCAAATTTAAATGCTTTTTGCATGCATATTTGTAACAAAGTGAAATGCCACTCAGGTATGTTGGTATAGGTGTGCCCATTAAGTGTGGCAGTCCAAATGCTCCGAAATCCTGTGAAAATATGTGAAATTGTTACCAAGCTATGAGTTGGATAAAAAGGTAAAGTCTACGAGAGAAAATAAAATAAATTTACATTACAGGTCTCCCACATTTCGGCAACAACCACTGTTCCCTGATGCCAGAAGTCTCCCACCCTCGCTCTCCCACCCCTGCCTCCTTTGCATGTCGGTTACAGGATCGGGCTGCGATAGAAAATAGGCGGGGGCCACAATAAAAGTGGCTTTATTAGTGAATCAGACAACTAAACAAGCATTGAAAATGCAATAGGCCTCACCTTTGATTAAGTTAAAGCCATTTGCTTTGCTAATGGTATTGTATAGCAAAGCAAATGGCTTTAACTTAATGAAAGGCGGGACCTATTGCATTTTTAATGCTGGTTTCTTTGTCTGTGTGGGGACACCCCAACCCCCTGCTCATTTTTAAAATACCTTTAAATTGCCCCCAGTCTAGATCAATGCTTTTCTGTGAGACCCCTTGACTACCATGATTCCAACTCTTAACCATTTCCTACCCTGCCTTCTTCTACCTTTATCTCCTAACCTCTTTTTCTTCTTTAATATTAAACCTATGTTTCTTAACTGGAATTCTATATTGGGTTTTATTTCTTTTAAATAATTTTTTCTTTTAGTAAATCAATATTTTTGTATTGATTTCAAACAAACATTTCTATTCATTTGTTTTTCCACTATATGGGTTTTAGATTTGTAGACTTAGACATTGGCTTCTATTATATTTGCTATGAATGTACATACTAAAGTCCAGATAACCACATACAAAGTAAGAAGGACTTAATAAGTTGGAAATTACTCCAGCAAATTAAGCAGTGTAAGGGATACCTTACCAATAGTTAAGTAACAGGTTCTACTTCCTTGAGTCCACGGAAAGGATTCACAGGCCAGATAATGCAATAAGATGAAGAAAGAAAAACTAAAGCTGCACATTGAAAGAAATCTCCACCTCAGATTCACACCGAGAGTACTTACGGACTCCTTGAGATGAAGCCTTGGAGGTAACTCACTTAAGTTTAAACCAAGTCCCAAACTGGGGGGGAAAGGCAACTGTGCAAAAGATTAGGTAAACTCCACTTTCTGCCATTAGAAGATGTTTTTCTGAAAGAAGGCTGATTGCTTTAGCCAAAAACAAGAGTACATAGCTGGTTGACAACCTTTCATCAGCCAGGCTCACTGAACTTAATCTTCCAGTAGATATGTTGGTAAAAGTGCTTCAGTGCATGCAGGATACATTCTACATTAGGTGGCTTGTCAGTGGAGCACCAGGACAACTACATGTTTGGAAGCCTTGAAGTAGACATACAATGTAGTTAAAGCAGGAAAGGAGATTGGTTTAAGCACCACTATAGCAACAATTTCTTCCTGCCAGCCTGCAGGTGTTGATCTGATCAAATTTGCTTGCAGCATATGCGTTTATGTGTCACATCAAAATATTTGAGTAGATTAGGCTAGTGTTGGAGTTGATTACTTGGTGTCCTAGAGCAGAGCTGGGTTCATTGACAATTTCCAAGAGGTAGCCTGCGCAGTCCAGGCTCTGGCATGCATGTCCAGCATGGATGGCAGGGTCTAAGTCTCACCAATGAGAGAGAATAAATAACCTTTTAAGTCCAGGACTTCCTCTGAACTAGAATGGTGGTCATCTACAAATCTCATACATAAATGAATTAAACAAATTAAACAGTAGGTCCCATACAGGATAGAAGCTCCTTCCTTCCAATGGCAGTAATACACTTGACCAGAATCGAGCAGTGATTTTATATTTTGCCAATATAAATTATCACTTTTTTTTTTAATACGTTCCGGGATCAAAGAGAAAACAGTTTTCCAATGCCAAATGTTGCACAAAGACAAAAGCTTTCAATTACACATCATTCTTATTTTTAATACTCACCTTTAAGAATAATATCAGTAGAATTATACATTGTTTTTCGAAAAAATAAAAAGCCGGAGTCCTGAAATCAAAGAAGAAATTAGCCTGTGTTAAACAAAAAAAATTAATCAGAGCAAATCTTTTAGAAGATTCTTTAACCAGCTAAACAAACGCATTGTGCAGTACTTCTAAGTAACATGGTTTTACAACAATGAACAGAACTACGTTTTTAATGCTTGATATTTCCAAGGCACAGCAACAACCTCGTACTGAGCGACTTCTAAAAATATACAAACCCGGCACTTCGACGGTACAAGCCTAACTTTTGTTACTGTGACAGCCCCCCTTCACCTTTAGTAATCTCTCTGTATACGCTAACCTGAAGGGGCGGGCCGAGGGGAACAAACCGCCCAGTGCCTGACAGAAGTGATGGTCTGCTTTAAAATCGGCCCTTCTTCAGGTAAGATTTATCGGAGGGTTCACCTGCCTGTTTCTGCTCTATATAGCGATAGGTAGGTGTAATATCACTGCGTGGGGTCCAGGAGAAATTTATCGAATACTGTGTAAGATAGCGCACACCAAATTTCAAAAAGTGATAATAAATTTAGTTACAAATAAATAGATGAAGCGTGCAACTCAGACACGAGGTAGCCCACCTCGTAACTCAACATGAAAACTGCTGGTGTGCATACACCAGTATACTGAGTGCACTGCTGGATGTGTGTGAAACACAATTACAACATGTTAGCTAATGTAGAATCAAAACTCAACAAAGCAGTAAACAATCTGAATGATATGACAATTTGATAATCCATTGAATCATGAAAACTTGTTGTAACAAACTATATTTGTCAATCAATCACGCAAGAAACATAAAGGTGTACAAGACATTGATTGAGAAATAGCTCAAAAAGAAAACCACATTAATACAATCAAAATGTCTGCGCTGGGGCGGAGAACTTAGTCGTCAGTTCTTGCAAGGTAGCCCAATGCATTTCGGGATGTTTTACATCCCTTCTTCAGGGGCAGCTGTTGAAAAAAAGAATACATTTCAAACCTATATCTACAAGAGGTATCTTAATATAACATGAATGGATGGCGATACATCAATAATAAACTTGAAATTTATGGTAAAGAAGTACAAGAGCGTAAATTACACAAATTTCGCAGAGACACCATAGATTACAAGCTCAATGAGGTGTACACTTGGGCTGAGGTATACTCTCGAAGAAGACCCTTTCAGAAACCTAACACCTCGTCTCAAGAATCTGTTGTTTCAGATCGCGATCTTGAAGCCACCCGTACACCAGTATCACTTCCTGATGAAACACCAACAACGAGTGCGACACTCACGGATAAGGATACAAGCATACAACCTTCTTCTTCTTCTTCTTCTTCTTCTTTTTTATCCAGCGGCCCATCGTCCAGCCGACCACCAGATTCAAAAAAATCAGGAGGAGCAAAAGAAAAGGAAAAGGAATTGGAAGCTCGGAATCTGAGGAGCAAAGGCAAACACTTACCATAAACATTTCATCAGTTCCCTTATTTCCTTCCCAAGAAAAGGTTCTCAACAAAGTATTGTCTTTTGTTCCTGTTCATCACACCGATCCCCTAGACGTAGAGATATCTCTATTCAAATTCATGAGGAATCTAAGACTGAAGCACTTTTTTTCCAACGTGGTACCTTCTCAAGATTCTACTGACAACCTAACAGAAGACGTTGATCCTGAGCTACAACGATTTAAACCTAAATCTGTGTTCATGCCACCAGTGTCTCACAAAACATTGGATTCGTTCGAGACGCTCATTCGGAATGATCTTTCTCGAGTCAATCTTCGTCAACCCCGTCCAACCAACCTGAAGAAACATGAAATAGCTATTATTAATAACCTAGCAAAGGACACCAGGCTTACACTTCAACCAGCAGATAAAGGCGGAGCCTTGGTCATCATGGACCATACATTCTACGAATATAAAGTCTTCCAACATCTACAAGACACCGCCACCTATATCAAACTTGATCAAGATCCGACAACTTCATTTCAAAATACACTTGAGCACATTCTTGACCATGCTGAAGAAATGGGTTGGATCAACCAGAAAATTCGCAGTTTTCTAACAGTATCTTATCCCAGACGACCCAGACTGTACATGTTGCCGAAGATACACAAAAATCTACAAGATCCTCCATTTAGACCTATTGTGTCCGGTTGTGACTCCATCTTCATGCCGGCAAGCCAACTAGTTGATCACTTTCTACAAAAGTTTGTTCAAACATGGAGAAGTTTTATTAAAGACACCACTCATTTTCTAACCCTACTTGAGCAGATACACAGTAATTTCTCGGAATCATGGTTACTTTGCTCGATTGATGTGACAGCTTTATACACATCGATTCCTTTATCTGAAGGTTTAGAAGCTTGCGAATGGGCACTTCTCCAGTTACCAGAAACTACAATAAACAAAGTTTTCATCTTGGAGATCCTTACTTTTTGTCTCCAACACAGTTACTTACAATGGAAGAATGATTTCTACTTGCAGATAAGCGGTACGTCCATGGGTTTTTCCGGTGCTCCTGCATACGCGAATACATTCATGGCAAAGTTTGAGTACGATCACATCTTCACAAACAATACTTGGAATGACAATCTTGCATTTTATGTAAGATTCATTGACGATATTTTTCTAGTTTGGAAAAACTCTGAAGCATCCTTGGTTCAACACATTGGTGAACTTAACAAAAAGAATCCTCGCATTCAGTTTACGCATACCATCAGCAACGTACAATTGTCTTTCCTGGATGTACTGATCACAAAACAATCCAATACAGTAATCACAATTTATTCTAAACCTACTGACAGAAACAATCTTCTTCAGTATTCCAGTTTTCATCCTCCGTCACTCATTCGCAATTTACCCTACACTCAACTCATTCGAACTAAGAGAATTGTTTCCGAGAGTCAACATCTTGAACCATTGCTTCTAAAACAAGTCATCAAATTCAGAGATCGCGGGTATCCTGAACCAGTTCTCGAGTCCGCAATGTCCAGAACTCACACGAAGACACGCACAGAACTGCTTACTCCCTCAGTCAAGAATCTTCAAAACAAACATGTCTTTGTATCTACATTTTCTACCAGCTCACGACGTATTAGACAGATCATTAGAAACAGATGGGACATTCTCAAACACGAATCAGACTTCAATGGATTATTTTCCTCTGATCCCATCTTTGCATACACTCGCAGCAAAAACATCAAAGATTTATTGTCAGCTACACCCATGATTGAAGACGCCGAGCATAAAGGCATGCAGAAATGTCAGAACTGTGTCAATTGCCACAATGTCATTACTGGCAATGTCATTCACCATTCAACTCAGATATACTGGTACATGTGACACTACCAATGTTATCTACACCATTAAATGCCCTTGCGGACTAATGTATGTGGGGAAAACTTCCCGAAAAGTGAAAGTGAGGATCTCAGAACATAAAAGTTCTATCCGAACCAGAAGTCTCAAATCCCCTCTCACATCACATTGGTTAGAACACCACCACACCATCGCACAGCTAAGATTCACCATCCTTGAGATGATGCCCCGTAACACACAGATTAATACAGAGAGGCTTTTATCTCAGAGAGAAGTTTGGTGGACCAAGTTTTTACAGACTTTGTTACCATTTGGGCTCAATGATAAACTTGAAATGCAATGTTTTTTATAAAAACACGTCAGTAATTGTCATCTGATTTCCAGATTGTTTGTTCTCTCCAGCTTAAGCCACTTTTTCTCCCATCAAGCATATTATCCTACAGTCATGTCTCTTCTCATTACTACAAGCATTTTGCCTTCATTTTCTCTGTATTGATTGTACGTTTTTTTCAGCCTGAGCAAAACTATTGTTCTATTTTCTGGGATTTTTAATTTTATCATTTCTCGTTGTTTCTCTTTTCTATTCACCAGCACACTTCAGCTGTCTTCTGCTATTTGGGAATTATCACCCTGCAGGTTCTGCATGCCTGAGCTACTTTTCCATGTACATCAGCTTCCCAGATCAACTAGTCTGTGATTCACTTCACTGGATCCTTAGTCTTACACATTCCTCAGATCCCACACATTTTTACATTATTTGCACATTCCTTTTCCTTTTTTCCACACGTCTACGATTATTTACCCCCATTCCACATTTTCCTGTTTTAGTGGTTTTCACCATTTCAGCCAGTGCTCGGCTCGATCCCGCAGCACCAGCTTGTGCATTCATTTTCAGAGGCACCATCAGTCCTATTTCTATGATTTCCATTCACACTAATCACGTGACCACGTACGCGCATTTAACTTCCTGGTACAGCGCGTCTCGGACGCTTACCTTTTTGGATGTTCATAGGAGCCGCGACCGTTTTTCTTCTCGCCTGTCAAGCACGCCTGGTAAGCATTTTATACAGCGCCCTGCCCGTTGTTCTTACATGATTTTTATTGGTTTTTTACTGGTTCCCTTTTTGGTTGCAGAGCTTGTGGAGCTTTCAACTACACGATGGTTTCCTCCACTCGCACTTGAACACACTCCCATTTCCCTGAATACTTGTGCTACAGGATTCCTCCACCCTAGTGGTTCGCTTACAACGAAATCATTTTCAGTAAGTCCCGACTTTATCGCTAAGCCTTGGCTTCACTGTCAGTTTCATTTTTACTCTTTATTCACAGCTTCCTTTTTTCCCCTTTATTAGATACACAGCCTCAGCTCAGCCTCTTCAGCTACTCCTGTGAATTCCGTCTCTGTAACAGTCGTTTCATTCATCCAGCAAGAACCTTTCAGGTCTTCATTAGCACATTAGCGTCATCACTTACATGTCACTTCGTCTCTCTTTAATTCATGCTCTGGGTGTTTCACTTTAATGATTAGGTGCATGACCGTTACATCCACTTTCATTCCTTTTCACTTCCTTGGTGCGGTCCTTAAAGCACAAACAGCATGACACTTGGTTCATTTCTAGCATTGCTCAAGCTTGAAACAGATCAGCATTGTTTCCGCTTTGGCCACAGACTTGTTGCACCCTGTATTGTATCGCCATCCATTCATGTTATATTAAGATACCTCTTGTAGATATAGGTTTGAAATGTATTCTTTTTTTCAACAGCTGCCCCTGAAGAAGGGATGTAAAACATCCCGAAATGCATTGGGCTACCTTGCAAGAACTGACGACTAAGTTCTCTGCCCCAGCGCAGACATTTTGATTGTATTAATGTGGTTTTCTTTTTGAGCTATTTCTCAATCAATGTCTTGTACACCTTTATGTTTCTTGCGTGATTGATTGACAAATATAGTTTGTTACAACAAGTTTTCATGATTCAATGAATTATCAAATTGTCATATCATTCAGATTGTTTACTGCTTGGTTGAGTTTTGATTCTGCATTAGCTAACATGTTGTAATTGTGTTTCACACACATCCAGCAGTGCACTCAGTATACTGGTGTATGCACACCAGGAGAAATTTACCAGGTGGAACTGGAACCTTCGGCACACAAGTTAAAGCTCTCTGGCCTCACACCGCAAAAAACGAAATATGACACATTCACTTAACATTCCATACTCTATTGACACCTCGCAATCACAAACATAGTCAGATTTCTGTCTACAATGGAAACCTCAGAACCATTTGTAGTCATTCCCGGAGTACTGCATGCACTACTATGGGTTAATAATGGAGACAATGTCCTATTACAGGAGGAAAAACAAAAATAATATTCTGGAGTAAAAGCACAGCAAAGACTCGGAAAATGGAATGCCAAGGCCCGATGTTTTCAGTTCATAATTTGCTGCCCCAAATAGCGAAAACGCTATTTGAAAGTGCTTCTTGCATTGCATTTAAGGAATCGCAAATTGTGATTCCTTAAATGCAACTGCAATTTGGGAAATTGCAAAAAAATTGCGATTACCGAAATTGCGCATGCCAACTTGTTTCATGCATCGCAAAAGCCCATTTTGCGATCGCAAATGGCCGATTTTTGAGAATTGCACCGTTTGCGCTCGCAAAAAGCTTTGATGCATGGGCCCATAATTGTCTATGGCAGGATAACGCTAACTTTCTAAAAGTGACAATTTCAAAATTGTAATCAAAGATCTTCGCCATGAAAATTGATTTTTCATTAGAATTCCATAGACATCCATCGAACTGTTTACTTGTTCGCATTTGGAAGTTATAGCTTATTCAATGTAAGAAGGCAACTCCAAAGTTAACCTATGGGAGAAGCAGGACTTGCAGCTGTGGAAGTTTTTTTTCACTAACAGGACATGTGAAACTTAAAAATTGCATGTCCTACTTTTTAAATACAATGCCCTGTGGGCTATTTAGGGCCTACCCTATGTGTGACATATATGTATTAAAAAGTCAGGTATGAGCCTGCCAAAAGGTTTATTGCCAAGTCGAAATGGCAGTCTAAAAACTGTACACACAGGCTGTAATGGCAGGCCTGAGAAAGGCTTGCAAGGCAACTTAAGTGAGTGGCACAACAAGTACTGCTGGCTCACTCGTAGTATTTAATTTACAGGCCCTGGGTACATACAGTAGCTCTTTACTTGGGACTTATAAGTAAATTCATTATGCCAATTGGGGACAAGCCAATGTTACAGTATTTTAAGGAGTGAACACATGCACTTTTGCACTGGCTAAATTTACAGAGTCCTATGGCCAGCATAAACGAGATTACCAAAAAAATGGAGGCGAAAAGCAAAAGATTTAGCAGAACACTACCCTAGGGCAGACAAGTCTAACAATGTGTTTTTCAGTTATCTCCCTTATTTGCTATTTCCGGATGCAGTAAACGTGTTGTATTTCTTTGAAAAGGTTATCTGCCTCCTATCTTTCTGTTTGACTAATTCTACTAATCTTTGCTAATCCGATCATCAATCTTGCATGCCTGTGAGGAACAATGTTCTGTCAACTAGCTTGTTTATTTTGGCAAGTGCTCTTTAGTAATAGCTTAACTTAACCCCTTCGCTGCGGCGCGAATTCCGCCGCAGCGCTGGGGGGGTTGACGGCGCCGCTGTGCTCATGACGGAACCACGCCGTCATGAGTCACGGGTGAGCTGTGCTCATGACGGCGTGGTTCCGTCATGACTCCACCCACTGCGCTAATCGCCCGCACAGGTGGGGAATTAGCGCCGCGTGGGAGGAGCGGCCGCCAACGGCCGCAGCATGACGGAACCACTCCGTCATGAGCACAGCGCACCCGTGGCTCATGACGGAGTGGTTCCGTCATGAGCGGGGAAGGGGTTAAACAATACTCTTGCTGTGCAGATATTGCAAAATAGAATTTAGAAAGCACAAAGGCACTTTTTTGGGGAATTCATGACATGTGGTGTACAAAAATATTTTAATAGGATCAAAATAAATCAAATACTAGGCAATGCCGATTTCCACACATTATCGCTTGTGCGCTGAATAGTTTTAATCGGTAAAACTGTATGTCTCTGCAAACATAATGGTAATTTCAATTGAAAATGTGTTTGCTATAATGGTAGTATGCTACCACACCATGGAAACTCTACTCCACTGCGTGACTTTATCCACTAGGCCACTAACGTTTAGCCATACTGGACAGCCATGCTGGTGTACAACATGGCTAAAACATATTGGCAAAGCCAATAGCTCTCGCATAGAAGAAAGCTATTGGCTTTGCCAATGCTTGCTAAAGGTGGCCATTGTTTTTAGCTGAACGTCTTTGTGAAGAGATTTTCCTGATCAGAGTATTACAGTTTCCTGACTGGTCACTGGAATGGCTTACAATTGGATAGTCTGACCCGTCAATATGTGTGACATGACAATGGTGTAGCCTTTTTTTCATATTTCCCATGGAATTCTATTACCCAGGCAACTAGTAGTTAATACTGTCCAAGTTAAAAAGTAACTTCCGGAAACCATGCCACTTACAGTGAACACAAAAGAACCACCATCTTCAAGACCCACAAAAAAACACAATGCTCATGCGACACCCTGAGAGTGTCTAGGAAAATACACCTTTTTAAAAATAAGCATAAAAAGTGTTTACAGAACAAAAGTTCCTTTGTCCCTCAAGGGTGGGCTCAATAGGTATTTATGTGGCTACAAGGACTAGTGCATGCCTTGTGCTCTTCTGTTGTTGCCGGAGAAGTTATTTGGCCTTTAGACATCTTGCCAGTAAAGGCTGGAATGACCTAGCCATCGAATTGAGGATGGAACTGTCTGAAACTAGGTTCAGACAAAGGTTGAAAACCCATCTTTTCCCCAAGACATAATTCAGTATAGTTTCCCCTGGCCCAAGTGCTCCTCCTCCGTGAGCTAAGCTGAAGAGATGTTTAGTGGGATTGTCAGCGCGGGGACGCACTGTTCCTTGTGCAACCATGCGCTTAACAAATGTCATTAATAATAATAATAATTCATCCGGGATCTCTGTAATCCGTGTATACCAGGTGCTGCTCTTCTGTTGCTCTTGGGTGGACCCAATAGGCATTTATCCTGCAGCCTGTACCAAGTGCAGGTTACATGCTGCTTCTCTGTTGTTCCTGGAGAGTGTATTTGGCATTTATCCTGCCTGCCTTAAACCAGTGCACGCTACATGCGACTTATTTAGCTCCTGGGTGAAAACTAGCAAGTAAAGTCTGTAACTGGCCTACCCTACCAACTTTTGATGAAAAAGAAGTGAATGATCATTTACAAGCAGAGCATTAAAGTACTGCCTTAACTGCCCTTCTATCTTGACGCCTGTACTTTCACCTTGTACTCCCTCACGGTGTCTTCACTTAACCTTACACACTCCTCCACAGACGCTATTAGATGTCACCTCAGTTGGCTATAGAGTAAAATAATTCAGAGTCAAAATGAAGATTTACTTTGGTCTCTCTGCCTCTCTTGAGTAGACTTCATGGTATGAAGCTGGCATAGCACAGTGCCTAGGGGCAAGGATTCTGTTGCCATGTGTAGTTTGAATCAATGTAGAGTTTCCCCGATTGCTTGGCACTGCTGCCAGGTACGCGGAGTCTGTCCATTCTGGGCTAAGTACTATACCTCCTGGTGGCTTGGTAATCCTACCAGGGGCTGGGAGTAGGTCTCTCCTACGATTACACTATGTAGTATTACAATGACCATCACCATATATAGTACCCAGTACCTATATCCAATGGAGAGTTGATTATTTTGATATCCCAAAAACATCATTATGCAAATTCAGCATATTCAAATCGCCATTAAGACTCTTTTTAACCTTAAAAGCTGACCATATATCTGAAGAAAGTAAGCAACTGTACTGGCTCTGTTGCCAAAATAATTCAAAGTTGCTTATCAGACTCAAAATCGATTATGGCACTCGCCTGTCATTCCTCTCGCAGAAACTTTGAAAGCATACGGCAGCCAGTTTCATCGTTAACAAAATCGAATAGGTTATTCCAAAATGCAAACTCGAAAAAGGGAGGGGTAAGGTGGTAATGACTTCTGTGTCTTACTCCCCAAACTCTGGAACTCTTTAGCGTTCTCCTTGAAGGCATAAGCAAATCTTTTGTAATTTCGAAAACTACTTATGATGATGTACTATTCAATAGATGCTCAAAGTCAAGAGTAAAGTGTAGGAATTTCACTAATACAACGTGTGATTATTTTATGACTGATGGTGCAGATTACTAGCAAACAATAATTATAATAATTATATGGTTTGGTATACATAACAGACTGCATGACACAGCATGGTAAACTGCGCTGTGTCAAGCAATTGTGTGATAACCAGCATGACAAATTGTGACTCAGTTTGCATGACATATGTCCTATGTAACAGCATTCCACCTCTCGTTCAGGAGAAGAAACCGCATATAAATGACAATATTATAGAATTTGAAAGTGCCAAATTGTGGGACTACACCAAAACTAGGATTGGGCTTAAATCAGTAAGGACAAGCCACCAATCAGATAAGAAACAACAGGAATGCCAATACTGATATTTATCTTAATTTGTACTACTAATTGCAAGGTAGCATATTGAATGAAAACAACATGAACCTATTGACCACTTTTTCCGTCAATTTAATCAATCAATTTGTGATTCTTTTTTTATATATACACCATAAATTTTTGATTTGTTTTTTTTTCAAGACTCCAAACATATATACAAAAAAATGTATGACTGAAAACATGTAAAAATTACATTCTCATCCGTACCATAATACAATCATTCTTATCATTCCTTTCATACCTACACTCGTTCACTAATCACACCAAACTGTACAGTCTCAGACACACATACTCTCATCAATCAAAAACAACATTTAGACCATTCTAAAAAATTATTTTTTCATAAAGACCATTGAATGTATACTAAACAAAGTCGTCACTGTGTAAAATATTATCAAAACAATTTCAAATTCTTATGGCCAAAGACATGGTCTACGCGTTTCGAACCCCTTCCAGTATCGGGGCTCTCATCAGGACCTGTAGACTGAAAAACAAACAAAAACTATTTTTTAGTATACCTAGATACCTCTACTCTCGCTTTGCCACATACAGTCAGTAGTCTCCATTTATTTACCTCAGTCGCATGGAAGGTAGATCAGCCGATGTAGAACCCAGTAGTTATCCGAGTCTGTAAAGACACAACCAAAAAGCAAGGGGAGAAAATCAGCCTCATCAAATGCTAAATCCTACTAAGGTCTCTCATTCTCTCAGATGTCCTTCATTGCTTACTTTATGGATGTCTTCTGAGGGATGGAACGTGTCTTTTATATATTTCAGTCGCTATTCTGAAAACGATTCCGTTTCTGAGATGGAAAATGCAATCTTGCTTCCAACTTGTGTCGCAAGTATGAAAAGAGAATGCAAAAAGGAAAGTGTGGACTCGTTTCTATCTTATAATCAGTTAAACAGTATTGTATGAGCCAACTGGAAGGGACAGGTACCTTAATGCTGTGGATCTCTCTCCTCTTACTTTAGGCTGCTATCAAACTCGCATATGCTGTTTCAACACTTCGTTGTAAACTGAAAAAAATGCAGATACGGGCCTCGTTTTAATTCAAATGCTCTCCGGTCGAAAGTGGGACTGAACATATTTTGGAATGCAGGTTTTAACATACCTCAATTTTCTCGACATTTCATGTTCTTCCCGAAAGTCTCAATCGTCGCGGTGAATGCGTCACATTACGTACGTTTTTAAACGGTGCGTAATTGCCTTATATTTGGCCTCATGGGAATTGTAGTTCTTTGTGTCCCATAACGACGAGTGCAACAAAAGCCGCAAAGTTGGAGTTTTTTAAAAATCGTATCTAAACCTGAATTCTCACGTTCTTGTGGAGGGTTTAATCATGAGCAGTTAAGTGTAAATTCACCTCATGTGTCATTTATTGAAAAGATCCAAAAAACGTTATTGTTCCGTTTAGATTGTGGACAATGTCGTTTTCCATATCAAAGGTGGCAGTCTAATAGCAGAAGGCGAGTGCAGATTCTATTCACATGGGATGTAGAATTCATCTCATATTGTACAGTTCTGAGAACTCATTCAATCCATTAGTGGCTGTGTTAAATTTAGCTATTAACATAGCCTCTCTCCTTGATAGCTTGGTCTCAAGATCTCCTCCTCTTGGATCCTGTTCAACTTTTGATATTACAGTCCACTTTAGAACTTTTATTAGATGATTGTGAATTTGCCAATGATTAACCAATGGTGCAGTTTGGACATTTTTATTAATACACGATTTATGTTGTGAGATCCTTATTCTTACTTCTTGGCTCGTTTTACCAATGTACAATGGGTCACAGGGGCAGCGAATCCCATAAATAACATTTTTACTTTTGCAGTTAGAAAAGGATTCATGTTTCCAAAAGATGGAATTATGGGCGAACAATGATCCTTCTTCGGTGGACTCGCAGCAAATGCAAGTTCCGCATTCATGGTGACCTTGTATCGGTGGAAGACCTACATAGTCTCGTACGGTATTTTGTTTGATTGCTGGCATCGCTGCTCTTACAACTTGGTTTGCAATGCTGCGGTCTTTCTTAAAAGCAAAAAGTGGATTCGGTTTTAATGAATAGTCCAGGTTTTTTATCAAGTGCCAATTTTGAAGGATTACTTTCTTCAAGGAGTTTGAATTCGGGCAGAATGTCGAGATACAAACTATCCTTTCCAGGGGAGATTTTTCTTTCTTTTCAAGTAGAGCGTCTCGTGGAGTCCACCATGCTCTTTTCATGCCTCTTTTCTTCAAGTTATCAAGCAGTTTTGTTGCATGTAACAGATATTCGTCTTTGTAGAAGCAGTTACGTCTCACTCTTAGAAACTGCCCATAGGGCAAGTTCTCCTTTAGATTTCTAGGATGATTACTTGTGAAATGTAACGCTTTATGGCGATCCGTTGGTTTTTTGAAGAGAGTGGTGACCAGTCGATTGTCAGCTGGATATATCTCTACATCCAAGAAAGATATCTTTATCTTGGAGTGGTTCAGACTGAATTTTATGTCTTCTGTCCGGTTGTTTAGCCAGTGATGGAAATTATTTAGATTTTCTAATGTGCTGGTCCAAATCATATATATGTCATCTATATAACGAGTCCATTTTCCAACATATTGGTAGAATGGATTCTCGTTATAGATGAATTTCTCCTCGTATTTTGCCATGAAGCAGTAGTCTTCATGGCAAAATAATTTCCATCCCTCAGAAGACATCCATAAAGTAAGCAATGAAGGACATCTGAGTGAATGAGAGACCTTAGTAGGAATTAGCATTTGATGAGGCTGATTTTCTCCCCTTGCTTTTTGGTTGTGTCTTTACAGACTCGGATAACTACTGGGTTCTAGATCGGCTGATCTACCTTCCATGCGACTGAGGTAAATAAATGGAGACTACTGACTGTATGTGGCAAAGAGAGAGTAGTGGTATCTAGGTATACTAAAAATAGTTTTTGTTTGTTTTTCAGTCTACAGGTCCTGATGAGAGCCCCGATACTGGAAGGGGTTCGAAACGCGTAGACCTTGTCTTTGGCCATAAGAATTTGAAATTGTTTTGATAATATTATACACAGTGACAACTTTTTTTAGTATACATTCTATGGTCTTTATGAAAAAAGAATTTTTTAGAATGGTCTAAATGTTGTTTTTGATTGATGAGAGTATGTGTGTCTGAGACTATACAGTTTGGTGTGATTAGTGAACGAGTGTAGGTATGAAAGGAATGATAAGAATGATTGTATTATGATACGGATGAGAATGTAATTTTTACATGTTTTCAGTCATACATTTTTTTGTATATATGTTTGGAGTCTTGAAAAAAAAACAAAAATCAAAAATGTATGGTGTATATATAAAAAATGAATCACGAATTGATTGATTAAATTGTGGGAAGCATCCCATATAACTCAACACATGCAACTTTAAACTCTACATATGAGGAATTGCACATTAAATTCACACAAAACTTATACCGGAAAATGCATTTTACATTGACAATTAATCCTTTAATAAAACTATGGGCTCCATGTACGAAAGTTAGGAATAGCAATTTCATAATTGCAATTTTTGGTGATTTGCAATTAGGAAATCGCTATTCCAAATGCAGGAAACTCTTCAGAGTTTCATTAGCGATTTGTAGTGGGTCGCAAATAGACCTACCTCATTAACACTCATGGGGTAGGTCGCAATTTGTGACTCATTACGATTCGCTGCAATCACAGGGATGGTGGCCTGCTGGGCTCAGCAGACCACCATGTCTTTGATTACTTTTAAGTAAAGCAATTATTATTAAATGCAGCCCGTTTTCCTTAAAGGTAATGGTTTAAAAACAAAGAATTAACTTTCATTTTTATTTTTTAAGAGTTGCCAGTGGTCCGTGGGACCAATGCCTGCTTAAAAAAAATATTATTAAACCAATCCTAAAGGGGAAAGAATCCAAGGGGACCACTTTCCATTTGCGAATGGGCTACCACCAACTTTATGTTGCTGGTAAAGTACATACCAATTTGAATCGGTATTTGGAAGGGATGCCCCAAACACGTCCCTTCCAAATACTGATTTGCAAACCCAAATTACGATTTGCAATTTGGGCTTTGTACATCAGAAAAGGCATTTTTGCTTTCTCATAACGGTCTGATACTGTGAATTGGGCCATTTGGGAACACAATTTTTTTTGTACATCTAACCTCTAATTACTAAAACTGGACTACCAAAAAGTAGCGAGGTACCAGTCTGTAAAATGTTGGCGCCCACCAGGGGTATAAGCACTAAATAATTAACCATAATACCCGTTTTACAATTCATAAGAAAATTACATGGATTCAAGTAGAAGTATACGGTTCTGTGGGCAGAATGGTAGGAAGATAGAATGATGCCCAGAATATGTGACGGAGAAACAGAAAAATATTCAAACTTTTTGACAAAATCGCAATGACAGAACACAAACAGTGGTTTATGATGTTGACAATGGAGGAAGGGGTCATTCTTGCAACCAGGTCAAAATTCACAAACGAGAGATTTTAAAGAGATACGTAAGCACACAACCAGAGTCCAAGCATCATGACTGAAGTTTAAACATTAATAGGAAAAGACAGAACTTGGGTTTGTACAATGCATGCACAAAGAGGGACAGACATATAGATAGCATGCACAAAGAAGATGAGAAAACATGACCACCGATCAGGGAAAAAAATCAGAATTGGTCTGCTTGTATTCTATTTCAGAGAAGGCCAGTGCTTAGTTTGGAAAAAAATAAGTGTTGGGGCCCTCATTGGGAGGCCACCACAGTTTGTACCACACATTGCCACATGTAGTAGTTATTGTCCGACATAACTACTAACCATCACACTGAAGTGTGACAATTCAGATTGTTGGAGGCCGCCAAAGCTTTAAGAACGGCTTGGGTGGCAGGTATTAGTTGTTTGAATTGCTAATGATAGTCATGATCATTAGCAAAGAAGCAGGAGCCATTCCACAAGGAAGCATGCATTGGCATAGCCAATAGGTCTTGCCTTTGGAACCTTATAAGTGTTCAGCCATGCAGCACATTCGAAGTTCATGTAGAGCCGGTGTCAGCGTGGGATGATCTATGGTCCACTACCACAGACAATCACTAGAGGTTCCCGGAAAGGAATATACAGCGCTGGTGCACTACCACAGGCAGTCCCTAGAGGTTCCTGGATAGGAATACACAGTGCTGGGTGCGCTATGTTGCTCTACCACTGGCCGTTACCATAGACATACAGGTATTATTACCCTGGGCTTGCCACGCCTACTTCAGCACCTGTTCCCTCCCTATTGCAGCCTTTCTTCTGCCGAAGAATGGCTGCAGTAGGGAGGGAACAGGTGCTGAAAGAGTCCAAGAGAGCAGTCGGCGGCTTGCGCTCCATTATCTCCTGGCCAGCCTGGTCCACACGCAGGGAGAAAAGGAGGGAGGTGGGCAGGAGGGTGTAGGAGCAGAGAATTTCCAACACAAATAGCATGGGGAAACAGGGACACATATACCATGCACCATGAAGTACAACGTGAAGCAGACTTCCTGTGTCATGCAGTGTACCACAACAGTGGCAGGAGACCCTGCATGTAATTTTGATTAAGGCTCAGAAGATGGCTTGTCCCGGTTATCCTCCGAAGTTTGCTCCAAGTGCACCCTTGGTGTGGTTCCCCATGCTTTGGTTGATGACAGACAAGCAAGGAGTAGTGATGTCTAGCAATCTAGCTTGGGATAGTAACGCATCAAGCAGCAGGCATGACTGCACGAATAGTGCAGCAGTACATGCCAACTCTGCACATATTGGATGTAGACGGCCGATTTTGAAATCTTACACAAGTTGGTATTTTGAAGGTTATTGTACTTCCCTCCAAAAACATCTTGCAACTATGAATGCCAATGGGTAAATTATCCATAGAGTGCTCATACGTGTTTTCATGTTACTTTAGTGAGATAGTAACAGACAAATGGAGGCGCATGAGCAGTGGTGGGAATGGGCTTTAATGTACCCAGCAAAGTTCGGTCATCTGATGCACCAGAGTCTGGAAAGGCTGCTTTTGCATCTCCACCGCCATAAAACGCTCTAGCTGTGGGTCCGCAGTGGCACTGCCCAGGCTGGAATACATCCTTCGTACCTTGCACACTGGTTGTGCCTTAGCCGACCTTTTCTGTCCTACCAGAATGGGGGCCAGTCCCTCACTTTACCTACATCACCACTGGATCATAGACTGAACGAGGTTCTTCCGTGCATAGCTAGGACACATTCCATATCCCGGTGCACAGCAGCATGAACAAATTAGAAGAACAAAACAGCATTCGGTCCTCCGAAGACGGGAAACCTAAGCCATGCGGCCATCTTGACACGAAACATGTAGCATTTATTATATAAAGGACCAGCTGCTTTGTAAATTGAACACAAACTACCTTTTTGTCCAAAATCAAAAAACACTGAGGGTTAAAAAGGTAATACTACAGGCATTTACATAAACCAAATAAAAGGTTACATCTGAAATATAAAACGTGTGTTTACAAAGATACTCTTCACAGTAAGTATAGCCTATGTTGCAGATAAACAAGACCCGAGAATAGGAAGCGGCCATTTTATAACGCAGAGATTTCCTTTAACAGACAACCGGCTTCTGCGGAAAAACACTCTGAAATGTCATTTGTTTCCAGTTTCTACTGTTAAAGCAACTTTCATAACACAAACCGGCTTGTTCTAATTGGGTGAACACTTGCACTTCAAAACCACGCCGCCGTGACACCCGCCCATTCCCATGAGTATTGAATGATTTTTAAAAAATATATATTTTTATTGTTTTAATACAAACAGCTCATTGAAATTCAATATGCAAATAATAATGCAACCAGGTTAACATGCAATAAGGTATAGCATGAACTAGGACAAGTCCTAATAGCAGGTAAATGTTCATATCGCTACAATTCGCAGTCCTGGGAACCGCTATCTATATGTCCCTGCCGCCCATCATTCCGATTTAATTACAATAATCTCTCTTGTCAAAAGGAAGATATACGTGCCCTCTCGTCAGGAACATGGATTGCTGAAATGCAACCTCCCACCCTTCTCCTGTATCCCACCCCCCCCACCCTATTGGCCTCACAACTATATACATTTATTCATGAATACATGAATCAGCTGCATTGGTAGCAACCAAAAATAAGCATCAAGCAATGACACAGCTCTCATCTGCTAGAGGTAACCCCCAAACAAGATACCATAATGCCCACCTGTCCAGGATAGGGAACATCCTCAAGGTGACCCATCTAATACTGGCGAGTCCGAATCCAAATCAGAGTTCGTGTCTAGTATTTTTAATAATACCACCAATGTCTCCCAGGACCTCGCCACCTCCATTGCCTTTTCACTGTTGGCGTGGGTCGCCAGCTGCAGTCTCGTAGTCCCCTCACATTCCACCCACTTAAGAAATTCAGCTCGCCATCTCCGATAGCTAGGACCCTTCTTGGCCTTCCAGTGGGTTGTGATTTCCCTCTTTACCAGCAATAGCCCTAGATCTATGAATTTACTCATTACCTTGTTCTTAGAAGTATCAGGAAACCAGTGTAGCAAGCAGAGGCCTATGGTGGGTTCAATGTCTCTAGCTGTAACTACCTGCAATAATGTTACCACCTCTTCCCAATATGTTCCCAGCTGAGGGCACCCCCACATCATGTGTAAGAAATCTGCTCCCACTGTACTGCAGCGCGGGCACATTGCCGAATTCACTAAACTGCTGATTAATTTTAGCTGGTGTAAAATAAGCCCTGTGGAGTATGTAAAAATGTACCAGTTGGAAGCACGCATTCTTCGTACATTTCCATGCTCGTTCCAGTATACCCAACCATGCTTTCTCAGGGATTTCCACTCCCAAGTCTGCCTCCCATTTTTGTCGAAGTGGGCACAGAGGGGTGAGTCTCTTGTGTGTCATTCGACGGTACAGACACATAACCGCTTTAATGGTGCCCGCTGCCATAACTACATATTGACAAGCCATGGAGGTTGGAAGTTCTCTCAGTCCCTCCTTCCAATGTGCTTGAACGGCCGTCATGAGCGCCATATGCATCAAGTAGTCCCCTCTGGCCAGCTCAAACCTGTCTTGCAATGCCTCATAAGGTAGGGCAGCGCCACCCTCGTGTAGGTCTCCCATGGTGCCATGTGTATTTAATGATGAACGGAGCGAATGAAAAGCGGGAGGGGGTAATAAAATAAGTAACAGGGCAACAAGCAATGGAGCAAAAGGTGTGGATGGATGGCAGCAACAACAGGAGAAGGAGGGAAAATGCAATAAAATATGGATGCCTACGCAGAACACCTACCCACAGTGTAACACAAACAGGAAAGAAATTTTAAAAAAATAGTCCCCCAAACAAACAACCAACCAAAGCATAAAGATACAGTTCCCAGCTCCATGGGAGGAAACAAAAGGAAAAAAAGGAGGGACAAAGAGGAAGAATTGACAACTAGCAAGCAAGGATTTTTAAAGAACACTGAAATAAACAAATGAAAAGTAAAGGCCGGCCTTTAAGCCCACAAAGAGGTATATACTAAAGTATATACAACAGGTCTCGAAAGCTCGACCTACAAATAACACTAGAGACAGTGTAGTAAAGACTAAGAGAAGAGAGAAGAGAGCTTGAGGATAAAGAGAACATCTGTCAAATGAGTTTTCTGCTTCACAAGGAAAGTGGTGGATAGTCGATTCAAAAGCCGGATCTGCTGGTAAGTTGACACACAAAAGCCATTTTGAGTACACCCCAAAGACTATGTTTAGTTCATTATGTCCTCAGTTATTATGAATTTCTGTGCCTGGGAATCTCGTTTTGGAAACAGCCCCTTCAATCTACTTCAAAACCCTGCATGTCCTATGTGGGCCATGAGCTAGGCCCTTGTGTATTTTACTGGATGGTGGTCAGGTTTTGCCACCTTCCCAAAACGTCAATGTAAATTGCTTTGCCAGGATAATTAATGGCATAAGAATTATGGACTGAGATGCTGACCTGAGTAACTAACAGTGGTTGAGATTAATTCAAGCACTTCTCCCATCCCTTTATTTTCCAGAGTTTGACATTTGCTAGAGCACAAGAGGTCCTTTGGGGGTAAACAGCCAAAGGTTGCATCCATTGAGGGCTCCACAATAATGGCCTGGCTTCACTAGAGACTCGGGGAACAACTTTTGCAGGAAAACAGCTGAGACAGAGACAAAGTAGTTAGGCTATCCAGTGAGGTCTCACTTAGAGCAGACAGGTGCTTCTACTTTTCCGCGGTCATCTATAGCTTCCAATACGGAATGTTTGCCCTACAATTCAGGCAATATCCCCTAAAAGAAATGTTTATGGCTGAATGTGTTTCTTGAAAGTGGTCTTCTTGTGAACTGCAGACAGGACTTTAAAATACATTGCCATGTTTGACAAATGACATTTCTGAAAACTTGGAATACAAAATGATAGCAATCTCGCCTTTATGAAATGATTTTTTATTTTTAAAAAGTTCAAATAAGGAGTCAGTTTTAGCACAAAGGTAAGTGTGTGTGTGTATAGCTTTCACTTGAGTAGATTAACACCTCAACTACAACTTTGCTTTTTAACAGCCCTTACTCAGCTATCTTCGGTGGAAGACAAAACCTTTGTGGATCACTTCTTTACGCTGCTTTGGCAGACTAGACCATGCAGTAGAGAACCATTTTTCGCAAGTGAAAGAAACCAGTATTGTAAAAACCCTTGAAGTAAGAGGAGAGATCAGATTTTGTCAAATTGCAATATATGATGAATTTGAGAGAGATTGCCCAGGCTAGTTTAAGTGCCTCTCTATAGGATGAATACGGGGAAAAAATTTCCAAGACAGCGGCATGGGTTTGCCAATAGCAGGTGGTTTTTGAGAGGCCGGCCGGAAAAAACAAAATGGATTGAATGAGCGAGCAAAGAGTGATTAACGGATGGGTCCATCTCTTTCAAGGAGGGTTGGGGGAAGAGGTGCTACCCTGGAGCCAAATTTGGACAAGCATTTGCAATATAATAGGTCTCACTTTTGCGTGAGTTTGGGCTATTGGCATTGTAAATGAAAATGCTTTTAATTTATGCATTTACAAACCCTGTAAGCGATGTGTAACACTGCTAGCAGGTTTTGTAAACGCATAAATTAAAAGCATTTTCATTTACAATGCCACTATCTCAAACTCTTGCAAATGCGAGACCTTAAGCAGGTGTGTCAACCGCAATTTAGCTTAGGTTATTGAAAGCTAAAAACGTGGGTGCTGCGATTGCTTCAAAAGTGAAGAAATAGATTTTTTTTTTTCAATTTCCTTACTTTTAAAGCAATTGCAGCACCCGCGCTTTAGATGCTGAAAGCTAAAGCGCGGGTGCCGCCCTTGCTACAAAAGTAAACAAATTGCAACAACTGGCGGCCAAGCACTATTTTCATATTTATTTACTTTTGTTACAATGGCAGTATTCGCACTTTAGCTTTGAACATCTTAAGCTAACGCTCAGGTGCTGTGATTGCTTTAAAAGTAAACAAAGAGGAAAGAATTTACACTTTTTTCTATTTGTTTACTTTTAAGATGTGTAAAGCTAAATTGCAGGTGCCCCCATTTTAAAATAAATAAATAGATAAACAGAAAAAGAAAGGCATACAGTGGCGCTCGGCAAGCATATAATGCTGGATAAATTATTATTTTTTGAAAGTGTTGAGGGAGAGCATGTCCTGCCTGTGTTGCAGGAAGGACGAACCTATTTAAGAAAATAGTGCTCAGAGGCTGTAATTAATGCGTATCTAGTAACAACACATGTAACAGGGGGTGTCCTCATGGAGGTTACAAGATGAGGCAAGGCAGTATTAAGGAGGGACTACTAAGCCTATTGACCAATGAAAAGCCACAGTTTACAAAGTACAGTGACATGAGCCAATTAAAAAGATGGGCAGAAAGTGGGCGGAGCTTCAAGTCCATACCTGAATACAGCATCTCTCGAAGAGACAGCACAAGCGCTGCCTAGGCGAGACCTAAAAATGGAGAGCTTAACAGTGCAATTTTTCAAAGCACTACCCCCCCCCCCCCCCAAAAAAAAGAAAGACTGGCTAAAGGCTACTGGTTATACAAAGCCATTCTAAAAGGGTACTCTTGTACCATTCCAATACTTCAGAATGTGTCGGTATCCCTCAATTGTTGTTTTTTATTTCATTATTCACATTTTGAGTGTGCAAATAAAAAAATTATAAAACAGTCAGGGTAACGTTATGAGTCACAACAGTGAAACAATCGAACAATTCTGCAGCATAGTAGTATCCCTTATCTCAGGGGTTGTCTTATACAGTCATTCCACATCCACCCCTGCAGTGGAGCAACATTTGAGCACATAAATCCAGTTAGCCAATAATCCAAAATCAACAGTCTAGTGGAGCACAGAGCAAACAAGAGGGGGAAGCCCAGCAGCCCTGTATCATCCAACTATCACACTTCTTAATCACTTTACTCACCCTTCTCGCCACTGGAGTCATCTGGCCTCCACTACAGGGAATGGGGACCATCTGGTTCTGCTAGAGCACACAATGGTCCTCGATTACCATTTGAGGGGGCCGCAGCTGAAGTCTCGGGTGGAGTCTCTCCCAGATCTACCATTGTGCCCCCAGACTACCAAGTCCCTCTCCGCATTGTCCACTGAGCAGACTTTCCGGAGCGACAATCTCAAATCACTACACACTCCAGATCAGCCCTCCATTTACCCTGTATCGTGGTATTGGGCTGGCCAAGTGAATGGTGATGCGCCTTCTGGCTAGTACCAGCCCCAGTTGGGCAAGTCTGCATCTCATCTTCCTACCTTTTTTAGGGAGTAGCAACAGTCCTAGTAGGCAATGTTGTGTTGTTTGTCCGGCTTTTACTCCAGTCACTCTCTGGACCTCCTGCAAGATCTCCTCCCAAATGGGTCTCACTGCATCGCATGTCCACATGACGTATACAAAGTCTGTGGGGTCACCCCACATCTCATGCACCCAGCAGAACATGTTGGATAAACCCTATGCAGGTACTGCGGTGTCATGTATGCTTTATGCAAGTAGTGAAATTGTGTCAACTGAAATCTGGCGTTACAGGACCTTTCCTGCACTTGAGCACGTCTCCACTCTGCTTCTAGGGGGATTTCACGTGTCAGTTCCAATTATCACGAGCATACATTGCGTCAGTCTGCCTATGGTTAGTTTGGGCAGTATACATCCGGGAGATGATACCCGTGGTGGAGCCAGGATCCAACATCACCAGTGAGACGCAAGAGTCACTTAGTTCATCTGGTAAGGACGTCCATATCCCCCAGGCCATGTGGCACACACTTGCATAATGCAGAAACTGCCCTGGACCTATTCGAAGTATATCTCTGCTTCCTCCAATGTCATGAAGGTGTCGTTCAGGACCACAAATCCTGCCCTCTGAAAGCCACCCTCTACCCAGCGTGTAACACCCATGGTGTTTCGTATACGCGCGAACAGGTGCAAGCTCCAAATGGGGAGATTCTTAGCATATGCTGCTGGCCTCAAAACTTGAGTGCCTGTCTTTTCTCCATACTTGTGAGCCCTGCAAGACTATAAAGAGGATACCTGCTGGCATTCTGAGGCCTCTCATGAGTAGCTTGAGAAGGTCGTCTGCTGTAACCGATCCCTTCAGAAGCATCTTCTCCCAATTGGCACCATCTTCAAACCATAAAGAAGCATATTGGAGCAGACCAGCCAGATAGTATTAGGAAGGCTCAGCTGCCCTCAGCAAGGTCCAATTTTAAGACCTCTAGACGAACCCTGCTCAGTCTCTCTGCCCACACTAAGGGCATCAACAACCCATCAAGTCGTAAAAACAAGGAGTTCAGCACGATGCAGAGTGAGTTCTGCATAGTGTAGAAGCCAGTGGCGACTGGCATTTACAGAGGGTGTGTAACAAAACGAAAAGAATACAATTAACTTGCCTTCCTTTCTTCTAGTGTGAAGTCCTCCTACCTCGGGTGTCTTCTAGGCTAGGAAACTCCAGATGCAGGAAACTGCACTACCCAATGATCCTGTCCGTCGGCATGGCCAGCGGTATTTTAAACTGATGTACTTAGGTAAGCCCTTGAAAATGTGCCGACCTCCCACTTAAGGTATATGGAGAGACAACGTATGCCCGTCTCCCGATTGTAGCTCATGCGGTAGCTCCCAGCTCTTTAATCTTTTTACTGAGGCGCTGCACTACATCTGCCATAGTATTCCACACTGCTACACTGCCTTTTTGTACTTTTGCACTCATTGTATTGGCAATAAACAACTGCTGAAATACTTGATGCACTAGTTAAAGACATAATATCGGCATACTTTAGTCCGCTTCTCATTTCACTGCGAGGTACTTGCCTAACCATTCCCCCACAGTTCTTTTCCTTCCCCCATTTAATAAGAAATTACGAAGTAGCGGGATACAACAGACCGCTTTTGCTTTACAGCGAATTAATTATCCACCTGCTACAGCACAGCTCTTGTTTTCTCATTTTAAGAAATAATTATAACTTCACCGTGAACAAGATTATCGGATGCTGGTACACTAGGCACGCCGAGTTCTATTTACCTAACACTGCATACAATCGAAACGACAGGACTGTCGTACCTTCCGACATCTAAGGGAGAAATTTCTCCCTCTAGAGGACTGTGCACTTAACTCTTTCTGTTTCTCACTATCTAGATGGCGATTTCGTCTCCATTGTTAACTATGCTTGTTGATACACCCCTACTTCATATATATTGCTAACGTCCCTACCTTTATCAAACACGTTGAAGATTCACCTTGAGCACCAATGCCAAAGACAGCTGAGGCACTATACCCGACTTTTGTAGTAAGTGCCCCTTTCAGACATCCGTTCGCGGTGTCTTGTAAACTGAAGTTTCTTTCTTAATTTCACCATCGCCAGAGGTTCACCCAGTGGTCGTTGGGGGGTTTCTCTAACACACATGTACAAAGTAACTGTGTCGATATATAGTATCGCAGTATCAAAGTAGTAGGCTGAGTTCAGATCTGTTTAAAATTCTTAAAACTGTATGGTATGTTGTTTATGGTTCCAAACTAGCACTACCAGTGAATCGACCAGCTTGAAAACCTTGGATCACCTGTTTTGTATTTAATTAATATACCTTATTAATTCAGTTTCTCTTGTATATACCACCACCACCACAGTAGCTCATATTACATCCTGAAGAAAACCATGACACTCACTAGGTCATTGGCTGAAACATGTCCCATCTTAGCACAACACGATTGGGTCTAATGGTTCCCGTTGTGCCCTATGTTTTTTTAATGCTAGTGCATGGTTGCATGAATAAAGACATGTGGCAATACCTGTAGCTAGTTTTAATTCACCATATCACTATCACTGTGTCCCTCATCACATCTTGTAGCTCGCGTTGGGTTTTAGTAATAACCCTTCTTTTATACAAAACATCCCTGAGCTCCTCCCTCTCAGTGAGGGAGTTGTAGCCCGCACCATGACTAGGTTTCATGGTGCGTGGGGGTTCCCCAGTGATGAAGCATGCCACCTCTGGTGGGTGATGGAAGCCGTCCTTTAAAGGGACCCCTTCTTCGTTTCTACACATCTTCTATTCGGCCAACACTTCTTCCAGACCCGAGGGCTCCTTTGTGTTTTGTTTATTAAATTAGGGGAGTTTGTCCTCGCTGGTCTTGAAACCTCCTCTGCCCCCTCCTTTTGTGTTCCCCATCTTATAGATAAACACCAAAACTGAGGAGCCTGCTAATGCACTGGAAATTTTAAATGTTTCCATGTAGGAGAAGACCATCTTTCATTATCCCCACCACCCCCCATGTTTGACCAACCTGCTTTGCTAGACTTAAAACGGTTTGCTTTTATCCTTCTAAATAGGAGTAAAGTGCCTATGCTTCCCCTTTAGCATGGTTGAATTGGTTTATCCTTGATTAACATATTTAACTTGTCTACCAATGCTTATATTATGGAGCAGAAAATGCACCCAGGGACTAGAATTAAATGCCACCTGTGGTGATCTGCAGCACCCATTGGTGCCATCCACAGAAGTGGCCTGTAAAACAAGACTTCAGGCCTACCATGTGTACCCTGACTGCAGCAGGCTAAAAACCTGCTGTCAAAATAACCCTTTCTTACAGGTGGGAAACTTTTTTTTATAATGTTAATAACTCACTTCTAAGAACACAATATTGCCCGCAAGGTAGGGTGCTTGATGTTTAAAAAGAGGAACTTGTGCACAGTTAAAGTTGGAATATTCCTCCAGTGAATAGCACCCAAAAGCTCTTTTCAATGGAAGAGCTGTAGCTAGATCCTAGGAAATGTTAAATTACAGATAAAAAAACGTAGTTCTTTTTTTTACAGGAAACAGCTAGAATAGTCAAAGTCTATTTTACATTTTTATTAAAAATCCAATTCATTGTGAAGTTGGATTATTATCAAATATGTTTGTAACCAAACTTTTAGACAGTACATTTTCCTGCCTTTCCTTTACACTAATTAGCATTAGTTTGAGACAATTGGCATGCCAGTTCCTCCCTGACAATGGGATTGTGAAAACTGCTCCCACAATAGGAACAGCAACCTGGGTGTGGGGGGAGCTTTTCTTCTCCCTGCATGAAGGACTGTTGCAGTGGGCTCAGTAACTTCATTAAATTGAAAGAGATCAAGGTGAGGCCTGTCATTTCATAAGTAGATTTAAATTTGATGCTTAATCAGTTCACATTTTATTCCAATGGCAATGATAATCTGATGCTTCTAGGATGAACAAAAATCATGAATTTTAGTACCAGCGATTCTCAACAGTGCATAAGAGAAGCCCATTGATATATGGGCAACTAACAGAAACTAAACAGGATAAACATGAAGTTCCTAATCACCATTTCGGTCCTTAAAATAAATAGTCTTCCTGAGGGAAAGCAAGCCTTTGTTCTTCAGATTAACACAAGCAAGACTGCCTACAAACCCAGTGGATGGGAAGCTGCTCACAAAACTAGTTTTGGTGGACAAAGGATGGGGCTGGTAATTTCCCTAGTCACACCTCTGGGTGGTCCAAAGTCTCTACACAAGGGAGGATGGTTTCCCCATCGTTAATTTTTATCTGTATGGTGCACCTTGGGATTGTTTCCAGTAGGACAAAAAGGGAATGCTGAAAAAAGGTTCCTCCGTGGGAATTTGAATCTATTGGTTAGGGAGGAGACAGGGTAGTAAGCGCTATATGAATGCAAACCATTTTCCCTCTTCTATCCTTCCACTATTCTTGTCAATCCAAATAACTGACTACAATATCCACCATTCAAATTACTTTCATATTTCACTAAACTAATTCACCACTAACCCTTTCTGGGTTCCAAAGTAGTGTGCTACCCGCTGAAAAAGCACTTAGATGCAAGTACAATACAATACCCACTAGCTTATAAAACCCAAAAAAGGGATGTGAGAGTTGGCCTGGTATTTGCTGTCCACTAGTTAAAGTGGGCACCTTGTACCAGTCCGAACAAAAAAAATGCACACAGAGGGCATCTCAGAGATGTTCCCTGAAAAACGACCAGCTTCTGGTGGGTTCCCTGACTGGTACACACCAGCCTGCAACCATGAGACATGTTTCTGGACCGCTAGGGTGGGGGCCAACGCTTTCCTGAGCCCAGAAACAAAGCCTTTCCTGGGCAGAGGTGTTCACACCTACCCCAGGCCAGGAAGAGCCATCTAAGGCAGGGGAGCTTCAAAGGCCTGGCAACCTTTGTAATGCGACCCCCAAACTCTCCTGCTAGCAGGAGTAAGCCCCCTTCCGGTCTCCCCTCCCTTTCGGCGGGAAGACGGGCGGGAAAAACTAGCCAGCCCAGGAGGTGTGCCCACCTCTGCCAACCCCACCCCTCAGGTGGGGGAGGCGAGGTGAAGCCCACTATCCAGTGGTCGCCGCACTCCCCAATCAGGACTAGGGATTGTGCTCACTCCCCACGTGGGGCGAGCACAACAAGGGTGTAGTCACCCTAAGGTCAGTAGCCCATTGACTACTGACCTCAAGACCCCTAAAACGCCCCCTAAATTCAGTATTTAGGGGCAGCCCTGAACCAAGAAGGAGATTCCCGCAACCTAAGAAGAAAAAGGATGAAAGACGACGCCCAGCAGAGGAGACTAGAGAACAACTGACTTGGCCCCAGCCCTAACGGCCCGTCTGCAGTTTCCAGAGATCCTGCGCCAAAAATCATCTTGTCCTGCAGCGAGCGACCTCCAGAACCCCTGGGAGGACTGACTGCCTTCAACAAAGACCAGATCTCCTGTGAACAGCAGCCCTGTTCAAAAGAAACTATGAAAACAGACTGAGCCTGCTGAGGACAAAGAAACCCGATGCCTGTAACTACACCTGCACCCGTCGCCTACGGCCAGAGTTCGAGTGGCCCACCGGTACCAGCGAGGTCCCCCAGCGCTCCAGACTCCGAGTCAACCGTGGGTTGACCCCTCCAGGGCTCCCCGACGTCGGCTGCAGCCTCTGCACAGAGACCCCCCTGCCCCCAACCGCGAGTGGCCCGGTAAGGTGAAATCCGACCTCAAAAGACACCCCTGCATTCAGCCGCCCTGTGCCCTGGAGAAAAGAACCTGAGGTGCACCTACGTCCCCGAGCCCTCCAACTTACCTGCCTAGCTGTTGGTTCCTCCCAGAAGTCTTCCTGGACCGAGCCTGCAGCTGAAAACCAAAACCGAAAATCCCCATTGAAAACAGGGCACCCGACGCCAAACCACCACTCTGCACCCGGCCGCCCCAGTGCCACTGAGGGTGCACTTTTTGTGCCTACTGTGTTCCCCATTTGCCCTGACCTAAACCCTAGGAGCTCGGCTCCCTCAACCCCGTGACCTGCTTGCCAGCAGCCACCAAGTGGAGTCCCCCTATCCTCCATAGGATAACATCGGGCCTCAACACACTGCACCCGGCCGCCCTAGTGCCACTGGGGGTGCAACAACAATGCCTCACTGACCCTGGGAGACCCCCCCTGAGTCTTGCCCCAGAACCCTAAATTCAAAGATGGAATACTTACCTCGAAACCGAAAACCTGTTTTTCCTCATAGGATAACACAAACACTTTTTTCTCCCAAAAAGTGTGTCGACATTTGAAAACTAAGAATATTCCTTAAAAATCGCACAAATAACCGAACCAAATTTTCTCAGCTGTTTGCAGGAAAGGTCCCAGTGCTGAACCCAGGTGTCCAGCACTGAGTAAGAAAAGTAACTGAAAAGTAACTTAAATGCGAATTGAAATACAAGAAGATTCTTTAAAAATCGTACAAACTACAAAAACGTAATTACTTACCTGTTTTAAGTAGATGTCCCAGTGCTGAATCTAGAAGTCAAGCACTGGATTACAAAAGTAACGCAAAAGTAACTTACCTGCTAAGGGAATTTCCTCCCACAGGATAACATTGGTGATTCTATGTGAAAAAGTTTTTAAGTGTCAACTTTTGAAATACAATAATATTCTTTAAAAATCGTACCTCTAACTAAAACAAATTTACTCAACTGTTTACAGGAAATGTCCCAACGCTGAACCTAGGAACCAGCCCTGTGTTAGCAAAAGTCGCCTGAAGAGTAATTAATTGCATTTTTCTTTAAAAGCCCATTCATTTGAATGTACTATACCTGCTAAGTGTTACAAGCTGCTTACTTAAACTGTAACCAAAATCAGTACAAGTTATACTGCAATTTTGAACTGTGTTCATACAAGTAATTTACTACTGCAAAGTATTTATATGCTTACCTGTACCAGGCTTGCTTGGTTCTAGAAAAAAGTATATATTTTTTATACAAAAACAATTGGCCTAGAGTTCAGTTCTTGAGAGCGTGAATTCAATTGCTGACTGAGTGTGTACATCAAATGCTTAACACTGTCCTCTGATACTGCCTTACTGCTCGACCAAGCTACCACTTTAGAGAGTAAGGTTCTATCTAACTTTAACCTCTGCCTACCTCTGGAGACCCTTGAACTCTATACACACTGAACCTCACTTTTGTGCAGCAGTATATATAGAGCCAGTTTCTTACACTAGGGACTTATAAGGGTACCCCAGAATCCAATCTGGAGTGTACCTAAAGTACATTCAATTATTTTAAAGGGGAAAGCAGATAGTTGCTTGGGATCCTGCTATTCAGGACCCCGCTATTCAGGACCCCAGCCTAAGTTGAAAACCAGCAAAACACCAGGAAAAAAGTGGGGGCAACCATGCAGTCAGATTTCACCTTCCTACAAGGGACACCTCAAGGAAGCCTCCTCTGAGCACTTTCTGGGACTGCAGAATATCAGAAGAGGACTGAACTCTGCTCGCTGTATCTGGAGAGGAGTACTTAAGGACTGGACCTGCTTCACCTTGTTCCAAGGCAAATAAGTTGTCTCCCATGGACAGTAAGCTGAACTGCTGTGCGGCTACAAGGACAAAACAAAGCTGAGGAAACACAATTTCCTGGATTACCAGTTGCCTATTCCCAACTGGTTCAACCCCTAAATTCCTAAGAACATCCCCCGATAGCTTAGAGCCTTAGGTGAAGAGCTAAGGAAAAAGGATTTACTTCCACAAAGTTTTGGGAATTAAAAAAATTATGACTTCCCGCCACTGAATGACCAGGACCAACACCCAGAGCTGATCCAGCGATGGTGTGACTTTGCCAGGCAAAAGAAACAGGTTGTTTTCCTTGAACTTCTATGGAACAGCAACTCCCTGTCACCGAACCCTCAGTGAGAAGGGATCAGATCTCATGAAGCAGTCATTGGATTCAGCTTACTACCTTGCCCCGCTAGAACAAACAGACCCCGATCTCAGAGACTAAAGTCCCAACAAGAAAATCTTGAATGACCGAAGGCATGTTGGTTTGACCTCCGTGCTCTAGAAATTCAAATTTCACACACTCAAGAAATGTTCTCCTCTAAACCAATGGCTTTAACAGGACCTCGCCCAACTGACTATCTGACACTGTCAGACATGCCTGCTACCTTGCCCCACAGGAAGACTATTTCCTACATTGTGCAGACTAAATCCGAAAGTAAAATTCCAGACCGGAATGTCCAGCTGTGTGGCTCAGACTTTGGGACCCATTGTAGGTGACCTCAAAGCAAGCCTATCTCCCAGTCTACAACAATCATAACTCATCATTGTCGCTTAGTGCTTTTTGACACTATTTTCACTTAAAACTGTACAAACTCATATCTTTGGTTCCCTAATTACATTTTCTGTTGTTTTAGTGTGATTTTTCAATCAAAATGTTGTCTATTTTCCCACTTTGGGTTGGGTTTTTATAGTTTGTTGTTTTGACTTTATTACTGTTTGGTACTGCTTTGATATTTTGCAAATCGCCATAAGTTAAGACTGTCGTCTCTGTGCGTTAGCTATCATGGGGTTGAGCTCTAGTTAATTTGACTTCTGAGGCTCACCCTGACCAGTTAGTATTCCTATTTTTTTTGATGGACAATTGCCTATCACAAATAATACTCAACATTCTTACATCCTGTGTATGAATGATGCCTTTGAGTAAGCACAAAAAATGTTGTGATTCTGTTTGCTACAGTTTTACAGTATGGTTCCGACATGCCAGTGGACCAAGCATGTTTTTTTTTTCTAACTGACGAAACACAACATTAGTACGTAGCACTGATTCAATCCCTAAAATTGTCACATACGCTACAACCCCAAGTGGAAACATAAGAGAACCAAAATTCTTTCAGCACAGTTTCATGTGTAAATACAGCATGGTTAACAAGCATTAGCAAGGACAATAGATTCATTTATGAGACCTATTGGCTTTGCCAATGTTTTGTAGCCATGCTGTGAAGCTGAGGAGTGCAAAAAGAACAGATGGTGGAGGGAATACTGAACAAATCAAGCATTCACCGATCGGAATTCAATCCAATTTTTTTTGCTCGCCATGCCACCCCAGTTTGTACCACATCATTGGCAAATCAGTCTTGACTATGCTCCCCATGGGAACGGTCCAGCTCAAACTGCCAGGCCAGGTCCTCCCTGGACTGGAAACCAGCATCCTGGGACCGGTTTCGGGGTATCACCCCAGATCAGCCTAGCCCTGAATCCAGTGGCACAGTGAGCACGGGACCCATGTCTGCACATATCCTTCCCACTTAGGGCGACAAATGCAAAAGGAGCAGATGATGAGCAGTATGGCATAAAAGTGCTAACGTGTGGTTCCCGTGTCATTCTGTAGGCATGTGCATCCATTCGACCGGCATATGCATGCCTACAAATGAAACTGATGTTTTTTCTTTTTATTTAGGGATCTGGGATGGATCAGTAAATAAGGTAGCATGAATGTGCCTATTAACCCTTTGTGTGCCAAGGACGGCACCATTGACAAATGCTGTACATCTACACATGACAGAATGCCTTCCATTCTTACAAGGTGGGTAAATTGAGTACCATAAATTATGTAAAAGTACAGCCGCAGTTACAAAAGGCAGGCGTGTGGCTACAAAACAAATAACGTATTTGAACTGGGTTCCTGGTAGCATGTCGGCAACAAAGGCACTATAATTCTCTCACGTGACTCATTTTTTAAAATCAGTACTTGTTTTACTCGTTTAATCATTAATACAAACATGACCAGTTTTTTGGCTAAGAGCCTGAAAGGTACTCATTTAGTTGAGCTAAATTAAATAAAACAACCCGCTTGGGCCAGAATGTTCACGACTGAAAGCCATTGTGTGCTTTTTCCTTACAGACTCAACGTACATTTCTGGTGAATTCCTTGCAGGATTTCAATGTTTTTTGTTTGGTAAGCTACATGTGGAAAGCTCTGTGCTTCGTCAGCAAAAAATCGTATGGAAATAGAAATAGCGAGGTTTGAGGGCGGCGACTGAAATTATGTGAAGTCTATACCAACAAGTAAAGGAGGAAGGGCAATCCACATGGGGATGAACTTAACCTATGGGGGGGGGGGGGGGGGGGGGTTAATGACCATGTTGACTGTAGGCCAGTTTGGAGACTAAACCGTTGCATCAATGAAACCTTTCATTTCGAGCTCAGTGGCACAGAGTCGAAACTCTGCTGCCAGCAATACGCTTCAAACCCTTCCTTACAGCTTTGTATATAATGGAAGAAGTTTGCACGTTTACCACGGTGTTAACCTCTACTTTTCCTCTATGAAACTAGCTGTGTTACCCGTATGCGCTGGAAAAACCCCTTCATCCTTCAGCGTTGGGAACATTCAGGCTCCCCTGAACAAAATGCTTGTTTGCGAATCGTCTATTCTGAACAAAATTAATTGCCACACTATCAGATGACACCACAGGGGCAGATACCTACAAACACGACGACGCATGTTCTCGTAGCAGAGAGAAACTATAAAAGGAAGTAGTTAAAAAATGCAACGTGCCCCTGCAAACTCTGCCACGCCATATCCTGTTGATGGTGTGCCCACAAGCAAAGACTGGTGTGTGTTTAAAGGTTGGAAGCCCAACATTCGGATAACTTCCTTTGGAAGTGCATGTCATCAGCGGGGCAGGGCAGATCAGCCTTCCACTCTAACCAGTGCCGTAAACTACAAAGCAAAAAGGTTACGCAAAAATTGTGGCATCCCAAATACAAAGTGTGCATTACTTATGCAGAAATCTAAAGTCTTCCTAGTCCATGCATGAGTGCATCAGTCAGCCTTGATTTAGCTCTGCATTCTAGGGCATGTAGTTCCATGTATTCCATTATAAAACCAGGATTCCAAATCCCAGAATGGAAAGCAAAACACTGAGTGGACGAAGTGCTAAAGCATGAACTTGGAAAACGTGGGAGCTGGATTTATGAAATTAATTCATGTCCTCCTCCAGGATTCCAATTCTCCGATTTGGAACCTAGAAAATGCACGTTACGCGGGCATGCTTTACTCGAGTGAAAGGGAGTTGTCCACACACCAAAAGAAGCAGACATGATACCCCTCTAGCTGTAAGTAGAAAAGTCTCTGATATGAAATATGTGCATGGACCAACACCAAACTGCTCTCACAAAGGTACAAGGAGTAGGGGGAAATTCAGGTCATGGTAATACATATGTCATAGGGGTAAGCGCTAAATACAATGCAATACAATAGGCTCTTGTCAGGCCGGGTCAGTCCTGCTTTCAATAGGGAGTTCACAAGGGACTCTATAACAGGGTTCTCCAAAGCTGGTCCTGGAGGGCCGGATACATGCCAGATTTTTAAGATAACTACATTTATTTAAATGGAGATATGCTAAAAATGTGGCATGGAACCGGCCTTCCAGGACCAACTTTGGAAAACCATGCTTTATAATATAAACTATTGTTATGTATGGCTCTCATAGAGAGTCTCTATCGTTTATTTCAGTTTCTGAAATTCATAACTACTTGTTATGACATCAAAACAGTTGATAACAATACTGGCTATCAGCTTCCAGGCCAGGTGACAAGCCTCCCTGAGAGCCCGTCAGAGCAGTTCCAATTACCTGCTTTGACTGAAAGCAGAAAGTACAACTGCAGGAGGGGGAAGGAAGGCAGGGAAGCTAGTGGGTTTTATTAACGACAGCAGGTAAGATATTTTTCACATTTGCATCAGGGAGGAAATGGCATATTATGTATAGCTCTCCCATTATCCCCTGCACAGTAGCTGAAGGAAGGGACAAACGACTTTGGGGAGACCATAAGGCCATACAAAACATAAAATTGCCCTTGTGTAATATAACTGGTACTCATGTAAAGCACTCAAATAACTTCGGGTCACATAACGGGATATAAATATATATACATACACAGTGCTTTAAATGCGCCAATACTGTCCGAGAGGGAGAGTACTGGCACTTCTCAAGAGCAATGCAATACTTTTAATTGGAGAGTACTGGCACTTTTCATAAACAAGCAGTTACCTGCACTACTATTTTTCCATTTCAAGCAATATATATATAAGTACGGAGATGTTTTTCACCTCGTGGTTCTGGTGACATCATGGACAACTCGAGCTTCGATCTCCTTGTTTATTTGAGGTCATTCAGAACCCCTCGGGGGAAAAACATTCCTGTGATTCACTGTTACCTATACATATTTCTACATATCAACTGATCATTAAAAGTACATGAAATAAAATAAAACTAAATACACAGCTCCTATTATACCTGAGGCAACGTAGGATGCCTTATAGGATGAACATTAGCATGTAACCACCTCTTTCTTGATCACTTGACTGTAAACAACTATTTGGCAGAGCGTGGAGATAACGGAGATGGGCAACCTCTCCTATACCCTGGTGCCCTGACAGAGCGGGGGACATCCACAGTTGGAAGGCAACCACAGGTTCCACAATGCATTTTAAATAAACGCTGCTTTGGTAAAGCAGCGACGGAAACATTCCTTAACATTCGGCTGCCAGCAGCGCTTGTCACTTCTGCCTCGCTCCACAGTGGGACTTACGTTATCCAGGGACACCGTCCAAACCCCGGGCTCGGGAACGGCTAGCACCGATGCGAAACTGCAGCACAGCAGTAGCAGGAATCGTAGCCAGTGGGACGCTGGAGCCAGGCGGGAGTTGGCCGCCATGATGGTGACCTGGCTACTAGCTCCGTTACTGCATCGGACCAGGGCCAGCTCCAGCTCACCTGCACCACTCCCCCATCGTGACGTCACCATCTCACTGCCACCTGAGCAGCGTGACGTCGTTGTGTGCCACCCGCTGTCCACCTTCGATTGCCCCTCTCAGCCTCTGCGGGCTGGTATGATCAGCAACAGAATAGCGGCGTGGCTGCAACTGGGAGTGAAAAAGGCTAATGCATGCGATACTCATCAGGCCACAGTGTTGTTGGAACTAGGTACTCTGGATGGATGGCGATAGAGAAGAGTAGGCGTGGCTTTACGATGGCCACGGTTACGCCAGGCAAAATAAAAAGGATTTGCCTGGAGCTAAGATGGTCGCTGCCGTGATCAGACCACGCCCCCATCAAACTTCTATGGAGCACATAACTGATCTCATCGTTTTATTTTATTTTATTTAGTGCATTTTTATAAAGCGCTGACATTACCCGAAGGTGTCAGAGCGATGTACAATAGAGCTAGTTACGTTACAAGAGAAAAGTGGTACAAAATAGAACATTACAAAGAACAAGCATTTGCAATGCAATAGGTCTCGCATTTACGCTTGTTTGAGCTATTGACTTTGCTAATAACAATGCCTTTTATTTTTGTTTTTGTTTTAAAAAGCAATTGGCATTGTAAATGACATTGTCTTTTATTTCTGTTTTTATTTGTAAAATATAAATAAAAGGCATTATTATTTACTATGCCAATATCTTAAGCTCTTGTAAATGGGAGACATATTGTATTGCATTTATGCGAGTTTGAGTTTTTGGCATCGTTAATGACAATGCCTTTTCTTAATGGTTTTGTTTGTAAACAACATAAATAAAAGGCATTTAGAATGCCAATAGCTTAAAGTCATGTAAGGATTGATTCCAGTCTCAGAAAGATCACAAGTGGATTACTATCTAAACTTCGTTTTGGTGGTGTTTTGGGAACAGAGAATGGAAGGAGATAGAGGATAAGGGGGAAAAATATAGCTTAGGTCAGTCGTGTTACATGGCAAGGCTGTTAGTGCTTCACAAATTGCAAACAAGTAAATAAGACTCAGTTTCAGCTTAAAACCATCTGTTTTGATTTGGAACGGGAGGGAAGGATAATGTCAAATTCAACATAGACTGTTATTCAACAACTGTTTTCAATTTCAGAAGACTAGGCGCTTTATCTTCCTCAAATGTCCCCAAACATTTCCTACTCAATCCCTTACCATGCCAAGTAGAAACTGCCTTGAAAGCATAACCTTTACCGGATACATGCATGAATAGCTCATCCAGCAAAAGTTTTTGTCATTGTATTCTGGGGCCTGTAGTTCTATCTCGATCATTATAAAATAAGGACTACAATCCACAGAATGCAAAGCAACAAAAAAAATTGTCCTGGAAGACTTACACACATATGGCCTTGGAAATTTGAGAGCTCTGATTAATTATTCCTCTTGTTTCTTTGAGAGGTGCAGCTTATGTGATTGTTGGGCATCCCTACACACGCTGTACAATAACAGTGCGCTAGCCCCACAACACTGGCGTATGAACGTGCATGTTTGTAGCATGAGAATGTAAACACACCCTGGTCACTAGAGTTTAAGAGAGCATGGTGCACCCAAACCAGGGATCAAGCTCTGAAAAGGCAGTAGGGCAAGTTCGCCCCAACACCCACCACCAATATTGACTTTTTTGTTTACATTTTGTGATTGCGAAGACCTGTGTTTTAAAACAAAGTAATGCAGATTTGTTTTTAAACATAGTACAAAAATACATACACTTCCTGAATCTGGAAATCAAGGCAAATGTTTGATTATAGTGGCTGGCGAGTAACTACAACCCCGGGCTGCTTTTATTTTAGTGTTGGGATTCAATGATAAACACGCGCGAAACCTCCCGGGCATATGTTTTATGCGAAGGAAGCCTGACAGTGCCAGCAGCAGCTCCCGAGCGTAGTGACACACTGCCTGATCTCAATAACCTGGAGCAAGCAATCCCCCCAAAAAATAAATGTAAAAAAGCAAAGAAAAAACAGAAAAGCAAACTAATGAACTGATGTTCTTCTCACCCACGCCGTATGTTTCCTGTTTCTTGGTGGGGACCCATGGAGTCATTTTTAGAGAGCGCTTCGATGGGGTACACCTTCCTTTGGAAGCGGTATCTGGGGGTTACTGACCCCCCCCTGAATCCCCTTGCTTCCCGTCACACAAGTTCAGGCAGGCTGGGCGGCGGAACAGGCAGGAAGCTGCACTCTTCTAAGTGGCCATTTTCGATTTCTCTGGCCAGCAGCAGAAAACATTGTTGCCAAGACACCATGCGTGGCTTTTGCACTGCTGCCGGAGAGAGGCGAGCTCAGGAGTCCAATGGGCCTAAGAGCTGCTTGGCAGTGGGTCCTTGCAGGCAGTAGAGCCGAGGATCCCACTCTAGAAGGGAGCAGAGTTGCGGGTTCTACGGCTCGGAGTGGGAGGAAGCTTATACCTGGCAGAAGAGATGGGAGGAAGGTCGGCTACGGCCTCTGGGAAGGAATGAAACTCAGGGGCGGCTGGGTTCCGAAGAACAGCTGGGGCGGACACAACCAGCTAGCGTGACACGTGTTTCTGAAATACTGTAAGATCATAGTAAAATAAATAACACATAGGGAGGATGTTGACCTAGTGTCTAAAACTACATGGTTACTGACATGCTGACCTTAAATGAAAAGAAAAAACATGAACAGCTTGTTCTTAGACTTAAATGGCTCTTTTATTAATCAGCACGTCATAGTTTCTTTGATCACCAGCACGCTAGGTTCATTCTGTGTGAGGGGCGAGCCCCGATATTGATTTTGCGTTGTGGGGAGCTCTGCGGCAAAGGCAGTCGCCTCTGGAAGCTCACTGTGCCCCGTAGAAGCAGTCTGGATCTACAGCGCTGCCCGGCAGGCATGTAATTTAAAGGCTGGTGGAAGCGCTGCCCGGGTATTCAGCCCTGTGATCTATAGGCGAGAGCGCTGTGGGTGCACGCATTTACCAAAGGGCTTTCAATGAGTGGTCTTAAAAGTACACGGCGACCAGACTAAGCGGTACAACCACAGGGCTCCATCGCGCTTTCACTTTAATAAAACAAAAGCAGCTGCTTGTTTATATTTCCATCGTGTTTTCACTTTAGTGAAAGCGCGATGTAAAAAATGGTCGCGCGGCTGCTTTTGAAAAAGACGAATGAAATAAAATAGTGCATACTCCACAGATAAAGCCACCTTGTATTTTTCCGCAAGTAAAAGATCAAATCCGGATGGGCGGAGCTGAATGGAGACAGGGCGGTGAAAGCGCGATGCAAAAAATGATCACTTGGCTGCCTTTGAAAAAGACGAATGAAATAAAATAGTGCATACTCCACAGATAAAGCCACCTTGTATTTTTCCGCCAGTAAAAGATCAAATCCCGATGGGCGGAGCTCAATAGAGACAGGGCGCTAACAACAGCCCCTGATCCTGAATCAGATGCTTGCATTTAACATAAATGATGACCTTAGCCAATCATAACGATTGGCGGGGCTTCGAGTCCTTTACTAAAACTCTTCTACCCCAATATGTCTCGCAGAGCGAGGAGTGCATGCTTGCTCCAGCACTAGGTCTGCGAGACCTAAAAACAGGAGACTAAAAATAAAGGGTACACAAACACAAAATCCAACACAGCACGCAGGGGTGAGGAATGTACAGGAAAAAATACAAATTTACAATGAAGAGCGAACTTCCAAGAGGGGCCTGAGAATGAAAGTATTAGTTCTGAAAGTATTTTTGGAAGAGAAGAGATTTGAGATCAAATTTGAAGATCCGAGTAGAGGAGGTGGCACGGAGCAATGTGGGAAGTGAGTTCCAGATTCTCACCGCATTGCCTGAGAAGGATTGCGCCATCGATCTTTCCCTTTTGAAGACGGGGGGCTCAAGCAGAAGCTTTTCCGCATTGCGAGAGTGTCGAGAGCCTCCGGACAATTTACATTTATTTGCCAGGTAACGAGGGGAGGACGTGTGCAAGGCTTTGTGTGTGATGCAGGAAGTTTTGTAAATAGATCTTGCCTCGATCGGAAGCCATCGAAGAGAGGACAGGATAAGAGTGACGTGGTCGCTTCGTTTAGACCCTGAAATGAAGCGAGCTGCTGAATGGAGGATGGATTTGAGAGGGGAAAGGTGGGATTTGGGTAGGCCCGTCAGAAGAGAAATGCAATAATCTAGTCTTGCGAGAACCAGCGATTGTACCAAGGTTTTAAGTCTTTCTCTGGAAAGAACCGACGGATCCCTCACTGGTACCGTGCTTTCCTGGCAATAGAGTTGATGTGGGAGATTAGGTTGAGTCTTTTGTCAAGAATGACACCTAGGGATTTAGCGCTGTCGACAATGATGGGTTTGTTGTTGAGTAAGTTCAGCTGATCCATCCACGATTGAACGGGAGGAGGTGAGAGAGAGGTAGAAAGGAGGAGGAATTCAGTTTTGGCTGGATTTAGAATGAGTTGGTGAGCTAACATCCAGTTGTGAATGGAGTTGAGAGTAGAATTGAGTAGTGAGAGATCGTGTGCGGAAGACACCTTGAGGTAGATTTGAGTGTCATCCGCATAAAGATGGTAATGGATCCCAGATTTGCTTAGGAGGTTCCCTAATGGTTCCAGGTAGAGATTAAACAGAGTGGGTGCCAGGATAGAACCTTGAGGGACGCATTGACCTACAGCCAATGGAGATGAAAGACTGTTCGCTATCTTAATCATTTGGGATCTGTCCGAGAGTAAAGAGGCAAACCATTGAAGCACTGTGCCATCCAATCCCATTCTCTGTTGAAGAGTGTTGGGGAGGGAGCTATGATTAACAGTGTCGAAGGCTGCAGAGAGGTCTAGAAGAATCAGAAGACACGATTCCCCAGAGTCGAGTATATGCAGCGCATAATCAATCACTTGCAGCAGGTCTGTTTCAGTGCTGCAATTTTGGGTGAAGCCAGACTGGAAAACGTTGAGGAGATTATTGTCCATAATATGTAGGGAAAGTTGTTTCGCAACACATTTTTCGGTGATTTTCGAAAGAAAAGGGAGGTTGGGGATAGGGTGGAAGTTGTTGAGGTCGTTCATATCAGCTGAGGTTTTTTTTAGCAGAGGGGTAACCTGTCCTGATTTAAGGGCAACAGGGAGGGAGCCTTGACTGAGGAAGAGATTAACTAGCCCGGTCCAGTAAGAGAGAGTATGGGTGTAGAAATCGATGGCGATGACGCTAGGGATGGGGTCCGAAGAGTGGTTGGATAGTATGGTTTCGAGGATGCATTTGAGGAGGTCATCTTCCGAGATGACGTCAAAGTATTGCCAGGTGACTAAGGATTTCCGCTCCTCAAAGGGGGTGGGGTGGGCGGCCTGATCCACCAGTGCTTTGACCTTTTCATCAAAGAAAATAGCGAAATCGGCTGCTTTCTATGTGGAGCCCTCGGGCTTAGTAGTTAGGGGAGAACAGTTTGGGTTTTTGATGAGGTCAAAAAGTTTCTGGGATCTGTTTTTAGCTGAGTCAAGGAGGGATCTGAAATGTGATGCTTTTTCATGGAAGATGTGGTTGTGGTATTTGGATCTTGCTGAACTTACTGATCTTGTTTGAAGACCTCGTAATCGCTCTGCCGCAGTTTATGTCACAATCAAGAATATGGGTTTTGGCCATCTAGGCTGTGCTGATGCTAGTTCTACCCAGTGGTCGAAGTGGGAAAAAAAGTAGGGGAACTGTGGGCGGAGAATCGGAGGGCGGGAGTAACCCGAGGATTGGGTCAGTGGGCGGAGTCAGAGGTGTGGCCAGAAAGAACAAAACATCACAATTTTTTTCATTTGTTTGGTATGTCACTGACCAGTTACAGCTTATTACCTTATTTAATATATCCCAAATACACGTAAAAGTGGAATCACAAGCCATTTGTCTCCGAGCCATGCTGTTTCTGCCATCAGCACTTCTCCCTTTTTCCACAAGAGCAGGTCAAACATGAATGCCAAAATATTCTAGTTTGCAAATGTTTTCCACATAATTATGGCTCATAATACAAGATCTGCTACATAATCTGACGATTTTAACAAAAAAATTGTTTGTACCTCAAACAGGTCAAAAGTTACAAACTAGTTTGACTTGTGTTGCTGAGAAGTGGAGGGCCCTGGCAAATGTTGGCTGGTTACCTTTCTCACTGCCATATTTGTATGTTACACTGGTACTAATGAGGCAAAATATTTGGATAGACGTTAGTATGTGTAAAAATGTCAAACTAATAAAGTATCAGAAAATGTACAGCTTTATGCTGCAGCCTTTTTTGCTGCTTAATTTAGTCTACAGTGCAACATCATTTTGTTCTCCATCGCTACATAATTCCAGTGGAACCAAAGCAGGCAGCACATGTTAAAAAGTGCATGTGCATGAAGCAGAGAGACGGTGAAGCTTTCAAACTTAAATGGTGTGCGTGCAAATCCTGATTTGCCAATCCCTGGTGGGTTGCACTACTACTACTGAAACTAGGCCAACGGAGGTACCAATGGATGAGGAGTATTGGCCTCAAGGATCCTGTGACCTCAGTGACAGAGTCCCTGTTGCTCTAGGGTGTGCTGCTTCGTAGGCCTGCCCGCAAGCCTGGATGTGAACTTCACTATGGATTGTGGTGGACAGGCCTTCAAGGTGAACCCACACTTGCCACCGCTAGGTTCCACCTGCTGGTGCTAAGACACCAGAGCTTCTAAGGTCTAGGGGGCCTTCTAAGTTCCAGCATGGGAATGTGCTCCCTCAGGAGAGTGGGCTGGTGGGCTGGTCATGAAGGCTGAACCTGGTTCCCCACTTCCAAATTTGGCAGCTCTGGCCATAGTGCCACATCCTCTCCCCCACTGAACACCATACCACCTCACTGAGAGAAACTCACAATGCCTTCAGCTACAACCCAATTGTGCCCGCTATAAACACTTGGATATGGCTCAATTCAAATTCTTCACAAGACAAGAGTAATATGCTGCCTTAAAAAAAAGGAACAATATCATGAAAAAAATAAACACTCATAGGGAATGCAAGATTAAGTAAATCATGTGAAATGTAAGCAGGAACAACATGGTTACAGTAACACTTTTGCACTCACTATTCAGAAATCAATGAGTGTTTTTGCCTGAAAACTTAAGGACATAACTACAGGGCCCTGAAGGGACCCGTTTCAATGTCCATTGCTTATATATTTACAAAAAGTAAGCAGTATGGTTTAAAAAGACCACATCCCTGAACACAGAGCTGCGGTACACATTTTATAAACTAAAATAAGAAAAACAGCTGATAAGGATCACATTAAAGGTTTTCCACTCCACGCATTAACCAGGTATTGCAGTACCTCCAGGAATGATGCACTTACCCACCTGAGGAAAACAATGAAGTTTAAAGAAAGATGAGAAAACAAAAGTAGCGCTTCATTGGCAAACTCTGTAAAGTGGCGATAATATGTTTGGGTGTGAATAAAACCAATCTGAGCATTTTGCAACCACTCTGTATTGCTTTATTCAGTTATTTATCTTTCGTATTTTGAACCAATTTTCTCTCCGTCTTGAGGCTGTACTTTGGAATAGACAAAATGCCAGAAAAAGACATTTCCAGCAAAAGTTTCTTTCTTTTTTGGATCGATTTCACAGGGGAACAAATAAAGGAAAGGAGAGGAAAGAGAGGGTAAGATACATTTCTTGAAGTCACGGTTTTCATTCAGCAAGTGAGGAGGAGCGAGACAGAACAGAAAGAGAGGGAAGAAGAGGAAGAAGAGAGAGGGGGTCAGCTGACAGCAGCAGAGCAGGTGAAGTGGACACTGTCCCTGTCTTCTCTGGGCAAGAATGAAGAGAGTAGTCCTTTTCCTTCTCTGCCTACCCCGCCGTCCCTGAACAGCCACGAATGGCCAAGCCTTACTTATAGGCCTTGGCTATTTCTGCCATCCTGGGACGCATTTTTAAAATAAAAAAAGTAGGGGAATGGATTCTATTAAATTTAAAAAGTAGGGGCACGGCGAAGCCCTGCCGATCCCGCCCACTTCGACGACTGATTTTACCTCTCTTCATGCCTCACATGAATCTGCCCCTTATCATGAAAGAAGGCACCAGAAGCAGTGCTTCTCGAATGAACATTGATTTTACAGCTCATAAGTAGTAAGTTGCATTATTATTACGTGCAGAGAGGCAAAGAAATGTAGAGTAAGTGCTGAGTGAGAAAGTTTTGCATTGATTGTTTTTGATGAAACTTGTGGATGTTTCAATCAGCCTCCCACAAGTGCTATTTGCTCTATACCTGCCTTTACCAGCCTCGAAAGAACCCAAGCCTGATTTAAAGTTTGGTGTGGGTACTCCCTCAAGTGGTGGCTATTCTGTCCGCCACATTAGTAGTGCATTATATACATGGCACTTGTAATAAGGCAGACTGGATAGCATGCATGTCAATTCACCAAAAGGCCTGGGATAGCAGAAGTGACATTACACACTCTTTGACCTTCACTTTCACTCAGACACACACGCTTACATATACAGACATATTCCCACTTCCACACACAATGTCACATAAACACACTCTCAACCACAAGCTTGCACACAACATACATTTAAAAGCATTTTTTACATACTTCAGCTGCCAGGGTGGGTCATTTTTCAGCTAATTGAACTCAGTTTTTACTACATAAATAATGAACTATTCCACTATTAGTGTAACAAAATAAAAATAAAAATGCAGCCAAACTGACGTCCATAAGGACGAGCTGCCACTGTGTTCCTGGCACTGATTTTTCCACTCTGAAGCCACGGGTCACAAAGGCAGTGCCAAGGGTTGCAGTGCAGGGGGCAAGCAAGGGTTCTCAACTGGGCCCCTGGCGATCCCTAAATGACATCTATGCTGTATATCCATCACGTTTGTGACAGAGTATCTGTTTGCCAAAATCTCAATAGGCCCTCAGTATTGGGTAATGGGTTCAAGGTCTTGTACTAGAAGAAATGCCACAGAGCAGCATGATAAAACACGAGTAAACACTTGCACAGCCAGTTGGTTTTTGACTTTCATATGTGACTGCTGTCAAAAGAAATAAATGTCTGGTGTAGTGTAAAACAATTAAAACATGATTACTTTGTGTTTACATTGCATGAACAAGATAAAAAGTAATGACAATGTGTGCTTTTCAGCTGTAAAATAGTCCCTCATGCATTAAAATGTAAGAAGTAGAGTAAACCTAAAAAGAAAATGAGCCTAAAAAACTAAAAAACTTCTCTGGGCAGATTAAAGATGTGATTGACAATGCCTCAAGCCAGTAGCTAAAGACTCCGTAGACATAGGAGCCAGTGGCTGAGGGAGGATAAACTAAAGCTCCTTAGATTAGGTGTAGAAAACAATATGTTCACCATTAATGGTGCAAGAACCATTACAGGTTAAACCTGTAGACAAGCAAGAGAGACCAAAAAGGAGCACATACAACATGTATTAGCAAATTCTTCCTCGGCTGCTGGAAATGTAATTTAAAGAAGAACACTTTACTTTCAAAACACTCTGCCCAGACCTTCACTCATCAGAAGCCAGTAGTCAAAACCATGGTTGCAGAGATAAATGTTCTGTGTACTGTAATCTCTCTGATTCACTCTTTGCTCTTGGTCGCGTGCACACACAGGCCATCACGGTCCGTCTTGCCCGCCTGGTCAGGTCAGCCTACAGCCAATATAATGTTAATGGGGTAACCCAAAAAAGCCCTAAGACCTGGGTAACAAACATACAGTAGACATAACAATGTGGTCCAACTGGCATTAATTTAGATAGTAAATATGATATACAACTATGTATTTGTAATACAGGCGTGCGGGAGACACATTGAACAAATCACACTTAAAGCTGTTTGAAATCATAAAACAAATTTTTATATATATATTGTTTTTGAAACATATTAATTTTTTAGAGGGTCATTCAAATGTCAAGTTTCAAGATACGCTTTATTCGATTTAAAAATGTTAAATCATAAAAGCACAATACATTAAAATAAGCAAAAATATATCAATTGATCTAGATAAAATGTAACAATATATTAAATGACATCGATTAAGAATTACAAAACGAAGGACTAGAGACTAATTTCCTGTGCAACCATAACATACATAAAAACCATGAGCATTTAATAGAAAGAGGGATCTTGCATAGTTTTCCTAGTTCTAACCACCCCTTTCAAACATTTTGCTATGTGGTTAGTAAAAATTTCATCATCTAGAAATTGTAACTTGATTAAAGCAGGTCAACATAATCTCAATCCTTGCATTAAAAAAAAGGCAGAATCCATCTTTTCCTGATTAAAATATAAAATGTACAAAATAAGATAGTATGGATTGAGGACTGTGCAGATATTTCATCACAAGGGCATGGGCATAGTGAGCGTGACCAGTCATTTGTCTGAGGGAATGTAACCATATTATGGAAGTTGCCTAAATGCAGGTGTGTCAATAGCAGCCTGTCATAATTTCCTGGAGTAAATAATAAATAGGGTTGTATCCCTGATTGGGTAAAGAGCAATTGATTAGCTCTGACTGATGTTTTCATAATGTTAGAGGACAATCTAATTGTCTCCAGGTTGTTGATACATAATGACTTTAGTTCCTTCCTCGATACAAGGGACAAACTGTCGGGATTAACAAAGTACTTGGGATGATCTAAGTCATGCATGAAGTTTTTAACATATGCGAGCCAAGAAATACATTGTACCCATTGCAGGTTCAGGCAATCTTTTATCACATTCCGGTTGAGGCCAGTTGCGACACCAGTCCAAACCTTATGCCATAATAAAATTGGCTGAATTTTGATTAGGTCAGACAGGTACAGCAGTCCCAGTTCGGCGTGACAAATATACGTGGCTGTACTATTCGGGACAGCTAAAAGATTTTTAAAAAACCTATTCTTGACTTGCTGGAGGGACTCAACGTTTCCATGACCCCAAATACCAGCTCCGTACAGAGCAGTTAAAGTGCATTTAGCTTTATAAGTTGTCAGCAAGTCGTTTATGGGACACTTTCCTAGATTCCTGGTGAAATTTATCACGGCACTTGTAGCTTTGGCAAACAGCAATTTTCTGGAAATAATGGCTTTGACCCATGAGCCCCTTCTTTTAAAAACAATTTCCAAATATGAAAAGTAGTTAGCAAATTCAAGTTTCTTATTGTTTATGAAAATATCACGGCACTTGACACTGGGCTTGCTACAATTCATGGTGAATGTTTTAGTGATATTTACATTAAGGTCTAAGCTTGACATATAAGATGCGAAGCTCAACACGATTCTCTGCAGGCAGATCGGAGTGCGGGCTAGCAAGACCGCATCATCAGCTTATAATAGGGCTCCACTCGGTCGTTTGCCTATACTAGGTAAATGTTGGCATTCCCTCGATAAAGTGGTGCTCAAGCTATTTCTATAGCGGGTGAAAAGGAGGGGAGCTAACACGCACCCATGTCTTACCCCCTTCCTGACAAGGAAGTTGCAACTCAGTTCACCTGATCTCCCATAACGGACCCTAGCCCGAGCATCTAGGTAAGACTGTTTTAAAAAATTAATAAGTTGCCTTTCCACCCCCATGGCCTCTAGAGTGCACCACAGCTTCTGGTGATTAAAACAGTCAAAGGCCGAGCTCAAATCAACGAAACACAAGTATAAACTCCCCTTTTTGGCCTGTGTGTATTTTCCCAGTATAAGACTTAGGTTCAAACTCTGTTCCACTGTACCTAAACCTTGGCGGAATCCGTACTGTAACTCCAAGATAACACCTGTATCCTCTGCCCACAGCTGTAGTCTGTTTAAAATGATGCACCCGGCCACTTTCACAAAAAAGTCTATTAGTGATATTGGTCTATAACAGGCCGGGTTGTTACGGTCACCTTTTTTTTATTTTTATATATCTTTTCATTAACAAAAATCGACATAATTGTACAGTACTGCAAACATGACAGATGGAATTACAGTGGAGACAATTACCTATACAGATACAGTAGGATCATTAATTGGAAATCACAGTGAAGGGGCATCATCACAATCAATATTGCAGGGCGGAACACAAATATTACCACGGTAGGTATTCCAGGGGTCCCAGATCTTGGACCATTTCCGGGGCCAGCCTCGGGCCATGTACACCGTCTTTTCCCTAAACATACACCAGTCAAGGTCTTTTTTCCAGTCTATGATTTTGGGTGCATGTGTGGACCTGCCAGATCTAAGCAATGTTCCTTTTGGCAACCATGAGACTAAGTGTGACCCATAATGTAGCGTGAGTGGAGAGGTCAGTGGGCTCCCAGACATTTAGGAGACATCTGCGCGCCTCCGGGCAGCGCACAACCCCCAGAGTTTCGCCCATCACCTCATGTATTTTCTGCCAGTATTCTTGGATATGATCACAGTGCCATATTATGTGCATATACGTGCCCAGTTGATTGCATCTCCGCCTGCAAGACCCGTCAGATGGCCCTCCCATGTGTAGCAATTGGGGACCCGTTATGTAAATTCTGTGCAGGATCTTCAACTGTACCAAACGGAGACGAGCTGGGATTGCCACAGTTCTAGGGGAGGAGATTGCCACTTGCCAATCTTCGTCATCCAGTTCAATACCGTCTCTAACCCATTTTTCTCGCAGTGGGCGCAAAGGGTCTTCCATATTGTTGATAAGTTTTCTGTAAAAGAGGGATATAGCTTTTTCAGGCAAATGACCATCAAGTACTCTGTCCTCTAGCGGGGATGAGTCTGGAGGGGAGGATTTTCATAGCAGGACTGATCGCAACGCCTGTCGGACCTGCAGATACCGGAAACGTTCCGAATCTGCTAACTCATATTGGCTCTGGAGAGTTGCAAAGGGTTTCACGTCGCCTGCATCCCAGAGGTCTTTGATATGCGATATGCCTTTTAATTCCCATTTGTCAAAGCCCTTTGTGTTCCAAAGGTCTCCCAGCTCCTGAGAGTCCCATAAAGGCGTAGCAAGAGTAAGCTTCTGGCTCCAAACAAGTGAATTATTAGCTGAAAGCCAGATTCTGACTGCGTGCCCGGTGTGACCTGTAAGTGGATATCTGCCTGGTTTGGAATAAAGTGCCCGGCTATATACTCTATTGGGGTGAAGCCATCTATCCATATTTAACCCCAGGTCGTCGAAGTGGCCGAATGTACCATGATTTATGGCTGCAAGGTGTGCCGCCCAGTAGTATTTTTTAATATCCGGCAACCCGATCCCTCCATCATACCAGTTGAGTGTGTAGAGCAATTCGTGGTTTCCCGTCCCATAGAAGTTCGCGTTGGAGCCCCTCTATTTCTTTGAAATACGATTTCGGGACACGGTCAGCTGAGTTTTGTAACGTGTATAACAAACTGGGTAAGGACATCATTTTAAAAAGGGCCGCCTTGCCTAACAGGGAAAGCGTGAGTGACTTCCAGTTCGCGATGTCTTGTCTGAGCCTTTGCAATGGGGGGACGAGGTTACGGGCATATCGGAGGGAATGATCAAGGTAGACAAATATTCCCAGGTATTTAAAGCCTTCAATGGCTATCTGCATCGGGCAATTTGGAGGTAGCGGAGGAGGACTCCCACAGAGAACATACAGGAGAGACTTCTGCCAATTAATACCAAACCCGGAATATCTGCCGAAAATAGCTAAAATATCGAGAACAGCTATAAGAGATTTATTAGGGGACGTGAGATAGAGCAGGTCATCGTCATCATCGAGAGAGATACGGTCTTCTCAGTCTGGGGACCATCGCGTTCCACGGATAACTGGGTTTCTCCGGACCCATGCTGCAAGGGGCTCCAAAGCCAGTGCGAATAATAAGGGAGATTAGGGGACATCCCTGCCTGGTCCAAGGCCTCTGATTTTTTGTTATTCACAACTACTTGGGCCATAGGTTCACAATACAACAGACGCACCCATCGGGTAAACCCTGGCCCAAAACCCAATTTTACGAGTACAGCAAATAGGTAAGGCCACTCCACCATGTCGAATGCCATGGTGGCATCCAGGGAGACTATAATCGCCGATTCTCAAATGGCAGATGCCCTACCCAGGACCCCATGGAACCTGCGCAGGTTTAAAGACGTATTTCTACGTGGCATAAATCCTGATTGATCAGGGTGTATTAGGTCCCCAATGACTTTAATCAACCTATTAACTAGTAATTTAGCAAGGATGTTGGGTTCTGCATTTAACAGTGAGATAGGGCGATAGGAGGCGCAGTCTGTCCTGATTTTCCCTTCCTTGTGTATTGTGACAATAGTTGCGAGTCTCTGGTCCAGGGGCAGTGATCCCATCTCAAGGCTATCCTCGTACATTCAACAATAAACAACAAATACTCCCCCTATTGATTTATCATAGGTGATACATCCAAAAAGTCATAAGTGAACCTCACTGAACCACAGAAAATATTTTTATTTTTATTTATTCAATGACATAAATATTGAAGAATAGAAATATACAAAAATATATTCAATTTGAATAATAATCTACGACACTATAAAAACTGAACAAGCCAGTCATTTTGGCAAGCCCTAAAGAGCAGTATACAGAATTATATCTACCTAGTCAACAAAAACAATCAGCAATAAACCATAACAAAAAAAGATGAGAAAAAAAGAGGAAGAAAGACAAAATACATCACATAATTTCACAAAAATGTGTATAACCATTTGCATGTATAAAACTGTACATCACAAAGGGAGTCATTCATTTCCTTATGTACACACACTGGGCGCCCTGATTGTTTTTGTTGACTAGGTATGCTCTGTGAGATATAATTCTGTATACTGCTCTTTAGGGCTTCCCAAAATGACTGGCTTGTTCACTTTTTATAGTGTTGTAGATTATCGTTCAAATTGAATATATTTTTGTATATTTCTATTCTTCAATATTTATGTCATTGAATAAATTAAAATGAAAATATTTTCTGTGGTTCAGTGAGGTTCACTTATGACTTTTTGGATGTATCACCTATGATAAATCAATAGGGGGATTTTTTGTTGTTTATTGTTGATTGTTTCCCCTGCCTGTCTCCCCCTTATAATTGATTCCCAGGGGCCCTCTTCTGTTTAGGTTTATCCTCGTACATTGCATTTAGATACGGGGCCAGTTTATCCGGTCGGAGCTTGTAGAGTTCTATAGGGATGCCGTTTGGTCCCAGGGCCCTGCTCGGATGTAGTGCTCGTATCGCGAGCGCTATTTCGTCGGTGGAGAGGTCACTGTCCAAGAATTCTTGGTCTTCGTCAGAGAGCACAGGGAGGGAGATGTCTCTTAGGAGATCTGAGGAGTCGTCTTCGGTGTACGGTGCCACCAAACTGTATACAGTGCGGAAGTGATCAGCGAACTGGTTAACTATATCTTGGGGGTCTGTTATGGGTGACATGTCAGTGCTTTTAAGCTCTGGCATAAGCCTGCTGGCATGTTCCTTTTAATCAAGCCAGGCGATCAGTTTTCCAGCCTTGTCCCCCAGTCGTATATCCGACCCATCCTGTCCAGTCCCATTGTCTTAGCACGGTCGGTAACTAATGCCCTGTATTCGTCCTGACAGAGACGGAGTACATGTAGGGCTTCAGGTGTGACATCTGAGCCCAGGTCTTGTCAAAGACGATATATCTCTTGTTCAGCGTCTGAGATGTCTTTGAGTTTGTCTTTTTTGGATCCCGCTATCAAGGAGAGGGCTTGACCCCGGAGAACAGTTTTGAAGGCCTCCCACAAAGTCTGTGGAGAGTCAACGGAGTTTTCGTTCTCCGAAAAGTAGTTGTCTATGGACTTGACAAGGTCCTTGCGTATTTTCGGGTGTTTAAAGTATCACGGGTTGAGAGGGGCAACTCTTCCAACTTGTGTATGGTCAAGAACCATGTGAACCCATAGTGGAGAGTGGTCAGAGATGCCCCTGGCTAGGTGGCAGATCTCATGGATATGGGTGACCTGTGGGGTGGGGACAATTATGTAATCTAGGCGGGAAAGGCTGTTATGTTCTCCGGAGTGAAAGGTGTGTTTGATTTTTGTCCGGGTTATATGTTCTCCACCCATCTACCAGCCCCATGGCATCCAGAAAGCCGGAGAAAGAGTGCGACGTGTGAGGCTGCGTGAGAGGGGGGTGCCTATCCAGTGAGCCAGAGAGCACTGAGTTAAAGTCTCCACCAAGCACAAGCTGCCCCTCTGGCAACGCTAGCAGTATAGTGCTTAAATCAGCAAATGTTGCGGATTGTAAGCCTGGTGGTGCGTAAACAGACACAAATGTGATGGACCGGTCCTCCCATGTACCTGTGATCCCGACATATCTGCCCCGTTCATCAGTCCACGTGGACTTTTTTGCATAATGCCCACACCCCTAGAGCTAGACGTGAAACCCGCATGTGCGACCATTGAATAACCCCACCTTTGCATGGCCCTGCAATTATTACCAACCAAGTTAGTTTCTTGAAGTAATATGATATCTGGTGCCAGTCTCTTGATGTACTGCAAAACTACACATCGCTTAATTTTGTCCCCTAGTCCGTTAACATTCCAATTTAGGATTTTAATATTCTTGTTCCACTGTGTACACATAGATGACAAAATAGAGTGCAATATCCTCTACCATAACTACGGCCTGCACTGTCGAAACTAACCAAATAATTACAAACAGTTGAAAACACCCCCTCCCAACAGCCTCCCACCCTGCTCCCCTGCACTCTGGGCTCAGAACTGCCCATAATTATCAAATGCAGAGTGCTTGTGGCCCAACAATTTACTAAAAGAAGATACTGGGGTAGGCTTAAGTGCCCCATCGACTCACCTCCCTACCATTTCTAACTACAGGTGCTCCTGTTCCATTAGGGTCAAAATGACAGTATGCAAAGTACATCAGAAAATGCTAGAGCGCAAAGCCACAGACCAATAACATGTGTGCCAACAGTTTATCAGTGACAATCAAATTAAGGAATGTGCAGGCGGTAAGGAGCCAATTTGAGTCTTACTGGAGGAGTCCGATTGTCTGTCACAACGGCCACTGGGGCCCCCCTCCGACGACGACCTCCACCCATCCAGCTAGTCAGATGCAACCTCTGGTAGATCGAAGAATCGAGTTTTTCCATCTGCCTCAACTCGGAGACGAGCCGGGAAGAGCATAGCTTACTTGAGGCCTCTGTCGCGTAATCTTTTTTTGACTTCCAGGAATGAACGTCGTTGTCTCTGCACAGCTTGAGTGAAATCAGGAAAAAAAGTGATTTCCGAATTGTCCAGTTTGATTGGAGGGGCGACTCTAGCGGCTTGGAGGATTGTGTCCCTGTAGTTTAGCAATCGGGCCAATATAGGGCGGGGGGTGCCCAGGTTTAGGGCAGCCCCGGGTACCCTATGAGCTCTTTCAATCACAAATAGGTTGGACAGCCCCTTCAGTTGCAGGCGCGTGGTGATTAGGTTTTCCACGAATAGGTCTGTGGCGGGCCCTTCCAATTTCTCCAGTATGCCTAGGATGCGTACATTATTTCGCCTTGTGCGCCCCTCATAGTCGTCCAGCTTGTCTTCCGTGAACTTGCGGAACGCCTGGAGTTCATGAATTTAGGTCTGCAAGTGCGATGTATCCTCCATGAGGCTGGTCGTGGTGAGCTCTAGTTGTTTAACTTTTCCCTGTCCTTGGCGGGGTCAGCTCTGATCAGTGTCATCTCCGAAGAAAGAGTGTCCATACGCTGCTCCATGGAGGTGCGCACCCCACTAATAGCCTTTATTACATCATTTAAGGTAAGGTATGGAGAGTCATGTTCCGCCCCTCCCTGCTGCTTGTCTCCCATCACTCTACGCTCAGGCAGGTCCACTTTAGGGCAGGTGTAATGGTCCAGCCTACTCTGCTGGGTTGCTTTCGCGCCCTTCGTGCCAGACATAGTGAGGTCTGCACAGGCACCCCGGTCCGTCAATGCAGAGGATAATACTGCCAGTGAATTCAGGTCAGACCTGTTGGTGTGCAAGTGTGGTCTGTGCGATCTGGTGCTGCCTGAGGGGGAAAGCGGTGTCCAGCTGTGAGATCACAAGTTCTTCAGTTCTACCAGCTTCAAAGTTCTACGCGCACCAGGGGCCACCTCCCCATAGGGCGTCCCACGGTTTCTGCAGCGTGGTAGGCGCCAGGATGAACTGCCTCAGGGCGTGGGGCCACAGGATCTGGTGCAGCAGAGGGCAAAGGGGCATCAGCAGAAGTGGCGCGATCAAATCAGCAGTAGGGGGGGAGAGGGAGTCCCCCACGTTCAATCAGTATGGAGGTGCAATAATCCGAGAGCGATAGCGCCTTCAACGCACTGTTGTCAGTCGCTCTGCGCTCTCCCGCAGCGCGTTGTGGCGTCTTGGCGAGGATCCCTTGATGTTGCGTCACCGTATGGGCCGTGCTCCCTCTGAGCAACGCCGGTGTTTAAAGGCCACAGTGAAGGGAGGGGTTCAGGAATGCGGGGGCTGCCCGGCCCAGCGATCACAGAGATGGAGTACTTCAGCCCCCTGGGGTGGGGGAGAGGGGTCACGCCGACCAGCACGACCTCCACGGCGGGCTAGGCTCCACGCGAGGCCTCTGCTTCCACATCCGGGAAGGCCTCAAACGCCGGTGTCTGAAACTCTGGCTCCGGATGTCCTTTCGACCTCGGACTAAGGGCACTGTGCCCCCTTACACCTCCGGAGCTCAGTCCTAGCCCCAGAGGATCGGATAAGTGTGTGGGATAGGCAATGGAGGGAGAGGGCCACGGAGATTCTTTAGGAAGCGGCCATGCTAGATCGCCGCGAAGCCACGCCCCCACGGTCACCTTTTTTGAAAATGGGGACAAGTGTGGACTCCGTCCAAGTCGGAGTGTATCCTTCTGCACAACAGGCCCTTAAAACCGAGGCTAGAAGTGGGCCCCAGAGCAAAGGGCAGGATTTTTAATAGGTCCACAGGTATGCTATCTGGTCCCAGAGCTTTGCCGCCTATTCTTACATTAATGGCAAGGATCACCTCATCCACATTAAAATCAATTCCGATTGGAAGGTAGCTTGGGGGGCCAGATCTAGGGTCCTAACCAATATGGTTGTCTGCATTATTACAATATAATCTGGAAAAATGGGTCACCCATTGATCCTCCCCAATCGTGATTTCAATACTGGGTGAGTTTTTAGGGGCCAAGAACGGAGCGTTCACAACCTTCCAAAAACCTTTTGTGTCCTTTGTATTTGATGCTTGCTTAAGGGGCTGCCACAATTCAAATATTATGGCCTCTTTTCGTTCTTTGAGGGAAGTTTTATACGGTGCCCTAGCCCTTTTTATAGCTTCCTGATCTCTTGTAGGCTTATGTAGGGGGGTTTTCAAAGCTGCATGAGATTTGCTGCACTTGGAGTCGCACCAGCCTGGCTTACTATTGTTTTTTTTGGGGGATTCTGTTATTAAATTATTTTGAATAGCCTGTGAAATTTTACAAAAGGAATTAGGAATATTAGAATCCACAGCAGTCTCGTCTAGACAGACAGAAAAGTCTGTTTTGAAACTGGTTAGGAGAGACTTGGTTAATTGCAATGTATCTACTCCCGCCCATTTAATCGTGTATCCGTTAGTTCTGTTGATGAAAATATCTTGAATGGGCTGGGTAGCCGTGTGTCTTTTGGATATCACTTTGGTCGGCAGGTCTAGGGTAATACTAATAGGAAAGTGATCACTAAAGGCGACAGTGTGAGTTTTAAAATTAGAAATTCTATCAGCGTATCTATTTGATATTAAGAGTAAATCTCTGATAGAGCACAACCCACGTCCGTTAAAGGTGCTGCTAAGCGGTATGGGTGGTGAGCAGAGGTCGTTGGCGAATCCCAGGTCCATGGTATATTTAATCTGGTTTAATTGATCCCCAAGGGGGGAGTGAGAAAAATGGGAGATATCTGTCTCATCATCAGATATCAGGCCGAAATTTCCTCCTTCATCATGAGTGCAAAGGCCCATGATGAAGTCCCCTCCCCAAATTATACAAAGATCTTTCTTTGATTTCCCTTGGATAATATCCAAGTCCTTCTGAAGGTGCCTTAAGACTTCCTCTGTTTGCGCAGCAGGAATATTATTATAGAAGTTTAATAAGACAGTACAATGGGATTTATCAGTATGCATTTTTAAGACCTGGTAATAAGTGTTAGATTCCACAAGGACCACCCTTCTTGCATTCAGCCTATAGGATATGTAGGTGCATAATCCACCCTTTTTCCTCCCATGACTGGAGGGAACGGCCGGTCTGGAAAATGTTTTGAACCCATTAATATGCTGTATAGCGTCTAACCAGGTTTCATGAATGTATAAAATATCAAAGTCATATATAAATTCAAGCCAGGCAGGGTTAGACAATTTACTGGCACATGCATCAACAATGCCATTTGCGATTCCTTATTAGCGAAAAATAAGGATTCGCTAATAAGGAATAGCAAAAGGCTATGCATGTAGAAATCGCTTAAAAAATAGCGATTTCTAAATATTCCTTAATTGCGACTCGCAAATTGCGACTCGCAATTAAGGAGCACCTCCCCATTCATTCCTATGGGCCTAGAGGCCCATAGGAATGAATGGTAAGACATTCTCAATTTGCGATTCTCAATTAGAGAATCGCAAATTGAGAATGCAATTTCAAGGGTGCCAGGGTGTCAAAAGGACACCCTGTTGCACCCCTGAAATCTGCATATGAGTACATCTTGCACACACACATGCCCCAAGGACATGTGTGTGTGTAAAATGGAACTTTGAAAAATGCACTTTAGTGCATTTTTCAAAGTTTATGCAAATTACCATGAAGTTCAACTTCATGATAATTTGCGCCCCCTATTAGCGAAATCGTTAGTGTTTTTTTAATTTAATGCATTGTATTTAAGGAATCTCAATTTGCGATTCCTTAAATGCAATGGCAATTTACGTAATCGCAATTTAGAGATTCCTTAAATTGCGATTTTTGCATTTGGGATGATGCATCCCAAATGCAAAAATACCGGTAGCAAAGGGGCTGCATCTGAGAATCTGCTCGTTTGTGACCGGTTTTTGCTTTGATGCATGTGGGCCTAAGTGATTAAACCCGCCACATTCCAGAATAGAATATTCGTTAGGCTAGACCTAGATTCACCCTCGGTGTCACGCTTAGTGTAAACAGAATCAGCGTTAAGGACATTCAAATGAAGGTCAGTACTAGCTAATGGGTATGAATGATGGGTATTTACAATTGTCGAATGTTATCCCTTTTCGTTGTTGCCAGGTGCGATAGAATCGCCAACCACTTCACTATCTGGCTGGGCATCAACTGATGGCGCCAGGCTATGATGGGTATGATTATCAGATAAAACATCTATAATGCTTTGGTCGTTGTAAGCAGGCTACTTAAGATCAATAGATGTTAATTTTTGGCTAGGTGGATTAATTGCAATGATCCCGCTTTGCTCTGCGTGACTAGGTGAGGGAGTAAGTCAATCTATATCTTCCAGGAATGGAAGTGTGTCGAATCTGTTTTGTAAAGGTATGATAAACTGATGAGTGTTAGGGATTATAGTTCTCTCCTGTGCAGGATATTGGATGAGGTTCCTTGGGGGATAGAAATATCCGAGGGGCAATACGTTTATTCCTTTATGTTTCACGTGATCACTGCCGAGTCTACATAAGATCTCAGGTACCATTCTCGGAGATCTAAATGTGGGGACAATGCAGTCACCGGGGAGTGTTTTTTCCCTTCTCCCCACCCATCCTACTCTTCACGCAGTTTAAACTCACCAAACAGGGCCTCTGTTAGCCCGGTTTTTGTCCCGAGCCAGCAGAGAGCCTTGTTTCTCAATGCCTCCCATGTCTCATTTACGTGGGAGGAGGGACGTGGTACATTCGCTAAAATTATGGTATATGGGGTGGCTTCTGGGGGCAGATTTAGTCTTGTATCCTCCCTGTCCATGGGATTTGCACAGGGAATGGAAGGCGGCTGGGTTTCTCTAGGCTTGTTATAGGCTAAGGCATTGTTATGCATTAAACTAATGGTACTCTTAGGTCCTACAAGTGCTTTATCTAAAATGTGCATGGGAGTAACCTGGGAAGGAGAAGCTATAATACCAGCATCCATTGCAAGTACTGAGGGGTTGTACAAGGGGTTGATGGAACATGCTCCATGACCCTTTCTTATTAGATCCTCAATAACTGTTACCCTACCCAACAATTTTTCTAGAGGTGCTGTGATTGAATTATGAGGTACTTCAAGACCTGAGCCCTCCCCTTTCGTAGCTGCAATCTGCAATGACTCAATTTGCCCAGTCATATTAGTTATTACAGTGTCCGGGTGTTCTAAACGACCCCGGAGTAAAACAAAGCTGTTATCTATGAGGTCCTTAAGTTGTGCAAAAACAATGTCCAGTTTAGTTCCAAATTAGACTCCCTAGCAGTATCCGGCGCTGTGTCCCACTGAACACTACTTGTGGATACAAATGAAGCAGCATCAGTTTGTGTACCGATGGTGCAGGTTTGTATCGCCGCAGGATTAATTCGCCGGGGCCGCTTCTGTTGTTTGGGTTTCTGGGTCCCCAGGCCCCTCCTCCGCTTCCCTGGTGGCTCTCTCATCTTATTCGCTGTGTGAGGTTTAGGAATCCTTGACCTTGTGGCTATACTTGGCCCGTTTAAAGTGTCCATGGAAGGTAGTTCAAAATCAAGTGTGGGGGAAGACCGAGGCTGGTCTTGCATGGTGGGAGACGAACAGATTGGGGGGGGGGCGTCTGCCGGGGCAGTAGAACCTAAGGAAGAGTGCCTCTGCAGGAATAGAGGTTCTAAAGAAAGGCGTCTCTCCGTCAGTTTGATCCCATGGCTGAGCATTGATTCAGCCCTGACAATAAAAGCGTCCAAGGTTCCCACAACTCCCTTGCGTTTCCTCATTGTGAAATCGAAGATGAAAAACACCACTGTGCACAATTAATAATAAGCAGTTGACAAGGATACACCACAGTACCTGGAGATAGTGCAACCAAGATCTAATATCCTGTTATTCTGATGTTAGGGGGTTGTCCAGCCCAGCCTCCTTCGGGCTCCGATGGGCATGGACGGGCCCGCCCTTGGTCCCGGCTTTGCCCGGGCACACCTGCAAGCATCCCGCACTGCAGGAACCCTGGCCCCCTCTTAAGCGCCTCCTGGCGTGTCCTCAACGATGGCGGTGTGCGGGCATGCCACTATTCCCCCCCGAGAGATGTAGTCTCTGTGCGGGGCAGGGCAGGCAAATCAGCAGGAAACAGCATTACGGGCTTCCGCGCTGCGGGAACCCTGGCCCCCTCTTAACCCCATCCTTGCACGTCCTTGGTGATGGCGGCGTGCGGGCGTACCACTATTCCCCCCCGGGAGATGTAGTCTCTCTGTGAGGGCAGGGCAGGCAAATCAGCAGAAAACAGTGTTACGGGCTCCCAGTAGTCAAAACCATGGTTGCAGAGATAAATATTCTGTGTCTGTACTCTCTCTGATTCACTCTTTCCTCTTGGTCGCGTGCACACACAGGCCATCACGGTCCATCTTGCCAGCCTGGTCAGCTCAGCCTACAACCGTTATAATGTAACGGGGTAACCCAAAAAAGCCCTAAGACCTGGGTAACATACAGTAGACATAACAATGTGGTCCAACTAGCATTGATTTAGATAAGAAATACGATATACAACTATGTATCTGTAATATAGGTGTGTGTGAGACACATTGAACAAATCACACTTAAGGCTGCTTGAAATCATAAAACACATTTTTATATATATATTGTTTTTCAAACATATACATTTTTTAGAGAGTCATTCTTAGATTGGTTGCTTGAAAGAAAGTTCAAATAGAAGTGTTTATAGAAGTGCTCATGTGCAAGTGATCAGAAAGGGAAAAGAAGTCATGATAATTCAAAAAATCTATTTATTTATAATTTCCACCAATGGCTAAGAAAACTCAACTTAGCCAAAGTCAAAAGCCTGTCTGAAGATATTGATTTTTTCATTAAATGTCAAAAGTCCTTATTCCTGAAGAGCCTGAAGAGGTGGTAGCTGAATCATAACACACTACTCATGGGGACGTATATATTCAAGCCAGGCTAAAAGATTATTATCGACGTTTCGACCCAACTGTTGCATGAGGTGAGTAAAGCCCCTTGAATGCGGGTCTTCATCAGGACAATAATTACGAAATTTTAGGGTAACCTACAAAAGACACACTAATCATTAGGTAGTAGAAACAGCTTAAAAAAGAGCTTACTCGCTACGGCTACGCCAAACATACAAAAACAACAGTAACTTAAATAGGTGCCGCTGCACTGTTGGTGGATAAAGGGGTTCAACCTAGATACTCCCTTCTCTCATAGCCGAAGGCTTATGGTCCAATTACTACTAAAATTCAATCTGGAGTTACAAAATGATGGAAATTAGAAATTGTTAAAGTAATTTAGGTTAAAAAATGTATCTCAAAGTCATGTGAGGAAACCTACCTCACCATAAATAGCTAAACGGCAGGATTCAGCTTACTCCGTATCTGATTCCCAAATTAAAATTGTCTACTGAAGGAAAAGCTGATTAGAGCAGACTGTAAATGAAAAGACATAAGAAGGATGCCTCAGTATGTCTGAGTATGTTAAGAAACTCAAGAGATGGTATGCCCGTGTGGTTTCACTCACCCTTTTCGCTCTTAATGTGGAAACTAATTCCAGCGTGTGAGCGCAGTAACAATCAATTCGTAATGGTTTCTGTGAGTGAAATGGTGACTAAAACACCTGTCAGTTTCCTGACGACTGTTAAAAACTAAAACATTGTTGCAGGTAATTACGGGAGGAGAGTATCTTCTCCACTGCTCACCTCTCAAGATTATCCAGCAATACTGTCAGTTCAGAAACCCGAACGCGCGGTATGCCAGGAGATATGTGAGTGACGACGTGAACGTAAACACGTGCATGTCGGCTCCATCATTAGTCATTCGAAAGGAAGACTTTCTTCGAGACGACACTGGTTACTGATCAGAATATCCAAAATAAGGGCACATAAACCAAGGGATAAAGCCAATATTAATGTAAAGAGAGATAATGTCTCATAAAAGATAAATAAAAGGAAGAAAGATCGACTCATGCAGTGTGAACAGAAAAGGTGGTTAGTCTGAGCTCTACATCTATAAAAATTCACATCCACATATATTAAATAATAAACACCATGAGGAAACAAATGCAAAAACCTGAGTAATCACTGTTTTTTAATTGGATTAGAGAGTATCAATCAAATAAGGAGGAATATCATTAAGGTATATTGGGTGCAAATATACATTGACATAGCAGGTATTGTAATGTCACACGAGTGATCCCTGATTATTGATTAGATTAGAGAACATCAATCAAACAAGGATGGATATCATTAAGGCATGTTGGATGCAAACATACATAGACATAGCAGGTATTATAATGTCACAAGGTAGAAGCCTGTCTGGAAACCTCCTTATACTTGCTCAAACCCCTTTGCAACTGTGTCCAGAGTATGTATCCATTTGTACTCTCGTAAACTCAGAATGCTGTTGAAATTTCCACCTCTCAGGTTAGCACTGACCTTTTCTTTGACCAAGCATTTTAAGCTTTTTGCAGGGTGTCCAAATGTGTTGAAGTGTTCGACAAGAGGTGCCCCCTGAACCTTGCACCTGATTTGATTAGAATGCTGTAATATGCGGGCTTTCATTTTTGCCTTGTCTGGCCTATGTACAAAAAGTAGCAAGGGCACTGGATTATGTATATCACATCCATGCTATTACAATTGGTATGGTCATTAAGTAAATATGTACGGTTGTTGTATCTAAATGACTTGGTCTCTATTGTCAAAGTGCATCCTTTGCAGTGCACACATTTGCAATGCCCTTTGATGTGGGGCATGTTCCACTGGGCCAGAAGGGTAGTCTTTGTAGGTCCACTCAAAAGGGATCTCATAACATGGTCCTTCACACTTTTGCCTTTTTTGAAAGCATGCATGGGTACCTCAGGTGTTTCCACCTCATCCACAACCAGCGACCAATGTCGATTTATGATTTTCTTAATCTCATTACTGTATGTGCAGAATGTTGTCACACAAATCATTCTGTCATGCGGTGCCCATGTATGTTGTTAGGGCTCTAGGAGAGCTTCTCTGGGACAGAACCAAGCCCTCTTCCGCGACTTCTTTAGTAAACATTTGGTGTAGCCTCTGTCCGATAGTTGATTGATCAGATCCTTTGATTCCATTAAGAAATCAGATTGTTTTGGAGCAGTTACTCCAGAGTCTAAGGAACTGCAAGTTGTCCCTTGACTCCTTGGATGGTGGCTGGAGTATTGTAGCAATGTGTTTCACTATTTTTCCTATATAGTGTGGTATGGAGTAGCAATTCTATTTTGGATATATTGTATTTCACATATTCCTTTTTTGAAACAAGATTCACATTCTCAATACGACTTTTTGGAAGGCAAGCACTTAGTGAGACATGAGAGGAGAAGACCGCGTAAAATTTGAAGGTGGTCTCGGTCTGGTGCTGGACAGTTGGGGACTTGGTGGGATTTTGTTAAAATAATGTGTCAAGTGTCCTTTTCGAAATAATTCATGCAATTCCATCTTGAGGTTGAACGTGTTGGGTAAGGCAGTGGGTACGAAAGAGAGGCCTTTCCATAAAAAATACCTTCTTCATTTTGTGTCAGGTTGTGACCTGAAAAGGTTTACGATCAGATTCAACAGACTTCTGTAAGGATCTTCATTTTGTGTCAGAGTGTAGCTATGGACGTTTTTCATCGGATTCAACTGACTAATGTTAAGATTAGGAGGGTCTACCATCTGTAGTATTGTCATCATGTTTGGATCTCTCTATGTGTCTCCTGGAGGAATCTCACTTTTTCCTCCCTCTGTTTCTGAGCCTCCCCATCCTTGATCTCTGCCCCTGCCACTGCTCCATGGTTGGCGTCCATTGGCCATCCCCTAAAAGAGGGCCCTGCTGTTGCCCTTGATAGATGTAGTTCTGATCAAAATGTCCTGCACTGGTACTGGGTATGTCTGTGTCACTATCAGACCCACTAGCAATCGAAGAGTCAGAAAAACCTGTGTATCTACTGTATCCTCCCCTACCTCTGGTGGTGTATCTAGCCTGAGTTTCTTGTTTGTAGTATTCCTCATGTGGATAAGGGCAAGTAACCTTTTTGTCGTAGTACTTGTTGTCTCTGGCTAGTCTCTCAAGTTTATTGGTTTGTGTTATAGTGTCAAACTCCCTGATTGTTCTTTCAAGGTGTTCCAACGCCTCTTTCGCATTGACTAAAGCTTTATCATCTAGGATCTCCTTCTTCGGATCTGCTATTTCTTTCAAGAGTTTCTGGACCTCCTCCGGTGCCGTTTCTATCCCCAGGAGCATCCAATGCCTGGAGCAGTTATTTGCCACAAAGCTAAAATGTTCTTTGAAGTTGTGTTTGATATTAAATATGTGTATGTGAATTTGAATAGATGTAGAGCTCAGACTAACCACCAGCTCTGTCCATACTTCATGATTCGATCTTTCTACCTTTAATTTTTCTTCTATGAGACATTATCTCTCTTTACATCAGTATTGGCTTTCTTCCCGTCACTTGGTTTACATGCCCTTATTTTGGATATTCTGATTAGTAATTGAGGTAATCTCAAAGAAAGACTTCCTTTCAAATGACTCAAAATGGATCCGACGTGCACGTGTTTGCGTGCACACCAACACTCTCATAACTCCTGGCAAACCGTGCGTTCAGGCTTCCGAACTGACAGTCGGGCCGGATGATCTTGAGAAGTGAGCAGCAGAGAGAGTACGCTCCTCCGTGATTAACTGCAACAATGTTGTAGTTTTTAACCAGCCATCAGGAAACTGACAGGTGTTTTACTCTCCGTTTTACTCACAGAAACCATTACGATTTGATCGTTACTTCGCCGACAAGCTGGAATTGATTTCCACAGTAAGGGCCCAATTCCGATCTCGCTAGGAAAGCCCGCCGTACGACTCAGATCCTGAGGGCTTTCCTAGCGAATCGCACTGTACGAGTCCGACCGAACGAGTACAATGCAGCCGTATGCTGATGGTCTTGGTTCGCTCGGACTCCCATTGAACTCTATGGGAGACTGTATACCGACGCGTACATAGGCTTCCATAGCAAAAAGGAGGTGGGTGGGGAAAACCGTACACCCAGTGGTGGGCACCCCATTTTGCCAATCACACTGTGCATGCTTCGATCAAGTGGACCCATGCGCGCCCCCTGCGACTAATTCGGAGGGCTCTGGGTGATGATTTGGACAGTAACAGCGGCTCCGAATAGGATCTGGTCATTCCGGATCCCGTCAGGAGCCCTTCCGACTTAGATCGGAATCGAGCCCTAAGAGCGAAAAGGGTGAGTAAACCCGCAAGGGCATACCGTCTCTTGAGTTTCTTTACATACGCAAACATACTGAGGCATCCTTGTTATGTCTTTTCAAATACAGCCTGCTCTAATCAGCTTTTTCATCAATTGACATTCTAATTTGGGAATCAGATACCGAGTAAGCTGAATCCTTCCGTTCAGTTATTTATGGCGAGGTAGGTTTCCCCACATGACTTTGAGATACGTGTTTATACCTAAATCACACTAACAATAACTAATTGCCATAATTTTGTAACTCCAGTTTGAAGTTGTGTAGTAATTGGACCATAAGCCGTCGGCTATGAGAAAAGGGTGTATCTAGGTCGAACCCCTTCATCCACCAACGGTGCGGATGCACCAATTTAGGTTAGTAGTTTTCTTGTACGTTTAGCATTGCGATTAAGCTCTTATTCAAGCTGTTCCTACCATTTAATAATTAGTGTGTCTTTTTTAGGTTGCCCTATCATTTCTTATTTACCCTCCTGATGAAGATCCGCATGCAAGGGCTTTACTCACCTCATGCAACAGTCAGGTCGAAATGTCAACAATAATCTTTTAGCCTGGATTGAATATAACCGTACCCATGAGTGGTGAGGTATGATTCAGCTACCACCTGTTCAGGAATAAGGACTTTTGACATTTAACAAATAAATCAATCACTTCAGACAGGCTATTGAATTTGGCTAATTTGAGTTTTCTTAGCCATTGGTGAAAATCATAAATACATCCATTTTTTTAATTATCTTTACTCCTTCCCCCTTTCTGATCACTTTGCACATGAGCACTTCTATAAACACTTCTGTTTGTAGTTTTTTTTGGAGCAACCATGATAAGAATGTCTCTCTAAAAAATGTAGATATTAAAAATAATAATAATAAATATAAAAATTTGTTTTAAGATTTGAAACAGCTTTAAGTGTGATTTGTTCAATGTGTCTCTTGCACACCTATATCACAAATATGTAGTTGTATATCATATTTCTTATCTAAATCAATGCCAGTAGGACCACATTGTTATATGTACAGGTTGCCCTACAGGGCAGCACTCGGGCAGTGCTGAGTGACGATATCTCAGACACAATTTGAAAGCCAGTCCAGAGGTACTAGTCTCCTATTTGCATCACATGACTCAGACTTGTTCACTGTAGAAAGAGGAACGCTGCTGAAATTACCAGCAAATGGTGTCCATTTTCCTTAATAAAGAACATTATGTTCAACTTTCGAACATCCTGTGTAATTAGTACACAGGTGTTCACCCTACCTCAGGCAGACAGTCAAGAGGTCTACACTGGCTATTGGAATGTAACTCTAAAACCGGATGTGACATTTTTTGCACATGCAACCTATGGTCATCCATTACTTCCTCTTTGCTAATTTAGGATTTAAAAAATGTTTTTGGCCTCAAAATGTCAACATGGTCTTAAATAAAGTCCTTCTTAGCTGATGCAAGTTAAAAGCACTCTGCAGGGAAAGGAAGTGGCCAATAAGGCATGTCTCTTACTTGTTAACAACAACTTTAAAGTGTGGTAGCGCTGTATTACCTTACCACCGAGAGGATCCAAGGCTTGTCAGATGCTCATTAGAATTGTATTACGCAAAGCCTAGAGAGCATAGTGTGTGTCTGAAGTCCGTTAATGCTTTGAAATTACCTCATGTGTTTCTCAGAAACATTCTTGGTATCAATATGGATATCAGCAGCATTTATTTCATGTCTGAGTGCAAGCCAGAGCCTGTTCACCCCCTCCTTTGCAGAGAGATTAAAAATTAATTGTTAAAAGGATGAATGGTATGCATCAAGAGTTTGTTCATATTGTTGTTGCAGGGCTTTGCATACTGCTTTAAGATAGACTGCTTTCTACTCCCTCTCCCCAAACTTGTTATGAATTTAGATATCTGCCAGAGGCCTGTCGATTCATTCCTGACTGACACTCACACTTGACCTTGGTGGACAGAAGCCAGGTACAGACTTAGTGAATGGTGGCTCACTGACACGAAACGTATGGCTTAGCTAATGACAGACATTGCCATTTACCAATAAAACATTTGGTAGAGTGGTTCCGCTGACTTTCAAAAATTGTGAGCTTACACTGGACTGGAGAAAAGGACAGTGTGCCCCTTTGTGCAGATGATCTCCTCTTTAACCTCCAATATCATGCTTTCTCTTCTTTGTGAATTGTATTGAGACAGTACATTTTCAGTCCTCATGATTAATACAGCTAAATTAATGGTCTCAAATTAGTGACTAATGGTTTTAAAAACCTTGGTGTGTACGCATCAAGGGATGAGAAGACAGATTGGCAGGAAAGCACGGCTCTGCTGCTGGACAGTCTTTGCAAAGACCTTCTATACTGGCCTTACTCCCCCCATCCTTGATGGGGTTATGGCATCACTCTCTCAAATGCTGTGGCAACTCCGAAATAATCCACACTGCTTCACTGTAAATTCTTTAAATGGCTTAATGTTATGTTGAGGATATACATACAAAATGGGCATAATCCTAGTTTGGCCATGAGTAAATCAGTGGTGTAACAAAAGCTGTGCGGTGCGGGGGGGCCCCGAGCTCAGGGGTCGCCTCTGGCACTGGGAGGTCCCTCGCCCGGTGTCCTGTTATTTGTTTGATCAGTACTCCCACCGGGTACTAGTGCTCCACACAGCAGAGCCCAATGTCAGCCGTCTTGGGAATCTCGTTCCATTCCCTGTGAGGTGAGCATGGTTCAGGGTGTGCTTGATGGGCCATGTGGGAGGAGGACTGTTGGCTGTGACTACAACTCCCATCATGCTATTGGCTACACCCACCTTCCCAGAATGGTAAGACTTCCTTCCTGTGACTCAGCTTCCCTGTGATGTGATGTAACAGTGCTGGCAAGATGGCTGACAGTGGTGGCCTGGTGTTTGTTTGTGCACAGTTCCCAGAAAGGCCTTGTGCTCCCCACAGCAGAGCCTAGTGACAGACATCTTGGAGGTGGGTTTGGACTCACTCTCTTGGAACGCATATTCCCAGGTGTGTTGTTTGGTGTTGGTGGGAGGTGTGTGTGTGTGTGTGTGTGTCAGGGCCTGCTGGTAGATGTAGTCAGATCTGGCACTCCTCCTCCCCCTGCCATGTGGGCCACCATGAAGCATGCTTCCATTGCAGGGAGTCACAGTTAACATATAGGATGTCAGGCAGTGGTGTCCTGTTGTTTGTTTGATCAGTACTCCCACCAGGTCCTAGTGCTCCAAACTGCAGAGACCAGTGTCTCATGTCGCCTTAACCACGGCAACCCAAGGATGAGCTTACATCGAGGGGCTTGTATGATGTTCAGGGTGAGCCATTCTCCGTGCTCTTTTCCGATTGTAACCCACAGGGATGGAGTGACTTGCCGAATGGGACCGGATTCCAACTCCTTGCCATCAACGGCATACATCAGTTCGGGAGTGTCTTTGAGATGGAGGGGAATCCGCAACCTCTCCGCCTCCTTGACGTCCATAAAACAACCCGTGGCTCCCGAGTCAATCATGGCTCTGACGTCAAGGGGGCCGTTGTCAAGCATCACTTGCACTGTGATAAACAGGTGATCGGGTTCTTTGGTGACGTCGGCTTCCAGAGAAGGGATAAAATGACAGCTTGAAGGCTTCCCTTCCCGTTCCTTCAAGCGCGTGGGTTTTCCGCCGGTCCCTCGCCGAGGCTGGCCGCTGTTTGACCGGACCGGGGCCGACTGGTCTTCGGGCGCACGGGGCATTCGCGCAAGAAATGGCCCTTTTTACCGCAGTATAAACAGAGGCCCTGTCTTCGTCGGTGGTCCCGTTCCGAAAGGGTCAAGGAAGCTCTCACTGTCCCTATCTCCATGGGGTCAGTCCGGGTTGGCGTTGGTTCTGACAAGCGGGGATGTTCGAACGGTGACGATGTTTTGTCTTTCCGTTTATGTTCGCCTTTGCGTTCCCTGAGACGATATTCGAGCCGGGAAGCCAGTTCTATCATGGCCGCGCAGGTGAGAGGCTGCGGGTCGATCTGGGCAATTACGTCTTTCAGCTCGTCTGTGAGCCCTCTGTAAATGATCGCGGCTTGCTTCGTCTCGGGCCAATCTGTTTTGGCTACCAATCGGCGAAAACTGTTAACATACCCCAGGAAATCGGCGGGGGTTTGGCGAAGGTCCAGAAGATCCCGATCGGCGGAGAATGTATCAGCGCGGCGGTCGAATGTTTTCTCGAATTCCTGTCGAAAAGAGTCCCAGTCGTATAGGAGGGCATCATCTCTTCTCACTATGGGGACAGCCCATTGTGCGGCTTCGCCGGTCAAGTAGGAAATCAAAAACGCCACTCTAGCTTGATTCGTGAGGAAGAGCTTGGGTTTGCAGTGAAAGTGTAGTTGCACCTGCGTTAGGAAGACTTGCACTTTTTGGATGTCCCCGTGAAACCTCTCAGGGGGGGCCAAGGGGATATGAGCCGGCATTTCAACTACAACCTGCGGTGTAGGTGACGGGGACGGAATCCCCGCATCAAAGGGATTACGTTGCATGCGGTCCAGGCGAGTATGCAGGGCGGCGGAGTCCGCTCTGGACGCCGCTAATTCTAGCTGAACTTGGGCCAATGCGGCCATCACATCATCCAACGAGGCCATGTTTCTGCGCCGACGTGATCAGGAGGAGAAATATTCGTGGGCCAATGATTCTGTCACGGTCATCTTGGATCCTCTCCTCAGGATGACGTCGATGCTATGTGTTGGTCCCCCGCCCATCTGTCCCCGGTCCGGTGTACGTGTAATACCCTCGGACGCGAAGATAGGTGGGTGAGGGAAGGAAGGGAAGGAACAGCGGGGAGAGAGACCTGCAAGAAACAAGGAGATGGATTAGCCAAAGGCTCTCCCCTCTTCCCAAGACACCAACCTAGGCTTGTCGTTCCCCCTTCCTGGTACTCCTTCCTTCCTAGATCTGGGTCTCAGCTAGGGTCCTCTCTTAAGTGCTGGTGGAGTCTCTGGCGAGCGAGCGTAGAGTCAGGGTGCTCTCCGCAAGTCCCTGCCCCGTTACTGCACGGGGAGACGAAAAGAGAGATGGCCCAACGCCACCAGAGAAGCCAGCTAACAATGTTGCCGGTGCGGGTTTGTTTTCAGGGCGCCCTCCTCCGTACCTTCCTCGTTAAGTCACGGGAGGCGAAGGGAGAGAGCTTAGAGGCACCAGCGGGGCCGGTGTTCAATGAAGCAGGCGCTACCACTCAACGCCGGGACATCCAGGGGCGGAGTAGCGCTGGTGATGCTGGAGGTAAGGTAGGCGCTGCCACTCAACGCCGGGAAATCCAGGGGCGGAGGAGCGCCGGTGATGCTGGAGGTAAGGTAGGCGCTGCCACTCAACGCCGGGAAATCCAGGGGCGGAGGAGCGCCGGTGATGCTGGAGGTAAGGTAGGCGCTGCCACTCAACGCCGGGAAATCCAGGGGCGGAGGAGCGCCTGACGAGCCGGCACGGTTACCGGTCCGGGTCGTAGGGAAGATGCTGGCAAAGAAGTATGCACCGCCGCGAGATGCGCGGACGATGCGAGGAGAAGTGACAGAAGCTCGCTCACCTCCTTGCTGTAGCCGGGGGGAAGCTTCGCGGTCTGCTTCTGCTCTTTTCTCGATGAGTCTTCAGCGAGTTCGAAGTGGCGGGAGCCGAGGTCGCAGCAAAGGGTCGAGGGTCTGCTCGGTAGAGCCGTTGATAGGTACAAGTTACGGGAATCATTGGCCCCGCCTTCCTGGTCAACACGCCTTTTATCCGCGTCCATGGTTACGTAAGGTCTTATCCGGCGGGAAACGACGGAGGCTTCTGGGACTTGGAGTCCGCAGCACTCGGAGTCGCGTCGCCGCACCCAGGATCATGACACAAACATGTGTTCACTCGTGGGGGAGAAGAAGCCCCTCCCGAGGATACTTCGGCACATTACATGGCGAGAAATGTGGGGTTACATACTATAATTTGGCTCGAAAATTGGCATAAAATGACCCAAGGTGAAGGAGAATTAGCTTTCCCAAGATATGGTTCATTCAGGCTAGAAGTGTTGTACCAGTTGAAGTCTGTGATGGCGGCTTTACGACCTTTGCCAAGGCAAACACAATTTGAAGCACTGCATGCATGGACTAGAGCAGCGCATGATAGGATAAGAGATAGAAATCAAGAAAGGGTGAAAAAGTCGATCAAGGCGTTTCAGGATGCCAGATGGGATGCAGAAGAGAAAAGATGGAGAGTACAGGCAATAGAAGGACACAGACTGTATCCCTTATTGGTAAAGACGGATGGATCAAAAGAAAAGGCAGCAGATGAGGAGGATGACAGTGACATTGATGATAGCCTACTTGAGAGGTTATTATCGGAGAGACCACCTCCATACAACCCAGATGCCCCGGAAGGGAACTCAGCTCAGATAGAAGGGACTAGGGGAGCACCAACCCAACCAGACGTGAGAGTAGAAGGAAAGATCTCGACAGGAGCCGAGGATACGAGGAACCAGCCTGTAGCTAGCGTAGAGGTTGGGAGAGGTGTGAGGTTACGGATGCGCTGAAAATACTGGTCACTATTGGACCTATTGTTTCAGTGTACGATCAAGATCAAGAGAAGGTTGGAAGCTCAGTGCAGCCAGAGGTAGGGGTGAGGAGTGTGGTCGAGGGACGTGGGTCAGTGGGTGGAATGGAGCAGACTCCGAAGCCTATAGAATGGAGTACGCCATTGCCAGCCACAGCAGACTCCACTAGGAGACAGGGAGAGTCGAGTCCAGTGAGACCGAGGTCTTTGGTCGAGTCAAAATCAGACTTGCGAATGTGGACACCACCAGCGAGAAACCAGAGCCAGAGCGTGATATCAGCAGAGACTGAGCGAGGCACAATAATGAATAGTTCCGTTCCTATGAGTATGTCAGAAGAGAGTAGGTCACAGGAATGAGAATGTGAGTACAATGAAAGAGATGGTGCAGGTTGCAGGGAAGTACTGAAGGGAGCCCTGAGAGGGAGAATGTTAGATGTCGTAAGATTAAAGGCAGAGGTAGATGAGATAATATTTGAAATTTACCTCTTGAGAGAATGTTGATATACGAACAGGATGAACTACTTTTTGTAGCGAAGGATGTGACTCGCAAGGCACGAACCGCTCATGAGAAGTTGTCAGATTTGGCCAAGAGATATGAGGTGGATTTGTCTAAAACTAAAGCATTGCAAGGAAGTCATAGGTTGCAGTAAAGTGACCAGTAATTAGAAGAGAAAAGAGTCATGGGATTGAGAACCCATATCAAAGATCTAATCATAGCAATGCGTGCATGGATTATGCTTGATAAGTGGGAAGAAAGATGGTCCAAGAAGAAAATCTCCAGGAGAGCAATAGGAGAGACGCCACCCCCGGGTGGAGGGACAACGGAGATAGGGAACTACCCTTTACGGGAAGTGCAGAATGGAGGATACGTACATATACCTTGGAGTAGGGGTGATTTGGCTGCCTTCACAAATGATTTTCCCCACCTGAGGGAGAAGCCTGTGGAGTGGTATAAGCAAGTTGACCCCTTTGTCAAAATTTCGAAAGTATTGTGGATTGATCTGAACACCTTGTTTGACAGTGTGGTTCCGAGCGATTTGTGGTCGGCATGTAAAATTGCTGTTCAATGGCCGACTTCGGAGCCTGACAGGGACCCGATTTCAAATGGTCCGTCGCCGATAGTGATGAAAAGGTTTGAACAGGTGATTACGTGGTTGAAGTGGAAAATCTCACCTCCGGACATCGATTGGGTGAAGATAGATAGGACAGTGCAAGAGCCTAAGGAGACCGTGCATGAGTTTTATGAGAGACTTTTGCAGGCTTTTAAACAGTACAGTGGCCTAGATGTGTTAGATACCAAAGACATGGGCCAGTTTGTTTCTAAGTTTGTGTTGGGATTGAGGCCAGAGGTTAGTCTCATGATACAGCAGCATTTGATTTGTTGGCAGAACAAGCCCGTGGATGAGATTTTACGGTACGCCAGATACTGTAGCGATGAGATAGAATCCAAGCACAGGAAGTTGAAAGATAATTTGATGCTGGTGCAGATGCAAACAGCCCAGGGACAGCCTAATGGAGGAACATTGGGAAGGAGACAGGGAAATAATCAAGGAGGAATGCAGAATACTCAGGGTCAGAGAAGGCCAAAGGGAATAGACCCTAAGACAGGAATGGATGTGGCGACATTTAAAAAGACTACAGCATGTCATCTTTGTCACCAGATTGGACACTGGAGACGCGAGTGTCCTTTGAACCCATTGAACCAAATACAGCAAGAAGGAGAGATAGTCCAGGTTCCTGTGGCAGACACGGTCCCTACAGTGACTCGACCTAGGATGGTCAAAGGGGGGACAGGTGTTCCGCAGATGCAGGTTCCCCAACCACCCGAGATACCGAATGTACAGCAGGGAGCTCGGACATATTTGCAGATGCCTATGTTTTTGAAGTGAGTGGGGAAGACGACCCAGACTCAGTGGGGCGACCCTGCTCAAAGGGAGAAAAGGAATGTGCGCTTGGAGCTGTCCTAGAGTTAGATCAGAGGGGACCATTTGTAGAAGCAGATATTGACGGTCACCCTACAACCTTTTTAGTTGATATGGGTGCTACAAGATCGACTGTAAGGTCTGCAGTGGTCCCAGACCTACCCCTTTCTGGACAATCGATCCAAGTCATTGGCGTGGCAAATAAGAAATTGACTAGCCCGCTGACGGAGCCAATACCTATCAGGATAGGGAATTTCAGCGATCGACACCAGTTCGTGGGGTGCGACTCTAGTCCAGTTTGCTTGTTAGGAAGAGACCTGTTGTGCAAGCTTAACTGCACTATCTACTGTACCCCGAAGGGAGTGGAAGTGCAGACGAGGGATGACGATGCGACCTTTAACTGTGATACTGTTCCAGATCCCATGTGAAGCCGAATGGTTCACCGTGGTTGACTTGTGTCAAGCCTTTTTCTCGACCCCTCTGCATGAGGAGAGCCAATTTCTTTTTTCTTTTCGGCTGGAAAACCGTGTGTTAACGTGGTGTCGTATCGCACAGGGATATACAGAGAGCCCGTCTATTTTTAATCAGATCTTGAAGAAAAACCTCGAAGGTCTTGTGCTGCCACAGGACTCTGTCCTTGTGCAGTACGTTGACGATCTGCTTGTGGCGTCAAAAACTGAAGACGCCTGCAGGATCGATACTGTAGCTCTGTTGAATTACCTAGCGGAGAATGGGCATAAGGTGTCTCCGAATAAGCTACAGTACTGTCTGAGTGAAGTACAGTATTTGGGTCACCGGATTGAGAAGGGTAGAAGGAAGGTGTCACCAGATCGCATTGAGGCTATTCTGAAAATGCCTGTTCCAACTACCCAGAGGGCAGTTCGAATGTTTTTGGGAATGGTTGGTTACTGTCGCCAATGGATCCCAAACTTTTCCTTTGAAGCGAAGCCTTTACAGCGGCTGATGCGCAAGGATGTGAGTGATCCGGTACCATGGGATGAAGACTGTCTAAGATCATTTTTGAGACTGAGAGAGGCCTTGTGTTGCGCTCCAGCTCTGGGGATGCCTGACTATAACAAGGCATTCGCATTATTTTGCTGTGAAAGGGAAGGTTGTGCATTGGCAGTTTTAACTCAGATTCATGGGAATGTCCATAGACCAGTTGCCTACTTTTCAGCTACTTTAGATCCAGTAGCTTCTGCGTTGCCCAGATGTCTCAGATCCGTTGCTGCAACAGGTGTCAGTATCGAAAGATGTGAGAGCATTGTAATGGGTCATCCGCTTACTGTGCATGTACCACATTCTGTTGAACTGTTGATGACCAGGACTAAAACACAGCACCACACGAATAATAGGTTGACGCATTATGAACAAGTCATCCTTGCTGCCGATAACGTGACGTTGAAGAGGTGTTCTGTTTTAAATCCTGCCACACCGTTGCCTATCCCGAATGTAGACAATGAAGACTGTGAGGATCATGATTGTCTCAATGTGACTGAATTGTGCACCAAACCGAGACCTGACATTGTCAATGAACCGCTTCCAGAGTCAGATGAAATCTTCTTCGTGGACGGTTCATGTTTAAGAGACGGTGTTGGTCGACTGAAAGCAGCGTTTGCTGTATGTACCATCACGGGAGTGGTTGAAGCCGCTTGTTTAGAAGGAGTATACTCCGCACAGGTGGCCGAGCTTATTGCTGTGACTCGTGCCTGTTTGGCTGCTGACAAGATCCGTATAACGATTTATACGGATAGTCAGTATGGGTTTGGTGTCGTTCATGACTTCGGACAGCTATGGTCACAGAGAGGGTTTATGACATCTTCTGGTTCACCCATCAGGAATGGGGATTATGTGAGGCAATTGTTGGAAGCATTGCAAAGTCCAGATGAACTTGCAGTTGTAAAGTGTTCTGCACACACCAAGGGAAACGATTTTGTGTCATTAGGTAATAATTATGCAGATGAAGTTGCTTGATATTGTGCAGAACAGGGATGTACCTTTACAGAAAGGTATGTGGATGGAAGCCAAGAGAGAACCGATTTCAACGTGATGTTAGCCATGGCTGATACATGGGAAGAACTGAAACAGTTGCAGGACGAAGTTTCCGACCAGGAACTGGATAATTGGGTGCGAGCTGGATGTGAGAAGGAAGATGTGGATGTGTGGGTTTCGAATGATGGAAGAGCTGTGTTACCGAAATGTCTGTTGAACCCAATGGCGAGATTGATACATGGTGCTGTGCATCTTGGTAGAGATGCGATGGTGCGAGTGTTTCGCCAAACATGGTACAATCCAAAGTTTTGTGCAGTAGCCGAGGCTGTGTGCCAGAGGTCGTCACGTGTCAACAAATGAATGTAGGGAAGAGGACAGCTGTGACGTTGAGTCATATAGGGAGGTCAGGTGGGCCTTTCAACAGAATGCAATTGGATTTCATTGAGATGCCAAAGTGTAATGGGTTGAGGTACATATTAGTCGTGGTATCTGTCTTTTCTAGATGGGTGGAGGCTTACCCAACATGTAGATGTGACACACTCACCGTAGCCAAGTTACTACTGAGAGAGCTTATCCCGAGGATCGGTTTTCCGACCTCTTTTGAATCAGACAGAGGAACGCATTTCCATAGTGAGATCATGAAATTGCTTTGTGCTGCCTTGAATGTAGAAAGGTTGCACTGCAGCTACCGACCAGAGGCTTCTGGGATTGTGGAACAAGTTAATGGGACATTGAAAGCCCGAATGGCCAAAGTGTGCCCTTCGACATCTTTGAAACGCATTGCCCTTGGTTCTCATGAGTCTCCGTAGTGTGCCTGATAGGAGGACTGGATTGTCACCCCATGAGATCCTCATGGGGAGAGCGATGCGTTTGCCCGCGATACCTGCCACAGCTTTGATTAACATCACTGATGATTTGATTACAGCCGTAAGTGACCTGTGCCACGACTTTGTGCCCAGGGGATTGGGTACTTGTGCGTGAACACGTGAGGAAGAGTTGCCTGGATGCTCGTTGGCGTGGGCCGTCCCAGATCATCCTGGTTATGAATACGGCAGTGAAGTGCGGGGGATTGCTGAACTGGGTGCATGCCTCCCATACCCGTAGAGTCCCAGCACCCTTGGAAGATACAGCCCCTCTCGTGAACGAAAACCCAGCTTAGGTGGCAGAGCCATCTGAGAGGGCAAGTCAAGCTGTAGGGGTTGCTGACGCAGCTGGTTATGCACTAGACTTAGCTGAAAGGGGATGTGAGAGTAGCCCCGAATTGGACTCAGAAGAAGGAAGAGTTGCTGTGGGCGGAGTAGAGTCAAATTCTGCTGAAGAAGAAAGCAGTGCACAGGGTACCAGAAGGGAGAGCAGAAGTGCCACAGAAGCAGAAAAGGTTTGGCCCGTGAGTCATAGACAGGTAAACTTGCGATTGGCACCGAGAAGAGATCTTGCCCCAGTTTCCGAAGCATCTGAATCAGAGCAGAGTGACGAAGAGCAAGCTCAAGGCGGCCTGAGAAATTCAAGGAGAGCAAGAGTGCCGTGTCAAAAGTATGCCTCACCAGAGTGGACATACGCTGTGACTGATGCCAGGTTTACTGAGTACGGGGAGGCTGAAATCGTTGACACTGGTCAGCAGTTCTCCGAATCTGAAGGTGGAAGTGCTGCTGAAGATTCCAGGACTGGAGATCGAGGGGATATTGAGCATCAACATCCCGAGTCCACCGCTTCTGAGTAACGTCTGTGGACTGATCTTGGACACCCTAGTTTTCCCGACTTTTGCTGTCATACCAGCTCCCCAGGAGTTGAAAAACCTTAAAATTGAAATCTTGCAGGGGGTCCTAGAGCTGTTGGGACCGGCTGTTATTCTGGACTGATTGTGAGCTTTATTGTGTATAAGTCTGAAAAGAAGATAACCTAGACCCGAGTGGAAGAAGAATAAACTTAGGGACTTTCTGTTGAAGAAAACGAAAAGGGCTAGGTAAGTCTTTTCTGGACGGTGTAAATAAGGAAATGAAAATTGCTAGGGGTTTCCCAGCTTCAAGAGGGCGATTGAACTGAGTTGATAAGAAACTCTGCATGAGAAAGAGACTTTTACCGATTGTCATTGAACTGAACTTTGAGCACCGTGTGAAGATGGCGGAAGCTGGAAATACTCACCGTAGAACAAAATTAATGATAGGTACACTGTTAGGGGTAGTGATAGTTGCTATATTTGCGATAGTTGTAGCCTCATATATAGTGTCAGACGAGCAGGAGGGGGAGGTTCAAGGGACACCTACACCTACCACTTCCAGCCAAAAAGGGGTTACTATAGGAGCTCGAAGAGCTTTGACACTTGAAGAAAGCCGTATGTTTCACATAGATTTATCTAGAGGTGACTTCAAACTTAATGCTTATGCGAAGCTGTTGTATGAGTATGTTGACACGATGGATGCGAAGGATTGCTATGTGTGTATGCAGATGCCTGCTTCTGTCGATGAGGGTATTAGATATCATCACCTTCCACTAACATATGGGATTTCTTGCAGCTTATTGCTTAGCCTGTTCTATGAAAGGAAACAGTTTGAATATTTCTTTTCCAATTATGATACAGTACTTCCTGAAGTTCCGGCATTTAAGCATTTGAATAAGTATGATTATTATAAGTCAGAAGATAGACTTCGGACTTATTTCATACCGACTACAAGTTTAGATACAGCTTATGCGCATAGACATAATTTGACGTGTTTATTGTCGGAAACTGAAAAGAAGTTTATTGATCAAATTGAAGCTAGGTATAGAAAACTAACCCAGAAACGCAACGCAGGAGACAGTTCAGTAGATTGGACTGATGAGGAGAAATTACACAGATCAAAGGGAAGTTATGGACCTATAGCATTAGATCAAGTACAGAGGGGAAATTTGTGTGTTGGACGTCCACAGACCTATTATGACAAGGTCTCGGTGGGACATAGTATGTGTGACCATACCTTTACCATGGAAGATTCTGCTAAGAACATTTTGCAAGGTCCGGTACAAGTGATTCCAACGGTGTATTTTGTATGCGGAAAGAATGCCTATGTGAGATTGCCTGCAAATTGGTATGGTACATGTTACTTGGCTATCATTTTCCCGAAGATTTACCACGCAGAAGACTTGAACTTGCTAGAGACCGGACGTCATTCTAAAGTGCGAAGAGCTGTGAGTGCAGGAGCGGTGATTGGTGATATCTTTGGAGCAATGATATCCAGTTTGGGCGTGGTCTTGAATGACGTAAAAATAAGAAGGTTGGCGACTGTGGTTGATGAATTGTCAATGAACACGGCGAGGTCACTGCTGTTGGTTGATGGGGAGATGTTATCGATAAGAACAATGGTTTTGCAAAATCGTCTTGCATTAGACGTATTATTGGCAAAAGAGGGCGGAGTCTGTAAATTGCTGAAAAGTCAGGAATGCTGCACGTAAATTCCAGACAATAGCAAGGATCTGGAGAAATATATAGCCAACATTACCACGATTCATCAGGAGATTGCAGATTTGACGGAATGTGTGGGAAAAGATTGGCAAGGGATTTGGTCGAATAGGGACTTGGTTTGCAGACTTGGGAAAAAGGTTCCTCAGATTTTTGCTGAAGCCATTAATCATTGTGGTGGTCTGCGTGATCTGCCTGTGGGGACTTATAAGAGCCTTTAAGTGGTACAGGGTTAATAGGATTGAGAGAATCCTCAGAGCAAACGAGAGACGAATGGCGAAAATGCAGGATAGTCAATATCAGAACCTTAAAAGGATGGAGGGGTTCCGACAGGGCAGAATGGCTACCACCACTGTTTAGGATGGTTCTTTCTGGGACGGAAATGAGGTTGTGATGGTGTGATGACAATTGTCATCAAAGGGGGGAACTGATAGAGCGTCATCTGTACTGAGATTTGTAGGGGTGCATCATATTCACCGTTAGTTAGCACCCGCATATAATTTATGTATGATTAGAAGTGTCATAGAAATGCATTTGCTGAAGTCATTTAATGTAGAAGTGTTAGAAAGGTACTAATGCCTTGAGAGAAATCAACGCCATTAGTTATTGTGAAATATATTTGTAATAGGTTTAATGATTAGTTTGTATATTGCTAGGTATTAGGTAAATCGTATGCAATATTAAGAGTTAGAAATGTAGGTTATTCATGCTTAGCTATAAGATGATTATGTTGAATTAATGCATAAAATGTAATAGTAATGTGTTTGATTTTGCAAGGCCTAATTGCATATGTAGGAGAGAAGGCCTGTTCATTCCTTATATTAGCTATATTTTAGGCTGACAGGGACTTTTTGGTAAGGCTGAATTGTAGTGAAATGTAAAACTTCAGGATGCGAAGCGTTTCTTTTTTCCGTTCCCATGTTTCTGTTGCAGGTGCATGGAAATTTATCTTGTTAGTTAGAATAAGTCTTTGTTGTAGGAGTTGAGATACGGGGAACAGACTGGAGGGGAGTGAATTGGAATGTGAAACTGCAACTCCTAGTATGGAAGGTGTCTGGGACCCAAGGTCAAGCTTACGGATGATGGAGGATGGAAAGCTCTGGGTGGAAATTTACAGGAGGAAGACTTGGCCGAAGAGGTGTGCCGAAGGGCGTGTTTGACGATTTTTGGGGTTTGTATTAGGGACAGTGCCCGTGGGTTGAGCAGACGCGACTTAGGCAGGAAGCTAGAAGGAGCATCATAGATCGAGCTCTCACTAAGTGAAGACTTCTTAGGAAGTTTCACTCCTGACACCTCTTTATGATTTTCTCGGTTGGGAGGGAATGCTAAGTAGGGATGCCACTCTAAAATAGAGTAGGGACAGAAATGCTTTGATTAATGAATTCGCAATTTGATGTCACTATAGCGATTCTTTACCTGATGCTTTTAGAAGCTGTAATTCTCTTTGTTTTTAGTCGAATGCGGATTCTTCGTAGGCTAGCTTTTGTGTTAGTGCCCATTTATCTTTTCTGCCATGTATTGAGGTGCCTATATATTCAGATGTTTTTGCTGGTAATAAAAGGTCAAAACCTTAGATTCTGAGTCCTCTCTTCATTTACGATGTCAAATTGCGGTAGATATGATTTGATAATTGTATTTATTCCCTCTAAGCTATTTGGCAAGTAAAAAGATCCTGGCGACCTGAAAGGGATCTTGGAGATATGTAGGTAGACAAGAATCCGGCCCTATCACTATCATAATCGGGCAGGCGGTCTCACTCTGGGCATGGCAGTCAACCGACGCAGTGCTGGCATGGAGGCCCGCAGGGGGACCGTCAAACTGTTGAAGGCTGTACACATCTTTAATTGAATTAAAGGGGGCAGGAAGTGGTCAAAGAGCATTAAAACAAGTATGGGAACTCTGTGCTGTGCACAAGGGCGGGGTGAGAGTGTGTGGAGGTGGGGTTAAGAAGTTGGAGAGCAAAACAAAATATTTTTAAAGTTTTTTTGGTCTTTTACCTTCAGGTAGCTACTTATAAAATAATGCAAGTTAAGCTAATCAGTGGAAAATGCACTATCTTACATCATGAAACCTCAATTTGTTTACGCACTGCGAAGGTCTGTGTGTATAACCCGAGAGCCACTGAACTACATCCTTTTTGGTGCAGTGGAGAATAGTGACTTGTGTGTGTTTAGTGCTACAGGGCCCCAGTTTGTGACAGAAAGCACTGTGACTATGTAAGTCATTATTTTAAACGTGCATTACACACAGCAGTAGTGGCTGGTGCTGTGGAAGAGTGGTGTAAAGGGATCAGGGGAACAAAATAAAAATAAAATTTAAAAAACTTACCTGTAGCCGGCCACCTCGTGCTCTTATTCTCCTCTTCTTGCAGCGACAGGCTATCAGACTACACCACCGCGGCCAAATCTGACGTTGCTCTCTTGTCATGACAGCAGCATTAGGATTGACCTGAGTGCTCTGGATTTGTGCTCCCAGGGAGACTGGGAGCCTGTGCTTGCTCTCTCCAACCCGGCAAAACAGCTCAGTGCGCATGACGGTTTAGTCGGCCTAAGACGGCTGGCCAAACTGTCATGCACACTGATCACGTGCACTACCACTCCTCCTGCGCATGCCGTCCCCCATACTCCACCCCCAAAGATTCGGCAGGAAAGGCAAAATAAAACAATAAAAAAACGTGTCTATTATCATTTTATTTCTCCATACATGCCGTTTTGAGGCAACTGGCTGCGGGGTGATGCTCCTCCACCATTGCGAAGGAGCTGCAGCTGACACACCGAATTAGATCGGCTGCTCCAACATGCGCAAAATGGTAAGATATAAAGTGCTTCCAAATAATGATTTTAGTAATGTCCAGACTGTACATAGTGCATTTTTTTATAAACTGCCCTTTAAGAGCACACACTTTACATCTAAGCTGGTAACTCCCTTGCAATACCACTCAAAAAGAATACATTTGTGAAATCAGGATGTTTCTAGTGGGCCAATGTAGCTTCCAAGCACCCTTTACATTTGTAGATTAACCAGTCATGTACATTTACATTTATTTCATGCAAGCAAGCACCCCCAGGAGAAGGCTTGTTCAGCAGTCTGCCCTCCCTCAGTTTCACAGCACTGGAGTGTCCCTGCCTCAGCCTCGCACTTCAGGTGAAGCAGTTCAACTATTGGAATTAACCGTCCCGCGGTTGTTAAAACGTCTGGGCACACCCTGCCCCTCAGATCCCGGCCACTTCGACCACTCGGGGCAAGGTACAACGTTACCGGAAAAGATCGAGTGTTTTTGCGACCAGTGTCAGAGACAATAAAGGAGCTCACTTGTATTTGCCAAAGCCCAGGTTCAATTATTTGCACTTAACGAGGCAGGGAGCAGCAACTTGAAAGCTGCATTGTTTTCAGGGAAAGAACAATGATTAGTGGAGTTAATCCAAATTGCGCACATTTCTGGTAAAACAGTTGCAATCGACCCTCACCATTGTAAAATATTAGCAGCGGTTGATCTGATGGAGCTTAGATTTCACCTATAAAATGTATGCATTATTATATGACAACATCATCTTGTCAAAGTACCGCGTTCCTCTGTCTCTCCTGCACTGACCATGATAGGATTCTTTTTATGGACCGAGTCTTGTTAGTGGCAGCTCTGCTGAGATTTTGAGAGATTTCTGTTATGATTCCGGTGAGATGAATCTGTTAAATATTTTAAATGACTTACATTTTACAGTATGCATCATGTGTTAATATTATTTGCAGCAGCTGTACCGCCATTAACCATTTTGTTCTGATTTTGTAATCTAAGACTGGTTCTTCCTCAGCAATGACGTTTTTTTAGATTTCTTTATTACGTCTTGTAATACCTTTAATGGCATTATGAACATATGCTTTTAAATTATTGCAATGGTTCTAATTAACGTAGGTAGACAAAAAAAAGAGACAGGGGCAGTCTTGAAGACTTTACCTTTTCCACAGCCATTTCCATCTGCCATCTTCAGCAGTGGACCACGGGCCAGATGTACAACCCTTACATTTTGCAACTCGCAAATTGCAGTGCTTTGCGACTCGCAAAATGCAATTTACAACAGTGTCTCAGACACCGTTAGTGATTCCTAATGGGGTTGCAAATTGCCTGCCTCATTAATATTTATGAGGCAGGTGCTATTTGCTACCCCATTTGGAATGTCCAGCACTCACAGGGATGGTGGCCTGTCGGGGTCAGCAGACCACCATGTCTGTGACTGCTTATTTAATTAAGCAGTTTTTAGGTCTCGCCTGGTGTTAGCAGCGCACATGCACTGCTCTCGCCATGCGAGGGCCTTTTGGAATCAATACGTATTCCAAAGCGTGTACGCGGATGGACAGAAGAGGTGCACGCACCGCATTTCTTGGGGATTACACGTGACATCAGCATGTGCACCTTTCGCGACTCGCTCCCTCTCACCGCATGAAAGTTTGCAGAAAGTACTGTTAGTGAATGTTTAGGTCTGCACATTTCCTGAAAGTAGATATAAGTGTGCTTGCACGGGTGTTTGCTGGCTCAAATGTGTCTCCTTACAAATAAACAATGTTTGTGTCTGGTTGTCTGTGATTGATTACCCGCCCTCTCACTCTTTGGGCTGTTCTCTTTCTTTCCTGTATTACATCTCATTTAATTTTCATTCATGACCTCTTTCTCTCTCGTTCTGCATCTCTTTCATCAACACTCTCTCTCTCTTCCCCTTGCTTCATTGATTCCTGTCTACGGTTCTTACATTCTCTCTCCCCAGCTTCCGCTCTCCTCAAATCCACCTCTCTCAATGACCCTCACTTTCGCTTGCACAATGTCTCTCCTCCCTCCCTTATATGTCTCACCACTCATCTCGTCTTTAAGTGCGCACTCTCTCTTTCCATATTTCTGTTTTATAACCCCATTACGTTTCTTTCTGTCTCCCAACCTTCCTCGCTCCCTTTTCTTTTTCCTCGCTTCTCCTCGCTCCCACACTATCAGCCTCTCTCACCTCCTGTCTCTCTCTCTCCTAGATCTCTGTTACCCCCTCTCGCTCCCTATTCTATTTTAGTTTTTTTAATCTCCGCTCTGTCTTCTATTGCTCTCACTTGCTTTTTTCTCTTCATCCTTCTCTCCCTCTCTCACCAGCCTCTCACTCTTACCCTCTATCCTTTCTCTTTTTCGCATTCATACTCTTTAACTGTTTATCGTTTTCTTGTTATTTTTTTCTCTCTCGCTCTCTTCTTTCTTTTACATCTTCTCTCCCATCTCTCATCTTTCTCTCTGGCTCCATACCCCTCTTAATCTCTCTCCCTCTCTCTATTACTCTATGGCTTTAGCTATCTATACTCCCCGTGGTTCCTCACTTAACACCACCTCTCTCTCTCCTCTTATTTGCCCTATTCAGCCTCTCTTTCACCTCTCTCTCCCTCTGTCTCCCTCTCTCCCTGGGAGAGCCTGTCTCTCACTCTCCTCTTACCTCCTCACTCTTCCTCCTATATTACTGTGTCTGCCATTTCTCTCTCGCTCTCACTTTCTCGTGTAGCCCGTCTCTCTCTGTCTTCAGCGCTCTCTGCAGCCTGTCTCTCCCTCTCTTTACCTCCTCTCTCCCCTAGGTTCCCCAATCCGACCCATGCAGCCCGGCTGTCGCCTCAGCAGGTCCCACAGGTTGTTTTCCTCATGGTCGCAACCACTCTGCACAACGCCTGCTCCCCTCGCAAAGATTTAAATTTTGCGTATGAATTACCATACACTGGTTGCCTGGTAACTAAATGCAAGTTGGGCTAAGAATATGCCAGCTTTTTGTATTCTCAATAATAAAAATGCCACACTGACACAGCAGCATGACTTTGGCTCACTGCAGCTTCTCTAAACGCCTTCTGAGAATCCCCCCCGACCCCGCATTTAATTACAGATGATCAGGAAATCTTGAACAGTGCGGCTCTGCTAATCTGTCTCACTAAAAGCAACGCGCAAAATATCGGCCCCCGCATAAGTTCCACTTTTAATAACAGGCCGTCTTCTGCTTTTTGGGACCTGCGATCTATGCTGAAAGCGTAAATAATAATAACAGCCTGGCTGCCTTGCTGCTTCTTGGGGCGTGAGCTCTACGCTGAAAGCATAAATATTAATAACACCCCAGCAGCATGCTGCTTTTTGAGACAGGAGTTCTACGTGGAAAGCGTAAATAATAATAATGACCCGACTGTCGCGTGAGCTCTGCGCTAACAGCGTAAATAACAAGCATTAAAAATGCAATAGGTCTCGCCTTTCATTAAGTTAAAGCCATTTGCTTTGCTATACAATCCCATTAGCAAAGCAAATGGCTTTAACTTAATCAAAGGCGAGACCTATTGCATTTTCAATGCTTGTTTTATAATGCTATAATGTCACAAAAGAGAGAGACTAGGGAGAACGAGAGCCTTCTCTGAATCCCCTATCAAACGGTGAAACTCACTAAGCAGAGAAGAACTACAAAGAATTATTATTTACAAAGCAATAAGACAGTGACAAAGAACTAGTTTTATCCTTCACTATCTAAAGCCCAGAGGTATAGCAAGAAGGAAAAAACATTTTTATTATAATAATGCCCTCACACACTTTGCAGTGTCATGCTTCATTGGGCCGCGTCAAACGCCCCCGTGCAGACCAACACAGTGGGCGGAGCGCAACATTTTTTGAATGAAGTATATAGTGGTGAGATTGCAGAAAGACAAACAGTGTCAACCAAAAACACAAATAGTGAAGACAAAAACAAGGAGAATTATTCCCTGGAGAAGGGACCACAAAGTGCAGACATAAACACTTAAAACTACCTAGGCGGGGACCATCATCAATCTTTATTCCTGTTACCCCCTGGTAGGATTAAAAGTAATCTCTCGGGACAATTAGGGGAGGTAAAGACTCCTAGATCCCTGCTGCGTTAACCAACATGTTTCAGCCACTGTTACACGCTCATCTGAGTCGTTCTGGCATTCATCAGGGTGTTGGTCCCGTTATTATCTGGTCTACGCCCCTGATTGGGCTGATTGGTTTTTTTTTACCTTCTACTGACAAACAGCCGATACTACTTTCATCATGTACTCTGGGTAATTTCCAAGAGCGAACAAGTTTCTGTAAAAGAAAGTAGAACATATATTTTATCGTTCTACTCCCCTGCTGTACCTTCCATAAAAATGAATTTCCTCTAAACTAATATACCAGTAAATATACCATATCACCCAAAAGAAAACATCACCTCACCACTTGGCTACTATGACACCGGTAACAGCCAGGCATACATTACACCCGTGAGGTGAGAATAAAAGTTTGTACACCCGACTAACTCCACTTAAGCACACCCGAAAGCAGAGTAGTGGTTATAAGGAGACAAGCTCCTATCTGTTTTATAATGCTGCCTGTTTTCCTTAAAGGAAAACAGGTTGCATTTAAAAAAGAAAGATGAAACGTTTCTGTTTCCTTTTTTAATCGCAGACGTGGTCCTTGGGACCACTGCCTGCTCTTAAAAACTTTTTTCGCACATACTCACAAAGGGGAAGGGGGCCCCTGGTGACCCCTTACTGTTTGTGAGTGGTTTACCACCGACTTGAAGTAGGTGGTACACTGCAAGTGTTTTGCATCAACAAATGCAGACACAAAACAATGTTACATTCCATTGTGACTTGCCATTAGGAAGGGACGCCCCTTCCTAATAGCGAGAGTCACAAACACCGACTCGCAAAATAGCGTTTGTACATGCCAGGACCCTTTTTTGCAGTCGCAAACGGGTCGATTTCTCGTTTGCAACCGCAAAAAATGGTCATACATCTGGTCCCAAGCTACTTCTTCAGAGTAATTTGTTTTTTTGAGTTTTATATAGCGTGAACTCGACCCAAAGGTATCAGAGCGCTTTACATGATCAGCAGTTGCGTTACAGACAGACACATTCATTTTGTGAGGCACAGGGAGATTAAGTGATTTGTTTCTTCCAAGACTCGAACCCGGGTCCCCAGCTTCAAGGTCGACCGCTCTAGCAGTAAGGCCACATCTTCTAATGGAGCAGTGGATATTTACATTGTCTGGCTTCAGCTGTCTCCTACACAGAGGCTTCCTGACCAAGGTCAGGATCGCAGAAGCTGATGTTGCAACCTGAAAAATATAAAAAGTGACATTTGACTGAAAATTGTTTGATACGGTATGACCTCTGTATTGATAGAACATAGCTCCTCACCCTCAATGGAGAACAATGCTGTCACGACCTTAGGTAGAGTTGCAGTCTAGGCAGATAATACTAAGTCACTGCAAAGCTTATGGTTTCTTAGTAGTTAATGCTCTTTGGGGTGAAGGCATTAGAAAGGGAGAAACATTGAAATACGTCATGGTGTGGGATGGGTTCATCACCTGCATTCAAACTTGCATCACACAACCATATTTAATTGGCTCTTCAGGTATGAGCTATGTAGATATGTTTACAAAGGTAGCCATACAGCATTTGTAAGGCAATACCACCTACATGGTAGAGGACAGGTTTACCATGATGGTGAATACAGGGATTCCAGGATTGATAGAGTTGGGTGAGGTTTATTGGGAGATAAGTAGCATCAGCAAAACATAATTCCTGCCTGAGGGAAACTACCCACGGGAAACAGGGCTGGACTAGGACCCTAAACCAGCCCTGGCAAGTTTTTTCAGAGAAGCTCCTATACGGTGCATAGGGACCGAGTGCAGCGAAGTTAGCAATCCTAACCACTACAAGGGGATCTAGGGGTGTTCTCACTCCCCCCAAGAAAATGTGGGCAAAAATGGTGCATTCTACAACACATGTTTCATTATATATTCAATTGTATTAGTTTGTGAAGCATAGTAGAGGATGACCTTACAGTGCACCAGGATACAGCAATCTTTATTGGGGCCCTTCAATGATTTCCTCACTCTCACCCTCCAACAGTGCCTCTCATCTCCCCATAGCCCCTCTCTCACATGTATTTTGTTTGTTTTGTAGTGTTGGAGCATTTTACATCGCAAACACATACAAAGACAATGAACCATAAGTGTGTAAATCATTTTATAGAAAATGCTACATAAGACAAAGGGGACTACAAGGTGTAGGATTCACATGTCATCCATTCTGGTAGGCCTTTTTTAAGAGTGCTTGGTCTGGTGAAGCACAAACTCAGGATTCAGAACTTAACACAGGGGTTAGAGTTGACTTTGCTAATAAGAACAAAAGGACAAAAAACCTAACTTTCTAACCTGGATTACGATTGTAATTTATGAACTGCACAGTCACAAAAGGATCTCTGTGACAAAAGCAGTAACCCACTCAGCAATGCACATAAGATATTGTTCTGTGATCTGCATAGTACACTTTGCAGAAGGCATATTAACCCTATGCGCTACCTTAGATGAGTCAAAACTGCTACTAGACAAAACTCCGATCTCTTTCCAGTAGGGGCATTACTCACCACAGTTCTCTTGGCACTTTTATTTTTTTCCCCAAAACTGTTGGATATACAGGAACTCTGCAGTGCTTTTAAAACTGCTGCTTTGCTACAAAACCGGCCCCCAAGCCTCAAGAGAAAATGCCTGATCCCCGATACGGCCAGTCCGGCCTTGACAGGAACACAAGAAAATAGCAAATGTTTGACAGATGAGAAATTGGGTGTGAAGTAGAATGAAGAGTGAGGGAACCGGTCAACATACACAATTGACAGGCGAAGTTTGTCTAGAAGTGCAGTCTTTTTACACTGCACTGCCTACCGTGACCTGAAAGAGGGACCTTCCTGCCATCTTGGATAGGTACAAGCCCTATTCCCTACACAATGAACTTCTGCAATCTTGAAATGGTTATGATGCCAATACTTTCATGAAGGGTTCCCCAATCTCCATCTCGCAGGCTGCCTCAGATGCAATGTTACCGTCCTATTTCATGGAGTCTGGAGCATAACCTTTAAAGCCTGTTCTTGGTTGTGGCCAGGCAGATGTACAAGGCGTAGGGATATTTGAGCTAAAACTGTGCAACATGGGTGTCATAACTCTCTAAGTCAAACTTAGCCACACAAGTGCAGACATTTGTGAAAATGGAAAACCTTTTAGATATTCTAGAATTAGTATCTCATACTAAACATAGAGCCAATGCTGCACTGATGTGGGATGGCTCACTGGCATGAGGAACCAAGTGGGTTTTACAGAGAGTGGGTGGGTAAACACCTCTTCTAAAGAGTACATTCAAACAGACTGGTGCAGCTCATTAGATTCTTTACTGCCACAAACCAGGAGTCTCCCCATTCCCTAGAGAGGCTATAGTAGCCACCCTCGTCTAGAGGAGGATGTATGCTTTGAGTATATCCGACCTTTGCGCTCTGCTAGTGTAACATCAAAAACAAAGAAAGGGTATCCTTGGTAGACTCATATATTTTTAAGCAAAGTGAAGGAAAAACACAGGTCAGGACAGAAAACAATTAAAACAAGCATTGGCCGTGTGATGCGGGCGGAAAAAGTGAAAGCTCCAGATGGTGCTGGAGCGGAGTTTTCAGTTTGAAAATTCAGTGGCTTTTGAAGCTCTGGCATGTCTATTCGTTGTACTAATTTATTAATAATTAATAATTAATTATTTGTCTTGTGCAAGTGTGTTTATATTAATCAATCCGTTTGTCCTAACAAGAGAGAGTTACACGTGGGTGCGCATAAATGTGCTGTTTAAAAATAACGTGCGTGTTTTCATGTTTAAACGTTGCTATGTGCTGTTTATTTTTGAGCACAAAATGCTTTCCGAATTAATGCTTTTCTATGTTGCAAGAGCTAGATAAATACATACACATAAGGGTATTAGTGGGGTTAACACTGTTTAATCACTATGCTGTGGTAACGATGTTTTTGTTTCTTTTAATTAAGATGGTCTATTGAGGCCTATGATGGCCTAGAAAAGATGGCCGATTTGTAAGCCTGGCTGTGATTTATAATATGAAAACTGTGACGAGGGAGACCCCTGCTGGAAATGGTCCTGAAGCTAACTGACCATGGTCCTTGCTTGCTTGTTTGAAAACTTTCCATGAGGACAGCAGCAGTTTTGGGAGATCTCCAAGTGAAATGAAAATGTCCTTGGCAGCCTTGGGAAACAAAGGAGCCTTAGAGAGAAACTCTGAACTGTGGCTCGATTGCCGAGGAGAAGTAAAACTAATAAGATACATCTTTTATTTCTTGGTTCCTGTTCCGTAGTCTTTATTATGTGAACTTTTCCTGAGCGGAGATTTTCAAATGTAGCGATGTTACATCCTTTCCTTCTCGCTCTGCTCAGCAGGTCCGGCGGACATTACAACTTTTTTCTATGTTTCCAATGTATCTTTCCATTGTTTAAGACACTATAAGAAATGTTAGCCTAGAGAGGGTTTTTTGCCACTTGCCATTTTGCCTTTGCCGCGTACCGAATCTACGTTGCTGAGGATTGATGCTGAAGGGACTTCGTCTTGAGAGACATTTACCGAGAGACTTGTCCTGACCCGTTCTGACATTTAGCTAGAATAGGTAACTATGAGAAATGATTTACTCTGATTGATTTCCTTTGACTAATTTTAGATAAAGCAATATAATTTAAACATGGTGTTGGATATTCTTTCTTGTCAATTATTGGGTTTACATTTTTGATCATTGCTGTATATGTTGTATAGATTATGTTTAAGGACAGTCACAAAAACCAGGTCTTATCGACCTCGATATAGATGCAGGGTGATTAGGAGTTTTCCTTCCACAGGTTTAATGCTGGTAGAGTATTTGAGCGTATGTTAGTGTAGTGAAATGGGCCCTAGCGTATGATGTATGCATGTGCGTGTAACTGTGAGATTACTTTATCCGTGGTAGTGGGAATATTATACACACCCTGATCTCTATCAATTTCCTGGTAGCAGAGTTTGATGGTTTTTGATGATTGTCTTGATCTGATAAGATTGCTTGTACATTAGTTTATTGATTATTGATTATTGGTTCATGTTGGTATATGTACTAATACTATGTGTTGGAGTCGTAATGTTGAGTTATATGTAGTGCTTCTGGAACTTGGAAGCTGTAGCAGTTCCGTAGTAGGGCAGAGGGAAGTATATGCTGCTCTCGGGAAAGACGGAATTGTAAGGAATAACGTGTGACAATTGAAGTTGCGCGTCACATTGTCTGGGTTCGGAATCAGTGACATCGTCGTATGTTACTATTAGATATTTCTAGTATATAAGGAGTGTGTATGATAGTGAAGGTTATCTGTGAAACTCTGGTCCTAAGTCCCAGGGATCCGTAAGGATTTCCGTTAAAGCTTATCGCGGGAGGAGTAATAGGTATTCTCTGAGCTTGTTTGAAGAACTGGGCAAAGAAAGCTTGCTTAGTTGATGTATGTTATAATTCTGTAGTGGAGCAGATTGTCTGTTCTCGGGAAGCAGGATTCTGTGCGTATGTACTATATTTTCTTGTATGAATGTGCGTGAATGTTTGTACATTTAGTTGATTGTAAGACTCTTTGGACAAGTCCTAGAGGAAACAGTTAATTAATGTATGTTAGTAGGGCAGAGTAGAGGAAGTGCTACTGTGTCAATGAGAGGTCTCTTATGAAATAGTCTCTTTTTACTATTCTGTGGTTAGCGAAGCAGACAATGGAGATGTTTTTATGTTGTAACTAATAGGTTTTGTAAAATTTTTTGACACGAAGTCTACTGAGAGATTTTGTAAAGGAGGGGTAGACGAGTGACAGAAGACAGGAGACAAGCGACTGCAGCGACTGTTGACGTCAGAAAGACCGCGCTCTGATTGGATGGTAGATCAGAATAGTGCTCGCACTAGGATTGGTGCGTTAGTGTGAGCCGCGCAAGGATTGGAAGGGCTATTCAGTGACGTAGACGCTCCAGGATTGGTGCGTTAGTGTGAATCGCGCTGTTATTGGTTGAAAAATTCGTATTGTATATTTATAATACGGAAAGAGTAGAGAGTTTTTTTTTAACGCTAAAATGTATTACCAAGAAGAGAAAAAGAAGAAAACATTTTTTGGTAAAATTAAAAAGTGGTTTAGCAAGGATAAAGATGTTAAAACAAGAGAGGGTGAGTTGTTACCTCCACCGAAAACACCTGCATCCTTCATGGCTGCAAGACATGGGTTTCATACCTGTATATGGTTGGAGAATTGGGTTAGGTATACTAAAGAAGATGGTGTTCTAGCATTTCCAGAACATGGTTCATTTAATCTAGCCGTGTTGAGAAATTTACGGGAAAAGATGTTATGTCTAGACCCGAAACCGAGACCTACACAGTTCGAGGCTTTAGTAGAATGGGAAGAAGAAGTACATGAGAGAGAAAAACAGAGATCTGGAGGGTACTATAGGTACATGTTTGGGAGGAGACATGATCGTGAGACTCATCATGATCGAATGAAAAGGTGGCGAGATGTTAGTATGTCAGAGGGATTATATCCGATGAGAACAGTTGAAGGAGGAGCAGAAATGGTTCCTGAGTCAGAAATGAGAAAATATGGAGTTAATGAGTATGAGCATGAGGTCTTGAATGACATGATTTACAAGAGACCACCTCCATATAGACCAGAACCGGATAAAAGTACACCAGTTGTTTCTCCGATAAGAGATACAGTTTGTGTTAGTGAGACAGAAAATGAGACACCTGAGGTAAGAAGTGATCATTACCTTGATGAGAATGCCAGACAATTAGCCAGAACTACAACAGAGCTGACTGAGAAGATTAGGGAGTTAACGAAGAATCTAGAAGCTGTTACGGTGCCTGTAACAATAGGTCCGGTTATGCCTGTGTTTGACAAACAGAGGACAGGTGAGAATGGACTGGTGATTCCATATGTTGGGAATAATCTGACAAATTCAGTTGGTCCTTCAGGAGATTCAGGCAAAAGAGCAGAAAGAAATGACCTGAGACAATCAAGACATGACACATGTAGTGAAATATTGGATGCTAGTGAAGCTAGTTGTTCAGGGATGCCAATTTTAGAACCGCAAAAGAGAGTGGTTCCAGTGAGAAAAACTGCTGAAATAACAGTTGATGATTTGAATGATTGGATGAAGGTTTTACAGAAAAAGGATAAAGATTCACAAGTAATTGATGTAGCTAGGTTACGTGTAGAACTAGAAGAGCTTGTTACAGGAACAGTTCCAACAGAGATTCTGCAGAGTCATCATGATGGTGAACTAATGTTCATGTGCAAAAATATTACCTGGAGAGCAAGAAATACACATGACAGGCTAAGAGCAATAGCGAATGAGCAGGGAGTTGACATTGATAAAGTGAAAGCTTTACAAAGAACTTACAGGATGGATTTTACAGAGAAGGATATTGAGAATTTGAATGCTACTGGTAGAACAGGACAGATTAAGGAAATGGTAGCATTATTGCGAAGATGGGGTGATGTAGAAAAGTGGAAGGATAGGTGGTACAAGAAAAGAGATGAGGCTGAGGATAGAACAACTTATTCAGCATTTCCAGTGAGAGAAAAGGAGAAACCAGTGGATAATTATCCTATGAGAGAAATACCTGGAGGAGGATATGTACATGTTCCATGGACCAGACAGGATATTTTATCATTTACGAATGATTTCCCTCGATTGAGAGAAAAGCCCGTCGAGTGGTATAGGCAGGTAGATAGGTTTGTGAAATTGTCAAAAGTGCTGTGGGTTGACCTGAATAGTCTGTTTGATATAATTGTTCCAGCAGACTTGTGGACTGAGTGTAAAATAGTTGTGAGTTGGCCTACTGAGGAATATCCAAGAGACCCAAGAACAGGGGCACCAGATCCAGAGGTAATGAGAAAGTATGATCAGGTGATGGTATACCTGAAGAGTAAAGTTCCTGCAAAAGAGACAGACTGGGTAAAGATAGATCGAACACAACAGGAGGCGAAAGAATCAGTTCATGCTTTTTACGAGAGGCTGATACTGGCATTCAAACAATTCAGTGGAGATGAACACCTGGGTGACAAAGATTTGAGTCATTTTGTATACAGATTTGTATATGGCCTTCGACCTGAAATTGGTGAGAGAATTCGTGAGCACACAGTGGATTGGCAGAGTAAGAAAGTAGATGAGATCCTGAGACATGCGAAATACTTCAGTGATGAAATTGAAGCAAAACAAAGAAAGCTGAAAGAGAAAGCAATGTGGGCACAAGTGAAAGTTGCGGAAAGACAGGAAGCACAGTTAGTGGAACAAGCGAATAATCCAGGAAACAATGCAGGGAATAGACCTAGATATGCAGGGAAAGGAAAAGGAAGTCTTGAGGAAGCGAAAAAAAAGTTTCCTTGTCACAACTGTGGCCAATTGGGGCATTGGAGATCGGAATGTCCTAATCCACCATTAGTAAGTAATGAAAATAAACCCTTAAATCAACAGGTGCAGAACAAAGGAAATAATCAACAGCAGCAACAACAGAAAGTTGTGAGACAGCAGAGTCAAGAGCCAAAACCGCCCTTGCCGCAGAATAGAGGGTTACAAAAGTATAATCAGGATTCAGGATTCTACAATGATGAGCAGGTAAACAAACCAAGACGTTCTAACAAAGTACAACAGTACTTGTTAAAGAGTGAAGGGAGTGAATCTGAGGGTGATTATTGACGGTGCCGAGGAGAGGAAGAAGAGTGCATACTTGGTGCAACTCTAGAAATAGACCAGGCAGGACCATTTGTGGATGGGAAAATAAATGAGGAGAGTGTTACTTTTTTGGTAGACACAGGTGCGACAAGATCAACTGTCAGGTCAACAGATGTTAGAAATCTTCCTCTCTCGGATGAAGCAATCCAAGTAGTTGGTGTAGCCAATACGCAAATCAGAACACGTCTTACTGAACCTGTAAGAGTACAGATAGGGAAATTTTCAGACATGCACAGATTCATTGTCTGTGACACTAGTCCAGTGAACCTATTGGGTAGGGACTTGTTGTGCAAAATGAACTGTACAATTTTTTGTACACCGGATGGAATAGCTTTTGAGACACCAGATGAAGATGTTTTGTACCGAGTGACTCTAGAGAATAGAGAAAGTGAGTTAATTGGTGCATTTGCTGTGTTTAATCCGGAGAATTTGCCTCGAGAGCTGAGAGACACAGTGAAAAGGACAGTTTGGGATTTTACTGGAGAGGATGTGGGATTGATGAATAATGTAGATCCAGTGAAAATTGCAGTAAAAGAGGGAATTACATATCCTAACATTCCTCAATACAAAATGACACCAGAAATAATTGAAGGGATAACTCCTATAATTGAGAAAATGATTCAGCAAGGAGTCCTGAGAGAACTACTGAGTAGTCCGTGTAATTCACCGATAATGGGAATAAAAAAGCCCAATGGGAAATTTAGGATTGTACAGGATTTGAGAAAAGTTAATCAAATTGTGGTGGCATGTTGTCCTATTGTGCCAAATCCATCAGTGATCCTGTATCAAATTCCACATGATGCTGAGTGGTATACAGTGATTGATTTGTGTCATGCGTTCTTTTCAATTCCATTGCATCATGATAGCCAGCCGATTTTTGCATTTAGGTTTGGCCAGCGCATCTTAGCATGGTGTCGTATCCCACAGGGGTATACGGAGAGTCCTTCGATATTCAATCAGTTATTGAAGAAATCGTTGGAAAGTTTGATCATGCCCGAGAGTTCAGTGCTAGTGCAGTATATTGATGACCTACTGGTGGCATCAAAGACACGTGAAGCTTGTGAAGTAGATACCATAGCTTTACTGAATCATCTGGCAGATGGAGGGTTAAAGGTATCTCCAGCCAAATTGCAATTTTGCAAGAAAGAGGTGCATTATCTTGGACACAATATTGAAAAGGGTCTGAGAAAAGTGACTGATGACAGGATCAGAATAATCAGAGAAATGAAAGCTCCAAAAACCCAGAGAGAAGTGAGAATGTTCCTGGGTATGGTGGGTTATTGTCGTCAGTGGATAGTTAATTTTTCGCTGATAGCAAAGCCATTGATTAGGCTGACAAAAAGTGAAATGACAGATCCATTGGATCTAGATGCAGAACAAATAGCAGCATTTGAAGAGCTCAAAAGTAAAATGTGTGAGGCTCCAGCCTTGGGTATGCCTGACTATGAGAAAGAATTTGAGCTGTACTGCAGTGAAAGAAATGGATGTGCACTTTCAGTGTTAATTCAGAAACATGGATTACTGAGAAGGCCTGTTGCGTACTTCTCATCGACACTTGACCCTGTAGCTGTGGGTTTACCAGGTTGTCTGAAATCTGTGGCAGCAACATGCAGAAGCCTGGAACAGAGTGAGGGAATCATAATGGGATATCCTGTAAGGGTATTCGTACCTCACAATGTGGCAATTCTTTTGACAAGAAGCAGAACTCAGTACATGTCACATAGTCGGTTGACTAAATATGAAAAAGTGATTCTGGGAGCATCAAATGTGACTCTTGAGAGATGTGTAAATGTGAATCCAGCAACACTTTTGCCAGATATTGAAAATGTGGGTGTGAAGATGGAAGATGATCATGATTGTTTGGATGTGCTGGATTACTGTACAAAACCGAGACCAGACATAAGGGATCTACCCTTGCATGAGAGTGATCATGTGTTGTTTGTGGATGGTTCATGCCTGAGAAATGATAATGGTGTGCTATGCGCAGCATATGCGGTATGCAAAGTTTCAGAGGTCATGGAAGCATCACCATTGAAAGGAGTGAAATCTGCGCAAGTTGCTGAATTGGTGGCATTGACAAAAGCTTGCGAAATTGGGAAAGATTTGAGGACAACTGTAATGACTGATAGTCAGTATGGATTTGGAGTGGTGCATGATTTTGGCCAGCTTTGGCTACAAAGAGGTTTCTTGACATCGGGTGGAACTCCGATAAAGAATGCTGAAATGATTGGTAAATTGCTTGAGGCGATACAGCTGCCTAAGGAGTTAGCAGTTGTAAAATGTGCTGCCCATGGACAAGGGGAGGATTTTATAACGGTCGGAAACCGTTATGCCAACGATGTTGCGCAATACTGTGCCAAAACAAATCAGTCCATCAATCGGGACATAGAGGGGGAAATGTCTTTACTCTCTGTGATGTTTACTAATGTCTTAGAGACATGGGATGAAGTGAAACAGTTGCAAGATGAGGCAGGAGAGGAAGAGAAAAAAGATTGGATTAAGGCAGGATGTGCTCCAAGAGAAACAGACCATGTTTGGGTCTACAGAGATGGCAGACCAGTAATGCCCAACTCCATCTTGTCGTCAATGGCAAGGATGTATCATGGCCAGGGACATTTGGGGAGGGATGCGATGGTTAGGTCGTTCAAGCAGACCTGGTACAATGCAAAGTTCAGGACAATTGCAGAAAGCATCTGTCAAAGGTGTTTAGTTTGTCAGCAATTTAACACTGGGAAAAAGACAGTGGTGAGTCTGGGGACAATAGGCAGAGAAGGAGGTCCTTTTACAAGAATGCAGATTGATTTCATTGAAATGCCCCAAGTAAACAGACTGAGGTATGTTTTAGTGGTAGTCTGTTTGTTTTCAAGGTGGGTGGAAGCTTACCCGACTAGAAGAAATGATGGATTAACAGTGGCAAAGTTACTGTTAAGGGAGTTGATTCCTAGGTACGGGTTTCCAGTAACAGTTGAGTCTGATAGAGGTGGACACTTTCAAAATGAGCTTATGAGTTTGATTTGTGAAGCATTGAAAATACAGCAGAATCTACATTGTGCATACCGACCAGAGGCTTCTGGTGTGGTTGAGCAGATTAATGGCACAATCAAGAATAGGATTGGAAAAAATGTGCTTAGCCACTGGTATGAAATGGCCAGACGTTTTACCTCTAGTTCTGATGACTATGAGATCTACTCCAGATAGAACTACTGGTTTGAGTCCGCACGAAATAATCATGGGACGTGCAATGCGCCATGCATTCGTGCCTGTCAATAAGTTGGTGACAATAACTGATGACATGATTTTGGATTACTGTAAAGGCCTGGCTGACGCAGTTCATTCTGTGTTTCACCAGGTTGGAGAAGAAGCTACCACACTTGAGAAGAAGCAAGTCCATGATCTGAGTCCAGGAGACTGGGTGAGGATAAAAGTTCACAGAAGAAGAAATTGCTTGATTCCAAGGTGGGGAAGGCCAAGACAAGTTATTCTGACTACGACGACTGCAGTAAAGTGTGCTGGAGTGAAGCACTGGGTACATGCAAGTCATACTCTGAGAGTTCCAAACCCAAAAGAAGGGACTGGTAAAGAGTATTTTGAAGAGTCAGATTCCAGTGATGATGAAGATACAGAATCAGTGGGGAAAGAAGTAGGAAAAGCTTCGAATGAACCACTGCGAGTATCTGAGAAGAGATCAAATTCTGTAAGAGAGCCTGAAGTTTCAAACAGCAGTGAAGGAAAAAGAAAAGAAAAGAGAAATTACACAGAGACTACTCCTGAATCAGAAGAGGAGGAGATTGAAGAACCACTTGAGATTATACTTGAAGAAGTAGGGTCAGAAGAAGATAGAGAGGGACAGATTGCGGAAGACCCCCGAGGAGGTGTAGGGAACATTCTTGATGAGCCAGGTGAAGGGACAAGTAGACAGCAAGAAGATTGCGTGTCGGAGATTCGAGGAGGGACAAAAATAGGGAGATCTCAAACAGTGGTGAAAAAATCTGTGGAAAAGAAGAAAGCTGCTGGAAAACGGAAACAAGAGGCACTTGAAACAGATGATGAGAATGAACAAACAGAGGGTCGAGTTCTGAGAAAGAGAACTTGGATTGGAGAAAGAAGTAATAAAGAAATAAAGCCGAAAAAGGTGTTAAGAGGAGATCGTTGGCCTAACAACAGAGTTAAGAGGCTGAGATACAAAATAATAAGAGCAAGTACATCGAAAGCTGAACAAGTGAATGAAGTTTCGAGTCAAAGTTCAAAAGCTGAAGGAGAAGAATCAAAGGAGTCAAAAGAACCAGTAGAAATAAAAAGAGTAAGAAGACCCAACCAAAAGTACAGATCACCGGAATGGTCTTATGTGGCACTGTCTGAAGGAGGAAAAGAAGAAACAGTGACTCGAGATAATCCGGAAGAGATCTTGAGAGAAGTGGTTGAGGAAGATACTGGTGAAATTCTGAAAGTACTCTTGACTGACATTGGAGAAGAGTCGAGTACTGAGGATTTTGATGTTGGAGATCTAATACAATTTGATGTTGAAGAAATTGAAGTGAAGAATGACAAGTATCCAAACTGAATAAAGGAAGGATTCACTTGGATTAAGTGAACGAAAAGATCATTTGGAAAAACTGAAAGCTGAAGAATTACTGAAGAATTGAAAAAGTTCCAACAGTAGTGGAGTAGTAGAGGCTAAACTAAAGTAGTAAAATGGCTAACATAGAGGATAATAGAAATAGATGTGCCTTCTTTAAAAGGTGGTGTAGAATGTGCTGCTGCTGTACTGGATTATTAATGCTTCTATGGGGTGTTTTAGTTTTATTAGTTACTTTTAAAGTAGAGTTTGAGATGCATACAGAGAATGTGACAAATGTAGAGAAGAATTCGCAAAAAGTAGTTCCAATTAGAATTAGTAATACTTACATACACAAAGATAGGTCAATTAATAAGTTTTCTAGTAATGTTTTTTCAAAATTGTTATATGAATATGTGAAAACAATGGAAGTAAGGGATTGCTACGTCTGTATGCAATTACCTGCATCCGTTTCAGAGGGTGTTACTTATCATCATTTACCAGCTACATATGGTATTGCCTGTAGTATTTTAAGTAGTGTTTTTTATTTGTTAGGAAAAGTAGATTATAAGATGTCTAACAGAGATAGTATTTTTGGGCACTTGCCAATGAACAAAGAGCTGAATCCAGCTAAAGAAGCTAACACTTTTGGTGAGATTTTTATTGAAGAAAAAGGATTAACATTAGATTACATTTTTACGAATAATTTAACTTGCAGTTTGAAAGGAGAGGAGAAAGCTTTCCTGGATATGGTAGAAGAAAGGAGATTGAACATGCAGGAAAAAGCAGGAAAATATAAAGTGAGTGAGACAATTTGGGACATTGAGATGGGAAAAGAGTTGAAGAATGGGGCTAGTCCAACTTTAGCTCTAGATGCGTCGCAAAAGGGTAAACTTTGTATTACAAGAAGGAAATCCCAATATGATACATATTTTGTTGGGACTAGTGAGTGCCATGATACATACTTCATTGCAACAGGTTGGGGTTTCAGAGGTGGAGAAGATACAATTTTTCCAGGAGTGTACTATGTTTGTGGGAATAAGGCTTATTACAAGTTGCCTGACCATTGGTATGGCACGTGTTATGTGGGCCTGGTTTTTCCAAAGATTTTTCATATAGATAAAATAACAGATGTAGAACATATTAATTTACTAATGCGTTTTAAGAGAGAAACTTGGTCTGAAATAGTGGGTGACATTTTTGGGGTTTTGATTCCAGCAGTGGGAATTTCTTTGAATGCTTATGGAATTCGGAAACTGTCCACAGTGGTTGATCGCTTATCGACAAATACCGCTGGAGGGTTTCTTTTGGTGAATACGGAATTAAGTGCCGTACGTGCCATGTCTATGCAAAATCGACTTGCCCTTGATATTCTATTGGCCAAGGAGGGTGGAGTCTGTGGAATGCTGAAAGTTCAACATTGTTGCACTTACATTCCAGACGAAAGCAAAGACCTGAAGGTCTATATCAAAAATATTACTGATTTGCATGAAGAATTAGTACCACTTGAAGCTGAGAGTTTATGGACTAAAATAGCTAATAAAATGATAGCTGTTAAGGATTTTATTGCAAGAATAGGTAGTACTATTATAGGTAGAATATTGTTTCCTTTAACTTGTATAATTGTTGCTTTATTGATAATAAGATTGGTGTGTGTGTGTTGTAAAAACAGGGGAGGGAGGAAGAAATTGAATAAAGAAAAGAAAAATAAGAGGTTGAAAAGAGAACCTCAAGAAATTGAATTAGAAGAATTGAGGGAGAGTGTTTACTTAGAGACAAAAAGGGATGATGAAAGAGTGACTGGTGTGTAATGTTGTGTAAGGGGAAAAAGACATTTCCGATTTCTCCTAAAATGGGCACTAAATTTTTTTTTTTTTTGGGTTTATTTGGTGATAAAATCACCAAAGGGGGGATTGCTGGAGCGGAGTTTTCAGTTTGAAAATTCAGTGGCTTTTGAAGCTCTGGCATGTCTATTCGTTGTACTAATTTATTAATAATTAATAATTAATTATTTGTCTTGTGCAAGTGTGTTTATATTAATCAATCCGTTTGTCCTAACAAGAGAGAGTTACACGTGGGTGCGCATAAATGTGCTGTTTAAAAATAACGTGCGTGTTTTCATGTTTAAACGTTGCTATGTGCTGTTTATTTTTGAGCACAAAATGCTTTCCGAATTAATGCTTTTCTATGTTGCAAGAGCTAGATAAATACATACACATAAGGGTATTAGTGGGGTTAACACTGTTTAATCACTATGCTGTGGTAACGATGTTTTTGTTTCTTTTAATTAAGATGGTCTATTGAGGCCTATGATGGCCTAGAAAAGATGGCCGATTTGTAAGCCTGGCTGTGATTTATAATATGAAAACTGTGACGAGGGAGACCCCTGCTGGAAATGGTCCTGAAGCTAACTGACCATGGTCCTTGCTTGCTTGTTTGAAAACTTTCCATGAGGACAGCAGCAGTTTTGGGAGATCTCCAAGTGAAATGAAAATGTCCTTGGCAGCCTTGGGAAACAAAGGAGCCTTAGAGAGAAACTCTGAACTGTGGCTCGATTGCCGAGGAGAAGTAAAACTAATAAGATACATCTTTTATTTCTTGGTTCCTGTTCCGTAGTCTTTATTATGTGAACTTTTCCTGAGCGGAGATTTTCAAATGTAGCGATGTTACATCCTTTCCTTCTCGCTCTGCTCAGCAGGTCCGGCGGACATTACAACTTTTTTCTATGTTTCCAATGTATCTTTCCATTGTTTAAGACACTATAAGAAATGTTAGCCTAGAGAGGGTTTTTTGCCACTTGCCATTTTGCCTTTGCCGCGTACCGAATCTACGTTGCTGAGGATTGATGCTGAAGGGACTTCGTCTTGAGAGACATTTACCGAGAGACTTGTCCTGACCCGTTCTGACATTTAGCTAGAATAGGTAACTATGAGAAATGATTTACTCTGATTGATTTCCTTTGACTAATTTTAGATAAAGCAATATAATTTAAACATGGTGTTGGATATTCTTTCTTGTCAATTATTGGGTTTACATTTTTGATCATTGCTGTATATGTTGTATAGATTATGTTTAAGGACAGTCACAAAAACCAGGTCTTATCGACCTCGATATAGATGCAGGGTGATTAGGAGTTTTCCTTCCACAGGTTTAATGCTGGTAGAGTATTTGAGCGTATGTTAGTGTAGTGAAATGGGCCCTAGCGTATGATGTATGCATGTGCGTGTAACTGTGAGATTACTTTATCCGTGGTAGTGGGAATATTATACACACCCTGATCTCTATCAATGGCGCCTCGGGCGCTAAAAGCTGCGGGCTGCTCGCGTGAACACAAGCGCTGGGCCGTGTGGCAGCACTTTGAAAACCCGTACACTAAATGTCTTGGCCAGGCCAGCGCATGCGCTGGATCAGGCGAGATCTAAAAAAGGGCAGCATGGCATGGCTGTCTGCGCAGTGTGGGCACGTTCACGCCTACATCTAGAATCTATAGCAAAGGCAACTGCAACACAGAAACCATCCAGGATAACGTCCAATCGCTAATCAAAAAGTCATTCCATTTCCGGAAGCCTAAAGGGAACAAAAAATACTCTCTATCATATTCTTATTGAAGGAATGATCATTTCTGTCTTGTGATTCATGTCAAGTGTCTTAACTTCTTTATGACAGCTCTCCACAAAATATTTTTGTAGTTATACTTTAAGGCAATTGTTGGTCTCATGGACATTCAGGATTTCACTTCTGCACATTTCAACACGAGATGTGGATAAGAGGTTTCATCAATGTACAATCCATGAACACTAGTTCTTTCTTGCAGCCTCATAACATATTTTGATGGTTATAGCAACATGTGGTAAATACTGAATGATACATCCCATTTGGTTCATTCCTATGAGCTCTCTTGTGAGAAGAGAGAATCATTAGTTGAGGTGGTTGCGAGACCTCATTGAGTAATAATTTGCACTATCCTGTATTAGGACCAGTTGGGTTTATTTAAATAAAACCCTCAGCTCAGTCCAGGTGGCTGTGGCACACAGCAGTTAAGATTAACTCAAAGAGAAATAAGTGTAAGGCATTTATCAGTACCGAAACAGTCAATAAGTAAGAAGCAAGACACAATAATAACCCCACTCCATTTTATAAAATAAAATATATTTTTATCTCCATTTAGACACCAAAGCAACACAAACCAAATAGAACTGGAGTTATGATTTTTGCAAGGTTTTTTAAAATCACTGCTTTCACTCCAAAACGTTTTAAAAGTTTCAAGAAGTTTGTAAGTCTCTTTTTTCACTCATAGCAGTAGTCTATGAGTCTCAAATGTGAGGGTCTGGGGCAACGTCAAAGTTTCAGGCCGACTGGGATGGAAGTCAAGGTTGGATGTGGGTGCCAGGTTGTTATCGCTTACAATTTTACCTTTGGAATTAGAAACTTTTCTGGTTCTTTTTCTCATCAATGGTGAGGATGGCAGGGTCATCTACAACTTGAGTCGGGCCTGGGGGTTTGAAGAAGCAGCAAAGCCCAGGGATCCGGTGAAAGTTTCGGTACTCACTAGTGTTCGAGGCTACCTACAAACCAGCAAGTAGCAGTAGTCAATTAGCCTCTGACTCTGGGTTCAGGGACCATTATCTTTGGATTTAAGTTGGCAAGTTACAGTTTGGTAGCAAGAAAGAGTCCACTCCAGCATCTCCAGGAGCTGAGAGGAACCTCTTGGGGCCGAGAACTCGATCTCATGGCTATGTCAGTAGTCCAGGGCAAGTCCTGGGTGAACTGGTCAGCTGGGAACATTGCAGGTGCAGGGCTTCTATGACTTTTGTGTCCCTGAAGCTTAGCAGGAGGCTAGCCAACTAGCCCTTGGAGTCCACTCACTGGTCCTTGGCACAAATGGGAGGAAGTCCAGCCCTTGGAGTCTCTCTTCACGAGTTCAACTGCAGGAGCAACACTTCTCTTTCTGAAGTCCTGTCGTGGCTCAGCAAGTGCAGCAAGTACAGTCTTCTTGATGAAGCCTTCCATTATGAGGTCCACAGGTTCAACAGTCCTTCTTCTGTTCTTTCTGTGACCAGCAATATTCTGAGGCTGGGAGCCCATGGTGCAACGTATATGCCAATTTCGAGTTTGTGGGTGGGGATGAGTCACCAGCCAATGAGGCTACTTTTCACACGAGTCAACCCTACCCATTTTTACATAATTACCCGTGGGACTGGCAATAAACAATCCCAAACTGCATCTCACTGCCCAAATCCAGGATGTTGGTAATCTTCTTCCTTGGGACAGTGCCTTGGGCATCCCTCTGTGGTGTGTCCAGTATAATTAGCCACCCTACCTGGATTACCAGTTCTGCAATGGCTTTTCTCCCCTTTGAAGAGATGCCAGCTTGTCTACCTGATCAAAGGAAATGGCAGTCTGCAGTGTGATTCACATTTGCCTATTATTTTTGGCCATATCACTCAGACCATCCTTCTGGTGAAGTACTGGGTATTTTAGACCCAGCGGTGCAGGGGCACACACCCTATGACTTCTGGGTTCACCCTGTTCCAGACCTACAGAAACACAGAGTCTTCTGGGTGAAGTCAAAGATCGTTTATTGGCTGCAGACCAATTACAGGTATCCTAGAAGTACAACAGCGTGTATGTTCTCAGGAGACTGCTGAAAATCATAGAAACGGACTTCATCTTAAATACACTTTTCCCTGCCTCAAGCATACATTCCTAGGTTTTATGATACGGCAATATACAAGTGTACATTACAAAGAAAAGGCAGAGTCATGATGACCATCCCACATTCCAGTTCGGCCAGCCCACAATGATTTACACAGTAAGGTTCAGATCCCACAAATGATATCAATAGGCCCCAATAAAACACGGGCAGCTCCTGTTTTGGGAAACAGGTCATAAAGCAGGAACAGTCAGGTGTGAAAGAGATTAGCCGGAGGCTCGTGTAGAATGAAAGGGTTTTATGATGGGTCAAACCCTGATGCTAATCACAGGTGGACGGAGGAAGGGGAGCTCGTGAGACCAGTTTGACCTGGGGCAGCAGAGCCAGCTGCCCAGGTCACAGAGAAGTCACGGGAAAGCACATGTACTGCAAGGCCCGTTTCTGCTCTATTATAGCCTATGTGAGGGCAATGACAAGATGGCCACCGCTCTCAAAATGGAACCCGCGTAGTGAAGCAGAATAACGTGTACACAGTGCATTCATAGCTAGAACGATATATAAAGCACTCGTACATACCGCATTAATCATTTGCGGTTCGCCAATACCAGGATAGACAGGGGTAGGGCCCTGTCCCCTACGCGGTCACAGAGATTAAAGCACGACAGACCCTCCTTTTGCCCTTACATAGGCAATCACTATACTCATCTTAATCCGAGTCCAGGTCAATGTTCACAAAGTCATGGAGATGTTGCTGTAGCATCATCCTATTACTTAGTTCATCCCTCGATACAGGTTTCCTTACACATAAGGTAGCACAGAGGCCACATATCGCAGGAGCACACTGTATGCACAGACAGAACAGGAAAAGAATGGCTAAGATCATTCCAATGACCATCAGAACTTTCCAACCCCAGGCAGATATCAATTCCCAGAACCACCCCACCAGTGACCAGTCTCCCTTATCCACGTGTATGGATTCAGATATTTTATGGAGTTTGGAGATGGCTTGATAGACTGTTGGAGCGTTATCTGGTATGAAAATGCAGCAACTAGATTGGATAACCTTACATACCCCACCGCGGTCTGCAAGAATAACGTCTAGAACCATGCGGTTCTGCAAAGTCATAAGGCGATCCGCTTGGAGCTCAGCGGTCAGATTACCAAGGGCACGAGCCGTTACATTTACAGTGGATTCAACCACACGTGTCAGTTGTCTCAGGATCCTACTATTCACCATAGGTCCCCAAAACGGCAGGAAGCCCAAAAAGAAGTCTCCTGCTTCCTGACCGGCAGTATCCTCCTTACTAATCACACCTCTCACAACTCTGGTCTTGTGATAATCAGAGGCAGCAGTACATGTAGGCGGTAGCAAGTTCGCAATATAACATGTGCCCGAGAAATCAGGGGGCAACCATGTATATGCTCGGTCATTGCAGATGAAATATGTGCCCTTGGCAGCCAAAAATGCAGGGGAAAACTGTGACGGGAAGGTGTACGTTTCAGTACAGTCACTTCTTCCCAGTTGAGCTCTAGGATTCTGACCATTACCCTGTAAGCAGAACTGACCTATGTGGGGTACGACCCAGATTGGAGATGAGATTTTTCGCTGTCTTTCACCCAGACTAATACTATACCCCGTCGCGTTCCATCCTACATAAGGTCTCAATTCTTCTTTGGGAATGGATGAGTATGCATCAATATCTCTACTCATATCGGCAACTTCTTTCATCAAAGCCTTATTATTGGTGATAGGTCTGATGGAACGCGGTTGGCGAGGGGAATACGTATCTAGAGCATAGAGAAACATGGTCTGGAATGCCCATGACGATCCATTGTAACTAAAGGGCAGCACCAAATAGGGAATACCCTTGTTAATGGTATGTGGCATTAACCCACACACCCAGCAATTGGTCGTGTTCATTACTAGTTGGTGCTGGTGCAGAAGCTGGATAAACGAGTTATTTACAAACTCGGATCGTCTGGTCTGTTCGTGCTCAGGCAGAGGGTGAAAAGAGTGAGAGGAGGCAGTAGAAAGAGGTATAGGCTGTACAGTGGGCGCAATGGTCTTTTGAGAGGAGAAAAACACAAATCCTACGATGAACATTATTATACTACACAGCGTAAATAGGCACAGAAATACAAAACATTTACTTTTTACAATTCTACACATCCTTGCTTTAGAGTTTATGTCCTCAACGGGTCTCTCCATCTTAAAAAACTCCATCCTCTAAACGGGCCGCTCGCGGCGGATGAGTTTCTTCTGCTAAGGAGTACACCTGTCAGTCCAGGGAAACGCCCTAGACCAACCAGAACCGTTGACCTAACGTCTTCGGCCTGTACCCCAAAGTCTTGGCACCGCGACCCTGCGGCTGAACCCGGATGGTGGTTCGAAAAACAAAAATCAAGAAAGTCCTTCAGATGGGAGAGCCAAAAATGTCAAAAAGGGAATAGTAAAGAAATCTTTATTTGTCCATGAGCCTTGGTCTCAAATTATAGCGGAGACGGCCAGGTGCTGTTTGGTCTTGGAACAAAAGTTCAGGCTCAGTGGTGTCCAGTCGATTTGATGGTGGCACAGCTTCTTGCAGAATATTGTCACTCTCTTGGTCTGAAACTGTGCCTCTTATGCGTGCGTTACTGAATGGTACAAAACGAGGTACAATGTCTGCCTCAGAGTCGGCGATACCCTCCTGGACCCACCGGTCATATGGCAAAGGCAAGGGGACTACTTTGCAGTGGGTGCCATGGATCCAGTGCTTCTTCCCTTTTACTCGCACCGCTGATCTCGTTGATAAAAGCACAAGGTGAGGGCCGATCCAGCGAGGCTCGTCGTTGCTCTTGCGCTGGAAGTTTCGGACCAGGACCCACGAGCCAGGGTTGATAGGGTGTCCAGGAGGTTCAGAAGCTTGGGGAAGAGTATCATGTACCTGTTGGTGCAAAACACGCAGTTTAACAGTCAAATCATACAGGTAATCGAGTAGTACTGGATGCTCAATCTCACTAAATTTCGTAGGCCTCGGTACACCCCATACGTTGGCTGGGCGGCCAAAAACCACTTCGTAAGGACTAAGTCCCACTCGTGAGTGTATGGTCATTCTGGTGGACAGGAGTGCTAAAGGCAGAGCGTCAGGCCATTTAAGACCGGTGCTCGCCTGAATTTTGGCCAGCTTGAGCTTTAAGGCTCCATTGTAGCGCTCTACTAGTCCAGCTGATTGGGGGTGATTTGCAGCGTGGAACTTTTGCTTTATGCCTAAACCTTCACATACATTCTTCATCACTTTACCCACGAACTCACTTCCATTATCACACCACACCATTCTTGGCATTCTTGGCATTCCAAACCTGGGGAAAAATTCTTTCACAAGGGCTTTGGCTGTGGATAGGGCAGTGTTATCTTTCAGAGGATAAGCCTCTATCCATTTTAAGAAAGCACAAACAACCACCAGTACATATTTCAGGTTGTTGCATCTTTCCATGTGAATACAGCTGCAAAACTTCGAATGGACATGATAGGGGTGCAAAGTGACCAGCTGGAGTTGGGGTTCCCCTACCAGGGTTGTATTTCAAGCATACCATGCAATTCTTGACCACATTCTCTGCACACTTGGGAATTCCAGCATTCTGCCATACTGGGGCCAACAACTTACAAATTCCTTTCGTACTGATATGTGCCATTCCATGTGCCATAGTAACCACTGGGAGCACATATGCGTCAGGTAACAACCATCGCCTATGTTCTGTCAGATCAATCCAACAACCATTTTCATCCAACTTACCCATACTTTCTCTCCACTTGCTTAGCTCTTTCTCTGTGGCCTCAGCTTGAAGCGACTTCACACTCTCTATTGTGTTCTCACACATTCCAACATCATCAACCCATCTTGCGGGGCCTGCAACATACATTCTTGTCTTCACATTCTGTGCTGTTTCTTTCGCGGTCTCATCAGCAAACGCATTCCCACGTCCAACATCATCTGTGATTTTCCTGTGCGCACTGCATTTCATGATCGCAACTTGCAACGGTAGGGTCAGTGACTCAAGAAGATCATTCACCAACTTGCCATTCTGAATTTTAGCTCCATGCGACGTCAGAAACCCACGCTCTTTCCACAGTCGCCCGAAATTATGAGCCACGCCAAAGGCGTACTGGCTATCTGTGTAAATATTCACTCTCATTCCTTCAGAGAATACGCATGCTCTTGTGAGGGCGATTAATTCTGCTGCTTGGGCCGAATTATGTGGCACTCGTGCAGTTTCCACGACCGTGTGTAAAGTCGTGATAGCATATGCAGCAGTTGTATCACCATTAGGGAGCTTGAAACACGAACCATCCACCCATAAAGTGCCATCACACTCAGTCAGGGGAGTATCTTTTAGATCTACTCTCCCTTTCGTCTCTTCTTCTGTTCTGAACAGACAGTCATGTTGCTCGATCTCATCTGAGTCTGCTGGAATTGGCAATAACGTAGCTGGATTCAGCGTACTGCATCTCTTTATGTGTATGTGATTTGCTAACAGTGTAAGCTCATAGCCTGATAATCGCGCACTAGTCAAGTGTTGTGTCTTGGTCCTATTTAATAATGTGTCTACAGCATGTGGAACCATAACGATCAATGTGTTGTCCATTACCAAACCAGCAGATTGTCGGATAGACATCGCTGCAGCAGCTGTCGCTCTCAGACAGCTTGGCAATGCCCTCGCTACAGGGTCCAAGGTGGATGAAAAATATGCGCATGGGCGCGGTCTGTCGCCAAAGGGCTGTGTTAACACTGACAACGCACATCCATCTTTCTCGTGAACATACAACGTAAAAGGTTTGCTGTAGTCAGGAGTACCCAACACAGGAGCTGAGCACAATGCATTGCGCAATTCCACAAAACTTTTCTGGCACTCTTCAGACCATGGGATAGGATCCGGTGTGTCTTTGCATGTTAAGGCTAACAAAGGTTTTGCCAACAAGGAAAAATTAGGAATCCAATGCCTACAGTATGAGGTAATGCCCAAGAAAGCACGTACTTCTCTCTGTGTTCTTGGCACACTCAACTGTGCAATGGCTTGAATTCTTTCTGGGGTCAGTTTCCTTCCCTCCTTCGACAAGAGATGACCTAAGTAGGTCACTTCTTGTCGACAATATTGCAGCTTAGAGAGAGAAACTTTGTGATGGAAAGCAGATAAATGGCGCAACAATGACAATGTGGCTTCTTTACAGATGTTTTCAGTATCCGCGGCGATTAGTAAATCGTCCACGTATTGAATCAGAATAGCGCCACTAGGTAAAACAAGTGCATCAAGCTGCGCTTTCAAAGCTTGACTGTATATGGATGGACTCTCACAGTAGCCCTGGGGAGCGCGTTTGAAGCGGAAGCTTCGGCCTCCCAGACTAAAACCAAAAATATCTCTGCTCTCCTTTGCAATTGGGATGCTAAAGAAAGCATTCTTTAAATCGATCACTGAAAACCATGCAGCAGAGGCTGGAATCATCGTTAACAAGGCAGTTATATCGGGGACAACCGGAAACTGTGGCACAACAATCTTATTAACCTCTCTAAGATCAATCACAAATCTGTAAACAGGTGGCTGTGAGGGGTCCGTTCGTTTTAAGACAGGTAAAATCGGACTATTACAAACGTTGCCTCTTGTTTCTTCAATCACACCCTTATTAATCAAGTCGCTGACAATGTCTAACAATGCTTTCTGGCCTTCATTAGAGATCTTGTACTGGGGAATACGTGGCAGTCTGACATTAGCCTTTAAAGTCACCACGTATGGCGGTATCTCCAAGAGGCCCACATCATTGGGACCAGTAGCCCAAAGGGCATCCGGAAGGGATGACAATTCAGGTGGCATTGTATTTTTAGACAAGTATATTGGGGAAATCACTTTCTTGCCTAATGTAAGTTGTACTCCTGAAGGAGAACAATACAGTGTAGCATGCAATCTTTTCAACAAATCTAATCCTAGCAAATTCTCACCACAACCTGTCGTCAGAATCAGGGGTGCTTTCAACTCGCAAGGCCCAATAGAAAGTGACATGGGACTAGAAATCGGGTTCCTAACCGGGGCGCCAGAAAAACCTACTGAAACATTTATATCGCCCGACAAAGGTGTGCCAGGGAGTTTTGAATGCATGATTGAACTCTTTGCAGCACCAGTGTCTAGCAGAAAGGGCTCCGTTACATTTGCTGTAGTTACCTTAACATACGGTCCACTCTGATCCACTGGCACTGAAACAACTCCCTCTCTCTGTCTACGACTATCCTAGTAGTCATTACTTTCTGCATCACCGTCCTCTGCATAATAATCATTATTATAATACTGAGCCGTATTACTAGTCGCGTTAGCTTGCTGGTCAAAACTATTGATGGTATTTTGAGGCGGCAGAGGACGCGCGTTCTGGGGAGCATTTCCACGCCCTCTGCCTCTAGGAGCTTGCTGACCACCCCTACCTCTTGCGCCATACGCATTACCGTTCCGCTGCATTAATTTAGGGCAACTATATTTAAAATGACCTTCCTCTTTACAGTATGAACATTGGTTGGGACCTACAGGGACACGTGGTTGATAATACCCATTCATTTGCTGACTGTTCTGAAATTGTTGGGGTTGGTGATAGACACCTTGGGGTTGCCTATAATTATTCTGACCTCCACGTGGCGGATAGGCCTGCTGCAAAAGGACCTTCGTCTTTAGTTCCTTCGTTTTCTTTTCTGTTCTATCCTTTTCATCTTTATCTCTGTTCTCGTAATACTGTGCAGTAGCCAGTATTTGCGCTGAAGAGGAAACAGCCCAAGAACTTTCTGAATCTTTTAACTTTTTACACAGGTCAGGAAGTAGATTCTGCACAAACTTATCCACAAATAACCGTTGGCCACCCTCAGTACTCATATCTTGCCCACTGTGGTCAACAAACGTTTCTTCAAACCTAGTAAAGAAGTCTGACACTGTCTCATCTTTCTTCTGCTTGCATGCAGATAACTTGTCCCAATTTACGCGCATCGCGGGCATTATTGTCTTCATATACGTGATGATTCTACCAGGCAGTTCTGCCACTAAAGGCTCAGGTTTCGCACCACCCGTTTGTCTAGCATCAGCGGCGATGATGTTAGCCCATGTGTCTCCTAGTTCTGCAGCATGATCCGTATTACGTATGGATCCCCACAAGGGCTGTGGAACCACATTCCCAAACAGCATATCTACATCAGCCAGATTCATTACACAAGATTCTGCAGTCTGTGACAACTCCTTATAATAACCAGTAGGGTTTTTACGGGGATCAGGCAATGACTGCTTAAGTGCTAACACCTCAGATCTTTTCCATGGAACATGTACCCAAATACGCTGGAAATGTGCTACAACAGGTGGATTAGCATTTGCATCAGCGGGTCTCCAAACTGGGGGAACCTCACGCATCGGATATTGGCGTGCTTTTACCCTCTTTCCCACAGAGACATCAGGTTCAAACAACGACTGTTGACAATCATCATTCCTGAAGGACAATACAACCGCAACTGCTTTATCTACCTCGCGATCCACAATTATACCAGTTCCAAAGTCAAACCTCACTCTACACAACTCCTGCGGGCTCGGGTCTTTACCACTATCCTCCAATTCTTCACAGAGAATTTCGCACATTTTCTCAAACACATATCTCTGTTTTGGGGCATCCCACTGATGGAAAACGTTGACAACTGATTCCACATCATACAGTGAAGGGAAAACAATCCATCTACGCGCCATGCTATCTATTACCTTTTTCTCATCAGGGTTAGGCAATTGACTACGCAGTTGCTTACGCTGTAAACCAGGAGTCGCACCAGATGACTCAAAAAGAGGCGACATTAATGTAGTAACCACATTAGCTAAGTGCTGTCGCGCTGAAGGAGAAGCTGAAGCGAAAACAGGGGGAAAAACAGAGGGAAGAAAAGAGGATGCAGAAACAGGTACTGGAATGGTGGAAGGAAGAGTGTCAGGGGAGGCAGCTGCTGAATTAGGCAAAGTCGCAGGACGCGCGGGGGCAGTCGGGAACACAACTGGCGGCCCTTGAGAGGGCTGCGCTATATGGACAAGAGCCGGCTGCGCAGCAGCTGGCGGTAGCGGCAAGGCTTGCTGTATATTAACTGGAGGTGGCATATTCACAAGCTGGGGAGGTGCCGTGACATTTTGAGCATACGGGGGTGGTGAACTCAACAAATGCGACATCAGGGGATCTTTCTCCTTTTCTTCTAACTCATTCTGCTTAGAGTGTGGTAAGGCTGGGTAACATTTGTCGATCCCTAACTTACGCTGCCTGTGCAATTGCTCATTCATCTGCTCCTCCTCATTATCTTTAAATTGTACAGCTGCTTGCATTACTGTCATACCTCTCTCCCTTTTATTCTTTTTCGCTAGCTTAATTTCCTTCTGTTTGGCTTCCTTTCGCCATAAGCGGAAAGAGTCAAACATCGCCGGCCGGGCTTTCTTTTTGAACAATTTAATTTCCAAATTATCTAAAATATCGGTATCGAAACTACCATTTTGGGGCCATTTTAAAACACCGTCTTTCCTGGTGTAGTGGATCCACACTTCGTTATATGCAATAGGGCCTACGCCATGTTTTACATAGAGCTCATAAGTTGGAGTTCCAACCGGAGGGACCGGGCATGATTCCTCCAGCTGGAAATCTTTTCCACAACCCAAACAAAATATTCTACCAAATATTCTAGAACCAGGCATCTTTGCTCACTAGTCTAGATCCAAACGTCAAAGGATTATCAATTACGATAGTCTCGTGAATACACGAGTCCTCTGGCTTTGGCGTTTGCAAACTCCAAATTACCAAATCAAACGATCCCGAGGGATACCAAAACAAATGGGAGACGCTCCACTTATACTTAACTGAATATTGCTGATCGATGGCGTCACCAGAAGACTCTCTCGATTGTTTCGCTCTCTCAAAACTCGTCAAGGGTCCAAAACAGGTCGATTAATCAGGGCAGCAGTCCTTCGTAGCCGTCGGGACGCGGAGAACCTCGCAGAAAAGACTTTCGGACCACGTCGACATGCAGGGGTCGATGAAGTGGCGGCCTTCCTCCGGAATTTCCACACGAAGCTCCTCACGAACCTCTGGCTTGGACTGGTACCGCTGAAATCGTCCCGAGTTGGGCGCCAAACTGAAGTACTGGGTATTTTAGACCCAGCGGTGCAGGGGCACACACCCTATGACTTCTGGGTTCACCCTGTTCCAGACCTACAGAAACACAGAGTCTTCTGGGTGAAGTCAAAGATCGTTTATTGGCTGCAGACCAATTACAGGTATCCTAGAAGTACAACAGCGTGTATGTTCTCAGGAGACTGCTGAAAATCATAGAAACGGACTTCATCTTAAATACACTTTTCCCTGCCTCAAGCATACATTCCTAGGTTTTATGATACGGCAATATACAAGTGTACATTACAAAGAAAAGGCAGAGTCATGATGACCATCCCACATTCCAGTTCGGCCAGCCCACAATGATTTACACAGTAAGGTTCAGATCCCACATTTGATATCAATAGGCCCCAATAAAACACGGGCAGCTCCTGTTTTGGGAAACAGGTCATAAAGCAGGAACAGTCAGGTGTGAAAGAGATTAGCCGGAGGCTCGTGTAGAATGAAAGGGTTTTATGATGGGTCAAACCCTGATGCTAATCACAGGTGGACGGAGGAAGGGGAGCTCGTGAGACCAGTTTGACCTGGGGCAGCAGAGCCAGCTGCCCAGGTCACAGAGAAGTCACGGGAAAGCACATGTACTGCAAGGCCCGTTTCTGCTCCATTATAGCCTATGTGAGGGCAATGACAAGATGGCCACCGCTCTCAAAATGGAACCCGCGTAGTGAAGCAGAATAACGTGTACACAGTGCATTCATAGCTAGAACGATATATAAAGCACTCGTACATACCGCATTAATCATTTGCGGTTCGCCAATACCAGGATAGACAGGGGTAGGGCCCTGTCCCCTACGCGGTCACAGAGATTAAAGTACGACACTGGGGGAAGTCACACCTCCTCCCACCACTAGTCCTTTTGTTTCTCGTTCCTGAGAGCGCCTCACACCTCTTAGCAGTAGGGCAGCAGGCTGTCTCAAGGGAATACTACTGTCTTTAGTCAGAAGCAGCTACTAGAACTTAGGGACAGAGATTTGGTGACTTTCTAAAGTCCCCCTTTCATGAAAAGTTACTTTAACTCCAACTTCAGCATTAAGTTGGGTTAAATGTAACAAATAATTTGATAACTTGAAGTACTATATTCGGTGGTCCCAGATGGAATTAGCATTTAACACGTCGGCTAGTAAAGCTCCATTTTAGTCCCTGGGGCTACCTGCCTTACTACAGCCAAAGCAAAAATTTTGAGTTTTCACTGTCAGGACATGTAAAGGTTTAATTCAACATGGCCTTCCTTTTAATATCTAGCACCCTCACATAGGGGCTACTAAGGCCTGCCTTAGGGTCAATTAAAATATTAAGAAGGAAGGTTTACACATGGTGAAAGTGTTATTCTGCCATGCTGAGTTGGCAGTTTAAAATCTGCTCGACAAGGCTAAAATGGCAGACCTAGAACCAGGTTTTCATTTTGTCACAGCAGTGGTGGCCCAATAAGTGCTGCAGTCCACTGTTGACATTTAACCTAGTAGCACTAGGTATACTTTGTACCACATACAAGGATCTTACAGATAAGTTAAATAAGGCAATTTGGACGTAGCAAATTGTATATACACATTGAGAAATCCAGATCACATACACTGGGGACTGGCCAGCAGGTTCCAGTGCACCTCAGAGTCAAACAACCAGCAGCATCAGTACAAACAATGGGGGGTGGTCATGCATGATATAACCCTTCCATATATCTCTCAGTAGTGAAATGGCGGTGAGGGGCATGAACTGGTTATACCTATAGCTACAGTACACAACTTCCTCTTGAATTGGGGGTAAACCTATCTGACACAGTTTTAGGATCTACCAAATATTGGAGCCATGTTTCTTCTCTTTTAAAAAACATACTTCATTGAGAAGGCAAGTTAATGACAATAGCCATGTAGCTACAAACTTACACAAAGTTTTCCTGCAATTCATTTACAGGGCCATAATCTCCAAGCGGTACATTTGCAATATCTTAGATGCTGTGTCAATGTCCGTTGGTACTACCATAGTAATTCACACTCTTGTTCCTCCTTCATAGTCCTTATCGAAAGGTCCATATTTCTTACAGATGTCGATATGATGTTTCCCTTAAGTCAGAGCTGAGGAAAAGGGCCTATCTCCAGGGCTTCTGTCAATTGAGAGCAGCGCTTGGTCTCATATAGGTGGATTTCAGGGGCTGGACATGTTCGCTGTTGATATTTGGGATTCAGGTGGCTCAGCTTGATCTGGGCATCATTGGCAGAAACATCAGGCAGTTTTGGATGCCATTCATTAAGCTTTCTGCACAGTAGAAAAAGAAAGAGATATCTCATGCCTGCCATGCCAGCAAAATGGGTTCCTCTTCTACTACTAAAGCCAATGGTAATGACAACAGAAGCCAGATGGAGAACAACATAAGATTCTAGATGAGAAGACATAACCATAGATTCCTATTGCTTTAAATATTAATGTTTCCTTGCACAACTATATGACAACATGCACTGATATATTACATAATCAAATTTGACTGTTGTTTTTGTAATAACCTGACGTGTGACCATCCTTAACATGCATATTACGTTTCCTGATTCGCGTAGGACTAGACGCCATTTTATTCTGCACATTCCAGGCATCTCGTAGTAAAGTGAAGCCTCACAGTCACCGAGAGGACTATGGTGGAACACTGCTCAGCACTGTAACTGGTCAATTGACAAAACAGCCTGACCCCTTTAAACCAAAATCTTAGGTAAAGTTTGACTGCACATATGGTATATTTGCTTGCTTGCTTTGCTTGGCCTTTATTGCTTTACAATTGTCAATGTATTGTTAAAATGGGTTTGCACAAATATCTTCTTGGTAGAGGTGACAGGAAAAATAAGTTGACTGGGTAGGTAGAACCGGGAGGAGTCCAGGGAACAGAAACATGTGTATGAGTGTGATTGCATGGTTTAGGGCAGATGGCCTAAAGACAATGTGTGGTAACAGGGAAGATAGGCAGGAGTGCCAGGACCCAAAGCACAGACCCTTGCAGAGTGTATGTGTGAGAGAAAAAGGCCCACCGATCCAGCCACCCAAGCATCCTTCACAAGCCCCACAGAGTGTTGACTGAAGAAAAAAAAAGAATAACTCAATGGAAGATTTGGGTATGAGTGTACAATACCTTCCCCCCCACTCACAAGATCTACTAGAAAAAAATACATCTGAGGGAAATGTATCCCATTGTCTATTTCCTTCCCTATCGCCCTAAATGGGAAGATCTGCGGACATAACGCTGTCAACCCTTTCCTTGATGACCATGCGTATGTGAACTGTAAGGAAGGGTGATGTGGGCTGGAAACGATAAATGTAGCAAGCTCCCAACGAATTCACGTCCATTTCATGTATCACCAATCCAAAAAGAGGCATGCATATTTTTGCAAGAGAGTGTGGGACACACTAACAAGGATGGGAAAAAGTCCTTTGCTGAACATAAATTTGACATAGAAAGATTTAAAAAACTTGCAGAAGAAACTGAAGCATCACCTGAGTAAACTAGATGCTAAACAAGGGACACTTCCTACAATGGCATGAGGGGGCACGCAGGCGTAATCATGAATCCCAGGCCCGAGGTATGAGAAATACCCACAAGGAACTAGAGTACAAAAGTAGCCACCTCATGGACAGAGTTAGTGCTTGTGCCCCACCTGTCTGCCTCCTCCATATCTATTCTCTCAGATCACTGAGCCACAGGAAAAGCTGAAAGAGAGTGAGGCCTCGAGAAAGGAGGATTTACTGGATATTTTCCTCTTGCCAGCCAAAGGGGCTCAGCATGCAGCTGCTGATGCACCCAGAGAGGGAGAAGCACCTACGGAATTAAGAGCGACTGGAGCACAGTGAGGTAACATGCAAGCGAGTGCTGCAACAGGACTTACTGACAGTAAAGCCCACAGTAGACGGGTGTGAATGTCCAGACAGAAGGCCAACTCCATAATGGACTGATACAGGGAACATATATGATCTGCTCCAGGATGTAAACCCTTGAGAATGTATCCCCAGCTTTACCCTAGAAATTGTAACACAAACCACTGAACAATTGTCTAGAAGGGGTTTCCTATCTCCTCACTCCAGTAATGCTGTCAATGAGGGCCCTTCACCTTCTTCTCTCCCTTGAGGGAGAGAAATGCAGTTCTGCCTCTGCAAGTTTGATTTCTTCTGATAAGCACCACCTGTCCTCTGATTGAGGTGAAGCCATTCGTAAGTTGCTCACCCTGTAACTGTCTCCCAGGTACGTACCTTTCTGTACATGGTTGGGTGTTTCAGAAAGTGGGTCATGGGCTCTGCTGAATTGGCAATGCCCTTACAAGATTCCATCAGAAAAGACTTCCCTGAACCTTTGAAGTGGTCTGGCAAAACCAAAACTGCCTTTTATAAATATTACAGAATCACTGAGTTGTGCATCCGCTTTAGGGCTCCATTATTGTGTACAACTTTTACTTTGTATGCTCTTAAACACCTATTATTCATCAGTTCTAGACTCAGTCATGGTTGAGCTCCCACCATGTTTTCAGTGTGTGGAGGCTGTTGCAAATCTTTTTGAACTGTTTCATGCCTCACTTTGTTGTTGCCCTTCTCCTCACTATGAAACCCCAGCACCTTTCTACAGCTCGATTATCCCAGTAAGAAATGTTATTGTTGCCTGCTCCTCATTTCACTTTGACATGGTGTCTAGCCCTGAAAACTGTTCTTTAATGCCCACGTGTGCGGCGGGGGAGTCCTATGATTGGGTCCTCATAACTTCTCATGTGAGCAAATTCCAGGATGATTTAACAGATGTGACCTATTCCTATCTGCACATATGTTTTCTGTTAATGGATCATTTCACAGAAATAATGATGGTGTCTTAGTTGCTGGTTATGCTGTATCTACCATATATAAATGTCAAAGTGTGGAAAGTTTTTGTTTTGAAAAAGTGAAATCCGCTAAAGTTGCGGAGCTCGTTGCTCTCACCAGAGCCTGCGTCCTGGCCAAAGAAAAGATTGTGAGAGTGTAGCCAGATTCAAAGTATGAGTTTGGAGTGATGCACAACTTTGGGCTCCTCTTGGTGTGGAGGGGTTTCTTAAAATCTGCTGAAAACCCCCATAAAGACTGTCAAGTATGTTAAAAAACATCTAAATGCACCGAAATTGCCCGAGTGTGCTGAACACCAGCATCCTCACGATGATGTCTCAAGGGGTATCACCTTAACCTTATGAGCTACTAATAATGCTGAGTTGTCTAAAACAGCTGATGGTGCCATGTATTTTGTGAGAACTGATTTATTTCCTGTGCCTTCCCTGAAAGATCCATCTCAATTGCAGCAGCAAGGTTCCAAAAGTGAACAAGCATTTGCAATGCAATAGGTCTCGCATTTACGCGAGTTTGAGCTATTAACATTGCAAATGGCAATGCCTTTTATTCTTGTTTTAGTTTTTAATACATAAATAAAAGGCATTGTCATTTGCAATGTCAATAGCTCAAACTTGCATAAAAGCGAGACCTATTGCATTGCAAATGCTAACGGCTGTCCTGCAGTTCCTCGGGGCACAAGCAGGCATCCACTTCTGTGAGGACAGCTGATCTCAGCAAAAAGACAGAAGTGGATGCCTGTCCACAGTCCCACGGACACGCGCACGCTGTTTGCAATGGACAAATGGCGAGAGCAGCCATCTTTGTCCATTGCAGACGCGTGCATGAGAGCCCTCGCAGAATTGATTCCAAAAGGTGCTCTCCTGGCTAGAGCAGCGCATGCGCTGCTTTCGCCAGGCGAGACCTAAAAACCGCCGTGGATCAAGCTGAAATGAGAAAAAGCCCCTGAGGGGTTGTGGAAACACAGCATCGGGTGTGTCATCGCACAGAAACTACTACTCCCCAACCTCACCAGGTTGCATCATAGAGCAGTCCATGTTGGTAGGGATGGCATGATATGTGCTGCAGCAATCCATTGGTTTGCACCCTTCTTTTCTTCGATAGTCCCGAAATATTGCCAGTCCTGTGCCATCGGTCTGTCCCGTATTGTTGGAAAGGATATTAAGACCATCCTGGCTGCTCGCCCTCCCACTTGAGGGCCTCTTCGTGCACCTTAAAACTTTTTCCATATGCCAAGCAGTTGTACCCACTTGTTTGTTTTGATATTTGTATGTTTTCAGGATGGGTGAAAGTGTACCTCTGTGCCCCGGTAGATGCCATCAGAGTATCCTAGTGATTGCTCAGAGATGTTATCACTTGGTTCAGGGTACTGAACCAGATCTTGAGAGTCCACGGAACACACTTCGTGTCAGCTGTAGTACAAGCAGTTTGTAAGGCTCTAGGGATAGACCAGTACTTCCATTGTGCATCTAATCCGGAATCAATGGGGAAAGCAGAACAGAACAATGTCACCTTTATAAACAAGAAAGCAAAAATATGCTCAAAAACCCAGTTGAAATGGCTGGATGCTCTGTCACTTGTATTGTGGTCCCTCAGAGCAATTCCCTCAGAGAAAACAAACTTGAGCTATTATTAAATAGTTAAGGGACTATCAATGGTGTGGCCCCTAAATCCTGCAGTCTCAGCTGCAAAATTAGACTTACAACAGAATAATGATGCAGACTCACAGAATTGCAGAAAGCTTATATGATGTCTATAATTTTAATTCTGAGATCCAAGCAACTTTACCTGAGAGTCTGACTGAGCAGCCTGCCACTCCCCCAACCCAAAGATTGGGTGTACATACACGCAAACCGACGGAAGTACGCCAGGAAGCCTAGCAGGCATGAACCATGCCACATTTGGCTTATCACCCCTACAGCTGGTAAAGGTCATGATCTGGCGACGTGGACCCAAATATCTCACTCCAAACAAGCCCTTCCTCCTAGTGACAACATGGTTCCTTTTCCTGTTTCTGGGAATGTTCCTGGCCCAGGATCTGTATACCCTGTTGAGACTGCCTCTACTGGTATACTTAACAACCTCAGGAGCCACTCTTAAACTGAAAAAGGACAGGATATAATATATTTTAAAGACATTAAGGGTTCTACCAGGGGTCATTAAATCTGGAGTAGTTTAATCACGTCAGAGATAGCGATGAGTACTATCTATGTTCAAAACGTCGCATATGTATAACATTTGTAGAGGACCGTATTTGGCAAGAAAGTTTTTATAAGTATATAAATATAAAATAAATTGTTACAATTATAAGGTATATACAAAAAGGTCTTCATAAACCAATGGTGCTCTGTGAAGTAAGTGATCACACAGTGCAAGCGAGGAAAACAACAACAAAAAGAATGCCTGGGACCGTGATTAGGAGGAGAAGAAGGCGGTAGACAAAAAATTACCAACATGATATTGTAGAGAGTAGTTACATGGAGCATATACAACTATACAGAATTAATGGCATTCGTTTAAAATTGCTCCTAGATAGTCATTATAATTTCAAAGACGCTTTTTTGCCATGCATTGTCAACGGCATTTCGACTCGTAAAAAGAGTTTCCAGATTCATCATCAGGATAAAAGGATTTTCAGAGCACACAGTAGATCCTATGAATTATATAAATATGTGTATCCAAAATTCCAGATTAGACGTATACGGAATAATAGGATGTCAGTTGGCACAGGGAGGTACATTTGAGAGGGAGAGGCAGCTAAATCAGGTAGCTTGTTCTCTTGGGAAAAGTGGAGTTAAACAGAAGCCTGAATATTGGGGCTCAGTCTTCCACATTAGCTGTTGGCATCAGTGTGTTAAGGGAAGGGCTTGAATGAATCAGGGAGGCCTGTGAAAGAGCAATCTCTATTCTGAAAGGCTTAGCAGTGGAATGAGTCCTGGTATGACCCTTTTTGCCTTTAAAATTTGCTGCTATCCTGCCACTTGGCAGTGGGGTAGGCCTGGCGTGTTCATCCTCTCTGCCTGCTCTCCCCCACCACCACACAATGCTGACACTGCAGCTTGTCTCTGTTACCAACTCCATCTGAGGTAAGTGGCCCTGTCCCAGATAAAGGATCCCCTTGTGGTCTGGCCTGATCTCTCTGCAGCTTCCTTGAGCATTTGGTTGGTGGTGAGTTACATCCTTGCAACAGGAAGGGGAATTATTCCAAGGCCTATCTGTACTGACCCTATCTTTTGGCGGAGATTCCACTCTGCCTATGGGAACTTCTCCTATGTGCTCCTGGTAAAAAAACATACAGACAAATTAGTAATCTTCCCTGGGAGGTAGCATCCCTTTGATTGGTGTACCTGTTTGTCATGACGGCACTTGCATTGATCTCTTTTACAATGGGCACCAATTGCCAGAGTGTACCACATATCCCCCACTTCTTATCAAGTTTAACAATCCTTTGGGCTGGAGCAGACCAGATGTGTCTCAACTTGCACTGACTGACTCAGGATTTATCGGTGAGCATGTTAAAGTGATCGTCTTTCGTATGTTCGTTGGAAAGAGTGAATGTGACTGTCTTGCAGAGAACATTCCTTTCAAATCACGCCCTTATGAATTCCATCTTCCCATTGGACTACTGTTTCATAAGCATCATCAGCAAAGGGGCTACGCATGTTTCATTTGTGGGTCCCGAATCTTTCCATGCTCACCCTGGACTAGACTGAGACCACTATTGCCAGATTTATTGTGCAATAAGGCACTTTTAAGACCACCCTTTACAGTAAATGCATACTAGGCAAGCACTTTCTACTAGAACTAGATTCTTTTATGCCTTAATCCCAACTGCTGCTTTAGACCATGCAATACGAAATGCAGAAATCTTCGAGAGATCACTAACTCCACCGCATTAGGTTTAAGATTAGCGGTAGATTAGTTAGACACACATGCCAAAATGCTGATTCAGAATACAATGCCACTAGGTTGCATGTTGCAAAAGGAACAAATGATGGAAGGAATGCTGAACAATGCAAACATTCACCCCCAGTCACAAAGATCTGGGTTTAATCCATCGTCCTTTTGCTCACCATACCATCCCAGTTTGGACCCAGCCATTTGCAAATCAGTCTTGACTCTGTTTCTCATGATTAGCAAAAAAGTGTCGGTTTGCGCTGTTGTAGGTTCTGGATGTTACACACATCTCCCTGGAACCTCTCACAGAAGTTTTTAGACTACTTGCTATTGAATTGTTGTGAAGGGTTTCACCTCCCAGCAAAAAAGGCTGGCTGTGAAAACATAACCATCTATTCCTGCTGCCTTAAATATTAATGTTTCCTTGAACTTGTATGCCATAATTTGCAATGATATATTATAAACACATTTGAATGCCGTTTTATATTTACTATGCATGTCGGAAATGTACATACCACTGGTATAATTTGTGCAACTATGCCATTACGCCTCTTCACATAATCATGAACTATTCACTGTAAAAATGTACAGTGAAATGCTCCATTTGCAATAACAATTTACTGTAGACGCACAGGAGCAACAGAATGCGAGCTGCAGTTGTTCGCAGTGCTTTTAACTGTGTCCTTGCACAAGCCATTGAAAAGAATGCATTTCACTCTAAAATACAGCACAAAATGACAGATTTGCATTTCCCATAATTATGTGTCATTTTGTGAAAATGTCACGTAATTACACAAAAGCAAATTATACAAATCCCTCACACCACTCAAAATGAACCTTAAGTGTCCATCAGCCTTAACATGCATGTTAGGTTAGGTGATTCTCCTAGGTCTAGACGCCATTTTATTTGCGGTAGTACATCAACACATTTCCTACATCTTGTGGTAAAGAATAGCTTCACTTTCAATAATTACAACAGAAGCACAATTTATTTAGGAAAATAAAGAATTGTGCGGTATGTTTATGTATCTTTATGTTCGATTCAATGTTCTCTCTGTGAGAAGATCCTGCCTCCTGCTCGTAAGACATTTTTGTTGAAGTGACAATTTGTGTTCCGTGTTTATACTCCATAGATTTGTATTGAGAGTGTATAAGAACTGTTTGAAATTGTATACATTTTACCATTAGATGCTCTGACTGTCTTTTTGAACAAGAGCTCTGGTCACTGAAAATGACCAATTGCTGTTCTATAATGTGTTTTGCATTTTTGCATTAAATGCATGTTGGGACTTATTCATATCTCCCAATGTTGTATTTTTATTTTAATGCTGAACTCCAATTTGCATTTAGTCTCATCCAAGGTGCTGCCATTCTTGTTCCGTTGAACAATTAAATAGCAAAGGCATTGAAGGGAGAGGTAATATCCAGGCAATTGTCAACCTGAACTTCAGGAACATCCCTAGACCGAAGTAAGGGCCATATGTATGAAAGAAAATGTCTTATTAATGGAACGAATTGCAATTTCGGTCCGTTATGAAATTCAATATTGCCTTTCCATATATACAAAGACCTAAACGCGGTTGTAAATTGCAATTTCTACCCAAGCACATGTACAAAGCATTAAAATGCGAAATGGGCATTTAGGAAATGCTATTACCATTGAATCCAAGTCAATGGCACCCATGTGCAAATTAGGAAAAGCCACCCCAAATTACAGTTTTGTTAGTGCTATAGAGCGCAAACATGCCCTTAGTGCATTTGTGCGCTTTACATCTGCGCCACATTTTTTAGGGGTACATCAAGGGTGGCTTAGTTCCATGTGCACCCTTGGTTTTGCAATTCCAAATTTGCGATTTTCTATTAGTAAATTGTAAATTTGGAAATGCCAAACGATTCATACCTATGGGCCTTTAGCATTCCCTAAATAGCGATTTCCTACTAGCGATTCCGACTCTGTAGTAATCTCTATTAGGAAATCGCTATTTTTGTCCCTTCCATTTTGTATTTCCTAAATAGCGATTTCTTAGGATTCACTATTTATGAATTGCAAACTGGAAGTTTCGTACATATGGCCCAAAATGTACTATCACTGTTGGCAGTGCAAATACATGGGGTAGACCTTCTCCAAAATCTGCAAACAGCTTGACTGGCCTGTTTTGGACTTGTTTGCTTTCAACCAAACTTTGAAGCTGCCTAGATCTTGTTCTAGAACTCCAATAGCGATTTCTTAGGATTCACTATTTATGAATTGCAAACTGGAAGTTTCGTACATATGGCCCAAAATGTACTATCACTGTTGGCAGTGCAAATACATGGGGTAAACCTTCTCCAAAATCTGCAAACAGCTTGACTGGCCTGTTTTGGACTTGTTTGCTTTCCACCAAACTTTGAAGCTGCCTAGATCTTGTTCTAGAACTCCACCCCGTCTGACTTAATAGCTTTGTGCCGTTTATGGTCTACATGCTCACATTATGCATTTTACCTTCATCTCTGTTCACAAAGTTGTTGAGCAGGGGGCAAAACTGTGATTTTATCTTTCTTTTGGATGACGTGATTTCCTCTTCTACAAAAATTAGCACAAAGTTAGGGTTATATTGTGTGGTTATTTTCAAACCCTTTGAGTCTCCGGTTTCAATCAGTGAGGTGGCCTCAGCAGTGCGGAGGTCTTGCAGCTTATCCGATCTGATGGCCCAGATAACTATTTGGGGGCCTCTCAAAGATGATGTGTTGGCAGGGCATTCCAAACATTGAATTGTGATGGGTCCTTGATTCTCTGTCTTTTCCGCAGGGGTTTTGAGGTGGGTTGTGTGGTGCCTATTTTTTATGTACAATTGTCTGCCATTCAAGATTGGGGCAACTTGGGCCGTGTGTAGCTGCATGCTGCCATTTGTATCTTGAGATGGACATTGTATAGGCCTATGAATAAGTCTATGTTTCCCTAATGTACTCTCCCTCTAAGGCTTAAAAAGGATAATGAATGTATGTAATGAAATAATAAGCTAACCGCATCAGCGGCAGCTCCTCCGTTATGGCGGAGGAGCGTCGCCCTTCCGGGCAGCACACTCCATATCTAAAAATTAAATGAAAAAAAAATGGGTTTAAAACCCATTTTATTTTTTGTTCTCGCCTGAGCCAGCGCATGCGCTGCTCTGCGAGACATTTAGTAAACAGGCATTTAAAAGTCCTACCAAAAGCTGGCTGGCCTAGAGCGTGCGGTTACGCGCACAATGACGAGCAGAGGCGCCATATGGCTTTCCTCTCTCGTCATGGTGCGCGCACATCGCACACCACTCGCCAGCCTACTTTCACTTTTCCCATCGCGTGCGCGCGCATCACTCGCGTCCACTTTTTGCTTGCGCTTCTTATTTAACTTTAAGCGCGATGCGCTCGCGCTTGTGATTAACTTGTTTTGTATGTGAGTAGTACGGACTTTGTCAATTATTCGTAACCCTCAGAGAGTCCAAAGAAGAATAGCAAAGACTATTAATAAACAGCAGCTACACCATCATGAAGGCAAGAAAGACACAATATGTTACGATGTGCTGGAAAGACAGCTTCTTTGTTGTTGTAACGCCCTGAACGTCTCAGGATCGTTGAACAGACACGATAATGAGGACGCAACCACTTGTGAAGGGTTAGTTATTTTAATGAAGGCAAAAATAATACAAAGAATAAACAAAAGTTATAGTCACTGGAATCCTCCAGGCTAAGTACGTTACCAGCCCACAGCACGGATGGTCCTAACCGTCCTCTGCATATACGCCGATCCCGGCGTATGCCAACAGAGGGCAGAAATGAAATGGCCGACAATGCCAATCGGTAGGCTGTGAGGGGCACGAAGAGTGTTGGGGAGAATCGAGGAGTCAGGGAAACACCCAGCCGGGGTCTCTACCTGAAGGGAGCAGCCGCTCAACCTCTTCCTCAGACTGCACCGGGACGCGGAGTCACCACCTGGTGATGCGTCACCGATACCCCAATCAAAAGCAAGAAGACTGAACCGAGAGCAGCCGCTCGATCGATCCTGTGGACTTCCGAGTCTGTAACGCGGCAAACACCTCCTGGTGTGCGTTACAGCTGGCAGTCCCTGTATCTCTGGTCGGGCTGGGAGTTACGACTCCAACCAGCAAAAGCGCCACTGCGCTTTGACTCAGCCGAGTCAAAAAGCGAAGCTCAATGGTTGACCGGTAGAGCTTCCGGGTCCTTCACAGGTGACGATGGGGCAAGACACGGCCCAGGGAGTAACGACTCGACCTACCTCCGTTCTTGCCTTTCTGGAGCACCACTCCGGAACACTGCTCTACACGAAGCAGGTACGTCGGTGTAAACACAATATCCGACAGCGTTGTACCTCCCGGTTCCTCCCTTTATAGGGCGTGTTTTCTTTGAGTTATGTAACAGCTCTCCTGTTTACATAAGGGCATGTTTTCTTTGAGTTATGTAACAGCTCTCCTGTTTACATAAGGGCGTGTTTTCCTTGAGTTATGTAACAGCTCTCCTGTTTACATAACCTCTCAACCGCTAAGCATCCTGGGAGATGTAGTCCGTTTTCGCTGGTTACCGTTTTCCTCCCCTCGCATGACAGGAATTCTTGACAGTACATCCTCCCTCTCAGCGGCTCCCCACGGGTCCAGCGCTGGCAGGAAAACGCCGATGGAACAAGGAGACCAAGCGCGGAGCATGAACCCCTTCAGCCGGTTCCCATGATTGCTCCTCCGGGCCATAGCCTTTCCACGCAACCTGCCTTCGGAACGCGTTGAGATACTGCACCAGGTCGTTGGATCCCTGTCTCAACTCAAGCATTTCACGGTCCGCCGTGTACGAGTCAGCCCTTCTGTCGAATACCTTCAGGAATTCCTCGCGAAAAGCACCCCAATCACATAAGATGGGGTCGTCCCTGCTCACCAGAGGTACGGCCCATTGTGCCGCGTTTCCAGCAAAATAGGAAATAAGGAAAGCCACACGAGCCTGACTCGTGGGGAACGCCTTTGGTTTGCACGAGAAATGTAGCGCCACTTGTGTGAGGAATACCTGCACTGTGTTAGGATCCCCACTGTACCTCTCTGGTGTTGCCAAGGGGATGGCTACCGGCATTTCCACTACTACCGCAGGGGTCTGGTTCGTGAGGGAGGTGCTGGGCGTGAGCGGGTCCAATTGGATAGCATCCAGTCTGGCTTTTACATCGGCTGTTTCTTGCCTAGAGGCAGCCAATTCAACTTGCACGGTCGCTAAAGCAGCCAGCACATCATCAAGTGTTGCCATGTCTGTTATCGACCGGGAGACAGTTAGTGTTATTAATGGTCGGATATTTTGTAACGCCCTGAACGTCTCAGGATCGTTGAACAGACACGATAATGAGGACGCAACCACTTGTGAAGGGTTAGTTATTTTAATGAAGGCAAAAATAATACAAAGAATAAACAAAAGTTATAGTCACTGGAATCCTCCAGGCTAAGTACGTTACCAGCCCACAGCACGGATGGTCCTAACCGTCCTCTGCATATACGCCGATCCCGGCGTATGCCAACAGAGGGCAGAAATGAAATGGCCGACAATGCCAATCGGTAGGCTGTGAGGGGCACGAAGAGTGTTGGGGAGAATCGAGGAGTCAGGGAAACACCCAGCCGGGGTCTCTACCTGAAGGGAGCAGCCGCTCAACCTCTTCCTCAGACTGCACCGGGACGCGGAGTCACCACCTGGTGATGCGTCACCGATACCCCAATCAAAAGCAAGAAGACTGAACCGAGAGCAGCCGCTCGATCGATCCTGTGGACTTCCGAGTCTGTAACGCGGCAAACACCTCCTGGTGTGCGTTACAGCTGGCAGTCCCTGTATCTCTGGTCGGGCTGGGAGTTACGACTCCAACCAGCAAAAGCGCCACTGCGCTTTGACTCAGCCGAGTCAAAAAGCGAAGCTCAATGGTTGACCGGTAGAGCTTCCGGGTCCTTCACAGGTGACGATGGGGCAAGACACGGCCCAGGGAGTAACGACTCGACCTACCTCCGTTCTTGCCTTTCTGGAGCACCACTCCGGAACACTGCTCTACACGAAGCAGGTACGTCGGTGTAAACACAATATCCGACAGCGTTGTACCTCCCGGTTCCTCCCTTTATAGGGCGTGTTTTCTTTGAGTTATGTAACAGCTCTCCTGTTTACATAAGGGCGTGTTTTCTTTGAGTTATGTAACAGCTCTCCTGTTTACATAAGGGCGTGTTTTCCTTGAGTTATGTAACAGCTCTCCTGTTTACATAACCTCTCAACCGCTAAGCATCCTGGGAGATGTAGTCCGTTTTCGCTGGTTACCGTTTTCCTCCCCTCGCATGACAGGAATTCTTGACAGTTGTATAGAACGCCCAGGTTGCTTAACAACGCGTTCTGTGAACTTGTTTTAGGTAGTAATTTAAGTACACACACATTTACCGTCAGCATTTTTATACACTCCGCTGCTCCACACCTTCCCCTGCAGCACCCACTTCATTCCGGAGAAAGCGCACAGCAAAATCAGAGTCCAATCCCAGCCGCGTAATTAGACTCCCTTTCAAATCACGTCTCAAACAGAAAGCAAAACCACACGAACAATCCGTAATCCTAACCAGCGCGCATTACCCGACATTCCCAATCCCACGAGTGAGACACTAAAAAAACAATATATAGGCCTAAGAGCAGGTTACGGTTTTAGTAGCAACATACCTGTAAGAAACAGGCAGGCTAATGCAGGCCCGGTCAACCAGGGCGACATGGTCACAGCGAGCCAGCCACCCTCCCTCTGTCGCCATGGGCTCCCTCTCTCACCGCAGGACCACCAGCAGCCCTCCGTGCGCCGTCCCACTCATCGTGTCTCATGCTGTCCACAATGGTACGGGATTCAGAAATGAAACTATTTACAGCGGTGGGAGGAGCCTGCTGAGAAACCACACGCACTCACCTGGCAGTGAGGCGGCGGGGGTTCCCGGGACCAGTTCGTCTTCTGTATGTGCTAGATTTATTATTCTAGTGAGAGCGATTGTACATGTTTACAACCGAGTTTTCAGTCTTCTTTGCCATTTAAGATTAGACAACGTGAAATTCAAGTTTTTCGCGATGTGAGGTATTTTCTCTCGTTTTTTTTTACAGTAACTTCAAAGAAATGTTTTACAGTTACTGTAAAGAAAACACGAGCAAAATACCCCCTCCACCTAACTGCAGAGAAAACACGAGCAAATACCCCCTCCAGCCAAACGGTAAAACCAAAATCAGATGCTGAATGTGTTGCTACAATAAGTCCATTCCACTGAAACTAGCTTAAAGACGCGACGCAGCGCAGCCCAGGGGGTTTTGGTTACTCTACAGACGTGAACGCACTCCTTTCCTAACTAAGCGTCGGATTTTAGCAGAGCCCTGCACTGACAGCAGAGTAGAAACAATCTGGCCGCACGCAAAATTGTTGTCAGGCGGACTATGGCTGCTTTTCATCATGCTTGGCATTCACTGACACGGGAAACAGCCATCACAACGCAGGCATAACAACGCACAACCATTACAACGCAACTTTTACAACGCAAGATCTATTACAACGCATGCTATTACAACGCATGCCAATACAACGTAAGTATGGGTAAGTTTTTAATTAAAAAAATTACCTTACCCTGTAAGTTTTAAAATTTTAAACTATTTACTTACCCTACACAAGCACCCACCAAGGAGTAACAATAGTAATTATTATCCCTACACTATCCAGCACTTACCCCATTGAAGCACCCACCCAGGAGTAACAATAGTAATTAGTACCCCAACACTAATTAGTACCCCTACACTATCCAATAATTACCCTACACAAGCACCCACCCAGGAGTAACAATAGTAATTATTACACCTACACTAACAAGCACTTACCCTACTGATGCATACCCCCTGGAGTAAGAATAGTAATTATTACCCCTACACTATCCAATACTTACCCTAATGAAGCACCCACCCTGGAGTAAGAATAGTAATTATTACTCCTACACTATCCAATACTTACCCTAAAGAAGCACACCCCCTGGAGTAAGAATATAAATCAGTACCCCTACACTATCCAGCACTTACCCTAATGTAGCACCCACCCTGGAGTAAGAATAGAAATTAGTACCCCTACACTATCCAATACTTACCCTACTGATGCACACCCCCTGGAGTAAGAATAGTAATTATTACCCCTACACTATCCAGCACTTACCCTACTGATGCACACCCCTGGAGTAAGAATAGTAATTAGTACCCCTACACTATCCAGCAATTACCCTACTGATGCACACCCCCTGCAGTAAGAATAGTAATTAGTACCCATACACTAATAAACACTTACCCTCCTGATGCACATCCCCTGGAGTAAGAATAGTAATTATTACCCCCACACTATCCATCTCTTACCCTAATGAAGCACCCACCCTGGAGTGAGAATAGTAATTAGTACCCCTACACTATCCAATACTTACCCTACTGATGCACACCCCCTGGAGAAAGAATAGTAATTATTACCGCTACTCTATCCAATACTTACCCTATTGATACACTCCCACCCTGGAGTAAGAATAGTAATTATTACTCCTACACTATCCAATACTTACCCTAAAGAAGCACACCCCCTGGAGTAAGAATATAAATTAGTACCCCTACACTATCCAGCACTTACCCTAATGTAGCACCCACCCTGGAGTAAGAATAGAAATTAGTACCCCTACACTATCCAATACTTACCCTACTGATGCACACCCCCTGGAGTAAGAATAGTAATTATTACCCCACACTATCCAGCACTTACCCTACTGATGCACACCCCCTGGAGTAAGAATAGTAATTAGTACCCCTACACTATCCAGCAATTACCCTACTGATGCACACCCCTGCAGTAAGAATAGTAATTAGTACCCATACACTAACAAGCACTTACCCTCCTGATGCACATCCCCTGGAGTAAGAATAGTAATTATTACCCCCACACTATCCATCTCTTACCCTAATGAAGCACCCATCCTGGAGTAAGAATAGTAATTAGTACCCCTACACTATCCAATACTTACCCTACTGATGCACACCCCCTGGAGAAAGAATAGTAATTATTACCCCTACTCTATCCAATACTTACCCTACTGATACACTCCCACCCTGGAGTAAGAATAATAATTAGTACCCCTACATTATACAGCCCTTACCCTGAAGAAGCACACCCCTTGGAGTAAGAATAGAAATTAGTACCCCTACACTATCCAGCACTTACCCTAATGTAGCGCCCACCCTGGAGTAAGAATAGAAATTAGTACCCCTACACTATCCAATACTTACCCTACTGATGCACACCCCCTGGAGTAAGAATAGTAATTATTACCCCTACACTATCCAGCACTTACCCTACTGATGCACACCCCCTGGAGTAAGAATAGTAATTAGTACCCCTACACTATCCAGCACTTACCCTACTGATGCACACCCCCTGGAGTAAGAATAGTAATTATTACCCCTACACTATCCAGCACTTACCCTACTGATGTACACCCCCTGGAGTAAGAATAGTAATTATTACCCATACACTATCCAGCACTTACCCTACTGATGCACACCCCCTGGAGTAAGAATAGTAATTAATACCCCTACACTAACAAGCACTTACCCTACTGATACACACCCCCTGGAGTAAGAATAGTAATTATTACAAATACACTATCAAAAAATTACCCTAATGAAGCACCCACCCTGGAGTAAGAATAGTAATTAGTACCCCTACACTATCCAGCACTTACCCTAATGTAGCGCCCACCCTGGAGTAAGAATAGAAATTAGTACCCCTACACTATCCAATACTTACCCTACTGATGCACACCCCCTGGAGTAAGAATAGTAATTATTACCCCTACACTATCCATCACTTACCCTACTGATGCACACCCCCTGGAGTAAGAATAGTAATTAGTACCCCGACACTATCCAGCACTTACCCTACTGATGCACACCCCCTGGAGTAAGAATAGTAATTATTACCCATACACTATCCAGCACTTACCCAACTGATGCACACCCCCTGGAGTAAGAATAGTAATTAATACCCCTACACTAACAAGCACTTACCCTACTGATACACACCCCCTGGAGTAAGAATAGTAATTATTACAAATACACTATCCAAAAATTACCCTAATGAAGCACCCACCCTGGAGTAAGAATAGTAATTAGTACCCATACACTATCCAGCACTTACCCTACTGATGCACACCCCCTTGAGTAAGAATAGTAATTGTTACCCCTACACTATCCAGCCCTTACCCTAAAGATGCACCCACCCTGGAGTAAGAATAGTAATTAGTACCCCTACACTATCCAATACTTGCCAAACTGATGCACACCCCCTGGAGTAAGAATAGTAATTAGTACCCCTACACTATCCAATACTTGCCTTACTGATGCACACCCCCTGGAGTAAGAATAGTAATTATTACCCTTTGAGTATACAGCACTAACCATAATAATGTACACTCCTGAAGTTAAATTAGAAATTAATCTTTTTTTTAATATTTTTAAAATTTATAACAAAAAATTGTTATAAAAAAGTAATTATTACACCTACACTAACAAGCACTTACCCTACTGATGCATACCCCCTGGAGTAAGAATAGTAATTATTACCCCTACACTATCCAATACTTACCCTAAAGAAGCACACCCCCTGGAGTAAGAATAGAAATTAGTACCCCTACACTATCCAGCACTTACCCTAATGTAGCACCCACCCTGGAGTAAGAATAGAAATTAGTACCCCTACACTATCCAATACTTACCCTACTGATGCACACCCCCTGGAGTAAGAATAGTAATTATTACCCCTACACTATCCAGCCCTTACCCTAAAGAAGCACACCCCCTGGAGTAAGAATAGAAATTAGTACCCCTACACTATCCAGCACTTACCCTAATGTAGCACCCACCCTGGAGTAAGAATAGAAATTAGTACCCCTACACTATCCAATACTTACCCTACTGATGCACACCCCCTGGAGTAAGAATAGTAATTATTACCCCTACACTATCCAGCCCTTACCCTAAAGAAGCACACTCCCTGGAGTAAGAATAGAAATTAGTACCCCTACACTATCCAGCACTTACCCTAATGTAGCACCCACCCTGGAGTAAGAATAGAAATTAGTACCCCTACACTATCCAATACTTACCCTACTGATGCACACCCCCTGGAGTAAGAATAGAAATTATTACCCCTACACTATCCAGCACTTACCCTACTGATGCACACCCCCTGGAGTAAGAATAGTAATTAGTACCCCTACACTATCCAGCAATTACCCTACTGATGCACACCCCCTGGAGTAAGAATAGTAATTAGTACTCATACACTAACAAGCACTGACCCTCCTGATGCACATCCCCTGGAGTAAGAATAGTAATTATTACCCCTACACTACCCAATACTTACCCTACTGATGCACACCCCCTGGAGTGAGAATACTAATTATTACCCCTACTCTATCCAATACTTACCCTACTGATACACTCCCACCCTGGAGTAAGAATAATAATTAGTACCCTTACACTATCCAGCCCTTACCCTAAAGAAGCACACACCCTGGAGTAAGAATAGAAATTAGTACCCCTACACTATCCAGCACTTACCCTAATGTAGCACCCACCCTGGAGTAAGAATAGTAATTAGTACCCCTACACTATCCAGCACTTACCCTACTGATGCACACCCCCTGGAGTAAGAATAGTAATTATTACCCCTACACTATCCAGCACTTACCCTACTGATGCACACCCCCTGGAGTAAGAATAGTAATTATTACCCCTACACTATCCAGCACTTACCGTACTGATACACACCCCCTGAAGTAAGAATAGTAATTATTACAAATACACTATCCAAAAATTACCCTAATGAAGCACCCACCCTGGAGTAAGAAAAGTAATTAGTACCCATACACTATCCAGCACTTACCCTACTGATGCACACCCCCTTGAGTAAGAATAGTAAATATTACCCCTACACTATCCAGCACTTACCCTAAAGATGCACACCCCCTGGAGTAAGAATAGTAATTATTACCCCTACACTATCCAGCACTTACCCTACTGATGCACACGCCCTGGAGTAAGAATAGTAATTAGTACCCATAAACTAACAATCACTTACCCTCCTGATGCACATCCCCTGGAGTAAGAATAGTAATTATTACCCCTACACTATCCAGTACTTACCCTACTGATGCACACCCCCTGGAGTAAGAATAGTAATTAGTACCCATACACTATCCAGCACTTACCCTACTGATACACACACCCTGGAGTAAGAATAGAAATTATTACCCCTACACTATCCAGCACTTACCCTACTGATGCACACCCCCTGGAGTAAGAATAGTAATTAGTACCCCTACACTATCCAGCAATTACCCTACTGATGCACACCCCCTGGAGTAAGAATAGTAATTAGTACTCATACACTAACAAGCACTGACCCTCCTGATGCACATCCCCTGGAGTAAGAATAGTAATTATTACCCCTACACTACCCAATACTTACCCTACTGATGCACACCCCCTGGAGTGAGAATACTAATTATTACCCCTACTCTATCCAATACTTACCCTACTGATACACTCCCACCCTGGAGTAAGAATAATAATTAGTACCCTTACACTATCCAGCCCTTACTGTGGAAATATGAATTTTCGTGATCCATTATGTCCCCTATCTTAGACCCCAACGGCTCCATGTATAAGCTACAAGTACATGTATGTTCCCTCCAGTTCCAGTTATGAAGACGCAAACATATGTGCGTCCACCGTCAACATGTCCTCTTGCAGATCCGCCATGAATGGGCCGGATATTCTATTCCTAAGTATGAAAGGCCACCGACTTTGTATGGCTCAGTTACTCTATTTTGCAGTTCAGGCGAATAGGCCCTGAATGCTGCCATCAAGCCTTTCCCTGCTTCCTACCTCTGACAGCTCCAGTCTGAGCTCACATCTGTATCCATGAACTTTGTCCTACTCCCTGCGCGGCTAACGGTGCCTGACTTCGGCCTGTCTGCCTGCCAAAAACTGTATTTCACCTTCAAGATTATCTGCTCCGCTCCTCATCCAATGCATTCCTGTCTAGTAGTTTAAGTAAACATTCTTCCAGCTACCGAGCAAAGAGCCCGGCCTTGCTGTCCTCGTGCAAGTAATTCATAGCCCCGGTTACTATGGAAGATTTCTGCCCTCGCATCCCATGTAGACACTTAGACGCTTATGCAGTCAGTATAGAATAGATTCTGCCCGAGAAACCTTTCCTTTTGGATAACATAGTTCTTTAAACATAGGATATTAGATATGATTTGGGATTAGGTTGACTTGACCCCTCAGACTTCTGTCTCCACATGTAGAGCTAAATGTCAAGTCCCCTTCACCCTCTAGTTGCACATCAATCACACGTCATGCGGCTGCGTGCGCATCTCTGCCAAGTATTTCTGCTGACATTGCAGGATTCTCTTATGGATCCACCCACTTGTGACATCATGTTCAATGACGTATTTCAGTTACGCCTAGTTCCGCCTATTTCTAGTTACGCATGCATATATTTTTCTATCTTATCAGTTGTTACGCCTCCTGCATCTGTTTCATTGTAATGCCTTTTCTATAAAAATGCTTACTTGTCAATAATGTACAGAGCGCGCTCCCTTTTGCCCTTCCTTGGGTCTTCACTTCCTGAACCTCCGCGGTGATGGAACATGATACCTACAATTCTGAATTGTATAAGGAATAAAGTCCTTTCAGAACCTCTAATACCACGGATTCTGCCTCTCATTTTACTGAGTTATTCTTATTATATTTCCCGTATCAAAAATAGTACAGGTAATTAAATTATTTACCACATAAATTGGCGCCCGAACAGGGACACTTTCTCATCTCACGCGCCGGAGGTGCGTTGCAGGCCCGGTCTCCTACCACAGCTGAACGGACAAAAACGCGTACCTGCAGGATTTCCTGTATCTCCCTCCGGCCAAGCGGGGGTGACTGAGGCTGCGATCAACACCCAGACGAGGCGGTGAGAAGTGCGAAGTATCCCGACCAGAGCCTAGCTGAGAGAGCAAGATCCGAGGTATACAGAGGCCCACCAGGTTCCGAAGTTCCGAAGTCCCGAAGTTCCGCGTCGAGTCCAGTCCGGTCTAGTCCAGTCCAGTTCAGTTCCGAGGCCTTCCGTTCCGAGCTACCCGGTGAGTACCGTTGCCGGGGAGGCGTTTAGACGTGCACATAAGTCGTGCCGGTCAAGACGGGTTTGGGTACACAGATCCGGTCTGCACTGTTTTAGCAGTGTATCTGTACTGTTTAGCAGTATATCCAGTATGTCTCGTATATAATTCAGTATTATCTAGTATTAAGTATTATGCCGGTAACTAGTTTCCTTCTAATCATTATTGTTCGTCAAATGTTAAATATTAAACGTTAAATGTTTTAAATACGTTCTACATATCGTGGTATGAATGACTGTTCATTATTGTGTTTATCATATTTAAGTGTGTTTCATATTAAGTAACCAGTTCTCAAAATGCCGCTCTTCTCGAAATTAAGACAGATCAAAACTAGAAAAGGGGTACTCGAAGAAGCTGTTCCCATTCCTCCTAGGGACACTCCAGGGTACTTCATGTATCATAAACATGGCCTAGACGCCGTATTATTTCTTGATTTATGGGTGGACTACACCAAGGAATTACCAGAAAGTCAGAGGTGGCCCGCAGCTGGGACCTGGGATGCGGATTGCATCATGAAAGTAGAAGAAGAATTATGGAAAAAGAAAGCTAGACAATCACAGAAAGATGCCATTGAATTATGGCGTAAAGAATCATATAGACGTACAGAAAAAGCACTCAGACAGGAAGAGAAAAGGAAGGAGAATCCAAATAGAGTTCAAGAAAATCTCCTAATTGAGGAAGGTACCCGAGTAAAATCAGAACAAGTAGATAGACAAAGAAACGCCCTTATGAATGGTATGTATCCTCTTCTGACCGAGGGGTTACCTAAAGCTACCCCGGAAATACCGAAAGACTTGCCACCCCCTTTGTTTCCGATAAAAGTACATCCCAAAGGGCATCCCAAAACCGCAGAAGATGTTTTCCTCTCCTCCTATTTAGATGACGCAGCTCCCGAGTATGTTAACACCGCACCACATAGACCGCGTACCGATGGTACGCAACACCAAGACCATCCGTCTGTACCTCCGCAACAACAAACTCTGACACACATTCCGACATCCACATCTGTTTCTACCGCTCTTCCCGCATCTACGGTTTCTGTCTTACATCCGACAAATCCTTTCACCCCCAGCACCTCAGATGGTGCTACAGGAGGTACGACAGACATTTTTTCTACACCACCCAGAGGAAATAAACTTTCGCTTAGAGAATTAGCGCACCAACGTACGCCCAAATTAGCAACTCCCGACATGATTAAGGAACTTCTAGTAGATTGTGGATACGATCCTGTGCCCGGTAAACGGGACGAAATGCTGCTATCATCATTACGTATCCGACGAGCTGCAATATATTTAACGAAGCTACCAGGAATGACTACGCATTTAGAAAATATATATCGCTTTGTTCAGACAGGGCGAGGTCCTGAAAGTATTAGCAGAGCCATGGAGTACCAGAAAGCAGAGGTACAAGGGCAACTGTTACGTTTCCTTATCAACTGTGTAATCAGAAATCAAGACCGACCGGGGGTAAATCCGGAAGAAATGCAAAAACTTGTCACTTGGGGACAGAATATATCAGAAGGAAGTCATGATAGACAGCCATGTGTAGTAGCTATGTACCGAAAGATCCGCAAAGAAATAGAACGAATACACGAAGAAAGATTAGAGGTAGACGAGGTAGAACTAAACAGAGAGGAGGGGGAAGAATCAGGAATGCCAACAGGACACGTAGACACGATGGCTTATGTAGGTAGAGGAAGATTTTCTAATAATACTAGATGCTTTAATGATTCGGTACGTCCGATACGTCCAGAAAATAATAGAAATTTCCAAACACCTATAATAAATATAAGATCTCCCGAACACTTGTTCCAAGCCGCCGACAACTTGCTCCGAGAACGGAGGGGATATCATATACTTGATTCAATGGACGAACAAGAATTAGCTAGATCAGCAGTACTATGGGCTGACAGTCCCGGAAAATACAATGATGATGCACTAGCTCGCACGTTTCTGAACCTTACCCCAGACGAACAGCGTTTAGCCAGCATATACATGATTCAACATCTCCTTATATTATATAAAAGCCAACACTCCGATCCTGGTCCTTTACCTGATATATTGACTGAATTACTCACGAATAAATGGAGAGGTTCAGGTACTGATTTAATTAGAGAAATACTAGAATACAGAAACCAGTATATTCTTTTCGTATGCCCAGAACATGTCTCACTGCCCATTAAGGAAAGAACGACGTATTATATGGATAGACAGAACCCCTTACGTGAAGTGCACCCAATAAAAGGTGATGACAATGAGTTTAAACGCGTATTTGTATACACACCCATATCTAAAATGGAACTATTAGAAATGAAGAAAGTGGTACCCAGTCATGATAAAGATCCAGGGGGTTTCCACCGAGAGATTAAAGACATGTTACTCATGGGAGAATATACTTACCCTGACATTATGAAAATATTGAAAGTATTAATGCCTGCTGGCATTTACGAAAAACTCAAAGAAAAAGATTGGGAGGTGGGAGACCAAAAGATAGATTGGACAGCATTGGAAACAGAAGAGAAGGCCCGAGCCCCAGGTTCAGGGCTTGGGGAAAAGACTAAAACATTACCAGGTTTACTAGTACAGGTACTGCCACGTTTATTGAGTACGAAAAAGGAAGATTGGGGTGCAATCTCAGCCTGTAAACAAAAGCAAGATGAAGACACTAGTGATTTCTATTCTCGATTCGAAAAATGTTTTGGTATAAATAGTGGCATAAAAGCAAGTAGCGAATCTTATCCACATCTGTTTGTGACAAAATTAGTTGAAAATTCCCTGCCCCAAGTTAAGAATAGAGTATTGAAATTCGAGAGTACCTGGCAAGGTAACACCCCGTCACAAATGTTACAGATGTTGCAATATCACCACAATAGAATTAGAGAGGAACAAGAACATGAACATAGACGTATGAAAGACACAAAAATGAAAATGCTTGTTGCCCAGTCAGTTCCAGTTGACGGTCATAAAAAGGGTATGACGCAGTCCAGTGATTCAGCAGGTCCTGTGAAAGGGACATGCAACTATTGTAAACAGCCAGGTCATTATATACACGATTGTCCAGTCTTAAAACACAATATCGCCACAGGTGCAACAAAGGAAAGACCACGGCCACCTAGACAGGATCAGAACCAAACGCAACTCCCTCAGCATGCACAATCCAGGCCAGCTCCGCAACAAGCAGCTCCACCACTGACCGTAGCTGCATCACAGCAACAACCTATTGCTGCCACACAAGCAGCAACGCAACAGATGTACCAGTATGCACAATATGACTATCCTGATTATCAACGATACGCATGACATAGCCTAGAGAAGGAAGTTGGCTTACCCCTTATTGAGGTTCCTGTAGATCAGGAAGGTCCTTATGTACATAGTGAACTATTAGGTCAAGATAGAAAATTTTTACTTGATACAGGGGCAAGCAGAACAACAATACGACGCAGTGAAGTTCCAGGGGCACCCCTCTCAGGCTCACAGAATATTTCCCTTGGTTTTTCAGGAAAACCTATCGTTAATGAAGTATCGCAACCTCTTCCACTTACGATTGGTCCGTTGACACGAACTACAGATCTATTGCTTACTAAATCATGTCCAGAAAACCTGTTAGGTATAAAAACATTGAAAGCTCTAGGAGCTATAATATGTTGTTCTCCGGAAGGAGTAAGATTATTTTTACGTGATTTCAAAGGACACTATGTGTCCCGAGACATGGATCACCGACTGCAGAATTTACCTACACACTTATGGGCACAAGGCCCCACTGATGTTGGTTGCATGAACATTACACCATATCGAGTCACACTTAGGACAGGAGTAGTATTACCACGAATACGACAATACAAGTTACCTCCGGATGCTGTGGTGGCTTTACTGCAAATCATTGACGAGCTTATTTCTCAAGGAGTGGTTGTGGAAACCAACTCCAATGTATGTAATTCCCCGATAATTCCGATTCTTAAACGAACTGATACAAAAGCCCCGCCAGTATATCGATTAGTTATTGATCTGCGTGAATTAAATAAATGCATTGTACCACAATACCCCGTGGTCCCAGACATCTCTTCATTACTGACAGCCATTGACTCCAAAGCAACGTTCTTTACTGTAATTGATCTCAAGAATGCCTTTTTCAGCGTCCCAATAGATCCGGAAAGCCAATACTTGTTCGGATTCAGTTTGAATGGACGAAGTTTTAAATTCACACGCGCAACTCAAGGATTCACAGAAAGCCCCAGCATCTATAGCCAAGCACTAAAACGAGAACTTGACAGTATCCACATGCCAATAAACACTGCACTGCTTCAATATGTCGATGATCTGCTGATCACCGCTCGAAGCGAACCTGAATGTGAAACAGCGTCACTGACGGTTTTACAATTTCTGGCCGACAAGGGGCACAAGGTGTCCCCTTCTAAGCTGCAATTCTGTGTCCAGCGAGTTGTTTATCTAGGGCACTCGCTGTCCAAGGAGGGAAGGCAGCTTACGCCCGACCGCATCCAGTTAATTGCTAACATGCCAATACCCAAGACACAAAAGGAGGTGCGGGCTCTTATAGGCCTCACTTCATACTGTAGGCAGTGGATCCCTCAATATGCATTTCTAGCAAAACCACTCATTCAGTTAACAACACAGGAGGCGGCCACATCGACTGTCCTCCCTTGGACTCAAGAACATACACATGCCTTTGAAAGCTTAAAGAAAGCTTTATGCCAAGCACCTGTCTTAGCAACACCATGTTACAGTAAACAGTTTACACTCTTTGTTACGGAACGCGAAGGTACTGCCTTGTAAGTACTCACACAGGAACAAGCAGGATCGCACAAACCGTGTGCTTACTTTTCTAGCACATTAGATCCCGTAGCTCAAGCTCTTCCTGCGTGCCTGAAATCAGTGGCAGCGACAGCTTTAGCAATCAGACAAAGCGATTCTATAGTATTAGGACATCAATTGACAGTACAAGTACCACATGCAGTAGAGGTTCTCTTGAACCGAACACAAACACAACACTTGACTATAGCAAGACTTACCGGTTATGAATTAACATTGTTTCAGCCACATATAGAGATCAGACGTTGTAATACATTGAATCCTGCCACACTTTTGCCAGTAAACGGAACAGACCCACTAGCACATGATTGTAGTGAAGTTATTACTATCACGACAAAACCCAGACAAGACTTGACAGACGTCCCATTGTCAGATCCAGACCTGACGTTGTATGTAGACGGTTCATGCATGAGAACAAGTACAGGAGAGTTAGTGGCCGCTTATGCAGTCACAACAGAAATTGAAGTTATTGAAACAAATTGTCCTTATTAGATGCAATACATCTACCCACTGCAATATCGATTATGAAATGCAAAGCCCATACGAAAGTTACCGATATCATTTCTCAGGGTAATGATTTCGCTGACAGAACAGCCAAACAGACTGCTCAGAATCAGACTCATACAACTGACGTGACAAAGACAATAGTTCCGACACCAACACATTGCATGACAGTTAAGGATCCCGCTCTTGACGTAATTGACATACAGACACATGCTACACCAGATGAAATAAAGAAATGGACTGAATTAGGAGGGATCCAAACGGATCAAGGATGGATGACGAAGGAAAAATCTGTATGGTTCCTTCCTGATTCCATGGTTCAAGTTGTCATTAATACAATACATAGTCCAGCACACCTAGGAGAAAAAGCTATGCTAGACAGCATTCAACACATTTGGTTCAACAAACATTTGCGAGCAGCAGCTAAACAGAAAGTCCGTACCTGTATGATATGTTGTCAGTTTAATCCAGGTAAAAGCATCCCCGTAGAGCAGGGTGGATTTCAACCTCCTGATCACCCTTTTGAAGTCCTCCAGATGGATTATATCCAGATGGAACGTTGTCGAGGATTCAAATATGTTCTCGTAGTTGTATGCGCTCTTTCCCGTTGGACAGAGGCGTATCCCGTCTCAGATTACACTGCTCCGACTACTGCCAAACAATTAGTTCGAGAATTCTTCCCACGATATGGTTTACCACGTGTTGTCTACTCAGATAATGGCCAGCCGTTCTCATCCGAATTAATGAAACACGTTTCACTTTTGTTAGGCTACCAGTGGAAGTTCCACTGTGTCCGACACCCCGAGGCAGCAGGTCTCGTGGAACGCCATAATCAAACTCTGAAAATTAGATTGTCCAAAATATGTAGAGAAAAAGGAGTCGATTGGATAATAGCCTTACCAGTTGCACTCTTTTACATGAGAATGGTAGCACATTCTCGAACAGGGCTATCCCCGTATGAGGTGATCTTCGGTAGACCACCAAATATGTGGGGGACGCCTATACCTCGCAAAATCACTGATGTTGACTGTAATATGCTGACAGATTACCTGGCTTCCTTGATGTCTGCACTACAATCTTGTCGTTCACAGGTAGCTGCAGCCTTTCCCGATAACACCGAGGTAAAACCCCATGACGTAGTTCCCGGGGACCTGGTGTTAGTCCGCAATTTTGACCGGAAGTCTCAGCTGGATCCTAGGTGGAAATCGCCTCAACTCGTGCTACTGACGACGAGGACAGCCGTGAAGATCGAGGGTCGAAAAGGATGGTTACACTCGAGTCATATCAAGAAATTTTATGGACTACCATCTGATATAAAAAGTCAGTCCAGTATTCCCTCACAGACTGATTCAAAACTCCCTTTGGTTGAAAAGACTGAATTTACAAACTCTGAACTCTACAAACTAAAACTAAGGTCTAAAAAGTCAGACAATTTGATTGTTTAAGTCCTCTCCAAGGTGAAGCGGTTGAATTTGTCCCTGACATGTATCCTCTAGACCTGAATAGAGAAAGACAGTTGAAAAAGCATGCGTATTGTAAATCACTGCGTAGTCATTGCACAGTAACGTTATTGATTTTGTTTTTTCTAAGTTTTCTGATCATCATTGTCAGCATACTATTGCACATGTATTATCCTATTCTCACGCATGATCACAATGTAACTACAGAACATTCTTTTAGCGAATTACCTCCGCATGAATTGTCCTATAGATTTGCGCTGCGCAACAACACTTTCATTAGTATGTTACACCATTCCCATCAGACCAGCAATGCTACCAATTGTTGGATATGTGGCCGACTCCCTCCCTATCAGAACTATAAGGGAGTATTGCCTCTCTTTCCATATCCGTTCACACACAATGGCTCCTGTGGAGCATGGTTTAGTTTAATTAATTCCCTAGATTCAAATTCAATAGTTTATCAAGACAATTGGGTATGGGGAAACCTGAACCTAGTTTTACTCAAAGTCTGCTACCCTAACAAGGAGGGACTTCCCAAAAGAACAGGAACTGATCTAGAAAATGAAGTATATGGATTAGGTAATTTTACACTTAACCTCATGATCCTGAACATTGAATCCGAAGCTACACCAATCTTGCCCGCCATGTCAGTATTCCCAGTAAAAGGGGAATTATGTGTAAGAAAGAATGGTTCCATACACATGGGCCATAGTAAATGCACCACTGTAATAAGATTCAGTGATCAAGGCAAGTCTACATTTAGAGCTTCCCATCATTCCTACTTCATATGTGGTCACACCGCATATATACGCTTACCTCTAGATTGGGATGGTACCTGTTACATAGCATTCCTTCTGCCACCTGTTTTCCTAGCCCCTCCTGATTATCATAGGAATATCCATTTAGTACACACTAGACAGCAGAGAGATCTCCCAATTGTCGATTACACTGAGACGGCATGGGAAAAATATACAGATTTCAATAAAGGTCTCTTTCCCTATATAGGTACAGTCACTAATAGTAAGCTGATACGTAGATTAACCAGGACCCTTGAAGCCGTAGTAAATGAAACTATTTCCGCCTTAGGCAACTTAACAGAGGAGCAGTCTGCGATGCGGATTGTTGTTCTTCAAAATCGTCTTGTCCTTGACGTCATCCTGGCCGATAGGGGCGGAGCTTGTAGGGTCATCGGATCAAGTTGCTGCATATTCATCCCAGAAAATTCGCCATCTGTATATAAAGCTATAACTCGCCTTCATAAGATTGTAAGCCAGATACACCAGAATCCAGGCACCTGGACTTGGTCCGGTTGGTTTTGGAGCGTGTTGTCAGCCTGGGGATGGAGAATACTATCCTTCCTAGGTATTGGCCTTCTCATACTATTCAGTTGCTGCTTATGTCTACAATGTGGGCCAGCGATTTGTGGTCTGTGTGCCACATCGTGTATCCCACATCCAAGTTTTCGTTCACAATGCCGGATGAAGAAAGAAGAACAAATGATGTTATATGAACAGATTGATGGATTAATGAAGATCGATATCTCCTGAGGTCAGTAGGGGACAAGGAGGGAATGTGGAAATATGAATTTTCGTGATCCATTATGTCCCCTATCTTAGACCCCAACGGCTCCATGTATAAGCTACAAGTACATGTATGTTCCCTCCAGTTCCAGTTATGAAGACGCAAACATATGTGCGTCCACCGTCAACATGTCCTCTTTCAGATCCGCCATGAATGGGCCGGATATTCTATTCCTAAGTATGAAAGGCCACCGACTTTGTATGGCTCAGTTACTCTATTTTGCAGTTCAGGCGAATAGGCCCTGAATGCTGCCATCAAGCCTTTCCCTGCTTCCTACCTCTGACAGCTCCAGTCTGAGCTCACATCTGTATCCATGAACTTTGTCCTACTCCCTGCGCGGCTAACGGTGCCTGACTTCGGCCTGTCTGCCTGCCAAAAACTGTATTTCACCTTCAAGATTATCTGCTCCGCTCCTCATCCAATGCATTCCTGTCTAGTAGTTTAAGTAAACATTCTTCCAGCTACCGAGCAAAGAGCCCGGCTCTGCTGTCCTCGTGCAAGTAATTCATAGCCCCGGTTACTATGGAAGATTTCTGCCCTCGCATCCCATGTAGACACTTAGACGCTTGTACACGCACTCACAGTCAGTATAGAATAGATTCTGCCCGAGAAACCTTTCCTTTTGGATAACATAGTTCTTTAAACATAGGATATTAGATATGATTTGGGATTAGGTTGACTTGACCCCTCAGACTTCTGTCTCCACATGTAGAGCTAAATGTCAAGTCCCCTTCACCCTCTAGTTGCACGTCAATCACACGTCATGCGGCTGCGTGCGCATCTCTGCCAAGTATTTCTGCTGACATTGCAGGATTCTCTTATGGATCCACCCACTTGTGACATCATGTTCAATGACGTATTTCAGTTACGCCTAGTTCCGCCTATTTCTAGTTACGCATGCATATATTTTTCTATCTTATCAGTTGTTACGCCTCCTGCATCTGTTTCATTGTAATGCCTTTTCTATAAAAATGCTTACTTGTCAATAATGTACAGAGCGCGCTCCCTTTTGCCCTTCCTTGGGTCTTCACTTCCTGAACCTCCGCGGTGATGGAACATGATACCTACAATTCTGAATTGTATAAGGAATAAAGTCCTTTCAGAACCTCTAATACCACGGATTCTGCCTCTCATTTTACTGAGTTATTCTTATTATATTTCCCGTATCAAAAATAGTACAGGTAATTAAATTATTTACCATTATTAATTAAATTAAATTATTATTAAAGAAGCACACCCCCTGGAGTAAGAATAGAAATTAGTACCCCTACACTATCCAGCACTTACCCTAATGTAGCACCCACCCTGGAGTAAGAATAGTAATTAGTACCCCTACACTATCCAGCACTTACCCTACTGATGCACACCCCCTGGAGTAAGAATAGTAATTATTACCCCTACACTATCCAGCACTTACCCTACTGATGCACACCCCCTGGAGTAAGAATAGTAATTATTACCCCTACACTATCCAGCACTTACCGTACTGATACACACCCCCTGAAGTAAGAATAGTAATTATTACAAATACACTATCCAAAAATTACCCTAATGAAGCACCCACCCTGGAGTAAGAAAAGTAATTAGTACCCATACACTATCCAGCACTTACCCTACTGATGCACACCCCCTTGAGTAAGAATAGTAAATATTACCCCTACACTATCCAGCACTTACCCTAAAGATGCACACCCCCTGGAGTAAGAATAGTAATTATTACCCCTACACTATCCAGCACTTACCCTACTGATGCACACGCCCTGGAGTAAGAATAGTAATTAGTACCCATAAACTAACAATCACTTACCCTCCTGATGCACATCCCCTGGAGTAAGAATAGTAATTATTACCCCTACACTATCCAGTACTTACCCTACTGATGCACACCCCCTGGAGTAAGAATAGTAATTAGTACCCATACACTATCCAGCACTTACCCTACTGATACACACCCCCTGGAGTAAGAATAGTAATTATTACCCCTACACTATCCAGCAATTACCCTACTGATGCACACCCCCTGGAGTAAGAATAGTAATTAGAACCCCTACACTATCCAATACTTGCCATACTGATGCACACCCCCTGGAGTAAGAATAGTAATTAGTACCCCTACACTATTCAATACTTGCCATACTGATGCACACCCCCTGGAGTAAGAATAGTAATTATTACCCTTTGAGTATACAGCACTAACCATAAAAATGTACACTCCTGGAGTTAAATTAGAAAGTAATGCTTTTTTAAATATTTTTAAAATTTATAACAAAAAATAATTATAAAATCATTTAAAACTTTTTAAATAAATGTATTATTATAAACAATATTTTATATATGTTTTAAAATTATTGGAATTTTTTTTAAAATTAATCAATATAATTTAGAGAAACATTCCCACGCTTTGCCATTGAAGTGAATGGAAAGAATTGTCCTTCTTTTATTTCACTAGTTTACATTGAGACTGCCGCATCAATGAAATTGAAGTTCATTTGAAGAGGATTGCGGGAGAGAATAAAAGCAAGAATGAATAGAGAAACGGTAAGTAATTTTTTGAATGGATAATGTAATGTAAAAAAAGTAGTAGTTTATTAAAAAGAAATAGATTAAAAATTATTCAATAAATGCGAGACTGCGATGTTTATTTAAATATTTATTAAGATTTTTTAAAAAATAGTTGTAATATTAAAAAAAAGAAAATGCATTTAAAACATAGAAAATAAATAAAATGCATATAATTAATTTAAACAGCAATAATAAATATATAACGAAATAACATTGACAAGTCCGTTTTTCGTTTTTGTTGCTCCAGATGACGTTGACGCGTAAACGTGAAACTTGAAGGCAGCCATTTTCAGTAGCGTCGCAGGACATAGCAGAAGCTTGGGAGATCTGCGCTCAGGTAAGAAAATTAAAAAAACATATATACAAGTAGATGATTGTTTATTATTGCAAGGAGAGTAGAGGGAGGTTTGTAAATGTAATAAATGAAATTACTTTGTTTAATCGTAACTTGTCACGAAGTATGTTGTAAGAGTATGCCCATGTCGGGTCACGTGTTTACCATCCGAAATTGTTTTTTATTATTAAATAGGATCAAGAAAGGTTTTAGAATTCGAAAAACAGAAGAAACGAAAAAATGAGAAAATGTTTAGAAGAAAAAAAGATGGGAAGAAAAAAGAACGATTTTCGTCATTTGAATTTTTTGCAGATTCCGGATGGACATTGCTTATTGTTTGGGGGTTTACATCTATGAAGATATACCGATGGATTTCCACGTTGAAAATCGACCGTTTTACCTTTCGTACAATTTCTTTTGGATCATTGCTTGGTGTTACTACTATTTTTCAAAAGTATACATATATTTAAAGAAGGCTTCGTACTTATGAAAAAGTACTTTGAAGAAGACTGATAGTTTGGAAGAAAAAGATATTGTCATTTTTTAATTTTTGGGGATAAAAACAATATGGGATCTTTGCCAGAGGATTTGTGTTGGAAAAAAAGTCAAACATGGAGAAAAAATTTTGGATTGCAAAGATGAAGAATAGAAAATGGAAAACATCAAAGGTAAGGTGAGCCGACTTAATAATTTTGAAAATGTTTACAAAAATGCCAATTAAAACATGGAGAGATAATTTAGGGTAAAACAGGAAAGTAAAAGTCTAGTGTTTATTAGTACTGTAGTATGTGTGCAACATTATCAAGGTAGTCTGAAGTAGGCCTGGGCGGTAAATTCCGTTCCGCTCGCGAAATTTGCGGAATTTGGGTAATTTCGCGTTCCGCGGAGAACGCGAAATTGCCCAAAATCCTGCGTTCCGCGACTTCGCGAAGTTTTTGCTTGTTTGCGTTCTCAAAATGTGTGTTCGCGAGATATTTCTCCCCGAGCACGCAAACAGCAATTGTGAACAGGAAAAAAGCATCGCGAACAAGCAATTCCGCGTGTTCGCGGAATTTCTGCGTGTTCGCAGAGATTTTTTACCGTTTCGCGGAGATTTGCGTAACGCGATTACGCAAATTCTGCCCACCCCTAGTCTGAAGCCACACACAACGAAAATTGTTGTAAAGTTCCCAATAGTCTTTCAGACATTTCCTTAGATTTTTTGCTAATACGTGGGTTTAGGCTACCTGTTAATGCTTGTGACATTCTCATTTCCTGGTAACTTTGCTCCTTCCTCAAAGTTTCCAAAAAATGATAAAAGTTTGGGTGTGATTTGCCAATTGAATGATTGAAGGAGTTGTGCCATCCCTCTATGGCATTGTTTGTCTTTGCTCCTCCTTCTAAGCAGGTCGAGTAGCAGTTCCATCACTCCACATGGAAACGTGGCTTCCTCCTGCGACCAGACCTGCTTAGATGCCCAATCCATGTGTCTTCGAAATAATTTAGTAAGGGAGCCAACTTTTCTTCATTTGTGGTATAAAAGTCTGATTCTGTAATTGCAGTGTAGTATTCGTCTACACTATCAGGAGGAACAAAGCAAAGTGCAGTAAGTTTTTTCAGTTCAAATTGAAGTTTGCTATCCGATACGTAATCCACAACTAAGGATGTTTTTTGTATCTTACGCCAAAATGCCTGGGAAAAGTGGAAAAAACATCCTTGAATTTGGGTATCCACGTAATTTTTGGAAATCACATTAATCATTGCAAATTCGAAATCCATTATAATTTTCCTAGGACTTTTGTTGGATGTTTTTGATTTTACCACTGTTAAAACTTCAGTGTAAGTTGTGGATTGTTTATCAGGTAGCAAAGTGTATACCAAGGGGACTACAGTATTGTTAATTTTAGCATGAATGATGTATATTTGGGTGAAAGGATGGGGCGTGCTTTTGAACGTGCCATCCATCATCCAAACATCACTATTCTCTAGCTTAACTAGATTACGGGGTGTGCTAAAGATAAGGATTCTTTTCAGAGGGTTTTTGTTGTCATGCAGTAAAAAAGGTTCGTTAGAAACAGAGAGTGAGAGTTCAGGAGGAATTAGAATGTCAGAGAAGGTTTGTGGTGTAACTCTTTGTGGGTTACTTGCCTGTGTTTTGCGTTGTATAATTCGTCTCAGATTGGGTATAATGGACATACTGCTGGCAACATGAGTTGGGACATGTTGTGCAACCTCCCTCAAAATGGAACCACAGGAGTCATTGGAGGTGCATGCAATTTCCTTCATTTCATTAATTGTTTCTCTCACCTCAATCTCCATTGCAGAGGCAGAGTGGTTATGGCCTGTGGTTTTTAAGACACAGTTACCCAGAGTAACCGCTCTGCCTGTGCAATGGGTTGAGTAGTATTGCACACACCTCCAATGACACCTTGGTTCTGTTAGTCGCTCCTTGCAATAAATGTACCCTGCATGCTTTAGGAGGCGGTTTCCCTTCCTTGATGTAATGTAATTTACTGTCTTATTTGTTGACATTATCTGAAATGAAAAGAAAATATAGGAAAATATTGTAACTTTAAATTTAGTATTCGAAATTTTTTGTTTAATGATTCATTTTAGAAATCTCTTCTAAAATCATTTCTTAAAGATTAACTGCTTTGCTTGTTGTAATTTTAACATTTTTAATTCTTCCTGTTTTTACGTAAAAACAGAAAAAAATTTGATTCAGTAGAAAATACCTTTTCGATTGCTTCACTTTGCTTCAAGTTGGAATTTTTGGAACGTAAAGATGATATTTGCAATGTTGATTATTCTAAGCTGAAAGAGAAAAGGAAATAGCTTTGGTATATATTTATTCATTATTTGGTGTGTTGGTCGTTTTGGAAAAAACAAAGGTTATTTACATTGAATATATCGTTTTTAAAAGAATTTACCTGTACAATTATTTGTTGTCGTTCAGAAGATGCTTTTTCTTTTCTTTTGAAGGTCTGGCAAAGCTGTTTTTTTATGGATTAAGTGTGAGCTCTTTACTGACTGTTGATATCTGTTTAAAGTTATATGATATAACAGTTGAATTTCTCTTTAAAATAGATATCACATTTAAAATACATATTTCATTTTTTTGGGGAAAAAAGTTACACAATGCTATCATTATGCAATTATTTATAGAAATTATAGAAAACAATATTTCAGTAAATAAATTCGACTTGTGAGTTTTTCATACAGTTTCAGTTTGGTTCTAGATTTTAAGATAAATCTTTTCACTATTTTCTCTCTTTGATACAGTATTTACTTTTTAGAGAGAGGGGGACATCTTTAATGTTATGTTTTTCTGCACCATTATCCTGTTATGTACGTTGCACATGGTTATGAAATTATTGATTTTCAAAGTGGTACCTCTTCTGTATTCTGCATCTAATTTAAGTAAGAAGTACGTTCCTTATTAAAAAAAAATTACTAAGTCATTATTTTAAGAAGACATTTTCCTGCAGAAGAAAAAAGTATTTAGATTAAGTATTTTCGATTTTTGAATGTTACCTTTTTAAAATAATTTCACTTCCTTCTTCTTCGTATCAAGTGTGGATTTATTCTTTACATCTCCTACAGTAATAAAAAAAATATATAAACATTTCAATGGTTTAAAACTATTTTTTTTTTACTGGTAATGATTTTGGGTTTAAATGAACTCACCTCTAAAACTTCTGTGGTAATTTGGAGAAGGTTAAATGGATTTTGGATGTTTTTTTTTTCTCAAAAAAATAATTTGTTTTCTGATTTGTTTCTCTGATGGAATAAGTATGATTAGAAATGGTTAGGAATTTAATTTAAAAAAATTAATTGAGTTTTCAACCTCGTTTTAAATTATTTCCCATTGTATGCACCAGTTTAAATTTATATTTCTTATTAGTCAAACAATATCTATCTATATTTGCAAAACAAATATCAGTCAAGTTTAAAAAAAAATCACATTCCTCCTTTACACCCCTATTTTGACAATTTTTGAATTATAAAAAATTAATGCTAAGTAAGACAAGTCTGGTATATCACAGGTTTGCTAGTTCTTCAAATAAGTGCAAATTATTTAATAAACTCATTTTTATATCGTCATTTTTTCAGTCACTATGTAATTAGTACCCCTACACTATCCAGCACTTACCCTACTGATGCACCCCCACCCGGGAGTAACAATAGTAATTATTACCCCTACACTATCCAGCACTTACCCTAAAGAAGCACCCCCTTGGAGTAAGAATAGTAATTAGTACCCCTACACTATCCAATACTTACCCTAATGATGCACACCCCCTGGAGTAAGAATGGTAATTATTACCCCTACACTATCCATCTCTTATCCTAATGAAACACCCACCCTGGAGTAAGAATAGAAATTATTACCCCTACACTATCAAGCACTTACCCTACTGATGCACACCCCACTTGGAGTAAGAATAGTAATTATTAAACATTTTAAGAACATTTTATTTTCTTCACCTCTATATGGATTATCATTTGAGGGTGGCTTATTACAACATTTCATATTTTTATAATACATATTCTTACAAACACATCGTTCAATGATTTGGAAAGTATTTCATTAAAGTATTTTATTAATTGACTTACTTTCGTCTTGAGTATGCGAAATCCAATATTTACCACGTTTCAAGACATTCACAATAAAGGTATTCGAAAAACTGTAAAATAATGAACATTAAGAAAATTCATGTTCTGTGGATTTAAAAATGTGAGTAAGTTAATCATTTGTTATATTTGAAGTTACTTACTTGCTTGATTGGAGAGGCTGTTATGTGATGTCAAACTGGAATTGACTTTGAGACAGAGTGAGGCAGTGAAAAAAGCGTGTGCTCTCGCTGGTAGTCAGTCGACAACTGTTTGCAAAATGGTGGACGTCTTCTTTTTATACTTTTTTTGATGTACCACCATTATTTTCGTAAAAATATGTATTGTGATTATCTGTTTTTTCTTGATTTGTTCATGTGGAAACATATATTTTAAAAATCAATTTAATTTATGCCCGTTTATTTGGATTGTGTCTGTTTTAAACTCCATTTTGTTTGCTTGACGCTGTAGTTTATGTCATTGAAACTGTTGTAGGACTTGTGTTCGAGATAAGAGATAAGGACATAAAATGGTGGTCCGCTTGTTTTCTTTTCACTCGACTTCATTTTAAACTGTGTTAAATTCGTAATTTTAGTTTTAAAATTATATCAAGTTAATTCTCAATTGTTCCGTATTTTAAAAATATTGTAAATATTTTTAAATTGCTTGCGTTATTTTAATACTCGAGAAACACTCGAGTATTAAAATTAATACCTGAGTATTAATTTTGTAATATAGTATTTACACCACAATATGTGTACATTTTCGCTCCACATTTTAATACACTTACCCACCCAAAACCCCTATTTTCCCTGCATCCCGTGCCAGGTTGTATTTTACAAATTTAAAAAAAATATATTTTTGTGTTGTAATGGTATGCGTTGTATTGTCTTGCTAAGTTATGGCTCTTTTAATGTATTTAATACATTATGCGTTGTAAAGGTTCTCGTTGTAAAAACATTCGTTGAAACAGACTATGCGTTGTAAAAAATGCGTTGTAAAAGCATGCGTTGTAATAGCATGCGTTGTATCATCATACATCCACTGACACCTGCCTAGAAGTCATGCAGCAGTTTCTACTCTGCTTACAGACAATTCACCTGCCATCCTTCCCCCAGTCCTTTCAAGTTTAGCCCTGCCACCTTCCTTAGACAGTGTTTCACATACTCAAGCAAATTGATAATATAGAACAAGCATTGGCATAGACAATAGTTCTCGCCTTTGGGACCTTATAAGTGTTTAGCCATGCAACACTGATGTTGTTGCACCAAGGATATTGTGCTGGATAACTAAACACTTATAAGGTACCAAAGGCGCTGTTATCATTGCGCATGACGGTTTGGCCGGCTGTCTCAGGACAGCCAACCCGTCATAGACACTGAAGCTCTCTCCAACCTGAGCTGCGTTTCCGCTTTGGAGAGAGCAGGTCCAGGCTCCCAGTCTGTCTAAGAGTGCAAATTCACGGCACTCAGGCCAATCCTGAAGCTGCTGTCATGAATGAGAGCAGCTTCAAGATTAGCCACAGGTCAGTCTGGAAGCCTGTGCCTGCAGTGGAGAGAAGCAGAAGAGTGCGATGCTGGAGAGGGACTGGTAAGTTATTTTTTATTTTTCTCCGTCGTTCCCCATCCACCTCCTTGACCCTCCCGACCCGCCTCTTTCCCTGACACGAGTCGCTCCTGAACCCTATGTGTATACTGAATAAATGAATATTGAAATTCTACCTTTGCAAAATCAGCTGTTCTGGACTCCAATAAAAAAACAAGTATTTTGAACTATCCTTCCTGCTACCAGAGCTCTCACAAAGGAATACATTTGGGGCTGTTTACCCCAGCTCTGCCCTGCAAAGTGTATGAGTTTATCACAAATGCAGACCTTGACTACTTTTCTAATATTTATGACGAGGTAGGTAATTTCCCACCTCAATAGGTTGGCACCATGATGCTGGCACTGCCTCCATATTTACTCGAGAAACTGTTTCTATTTTGAATGAGGCGCTCGTGCTGCCAGACAACCAGGCGGGCCCGCATCAAGTAAAGGGGTCGTGTTGTGTGGGACAGGCACATTTTAATGCAAAAAATCTCTATATCCGGATGTTTTGTCCCATTTTGCGGACAGCAGTTGTAAAAGATGATTATCGGACTCGGTAAAATTGCGAACATGTCATTGTAGGATTTTATCGATTATTAACACATAGGAAACCGGACCCAAGTGTGATCATATTCATACCGGAAGCTACTTATTTCACTGTTACTCAATTATATGTTTTTCACAACTCCTTTATTGGCCACATGGTGGCGGCATTCCACCATATTTATAAGGTGAGAATTGCTGACTAGAATTTCAAAAGTGACAAAAAGCGAGTGCCTGATCCTTTTTGATTGCTATAAACACTACTTTTCTGTCCTTCAGAATAATTTCTTTTTACCTGCTCTCCAGTAAGCTGTTGCCAAACAAATAGCACAACGCAATGGAAATGCCATTAACCAGCGCTGTCCAGTCCAGTATTTGTGTACTATTGCATTCCAACAGGATTGCCACATTCTACAAGTAACTATGCTGAATGCAGGTTTAGAGCTATATATATTAATTTAAAAAGTGAAATGTAATAGGGGAATTCACGAGTGTAATTTTCTTCACCCTAGGGACATTACGGTAAACAAACTTTAACCATTGAATGCTCCTGCAAAAGTCCGGTAATATCCCATTGCCACCCAAAAAACTCTTACCGAGTCATTTTGAGTTTAGCAGAGGCAGAGCGTCACCAAAAAAATGATGGAAGCCCCAACCACCAAACTTGCGCTTCGTCCACTTCATTATAATGTGGGTCAAAGTGGAAAGTTTCTGATAGTGGGGCAGAGCCCTCTTAAGGATTCCGGGGGCCCTGGGCCAAACGTATTTTGAGGGCCCCTGTTCAGAACAGTTTTGAACTGATGATTCAGTTTCAGCTCATTCATGCCCTCTTGGACCAGGTCACTGACAGTGCACAGACACACATCCAAATTCTAAATGTTAACATCTAATATTCAGAGATAGTTATGCGTGTTTTCAATATTGTAACACAGCAGCAGCTCACTAATATTTCTGGAGATAATCTCCATGACACCCTCCCATTTCTAATATGTGAGGTTCAGTTTTGATCTAAAAGAAACTTTTTATGGATGTTGCATGAAACATAAACACAACATTTCACTGCAAAATGCCTGTAATAGACACTCACACATCACCCACATTAAAAAATAAAGTAAAGTATTTAGAACAATCTGTTTAAGAATTATTCAAGGCCATCCGGGCAAGACTCTTTGCAGAACGGAGATGACTGTCAGGGCCCCCCTGAAAGTTTGGGGTTCTGGGCCAGAGCCCACTTTGCCTACTGCCTTAAAATGTTTCTAAGTGGGGCCTCCACTGGCTCCACAGTTGTAAACTTTTGACGGCTGTTCCCCTGAGGGAAATTGGTTAATGAGACTATTTGATTGTATTTTTCAGAAACAAAACACAGCATTTTCTTTCCCTGGAAAGCACAAATATTTGTCTAGAGGGAATTAAACAACACAGCACCTGCTTGGCAACTATTCTGCCTTTTGTGCAGCCGTCACACCAGAAGCCCTCACAAATATTGACGGTATCAAAAATGGTTAGGGGGACGAGGAACAACATATTTAAGGAGGTCCTACACCCACGCTCCTCAGAGGTACGAGATTCAAAGCACAAGAAGGGGTAGTTCCTCTGACGCGACCGACAGGACCCTATTTGGGGCAACATCAGCCTATATGACCTTGTTGATCCAGGGGATCTAAGTGGTCAGATCATAATGCCCTCAAACACCTGCTATAGAGTCATGCTTCATCATAGGACGCTCCTCGTCAAGCAGGCGCTGCAATGCCCGACGGGCCTGTGGGCTCTTTGTTGGAGATCTTTTGATCTGTTAACGCCATGAGGTGAATGAGTGGGGTGCGGTAAAGGGTGGTGATAGGGGTGATATAAAAGAGTCTAAGGGAGCCCAGAAAAGTTTTAATCCTATTGGCGTCCCTTGACATAGTAAAAACAAACGGTGCTATCTAGGGATAATACTATACCCTAATAGCGATCATGTGAAAGAGGTCAATCCAGTGAGGTCGACATGTTTCATGCCTTCTTTGCCAGGAGGGTCAATTTGCATTTCTTCAGGCCGAGGTCATTACCTACCCTATATAGTGATCTACGAGGGCCAGTATAGTGTATCCTGTACCATCAGAAGGGGTTGAATATGGCACCTGTTTTGATGCAGACAGGCTGGCAGAGTATGTCAAGGACACTGCTCCAGTAAAGATCGCTCTTTCCGTAGCTGAGCCACGGCCCTCTGCCTCACCTAAGGGGTAGTCCTTCCCAAAACTCTGGGTGGAATCACCAAAACTGCATCAAAACGGGTGCAGTATTCAACACCTTCTGAGGGTACAGGATATACTATACTGGTCCTCGTAAATTACTATATAGGGTAGGTTCCGGGCCGCCGTCGTTTGGCCTCTCTGCACTGTGACCATAGTTCAGTGGATGGTTGTCAACATCCAGACCTCCCTCTCGAATGATGTGCAGAACTTCCATCCCGGATGTCGGTCTCGCATTATGACTAGGTCTACAACCGACAACCCAGGGGCTGTTGCTTGGCAGGCTAGACTGCCCTTGTCTTTTGTGTTTTTCCTTTTCTCCTGAGTGGCCTGTTCATCCAGTACAGTTGGCTTCCACTGAGGTCCATATGGGAGACAGCTGCGAGTGGCTCTTTACATCAGGAGATCCATTGGTGCACAGTTCGTTGTGCTCCCTGGTATTACGATTTGCCCTCCCCTAAGTAGTGGGCCTTCACTGCTGGTGCTCTGTTCATCACTTACTCACCAGAGCTGGAACATCATTCTTTATATAGTGTCTTCCAGTGATTTGGACCCATCTAGGAGGTTGGGCCATTGTTTCTTCAGGAGTGCTTATTTTGCCTGTGTGAGTCTTGTGTCAGCAAGGGTCGATTCCCTAATCTCAGTGATGGACAGCACCCTCTTAACAAATTCTTCTGCCCTTTCATCCTTCTCAGCCATCTACGGTCCAAGTTCACCTTGTGGATGTTGTGGCAAATAGTCGGCCCAGTTGGTGACCCTCAAGCAGTACAGTACAACAAATTGGTAAATCTGCAGCTGAACTACCCACTGCTAGATGCAAGGGGGGGTCGTGCTGGGATGTCCCTGCAAACAGAGCAACCAGAGTCTTATAGTCAGTGGCGACCCAGAACCGTTGCCCTCAGAGGTATAAGTGAAAATGGCGGCAGGCCAACCTGATGGCCAGTGCCTCGCTCTCGATTTGTACATGCTGGGTCTCCTTGTCCAATAGTGCTCTACTGGCATGTGCAATGGAACACAGGACCCTTCGCTCTTCTCTTGTAGTGAATCTTAGCCCCACTGGGCTTGCTTCAACCACCAGCTCTGTCCATTGCTTTGGATCAAAATATGATATAGTGGCATCAGCCAGCAGTGCCCCTTTTACTTGGCCGAAGGCTGTGCCAGCTTGCAAGTCCCACTCCTACTGTATGTAGGCTCTTCTCAATGTCCTCAGCGGCTCAGACAGAGTTGCCAAGTTTGGAATGAACCTACCACAATAAGTGGCCATGCCCAGGAAACTCCGCACCTCAGTGGCATTGCGAGGGATGGATGCTGAGTTGATTGTCTCCACCTTCTTTGGGTCAACGCACAATTCTTCCTTTCAGAAGAATTCTGTTGAATTTTAGTAGAACAAGCACTTTTGATGATAGAGATTCAAACCACAGTCTGCCAGCCATTGAAGCATGGCTCCAAGTCTCATATGGTGCTCTTCGATGGTGTTGGAGAATATCAAGATAAAAAGGATATGAAAAAAAAAAATAAGAAAAAAAAAATCAGTCACCAGAGAACAGGTGCATAGGGTCAGCTAGACCAAAAGGGACCAGAGTCAATATTGTGAAATACAGTGAAATTACTCTGAAAGAGTGACACCATATAACTTCAACCTGCATCACTCATCTGCCCCACCATGTAGATACAACAGCCACACCAAGCACCACCTCCGCCAGCTGCTCACGCTTCAGTAATGGCGCTGCCACTGTTCAGTGAGCTGTCGATCTCAGAGACTGCTGTGCCATGCTGGCAACAATGGGTCGGTTGACTACAGCACTACTTCGGCGCCACCAGGGAAACAGATGGCGTAGTCAAGAGGTCACTGTTGATGCACTTTAGTGGAGCAGAGCTGACGACCTGTTTGAGACCCTGGCCAACTCAGGAGACAATGCGGATTTTGATGCTGTAGTGACAGCGTTGAACTGACACTTTGATCTCCAGCTCAATCCCTGAGTATGAGTGATTCAAGCTACAGCAGGCCAGGCAGCGGGAGGCTGAATAAGTGGGTGTGTTCTACGCATGCCTCAGGAAGTTGGCAGGGCACATGCACTAATATTAATCAGCAGGATGAAATCCGATCCCAACTAATTCAAGGTTGTAAATCGGCAGCCCTCCAGCTGCTAATCCTATGCCAACCTGGGATCTCCTTGGGTGCCATACTGGTCTTGGCAAGTTCGTATGAATTAGCAGACAGCTGAACCGATGAGATGGAGGTAGCCCTGGCGAGAGGGACAGTTCAGACAGACATGACCCTCCCCATCAAGGTAAAAGAGGAATAAGTAGACGCCATAGAAAGATGGCCTGAGGAGAAATGGTGTGGCAATTGTGGCCTAGAGCACCGGGCACTGAACACCTGTCCTGCCAGAGGCCTGTCCTTCTCCAGATGTTGATGTATGAACCATTTTGCAAAAGTATGCCGAAGCGAGGGACAAGGGCCTCAGCCAAGAAACAAAGGCAAGGGTAGATCCACCCTATGGCAGCTATCAATCATGGAGGACGAGACTAGGGCTCACTGGTGGGTGGCAATCAGAGACCATGGGCCTCATGTAGGTAGCGAAATACCGGTCGGTAACGGCCGATTTTCGGTAAATATGCCGTTACCGACCGGTATACAGACAAGTGAGATGTAGGAGTCCAAAAACCACTTTTCGGTAAATATGAGGCGGTAAATACCGATTCATAGTTACCGAATTCTAAAATACCGATTCATACTTACCGAATACAGAATTAACGAATCGGTAAACATGAAGTGGTAAATATGAAGTGGGAAAAATTTAAAATGACATGTAGGAGCAGTCGGTAATTAAGAAATCCATTAAAATCGGTAATTAAGAGTCGGTAATTAACACGGACTAAAAGCAGGTGGTAACCATCAACAATGGATAAAAACAAACCCAAAATTCAACAGCGTGGACAACATGGCCGCTATGTACGTCATTGCAAGGCGCCTACGTCTACAGGCAGCAGGACTGAGGGTGTGGCGACGGGAGGAACAAATCTACAGACAGCGCATCACACTATTCCAGCTGACTGATGCAGAGATACATGAGAGGTACAGGCTACACCCCGAAACCATCATGGACTTAATCAGGGACCTACACCCACTCCTGGACCAGCCAGTTAGAAGGGCGCACGCCATACCCCCACATGTGCAGGTGCTCTGCAGCCTACATCTGTTGGCATCCGGCAGTTATCAGGTAGTGATAGCTGCGGTGGGTGGGGTATCCCAAAGTTGCCTGTCCCGTTTCTTCAGGAAGTTCCTGGATGCCATGATGCAGAGAATGCACCACTACATAAGCTTCCCGAACTCACAGGCTGCACTGCAGAAAACAAAAACTGACTTTTATCACATGGCACAGTTCCCCCATGTCCTCGGCTGTATTGATGGTACCCACATCCCAATCTGTCCACCAGCAGATACAGAGCACATCTACAGGAACAGGAAGTCCACCCACTCCATCAACGTGCAGGTGATCTGTGATGCAGGGAACATCATCACAGATATTGTTGCAAAGTTTCCTGGGAGCACCCACGACTCTTACATCTTCCAGAATAGTGGGATTTACACACGACTGAGTGCCGGAGAATTCGGAGAGGGATACCTGCTAGGTAAGTAACAGTGACGCCCCTTGAAACATGCAAACATAGTGTATAGAGGCATGTTACTGATGGTTCCCTTTCACCCATCCAGGCGACAGTGCATATGCATGCCGGTCATTCATCCTCACTCCCTACCTACACCCAGCTACCCAGAGTGAGAGACGATACAACGTGGCACACAAAACAACACGCAATGTGGTGGAGCGCACGTTTGGACTACTGAAGAGCAGGTTCCGCTGCCTGCACAAGAGCGGAGGCGCACGCCAGTACAAACCCATCACCTGCTGCAAGATCATTGCCACTTGTGCAATGCTGCACAACCTTGCCACGAAAAAAGGTACAGATGTGGAACTAACATATTTTGAGGACAACGAGGATGAGTCAGGCCAGCCAGAGGGCAACGCAGCTAGAGTGCCAACTGCAATCGATGGGAGAGAGAGACGGGCAGAGATCACATCCAACTATTTCTGAGTAAGTAAGGGGACACAGCGAGTTGTGAGCAGTCATGACGTAGTTTAATGTGGCACCACGCCATGAACACATGATCAGGCCAATCTGGCAATATATCATCTATACAAGGAGTATGTCCAGGGTTACGTCACCCATTGTGAAGTGGCTAGGCGGGGCGACATCAATGTTTGCGCATACGCGCTGCAGTGGTGGATTGCACGGCCTGTGCATCCTCACTAGAGCCAACCCCAAGCCGCCTGCTGCTCCTGCGTGTTTCTGGGACGGGGGGTGTGATGCTGCTGGTGGTGTCGATGCTCTCCGCAGGATCCCCTGCAGCAGTTGTCGATGCCTGACTCGTCAATAGCACCCCTAGTGCACTTGTCACCTGCACCATCCCCCGAGACAGGTCGCTGCAGCACTGTGTTAGGCCCTCCTGCATCGTCACAGAGCGCCGGCACAGTAGGGAAGTGGCAGTTGCCAGACGGTTGAGTGCCCTGCTGGTAGTGTCCCTTCTCTGGCGTTCCCGGCGCCGTGCTTCGATGTCAGCATCTAATTTGCTGCACAACTGCTGGATAGACTGGGACATGTCCCGAATGCCCGCAGCCATGCCGCCAATGTTTGTGTCCATGTTGACTATGCTTGTCTTCATCACCCGCATGTGCCTCTGGACTGACATGACTGCCTTTGATTGCAGGCGCTGTTGCTTTAACATTTGGCCCTCGAGCCCCAAGAAGACACCATGGCCGTCAGTGGGTGCTGGTGGACTCTGGACACGCGACCTGCGGCGCCCTCTTGTTTCCGTCTGTGCTGCCTGTGAGGTGTGGGGCACAGTGGCATGGCTCCCTTCCTGGGGCCCGGTGCGGTCTTCAGGGCCTATGCTGTCGTCTGACGAGGTGTCCAAGGCTCGTAGCCTGGCTGCTGGACGCCTCCTCTGTCTCACGCATGCAAGCGGAGATGTGGCCGGTGAATCGAACATGAGTGGCGAGGCTGGCTCTGGTGGTGGTGATGCTGGCTCACGGTGAGGTGATGCTGGCTCTGTGTGCGGCGATGCTGGCTGTGTTGGTGGTGCGGCTGCCAGTGGGCCTGCTCCCCGGTCTGTACTTGTGCTGGCTGGAGGTGTTTGATGTTGCCGTGGTGCCGTCTCTCCTGCAGCATGCCCTGTCCTGCATGATGTCACATCTGTGGACAGAAATACAACATTGGCTCAGTGTCCCCGAAGGGCTGCATTGCAAGCGGCACAATAAATAATTTCACATTCCAACATGTCCCCTGTCTCCTTGTGCCTCGAGTGCGTGACATGCCTTGTTGCCCTGTAACATTTACGTCATGGTTAGTGTTGCCCTGACTACATCTCCCGAAATGCATTGCCTGTCTGCACTGACACGTGTGGACTGCAGTGTGATTCTCGTTTCACATTTGGGGGATGTGGGATGGGGTAGGGGGGGATACATTGCTGTGCTTTCGTCTTACCTTGGTGTGTTGCGGCTCTGGCAGAGCTGTCGGCGTCCCCAAGACCCACGACGCTCTCTTGCTCGATTGTGGCCGCCACCAGCTCCTCCAGTTCGGTGAGGGCAGGTGCCCTGTTGGTTCCACCTCCGGTCTGGCTGGCCTCCTTCTGGATGTCGCCCATCTTCCTCTTGGTTACAATCCTCAGGTCATACCAGCGCTTTTTGAGGACCTCAATGTCCCTGTGGGTCACTCCCACAGCATTGACCTGCGCCTGGATGGCCAGCCATATGTTGCGCTTTTCCACCTCAGGCACTTGCAGGGATTGCCTGCCGAACAGCTTCTGGTGCTGCTTCACGACCTCCTCCACCAGCACCTGGAGTTCCTTGGGGCTAAATTTCAGCTTCCTCCTCCTTTCCCCTCCGTCTTTCTGTGTTCTCTGGCTGGACATGCTGTTCGTTTACCCGCTCGCACATGCAACTGCTCCCTGCCTCTCCTCTGCACTCCAAGCCTCTCCAGGGTCGGCTAATTATGTCCACCTGCCTGGGTGTGGCCACTTCGGCTAATTGAGTACACCTGCCTGGGTGTGGGCAGTTCCAGGTTGGGTGGGCTGTCGTTGCACTGGATTCGCTGTTTCGTCAAGTCATGTGATTTTCTTTACCGACTCCGTACATACCGAATCGGTATTTTCCGAATCGGTAACTACCACCTCGGTATTTTGCGATTCGGTAACTTCCACCTCGGTATTTTCCGATTCGGTAAATACCACCTCGGTATTTACCGATTCGGTGAATTCCGATTCGTGATTACCGAATGTTAGCGAATCGGTAACTGTTACCGAATTTTTACCTACATATAACTTACCGATTCTAATTTACCGATTCGGTACGGCTCGGTATTTTAGAACCGGTAAAATTTATTTACCTACATGAGGCCCCATATGTGAACAATGATGAAGATGACAGTGAGATATTCACCATATAATTTGATGGAAGAGAAGGCAACCACAAGTGGCCACTGTCGATTTGCATGGTGGAGATTGGAGGCGCATTCATGAGGGTGCTGATTGACAACATTTTGGACTCAGCACAATTTGACAGGCTGGTACCTTTTTCCACGCTAGCACCAATGAAAGTGTGGATTTACATAAATGGTGGCATGGAATCACTGCCACTGAAGGGGTGGTAAAAGTGACGGTAGCAAGCAATGGAAGAGCAATGCAAGCCCTATTTCTTGTCATGGAAGGAGGCACTGGCACACTGTTAGTTTGCCACACAGTGGAAGATCTGGGGCTAGTCTTTTTGCCAGACAAGTTCATGAGTCACATGTGGCCAACATCATGTAGGAGTTCCCTCAGGTATTCAAAAGCTCGGACAACTGAAGGGCTACACATTGATAAGAATGTAGACCAACAGCACTTCGACAACAGACGGTACCTTTCCACCTGCACTGTGGACCCTGGGAAAACAAGGGATGATTGAGAGGGCCACCGGCCCAACTCTGTGTGTCTCACACCTTGTGATTGCACCAAAATCCAAGCAGCCAGGAGCAATCCGACTGTGTACAGACATGCAGCTCCCAAATAAAGCCATCCAGAGGGAGCGACACATAATCCCCACAGAGAACATTGTGGCGGACCTGAACGGAGCCCAATGGTTCTCCAAACTAGACTTAAATGCTGGCTTTTATGAGCTAGAACTCGAACCAGCAAGTTGGTACATCATGACCTTTTCAACCCTATAGGTCTCCAATGATATTGGAGATTGAACTTTGGGATATCATCAGCAGCAGAGGTGTTGACAATTCACCTCTCAAACCTGCATGGTCTGTTTTTGTTCTGTTGACTGTCTCAGCCCCCACAGTGTTTCTCAGCAGCAGGCCTTATACACCAATCACCACAGGGCCGGTCTTGTGTTGACCTTCGCCAGCTCGTGACTCTTGACAATGCCTAGGCAGTCACGTGGTGCATACCTCATCTGGTGCCCACGTGGGTGTGACGCACAGGCCTCAAAGAACCTCTGTTGGCTTGCAGGAATGAAGCTGCACATATGATGTGTTGTGCCGATACTGACGCTAGGTGGCACTGAGTCAGCATCCTCGTTCCCACTGGGAAGCTGGCATTCTTTCACAATCATGGCACTTGGCACCCACTTACTCACGACGGTCTCTGCTGGGGCCCACGAACAGGGATGGTGACTCTGCAGTTGGGCCATTTATTATACACATGGGCCGTGCCCGACCTTTGGCATGTGTATAAGGGAAAACTGTATTGTAAAGGCCAGGTGACACTCTACAGCACATACTGTATTCAGTGTCCTCTACCAGGGAAGCAGAGGCTATGGCCTATGCTGACCTGATGTTTTCAAAAGCTTTCCGTCAGGGTCTAAATGCCCCCCCTAGACTTTTACTTATATGAAGGGAAGTAGGATACAGTAGCACAAATACAGAGGGTTCTAGGAGAAACATCATCTAAACCATAACTATTACAGCACTAAGTTGCCAAAAATATTATTCAAACAAGCATTGGCAAATCCAATATGTCTCATCTATGCAAAAGCTATTCGCTTTGCCAATGTGGTTTAGCCATTCTGTACAATGTGGCTGCTGTTCAGCATTGCTAAAAGTTAATGGCATAGAGGAGAGTGGTGTGGAGTGTTGTAGAGAGAGTGGAATAGAGTGGCGAAGAGTAGAGTGGAAAAGGGTGGAGTAGAGTGGTGAATAGTGGAGTAGATTGGCAAAGAGTGGTGTAGAGTGGCCAAGAGTGGAGTTGTGTGTTTGAGGAGTGTCATATAGAGTTGTGGAGTGTTGTGAAGTAGAGTGGAGTGGCATACAAGAGTGCTGTTGAGTGGTGTGGGGTAGAGTGGAGGGATGTAAAGTAGAGTGCAGTAGTGTGTTGTAGAGTGGAGTGGCATAGAGTAGAGTGGTACAGAATGAGTTGTGCAGAGTGGAGTAGAGTCATACAGCAGCATAGACTCGAGTTGAGGGGCGTGGAATGGCGCAAAATGGAGTGGAGTAGAGTAAAGAGGTATATAGTGAAGAGGGGTAGAGTGGAGTAAAGTGTGTGGAGTAGAGTGTCATGGAGTGGTGTTTAGTGGAGAGCCATAGAGGGGCGTACTGTGGAGTGTTGAAGAGTAGAGTGTCAGAGTGGGGTGGCATAGAGTGGTGTGAAGTGTCAGAGTGGAGTGTCAAAGAGTAGAGCTTCGAAGAGTGGAGGTGCAAAGAGTTGAGGGACATAGAGTGCTGTACAGTGGAATAGTGTAGAGTACAGCTGTGGAGTTGCATACAATAGAGTCGAGTGGAGTGTCAGAATTGAGTGTCGTAGAATATTGTAGAGCGGAGTAAAGTGGCATGAAGTGGCAAAGAGGGAATTACATGGAGTGGTGTAGAGTGGAGTAGAGTGGCGTAGTGTGGAGTGGAGTAGAGTGAAATGGAGTATCAGAGTGGAGTGTCATAGAGCAAAGTGGAACGTCGCAGAGTGTCGTGTCATAGGGTAGAGTGAGTGGAGTGGCATATAGTGAAGTGGCATGGCATAGGGTGGACTAGGGTGTTGTAGAGAAGGGCAGAGCGTCTTAGAGTCTAGTGGCTGAGAGAGGAGTGTGCATGGTGATTTAGTGCACTGCCATTATAGACAACACATTTTCAAGTTGAAATGACCACTACATTGCAAATACAGTTTTAGAGATAAAACTATATAGCACACAAACAATAATGTGTGGAAACTCATCATGTAGTATAATGATGTGTTATTATCATATTAAAATATTTGTTTCCACCACACTTCAGAATTCCAAAATAATATGCTTCATTTGTACTTTCCTATTTCTGATCTCTTTGCACAGTTCATAGACACCAGAAACTGCAGTCCCAGCCCTCACCCTACCATTCACTGTATAATGTTGTTCAAGGTGAAGAAATGTGTTACTTAGGCCTGCCCTTGGGGTTTAGCCTGATTACTATTTGAGAGAGGCTGATGATTGTGAGGTACAGAAATCTTATACTTTATTCTTCTTGTGGTGGGTGCTCCAGTTTGGAAGTAGCCCTAGTGCTAAATACTGTTAAGAGGTATTACTTGACACAAAGAATGTGACTGGAGAGCAAAGAAGGATGCTGCAAAGAAGAAAAGCTCCAAACCAGTTCTGAAGTTTGAGACAGTGTATCTGTAACCTTTATCTAGGAAAAGTGTAAAAACTTGGATCCTAAACAACTCACCTTGTTCCAATTCCAAGTTCTTCATGACCAAGGAAGGGAGTACTCCACAGAGTCTCCAAAGTACTTTATTGTGACCAGCATTGTTGTATGTCTGACAGCCAGTCTCCCAAGAATCAGGGGACATCACCTGATGGCTGCACTTTCTGCTGCAGGAGTTGTGGGTCTGCATGGTGCCTAGAAGCTTGCCCGCTGCAGCAGGAGAAACTGTCCATGGCGAGAACAAAGTTTGTTGCTAGTTGAAGGGATACCCAGAGGAAGAAGAAAAGAAGGTTGTAGAGCACAACCAGAAGTGATCTGTGCTTAAAAGGGTCTCCCAGTCTCTCTGTGGTTCCAGGTGGGAACTGCTACAATGGCCATGAGATTCACCTGGCCAAATCATGGATACAATGGCTCCAGGGTTTGCCTGCCAGATCAATAACTACAATGGGTTTCATCTTGCCTGTTCAGGGCTGCCACTACCATGACGTTTACCAACCCAATTGAGGCTATAAATGATGTGAAGTTTGCCTCCAATCTCCATGAGGTTCACCTGGCCCGAATGGGACTACACCTGCTGTGGGTTTCCCTAGCCCAATCTATTCTACAATTGCTGTGAGGTTTACTTAGCCTGATTAATGCCACAAATGTTGTACTCATATCAGCACAGTTGGGAACGTCTCAGCTTCATTGGCTGGACAAAGCCACCATTGCACTACTGGCTCCCTGCATGAGTACCCAAATCAACACTGAACAAAAGATGTCATGTGTGTGGCAGACATGGGCTGCACCTGGCCTCCTCAGCAGCTCCAACTGACTGCAACTGAATACCAAGGGGCTTCCGCCACATGCAGTAGAATCTCGTCTCCGGGTTCTTGCTGGTTCAGTGCAATGGACTAAGAACTGACTTTGTATCCTCTTCACCACCAGGGAAAACAAGCATTAGCATAGCCACTAGGTTTCGCCTTTGGGACCTTATAAGTGTTTAGTTATGCAGCACAATATCCTTGGTGCAACAACATCAACTGTTTCATGGCTAAACACTTATAAGGTCCCAAAGGCGAGACCTATTGGCTTTAAATGGCAGGTACCAGTAAGCATTTAAAGCACTGCCAACAACTCCAAATGAAACACCGTGAATGATCATGTGCCCCGTGGTGAGGGTTTACCTAAGAGGCACCGCCAGTGCACCAATGACAACCATAGACCTGCTCTCGCTCATTGAGGTGTGTTATATTTCTGTCTCTGTGGTTAGAGAGATGAGCAGCAACCACTGACCGTGTGGCTTCGTGCAGTAGGATTGATGCAGATCAGGGTGTACAAAATCTCCCTACTTCCACGGATAGAGTAATTTCACAGTTACACGCACATACACTCATCATACACTAGGGCCCATTTCACTAACATACGCTCAAATACTCTACCAGCACTGAACCTGTGGAAAGAAAAACTCCTAAACACCCTGCATCTACACTGAGGTCGATAAGACCTAGTTATTGTAACTGTCCTGAATCATGATCTAAACAATCTATACAACAATAATCAAAAATAGAGTACTCAATAATTGACAAGAAATAATCACCAACACCGTATTCAAAATTATGATGCTTTATCTAAAATTAGTCAAAGAAAATCAATCAGAATAAATCATTTTTCTCATAATTACCTATTCTAGCTAAATATCAGAATGGGTCAGGACAGGTCTCTCAGTAGAAGTCTCCCGAGTCGCCGTCCTCACAGCGTAGATCCTCACCAACGCAGGTTTGGGAAGAAAATGGCAAAGTGGCAAAAACCCTCTCTAGGCTAACAATATTTATAGTATTTTAAACAAAAGAAAGCAACAAAAAGTGTTCTTTACGTCCGCTGAACCGCTGAGCAGAGCGAGAAGGAAAGGATGTAGCATCGCTACATTTGGAAAATCTCCGCTCAGGAAAATCACAAAAATAAAAAGACAGAACAGGAACCAAAAATTAAAAAGTAACTTTCAACATCCTCGTTTCCTCGGAACTAACATGATGAGCTCAGAGTTCATTCATTATGGCTCCTTTGTCCTCCAAGGCTATTCGGATGCATCTGGAGGCTTGCCCAGAACTGCTGCTGTCCTCACGGAAAATTTTAACCAGGCGAAGACTGTGGTCAGATGACTCGCGACCATATTCAGCAAGGCCTTCTCATCACAAATCACTCACTCGAGGCCAGGCTGCAAACGGCGGCCATTTTATTCTAGGCCAAAATAGACCATCTTAATTAAAAGAGACAAAAACAACGTTACCACAGCATAGTGATTAAACAGTGTTAACCCCACTAATACCCTTATGTGTATGTAATTATCTAGCCTTTGCAACACAGAAAAGCATTAATTCAAAAGCGTTTTGTGCTTTAAAATGAACAGCACTCAGCAACGTTTATTTAATAAAACATGCACATTGTCAATAGGCAAACGAAAGCATTCCCACGTGTCGTTTTTTCTTCTCATTAGTACATGTTGATAAGTAAAAACACTTACACAAAACAAATAGTTAGTAATTAATAATTAATAATTTTAATTATGACAAATAGACAAACCAGAGCTTAAAAACCCAATAGATTTTCATCAGAAAACTCTGCTCTAGCAATCCCCCCTTTGGTGATTTTATAACCAAATAACCCAAAAAAAAACAAATTTAGTGAAATTTAATCCCATTTTAGGAGATATTTGGAACTGTCTTTTTCTCCTTACACAACACTACACACCAGACACTCTTTCATCATCCCTCTTTGTTTCTAAGTAGACACTCTCTCTCAATTCTTCTAATTCAATTTCTTGTGGTTCTCTTTTCAACGTCTTATTTCTCTTTTTCAACCTCTTATTTCTCTTTTCATTGTTTCTTTTAATTAATTTCTTTTTCCCTCCCCTGTTTTTACAACACAAACACACCAATCTTAGTATCAATAAAGCAACAATTATACAAGTTAAAGGAAACAATATCTTACCCATAATAGTACTACCTATTTTTGCAATAAAACTCTTAACAGCTATCACCTTATTAGCTAATTTAGTCCAGATACTTTCAGCTTCAAGTGGTACTAATTCTTCATGCAAATCAGTAATATTTTTGATATAGACCTTCAGGTCTTTGCTTTCGTCTGGAATGTAAGTGCAACAATGTTGAACTTTCAGCATTCCACAGACTCCACCCTCCTTGGCCAATAGAATATCAAGGGCAAGTCGATTTTGCATAGACATGGCACGTACGGCAATCAATTCCGTATTCACCAAAAGAAACCCTCCAATGGTATTTGTCGATAAGCGATCCACCACTGTTGACAGTTTCCGAATCCCATAAGCATTCAAAGAAATTCCCACTGCTGGAATTAAAGCTCCAAAAATGTCACCCACTATTTCAGACCAAGTTTCTCTCTTGAAACGCATTAGTAAATTAATATGTTCTACATCTTCTATTCTATCTATATGAAAGATCTTTGGAAAGACCAGGCCCACATAACACGTGCCATACCAATGGTCAGGCAACCTGTAATAAGCCTTGTTCCCACAAACATAGTACACTCCTGGAAAAATTGTATCTTCTCCACCTCTGAAACCCCATCCTGTTGCAATGAAGTATGTATCATGACACTCACTAGTCCCAACAAAATATGTATCATATTGGGATTTCCTTCTTGTAATGCACAGCTTACCCTTCTGTGGTGAATCTAGAGCTAAAGTTGGACTAGCCCCATTTTTCAATTCTTTTCCCATCTCAATGTCCCAAATTGTCTCACTCACTTTATATTTCCCTACTTTCTCATGCATGCTCAATCTCCTTTCCTCCACCATATCTAGGAAAGCTTTCTCCTCTTCTTTCAGACTACAAGTTAAATTATTCTTAAAAATGTAATCTAATGTTAATTCTTCTTTTTCAATAAAAATCTCACCAAAAATGTTAGCTTCTTTAGCTGGATTCAGCTCTTTGTTCATTGGCAAGTGCCCAAAAATACTATCTTTATTAGACATCTCATAATCTATTTTCCCTAGCAAATAAAAAACACTACTCAATACACTACAAGAAATTCCATACGTAGCTGGTAAATGATGATAAGTAACACCCTCTGAAACGGATGCAGGTAATTGCATACAAACGTAGCAATCCCTAACTTCCATTGTTTTCACATATTCGTACAACAACTTTGAAAAAACATTACTAGAAAAATCATTAATTGACCTATCTTTATGTATGTAAGTATTACTAATTCTAGTCGGAACTACTTTTTGTGAACTCTTCTCTATAATTGTCACATTCTCTGTATGCATCTCAAATGTACCTATTGTAACTCTAAAAGTAACTAATAAAGCTAAAACACCCCATAGTAGCATTAATAATCCAGTACAGCAGCAGCACATTTTACACCATCTTCTTAAGAAGGCACATCTACTTTGGTTATTCTCTATGTTAGCCATTTTACTACCTTGACCGTGTCTTTTGACTTAGCCTCTACTATTCCACTACTTGAGACTCTAAAATTCTGGATTGCTTCAAACAATCAATTTCAGTTTCTTCTTCTTTTCACTTTCTCCAAGTGATTTCTTCTGTTCACTCAATTTGGATATTCATCACTCTTTACTCCATTTTCTTCAACATCAAATTGTATTAGATCTTCAACAATATCCTCAGTATCTGACTTTTCATCAATGTCAGTCAAGATTACTTTCAGAATTTCACCAGTATCTTCCTCAACCACTTCTCGTACGGTCTCCTCTGGATTTCCTTGACTTTCTGCCTCTTCACCTTCAGACAGTGCCACATATGTCCATTCCGGCGACCTATACTTCTGGTTAGGTTTTCTTATCCTTTTGATCTCTTATGGTTCTTTTGACACTTTCCTCTTTTCACCTCTTGCTGGATTTTGACTCGACACCTCATTCACTTGTTCAGCTTTCGAGGTATTTGCTCTTATCAGTCTATATCTCAGCCTCTTTATTCTGTTGTTAGGCCAAAGATCTCCTCTTATAACCTTTTTCGGTCTTGTTTCTGTATTATTTCTCTCTCCAATCCAAGTTCTCTTTCTCAGAACTCGACCCTCTGATTTCTCATTTTCACTTTCATCCGATTCTGTTTCAAATGCCTCTGGTTCTTCAGCAGTTTTCTTTTGCTCCACAGTCTTTTTCACCACTGTTTGAGACTTCCCTACTTCTGTCCCTCCTCGGGTCTCCAACACGCAATCTTCTTGCTGTCTACTTGTCCCTTCACCTAGCTTGTCAAGAATGTTCCCTACACCTCCTCGGGGGTCTTCCGCAATCTGTCCCTCTCTATCTTCTTCTAACCCTGCTTCTTCAGGTACAATCTCAAGTGGTTCTTCAATCTCCTCCTCTTCTGATTCAGGAGTAGTCTCTGTGGAATTGCTCTTTTCTCTCCTTTTTCCTTCACTGCTTTTCGGAACTTCAGGCTCTCTTACAGAATCTGATCTCCTTTCTGAGACTCTCAATGGTTCTCTTGAAGCCTTTTCTGCTTCTTTTCTCACTGGTTCTGTATCTTCATCATCACTGGAATCTGACTCTTCAAAATACTCCTTACCAGTCCCATCCTTTGGGTTTAAAACTCTCAGAGTATGACTCGCATGTACCCAGTTTTTCACACCAGCACACTTTACTGCAGTTGTCGTAGTTAGAATGACTTGTCTCGGCCTTCCCCACCTTGGAACCAAGCAATTTCTTCTTCTGTGCACCTTAATCCTCACCCAGTCCCCTGGACTCAGATCATGAGCTTGCTTCTTCTCAAGTGTGGTAGCTTCTTCTCCAACCTGGGGAAACACAGAATGAACTGCGTCAGCCAGGCCTTTACAGTAATCCAAAATCATGTCATCAGTTATTGTCATCAACTTATTGATAGGTACATATGCATGTCGCATTGCACGTCCCATTATGATTTCGTGCGGACTTAAACCAGTAGTTCTATATGGAGTAGATCTAATAGTCATTAGCACTAGAGGCAAGACATCGGGCCATTTCATACCAGTGGCTAAACACATCTTACCAATCCTGTTCTTGATTGTGCCATTTATCTGCTCAACAACACCAGAAGCCTCTGGTCTGTATGCACACTGTAGCTTCTGCAGTATGCTCAATGCTTCACAAATCAAACTCATGAGTTCATTATAGAAGTGTCCACCTCTATCAGACTCAATCGTTACTGGAAACCCGTACCTAGGAATCAACTCTCTTAACAGTAACTTTGCCACTGTTATTCCATCATTTCTCCTAGTCGGATAGGCCTCCACCCATCTTGAAAACAAACAGACTACCACTAGAACATACCTCAGTCTGTTCACTTGGGGCATTTCAATGAAATCAATCTGCATTCTCGTGAAAGGACCTCCTTCTCTGCCTATTGTTCCCAGACTCACCACTGTCTTTTTCCCAGTGTTAAACTGCTGGCAAATCAAACATCTTTGACAGATGCTTTCTGCAATTGTCCTGAACTTTGCATTGTACCAGGTTTGCTTAAACGACCTGATCATCGCATCCCTTCCCAAATGTCCCTGGCTATGATACATCCTTGCCATTGTCGACAGTATGGAGTTTGGCTTTACTGGTCTGCCATCTCTATAGACCCAAACATGGTCTGTTTCTCTTGGGGCACAACCTGCCTTGATCCAGTCTTTCTTTTCTTCCTTTCCTGCCTCATCCTGCAACTGTTTCACTTCATCCCACGTCTCTAGGACATTAGTAAACATCACAGAACAAAAAGACATTTCACCTTCTCGTTCCCGATTAATTGACTGGTTGTTTTTAGCGCAATATTGAGCAATGTCATTTGCGTATCGATTGCCAACTGTCACAAAATCATCTCCTTGTCCATGAGCAGCACACTTCACAACTGCTAACTCTTTAGGCAACTGTATCGCCTCAAGTAATTTTCCAATCACCTCAGCATTCTTTATTGGAGTCCCACTCGACGTCAAGAAACCTCTCTGTAGCCAAAGCTGGCCAAAATCATGCACAACTCCAAATCCATACTGACTATCAGTCATCACAGTCACTCTCAAATTCTCTCCAATTTTGCAAGCTCTTGTCAATGCTACCAATTCAGCAACTTGTGCAGATTTCACTCCTTTCAATGGTGATGCTTCCATAACCTCTGAAACTTTGCACACTGCATATGCTGCACATAGCACACCTTCATCATTCCTCAGGCATGATCCATCCACAAACAACACATGATCACTCTCATGCAAGGGAAGATCCCTTATGTCTGGTCTCGGTTTTGTACAGTAATCAAGCACATCCAAACAATTGTGATCATCTTCTGTTTTCACACCCACATTTTCAATATCCGGCAACAATGTCGCTGGATTCACATTCACACATCTCTCAAGAGTCACATTTGATGCTCCCAGAATCACTTTCTCATATTTAGTCAGCCGACTATGTGACATGTACTGGGTTCTGCTTCTTGTCAAAAGAATTGCCACATTATGAGGTACGAATACCCTTACAGGATATCCCATTATGATTCCCTCACTCTGTTCCAGGCTTCTGCATGTTGCAGCCACAGATTTCAAACAACCTGGTAAACCTACAGCTACAGGGTCAAGTGTCGATGAGAAGTACGCAATAGGCCTCCTCAGCTGTCCGTGCTTCTGAATTAACACTGAAAGTGCACATCCATTTCTCTCACTGCAGTACAACTCAAACTCCTTTTCATAGTCTGGCATACCCAAAGCAGGGGCTTCACACATTCTGCTTTTCAGCTCTTCAAATGCTGCCATTTGTTCTCCATCTAGTTCCAATGGGTCTGTCATCTCACTTTTTGTCAGCTTAATGAGTGGCTTTGCTATCAGAGAAAAATTAATTATCCACTGACGACAATAACCCACCATACCCAGGAACATTCTCACTTCCCTCTGGGTCTTTGGGGCTTTCATTCCCCTGATGATTTTAATCCTGTCATCAGTCACCTTTCTCAGACCTTTTTCAATATTGTGTCCAAGATAATGCACCTCTTTCTTACAGAATTGCAATTTGGCTGGAGATACTTTTAACCCTCCATCTGCCAGATGATTCAGTAAAGCTATAGTATCTACTTCACAAGCTTCATGTGTCTTTGATGCCACAAGTAGGTCATCAATATACTGCACTAGTACTGAGTTTTCGGGCATGATTCAGCTCTCCAATGATTTTTTCAATAACTGATTGAATATCGAAGGACTCTCTGTATACCCCTGTGGGATACGACACCATGCTAAAATACGCTGGCCAAACCTAAATGCAAAAATCGGCTGGCTATCATGATGCAAGGGAATTGAAAAGAAAGCATGACACAAATCAATCACTGTATACCACTCGGCATCATGTGGAATCTGATACAAAATCACTGACGGATTTGGCACAATAGGACAACATGCCACCACAATTTGATTAACTTTTCTCAAATCTTGTACAATCATGAACTTCCCATTAGGCTTCTTTAGCCCCATTATCGGTGAATTACACGGGCTACTCAGTAGTTCTCTCAGAACTCCCTGCTGAATCATTTTCTCAATTATAGGAGTTATTCCTTCAATTATTTCTGGTGTCATTTTGTACTGAGGAATGTTAGGATAAGTAATTCCCTCTTTCACTGAAATTTTCACAGGATCTACATTATTCATCAATCCCACATCCTCTCCAGTAAAATCCCAAACTGTCCTTTTCACTGTGTCTCTCAGCTCTCGAGGCAAATCCTCCGGATCAAACACAGCAAATGCACCAACCATTTCACTCTCTCTATTTCCTAGAGTCATTCGGTACAAAACATCCTCATCTGGTGTCTCAAAAGCTATTCCATCCGGTGTACAGAAAATTGTGCAGTTCATCTTACACAATAGATCCCTACCTAACAGGTTCACTGGACTAGTGTCACAGACGATAAATCTGTGCATGTCTGAAAATTTCCCTATTTGTACTCTTACTGGTTCAGTAAGACGTGTCCTGATTTGTGTATTGGCTACACCAACTACTTGGATTGCTTCATCCGAGAGAGGAAGATTTCTAATATCTGTTGACCTGACAGTTGATCTCGTTGCACCTGTGTCTACTAAAAAAGTAACACTTTCTTCATTTATTTTTCCATCTACAAATGGTCCTGCCTGGTCTATTTCTAGAGTTGCACCAAGTATGCACTCTTCCTCCTCTCTTCGGCACCGTCAATAATCACCCTCAGACTCACTCCCTTCATTCTTTAACAAGTACTGTTGTACCTGGTTAGAACGCCTTGGTTTGTTTACCTGTTCATCATTGTAGAATCCTGAATCCTGATTATACTTTTGTGACCCTCTATTCTGCGGCAAGGGCGGTTTTGGCTCTTGACTCTGCTGTCTCACAACTTTCTGTTGTTGCTGCTGTTGATTATTCCCTTCGTTCTGCACCTGTTGATTTAAGGGTTTACCCTCATTATTCACTAATGGTGGATTGGTACACTCAGACCTCCAATGTCCCAGTTGGCCACAGTTGTGACATGAGAACTTCTTTTTAGCTTCCTCAAGATTCTCCTTTCCTTTCCCCGCATACCTGGGCCTATATCCTGCATTATTTCCTGCATTATTCGCCTGTTCCACCAACTGTGCTTCCTGTCTTTCCGCAACCTTCACTTGTGCCCACATTGCTTTTTCTTTCAGCTTTCTCTGTTTCGCTTCAATTTCATCACTGAAGTATTTTGCATGTCTCAGAATCTCATCTATTTTCTTACTCTGCCAGTCCACTGTGTGCTCACGAATTCTCTCACTAATCTCAGGTCTCAGGCCATATACAAATCTGTATACAAAATGACTCAAATCTTTGTCACCCAGGTGTTCATCTCCACTGAATTGTTTAAATGCCAGTATCAGCCTCTCGTAAAAAGCATGAACTGATTCTTTTGCTTCCTGTTGTGTTCGATCTATTTTAACCCAGTCTGTCTCTTTTGCAGGCACTTTACTCTTCAGGTATACCATCACCTGATCATACTTTCTCATTACCTCTGGATCTGGTGCTCCTGTTCTCTGATCTCTTGGATATTCCTCAGTAGGCCAACTCACAACTATTTTACACTCAGTCCACAAGTCTGCTAGAACAATTATATCAAACAGACTATTCAGGTCAATCCACAGCACTTTTGACAATTTCACAAACCTGTCTACCTGCCTATACCACTCGACGGGCTTTTCTCTCAATCGAGGGAAATCATTCGTAAATGATAAAATATCCTGTCTGGTCCATGGAACATGTACATATCCTCCTCCAGGTATTTCTCTCATAGGATAAGTATCCACTGGTTTCTCCTTTTCTCTCACAGGAAATGCTGAATAAGTTCTATCTCCTGATTCTTCTCTTTTCTTGTACCACCTATCCTTCCACTTTTCTACATCACCCCATCTTCGCAACAATGCAACCATTTCTTTAATCTGTCCTGTTCTACCAGTACCATTCAGATTTTCAATATCTTTATCTGTGAAATCCATCCTGTAAGACTTCTGCAAAGCTTTCACCTTATCAATGTCAACTCCCTGTTCATTCGCTATTGCTCTTAACCTGTCATGTGTATTTCTTGCTCTCCAGGTGATATTTTTGCACATAAACAACAGCTCACCATCATGATGATTTTTAAGAATTTCTGTTGGAACTGTCCCTGCAACAAGCTCTTCTAATTCTACACGTAACCTAGCCACATCAATTGCTTGTGAATCTTTATCCCTCTTTTGAAGAACTTTCATCCAATCATTCAAATCTTCAGCTGTTATTCCAGTAGTTTTTCTCACTGGAACCACTTTCTTTTGCGGTTCTAAAATCGGCATCCCTGAACAACTAGCTTCACTAGCATCCAGTCTTTCACTACATGTGTCTTGTCTGGATTGTCTCAGATCACTACTTTCTGTCCTTCTTCCTGAATCTCCTGAGGGACCAGCTAAATTTGTTATCTTATTCCCAATATATGGAATCACCAAACCATTTTCACCTGTCCTCTGTTTGTCAAACACAGGCATAACCGGACCTATGGTTACAGGCACCGTAACAGCTTCCAGATTCTTTGTTAACTCCCTAATCTTTTCAGTCAGCTCTGTTGTAGTTCTGGCTAATTCTCTTGTATTCTCGTCACCACATCTATTCTCTCTCCCCCTGAAAGGATTACCACTTCTTAACTCAGGTGTCACATTTTCTGTCTCAATGATACGCAATGTATCTCTTATCGGAGAAACAACTGGTGTACTCTCGTCTGGTTCTGGTCTATATGGAGGTGGTCTTTTGTAAATTATGTCATTCAAGACCTCATCCTCATACTCATTAACTCCATATCTTCTCACTTCTGCCTCAGGAACCCTTTCTGCTCCCTCTTCAACTGTTCTCATAGGGTACAATCCCTCTGACATGCTAGCATCTCGCCATCTTTTCATTCGATCATGATGAGTTTCACGATCATGTCTCCTTCCAAACATGTACCTGTCGTGTCCTCCAGACCTCTGCTTTTCTCGCTCATGCACTTCCTCTTCCCATTCCACTAAAGCCTCAAACTGTGTCGGCCTTGGTTTTGGGTCAAGACATAACATCTTTTCCCGTAAATTTCTCAACATGGCCAGATTAAATGAACCATGTTCTGGAAATGCTAGAACACCATCCTCCTTGGTATACCTAACCCAATTCTCCAACCATATACAGGTATGATACCCATATCTCGCAGCCATGAAGGATGCAGGTGTTTTCGCTGGAGGTAACAATTCACCCTCTCTTGTTTTAACATCTTTATCCTTGTCGAACCACTTTTTGATTTTTCCGAACAATGTTTTTTTCTTTTTCTCTTCTTGGTAATACATTTTAACGTTTACTAAAACTTTCTAATCCCTTCCGTATTACAAATATACAATACGATTTTTCAACCAATAACAGCGCGACTCACACCAACGCACCAATCCTGGAGCGTCTACGTCACTAGAATAGCTCTTCCAATCCTTGCGCGGCTCACACCAACGCACCAATCCCAGCGCAAACACTATTCTGATCCAATATCCAATCAGAGCGCGGTCTGTTTGACGTCAGCAGTCGCTGCAGTCGCTTCTGTCTCCTGTCTCCTGTCACTCGTCTACCCCTCCTTTACAAAACCTCTCAGTAGACTTCGTGTCAAATTTCTACAAAATCTATCAGTTACAACATATAAACATCTCCATTGTCTGCTTCGCTAACCACAGAATAGTAAAGAGAATCTATTTCACAAGAATCCCGTTGACACAGTAGCACATCCCTCTACTCTGCCCTTCTATCATGCATTCATTAACTGTTTCCTCTAGAAATTGTCCAAAGAGTCTTACAATTAACTAAATGTATAAGCATTCACGCACATTCATACAAGAAAAATATAGTTCATACACACAGAATCCTGCTTCCCGAGAACAGCGAACAATCTGTCCCACTACAGAATTATAACACACGTCAACCAAGCAGCTTACTTCTGCTCAGTCCTTCAAACAAGCTCAGAGAATACCTATTACTTCTCCCGCGATAAGCTTTAACGGTGAACCTTACGGATCCCTGGGACTTAAGACCAGAGTTTCACAGATAACCTTCGCTACCATACGCACTCCTTATATACCAGAAATATATTCTAATAGTAACATACGACAATGTCACTGATTCCGAACCCAGACAATGTGACGCGCAACTTCAATTGTCACACGTTTTTCCTACAATCCCGTCTTTCCCGAGAGCAGCATATACTTCCCTCTGCCCTACTACGGAACTGCTACTAGCTCCCAAGTTCCAGAAGCACTACATATAACTCAACATGACGACTCCAACATATAGTATTAGTACTTATACCAACATCAATCAATAATCAATAAGCTAATGTACAAGCAATCTAATCAGATCAAGACAATCATCAATAACCATCCTAACTCTGCTACCAGGAAATTGATGCAGATCAGGGTGTACAAAATCTCCCTACTTCCACGGATAGAGTAATTTCACAGTTACACGCACATACACTCATCATACACTAGGGCCCATTTCACTAACATACGCTCAAATACTCTACCAGCACTGAACCTGTGGAAAGAAAAACTCCTAAACACCCTGCATCTACACTGAGGTCGATAAGACCTAGTTATTGTAACTGTCCTGAATCATGATCTAAACAATCTATACAACAATAATCAAAAATAGAGTACTCAATAATTGACAAGAAATAATCACCAACACCGTATTCAAAATTATGATGCTTTATCTAAAATTAGTCAAAGAAAATCAATCAGAATAAATCATTTTTCTCATAATTACCTATTCTAGCTAAATATCAGAATGGGTCAGGACAGGTCTCTCAGTAGAAGTCTCCCGAGTCGCCGTCCTCACAGCGTAGATCCTCACCAACGCAGGTTTGGGAAGAAAATGGCAAAGTGGCAAAAACCCTCTCTAGGCTAACAATATTTATAGTATTTTAAACAAAAGAAAGCAACAAAAAGTGTTCTTTACGTCCGCTGAACCGCTGAGCAGAGCGAGAAGGAAAGGATGTAGCATCGCTACATTTGGAAAATCTCCGCTCAGGAAAATCACAAAAATAAAAACACAGAACAGGAACCAAAAATTAAAAAGTAACTTTCAACATCCTCGTTTCCTCGGAACTAACATGATGAGCTCAGAGTTCATTCATTATGGCTCCTTTGTCCTCCAAGGCTATTCGGATGCATCTGGAGGCTTGCCCAGAACTGCTGCTGTCCTCACGGAAAATTTTAACCAGGCGAAGACTGTGGTCAGATGACTTGCGACCATATTCAGCAAGGCCTTCTCATCACAAATCACTCACTCGAGGCCAGGCTGCAAACGGCGGCCATTTTATTCTAGGCCAAAATAGACCATCTTAATTAAAAGAGACAAAAACAACGTTACCACAGCATAGTGATTAAACAGTGTTAACCCCACTAATACCCTTATGTGTATGTAATTATCTAGCCTTTGCAACACAGAAAAGCATTAATTCAAAAGCGTTTTGTGCTTTAAAATGAACAGCACTCAGCAACGTTTATTTAATAAAACATGCACATTGTCAATAGGCAAACGAAAGCATTCCCACGTGTCGTTTTTTCTTCTCATTAGTACATGTTGATAAGTAAAAACACTTACACAAAACAAATAGTTAGTAATTAATAATTAATAATTTTAATTATGACAAATAGACAAACCAGAGCTTAAAAACCCAATAGATTTTCATCAGAAAACTCTGCTCTAGCAATCCCACCTTAGGAATAATCATCACGGGCATTAAGGAGTTCTTGAAAAAGCAAACAAAATATTTGGTGGCAGAGGTTAATTATTATTCCCACATTAAGCTACAAAGCTGCCACACAAAGAATGACATTGAGTGTAAACGAACCTTGGAAACCTGTCCTTAAATTTGACTGCTGTTTGACAACTGCAAAATGGAAAAATGACTTCCAACAACTGTGTACAAAAGAGACTATTAAAGACATGGATCTCACATGGGCAGGCACAAAGCACGCCAGAGCAAGGCCTCACCAGGGAGTAGATAAATGCCAGCAGGAGTTTTTATTGTCTTTGAAGGTACGGATGTAGATGGAGCTCAATTTCAAACACGAGGGCCACGCGTTACATTATCGCTAATAATGTCGGTTTTAGAAGCACAAGGCCTGCAGGACACAGACAGGCTGCATTAATCTCCTGCCAGTTCAGGGCAAGTTTATAGGAGTGTTGTGCTTTTACCTAAGGCTGCGCCTTGCCCAAATATGTTTTCAATACCGCCGATCTTATGGCTGTCGGCATTTGGCCAAGCGTTACTAAACACTACTGTGCCTCAGGTCGGGCACTTGGTAAGACCGTCTCATAAATGGGCACTTTTTGGGGGTATAGTTTTAAAACATTTTTTTCTGTGAAGTTCAAATTAACAGAGGGGCGGGCTTGCGATAATGAAGAGCGAGTATCAACAGAGCAGAGATCTCACACTAATATACTAGAGAATTAATCACTGCATCAATTAAAAACAATTATGAAATCGCAGGCACTTCAAAACAGTACAGGAATTGCCACACAACGTTGTAAGCCATGGCTGCTTGCGTTTTCGTTCAACTAAAATGCACAGAAATAAGAGTTAGCAGGAATACCAAACTGTGCCATTCAACAGAGTACGGAGCAGCGTCTTCTGCAGCTGCCCTGTTAGCTCTCACTATGCTGTGTGAGGGTGCAGACTGAGCCCTGAGAGGCCGAGTGACTGCGAGGGAGGATCGTGCTAATTACCCGCTGCTGCCGCCCGCAGCAGCTGTTTTGAAGCACACTCGTGCTTGTGGCACCATCCGCCTTGCGCGAGCAAGCAACAGCCAATTGCCATGCGTGCCGCTGCTTGCTCCCGCAAGGTGGATACCGCCACAAGCATGAGTTTGTGCTTCCAAAAAGAGCAGAGCGACGGCTGAAGGTCCTCCTACGCATCGCATGCGCGCTGCGTAGGCGAGACCTAAAAAATAACTCAAGTATACTAATGAACTGATTCCGCATTTGACTTGTGGGGTGCCAGTAATCTACACCTGGGCCTTATTCATGCTTCTGCCATCATTTCTGGGGGACATGTTTAATCCTGGCCACCAAGGGGGAGATAGAACAAAAGGGAATAAGGGAAGGAGACGCTTCATGAGAAATTCATGGTGATTACTATTGGCCATGCTGAAATGAATAGTGTAGTATTAAGTACTGCTTAAGGGTAATACGCGCTTTCTTTTCTAATAAGGATTATTTTGTCTGTGGCTTGTTGAGTTCTGAGCTTATGCCAGTCATACTACCTCCCTGAGAACTCTCTGACTGTTCGCCCTGCTATCCTCAGAGTCCAGTGTGGAAATTTGATCCAGTTTGCAGAGCCATAGTATAACTGGCCCCAAAACACTAGTGGCATACAGCCTCAACAACCATAGTTATGGCCCAGTAGCCCCTTTCTGCCCCAGTCCTCCAGAACAGTATGTGGTGGAAACTACTTACCTGGACAGTGGAAGTATATTACTTTCCAGTGGCTTGAGGTTGGAGACCCAGAAACTTAAGTGTGGGAATATGGAGACAGATTTACTCTTAGAAATGTAATGAAGACATTTTAGGAAGGGATTGCTGATTAAAGTTACCTGAGCACTGCAATTTGGTGGCTTGGAGGCAAGAGGAGCGAATCAGCAGAGTCTGATGTTTATAAGCAATTCTCTGTCCTAATTAGTATTTTGGGAAGACTAATAACAGACAACTGCTAAGCCTTCATGCTTCATGGTGGCCATGTTTGAGATACACCGGCTTGGAGGCAGCATCATCACTACCTCCTGTGAGATACAATAAAAGGGGATAAGAAACTGACCGGAAATAAGGATGTTGAGCGAGAAGGTTAAAATGATAAGGAAGAGAGAGAGAGACAGAAGAGGGGGAAGCGAGAGACGGAGCTAGGGGTTGGGGAGAGTGAGAAAGGAAGGAGACAAATCGCAAGAGGATGGTGATAAAGAAAAACAAGGTAGCCTGGGGAACATGGAGGTCCACGAGTAGAGGTGCAGCTATGATTAATGCAGCAGGTGCAGCAACTCTAAGGTCAGGAGTCTGATTGGCTATTTGCACTCCAATTATATCTTGGGGAACCAGTGTATTTGCTTGCATTATAACTAGGACTCCCTGTTTTCCATTTTCACTGATTTTTACAGTTAAATAAAGACAAAAAACACATTGTGTTTCCTGTCCGTATCTATTTTAAAATCAGAAAAAGTACAGATAATTTGGTTTCTTGTGAGTGACTCTCCATCCTGAGATTAAAGCCTTTAAGGCCAATAGTTGTGCATACTGGCAGCAAGGGGAGTTACAAAATTGAATGAGATTTGCTTAAATTACTGCATCTCAACATGTGTTTGTGCTATTATGCTAATATTTTCATGTGGATATATTATTTTTGGCTGTGTAATGTGCTAAAACCTGACAGGCATCAAAGTATGTGTGCACATTTATTTGGTAAATAATTGTGGAAATATAATAGTTATCACCTCATCTGTTTACAAAATGCTAAAATAAATATGGATAAACACTAATAAGCTGGCCAGAAAATAAATATGGATAAATACAGACAGAAATGTTCAAAAAATAAATACCATAAAACCAGGAGCCCTAATTATTACCAATGATGCCCAGAGTACCTCAGTGTTTGGAGGTGGCCCAAAGGAGGACTTTTGAAAAAGCAGAGTGAATACGTCACAAGGAGCTCTTTTCCAATGACTGGCCACCGTTTAGCAAAAACGGTGACGCCAGCCAATGGAAAAGAGGGGCAGGGATTAATGCCCCTTACAGAAAATACTTCATATCATTAAATCTCGCCTGCGAGACTGCGCATGAGCGCAGCCTACACCAGGCGAGAACTAATAAGGGAATTGACAGGGCCAGAATACTGTTGATGCTCCTACTGCAAGGCTTAAATCAAGCTTAGTGCCTGTCTGCAGGAAGCATCAAAATGTGGTGCTGCACAACAACTAGGAACTTGTAGTTACAGAGTTGCCTCAGCTCCTACCTGCCCAACTAATAATTGTGCTGCTATTGCAATGGAGAGGCAGTGAGAACAGCGAGGAAGAGTTTCCCAGCTGTCAAGGACACCCATCAAGATTCGGACAAAAAACATCTTCAGCAACTTGAGGCCCTGGGCAGAGCAGGTGATGCCGATCAGCAGCTTTCCCCAGTTCAACTGCATCGTTCCTTGGGCTGGTCATCACACACACCCTACCCCAGGCTGATACAAGTGCTGGGTCAGTGATGCTGTGTCTACCAGGAGTATCGGCTGAAGCACAATTGATTCCCTTCAGTGTCTGTGTTAATACCCCCTTGCATGGAGATAACCACTTTTGCTTGTCTGGGGTATCAGTATCTGACTTTGTTAATGCAGGAAATAATTACACCCTTCCTTCCATCGCACTGTCTTCGTGGAGGTAGTCTTACCCGAGCAGACTTCTAGGACCCATCCTACTATGACCGGCACCTCCTAAGGTATTGTTGGTTGAATCTTTAGTATCACCTTAAACCGGTCTAGGATTCCACGTCACCCTAACTAGATTTGTACTGGGAGGTTTGGGTTACAACCATGAAGTGACATTTCCATCCAGCACTCTAATAGCACACTAAAACGGTATATTGAGCAGCTACTATTCCCAAGTGCCTGGATCCCATTTTAGTGGCAATCTTTTTGTTCACAGAGCGACCATTATCTCTCGGCCAATGAATATTAATTAGGTAGTATTGCAGCCCACTCTGATTTGGAATTTTACAAACTAACTTATCAGTCGATATGCTAGTTCACAAAATTCCATAATGGTCGCAAAAATACTGGTCGCAAATTGCAACCAGTTTTTGCAATAAGTTTAATTAAACATGTGGCCCAAAGTTCTTAGGCATGTGCAAAAACTGGCACCACACTACACACACTGAGAAAAAACCTTTGCTATGACATCTCTGACCCGATCCATCAATGAACCTTCAAGTGTTAGACTAATAGCATTGGACACTTGGAGTACCAGATTCCACTCTGAAAATGCAAAGCTGAGGACATAATTACCTGAGATTTGGTGAAACAAGTGGAAATGTGGGCTTTTGAACACAGCCTTAAATTGGGGACCAATCCCCTAGGACTGTGTTGGATTCCAATTAACAGCAAACTTGTGTCCTGCTCCATTAACTCTCGGGTAGAACTAAGCTGTGTAAAGGGACCAAAAGATGACACATAGCTTTACCAATACACTTTACTGAGTACATTTATTTATGTTTTTTCAGCAGTTTTCTCTTCCTTATCCCATTACCTTCTGGGCTACTGCCTTATTGTTTCTTTAGAAAGGTTTGTTGCTTGTGTCTTCTTTCTACTTTGAAGATGTTTTTGCTCATTTGCTTGTGGTGTCTTTGGTGCCTTAGTCTCCACTCCCCCCTTCTTTATACCAGCCGATTCTTGAGATGAAGAGATGATGTCAGATGATGGTCACCCTTAACTTTCTTCGCATAATGATGAATGATGATGATGAATGGCATTTCTAAAGCCAGAGAAGAAAGTAAGGAACTGCAACAAGGACTAGTCTGCCATTCTCAATCTGTCTTTAAAGTAAGTTCCCCTAGAGCTATCTAGCCCCTTATCTCAGCTGTAGATGTACTGATACTACAGGTGAAAAATCCATCAATATCATCTTTTATTATATACAATGACAAAACTAAAATATCAATCAGAAATATTAAAGATTGAATATGAATTGTGGCAGAGAAAAACACAGCTTCATTCATAGATGAATTACCAATCAAACTCAAACAAAATCTACTAAGCAAACACAATTACACATGCACACTACCCACTAAACCTAAACAAATATTAACAAAACACCAGTCGCAAACACACACACCAGCAAAAAAGCAACAATTGTACCTTAAACACACAACTGCTACCAATACAAATGAAACCAGTAAATACCAACTAAGACAAAACAGAAACCGATCGGCAATAAAATGGAAACATTGACTAACAACCACACAAATCTACAGACGCGAACCACAACACTCAAACATCAATCCCTTTGTCGCCCCCTTTTAAAAAAAAAAAAAAACGGTATGTAGTAGATTTCCAAACATATTTATTTTCCATTTCAGTGACAATATGAAATGCATTTAACCTGTCGCTTCTATAACGTGTTCACATTTTACATTGATAAAATATAAATGTAATGGAATTTGTAAATTTGAATTTTTAAAAATATACATCTACACAGACTTGTTCTTCATATACTACATTCATCCATTACCAAGTATTTCTTCATATACATTATATACAAGTAATTGGATGCTTTAAATACATTTACATTTGCAGGCACAACTTATTTTAGCATAAGGTTACAGAGATGCATACCAATGATAAATCGAAGTGCTACCTAACCTGGCAAGATGATCCTCTTAACAATTTAGACTGGTGAGCAGCAGTACATGTCGAGCAGCAATATATGCCGAGACCTTCACCCCTCAGACAAGACAGTCGTCATGAAACCCCTGAGGCAGGAAGTGGCTTGGGGGGAGATCGGATTGGAAATAGTAAGTCGAATTGTGAAAAAGTCTATTCATCTTCTATGACATAGAGCCAGATTTATAAGTTGTAGAGTGGGGGGTGGGGGTTACTATGTCACAAACGTAATAATATACCGTCTAGTGCATCACAAGTGCATTACGACCTATGGCACTTGTAATGTCGGGGACAGGATAGCCGCCATGTTTCTGACAGAGTAACCCATCCGCCAAAATCTAAATCAGGCCCTTAGTCTCAGTCTTTATTATTTTTCCCATTGCTCCTGAATCTGATCACACTTTCTAAATGTATTCACTTTTCTATAAACCAAAAGTGAGCCCACTGTATTCTTCATGCAGTTACAGTAAATAATAAATCTTTCCTCCTACTAGATCCTTGCATATTGGCTACACCGTGTCTGACTGATGCAGTATAAGTTTTCAAGCAGGAAACGACCCAGCATCCCATAGAGTTCGATTACCCCCATTTCTCTGTTAAGGGGTGAAGTAGAGCTACGTAGTACAACAACACCTGTATACACACAGTACAATCACATACTGGCTGGTCCAAACCACTTTTAATAGGAGAGTTCTGGCACTTTTTTTATAAAGGAGGAGGTAAAGTAGTACTTTTAAGAGCAGTAGTCTGCTTTCTATTTCAGTGGCACATCGGTAAGTGGGAGGTGTACGAAGAAAGTTTTTGAAAATGTAAAAATCCTAAAAAAATATTGTGGTCTCTCACAGCTGTTTCATGACATATATTGAAATTCTGAAAGCAGTTATCTCACTGCTCGTCAATTTTGGGACACCAAGAGATTTGCCTGTGTATATCCTCTGGCATAGCAAAGTATTAACAGTAAGGCAGAAAGCGAATGTTCCGATAACATTTACTTATCTGGCTCAGCCGCCCAATATTTAGAGTGATTGTCCCATCACCATGTGTGGCAATAAGCGCTGTCACAAAAAGGTGCGTTTAGAATCCCTAACATGGTGGGAACTTCCCCCGCCACAAGCATCTTAATGAGGCCAGATAAGTGGGTGCTGTCAATGTACTGCCATATTAGTGACAGATTTTTGCCACCAGATATTCCTACATCCAAAAAAGTATCTTCAAGAGATTTACCCTCAAAGCGGCTCCTCCCATTGGCATACATAGACATAGAGACCTCTGCCGCTTTGGCAGAAAAGTCTCCACGTGGCATATTTTCTTTGAGTGCCTTAGCAGAGGAGGGCAATCCACCAAAATGGCAGATACACAATATGACCGCAAACACTATATTGGCCATTAATTATCAATATTGGACCCTTGTTTGTATTTGTTTATATTTGTCTTCAACTTTCAGCAACACGAGCACTGATTCCATGATCACAAAACGTTGGCACTTTAAGCAGCATCAAAAACAATAAACAATTCTCGACCTCAGTCGCTAAACCCGAACAAGGCCAAACCAGCGCAAAGGCATTCCCTTTGGGCTAGCTGGTCTCTGATGCATTCCCTTTGGGCTAGCTGGTCTCTGATGCATTCCTAAACTATATAGATTAGCTTTGAGGTAAATATTCCACATCCAGAAACACAGAGGCAATAATAAGTGGTGCTCTCTTGTTTGCAACCAGTAAGCTGTGGCATGAATATGAGACACTTAGAGAGTGAATAAAGCTTCAATTTAGAAACAGACCTTAGCTTGTAGGCTGGTGGGGGCTCTGATTGTGTACTACAGACAGTATATGTAGGAATTCTAATACAAAATGAGAGAAATGTAGTTTTGGTTCAGGCTGGTGCGCAAGTGTAGCACGTCCCCGAGTACTACACAGGGGCTGTGGAGGGTCATCATAGTCTAAATGTCTGGGAGGGGGGCGGAGCCTTCTAAATACAAGGAGGCAGTGCGATCCGATAGTGATCCGCAGAGAATGCACAGGACACTCACTGAAAGATTACCCTTTATGAGTTGGAACTGGATAAAATTACCAGTTAATTTTGAGGAAATCCAAGCAGATGGGCCAATAGGGTGCTGGGAAGAGGTGGGCATCCAAAGATGCACAAACCCATTTAATGTCTAATACTAGGGTCACCAATGTTAATAAACCTGAAACCAATACATCCTCCTCAATCAATGTAACATAATTTAGATTTTACCACATGCAGCTTCAGATACGTTTGCAGATTTGGGGGTCTTGTTGTTTACAGTCTGGTTTGCTGAAGAAGGTTGGGGTTCTGATAGGAGGTAGGAAAGTAGATCTTAATTTGAGCTGTTGGCTGCAGGTGTGGCCCCCAGCAGTCATTTTTGGGGAACTGAATTTATTTGTCATGATCCGCATAAGAGCAACAGAAGGAAAGGAAAACATTAGCTAATGGAGGACGATAAAAATGAAAAGATAATGACAGAGGGAGATAGCAGGGGTGAAAGAGTAGGATAAATGGTTGGGGCTGTATTGTGGAGGGAGACAGGCTCGGGGCGGAGTCAAGACTAGACTATCTTGGTATTGGGCATGAGTAACATTCACTAGCACCAGCCATGGGTGTCTGTGCAAAACGCTGGGCTCCGTCATTTATCCTTTACAAATTAGGCACTGAGACAATCTAAATAATTATAGCTGCCAGTCCAGAAAACTACAAAACGTTACTTTGAACTGCACCCATTCCAATTATTTATTCAAGTCAAAATTAATGTTTTCAGAACTACATTGTGTTTTAAAGGAAAACTATTTCTAGTGAGTGAAGAGAAAATGCACATTTTTTGCAACCATTACCTTTGTAATTTTTAACACTCTGTGGCTGGGAGACAATTACCAATAAATAGTGCAATTTAATTCGTTCCTTGATAAATCAACACAACATACAATGAAGGAAGAATTAACCAAACAGCTAGTTTGATGAAGTCCCTTCCTTTTGTTCTCCATTCTCATGCTCACTCCACGTCTTCCTGATAATGGTGTGATTATCTCAGGTGTAGAAACTTATTTGCTCACATTAGCAAACCAGACATGCAAAATGCGGAGCCGATTAAGGCCTCCATCGCAGGTAATGATTGACCCTGTTGTGGCTGAGCTGCTCCTAACCGCGGCCACCCTATCTTTTTTCCTCAGAGGAAGACGGGACAAGTGTCAACGCAACTAATTGATTTAGTACAGCTGTGTACCTCGAGATGTCGAAGCAAAAGAATTACTAAATGAAAATGGGTAATGCTGTTGTTTTATGGAGATTTATATAAATTGTTAAACTTTATCATATGACTTAACAAATACATTTTTCAAAACCGTATTTGCCAGACCTGAGGAATGTAGGGGCATATTAGCAATAACATGCGATTTTTATCGCAAAACGCGCTTAGCGCGTTCATTTTTCATCGCTGCCTATCGCCGGATATTTTAGCGGAGAAAACATGCTATTAGCAACGTTTATCTCCACTGTGCTAAAATATCCAGGGATAGTGGCGAAATGCCTGAATATCGCTGGAAATCCAGCGATATTCACGCATTAACGCCATGGTGGGCTTAGCCTGAAGATCCACCTTCCATTGAGGAATACAGGTAAGTCAGGTTTCCAGCAGGTGTTAAATACCAGCGATAATCGCGCTTAGCGCAATTTTTTTTAATCGCTTCGCCTGCGTTGGAAATTGGCCATAGCTGTGTTAGCGACTGCTTTCAGTCGCTAACCGTTTGGATACGCCCACTTTGCATGTCATTAGCGATAAATATCGCTGACATGCAAATCGGGCCCCAAACCGGTCGCTATCGCCTGGAAGTTGTCGCTAACTGCTGTTAGCGACAGTTTGATGATAGGGAGATAAAAAAAATCGCTGCTTTAGCGGCAAAAAGTGCCGCTAAAGCGGCGATCAAGCCCTTGCTAATATGCCCTGTGTATCTTAAAGCTTGATTTTTTAATCTGTCTTTTTGCTCATAGGTTCAGCTTGTGTGCAAATTAAATCCGGCCTATTAGGATATGTGGCAGCTCTGACGTCATAACAATCTGATAGCTCCTGTGACAATGCCAAGGCCATAACCAGGTTACGGCAGATGTGGGCGCCTGATTATCAAATTCATTGTCTGGGCATCTAAGGGTCACATTCAAATATATACGATTCGTGGAAGTCACAATATGAGGTGGTCTGGACCTTTCCATCCTAGCGAGGCTGTTTAGTGCTGCTTTTTCTTGCAACCTGTATGTTCTCTTCTGTTGCTTATCACATAGCATCTAACTGCGGAAGGTGAACATTCCTCTGATGAACAGCTACGAAAACTCAGAGCCTGGCTACAACTCGCACAGAAACTGGGCGGATAGGGTATAATGAAAAAATATTGGGCATGTGTTCCCCTGTTCCGAGGTGCGCATCCCTGCAGTTTGAGTGATAAGTCCTCATGAGTTTTTGATGGAAAAAACAAAGATAAACACCTAAAATGAGGATATAGCCTTGACTTCGAAATGCCGCGAACATACATGGCCTGAATCGTAAAGTTTTCTTCTATGAGTGCGATTTACTCCTGACTTAGGTGTGCATGCACTCCTGAAGTCACAATTACTCACAAATACTTTGTGAACCAAGCTCATAGAGTTAAAAAGCAACTGTTGCCCTGGACATGACAGGCAGAACAGTGCACCATGCCTTAAAATGGGGAATGAGTTTTATTATTCTCACCACATGCATGAGAAAACATATCCATATAGGAAACAGTAACCCTGTCAGAACTCATTTCCAAGGCAGTATTTTTCTTGACAAGTCCCACAAAGAAAACAAGCAAACTCTCTATGCTTTATTGTTACTGTGGAATTTCGAAGTGGGATTAAAGCTGCTTTTACAGTAATGCACTGTTCGGTACGTTCATGAAGCCTGTGTATGCTGGCATCTGGAATGGAGTGTTGTCAGCATGGGTAAAGCAAACGTGGAAGTGTGGGCTTAAGAAAACATCCCACAATTTCGCCAGCTCTCTAAAGAGCTCTGAAAAACAAAACAATGTGTGCTGACAATTAAAACTTAAACACATTTACCGATATTTAAATATGTGTTGAGAGCTAGGCTAGCATATTATGTTATTTGTTGTTGACTACATTGGTCAAAAAACTAATTGGCTGGAACCTCAGTGTAAGATTCATGCTTGTTGCTTTAACCCTGGCTGTCCAGCAGCATAGCGGTACAAAAGGGGGTGGTGATGGACGGAGCATCAGAACCAATCAAACACTCACACCCAGTCAACAGATCTGGGCTTGATCCATCACCGTTCCTTAGCCCACTCTGCCACCCCAGTTCAGACATGGCCATATGCAAATCAGTCTGACCCTGTGCCTGATGGGAACAGTACAGCCTGAAATGCCAAGCCATGCCTTCCCTGGACCGGAAACAAGCTTCCTAGGACCGGTTTCTGGCATTTCAGCCGTCTTCAGCCAGGCTTGCTTGAATCCAGTGGCAAAGTGAGCAAGGGACTCACGTCTGAGCATACCCTGCCAACTTATGGCGAACAAAGCGGTACAAAAGGGGGTGGTGAGCAGCAGCATAGACAGAATGGAGGCAGAAAGGCACTCTGGTAAGAGGCCCAACACAAAAATAATACCGCCGTTCAAGAGACATGAGCCTCTGCGGATACCTCTTGGCTGTTGCCCAGTTTCACCTCTGCATAGCAGAGGGTTAGAATTTAACAACAAACACAAGTCCACAGATTGTATGTGAAGGACAGGAGAGCCTGAGGTGACTAACTCCACTATTACCCTCTTGCCTAACAGACCAGGTACTAGCATGTCTGGTAATCAACCAGTTCTACTCTAGACCAATGAGCTTGTAGGCATTACGTGCAAGATGAACTTATCTAACAATAGGTGATGCACGACAACTGTACAGTCTAACAGAAGCAGAATATCACTACGTGTAAAACCATGAAGGTAGTCAGATGGCGAGAAGACCAAGCCTACCAATCTTCTTGCGTTTAGGAAAGGGTTGAAGACCTGGCTCTTTGACAAATAATTCTCCCTTCCTAGTTCTGCTGCACGAGAAGTAACCAGCGCCAGGATACCTCTGGGTAATCGCGCGCTTTAGAAATCTCCATAACATAACCAAGCCCATCTCTTGAGGGACTCGCAGTACAACTGTCATACCTGATCCTCTCCATCATGAGTTGTACATTCCTTGTTTGAGTTATGTGCCAGTACCATCCAACATCCTTTAGTTTGTGTTTCATGCAGTTAACAATGAATATTTGGTTGTGTCCTGAGCCTTTGTTAATGTTCTTTTAGCTGTTTCTCCAGCTTCATGAATTAGAACTGCACCTGATCTGGGAGATCCTGCGAGTTGTTTGCCATATGTTCTGCTTCTTGGATGATACCCAAGTGAAGGGAGACATAGTAACAAGCCCATGCCCTCCCCCGTCCCTCCAAAAAACAGAACTGAATGGTCGAATTCCTGTTTAGGGCACATGGAATCCTGAACAACTGGTTATCTTGTGCCCTTCATAGTGAGTATCTTTTTACCAGGAAAATAAGCATGCATTTGGAAAGAAGTTGCTTTCAACCCATATTCTTTTTACAGTAAGGGCCGAATCACCAGTGGGCTGGTATAAAGTGCACAGTAATGCTGGTTGTGGTGTTACCATTACTGCATGGCATTCCTGCACCTGTCCCAGGTCTTTAAGTGGTTCTGCCTTTGGAATGAAGTAACATGCGTGAATCAGCGTTTCAGTTCCTTTTGTTACATGTTATTTCCAGACTTCTCCTGGAATTACACCTGGACATTTCACCTGATGGAAGCAGGTGAAACACTCCTGACCCAATGTGTTCCTGCAGGACTGGTAACCCTCATTCGGCTAGTAACGTCCGCGATTGGCTTCAATTGAGACCAACAGTCTTGTGATGAGGCCCTAACTGTGGTGCAAAAAACAGGCTTATTTCTTCCAGGCAATCGAGATGAAACAAAAAGTGTCTCTTGGCAATGTCTCCAAATAGGGTTGGGCTTCACAAACATGCAGTCATATAGCTACAGATGTGTCAATACAGAATCATGGAGATATCTTGCCTGGTAACACTACTCTGTGAAGTCAATAATTCACTGGCAATTGTCATGTTGACTTCAGAAACCACTGAAAGTGGCAAGGCGAAAGACTAGCACATGATTCTCACGTGGTTCTAAGATTGGACTCACATATGTGGACACCGCAAGGCAGCAGCCACAACAATAGTCAGGTTTCATCTTTTCAGACAAGCAGACCACCTAGAGCTATGATGTGCACACTGCCTCTTGCTCCCTGACACAAGAAGACGGAGTCCACTGTCTTGGGCGACTTGCTTGGCGACGCTTGTGTCACTCACGGTACACACTGAAGCACATTGTGAGCGTTCATTCATACTCTCTGGGCAGAAGATGTGGTCTAGAGGCTCAGCTGGTGACTTTGGTTCTGGCAGACTAGTGTTCTAAGCCCGGTTCCAACACTTAACTGTAAAATTCTAGATAGCTACACTTGCTGTAAATCTTGAGATACGTGGCAAATCTCTTTATCTCCCAGTGCCTAAAACTGTAATGTGTGTGAAATGTAATTTAGTTATATGATGGTATGTTAATTTTGAAATTAAAATATGTAAATTATCAATTGAAGTACAGTGTTCAATGTAGGTTGGCAGGTGACCAGAAAACTATTCCAAATTATCTGAGGCATAGGAGCTCAAACACAGGAATCTGAACTCAGGTGCCCGGCATTCACACTGTTGCTAGGGTGGCACACTGCTGCAGTGGTCACACGTCATCTTACCATGTCAAACAAAGGCTGGCCAGTTCTGGAGGTGAATAGGAAAGGATGCTGGGATATAACCACGTAAAGATGAAGCAAAGTGGAAATGGAAGTGTCAGCATTTTAGCGCACTTAAATTCACTAAGATTTTGCGCCGTGTTTGCGCCACAAAAGTGCCACAAAATGGTGCAAAATCGTTTTTTCCTTATTTACTTTCCAGCGCTAAACTTGTTTAGTGCTGGAAATAACGTAAAAGTAATGTGAAGCAGCGCACTACTTTGAGCCATGGGGGCGTGTCAAGGGTGGTGCATGGGCGTTCCCATGCAACCACCCAAGGTTTCTCAAGCTTAACCCTCTTTACTAAACATAGTAGATTGGGTTTAGTGTGAGAAAACTGCTCCCTTTTAAACTAGGCGCAAGGAAGGAGAAATGCTTTCCTTTCGCCTTCCTCTTTCGACTTTGCATGCTTGCTGCACTGTGAAGCATGCACACAAAGAGGGAAAAGCTATCCCTCATGTCTAGGCATAGTATTTTGTACAGGAAGGCTAGCCTTCCTGTACAAAACCTATGCTAGACTCACACACACACACCCTAGCGCTATGGTGCTAAGGTTGTGCGTGGCGCACGCAGCTGTAATCAGTGCCGGCGCAAGGGAACGGGGAGGAGAGAGCCATATCGCTCCTGCTCCTTCCCTATAGTACAACGCAGCGCAGCCTCGTGGGAGGCTGCGCTGCATTGCGTCGAGATTTGCTAAATCTCCCCCACAGTATTTTACCTTTCTACTTATAGGGTAAGAGAGGCCTCAAATAAAAATCTTGACAACTGCATTACAGTATATTTCACTTTCAAATTAGGAAAGGATTGAGACAGATTTAAATTGTCCATACAGCCAGTGAAATAAACAATTTAAAATGGTCAAGGAAGCAGTGAAATAAAAACCTATCCGTAGTCTGTACTGTGTCCAGCTCTAATTAGAAACCAAACAAAAATTATAGATTTTGTTTGTGAAAATGCGAGCTCAATGCTTAAGCTACATGGCAAATGTTTCTGCAAATAGTATTTCTGATGTTTATAAATTCCTCTTTCTTTTCAGCAACCAATACCGCAAATCCAGTAAACTGGCACAATATTGCTTTTACATTTACAAATCTAATCCTCTTGCGGAGCATATATTTGTACGTGTAATTTTCTTAACATTAATATAGTACTCATATTTACCACATCAGCCCACGTTTCACAGAAATGTCAAGGCGTTCCGTAAAGATTAGGTATCGATACCGGCCTAATGCTGAAAAACAACAAGATATCAACAAACTTTGGAGCAGGACAAATGCACCACTCAGGATTCCAACTAGTAGTGGAGGAACATGGCTGCTCTGAGGTGAATGGCCTTAGTGATACAAGGCCACGATGGAATATTGTTTAAAATTCCAATTAACTTCCAAAATCTACATCATAAATTATCCAACTGTACAGTAAAAAGGCCAAGAGCCACAACACCAATGTGGGGTCTTTAAAACAGATATGGATTTGAGATTCGAGAATAACACTGATATAGAAAGACACACCCTTGTCATCATTGATTTTTTTTTTTATCCAGGGCAGCATACTCACTCTGCACAATTTAGCGACAAAGGGATGTTGCGACAAAGTCATTCCACAGGGTTGGGAAAGAAACAATTCAACAGGCAAACAGTTCATTACAAGGTAGGAGCCACATGCTCCTCATGAAAACACACTGAGTTCTAGGCCACTAAAACATTACAAATACTGGCATATAAAGAGGTCAGTAACACATTTGTGGGAGACGGCCTGCTATTGGATAGCGGTCTATCCAAGGTTTTGTCACAGTTAAACCCGCTACCAGCAAAGGTAACACAGAGGCAGGATTTTAGGAGTGATCTCTGAGGCACGTGCATTTGAACCTTTCAGAAATCACCAGGAAATAAGAGGGAGTGCATTTTCCGCAGTGATCTCTTCATTGGATAGCTCCACGTTTATATTTTTTCTTTACGTCCTTGAATAAAGTACAGAATAGCTCAGAACTGGAGAGCAGCATTTGATAGATTGTCATTGATGGAAGGTGGGAAGCTTATGAAGAAGCTCCTTGTTGAAGGGTTTAGGGTCCCCACCAGGAACCATTATACTTTAATACTTTTCACATGTACACATTGCTACATATTTTTCATAGAATAAGAAAAGTTTGTCTGGAGAGCATAGGCAAACAGTGCCTGCATCACAATGTGCATACCCTGCAGGTAGGTGAAAGTCAAAGCTGTGCCTCTTACAGCATCATGTCAGAATCCTCTGCACAGTCGTCTGCGTATAGGAAGTCTTCCGTCAATGTGCTACCCAACGGCAGTGTGCTGGCTTCAGACCACGCTACCCCATTTTGTACGACGGTACTCTGCAGAAGAGGTATGCTGTCCTGCTCAGGCACATCACACTCCCTCCTGCCAGTCCCTGCAAAAATATACCTCTCTCCACTTGGATTACTCTGGTGGACATCTACAGAGACTGTCGTGGCATTGAGCCGTGGCGCACAGGACTCACTAATGTCATCGGCCCCAATGCTCATTTCAATCTCCGTGAACTGAGGGTCCTGTGAGAGTGCTCCACTATCCTGAGGCATGCCGGTGTTTATATAGATGACATCTTCTTTGTTTGACACTTCTGGAAGTCTGTGCAGTAGCTTTTCCAGTTCGACCTTTAAGTCGGTAAATGTGGGACGGTCAACAGGTTCTGCTCTCCAGCACAAGTACATGAGTTCATACCTGCAACAAAAGAGAATAGTAAAGTTTTCACAAAGGCAGGTAAGATTAGAAGACAATGAAAGTTTTTCAGCATATAGTCATGTTTGGTCACGAGGGGAGGACCAGTGAAATCTCTGAGCTATTAGGGGTGACAGGGCAGTGGTGACACAGCCGAACCAGTTATACTCTGTGGTGCTGACTAAGCACACATCCACTGCTTTCTGTGCTCTCACATTCAGACACAAGGTAAACTCCTCTTACCACTATTTGACTTGCCTTTCTTGGGTTGAGTTGGGCTAGATAGGGCAAAACGGACGGGTAAACAATTTTTGGTTGGGGATGAAGAAGATCTCATTGGGTTCATGGAAATTGAAGAAAAAGGAAAGTCAGGCTAGAAGTCCCATGCTTCAAGAAACAAACAACTCACTCCAGAATTTGTCAGATAATGCCCCAAAAATATTGAACTGCTTGGGAACACAGAGAAAGCTGGAGACACCATTGTGTCTCTTCAAACGCTTACTGAAAGATCACCTCATAATCAAAAACAGTGATATGCAAATCCATTAAATCTCCTACCCTTCTCCTTTTTTCTTAACCTAATATGGAAATATCAGACGCACCACTCCATGAGATGTGCCCATCACCTTAGAGATTTTTCTTTGAAGGTGTTTTTAAAGCATATTTCTTTTGTACATATGAACTTTGTGCATATTAGTCCATGCCTCTTTTCTACAAATTGCACATACTGTGTTGTCATTTATATATATCAATCATGCCTTTTCTGACAAAATGTACTTATGCTCCCTTGCTCTATTGCAGTATGTCCCTGTAAAATTAACTTATTGCTCTGCTATTATTAATGGTTAAACTCAAAAGACATAAATAAAAATAGATAAGTAGATGGTGAAAGCACCAGGAAAATCAGCTATAATCTTACCGGGGGAAAGAGGGGAGGAAGGAGGGAAGGAGGTGGAACGGCTGGGCGCTTATTTATACAATGGGTTGCTATTTTAAAGCACCTTTACGTTGTTTATTTCCTTCCAGTATCGTGCACATAACCAGTTGTATCTTGATTCCCTCCCCCATCTTGTACAGAGCTCCTCCTTAAGACTTGCGTTGTCGTCAAATACAAATAAATGAAACCTGACATATGCTTTCTAATGAGGAGTTGGGGGGCAGAACCACATGGTGTCTGGAAGAGGTTGATAAGAGAAACTAGGTGCATTGTGTGTGATGTTCCAGCGCTACTATGTTATATATTTGCATATCTTGTATCAGCCATAGAGTGGTTTGCCTGGACCACTATAGTAAATGCGATTTTAAACAAAGCCTACATATACAACATAGATATGGGACCAACCTGAGGGGCCTTGGAGGGCCACAATCAACATACTACAGGATTTTTATGTTGCAGCGTGAAAAACATGTCATAATTACCCAGGAAATGCCCATCTATCACAGAAATTAAGCTGCTAAATAAGTGTTAAGGAAAGTTGCCTTCCCTCGCGCGTGACACGTTCCTCAAGTTCTGTGCTGCTGATACTGCTAGAAAAGGATGGATGGGGTCACGCATACACAAAACTAAATTGTAGATGTTTGCTCCCACCAACACCAAGGTGCTTTTCACCTTAGATTTCTGGGTATGTAAGAGATTACAAGAATTTAGTAGTTTCTCACATACCTGGAGCCACTCTGGGAATTGTTCCTGTTACAAGTACTACACTTCCCCAGTTACATAGTAGGGATTCTTTCTCATAGTCTTCTCACACCCCTTCCTCATAGCTAGTAACTCCTAGCAGCAGAGCATCTCTCATTGTAGGTGAGTGCAGAGTAACACAACTGCTCATCTTAGACTTAGTGAGGAAATCAGTGTCACTGGACCAATGCCATCAGCAAATCTGTGTGCCATTCTTTTCCCTCAGAGCCCCAATGGGAGATGAAATTGGTTAGTGAGGCGGTGGAAGCAGCAGAGAGGACTGGGGTGATCCACTTTCAGTAGAGGAGGCTGCAGCAGAAAGATGTTACTCAACAATGTTATGTCATAGCCCAGCAGAGCGGCTTTAAGGTTTGGACCTCACCTTCTGCTTTAAGTTCGGAAGCTAATAAACATTAACAGAATAGTATTTCAGGACCTAAGACACATGCATCAGAAATATTCTACATACAAACACCCAGGTCATTGAAATTGTATACCTTGAAATTTAATATGCCACTGTTGTTGTCCTGATAGGGTGCTTGGTTCTGTTTTAAGCGTTTTTGTTTTCATTTTTGACTATTATTTTTTGCTTGTCCCAGGAGGAAGCAGTGAAGATGGTGAACTCTATGTGGACCTTGCGTTGTTAGTAATGACCATACAGACTAACTCAATACAAAGTAGCTCGGCACCTAAGCGGTACAATGGCCTGTTCCATAGCCTACTGATATGTCCAGATCATTGACATCATCAGTGAGAACCAAAAGAAAGCACCTTACCACAGTGTCATGCGGAGTGACATGCAAGCTGCGCATTAGCAGACACTCATTTTTGACTGCCCACGCTATGCTAAGTCAGATGCAAAGGTATGGGGCGCGGTTCCAATGGCTGATGCTCCCCTACAGAGCAGATGCTTTGTGCAATGGCTTCTATAATTGTCCTCAATTCATTGCTATGTCAGCTGAATATAAATAGTTTAATAAATTAAATCTGGAGCGTGGCATAGATGGGGACCCAACATGACGTGCCTCGTTTTAGCTCCAGGGGTGGGACCGCCAAAGCATCTGCATCTGTGAGGAAAGTGCTATGTGGCAGCAGGCAGAAGAGACAGGAAGCATTGGCGCCATGTCTCGCACCATTTAACAATTTTCTGAACTTCAGAAATGCAGACTTTTGACTTCTGCTGTACTTGTCCACTTTGGTCCTGCGACAAGATGGCCACCTAGTGCATGACAAACAAACCGTCCCAGAGGCTTTGGGCAAGCTCTGACACTGTGTTGGGCTCAAATTGCACACTGGAACTGGGGATTGACTTGCCCCCTTACCCTCAGTGCAGGACACTGAAAGACCCACTGTATCCACATCAGCACTGTAGGATCCAGCGCACAATTCCATTCCTATGGCTTGGTGGGGGAGCAGATCACCGCACCCCAATACTAAGCAGCATATGTTGTGATGAAATCCTCTGTAAAATAAATGTCTACCCCTGATAATCTGTGCCTGTCACAGACTGGAGTAGAGAACTACCTTTAAATCATGGTGTTCTCTCATGGCAAATTAACAAGACTTACCTCCAATGCTTGACTATGGAAAACAAACCAAAGCGGGTAGTACTGATGACCAGGTGGAGGCTCATGCTCTGGGCAGCAATGCCACAGACCTCACATCTCCTACTACATCAGGGGATATAAATCTCTTGCTAGAGTTTAAAAAGTACAAATAAGCACTTTGCACAGATTTCTCAAAGGCTCTCTCAGACTAAAATCACTTAATGCTGACAGCCGAATTGCGCCTGGCTCTATCAAAACGAACAATGCATGAAAGCCATGACCATAAGTCTCTTACAAAATGTGTAGCATCTCTTGAAACAGACCTGCTAATGTTGTCTGATACTATGTAGGAATGTGAAAACTTCTCCTGTAGAAATAATGTAAGATATGAGAGTATTGATGCTGGGATATCTAACACCACCCCGGACAAACATGTGGAAACATTGTTAGGACTCATTCTCAAAGCTACTGAAAAGAAACAAATCATTTTAGATTGTACTTATAGAGCCTTTTAATCTTATTAAACCACAAATCATTGCCACTGGATAGATTGACAAGGGTCCATTTCTTCCAGCTCAAGGAGGAAACCCTTATGGAGGCCAGGAAAGTTGAGACCATAAGCTTTAGAGCAGATATTGTCAACCCCTTTCAAGATACCTTTCCTTTAACATTTTTCTAATACCAAGAATCTCGAAATGCTATATCAGTGAATCATTTCTTTCTTAATCTTGCAAATTCCTAAAGCCCTGAATATTAGGTGTTAGTACAGGCCCCCATATGTTGTGGAGCCAAGCTCCGATCTCGCAACTACTAGACTTATTTATTAGACATATTTATAACAAAGGTTGATAATTATTCCTGTCTTTATCAGGCATAATCTTTGTACCACAAACACCAAAAAACATAGCTACAACAGCTTTCCTTTCGACATCTAGAGACAGCATTATTGTTGGAATTTAAGAGTCCTCTCACATCAGATGAAATATGGGGCACCATTCATAACCTGAAGGCCAATAAGGCCTTGGTGTTTTTTCTTTCTACAGCGCATATTGTGACCTAATATTAGAATCCTTAAAATGCATTTTTATCCTCTTGAGTCGCCTACAACACTGTGGTGGTATCACTGGCCACACTACTACTACTACCAGACAAAAAACCCTTCGGCCTGTACTCCTACAGATCTATTGCCTTGCTCAATTTTCTGTTGAATCTATACCTCTATACTAGTGTCAAGACTCCACACTATTTGACCTCCTTTAATATATAATTGTCAATCAGGGATTTATATGCCATAGACAAGTATGTGATAATACACAGCTTGTAGTTAATATTATCAATGTAGTGGAACGCAGCAAAATGTAAACTGTCCTTTTCTTGCTTGACACGTAGAAGGCACTTGATAGGGTATATTGGTCATATCTCTGACAATTCCATCCAAAATCAGGCTTTGATCCACATGTATTCACATTTATCTTAGCCAACTATATAGCACCTACTACAAGGATTAAGATTAATGGAGAAGAGTCATTGAGGATCCCACTGTGTAGTGGGATAAAAAAGCAGCGCCCGTTGGCACCCCTGCTAATTGCAATGCAAAAATGAGACCATTGATCTGTCAGAGTGATGCAACCTAGACATACCGGGGGTTGAGATCGGTGGAGACCAGTATAAGTTAGCTTTGTTGGCAGATGATGTGTTAAGCTTATTAAAATGTCCTGACTGACAAATGTATTGAAGGAGTTGCGACAGTTGGAAGCAATTTCAGAGTTCTGCATTAACTATACAAAAACAATTGGAATGGGGGTTGCAGACCCTCCAAATTGCTGGAACAGCCTCTTATTACATCAGATTTCTCATGGACAGCAACTTCAGTGAAATATCTCGGTAAACCATCTAAGAATAGGGAGTATAAAAAATGAATTTCTTGCCTTGATTACTATATGTAGCACCAACACTCCCCTGCAGAGGGTTTAGATTTCATTCAGACATAATGGCTAGTGTTTGTGTGGAACAATGGAGTACCAAGAATACCCAATGCAACATTACACAAGAGATAGCAGAAGGGACTCTAGGACTTAAGAATATCGTGCAGTTTACATATGCATCACAGTTACGCCCAACTTTGGATTGGCACCATCCCCCAAACACCAAGCCTTAGGAAATACTCATACATGACCATATACCTCTGTCCTTGAAGCAGGTGGTGTAGATTAAGCCTAAAGATAATGTTAGAATGATGTCACCTTTCTATTTTCATGGTCATCCAAAAATACAGGGATAAACGCACACAACACTTGGGATCACAATGTTTCCTTCCCCTTGACCCCAGGTGTCAACAACCAAGACTTCAAGCTAGGCTTAGAAGAGAAACGCTTTGAGGGCTGGTTTATAGGTGTCCAACCTGGTTGTATGTGATTTCATAGAAAAACGATTTCATGGAATACCATTACTGAGAAACCATTTCATCTAATGGAAATTTTCAGAATGAATGGCATTTACTTTTTCGTAGAAACCAATTCACAAAATTTCTATTCGCTCCAAATTGGCTTTTGAATGCTTATTTTTTTAACTGTAAATGCAATGGTTGCAGGTCTTACTTTCAGAAACATTTTTATCGGAGATATTTATTTTGGTGCTTTACTCAGGGCATATTATTTCATATTTATATCTTTTACATTGTCAAACAATTACTTTGGATGCTTTTAATGAGCTGACCCCTCACCACCCGTAAACATCATCCATCGCTGACCCCTCACAACCCCTAAACAACATCAATTGTTGCCTCCTAAAGCCTCTCACCACACCTAAATTACAGTCATCCCTAAAGTCTGGAACCCCTTCCACCCCAAACTTTCACCATCCCTGAACCACAAAATCACTCACTACACCTAAGTCCATCAATTCCCAAACCTTAAAATCCCCTTTCTAAACCCAAACCAACCATACCATACCCCTTAAAACACCTCAGCACACCCAAACGTCACTCATCTCTGAACCCTAAAAACCATCACCACCCTTAAACACCAGCCCTCCATGACCCATAAGAACTCCTCATCACCCTAAACTACTCATCCCTAAACCCTAAACAACCCTTTCTACATCAAAACTCCACCCATCCCTGAATCGATAAAACCCCTCACCACCCTAAACTCCACCATATCCTGAACCCTAAAAACAGTTCACCACCCCAGCTGCTACCCATAATTGAAACTTAAAAACTCTCACCAGCCCTAAACTTTACCCATCAATTAACCGTAAAACCCCTCAACACCCTTACACTCCACCCATCACTAAAACCTAAACACACCTCATAAACCTAAACCACTCATACGTGATCCCTAAAAGCCCCTCAACATCTCTTCACTCCACCATTTCTGAACCCTAAACCCCCTTCCTATGTGCCAACTTCAATTATTCCTGCCCCGTAAAAACCAATTACCCTAAACATTACCCACCCCTAAACCCAAACACCGCATAATAGTTCTAATTCTACCCATGTTTAGCGTAATTTTGAATCTTTACATAAAATTATCTTTTCTTTAAAATGCTTTCTTTAATTTTCGATATTTTTGTATTTCCTTAAAATTGTCTTTTCATATTTTGGTTTCCTCCAATGTAGTTCCTCAGTTTTTGTTTTACATTAATTCACACACATCAGTCCACCCTTATTAGGGGAACTTTACTAGGAGGGTGAGGTTCTTGACAGACCAACATGTACGCAACTATTCAACCTAACAAATTCTGATGAATTCAGACTCACTTAACCTTTGCACTTGGCGAGTTCTAGAGATATTCAGGCATGGGGTGGCAGGGACAAGATCTCTGTGAAAACACCTGTTATAATGAACTACTGAGACGATAATGCATATTGTGTATATGCCCACTTTGGCAGGTTATATTAACCTATCTCAAGTGCGATGCGATTGTTTGCCGCTACTGCTCCGCACAAGATTTACCAGTGATCAAGGGCGAAGGAACGCCCGAAACGCATATGGTGGATTAAGAGGCATATTCAGCTTTGAAAGTGAAGTTGTTTGCCATGCGGTCTTGCAAACAATAAAGGAATTGAACATGACGTGTGTGGCGCCTCCAATGCTGAGGATCTTTCCTTTGGAATATAATTGTAAGGCTGTATTCCATAACATCTGACAGCCAGAGAACAATGCCAGAGAATCTTAATGTTATGTTATGTTAAATATTTTTATAACGCACAATAGTTACTCCGAAGAGTGTCCCAGCGCGAACCCAAGGGGGGGGGGAGAGCCAAAGTAAAGAGCAGGAGGAGTTTATGGAAACAGATAGGTTTTAAGGAGACGCTTAAAACATCCTGGGTCCTGGGTATTACGCAGGCAATTGAGGGAATTGTCGATATCAGAAAGTGATGAGGATAATGCCAATACTACACTACGGGATTAAGAGATTATTGGCTGGCAGTTCTAAATTGATTATCTAGATATGCTTAATTTACCAGGACGTCCTCCATTTTGTAATTGCTGACTGATGCTCGATCATGACCTTATTTTATTAATGGCAGAATGCTAATTTGATCTGCACTGAATTCTTAGCCTAAATAAAGTGTTAAAAAAATATTTAGTCTGAAGATACACCTGATCCTTATTGTTAGGTTAGTGTCACCTCATTGAAAATCTACAGTTGCTGCTGTCTGATCGAAAAGAAGCTTTATGGTGAAAAGTGCATCTTTTCACTTAAGTGATTTTCCACATACAAACAGAGCATGGGCCAAAATTGAAAGCATAATCATGGTTTAGAATATAATGTTTTCCTGCTTGAAAATACTCCCCTAAAATTAAAATAAATTTGATAGCATAAGAATTCATTTTATACTTAAATTCCAAAAGACGGAATTAAGGTACACCCAATTTCAAAACTTTATCTAGAAGCCTGACTCGAGTTACTTTTCCTTCCCACATTCTGGCGCAAGAAATACCACAGGTATCTACTGTCTTAGGCTTTCATAGGCCAATTTAAGTATGTTGAGTCTGGTGGCTTTGTGAACTAATGCGTCCCCTGTAGGGGCCTGTGCTCAACCTCATAGTCACAGGTTCAAAATCCTAGTGGGTCCACTCAGCCTTTTATCCATCTGAGGTCGATAAAATGAGTACCGTTGGGTAACAATAAACATCTGTTATTCAGTGCCTTGATACCCTTGGGTGATATGTGGGTTTTACAAATACACGTGTTATAGCATAACATTATAACTCATAAAGCAGCCCCTTTAAAAATACTGTTTGTGGGACTTTGTATATGGTTTTAGATGGAGAGGTTTGCACTTTTGCTTAGTGTGACAGCTCCATATTTGGCACTGTTAAACAGGAACTGTGATTTAAGTAAAGTTCCATTCCAAACAGGAATCCCCCTTGTAGGAACCACAACAGCCAAATTAACTTTCCAAATTATGCTACGGCTCACTTCCTACTATTTCTAAACTTGTAAATAATGCAATAGTGCTAACAAATAATTGTTTTTGTTTCTAAGTTGTGGAACAGAAAATTGAAAATGGCAATACTTGTATTTGGTGAGCATGTACTTTCACACTTTTTACCTCCCATTTAGGAGTTACACACTTTCTTCTGAATATCTACATGAAAATGATTTATAGTTCCTGCCAAAGGTCATATGTATATGCCGAAGACAAGAAAGAACAATGCTGACCACTGAGGGACTTTATAGCAGTGAACCCAGCAAGTACATGGTCAGTGAGCCAATGCTCAGTCAGCATGGACAGTGGATATCGGCAACAGAAGAGACATTTGGGCTAAAGCCACCACAGTGAGCATGACAGTAGCACCATCTAGAATCTAGCTTTCTCCTATTCCCAAACTGTCATAAAAGATAATCATGGATCAATTTTGGAAGTTGAAGATAGCATGGCTACTGGCAAGATGTACCCATGATGAAGCCCCGATGGAGTAATCCTTGCACTATGTTTCCAGAGTTGCCCGTGTTGTCACCATGACCTCTATTGTGGAGTGATAGGTGTTCCAGCCATGTTCATTATATGCTCTAACTTGGATAAAGAAGAGATAAATCATACCCTAGCTGAAAAAGATACTAGGTGCCTGGAGGCACATGCATTACAAATATACATCCATCTTTTCATGGAGTGTGTTTTGTTAATGGAGTTCCTTTTTTGGACAACTAAAATAGATACTAGGTGCCTGGAGGTAAATATACATCCATCTTTTCATGGTGTGTGTTTAATATCAAGATATTTGTAAAAATGAATTTTCCCTATCCTGCCTCTTTTCAGACAACGCTGACATTTTTTCACTCTCCAATTGTACTTAACTTCAACATGAGATCCTCGGTGGCTAACAAGGAATTACTTGAGGAAATGGTCTGTATGATGGGACTACTCTGGACAGTAAAGAATATGTTATGTTAAAAAGATTTATTTAGTGCACACAATTACCCGGAGGTATCAGGGCTCCAGTCCAAAGGAGACATCGAGAAAGAGGTATTCCTCAGGGAACAACCATGTTTTTAGGTTCTGCAGCTTTTAGATCACTTCGCAGTATATTCAGGAATGTGCCTTTACAGGCAAAAGTCTTCGGTGTTCTCGATAGCAGGGCTGAAAGATCATAACACAGAGGAATTGCCCAGTTTAGGATTGAGATGGAAGACGGGCCACTTCTGGTATCTGGGAATACAGGTAGCACACGGGGAACCACAAATGCTTCAACTGAATATGAACAAGGTACTTGAGTCCCTGAAGCATTCAGTAGTATTCTGGAACACTCTGCCGCTGTCCTTAATGGGCAGAATAGCTGTGGCAAAAATGGTGGTACTGCCTCGATGCCTTTATGCCCTGCAAAACTCGCTGTGCAATATCCCCATGTCGGTATTTAGACAATTGAAACCAATCTTGTTATACCTTTTCTGGGCAGGGGTAACATAGCAGAGTAGCACTGCAGGTCCGCTCGAAGCGTTATGAGGAGGGGCGCTGCAGGCAGCCAGGTTGGACCTATACTATCATGCAGCACACCTTCAACACGGTGGTTTGATGGGGGAGATAACTGGGAGAAGTGCCTACTCAGCAGCCACGTGCAGCCAGAGAACCTACCTATGATATTGATGGAGGGGGCAGGTGCAAGTACAAATGTGCCATACGTCGTTAAACAAACGGCATTCATATGGCAAATGTTCATGGAACGGATGTTCGGGCACGCACCATTTTACCGGGAGTTAAACATCTGGCAATTGGCCCCAGTGCATAAAATGGCTGAGAATTTGTCCTTCCAGGTTTGGAGGGAGGGCGAATGCCTGGTCTTTATGGATTTGTAAGTAAATGGCACCTTTCTCACATTTGAACAGGCGTAAGAGGGCAGGGGCAGTATATACAATATGTAGGCTTGATGGAGCTGGTCAGGGTTACATAGCCTACGTATCCAAATATGCCTCAGGTGACCGAGACTCTGGATGTGGTGCTTGCATGCGATAGCGGGCGCAAGTTGGTTTCACTGCTATATAAAGCTATGAGGGCAGACTCGGGGTCTCAAGCCTTTAAGGCATGGGATGCTTGGAACGAGGATTTACAGTCACCATTGCCAGAAAAAAGCTGGGCGAGGGCATATAAATTTACATGTAAATTATTGCCTAAAACGGTTGCATTACAACTTCCTGCAGTGGGTGTACTTAACCCCCGTGAGGCTTCATCGAATATATCCGACCCTTCCCCATGAATGCCCTAGATGCAACAGGGCCCAAACAGTGTTTCTGCATCTAGCATGGGATTGTTCGGAGGTGCAGCAGTATTGGATTATTGTGGTAGCAAAGGTACGCGAGGGGGTGAGTATCCGAATGGAGGTTACCCCAGAGCATTACCTCTTGGGGCCGACACCGAAACCCACGAAACAAAAAATGGCTTATCAATTGCTACAATTAGCCTTGGTACTGGCCAAACGTATGGTAGCTATTTGCTGGATGAGCACCCTACCCCAACATTAGAAAGCTGGATAAGGGATGTGGGGGAGTGGTCTCTTGCACCATAATTTCACATGGGAGCCTGTAGAAAGGATGAAAAACTAGCTGAGGACATTGCACTCTGGAGAGAATTATGCAGGGAGCTTCTTAACCCAATGGGAAATGGAAATGGCCAGAATGACACCTCTGATAGTATTAGCGAAATGCAAAGATAAGAACTGTGTTATACTGTAATCATGTACGATGTTCGGTTCATATATGTTCAATATATGGCATGTGCTTACTTCCACATTTTCTTGTAGATAAAAATGAATGATTGATATGTCAATGGACTCTGCCACCATATGGATATAACTGGAGGGTGATATGTTTAAAGCTGTGTACAACTGCTCAGTTGTTGTTGATTAAAATTGAATGAAAAAAGTATTTAAAAAAAAAAAGAATACTAAATGCCATACATTACCATATCTTTATGTGGGATTTGCTAAAATAGGCTGTATAAATCGAACCTCAAAGATTGTATTTTGTGATACTCACCTGGACAATCTAATATTATATCTACATATAGATTCTTATGTAATTATGAATTTGAACGATTGAACTATAGTATCTGTTTTTGTAGGATGTACTAAAATATGAAAATAAATTAAATTAAATTGACTTATAAAGCTCTGTGACTCTTATAATTTGGATTGTTCTGGTTTGTTTTTCAGGAGTAGGAGTGCAGAGCACACGTTTTTGTTTACGTTCATGATGTGTTCTGTGACTTTTTGCTGACCAAAAAACAGTGAAATCCCTATGAGGGATTTGCCTAGAATAAGATCTTCTGGAATTGAAGCAGTACTGGATTCCTAGATGGGGAAAAAAGTTGATGAACCACATCATCTAATTTGACCGACGAATGGTAAACGCTAGCAGGATTCTAATTAGGGCCCTCCAGTAATATGCATGTTCGATTTGGGACAAACAGAGCAACATTGTGCCATATGATTTAAAGTAGTTTCAATAAGTTATTTGTCTTTAGATGGGCTACCTTCACCCACATATGTCCCAAACAAATACCAACCAAAGGGCGAGCAGAAGGTCCATAACGAAGTGGTTCAAAGGGGGTTTACTTTCTGCAATAAAGCGCCTTTGACAATGTCCCTCACAATGAAGTGGCATATCCTAAGATCGAGTCCTTCTACCTCATATCTTGCATCTTCCATACAAAATGTCTGTTGCCTGTTATAATGGCACACTTGTTTGTAGCCAATAGTTTATCACAGGACTCACCATTTATAAAGTCTTGTACCCGAACTCTTTTGCGTCCACCTCTAAATTTTCAAATAATAAAGTAATTTCTCATTTGTAAGCTCCTTGTTAAGTTACAAATCCCTTTTGTAAAATCATGTTGTCAATGGAATCATTTCCATAAACATTTTATTTCTTAAAGGAAATAGATACCACATTTGTACAGCCTGGCTGCCTTACAGAGTCACCTGTGACACAAGAAATCACAAGGGATGCAACAGACAATACTCACAGCTCATCTAGACAGTCAGTAGGCTGTTTCAGCCGATGTCCCAGAAGGAGGTAGTCATACATTTCATGGTTTTGCACACCAGGGTAAGGCGTCATCCCTCTGGTTATAATTTCCCACATTGTAACTCCAAATGCCCACTGTAAACAATGAAGCAGGGGGTGGTTAGAAAACAATCTGCTAAGGGTAACACATTTTCAAGTGACCCTCAACAATTGAGGACAACCCCTTCCCCAGAATCTCTCAGACGCTATTTCTATCCACACCGCCTGTTGTAGGCATAAAGTTCAATAGGCACCCTTGGTAGAAAGCAGCATTATCACATTACCCTATAAGTTAATTTTTGGCTTTATTTTCAATGCCGTATTACAAACCTGGTAAACATGACATTATGACAACAGACTTTGCTAGCAATTCTCAACATATTAAAGAAAACAAAGAGGTTACAATTCTACCTAGAGGCCCTACCATGATCCCAGTGCAAAACCGCATTTGCACAGAGATTGGAATTATAAATTGGGTGGAAAACACTTCTCACTTTTCGGTTTTCTCCAAGGACATTTTGTCTGGTCAAACTTGTTGAAATTTATGGGGAGGGGAATGTTTGGTATATTCCAATACATGAGAAATGTGGTGCAGAACACACCTGTTTTGCATGCAATTCCTCATTTTGGAAATACTACGAATAGGAGTCATATACTGGACTCAGTACATCGCTCACTGTGGGGTAATGATATTTACAGGGTGTGGTAAATACCCCATATCATTCCAGCCCATTTGTAATCTGATTGTAGAAAGAATTGATACAACGGCACACAATGCTTTACATCAGTAAATCTGTCAAAATATTGGGTTTTTGACTTAAAGCTCCCAGCACACTCCTGCTAAACTCTCTGTAACACCACATGCTAAGGCAGTTGAATGCGCTCATTCATGAGAAACAGCTAGTTCCATGAGTCATAGGAGAGGGTTCAGCTCCCTTTGTAGCTGCAAACTGAGTTAAAATGATGCTGCAATAACAGCTGCATGCCACACTACAGACCCATGCAACTTACTGCTCTGTTCTATGGCCCTGTTTTAAAAGAACACAAAAAAGTATAGATGGAATTACTTTTTTCAGGAACAAAAACTATTTTCAACATCTACATAAATGTGTATCCTTTTCGAATTTGTAGGCGTTTTAGTAGCCATTTGAAATAATTGTATTGCATGGTCGAGACATGGTCCAATGACCACTGAAAGCCCAAACTACCATTTTGTGCCATGTGTCCTTCATTACCTGTGTGATCCACTTTGGAATCATTCGGCAGCCCTGATTGGATCTCCATTCAAAAGTTGAAGTGCTTCAGCATTCAAGAGGTCAGCATCCCAGAACTGTAGAAATTACTTTACTTTATATTTATATGAATAGTTTTCACACTGTTTTTGTGAAGACTTTCATTCTTATCATGGATTTTTCTTTTTTTCTTCACAAAGGGACATTGCCGGTTTACATCTAATAGCAGTGATTTACTACTAGCTACTTTACACCACTCAGAGTTCTGAGTAACCTTCATTAAAATAATCTGGTTTGTTTGCTGAGGATCAAACATAAAAGTTGCCAGCTTTACTGTTCTGTCCTTGATGACATGCAATACAAAGTACTTCAGTCACACATGCAGGCCTCTGTGCAGCAGTAAGCCTCACTGAAAATCAGTGTTCAGTGATATGTTTATGACGAATGTATGATGTTACCACGCATACATTTACAACACGGTACTTTACATCGCGTTTGTTACAACGCAAGTCGTTACAACGACTTGTGCTGGAGGGCGCTGGACTTAGGAATAGTATGATTTACTATTCCAACTCCAGTCTACATACAGTAGGGAAGGTGTTGGAATAGTAAATCATACTATTCGTTATGTTAGAGCGCCATCCAGCGCAAGTCATTGTAACGACTTGCGTTGTAATGCCCACGATGTAAAGGCATTGTGATGCAATGCCCGCGTTGTGAAGGATGTTTTCCCGTCTATGACTCACCAGAAGAGGAATTCTTATTGGCCGTTTGGAGAGAACCAATGACGTTTCTGACACACAAAGGTCTATAATTTCTCGCAAGTTGAGTATGCATTCTAAGAGTGCTAATGAACATGTGACAATAGTAATCCTAGAATAGGATACCACAAATGCCAACTAAGTTGACTACAATACCTTTGACTGGCCCAGGATATCAATAGTCCTGTTTACATACCACATCACTTTTGACTGTGTAGATGCGATCTGCCAGGCTTTCAATGGCGATCCATTTCACAGGCATCTTCGCTATCCGTCCCTGCCGGTAATAGTCCCCACTGTAAATCTTCTTAGACAAGCCGAAATCTGCCACGCAGACGGTCATGTCATCTCGTAACCTGCCAATTGTAAGGAAAAAAGGACTTTAGTCAAACATTTCTGTACTCTAATGCATCTGAAAACTCATCATATCGAACATTCTAAGATCTACGACAGCATTGGTAGATCCATATTCTTATAAGCCGAGAAGTCATAGTGTATTTTAAATGTTATATGTCACTAAATATGCCTAACATTCTTTTTTCTTTTAATTCAACTATTAATTGGACACAAACATCTACATTACTTAAATTTAGCAGTTATACATACTTATTCTATCAAATTACTGTTTATTATTTTGTGGCCATATTTTTCCTTTACCTTGATTGCCATCATATATTTTAGCACAAGAACCAAGCTGGGTGGCCCGCTTCAAAAAGTGGACTCATTCAAAAAATGGTTAATTTTCTTAGTCACTTTCTGCTCTGCTTCTATGCTTGACGCAAGGGGTGGTCATCCTGTTTATATGGGATGATGGAAAATTGGTCTTTCGGTGAATTTCTTTCTTGTACCAATAGCTTATCTGATTCTAGTCAACCACAAAATACTGATTTATTTATTTATTTATTTATTGGGCGCACAAATAATCCCAGAGGGGATCTCTAAGCACCAAGGCAGCAGGGAACATTACACCGTACAATGGCAAGGTTCCAGTTTTCAGACGTTTTTTAAAGAGAGTGAGACCAGGACAGGGGCGGATCGACATAGGCAGCTGGTTCCAGTGATGCGGGGCCAGGAATGAAAAGGAGCGGCTCCCAAAACTGGCCGTTCGGATATGTTTGGGGTGTAATAATAGTAGATCACTGGATCTAAGCTGATGGGCAGGAATATACATCTGTAATTTGTTTTTGAGGTAACATGATCCGTTTCTGTGCAGAGTTTTGCAGATTAGACAAAGAAGTTTGAAAAGAGCACGTTTTTTAATCAGTGGCCAATGGAGGGAGCGCAACGTGGGTTCCGATGGAGAGCGAGGAGGGAGATTCAAGATAAGGCATGCAGCTGTGTTCTGCACCACCTGGAACCTAGCAAGGAGGCTTTCATTTATTCCCACCAATAAGGCATTTCAGTAAACGATGCAATTTATTATCAGGCTTAGACTAGAGTTTTCCTGGCCAGTAGAGGGGTCCACTAAAACACTTTCTTAAGCATTCGCATGAGGCCAAAACAGGTTCTGGAAATGCTTTTAACGTGCTCACTCATGTAGAGATTATCATATAAGAGAACTCCTAGGTGATTTACATATGTTTTTGGTGTAGGCGGTAAACCCAGCTCTGATGGCCACAATTCTTCCGACCCAGCTGAGTGGGCTTTTCCGAATAGAAGGATCTCCGTTTTATTCGTGTTAAGGTGTAAAAAGTTTACAGTCATCCATGAGGCAATTTTTAACAAACAACCCTTGATTTTAAATTTGATAAGAGTCGAGTTAAGATCCATAGTAATGACGAGTTGTGTGTCATCCGCATATGAGATGGTTTCAAAGCCACATAACCTGATGAGTTTTGCTAGGTGAGCCACATAAACATTGAAAAGAGTGGGCTCAGGATTGAACCTTAAGGCCCTCCTTTGTCTAAGACCATAAGTTTAGATGAGTAGTTGCCCAACTGAACAGAATGGGTGCGTTCAGACAGAAAGTTTTCCATCCATTCGAAGGCTTTCTAGTGATACTAATCTCCCCAGTCTTTGCACTAAGATTTCAAGGGAGATGGAATCAAATGCCGCTGATAGATCAACGAGAACCAGCATAGCTGAGGATCCATGGTCTAAGGCCAGTTTGATGGTATCAGTGACCTCTATTAAGGCTGGTTCTGTGCTATGAGATGCACGGAAGCCTGACCGAGAGGAGTCCAGAAGGTGATTAGACTCAAGGTAGGACACTAGTTGATGATTAACTAGAGACTCAAAGATTTTGGATACAAAGGAGGTAGGGATATTGGTCTATAATTTAACATGTCTAGGAAGTCTGCCGTGGGTTTTCTAAGAAGGGTTTTGATGCGTGCTGTCTTCCATTTAAGTGTAATGGTGGCTGACTGTAAGGAAAGGTTGCATAGGTCTGTGATTGAAGTAAGCAAAATAGGCAATCACATGAGGGGGGCAAGGTCTGACAGGGAACCAGTTTCTATTTGTTCAGGCCAGTATTTGATCCTCTGTAACGGGATTGAAAAATTCAAGGGTGGAAACCTGAGAGTTAATCTTGACTTACTGAGATTCCTGAGTCATAGGTATTGTGTTATTTGCGAAAGAATTGTAACTATTGTTATTTTTTTGTTCAAAGTGTACAGCAAGATTATCACAATGTGATTGAGAAGTGGATATTATAGGATTGCGCTGTTGGGCTTGTGAGTTCCTTAAGGATTTTAAAGAGCTCTTTGGAAGAGTTTTTTGTAGAATTGATTCTCTCAGCTATGTGAGTTCTTCTAGCAATGTTACAATATTTTAGATATTTCTTTAGAGCTATTTTGCAGGCAAGTCTACCCTCCTCTGATTTGGATTACCTCCGTTTACCTTCTAATTTCCGAACTGCGGACTTCTCCTTTTTAAGAGATTCAGAGTACCAGGGGGCGGGAGGGTTTTCCCTTTTCATTTTTTATCTTTTTAGCTGGGCAATGGTGTCTTAAGACTTTATAAGAGAGTCTTCATAGGCTTTTAGTGTGATATGGTTGGAGGAGAAAAGGCAAGGAGAAAGGTGGGTGGACTACCTTCCTCCAGGGTCTCGTTAGTTTCATGGTCTGACAGAGGGTTTCCTTAGGCTCCTGAATGTCCAAGTAGAAATCTACAGAGAAGTGGTCAGCCCACGCCTACGTGACTGGAGTGTCCACCCCTAGGTTGGTAGCATCTCTGTAGGAAGCTGGGTTTCAGTTGCAGTAACTGTGAGAAGTTGGCCTGGTATACGCTGTCCACTAGTTAAAGTGGGCACATTGCACGAGTCCAAACGACCCTTATTGATGATTAGGTTAAAGACAACCTTTATTGAAAGCTATCCTAGAGGTAGCTATGGAGAGCAGCCATCAGGCTAAGTCTCGAAGGAATATAAAGCAGCTTGGTTTACCAAATTATAACCTCCTGAATGACCAAATGAAATGAGAACCACACAAGGTATATATAAAATATATGTATTTATTACTAAACACTCTCTACTAACCTCTTTATGAGATTAGAGAACAAGGCACACAATATTAAAGCACTAGAACAACAGTAAATAGCACAATACACAGCGGGGTCCAGGGGGAGACCCAACGATATACTAAGAAAGTGGTATAACAACCACGACTTGACTAGACACAGTGCCTAGAGCACGTAGAATCGCTGGGACCCCAAGGAACCACCCAAGGTAGTGACACAGGGGACCCACGGAGGACTGGTGCAGTGCGAGAACACAGATGCGAGCTCCGTACAACTCCATGGGAAAGTCGCTGTTGGAATTTTAAAGATTAAGGACACTTAGGAGAGGACTGCAAGCAAACCCTTTGGAAGATAGAAGGTTCTAAGGACAGCACCCTTGAGAGTACCGAGGTACCCATGTTACCTATCCCAGGAGAGCAGGTTGCACGGTCCCCACGAGGGCTGCGGGTCTCAGGATTGCTGAGAGCACTAGTCGACCTCAGGGACACTTGGGAACCCACCTCCTGTGTTGCAGAAATCTTCGGAGTCCTCAGGAGCTCAGGAGATGCAAACCGGTCAGATGCGTTTAAGGTGCCTGCCTTGCAGGGGAGTAACTCCTTTACTCCAAGGGAGATTCTTCAGTCATCCAATGTAGTGTAGATAGTTGAAGTACTTGGTTTCTGTAGCAGAGTTTCGTCCAGGTAAATCTAAAGTCCTGTAGTCAGGGGTTCCTACTTTGTACCCAAGGAAGTGGTGGGATAAACTCTGGGGACCCACCTATGGGAGGGTCAGGACAAAGGGGTGGCTACACCCATGTCCTTTGTCCAGTTTCACGCCAGAGCAGGAGCAAATGGCTCCTGCAAACGGTTTGAACTGGACTATGCACAGGGACACCAAATGTGCCCCCAGTGCAGACATCAAAGCACTCTCAGAGTGCACCCACCCAGCCCCAATACATTAAAGCCTGTCTGGAGGTGGTCACATCTCCCTGTGACAGGAATCCTATTGTCCAGCCTTCCCCTGCCGGAGTTTCGTCCAGCAGCAGGAGGGCAGACTCGTGTCTGTGGCTGGCAGCATCCATTTTGTGATGCCAGGGTCGAGAAAGCTGGTACCGGGTGTACCGGTGTGTCGCATATGTCCCTTTAGGAGGGTGGAATCATACCTCCCACACAAGTTAATGGTGTGGAGGTATGATTCCAAGGTGTTTGACACCAAACATGACATGTTTCCATGCATCCGTTTTAAAGTTAGCATTTACTGCGAGGTTATAATGCACTTAAGAGTATATGGTTGGCTGCATCACAAACAACCCCGGAATAGAGGTTCTGAAGGCTGCAGAGGGACTCTGCTCATGCAGGAGCACCCTCTCACATAAAAGCCAGCACCCTGCCTTTAGGATTGATAAGGCCTGCCATAGGAGTAACTGATAGGTTTATATGTGCAGTGATATGGAGTAGATATAGTGAACCTATATCTAAGTAAGGGGTGCATGCACCACCTTACACAGGCTGCTGTAGCAGACCTATGGTGTCATTTTGAATGGTCTCCAGTGGTGGCATAACACATGCTGCAGCCCCTGAGAGGCCTCAGGGGTACCTATGCCCTGGGTACATAGTATACCATATACTAGGGACTTATAAGGTTACCCCAGAAACCAATCTGGAGTGTACCTAAAGAACATGCAATAATAATTTAAGAGGAAAAAGAAGATTGACTGGGGTCCTGATTATCAGAATCCCAGTCAGACTAAGTCGAAAACCAGCAAAACACCAGGAAAAAAAGTGGGGTTAACCATGCAGTCAGATTCCACCTTCCTACAGTAACCACCCCACTTTTTGCTAGACTACTGATGCACTTTGATTTTATGTGCCCTGTGTCCCTGCCAATCAGGTTCCCAGGGCCTGTGTTCTTTCCCAAAACTGTACCTTGTATCCCCAATTGGCACCATTCTGGCCCTTGCAAAAGGTGCCGTGGGTACCAAGGGCACTGTGGCCAGGGAAGGCCTCTAAGGGCTGTAGCACTTATTGTGCCACCTGTTGAAGCCCTTTAACTTTACACACACACACACACACACACACACACACGCACACACACACACACACACACACACACACTGCCATTGCAGGCTGCGTGTTTTGGTGCAGAAAAAACTGAAGAGTCGACATTGCACACATCCCTGTGTGCCATGCCTACAACCCACTGCCCTGGCATAGTTCAGCCACCCCTCTAGCTGGGTGCAATATACCAATGGTAAGGGTACATGTGCATGAGCCCTTTACCCCTACAGTGTCTAGTCAATTCTTAGACATTGTAAGTGCAGTAACGCCATTAAGAGTATATGGTGCTGAGAGGCTGTCATTACAAACTCCACAGCACTGAGGAAATAAAAATTATGAGGCCTATGTGTCCCCCATGTGCCCCTCCCAACGGATTTTTATGCACATGCATGTATGACATGCATTCTCCCTCCATGGCCTATCAACCTATCAACCATGATGCTTATGCTATAACGTGGCCTGCCATCATCCAGTCTCCCATGAGAGAAACGACAAATCTGCACTGAGGCCTACACGTTTTGCATCATGTTTTCCCGCATTTTCATGAAGCCCATTATTGTGGCTCAGCCAGAGCCGAAAAGAGGTTTCAGGCCTCAGACGCTCTGAAAGCTGCAGCTGCGTATCCTTGGCCTTGCACACTTGGGCCTCAGCCAAAGGGGCCCTGTCCGAGGTGCCGAGACAGTATTGAGCACGGTTAATGACTTACTGAAAACTGGGAAGTTTGGTATCCAACTTCTCAGTACATTAAACCCACACTGATGCCAGTGTAGGATTTAATGAAAAATGCACTCAGAGGGCATCTTAGAGATGCCCCCTAAAAAACGACCATCCTCTGGTGGGTTTCTGGACTGGTACACACGAGCCTGCCACTACGAGACATCTTTCTGGACCCTTGGGGTGGGAGCTTTTGCTCCCTAAGCCCAGAAATAAAACGGTTACTTACCAGTAGGAGTAGTTTTGCAGCTTAAAGAATTTTCTGGATTCACATGCTGTGCATTATTCCACAATCTAGTGGTTGGGTCCGGGATAGTCCTGGTTTGTTTTTGTTGTTCTTTTTCCTTGTTTTTAGGCGCTGTCGACCACTATTTGGTGCCAGGTACGTCTCCTGTGTGTTGTCAGATGGTGCCCTGGAGGTCGTTGCGTGGAGTAGCCATCTTCGGATTCTTTTTCTGTGTGTTCTTAGTTAGAAGTCTGTCGATGGTTATCTAGATAATTACTGTAAAGCGCTTCCCCCATCTGTCTGTTTCCCTCGCAGGGGAGGTCGGGTGGGTCGGATGTGAATCCAGAAAATTCTTCAAGCTGCAAAACTACTCCTACTGGTAAGTAAGCATTTCGTTTTGCAGCGTGAATCCTTTTTTAGATTCACATGCTGTGCATCGGATTACGTGGCAGTTTTTCCTTTTTGGGGATGCTGTGGTAAGAGGAAGACCTTGCGAACAGGTGTTGGAGGACTTTCTGTCCTATTTGTGCTTCCTTATTCCTTTGTATGTCCACACAGTAATGTTTTGTGAACGTGTGTGGTGATGCCCATGTAGCTGCTGCACATATAGTGTCCATGGTCAAATGGGCCATAAATGGCAGGGTTGCTTCCTTCTTTCTTTTGAAGTTAGGTGTTGGCTGTGTTGTTAATTCCTTATTAGCGGTGGCATAGTATATTTGGATAGCTTGGACTATCCATCTTGAGATTGTTGCCTTTCTGACAGGCGATCCTGTGTTGGTGTGTGCGTAGGCCACAAACAACTGTTTGGATTTTCTCATCTGTTCTGCTTTTTGTAAGTAGTAAAGTAGTGCCCTCCTTACATCCAGGGTATGGAGGCTTCTTTCTCCCTTAGTCTTTGGGTTTTTGAAGAATACCGGGAGGAGGATATTTTAGTCTAAATACCACCTTTGGTGGGAACTGTGAGTTTGTCTTTAGAATTACCTTGTCCTTGTGTATTTGCATGTATGGTTCGTGTATAGTTAATGCTTGTAACTCGCTTACTCTCTGTAAGGGTGTTATAGCAATGAGAAATGCTGTCTTTAAGGCGATGTGCTTGAGTTCTGCATTATGCATGGGCTCAAATGGTTTTGTCATTAGTTGCATGAGCACTGTATTTAGACTCCACATGGGCACTGGTGCTGTTCTGGGGTGGGGAATTTCTTTCTGATCCTTCTAGGAATCGTTTTATGACGGGTCTGATGGAGAAGCTTTTGCATACTGCTTTACCCCTGGTGTATGCTACGACAGCAGCGAGGTGCACATTTATGCTTGAGTAGTTGATGTGGCTGTCTAAGAGATAAGTTAGGCTGATGATCACTTTTTCTTGTGTGGTGATTGAATTTATGTGGTTATTAGCTGTGCACCAGGTGGTGTATTGCTTCTATATTGCGGCATAGCATTTCCTTGTAGTTTGCTTTATAGCTTCCTTTAGGATTTCCATTGTTCGTTGAGGCAGGTTGAGGTGGCCTAACTCTACATATTCAGGTGCCAGGCCACTAGTTGCAGCGTCTTTGGCTCCGGATGAAAGATCTGGCCCTGTTGCATTGTCAATAGGTCCTTGTACGTTTTGATCTTGATCTTTCTTCCCCTGGACAGCTCTAACAGGCTTGAGTACCATGTCTGTCTTGGCCATTGTGGGACAATGAGAATTATGTTTGTTCTTGTTTATCTTGCTCTTTCTAGCACTCTCTGGATTAGAGGTATTGGATTATGCAAATGTCCCTGACCAGTTTAGTGACAGGGCATTCCCTTTTGACAGGTGGTGTGGAAACATCGAGGCAAGGATCTGGCATTTCTTGTTCTGTATTGTTGCAAACAGATCTATCACTGGCATTCCCCAGATATTGAAGGTGTAGTGTACTGTTTTATGGTTCAGCTTCCATTTGTGGGAACAGTTGTTCTGTCTGCTCAGTTGATCTGCTATTGTTTTGTCCACTCCTGGAAGATTTACTGTTTGCAAACTGATCGCTTGGGATACTGCCCATTGCCAGATTTCCAGTGCTAGCTTGCTTGTTGAGGTAGAACATTGTTGTGGTGTTGTCTGTTTGGATCAACACAGGTTTCCCTTGAATGTGTTTCTGTAATACTTTCAGTGCTAGAAACACCGTTTTCATTTCCAAGTAGTTGATGTGTTTAATGGAATCCTGTTTGTTCCATTGACCATGTACTTTCAGCTGTTTGAGGTGCGCTCCCCATCCACTGAGGGATGCGTCTGTAGTGATTGTCACAGTAGGAGTTGCGGTCCTGAAAGGTCTGCCTTGTGCTATGTTGTTGGATGCCCAGCATTGTATTTCTGCTTGCGGGCTGTGCGTAACAACCACTAGATCCTCCCAACTCCCTGTGGCTTGGGACCAGTTGTTGGTCAGCCATTCTTGAAACGGGCGCATGTGTAGGCAGGCGTGAGGAATGAGTGATATGTATGATGCCATCATTCCCATAAGTTTCATGACTCTCCTCACTGTCAGAGACTGAACCTTGTGGTAGAATGATGCTTCTTGCTTTATTACCTGTATTCTCTTCTGCATCGGGTACGCCCGTGCGTTTCTTGAGTTTAGCCTTGCACCTAGGAAAGTCTTTGCTCTTTCTGGCTTTGTGGATGACTTCTTGCAGCATGTGAATAGCTGTTTGAATATGTTCGAGATATCTCTGTCTTGTGTTTGCCCTTATGAGCCAGTCGTCCAGGTAGTGGAAAACGTGTATCCGTTTTCTTCTTAGGTGTGCCGCCACTTGGTGAAAACCCTTGGAGCTGACTTGATTCCGAAAGGGAGTACCTTGAATTGATAGTGCGTTCCTTTGTGTAGGAACCGTAGGTATTTTCTGTGTTTTTTGTTCATAGGAATAGTAGGCATCCTTGAGGTCTATTGTTGCCATGTAATCTCCTCTTTGGATTTGGTGAATTATTTCTTGTAGCGTAGCCATTTTGAAGTGTTGTGTTAAGATTAACTTGTTTATGAACCTTAGGTCCAGGATTGGCCTTAGTGATAGGTCCTGTTTGGGAACTAGGAAGTATGGTGAATAGTTTCTTTTGAAACCCTCCTGTTTTGGTACTAATTCTATTGCTTCTTTTTGCAGTAGTTCCTTTATTTCCAAATGTAACTATATGAGTTCCTGCTTTTTGAAACCTTTTGTTTTTGGTGGGTTTGCAGGTGGTGTCCTTGTTAGTTCTATGCAATACCCGTATTTCACCAGATGTAATATCCAATTGTCTGTTGTGATTTTTGCCACTGTTTGAAGAATTGTGATATTCTTCCTCCCACTGGTGTTTGATGTGGGTCCTGTTGTATGTGGGAGTCAATTTGAGCCGTTTCCTCTTCCTCTGGAGGGCTGGCCTCCGCCCCTGCCTCTTCCTCGAAAGGGCTGCTTGGATTGTTGTTGCCAACCCTGGTATCCTGATTGTTGGCCTGTTTGTTGTCTGTTCCCTAGGCCTTGTTGCTGTTGCGACATTTGTTGTCCTTGGCCAAATGCACCTCTTCCTGTGGATTTTCTGTTGTTGAGCCCACCTCTTTTAAAGGTACCTCTTTGCTGCAGGGCTCCCATCGCTCTGGCTGTTTCATTGTCCTTCTTGATTTGTTGGAGGGATTCGTCTACCTCCTTCCCAAATAGTACGTCCTCTGTGAAAAGCCTGTTGATGATGGAGGTTTGTACCTACTGTTTAAACCCTGAGATCCTAAGCCAAGCATGTCTTCTTAGGGTGGTGCCTGTGCACATTTGCCTGCTGGCAGTCTGCTGCATCTAGTGCAGATTTAAAGCATGTGTTTGCGATGTTTCTGCATTCTTGGACAATAGATTTTCCTCTATTTTTGTCCTCCTCAGGGAACTTGTTGATGAGCACCTCTATGTCATCCTACTGCTGGTGCCGATATCTGTTCAGGAGGGTATTGGAGTTAGCAATGCGCCACTGTGTTTCTGCTTCTTTCTCCATCTTTCTTCACACCATATCCATTCTCTTGCTTTCCTTTTCTGGTGGGGGTTCCAGTGTTAGAGAGTGCATTAGCTCTTCTTCTGGCCGAGGTGACGATGATGGAGTCAGGCACAGTGTTGCCCTCAATATATTTATGGTCCTTGGAGGAGGCCTTGTATTTTTTCTCGACCCTTAGTGTCACCCCCTTGCTTGAGCCTGGTTCCTTAAAGGCTTCCTTGCCCTGGTCTAGAATGCTTGGAAGCTTTTGCAAGTACTGTGTTCCCATGTTGGATGGGGCAAGTGTTTCCAGCAGGAAGTAAATATCTCCTTTTTCCTCTTCAAGGGGTACCCCGAAAGTGTCCGCGGCCCTTTTCACCAGCTGGCTATATCATCTGGTGGTGATGCCTTCGATGGATAGCAGCATATCTCCTATTCAGGACTTTCGGTGTCAAGGTCATTCCATGTATCCTCGAACTTTTCGGAGCCTTCCACCTCTTCTGGAGCGTCTCCGTAGCCCTTGGGATCTTCTCCATGAGGTTCGAGGGTTGGAGAGCATTCAAGGATGTCCTCCTCTTCTACTTCGGCGTCTTCCGCTTCTTCAAAGTCAACGTTTTCTGGATCGGTGACCGGTACTTTCGGGATGACTCTCTTAGTTAAGCAGTTGTACTGACGTCATTGGTTCCAGCTTAGACCATGTGGTGATGAAGAAAGCTCCGTACATGGTGGATCTGTTAAGCAAGTAAGTTCTAATGCTTCCGGTTTCCACATACAGAATAGTATTTGTTTGGTTTCTTCCAACCATTACTCCCGCCCCAGGCACTGTTGGGCCACTGGAGCAGTGATTAAGTATGTTGATGGCCAAGTGGCCACGAGGGCTTCATGACTGTCATGGCAGTCCATCCAGCTCTGACAGCAGCCAGACAAACGGGGAAATCCCAGAGTAGCAGAACAAAGAGCCTGGTCCGACAAGCTTTGACTGCTATGTGGTGACAGAGGAATGTAATATCCATTGTTTTGACTAGTATGCCTTTCACTCACATGCACTCATCTGCACAAGCAAAATAACATTGTGCTCGGAAAACAAAATAAAATGGTCTTTCGAATCTGCAATTCAAGTAAACAGAAGTAAATGAAACACTGAAGCCAGTCTTACTAAATCCTAAATTTGTTATAAACACACATAGGTTGCATTTTACATAAAAGGAAAACGGTGCCAACTCAAAGAACTTCATTAACCTCGAATTAAACCAAATAATAACCAAGTAATAACTTGTCACCTGTTTATAACTGGACTTTGACTGTCAACTTGCCGCTTGAAATATAGACCAAAATGCAGGATGTACGTAAATAAAAAAGAAATTCCACAATTGAGTAACCTCTTTCTCAGCTATCATGCCACACCTTTCTCGTCCATTTACAATCTTAATTTTTTAATCCCGTTGATGATCAGGGACATAGCTATTAATAGTGCCGTGACCCCAGGGCCGAGGGGTATTGCACCACAATTATTCCTTTCACTACCTAACTGCCTAACTAGAGGCACAGGGACCAATTTTTTCATGAATGAGTTAGGGCCCATAGCGCCTACCTTAAATGACTGTGCATTAATCTTTGTATAAATATTGCCTTTTTACATGTTCAATGTATTGCACCTAATGCATGGAAGCTCTTGGTCTAGCTGCCACGGTCTACAAATCAACAAATCCCAAATACAATACTGCCTGCCTGGACCAAATAAAATGGTGCTCCTAAAACAATAAAGTGAACAAAACTGTTTAAAACTCTGTAAAACAGCGTGCTCTCTTTTCATTTGAAAATACTATTTATAAAATTGAGCTTTGTTAGCATGGAAGCTTATGCATTCCTTGTTGAAGGGGCAGTGTTCTGTTCCTTCTCCTTTGCAGTGTACAAGTAACAAATCACTGTTGATGTAGTGAACAACGATCAAATGTCAATTCTAATCTCTCCTTCAGATATCCTTCCTTCATAGAATTAATAAAAACTGGATGCAGAAAATTAAGATCTACATTTTCAGCAAGTCTTGAATCAAAATAAATACAGGGAATCTGTGGCCTTTGTCTATGCCGATTACAAGAACCGATTACAGATATGCTGCAACCATTTATGTTAAAAACCAAAGCATGTTTTACAAGAAAACAATAAACTTCCGATCCAAACACAATGGAAACCGGGGCGATGTCAAAACGAAAGTGCCAGCAGAGCGGCACTCCAAGTTGTCAAAATCCCCTACTCCACGCCCCTCCAACCCCCAAAAAATACACTTCACTTTTCAGTGAAACTTCATCTGGCTTCAAAGCAATGGAAACTCTGAAAGCTTCCTACTTCTGTTCTAAGCTCAGCGCTCAGTTCCTGTCTTCTACAGTGCCTGCCCTCGGCCAATCTTTTATTTGCTGTTTATTTTTATTCAAAGGTATTGAGAGTACTTTCCACAATAGCATGAAGATTGGTCGGATTACGATTTGACTTAAAAAACAAACAGGAGGCCGTCAGGGAATGATACACTGGGTCTGCCAGTACCAAAGTTGTATCAAAAGTACAGTGCAATCTTGACGTGGGTAAAGATAGGGTGGGAGAGGGTCACAGAGGGGTCAATCAAAAAGGCCAATGGTCAACATAGGCGATTAGCCCTACCGAGATGTAAAAGTAAGGAGATGTAGACATTATAAAACGTGTTAGAGGGGCCTTTGCCTTCAGTTTGTAAACTATAGGGAAATCCCAGCCTCAGTCTGTTCCATTTACCTACAGAGAAAACAGGGGACAACAAGGCTTGATGGATCAATCAAATCTGACTTTTGCTAAATCAAGAGGGTTACTGGGACATTACATTGGTGCCCCTGTCACTCCTTACCTATCTTCATAGGAGCCGACATTGCTGAAACTAGAAAACATTTACTGCAGGGAACCATAAATTGCAGGAAAGGGGGTGGAGCCCACCACTGCAAGCAAATGGTAGAAATTAAATACTGAATTTGACTTCCCAGAAGATGAAGCACTCGAGTCCTGGGGTAGTTAGTGATTTATGAGACTCAGAAAGGCAGCAATTAACTTGGAAAAAAATAAGTACCCGGGCTCTCGTCAGGAGGCAGCTTGTGCCAAATCATTTCTCCTGCTAGCACCGCCTATAACAGAACCAACTACTAACTAGACAGTGGGGAGAGGATATGGCATAATGGCCAAAGCTGATGACTGCAGAGCTGGGGAACCAGGTTTGAGTCTCGGCGCCGGCTCAACATCCTGTGATTCTGGGCAAATCACTTAACCCCTTCCCTGCTCATGACGGAACCGTTCCGTCATGAGCCACGGTTGCCGTGTGCTCATGACGGAACGGTTCCGTCATGGCAATCCTGTCGGCGGCCGCTCCGCCTGCGCGGCGCTGTTTCCCCGCCTGTGCGGGGCGACAACGCAAATGGGCGGAGTCATGACGGAACCGTTCCGTCATGAGCACAGCTCAACTGTGGCTCATGACGGAGCGGCTCCGTCATGAGCACAGGCCCGCCGCGCTGCCCCCCCGCACCCCCCCGCGCCGCGGCGGAATTCCCGCCGCGGCGAAGGGGTTAATCCCTGTAAATCAATGTGTCCTTAACTGGTGCTCCTAAAAAGTGGCGGTGTTGATGATTATGTGCCGGTGCTGAGCACCGGAAACCACCGGCTCAAATTAAGCACTGCAGAAAGGAAAGCTGGAGATCAAACTTTATGTGGGACAAACATAAAACTCACATGCAGTTCCGTGCAGCCAAGTCCCTGTGCAGAAAGTTTCTACTGCTGAGGTAATCCATTCCCAGAGCAATATCGACCATAAACTTCAACAGGGTCTGCAGAGGGACATACTGAAAGGAAAGCGAGAGGCACAGAAAATATGAATCAGTGAAGTCAAACAGAATCACACTTCATAGAGCATGGTCATTCCTCAAGTACTTCACACATCATTAAACCACAAAGACAGTCACCTCTGGACCAGTATGGAGCCTGGAACACAGCAGGAAGCTGTGTAGGTCTCCATACTTCATGAACGGCAGCACCACCATGGGCTTCGGTGTCTGTCTGGAACTCGCCTCGAGGCAAACCCCTAAAAAGAAAAAAACAGACATAAAAGCTGCATACGGATACACTATATTTTGGGGGGATATTTCATAACATCAATTGTGTTGACAAATCATCTGTATTACAGTCTCTGCAAACCTAATAACCCTTGCGCATTCCACATATTTTTTTGCCCTAAAGGCTATACAGAGTATGTAGTAAAAATGGAGCACGAATTACATAGTGTTCACATAAAATGAAAATACGATTTATATTAAAATACTGAAAATAAAATGTTCTCACCTAGTTCTAACTAGGATAGACACTCAAAACAAGCCTAATTGATTCCTGACCTGCACCACACAATCGACTGTTAATACATTATTTCGCTGAGTCTGGGACTTAAAAAAATGACAATGTATCTTATGCATTAAGTGTGTAAAGAATAATGCAACAGGCTTTGTGAACCACACAGTTTTCTGATCCTCAATGAAGCTGTTTTCTTACACAATTGATTATGACAGTCTATTGAATTTGAATAGTGATTCACAATTCTCGTTCCATAAGTTCAACATGCACAATTTTTTAAAAAGATTTGCTAAAAACTTTGTTCTTCACCAATTGTCTTACATCTGAATCTCATTCTATAGCAAGAAGGGAAATGTTGAATCACTGCTAATTTTTTGCAAAAGGCAAGCTAAAAATATTCAACAGCACTTATTCATTTTGCCAGATTCCCACATCCACCAAACTCCACAAACCCCTCTAGTTTTCCAGCTGCTGATGTTCCAAGTTCTAATTGTACAATATATTTTGGGGTTTCCGGCCTTATCTTAAATATAACTCAATTTGGTGCACTCAATCTGATCCATGGGATTGTTTTTTAATTGTAGTAGAAAATGGCATGATAAAACAAATGTCTAAACCAGGGAAGAAGACTGTGCACCATATTTGGGTGAATCAGCCATACCCCCTGGCTGGCACTAGTGTGTTTGTTTGAAACCCCTTTTGCCAGCAGAGTGTGGTGCCCCACTGACCAGATGAGGGTCTGAAGATCCACCCTAGTAACTGTGGACATGCACGGGGACATAGGTTATGGGAGTAGGGGTTCCAAAATAAGCATGCTAGAGTTTCAAAGGTGAATGAGCATTAAAAAATACCTTAACATTTTGTTTTCATCTTGTCACTTTTGCGATGCATTCAAAGACAGAGGTCAAATGTCAGACAAATTGCTGCTTATTCTTTTACCATGGACTTTGGTGCTTTTTTTCTCTGACTAAAAAGTGAGAGGTCTTTATAAAGTGAACTATTTGACTATCTTGCTGGTTGGTGTTAAAGGAAAGGTAGGATGCCCATTTAAAAAAAATCAAAATAGAAAAAAAATGAAATCCCCTATAAATGAAATGTACTAATATTTAAAAATATATCAGCAGTTAGGAAAACACAAATAAAGCACATTTTTGGTTGTGATGGGATCAAAACTAATCAAGACACTTTACTTGGAGATGCACAAAATGATAAATATTCTCTGAAGCAAAATTTCCGCACATTATATTTTATGCGCTATATAACTTTACCAGTAAAACTGAATGTCTGTGCAAAGTTAGTGGCCAATAAAATGGAAAAGCTGCTGTCCGTAAATGACAGTGCGCTACCCAGGGCCGGAAAGAGAACCCAATCTAGCCCTGGAAATTTTGAAGGACCAGCCCCCCTGCTGCTTTTGTTACTGGGTGCCAATATAGTAGCACCTTTGGAAAACTGGACCCCAGTAAAACAAAAACGGCCCCCATCACTGCAAAATCTGCCCCCACCCTTCCAGGGGAACGCCGGATGCCTGCTATGGCCAGTCCGGCCGTGGCACTACCACACCATGCTTTAATAATATGACTCTTACAGTGTGTTGCAAAATACACCACCAACTACATACTTCACCCTTGCCACTCTTTTGCTAAATGGGTGTGGCTCGTTTGCTACACTTGGTATTTGAGTGACACTTGGATTTTTCACAATCCCTATGAGTTTGGTGATGTAACATTGATGGAAATTGTTCCAGCATCACTGCCTGGAGACTCAACCCACCAATCACATCCGAGCACAGGAAGCACGTCACTAACAGGTTCATCACAAGCACTGTCTTGTTCTAGGCAATAAAAAGTGGCCAAAGAAGCTTTCTGACAGAGGATCACATTACCACCTGTACCCGGAATTTCTTTATTTCCAGTGTATTCCTCCGTGGAAATTAGGGAATATTCTAATGTGGTAAGAATGTCTGGAGGCTCTAAAATGACTCATACCCTATTAAATGATTTGGTCTTTGAACAAATTATCATAAAAACGCATCAGCCACTACAATGCATTTTCCTAACAGCTCACGATAAATACATTTACTTTTGCTGTGACTGTGTCGCTCGATAGCAGGAAAAACCGAAGCCCTCTGAATGTTTTCTGTACGAAAGAACATGGAAGACCCAAAATGCAAAGCCTACCAGCATTTAAAATGCTAATAGCAAACACCTACAAGTCAGAAGGATCTCTGGTAAACAAAGCGATGTATTGAGCACGAACAGCACTCGGCTTCAGAGCACAAGGGCTTATTTGTTCCCTAACACGAAGACTGGCTCATGATTAGCACTTGATCTTATAACACTGAATTATAAGTGTTGTCAGTAACATTCTTTACCAGAACGCTCAAGAAAAACTCAAAAATGTATTGTTTAGTTTTTAAACATCTGATGTTTCATATGTTGCCAACAAGTGCTTATTTATTCAATTTATGTCAGAACCCCTTTCAGAGAGCCACAGCAAGCAGTTGTTACTGGGACCAACCGTAGGGGTTGAGGCCTTTTACTCCTGATATCCAGGGGCCAGACCTGGGGCTAGACCTGGGGCCAGACCTACCAAGTATCCCTTCTGTATTTGAGTCTCAGTAGTGACATGGTTGAGAAGTCCAATTCTTCAACGGGTGGACATGGATACATGCAAGTGAATCTGGGCTCTCAACTCAAAATGTGCGCAACAGCAGCAATAAATCATTAATCACCAAAATACTCACTTTTATGAAGAAAGAGGATTAATTTATTTCTACCACTAACAACACAAAGGAAAAATATGATTTTCACAAATAAGTACACGGTCTCCAGGAGGTAAGGGCTCTAATGTTTTGTTGGGTGTGTATTCCCCATTCACTATAGGAAACATGCAGAGTAAGCCTCACTAAAAGCACGACTCTCAAGAGTCGACCATGACCCTATTTAAAGTTAACAGTGTTCCAGCCCCACAGTGCTAACTAGCAGCAATTTCCCCTGGGGCTAAATGGCCCGAAATCAGTCTTACCCGCACCTTGCAGAATCAAACTGGCCGAAGTTTCTCAGGGCACTCTACCACAGGCTTGGAGCAGCAACTGATTCTGGTGACTTCATTGCATGCTGCCCAAGCAAGTTGCACTTTGAAGTCACAGAGTCCTCACACGCGGTTGCACCCCAACTGCGACTGGAGGCTTAGTAGCACCTTCTTGCAGCATATGTCTCTGGTTCCTACTGCGATTGGGGGTGGGAGGGGTGGTGGTACAAAGATCCTGTTGTGATTGCTTCATCCCAGGCTGGTGTGCAGGCTCCCACAACAGCCTCACTCCTTTGGGGATGGCTGCGACCAGATGACACGACTTGCTGGCCCTGGTGACCCTCTCTAGCATACAGTGTCACTCATGGCACACGGGTGCAGCCCGGTCAGTACCTTGGCTGCAGCCCCTCCTGGCATACTGGGTCAAGGCCCGCCACCTCACATGGGCTACAGCCTTCAACTCATGGCAGTCATCTAGCAGCAGACCCTCCTTGCATACTGGTCACTGGTTTCCACTATGCACAGGCTTCTACGCGATCAGTGCGGTGATACACACAGCTCATTTCAGTGGTCCTACTCTGGCATAGGAGGGTCGCCAACTTCATCCTGCATATGGGCAATGACCTGATTGGTGTAGCAGCTGTCTCCTCACAAAGGAAGTCCACTCGACAGAGCTCCTCACTGGACCTCACTCCCTCCAATGCACTCCTCTTCCTCACAGGGCACACTGGTCTTGGCAAGCAGGGAGTCACTGTGATCCAGGCTCCTTGGCAGGTGGTTTTGGATGCCCTAGGTGATGTCCCATCACCCAACAGGGAAACTAGCAGATCTCAGCCTTCAGTTCTGGTCACAGGCAGAAGTCTTGCAGAGCTTCCCCTCCTCACAGAGCCTGTCTGGCTGCTTGGCAGATAAAAGATGTTGGGGTCTCAAACTCGCCTTATCATTCACTTTCGGATAGTAAATGTAATATAGAGTCTGGGTCTCCGATGTTTATGTTGGTAGTCTGCTTTTTGTGACGTGCGCATTTCTTTGTCCACTTTAAAACAGTCTGTTACAGCATGAGTGGCTCCAAGGCTGATAGCCCCACAGCGCAATCCATGGGAGTGACCAGAGTTCACACCTGGATGTCAAACCTACCGATATGTGTATCTATCGGTTAGACGACGGCCCCAACCGTTCCCTTTATGATTCTCTTTTCAGCCCAATCTCCTTCTTGAGATGTTACCAGGTCCCTTCCTTGTGACCGCTTACTGAATCAAAGGGCACCCTTTGAAGTGTATGGGGGAAGCGTTTGCTCTACTCTCTCCAGTGTGTGTCCTCCCAGGTTGTAGGAATGCAGCAATACACAAATCTGTCTTGGGGTATTCCTCTACCTTCTCATGTTTCACCCTGAAAGACTGGGTCTCCCAAAATGGAACCCAGAGTCTGCCAGGCATTGTACCATTCACAGGCACCCATACACCCACTGCATGTGTACAAGATACACACACTGCACAGCACTGTTTCCTTTCTGTACTGTACCATTCACAGGCACACATAAATTCAGCACATGCATTTAATATGCATGCCATGCACAGCTCGGTATCCTTTATGTACTGTATCATTTATATGCAAACATATATCCAGCACATGCTTTTAAACTGCAGGCACTGGGCAAGTATTGTACCACTCACAGGAAAAAATACATCCAGTACATGCACTCAGTATCCACATACCGCACAGTCCTGCATTATCCCTGTATTGTACCCTTCTATACACATAGCACAGATACACCAGTCATGTGCTCACCAGCACTAAACACCAAACCGATGTAGGCCAACGGCGAGTTAAGCACACAGCAGCAGAACTTCAGAATAAGAAAGCCTGTAGGTCTCACACCTGTGATACCGGTTGAAACAGGCCTGCTCATTCCTACTGATCACTACACGGTATACTGCCATCACAGCACTTGAGCTGCGTGATTCCTCCTGAAGGCAGTAGCCTTCCACCACTATAAGGGTAACACTTTGTGTACCCCTCTATGTTCAACCAGACTGCAATCTGTGAGACAGGCCTAAGTCATAGCGCACATGCATGATCCCTGTTTGCGTATGACAACAAAATTCAGCATTAGGGATGGAGACATTATGACAGTTGGGGCACTCAGGACAGGGGTGCACGTCCATTACCATGTGGATGACTTTTCCGTCCCAATAATGTAAAAGAAGGAAGTTATATAATCCACATAGGACATTAATAATTATTTTGCACATCTTTGTAATAGAGAAAGTTGTGCTAAAGAAAGATTCAACATTGTTTTGTAGTGATTGGGGTGGGTATGATGAGCCACCAATCCACAGGCCTTTCTCTGCCATGCCACCCCTTCTGAAATGTAGAAGCATTTTTGGACAATTTCATTATACTCACATTCGTAAGAAAGGCGCCATACTTGTATGGGTTTCGAAAGCTGCAACCATTCAAATTCTATCTTCCAATATTAATAAAAATGGCGGAGAGACACACATAATTGATCATATTAATATGTAGAGGAGTCTGGCTGCTGGCCAGCAACAAATAGGTGACCAATGTTATTGTTATAAAAACAGTGCAGTGGGGTTACTTGATGACCCATCCCTAAAAAGGTGGGCAGGTGCTGCAAGATGTGCTGAAATGGCTATAAACCGTTTTATATACACCACCAGCTGCACACATATAGATAGTGTACGCAGTTACTTTTCCATTGTCCCCATTTGGCATCACCCCTAGGTGGGCGAGGATGGTACTGACACACACATGTTTGGCCAGGCTAGTCAATAAATAGCTGATGGGTCCAAGGAAACAACACGCTCAAGACACTGCAAGAGTGGAGCCCACACTTGATAGAAACAATTGTTTTTGTTCTTTGTCAATGATCAATTGGGGCAACCCTGGTTAACAGCAGTTGTAATTCATCGCTCAGTAACAATAAATATATCACCAACATACATATGGAACCAGATTACTCAAACTATATATTCTGGAGCAAATAGTCCAACAAGTTATCTTTGCCACCATATTCCCTGTGACCCAAGTTACAGGGAATAGAGCAAATTGATTTTGGCTCCAATCTAAGTAAAGTCTGTTGAACAGAAATCAATCAAGGTAATTTTGCTTTACCCTAACTGCATTATTATGACAAAACCAGAGCAAGATGATGTAGCCCCAAGCTTAGTTTCATCTCTCACATTTAAAAAACATAAAGGAATCTGTAAGCGTCCCACTGAAATTCATGGACAAACAGCAAAATTATTCTGGCTTTATTTCCTTCTTCTTGCTCATATCTTTACGTAACATGGAGTGGGCCAAAAAAAGTGGCATTCCTTACTGTGCATGTAGCAAGAACAATTACAAATAGTTTTTCTCTTTTTCTACTATTAACAGGTTTATTTTCTGAGTGAAATGTCCACTATTTTTAAAATTCTGATAGCATAAATTTGCACATGTAACTTTTTTTCTCCACAAGGAGAATATTTTTCCTACTGGGGAGATCCCTTTCTCTAAAGTAGCATTACACAAGTGGGTGTTCCCTCCTCATTTCAACCTGGCACTTTCCTCTGCCCTTGCAAGGTAAACATTTGTGATCTGTCTTGAATGAGAAATATACAAACAAATCAACTAGTTTGTGGGTGGTCACAGTGACCCACCCACGAACGCAATCCAAATCCTGAACTTGTGGATGGGGATATACTGCCATACTGGTGGAATTTAACTCTAACAAACTAAGGGGCATATTATCAAGCACGGCATTAAAATTATCGCCGATTTAGCGGCAGAAAACTGCCTCTAAAGCGGCGTTAATGGGCTTGATAATATGCCACAGAGAATTCCAATAGAAGCCCATGTTGACACCGGAACATGGGCTTCTATGAGAATTCTCACGGGCATATTATCAAGCCCATTATCCTTATTCTAAGACTTTTTTGTGCACTTTGATTCAACACAAATTAGCAAAATGCTTTGTGAATTAGTTAATAAGATTTTAACAGAATGACATATACCAATGGCAATGTCCTGGGCATTGGCATTTTAGATTCCCACGTACCTAGAAGTTTGATGACATTTGGATGATGGAAGTCCTTCATGCACGCAGCCTCGCTCAGGAACTCTTCGATCTCTCTGTGAGAAAGGTTCTCTACTGCAAGCAAGATAGTTGGGAAACACACATCAATAAACAGCACACAATTTGCTTTTGTCTCAGTATAGACCCTGATAAGTAAAATAAAACTTTTCTTTGATTGTAACAATTTTACTCAATCTGATGTTCTGAAAAATAGTATCAGGGTCTGATTTACAGAAGAGTGGTAAAACAAAGGAGGTATACATTGGAAGATATGTATCTAGAGGAATCAAATACAAAAACAAGAGTTGATGGACAGAATGCAGAACAATGTCATACATTCACCCCAGTACAGAGATCTGGGCCTAAATCCATCGTTTTTTTGCTCACTATGCCATTCCAGTTTGAACCCAGCCCAATGGAAATCAGTCTTGACCCTGTGCCTCATGGGAACAGTCCAGCCCGAACTGCCAAGTCAGGTCTTCCCTGGACTGGAAACAAGCATCCTGGGACTGGTTTCGGGGTTTCACCCCTCTTCAGCCAGGATAGCTTGATGCCAGTGGCATGGAGAGCACGGGACCCACGTCTGGGCATACCTGTCCCACTCGGGGTGACAAATGCAAAAACAACAGTTGATGGACAGAATGCAGAACAATGTCATACATTCACCCCTTGCTCACTTTGCCACTGGATTCAAGCTAGCCTGGCTGATGATGGCTGATTAGCCAGAAACCAGTCCCAGGATGCTTGTTTCCGGTCCAGGGAAGACATGGATTGGCAGTTTGGGCTAGATTGTTCCCATGAGGCACAGGGTCAGACTGATTTGCATATGGCCATGTCTGAACTGGGGTGGTGGAGTGAGCTAAAGAATGATGATGGATTAAACCCAGATCAGTTGACTGGGGGTGAGTGCTTGCAATGTTCAACACTCCGTCCATTATCCCCTTTGGTTTTGCTTTGTTCGCCCTAAGTTGTCAGGGTACGCCCAGACGTGGGTCCCTTGCTCACTTTGCTAATGGATTCAAGCTAGCCTGGCTGATGACGGCTGATTAGCCAGAAACCAGTCCCTGGATGCTTGTTTCCGGTCCAGGGAAGACATGGCTTGGCAGTTCGGGCTGGACTGTTCCCATGAGGCACAGGGTCAGACCGATTTGCATATGGCCACGTCTGAACTGGGGTGGTGATCTGACCTAAAGAATGATGGTGGATTAAACCAAGATCAGTTGACTGGGGGTGAGTGCTTGCAATGTCCAACACTCCGTCCATTATCCCCTTTGGTTTTTCTCTCTAGAGGAATCTCCATTGCTGTGCTAGGACATGGTAGTAGGAATCCCTTTGGCAAAAAGTCAGATGGTGAAAAATATAATTATGAATGAAATTGCAGAACCACTTCATTTCAGAAGGTCATAGATTTTAATCTGCTCCAACCTGTCTTTATTATACGTTCCTAAAATTAATGCTGTGATTGCTGCTTTATCGTGAATGACCCAGAAGCTGCCAACTTTCTCTGCATGTGGCCAATTTGGTTTCCTTTTATCATCCAGAAAGACTATAGTCCTGAATCGTGCTATGTCTGCAAGATTTGAGCTCATTCCTGTAGTTTACAGGCTAGAATACACTCTTCTGAGGATACTTTACATCAGTGGTTCCTAACCTGTTGCCAGAGGGGACACTTGGGGGTCCGCGAAGCCTACTCAGTGGGTCTGAGACTAATTAGAAAATTAAATATTAGTAACAGATTAGTAAAGTGTACATAAATAAATAAGCACTATGTCAAGATTAAAAATTTAAAATGTTCTGTAAACTTGAAGAAATTTAAAATTGGAGGATAGAAATTAATTAAGTCTACTCAGACTGATTTGTGGGCGCAGTGCATGTTCATCAAACATTATAGTATGGACAATGAGTGCTAAATTGCATTAACGAAAGCTCCAACCTACTGATTAAAATTAAAACTGCATTTTGTTTGTGTGAATTAAATAATTCACTCTGCAGCACTCTACTGTATGCCACTGTATTCTGCAGCACTACCCTCTATGGCACTGCACTCTATGTCTATCCACTCTATGCTACTATACTCTACACTGCACCGCTCTATGCCACTGCTCTCTATGCCACCCTGCTCTGCACCACTCTATGGGAGTGCACTCTATGCCACTCTACTCTATGCCACTCAAGTCCACTCTGCACCACTGAACTCTACACCACTGTATTCTATGCCTCTCTACTCTGCACTACTCCACTCTGCACCACTGCACTCTACGCCATTGCAATCTAAAATGCACCACTCTAGTCTATGCCAATGCATTCTACAAAGCTGCATTGTAGCTGCTGAATTCTATACCACTGCACTCTATGCCACTATACTCTGAAGCACTCTATGCCAATGTACTCTACACCAGTCCTCTATACTCCGTATCACTCCACTGTGCGTCTCTCTACACGACTCCACTCTATGCCACTCCAATACACAACACTATATTCCCTTTTCCACTCTTTGCTGTCCCACTCTACGACACTCCACGTCGCTCTCCTCTATGCCACTAACCTTTAGCTATGCTGAGCAGCAGCCATGCTGGTGTACAACATTGCTAAAACACATTAGCAAAGCCAATAGATCTTGTATAGGCAAGACCTATTGGCTTTGACAATGCTTCTTATTTGTTAGCTCATGTGAGCTTTTCTTCTTCTTCTTATATTTGACCCAGTCCTGGATCATAGCCTTTTTATGTATATCCTTACATTGCTAACTTTTCAGTATTTACTTTTTGGTTCAGAATTCCATGAGAAAAGAGGTGTTTTCTAGCTGTCTCCTTTGTGTACTTCTCTTCCCTCCTCCACAGCACTTGGGTTGAGCTATCTTCTCCCCTATTGTTTTCTCATCTTTGTGCTTCTACCTCCATGGTACCTACCCCACCTCTGCCCTTCATGTAGGTTGAGCCCCATCCAAGCCCTTCATGTTCTTTCAACCCCACTCATGCCTGCATGTTGCATCAGCCGCCCAGCCTGCTCTCTTCATGTTGCTTCCACCCCATCCCTGCCTTTTATGTTGCTTCTCTGCACATGCTTTGAAACAAAAAAACACCTTCTCAGAAGCTTTTTTTTTTTTTTTTTTAAATGTACCAGTCTTACTCGGATTGGTAAATAAAAAGAGAAAAACAAATTGGTGGTAGCTCTATAGACACGCTGCCAGCATCGGTGTTGCTGCCCAGCATCGCTAACCAACTTTGGCAAAGCCAATCAGTCCTAAAGGTGAGACCATTATGGACTTTGCCAATGCATGTTTTTGTAAAGGCTGCAACTCAGGCTCTGGATTTCACCAATCTCTAAGTTTTGTTTCTGAGATATTTCCAAGAATTCACACTGAACAATAAAATTGGCCAGCCTACAGCCACCACATTCATGCAACCTGACTAATATTAACAGACGGTATCGGTATCCTGAAATGTTATGTTATATTTGTAAAGTGCAGTGTCACCCGCGAGAGTACCCTGGAAATGCATGTTGTGTCCAAAAACCGTACTCAATCACCAATAAATTAGCATAAAATGCAGTGATGGTAGTAGTCAAAATAATAAAATAAAATACCAGGGTAAAGAAAAAAAGTTATATGCAAAGGGTAACTTCCAAAAATCTGAACAAACGGCATGATAATGTTTTCATTTCACGAACGGTGGGAAAAATGACAGGCAAACCTTAAGATCCTCCTTATGGTAAAACATTAGTATGCAAAACTAGATTCAGCCCTGGCAAGTACCACGCCTCAGGTGTTAGTCCAATACATTTTAGTGTGGTGGTCCGCATCAACGCACTAAAATGCATTAATCACGCATTATAGCGCTGCTTAGCTGTCATGCAGAGAGCTGCTATAATGCACCATGTCATGATTGTGTGAGCTGCAGTAGCACAGTGTGCGCTGCTCCCAGCAGGCTAAGGGTCTGGCAGCTCTGTGAGTGCTGCTCTCTTTACAATGTATCCAAGTTAGACACGCACACTCCTGGGTCCGATACACAAGCATAACTGATGTCACAGTTAGTGCCCGGCCAATCATGGATTGTAAGAAGACTGTGTGAGAGACACAAAGTTATAAGCTAAGGTCAGTGGGGGGTGAAAGTTACGGTCCGTCTTGCTCAGCTGCCGCCCGCGGTGTGAGCGGGTGGCATTAAGGTTTTGGCTGCGCTTTAGTTCGGGCAAACCAAGTCAAATGCGTGCAGTGCCTTATGCAGCTCATCAGACCTTGCTGCTGGCGCTCCTCGCACTGGTCTGTAGCGGGGGGTGGGGGGAGAGGGGTTTGGGCTGAGAGCCAGCTGCTCACCACTGTCGCGGTTGTCAGTTGAAACAATGCCGGATGCGCGATGGGATCCCGCCCCAACTGCCAGACTCAACCCCAGGCCCACCAGCCGCACCACTGTTGGCTTTGTGAGGCAGGCCGGTGAGTCCTGAGTCACCCACGAGGGCCAGTGAGACAGTGTAACAGACTACAGTGGAGTGCAGGCTAGCTCAGAGCTGCCGTGTCCCACTGAAGTGCACTATGGCGGTGGGGTATCACTGACTGGACAGATCCTGACCGCCTGCACATGATGATCTCATGAGGGGTAGGGACCCGAACCCAGCCCACAGGCTTCGGCGCCTGCATCAAGTAAGTGCCTGAGTCAGCAGCGGTATTGTCCTAATGTCATGCCGTAGCCATAATTTAATTTCATCTTAGTAGAACTCTCAGCCTAGGTTAATAACAGCGGGTGTTGCCGCCCACTGGACCCCGTGGGCAATGCTCAGCAATTAATTTGAATTATACTGCTCAGAAGGGGCACTAGGTTAGTGATGGGCCCTTCCATTTCTGGTGCTTTGCAGCAGTTTTAAGATCTTCTTAGAGTTTCCTGTTGCTCAAATGGGTGTAATTTCTGATATTTACATGTTTCCCTTGTCTTTATTGTTTGATTTTGCTCGCAAGAAAGTGTCACTCATGGTTGTTTAAATGTCACTCATAATTAAACTGATATGAAAATCTCACACATAGCAATCTGAAACTTTGGCAGCCATGTAGAAAATCTTTTAATACTATTATATATACAGGGGTGCCAAATGCCTTACCCTTGAAGCCATGATGGACAGATGCAATTTTAATTCTTAATGACAGCCTGAAATGTGTGTTGATATCCTTCCTCTGGTGCTAGGGGAATAGCACCAGGGGAAGAGTTATTTAACCATCGTGTAAATGTAGGAATGATCGTGGGAAAAAGGTAGGTTAACAGATTAAAGTTTAAAGAGGGGGTGGTTTGCTGGCGTTTATGACAAACCTTAACAAGGGCTTTTTAATCTGAGTGCTGCAATAAACTTATAATACTACATGCTGAGTAAAGTCCAAAATGCTTTACGAACAAGGTATACATTTACTACTGAGTTGCAATCTGGCACTCCCAAATACCATCATCTTCCATGGAAGAATTCAAACTGGATATGACCTTTCAACCACTAAAGTTCTTGTAAGAACGAAGTGCATAAGATGTGGTGAAAAGAAACTTTTCAAATGCTTTTTTTCAGTTTCCTTTCAGCATTAAAATACTGCTCTTTATGCAAATACTTTTTGTTTCACAAGAGTTTCAATCCTCCATCAGATAGTTTTTTTATTTGAAAATGAGTGTAGGTGATTTTCCTTATTGGGTAACTGGGTGTGTACATACTCAGGTAATATTTGTATGTAGCTAAACATGCATGTGGACAATCCGCATAGCTGCATCGAACACCAGATACAAACACATTAACCAGGAACCCCAGAATCATGTATAATGTTGCATATGCCCCGAATACGAAGTGGTTGGTAAATAAGGGAGAAATAATAACAGTGGTATTCCAGCTATTTCAGCCATTTCTACTGCTATCATAAGACTGCTCCTGAAAGATGGCTACAAAAAGAAGAGGAATAACTGGCAATTATATTGCTTCTACCAGTCACATATTAAAAAAAATATTTTTTAAGTTTAGCAAAGCGGATTAGTACAGCAATAAGATACCATTGGGTCGGGAGTTGCAGAAGAAATCAATGGCCATTCAATGCAGTGTAAAGAAAGTTATCATTGACGTGATTGTACACTGGTGAGAGCAGGTGAATTATACATCAACTCATATACAGGAGGATTTTACATAAAGAAAACATAAGCAGTGATGTAATTATTTGTCAAACTGGGTGGAATTAAGGAACTGGAGGGAGGAAAAACGTAGATCGGGGCAGCGATAGGATAGGCTATGCAAAAGGGTGACGGCAAAGTTGCGCTAGGCATGTTCAGGCAGTGGAGAAAGCAGAGCTGGGATGCGTCTAATGCACTACCCCACTGGAGGACGGGGAGGGGCAGGTGGATACATCTGGGGGTCCTGGCAGTGAAGGGATACCCGCAGAATGAAATGATTACTTACCAGTAGTAGCAGTTTTGCAGCTTGAAGAGTTTTTGTGATTCACATGCTGTGCATTATTCCCCCATCTAATGGCTGGGTACAGAATCGTCTTTTTTTCTGTTTGTGGCGTCGTCGACCTCCATTTGGTGCTAGGTCCATCCCTTGTGTGACATCAAACAAAGCCCCAGAAGTTCTTGTGCATGGTAGCTATCTTCAGATTCTTTTTTCCCCATTTCTTCTAGGGTATGTTTTAAATCCTGTTGTCTTTAGATGTTAGTTCTTTGATTTAAGTGATCTTCTTTCCCCATCTGTTTGCATTCCTCCTCTGAGGGAAGGTGGGTGGGTCACTGGTGAATCCAGAAAACTCTTCAAGCTGCAAAACTACACCTACTGGTAAGTAACCATTTCGTTTTGCCTCATTAATTCTTTTCTGGATTCACATGCTGTGCTTTAGAATATGTTGTGGTTTCACCCTGCTTGGGGTGGGTGTAGTAAGATGAGGAATACTTTGTGAACAGATGGTGCAGTACCTTTTGCCCCACTTGAGCTTGCTTAGTCAGCCATATATCCACGCAGTAATGTTTGGTGATGGTGTGTGGGGATGCCTATGTTGCCGCAGCACATATAGTGTCTTTTGGCACATTGGCCATGAACGCCTGGGTTGCCCAGTTTTTTCCTTGTTGAGTGGGCTTTTGGTCGCCTATTTAGAGTCTTTCCTGCTGAGGCATAGCATACTTGAATTATCTCTACAATCCAACATGCAATTGTCCCCTTTGTATCGGGTGCTCCCTTGTTGAAATTTGAGTGAGAGAAAAACAATTGATTGCTGTTAGACCTGTCAGCCCTTTTGGCTGTTCCCTCCCCTTTTTATTTTTTTTCCTTTTCCTTCTCATTTTTTTTCCTGTCCACTAACTACTTTTTGGGTGTTGATGTAGAGGGTCTGGGCGCCTCATTCTCAATAGCTGAGGGAGAGGCGCAAGGTGCTTCACTGAAGAAACAGGAAGAGGGAGGTTAGTCTCACAAAATGGTGGTTCCAACTGTCACCTCAGCACCTGGGCCATAGACTGCCATGAGAGGTTCCGGAACCTTCTGGGCCACTCTGGCCAGTCAGGCCCCAGGTGATAAATAGAGGTGAGGGCAGGGCGGCCATTTTAGGACTTAGTTGAGCTATGCGGTAGACAGGAGTAAGGCACCTGAGTGGGGAGGTGGCTGAGCTAGATAGGGAATTGACAGGTCTTAGGGTCTGCGTGACTTCCCTCATCAGCTGACACCACCCTCAACCTTCTGACCGGTCTCTGAGCACAGCCAATGACTTGGGGGGTCATCGTTACCCTGTGAGCCTCCATGTATTCAGAATCCTTGAAGGTCTGGACCAGGGAAAGAATCGCCGTCTGGAACTACCTTCCTCTCATCCCTGTTGTTGCCTGGGGTTTCTAGTCAAACTGGCCCTAGCGACTGTCCACTGTCCCTGGCTATAGGGGAGGTGCCCGGGCCCTATTCTGCAGAGATTGGCTGGCTTACTCATCGGCTCTGAGGGCAGCCCTGCATCCTTAATTTCAGCCCCCCGTCATGAATCCTTGCCTGGAGTACTCACCGCCGCGACCCCGGGGTTGAGAGATTGCCTGAGATCACCAGGGAGTGGCCTGTAATCACCAGGAGGTCTGGGGAAGTGTCGGGACTCATTGGTGTGGGCCAGCGAGCTGCCGTCGCGTCTGATAGCTGAGGAGAAATTGCATCCCGGAAGCTGGGGACGTGACAGGCCCTGAAGCCGCCGTCCCGGTGTCACGTGAGAGGGGCCGAAGCACCGCCCCACTGTTGCCGGTAGAGGTTGAAGGCCGCGCTGCTCCTGGCGGCTGCGGGCGTGCCTCCCCAGCAGACGCGGAGTTACCTTGAGACAGCGCCTGGCCTTCGGAGTCCATTAGGAACTTGTTGTCCATTAGGGAGTGAGACCAGCGGGCTGTGGGGAGCGGAAGAGCAAGGCTTCCGCCAGCGGAGGAGACCCACCAGCAGGGTAGTCCTTGGGGGAGGTGGTCGAGGGGGTGTGCCCTGTGTTTCGCCCTCCCCTACTTTAAGAGATCTCCTTGCCAGCGCGGTGAGCCCCGTCTGTCCCAACGACGAGGGAACTCAGCTCCTGGCTCTGCTGAACTTCCCCAATGGAGGACACCCTGAATACACAGTAAGCTGGGCATAAAAAGAAGGGGGGAGAGCCCAGGAGAGCACGCAGTTATGGACGGTTGATGTCCTGTCATACCCGATTGCCGGTCCCTGGGAAAGCCAGGTTCTAGGTTAATTAAACGGGTACACTGACATAATCACACGTGAGACTGAAGTCTACGTACTAAGAATCTTAAGTATAGTGTTGGAAATAGCAGTTTAATCTCTAGTAACAGCCAGAGTTCATGTACAATGCCTAAATGTAATGCATTAATGTCTAGCGCTAAAGTAATTTACATGTACACTGCCTAGAGGTCACCGATTGTTTGCCAGTAACAGAGTGAATCTCCCGCTTAGTTCCTAAATGTAATAGTTTGATTATTTGCGACAGCGTAAGGTCCAAGAAGTATAGCGTTTAGGGAAACCATCTGTCAGAAGAGCATTGTGTAGTCTAAATAACCAGCTGAAATCCAGAGAGATGTAAATGTTATGGGGAGTGCTTCTGTGAGGATTTAAAGTGGCGCTCCAGAGTCAAGGTGCTGGGTTGTAACAGCAGAGGGGGTGTAGGTATCTGCTATACTGAAGTAACGGAGGGAATGGTACTGTCGATTTAAATGTAATGAAATGTTTTACTCTGAGATGTGAACCTGATTAACCACGTTTGAGAAGGGAAGATAAAGATTTCTGGTAAACTTTATAATTATTCGGTGTAGCGTCATTTTTCAGTGGTGTATCGCTAGAGTGTGAGTTGGGTGTGATGCAAGCACGGTATGTGCTTCTGAGTAAAAGCCTTTCTACCGGAGCCAAGCTACCCCTAGGACGTTAGGTCCAACAAGTTGGTGTTCAGCGGTGGGATCCTGAGTCTGTGCTTGCATCCACTCATTAGCAGTTTAGCGCGCACCACGCCCTACACTTGACTGTTTTTATTGGAGTTTTCTCCAGGTTGTCTCCCTGATTGGAATTTTTCAAAATTGTCCTTTCCTGTGGTGTACTTCCTCTTAAAGGAAGGGTCTCCTATTGTGAAGTTTTCTTCTGCAGAGTTGGGTCCCACCTGGTAGGATGGAGTTTGAGTTGGGTAGGCTGGAAGAGTATACCGTAACCCAACTCAAGGAATTCTGCCAGGAGAGGGAGGTATGTTTTAAGCAGGGGGCGAAGAAAATAGAACTCCAAACTAGCTTGAGAGCCTGGGTTATGGCCCACCCTAGTGGAAAACGGGAGGAGGAGGGACCAGGACCGGACATTACGGAAGGGACCGAATTACTTTTTCCCCCCTGAGAGCGGCAACATGGACGTGGGACCTAGTGCCCCTTCAAGAGTGGGTAGTAGCGCTTCGGGGGGAGCCTGTCTTCAGCTGACTTAGTTGACAGGAGGGAGGAGAGGCAGTTCAAAATGGATCTAGCCCGCTTGGAGAAAGAAGGGGAGGAGAGGAGGTTTCTCCATGAGCTCCATTTAAAGGAATTGGATCTCAAGGCCCTACAGTTTGGAACCCCCAGCAGTCCCATTGGTGGCAGCGTATATAGAGAAATCACCAGGGAGCCCAGACCCTATCTGCCAAAAGATGTAGTCGCCAGCTATGGTGTCGGGGATGACATTGCTAAATGGTTGGCTGCCTATGAGGTCTCCTTACGAGCCCATGGGATCCCCGAAGCTCAGTGGGGGGTGGTCTGTATAGGTATATGCCTCCGATGGGGAGGGATGCCCTGTTAGCTCTGGTGCAGCGAGAACAGACCAATTACCCCACCATGAAGGTCGCCCTAATTAGAAAGTTTGGGTTGACCCCTGAGAAATACAGGCAGAGGTTTCGGGGTAGTCAAAAGCTGGCCACCCAGAATTGGGTAGACTTCCTGGACTACGCCAAGAAGGCCTTGGAGGGCTGGGTACAGGGCAGTGAGGTGAAAGACTACGAGGGGTTGTATGACCTGATTTTAAGGGAGCACCTCCTCGAGAAAAGTTTTCCGGAGCTGCGTCAACACCTGGTGGACAGCAAGCTAACTAATCCTAGGAAGCTTGCAGAGGAGGCGGATATCTGGGCAAGTACCCGGGTATCCTCAAAAGGGACTGGAGGGAATTTCCAAGGGGCTGGTCAGGGCACCCCCCAGAAGAAAGAGGGGGGAGACAAAAAGAAGGAGTTCTCTAAAGGCCCCCAAAAGAGTTCGTAAGGGAAGGGATTAGGATTCCCTCCTATGGTTGGCCCCCACAAACCCCCTTATCCTGACCGTGGTCAGCAGCCTAGGGTTGTCCGTTGCTATGAGTGTGGTGAGATTGGGCACTACAAGGGGGATGCCAAGTGTCCCAAGAGACCACACCCTCCCATTGAAGGAAAGACCCCTGGGGTGGCGAGCGTAGTGCTCGGGGAGGAGTTGCCCCTAGATAAGGGAGGTGAGTGGGCAGGGCTAACCTTAGTGTCCCTAGGGGATTGCAAGATGGTTCCTAAGACCCATGTGCCCTCAAATACTAGTAAGTACAGGCAATGGGTCACCATCAATGCCCAGAGGGTGGAGGCTCTGAGGGACACAGGAGCCAGCATGACTATGGTAAGGAGTCAGCTGGTGTCCCCAGAGCAGGTGGTTCACAACGTAGTCCACCCGGTTGTGATGGCTGACAACCGAGAGGGTCACTATCCGGTGGCCCAGATTCCCTTTGAGTGGGGAGGGGTTGCGGGTCCTCTACGGGTTGCAGTAAGCCCTGCCATGCCGGTCGACTGTCTGTTGGGAAATGACCTTGAACATACGGCATGGAAGGAGGTCGAGTTCAAGGCTCACATGGAGATGTTGGGGACGCCCGAGTGGACTTGTGCTAATACACGATCCGTGACTGCCCGAGGGGGGAGTTCACAGAGGTTGGAGCCTGGAACAAGGGCCCAACCAGCTGCCAAAAAGGGTAGACGGGGCCAGGGGAAACCTACCCCGGTATCTGCACCTCAGAAGGTGGAGGGGGCCACTGAAGTGGTCCCGGAGTCCACAGAGGGGATGTGACTTCCCTGGAGGGCTTACCTACCCCTGCAGAATGGCAGGTGGAGGGAGGACCCACTAGGGAGGAGTTTTGTTGGGCCCAAAAGGAGTGTCCTACCCTTGAGGGTTTACGGCGTCAGGCCGAAGCCCAGGCAGCGGGTAACGATTCGGGGAACTTCCACATATACTGGGAAGATGGTCTCCTTTATAGCGAACCCAAGGCTCCGGTGCATGGATCATCCCGGGCCTTGGTAGTTTCCCAGCGTTACCGAGCCTTCCTTTTGGGATTGGCTCACGAAATACCCTTGGCAGGACACTTGGGACAAGACAAGACCTTTGCTTGACTTGTCCCTCATTTCTACTGGCCTCAGATGAGGATTACATCCGACAATTTTTGTAGGACGTGTGTAACCTGCCAAGCTAGTGGGAAAACAGGGGTGAAGCTGAAGGCTCCCCTGGAACCACTGCCTGTCGTTGGCACCCCCTATGAAAGGGTGGGCATCGACATTGTTGGGCCATTGGATCCACCAACGTCTGCCGGTCACAGGTTTATCCTGGTTCTGGTGGATCATGCCACCCGGTACCCAGAGGCTATCCCTCTGAGGACCATTACTGCACCTGCGGTGGCGCGGGCTCTTATGGGAATTTTCACCCGGATGGGGTTCCCCAAGGAAGTTGTGTCGGACAGAGGTACCAACTTCATGTCGGCATATATGCGGGCTATGTGGAAAGAGTGTGGAGTCACTTACCGGTTCTCCACCCCTTTTCACCCCCAGACCAATGGTCTGGTGGAAAAGTTTAACAAAACCTTAAAGGGCATGATCAGGAGTCTGCCCGAGAGCCTGCGGAGGAAATGGGACGTCCTCCTACCTTGTTTGCTGTTTTCTTACAGGGAGGTACCACAAAAGGGAGTGGGCTTCAGCCCCTTCGAGCTGTTGTATGGACACCCTGTGCGCGGACCCCTCAGCCTGGTGAAGGATGGATGGGAAAAGACTCCCAGAAAACTTCCCCCGGATGTGGTGAGCTACATGCTGGCCTTTCGTAGTCAAATGGCTAGGTTGTGGAAGCAAGCTTCTGAAAACCTAGAAGCCAGCCAGACGGTCATGAAGGAATGGTATGACCGAAATGCTCACCCGGTGGAGCTGGAGCCTGGCCAGAAGGTGTGGGTGATGGAACCTGGAGAGCTTAGCGCCCTCCAGGATCGCTGGTCAGGCCCCTTTGAGGTGATTGAGAAGAAGGGTAAGGTCACATATGTGGTGGACCTTAAGACCCCCAGGCAGCCCCATCGGGTGCTCCATGTCAACCGCCTCAAGCCTCACCAAGAGAGGCCCGAGGTCACTTTAATGATGGTGACTGATGGGTCAGAGGAAGAGGAAAGTGAACCTCTTCCTGATCTTTTTGCGTCCCAAGAGAAGGATGGGTCGGTGGAGGGGGTGATCCTCTCACCATCCCTAACTCCCGAACAGCGGAGAGACTGCCGCCAAGTTTTGGAGCAGTTTGCTTCCTTGTTCTCGCTTATTCCGGGAAGGACTCATCTGTGTACCCATGATGTGGACACAGGGGACAGCCCACCTGTGAAGTCCAAGTCCTACCGTTTGTCGGATAAGGTGAAGGCTAGCCTCCATGGAGAAGTCACCAAGATGCTAGAGCTGGGAGTGATTGAGCCTTCAAGCAGCCCCTGGTCCAGTCCGGTGGTACTAGTACCCAAAGCTGCCCCGCCGGGCACTACCCCAGAACTCCGGTTCTGTGTGGATTACAGGGGACTGAACTCTGTGACCAAGACCGATGCTCATCCTATCCCGAGGGCGGATGAGCTCATTGACTGGTTGGGAGCTGCCCAATATCTGAGTACCTTTGACCTTACATCCGGGTACTGGAAGATCTCCCTGACAGAAGGAGCAAGGGAAAGGTCAGCCTTCTCCACACCTGAGGGTCACTACCAGTTCTGTGTGATGCCCTTTGGGCTCAAGAACGCCCCTGCCACTTTTCAGCGGCTGGTGAACCAGGTCCTCTCTAGGATGGAGGCCTTTTCGGTTGCGTACCTGGATGACATCGCTGTCTTCAGCAGCAGCTGGGAGGACCATTTGCGTCACCTTCAGGCTGTCCTTCAGGCTTTGCAGCAGGCGGGTCTGATGATCAAGGCCAGTAAGTGCCAGATCGGGCAGGGGTCGGTAGTGTACCTCGGTCACTTGGTGGTCCGGGGCAAGGTGCAACCCCTCCAGGCCAAGATTGAAACCATCATGGCCTGGGAACCCCCGAAGACTCAGACGGAGGTCCGAGCCTTTCTGGGCCTCACTGGCTACTACCGACGCTTCGTCAAGGGATACGGTACTATCGTGGCTCCCTTGACTGAGCTTACTTCTAAAAAGCACCCTCGACGGGTAATCTGGACCAAGGGGTGTCAACAAGCCTTTGACACCTTGAAAAAGGCAATGTGTGTGGCACCTGTCCTCAGGGCCCCTGACTTCTCCAAGAAGTTCATCGTCCAAACGGATGCGTCGGAGCATGGCATCGGGGCAGTGCTGTCACAACTCAATGAAGAGGGTCTGGACCAACCGGTGGTTTTCCTGTCTAGGAGACTACTCCCCCGGGAACAGAGGTGGAGTGCAATTGAGAGGGAGGTTTTGCGGTGGTGTGGGCTCTGAAGAAGCTGCGGCCATACCTGTTTGGCTCGCACTTCCTGGTTCAGACCGACCACTGGCCCCTCAGGTGGCTGATGCAAATGAGGGGCAAGAATCCCAAGTTATTGAGGTGGTCCATCTCCTTACAGGGAATGGACTTTAGGGTGGAACATCGCCCAGGAGTGGACCACGCCAATGCTGACGGTCTCTCCAGGTATTTCCGCCTTAGTGAAGAGAACTCCCAAGGGATTGGGTAGCTCTCCCCACTTTCAGCTGGGGGGGACGCGTGTTAGACCTGTCAGCCCTTTTGGCTGTTCCCTCCCCTTTTTATTTTTTTTCCTTTTCCCTCTCATTTTTTTTCCTGTCCACTAACTACTTTTTGGGTGTTGATGTAGAGGCTCTGGGCGCCTCATTCTCAATAGCTGAGGGAGAGGCGCAAGGTGCTTCACTGAAGAAACAGGAAGAGGGAGGTTAGTCTCACAAAATGGTGGTTCCAACTGTCACCTCAGCACCTGGGCCGTAGACTGCCATGAGAGGTTCTGGAACCTTCTGGGCCACTCTGGCCAGACAGGCCCCAGGTGATAAATAGAGGTGAGGGCAGGGCGGCCATTTTAGGACTTAGTTGAGCTGTGAGGTAGACTGGAGTACGGCACCTGAGTGGGGAGGTGGCTGCGCTAGATAGGGAATTGACAGGTCTTAGGGTCTGCGTGACTTCCCTCATCAGCTGACACCACCCTCAACCTTCTGACCGGTCCCTGAGCACAGCCAATGACTTGGGGGATCATCGTTACCCTGGGAGCCTCCATGTATTCAGAATCCTTGAAGGTCTGGACCAGGCAAAGAATCGCCGTCTGGAACTACCTTCCTCTCATCCCTGTTGTTGCCTGGGGTTTCTAGTCAAACTGGCCCTAGCGACTGTCCACTGTCCCTGGCTATAGGGGAGGTGCCCGGGCCCTATTCTGCAGAGATTGGCTGGCTTACTCATCGGCTCTGAGGTGAGCCCTGCATCCTTAATTTCAGCCCCCCGTCACGAATCCTTGCCTGGAGTACTCACCGCCGTGACCCCAGGGTTGAGAGATTGCCTGAGATCACCAGGGAGTGGCCTGTAATCACCAGGAGGTCTGGGGAAGTGTCGGGACTCATTAGTGTGGGCCAGCGAGCAGCCGCCGCGTCTGATAGCTGAGGAGAAATTGCATCCCGGAAGCCGGGGACGTGACAGGCCCTGAAGCCGCCGTCCCGGTGTCACGTGAGAGGGGCCGAAGCACCGCCCCACTGTTGCCGGTAGAGGTTGAAGGCCGCGCCCCCGCTACCCGTGCTGCTCCTGGCGGCTGCGGGCGCGCCTCCCCAGCAGACGCGGAGTTACCTTGAGACAGCGCCTGGCCTTCGGAATCCATTAGGAACTTGTTGTCCATTAGGGAGTGAGACCAGCGGGCTGTGGGGAGCGGAAGAGCAAGGCTTCCGCCAGCGGAGGAGACCCACCAGCAGGGTAGTCCTTGGGGGAGATGGTCAAGGGGGTGTGCCCTGTGTTTCGCCCTCCCCTACTTGAAGAGATCTCCTTGCCAGCGCGGTGAGCCCCGTCTGTCCCAACCACGAGGGAACTCTGCTCCTGGCTCTGCTGAACTTCCCCAACGGAGGACACCCTGAATACACAGTAAACTGGGCATAAAAAGAAGGGGGGAGAGCCCAGGAGAGCACGCAGTTATGGACGGTTGATGTCCTGTCATACCCGATTGCCGGTCCCTGGGAAAGCCAGGTTCTAGGTTAATTAAACGGGTACACTGACATAATCACACGTGAGACTGAAGTCTACGTACTAAGAATCTTAAGTATAGTGTTGGAAATAGCAGTTTAATCTCTAGTAACAGCCAGAGTTCATGTACAATGCCTAAATGTAATGCATTAATGTCTAGTGCTAAAGTAATTTACATGTACACTGCCTAGAGGTCACCGATTGTTTGCCAGTAACAGAGTGAATCTCCCGCTTAGTTCCTTAATTGTAATAGTTTGATTATTTGCGACAGCGTAAGGTCCAAGAAGTATAGCGGTTAGGGAAACCATCTGTCAGAAGAGCATTGTGTAGTCTAAATAACCAGCTGAAATTCAGAGAGATGTAAATGTTATGGGGAGTGCTTCTGTGAGGATTTAAAGTGGCGGTCCAGAGTCAAGGTGCTGGGTTGTAACAGCAGAGGGGGTGTAGGTATCTGCTATACTGAAGTAACAGAGGGAATGGTACTGTCGATTTAAATGTAATGAAATGTTTTACTCTGAGAGGTAAACCTGATTAACCACGTTTGAGAAGGGAAGATAAAGATTTCTGGTAAACTTTATAATTATTCGGTGTAGCGTCATTTTTCAGTTGTGTATCGCTAGAGTGTGAGTTGGGTGTGATGCAAGCACGATATGCGCTTCTGAGTAAAAGCCTTTCTACCGGAGCCAAGCTACCCCTAGGACGTTAGGTCCAACAATTGCCTTCAAGAAAATGTTTTGTCTCCTTTATATAGTATAGTAAAGCCCTTACTACGTCCAGAATATGAAGGTTTTTTTCTAGTCATGTTTGCGGGTCTTTGAAGAAAACTGCTGTCTGTATGCTTTGGTTCATGTGGAATTTGCTTACTACCTTAGGTAGGAAATGAGGGTTTGTCCTTAGGATAACCCTGTCCTTGTGAATTTGCATGTATGGTTCCTCAATTGTTTATCCCTGTAGTTCACTTAATCTCCATAGAGATGTTATAGCTATAAAGAAGGCATTCTTTATAGTGATGTATCTGATTTCTGCTTTGTGCATGGGCTCAAATGGTTCTGTCATTAGTTGTGTTAGGACTGTGTTTAAGCTCCACATTGGGGCTGCAGCCTTTCTTGGGTGTGCAAACCTCTTGGACCCTCCCAGGAATCATTTGATGACTGGTGCTGTGAGGAAACTTTTAGATGAATATCCCTTGGTGTAGGCGACAATCGCTGCTAGGTGCACCTTGAGCCTTGAGTAGTTTATGTTACTGTCAAGCAAGTGTGTAAGATATATGAGCACTGTTTCCTGTGTGGAAATCGAATTTAGGGTATTGCTTTCTGTACACCATATGGTACACCGTTTCCACTGTGTAGCATTGTCTTGTGGTCTGTTTTCTTGCCTCCTTTAGTATTTCCATGTGTTCTTTGCGGTAAGTTCAAATGTCTGAACTCTATGTATTCAGGTGCCAGGCTGCTAGACTGAGTGTCGCTGGTTCTGGGTGAAAAATGTGACCCTTTTGCATCATGAAAAGGTCCTTGTCTGCCTTGAATTTGATCATCTGTCCCCTAGACAGTTCGAGTACTAAAATACTGAAATATTTATAGAAATATTTCAGTATTTCAGTATGCTTGAGTACCAGGTTTGTTTTGCCCATTGAGGGGCTATGAGAATTAGATTTGTTCCTGGTTGTCTGGCTTTCAACAGTACCCTTGGTAGTAGAGGAATCGGAGGAAAAGCATATGCAAATGACCAGTTTAGTGACAGGGCTTTCCTTTTTGACTGGAGATGTTGAAACCTGAAGGCGAAGGATTGGCATTTTTTGTTCTCCAAGGTTGCGTATAGGTCTATTTCTGGAGTCCCCCAGAGGTTGAAGACCTGTTTCAGGCTCCGTTGCTTTATCTCCCATTCGTGTGTGCTGCTGTTTCTGTCTGCTGAGTTGATCCGCTTGGTGTTGTCCTACAATGGCAGGTGAATTGTCCGTAGGCTGATTCTCCTTGAATTGGCCCATTTCCATATTTCCTGAGCTAGTTTGCTTAGGCTGATGATTTAATTCCTCCCTTTTTGTTGAGGCAAAACATTGTTGTGGTATTGTCCATCTGAATCAATACTGGCTTCCCTCCTATGTGGGCTTGGAATGCCTTTAGCGCCAGGAACACCATCTTCATCTCTAGGAAGTTGATGTGCTTTATGGAGTCTGCATTGCTCCACTGACCCCGTAACCTCAGACTTCCTGAATGTGCTCACCAACCCTTGTGGGATGCATCTGTTGTGATGGTCACTGAGGAAGTTGGTGATTTGAAATGTCTGCCTAGTGTTATATTCTTGGATGCCCACCATTGTATTTCCGTCTGCACCTTTTCTGTTATGACCACTAGATCCTCCCAACTCCCTGTGGTTTGTGACCAAATGCTGCATAGCCACTCCTGTAGAGGGCGCATGTGGAGGCGTGCATGAGTGATGAGGGGAATGCATGATGCTATCATGCCCATGAGTTTCATGACAGTCCTCACTCTCAGAGACTGACCCTTCTGGTAGAGGTGAGTTTCTTGTCGGATAGCTTGTATTCTCTTCTGGGTCGGGTATGCCCATGTAACCCTGGAGTTTAATCTTGCTCCTATGAAGGTCTTTTCTTGCTCTGGCTTTGTTTATGACTTTTTGTGGTTTATTGAAAAACCCAACTTTTGCAGTTTCGTGATCACCTGATGAAAGTGTGTGTAACATCTTTGCTTTGAATTTGTCTTCACAAGCCAGTCATCTAGGTAGGGATAGACATGGATTCCTCTCCTTCTTAAGGATGCTGCGACCGCTGCCAGGCACTTTGTGAAGACTCCTTGTACTGATTTTATCCCGAAGGGCAGGACCTTGAATTGGTAGGGAGTGTCCTCGTGGAACCTGAGGTATTTCTTGTGAGCTTGGTTCATGGGGATGTGCAGATAGGTGTCCTTTAGATCTATTGCTGCCATGAAATCTCCTTTTTGTAGCTGTGGGATTACTTACTGTAGTGTTGACATTTTGAAATGCTGCATGCGAATGAACTTTTTTATGAATTTGAGGTCTAAGATAGGTCTAAGTGTGAAATCTTGATTTGGTACCAAGAAGTAAGGTGAATAGTTTCCTTTGTTGTGTTCCCTCATTGGTACAGTCTCTATTGCTTGTTTTTGTAGGAGTTTCTTCATCTCCCGTCCTAATTGTAAGAGTTCTGTTCCTTGGAACCTCTTCTTTCTTGGTGGGTTTACTGGGGGTTTGTTTGTTAGTTGTATACAATAGCCATGGCATACCACATTTAAATCCAACTGTCTGTGGTGATGTTTTCCCATTGAAGTAGGTGGTGCACTATTCTACCTCCCACTGGTAGTGTGTGGAGGTCTTCTGTTGTGGGCAAGTCACTTTGAGTTTGCTCCTCCCCCTCTCGAGGGTTTTCCCCTGGCTCTTCCTCTGCCCCGAAAGGGCTACCTTGGTTGCTGTTGTCAGGCTTGATATCTGGACTGCTGCTTTGATTGCTGTCCGCTGCCCTGTGTTTGATGTTGTTGTTGACCTGTTGAGAAGACTCCCCTTCTTGTGGGTTTTCTGAGGTTAAATCCTCCTCTCTTGAAGGTGCCCCAATGTTGCAGGGCTCCCATAGCCCTGGCTGTCTCATTGTCCTTCTTTATTTCTTGAAGGGATTCATCTACCTCACTTCCAAACAGGTCATCTCTTGTGAAGGGTTTGTTAATTATTGAGGTTTGGACCTCTTCCTTAAAGCCTGAGACTTGGAGCCAGGTGAGCCTTCTTAACGTTGTGCTTCTGCACATTTGTCTGCTGGCTGTATCGGCTGCGTCTAGAGCTGAATTGAGGCAGGTGTTCACTATGTTTCTTCCCTCCTTTATGATGGATTTTGCTTTTTAATTATCCTCTTCTGGGAGCTTGTTCATCAGTTCTTCAATGGTGTCCCATTGTTGGTGGCCATACCTGTTGAGGAGGGCATTAGAGTTTGCTCTGTAGGGATGCCCAACAAGGAAAGCTGTGCAGAGGTCTCTCTACTTCTCCAGTGTCTTCTCAGTCGATGACCGATGTTTTTTTCACTCAAATTCTTTGATCTTTTCGGGGATTCCGTCCAATACTTTTGAGTGTCTCCCTTTGCTTCCCTTGGCGTAAAAAAAAAAAAAATCTGAAGATGGCTACCATGCACAGGAACTTCCGGGGTGCCGTCCGACTTCACACAAGGTATGGACCTAGCACCAAATGATGGTCAACTGCGCCCTAAACCGTAAAAAAATACAAAGACAATTCCGGACCCAAGCACTGGATGGTGGAATAATGCACACCATGTAAATCCAGAAAAGGATTCATGCTGCATAACCTAAGATTACTGTAAGTAAGGGAAAAGGCAAGGGAGCATATTTGAGGGCACCATGGAGGGACCAGTCAGGTCCAATAGAATATATGGGGGAAGGTCATCATTGGATGTAAGCTGTAGAAAGGGAGTAAGAAGAGTCCCATTCTTATGAGATTGGGTGCTTGCGCAGGTGACACAGTTCTTCACAGCGTAGGGTTTCACTGTCTGTTGTCCCCAACTTACGCATTGCTCTGTACCATGCCGCAACTGTTGGTGCAGCAGGAGCCCTCCATTGGAGAGTGAGCATCCTCTTAGCCAACAAGAGTGCCATGCGAGCAAAGTGCGTCCTCACCTTATAGCACTTCTTTCACTTTAATATGTCTAAAGCACAGGCCTTCCATGTGGAAATGCCAGTGAGCACCATGACCTCTCGCATGCCAATAGGTCTCAAGGGCCTGGCACGAGCACAGTATGTGTCGGAGATCCACATCCACAAAATGGCATCGGAGGCAGCAGAGGTCCGCCTTAGGGAAATAGTGGTTGAGTCATGCGGAGGTCAAGTAGCCTCGTGAAGCATGGGGAATTGTATACTTTTAAAATGGGGGTTTCGAGAGACTTGTTGGGGGAACGCAAAGGCTTGTTCCCATTCAATATCAATCAACACCCTCCCCAGGTCATCCCCCCGTTTATTCTGTAAGGTCGCCAGGGAAATGCTAGTGAGGTCTCGCACTGCTCTTAGAGCCATGTGATCAAGTGGTGGCCGGCTCCAAAGATGAGTAGTGTTTAGAGGACAGTGTGGGTCACTGATTCCTCATCCTGGGTGGGACACAGAACCTACCATGTGTTACATATTTGCTGGTAAGTGAGGAATTGTCCTGGTGGGACATCAAAGTAATTTTGGAGTTGGTAAGGATGTGGCCACTGGAAAAAAGATCGCCGACTGTGATCAGTGAACATTCCACCCAGCTGCGCAATTCTACAGCCGAGTACGTGCTAAGGAAGTGTGGGAGGCCTTGCAATGGAAACGCTGGTACATATGGGGAGGCATGATGTGTGAGGAGGTACACCGGGCCAATACATCTCTGAGCCACTATCACCTGCAAGGAACAAGGGGCGTTAGGAAAAGACTTTGGGGAGTAGGAAGGCTCTAATTGCGGTCGGTGTTAAAGCGACCCGGACCATCTAGCCACCCATTGCAATAGGGCTGCCAGATAATAGGCTTCGAAAAAGTGGGCACCAACTGTAGCAGCCCCTTCCGGCTGGCTGCTACAGTTTTTTCAAGGCTATGTGGTGGTGTTTGTTTCCCCAGATGAGATCCCCCATTGACGTATCTAGGTTGTGGAAGAAATCCCGGGGGGAACCATGGGTAGGTTCATAAAGTAGTAGAGGAGCCTGGGCAGGATTATCACTTTTGACAGCGCTATCTTTCCCGTGGTGGCCAGCAGTAAGTGTTTCCAAAATTGAACTTGTGATTTTAATCGCTGTCAAAGCGGTTTGCAGGTTGTCATAGATGAGGTCCATCTGGAGTGATAGAGGCGAATGCCTAGGTATCGAACTGAAGTCTCTCACCAGTGAAGGGGAGTCCCCCAAGGCGTGTTTTCCATCAGGCCGAGTCGAGGCTGAGTGGATGGATGGAGGACTTTGCTCAGTTGACCAAGAGACCCGCTGCTTAGGCGAAGGGACGAGGCATATTGTGTATGGGGGAGAGGTCAAGCCAGACATCTCAAGGCACTTACCAACTCCCATTTGAACCAGTACTTGAAAAAGATAGTCCCAGTTTAGTGCATCAAACGCCTTTTCCAAGTCCAATATCAGGCATGCTACGTGAGGGATCCCATCCTGCATCCTATCTCGGATGTGAAACAAATGCCTGATGTTATGAGAGGTGATCCATCCTGGGATAAACTCATTTTGATCTCTATGAATAAGCTCGAAGAGAATCTGAGGATATCTGTTGGATAACATTTTCCCTAGGCTCTTATAGTCGGTTCCTAGTGGTTAAACATTTCCGTGAAACGGTCAGCTAATTTGGTTAAAAAAAGTGCTGTAGTATTCAATTGGTAATCTAGCAAGGCCTGAGGCTTTGTTTTTAGCCCAATCACAAATGGCTTGCTTGACATCTGCGGTTGTGACAGGCTGGACATGTATGCCGGGTACTTAGTATGTAGGAACACACATGAAGCTTGCAATCTAGGCAGTAAGTACTGCACGCATAGAGGGATGCAGATATGACCATACGAACAACCAGTGAGTACTCACACTTCATCGTTTTAACAGCCACCTTCTGACTTTCTTCATCAGGTAGAGAGAGCTCTCCTTCCACCACCGAGCCAAACTCTCCTAAAGAAGAAATAAAGCCGCATGGGTAAAAAAATCTAAAGGTCACAATGTAGCCGTCGATTTAATATGCACAACTGTCTGAATAGAAGCAAGCACAAGAGAGCAGCAATTCCACAAACACACTTCTTCAGCAACTTCATCAACACCTGGACCAAAACAAACACACTGGCAAGTTCCATTGTTCAAGGTGTTGTTGCAATCTTAAAGAGAAATACACATCCTGAGCCGCATTTACAAAGAAAAGTGGTGCATTTACACCCTTTGACATACTCCTATGCACCAGCGAATGCCTGACCTTTTGGAATTCGCAAGGTATAATTCTACAAAAGGGAAATGAAGCCTGGTGTGCAAGTCAATCCTTGATTTAATATTTTTTTATTCCTGCTCAGGATAAACTTTTTTTTCCTTGGAGAAGTGACTACAACAAAGGGAATGGCTCCAGTCCTTTTCTGGAGTTATTCTCCAACTGTTTCATGGTGCGAAGCGGTTAGAGTGAAGTTTGTGGGCCTTTACAAACTGCCCAGTGAAACCATGCCTTGAATCTCCCACTCCCTACGGTTTTGTGGTGCTTACTTCCTCATTATTGTATGCAGTTATGTTACATTTGCACCAGCCAGATACCCTTTTTAAAATGCCTCTCAATCATTAATGAAGCTGTTACATTCATGGCAGCTTGACTCCTTGAAATACTCGGCCCATTGTGGGTCATAACCAAAATACAAGATATCCTGCAAATTTTAACTTCAACCTAGGCGTGCAGCAGTCTGATGAGCCACAGGCGTGGACATCATGAAATACATTCGCGGGCACCCAAATAGTGATTAAAAAGAATATTTTAAAAACAAGATGATTTTATAAAAATGAAAATAGTGAACCGGAATACAAAAGCGGGAAAAAGGCTCAAATATGCACTTATGATTTTTCATGGACCAATGTCAATGATGCCTCCTCACAGTTTGACAGTTGTGGCAGGTTTATTATGTTCCATCACATTTAACATTTTCCTACGAAACTAATCTCTACTCTTATATAATTTTCCAGATCAAAAACAAAACGATGTTTAACTCAAACTGCATCCAGAGTCTGGAGCTCTTGAGGAATCGCTGACCACATTAGTAGGCAAAGATAGCCATAGATCAATAATTAAAATAAAAAATGTAAGTGGGATTGCCTGGGAAAGTTATATATTTTTATCAATATCTATAGTCCGAATCAAAAGTAGCCAGCTGCATCCAGATGTAATGAAAAGGGTCTCATTTCAGCTCGTGCCGTTAATTCAAATATCTTGAAATTCCTCATTTGGAAGGAAATGATAATTCCTAGATATGCAGTATTAGATGTCCTTTTTTTTTCCAATGAAACATTTGCCTACAAAAAACCTGGTTGAGTAGATCTGCGACAAATGTAGAATTAGGGAGTACCATGCCTAAATCAGTGCAGAATCACTAGTTTTCACATATTACACCCAAATGTTATTTAACCCCACAATTTTAGCTTTCTGGGTCTGGTACTAACGCATCTGGAGTCCTTTGACTCAAAGAATGTGGGCCTTACTGAAAACATATGTTGCTTATTCAAGGGTTTGAAAAGTGTGTCTGATGGAAGAACAGAGGCAGGCGCCCGCTTCAATGACATCACTGTTACATAGTGGTACCAGATGTGCCTGGAGCTATCATGGTGCTTCCTTTTGTTATTGTACTTGGCAGGAGAGGAGGTAAGTTCTCCTTCTCAGACGGAGGAGCCCATTGTACCTTTTGTCATGGTAATCAACTGTGATTTTACGACGATAATAAGATCTTGCCTGATAAGCACTTTGTGAGGATGGGCATGCATATACAAAGAGGTGTGACATTCCACAAAGATAGTTGCTTAAAGAGACCACAGATGATCCTCTATCTGTTTTTATCTTATTAGGCACTACGAGTAATCCTTTTCAGGATGCATAGGTCCTCACCCGCTAAGGTGGCATGCTTCATCATCGGGTCATGCTCCACTTTAAGTTGGGTGTGCAATACCCAATGGGCTCCTTTCAGAGCTCTTTGCCATAGCTCTTTTTATCCTAAGTTCAATGACTAGCTAGCCCAAAGAACAGAACTCATTTCAGGATTGCAGTTGTGTGATAGTTTTAGATTAGGTGATAATACAAAAATTATCTATGGAAAACCTGTGTATTCTTCTTAATATTTGGCTGACTCGATGGTGAGATTAAATGAAAGAAAAGGAAACTAGCAAGACGTAACATATTGTGAGTCCAAGAAACAAGTGGTCGACGTGATTCTTGCCCCTAAGGTCAATGGTGTCTATGGCATTCATCAAGACCTATCTATGAAAACCCTATTCTAAGTCAAAGCCCTACACCGAAGGTATGAGAAGTAATTATGGCTCAGACCTCTTATATGAAGATCTTCACAGAATGTCACACCTTTTTGTTTATACTATTATCTGGGATGACCAAATCAATCCTCTTATTACCTTGATATGTGTAGAAGATTAGCATCCTCCAGAAACAATGTTCCCATACATCATAGCTTGATGTGCAGGTTAAGAAATCAACCAAGCCAGCTGAAGTTGTAAACCGGGACATATATTGCACTTGCCAGAAAATCTGGGTTCTGCTCCATATAAGAGACCATCTAAGTGGACTCAGCCCTCTGGTCTAGTGATAGGGAGGGCATAACGGGCCACAAGAGAATAACTTCAAGCACACTGAAATGGGCTCATGGAAGCTATCCCACCAATAGCTTGTGGGATGAGGAGGGTGTGCTCCTTCTCCACATCCAGCTCATGCAAAAAAATAACTAATAATACATGAATGGGTTTCTTCTAGATTAAGAGGCCGCTTCCATGGTAGCTGACAGACAACCGATCCCAGGCAGAACAGCATTATACACTCTACCACTCCCCTATTCACGTCTGAGTATTTATACACACAGACACATATAAACGACAACCAGACATCAAGTCATCTCAGGCACACAGGGAGGGTAAACAAATCTACAGTCAATCCATAGACTTCACCAGTGAAATCCGAGATGACATCACATCCTAAGGAATTCTTCACCGTCAATGACAGTATGAAAAGGCAGGCAGTTTCTACCGTAGAATTCCTCCACAGAGGGAATTTTCACAGTTCAGTAGTCATACCACACACTTTAGCACTGATCAGCAGATGGGGGGGTCCACATACTTCCCAGTGTGGAAAATGCTTAAGAATCGCAAAGCAGATGTAAGGTCTGACAAATGTCATTCCAAATGTCTTACCTTCACCCAGCACCTTCCCTAGAGTAAGGGCATCTCTGTCAATCATTACATCCCGAAGTTTTTCTTGAAGATCTTCACTTATTCCCAAATTACTCACTGTGAAAAAATATGCATTTATTAACATCTCTAGGACAATGGACACAGATAGGCCACATTCTTTAAGGGTTTTCATGGAAAGCTTGATGAATGTAAGTCACTAGACAATGCATGTAAAGTATTAATCCTAGAACTGGTCTTCACAGTAAAACCCTTCCCTGCTGAAGTTGCCTGACATTCAAATTCATTGCTGAAGTTGCCTGACATTGACATTCAAAGACATTGCTGAAGTTGCCTGACATTGACATTCATAGTCATTGCTGAAGTTGCCTGACATTGACATTCATAGTCATTGCTGAAGTTGCCTGACATTGACATTCAAAGACATTGCTGAAGTTGCCTGACATTGACATTCATAGTCATTGCTGAAGTTGCCTGACATTGACATTCATAGTCATTGCTGAAGTTGCCTGACATTGACATTCAAAGTCATTGCTGAAGTTGCCTGACATTGACATTCATAGTCATTGCTGAAGTTGCCTGACATTGACATTCAAAGACATTGCTGAAGTTGCCTGACATTGACATTCAAAGTCATTGCTGAAGTTGCCTGACATTGACATTCAAAGACATTGCTGAAGTTGCCTGACATTGACATTCAAAGTCATTGCTGAAGTTGCCTGACATTGACATTCAAAGACATTGCTGAAGTTGCCTGACATTCATGACAGAAAGCCCTAAGCATACTCTCTGCTCACAGGTTCTCCCCTTATCTCTCTCATGCCCCATTTTCCAAGGACGACTGCAAGCAAAAGCTAGGAATAACTTACATGTAACTTCGATGGCTTTCCGGCTGTAGGACTGTTTTGCTGTAAAATTCACTACCATGTCCGACTCATTAGCACTGCTAAACGCATACCTACAGAAAGCAAAGACAGAAAAAAATGACCTCTTCCACCGGCTTGTGTTCCCACAGACCTTGTACAGATTAGTCAGAACCCAATACATAAACAAGCATACGCTGAGTCACCTAAAGGCGGAAACACCATGGAGGAATGTAGCGCCACATTCCTGGTGATGTATCACATTTCCCTCACACACGTGCCACTTGTTTCTAAAATTAGATAAAAAATGGCTGCTTTGGTAGCTTGTTCTGTTAGGAGCAGATGGCCAGATGTGATTCAGTCTTCAGAATATGAAACGGAAGCTGCACATGCTGTCCAAAGTACAGCAGTGTTTTGCTTAGTCATAGTGTAGCCTGAGTCTCCCTGTTGATAACAGGATTGTCCCTCAAAGGACCCCAAAGGAAACAACAGCCTTGAAGCCTGACTCACAGATGACTAAAGTAAGTTGAAGTTATTTATATCATGTTAATAATAATGGGTATGCTTGGATAGTACATAAGGTGGTAAGATGACACAGTGAGCTGAACACTCACAGCTAACACCTGATGTGCTCTCGAGGTCACAAGTTTAAATCCTTGCAAGAAACGAAACTTGGCCATCATCATTCCCAGGCCGGTAAATGGAGTACTATTAAATTAGTTAATAGTAAGGCCGGTTATTCATTTAATTTACAGGTTACAAAGCATGCATTTTGATAACTCACTTTCTTAAATGCCAATTTGCTTTCTAGGTCTATGCCAGTTTTGTTTACATTCATCTAAGTCATCACTCTTATACACACTCATATTTATTTCTCATTCTATTACCGAGGGCCCTCTGCCAGCACCACCTGCATCAGCACCATGCTGCATCCAGCCTCTAATCTGATTGGTCTAAACTTGCGGCAGATGTGAGAGAGGCAGAGAGAATCAGGTGACAGCAAAGGGTCCTGGAGAAAGAGATGAGGTCGGATACAGTAGTAGGGATACGAGTGAGGAATTGCTTGTAGAAAAGCAGAGATCATGAAAAGGAAGGAAAGACAGACACAAATGGGCGAGAGGGGACAGAGTCAGCAACAAAAAAAGCGGAGAGGGTACAGAGACAGCCTTAAAACACACACTAAGAAGAAAAGGAGACAACAAAAGAGAGACGAGAGATAGTGAGCCTTGAAGGGATATATAGTAGCGAAAACCCACCCTTCAAGTGCAAAAATGCATCTTCCGGGTCACATGCCTTCCTGATCTCTGCTTTCCCACAAGCAATTTCTCCCTCGTATCCTTACTTCCCTATCCGGCCTCATCTCCTTCTCCAGGACCCTGTGGGGGCTGGCATTGGGCGTGCTGTGGGACGGTGGGGAGGGTCGGGGGAGGGGCACGGTGGGCGGTAGTAAGCTCGGACATACGACGGAATGGAGGAAAGTAATTAAATAAATAATTAAAACTATTTACCTGGCGCACACTGCATCGCTGGCAGGCCCCTGTGTTGCCACCTGATACTCACAGCCTGCTGCTAGATGCGGTTCAGACATCTGCAGCAAGTGACTAAAACCTAACTGCCCCTTCACCACTGTGATTTCTAAAATCATCTAAATGTTCTCACTTCATAAAATGAAATCGTAGTAGTACCAAAGTCATAGTACAAGGAAAATGATTTGGAAGCTACTTTTGTTAATGGAAAACAAAACAAGTTCATACATGACAGTGACTAAAAAAGCTCTTCCTTCAGGTCCCTGAGCAGACCTAAACAACATAAAAATATATTGAATTCACCACACAACAATAAAAAAAATGCCAGACAGGCATTCCCTCGGTTGTCTAGGACTTACCCAAATTTGGTTTCAGTGCACCGCCTTCTGACTAGGAAGGCCACATATACAGTTGCCAGAATGAGGAGCACGCCACAGACAAGCCCAAAGATGATGGAGAGGGAGTCTGTGCGGGCCGATGCTGGGGTGGAAGAAGATTCAAAAGCTATTAAACCTGGTGGAATAGGAGACAATTCAGTTCAATGAGACTGATCATCACAACGAACATTCAAGACAGCTCATCCTGACCTGCGGAGAGTCAAATTCATTGGGTTGGCAGTCAGAGCGTGTGTGCAGAGCTTAATTTATGCCAGTTGTGACAGTGGTGGAGCAAACACTCATTGCTGTGGACCAGACTTATTTGTATCATCAGGCAGCGCAAGAGAGAGAAAGGCAGAAAAGTGACAAAAAGGAAGGAAGAGACAAGAACAGTGACAAAGGAAGACAGCTGAGCTAAAAAGAACCTACAAGAGTAGATAAAGAAACAGGAAGTGTAGGGTGGTGGAAGAAAGAGGCATGAGGTGGAATCAAAGGAAGAAAGGGGCATGATGTGGAATCAAAGGAAGAAAGGGGCATGAGGTGGAATCAAAGGATGAAAGATTCCTGAGGTGAATCAAAGGAAGAAAGAGTCATGAGGTGAATCAAAGGAAGAAAGAGGCATGAGGTGAAATCAATCAAAGAACGAGGCATGAGGTGGAATCAATGGAAGAAAGAGGCCTGAGGTGGAATCAAAGGAAGAAAGAGGCCTGAGGTGGAATTAAAGGAAGAAAGAGGCATGAGGTGGAATCAAAACTAACAGCCTTGTTGTTCGGCAACCCTGGCATTCAGTGGGGGGGGGGGAGGGGGCTTAAGAACGAACTTTGTACCCCAATACTTTATTTTTACCCATCTTTGCTTTCTACCTGTTGTACCCTTTCCTCCCTCTCACAGGCTAATGAATAAAGATATGCCGGAGTCCCCAAATAGGAGTGCTGGTGCCCACCCCCTGCAACCACCTGCACAAATTAAACACTGTTCAGATTCAAAGCATTTAGCCAGGATGGAGTATAGTTTTTGTGTTTGACGTTTGTACAGCACGTACATCACTTTACTGACCTTGAAGACTCAAGAGCTGAAGGACCGCACATGCTGTTTACTACAGTTTATTGTATACGGTCTAACTTTTGTGATGTTGTTTGCAATGTATTAATATGATCTGGATTTTTATTCTATACTTCATAGAATTACAGCAGTAAGAACTCCGAACAAGGTCATAGCAGGTTGACATAAAGGCCATGATGAGGTTATGGCAGTGAGGTGGTGACATCCAGATCAGACACATTTTAAGGATTTCAGGGGCCCTGGACCAAACATAATTTTTGGTCCCCTGCTCGGAACTGTTTTGAATGTATGATCCAATGTCAGCTCTGCCATGCCCTCTGTAGCCAGGTCACTGACAGTGCACAGGCACACGGGTCCAAATTCGAAATGTATTTGCATCTAATATGTAGGGGTAGTGAGGGGCTTTCAATATTATAACACAGCAGCAGCTCACTAATATTATTGCAAGTAATCTTTGTAACCTCCACCCATTTCTCATATGTGAGATCCGGTTTTGATCCCCCCCAAATATTTTTTAAAAACAAACAAAAGTGCAAAATGTCTGTGATAGACTCCCATACATCACCCACATACAAATTAAATGTAAAGAAAAAAAGAATTATTTAATGACTTCAGGGCAAGACTCTGCATAATATAGGTGGCTGTATCGGGGGCCCCTGAAAGGCTGGGGCCCTGGGCTAAGGTCCACTTTGCCCATGCCTTTAAACGTCTCTGATCCCAATGTATATCAAAATATCGAATACAAAATAATCGATCTGCATCACTATCACCGGTAAGGCTTTGATTTGCACAATATCATCAAAGTAAGCACATTTAAGGGAGTGTAGATTTACTAGTATAATTGCACATCTACCTATCTCAATGATATTGTGCTAAATCTAGCAGTTGATATTGTTGCATGTCGATTATTAAAGGTCAATACTAAGGTATCACACTGTGCCATACATTCCATTTCCTGATGTGCACATTCGAAAATCTCAGAAACCAGACCAATAGGAAAATATCATGGTAAATAATGCATAACTTTGCCAAAGAAGCGTAATACAATTCACCCCTATATGATTAAAGCTAACAATTTATAAATATTCAAGAAAAAAAAGATACAACCCTGATTTCAATACAGATCTTAGCTAATGTCTCTAAAATCAAAATTTCTTCTTTAGTCATGGTTTTGTGGCGTTGTTAATACTCATTACATATACCTGGAACTGCAGTATCTGAGCAGCTTTCATTTACCAGCGATATGGGACTATAATATAGACAATTTGCACTGGTTAAGAGGGCAAATTTATTTTAACCATGTTTGCTTCTTGTGTTGTTGGAATTGAAGTAAATGGCCTTTGCACCATGAGAAACATGACTCAAACTCATGACAGATGCTGGATGTATGATATTACAACGCGGGTTTTTACCACGTGTGCAGTTACATCGCATGCGTTACAACGCATGCGATGTTACAACGCTATGCCATTAGAACGCAAGTCTTTACATCGACTTGCGCTAGATGGCGTGCTGACATTAAAAAAGTGTAATTTACTATTCCAACTCCAGTCCACTTAACAGTAGGGAAGGTGTTGGGATAGTAAACTACACTATTTGTAATGTTAGCACACCATATAGCGCAAGTCGATGTACAGACTTGCGTTCTAATGGCATAGCGTTGTAACATCGCATGCGTTGTAACGCATGCGATGTAACTGCACAGCGTGGTAATAACCGCGTTGTAATGGCTGTTCCCCAAGATGCTTAATGACACGGTTCAGGCTAAATCTTCTGCACCATGTACTAGCTGGCCCGGCAGGATACACATCGTCCATAGAGATGAAGGGATCATGTGGTTGCGACCAACGGTCTCCTCGGGATACCCTTCACTTTGTTTTATTATGTCCCTTTTATTCACAGTCTAGGAGCCTTTTTTTAAAGAGAATTTTAAAGAAAGCTACATTCAAACATGCAAGAGTGGCATTGTTATTTTTAAAACTGGTCTCAGATGCTTTGACTCTGTTTTGCACTGTAAATTTTTTAAGGGCAGCGGTCAGGCTCAGAGTAACAAGGGGCATTGGGAGAATATAGGTTGCGCGGGATGTCACCCTTTTTTATGGCCCTATGAAGGAATTGCCTGAGGGGATGGGCACCCAATCATTGATGTACTGAACACATATTATGGATAATTTTAGATTGTTGATCTGGTTTTAACTCTGACGTATTTTATCTGTACTTTTATGGTATATTTTTTTGTACCGAATAAAGTTATGTGATTGATTGACTCAAACTCATTTTATGCTTTCTAAGACGAGTTTACAAAATGTGAAAATGAGACAATGCTTTTCCCACACTTTTCAGATGTGAAATGCAGGACGAGGTTAGGGGTCACGTCAGTGAGCTCTATATTGTATCATGATAGAAGCAAATAGAGTTTTTGGCCCATTGTGTATCGTAGATGCAGCATAAACAGTGTCGGGCTGGTCTGTCGGGCACTGTGGCACTGGCAGATGGGCTAGCCTAAAATGGCCAGTGTGTGGCTTTGTGTTTTTGGTCCTTTCACAACCCTCACACTGGCACTTTCAAGCCAGCCCACTTGGCAGTGCCAGAATGCCCGAAAGGGCAATTCAAAAGTGGGCATAAAAGATGCAAATGGGTTTGCTCTGTTTTTGCCCTGGTATAATGTTGGTGTAATATTGCCCCTGTAGACTGCCCCAGATTCTTTTGAACATAAACCTGGTGATGCGGTATGCAAGCTTTCTGATGCAGAGCTGGGAGGGGAGGGGCGGCAAAAGTTGCAAAGAGAGCACCCATTTTTTTAAAGAAAGGAAAAAAAAGTGTGTTTTCTTCAGAGGGATGGAAATTCACCAGCCAGATTGCTCACTTCTGCTCCTTTATGCGTGTCAGCATTGTTAGGTTCCTCTGTTCTAGAGGGTTTTACAGTACTGTCACAAACAATTTCAGCGCCCCACAGCAAGTAGTAGTGGTTAAAACCGGCACGTTCTGCGTCATTATGATGCTGACTATGCCACAACTGGATGAGAGGTCTCATGCTTTTCAGAAGTAAGTGATGCAGCCTACAAAAGCAAGACATGCCCTTTAGGTGAAGTGATTGGGACCTTCCCATGATAGAATGTGGCATTTAAAAAAAATATATATATTATTAAAAAAAAAAAAAAATTACAAAACGAAGGACAGTTCATTGCTACTTACCGTTGCCTGGAATAAAGATTCGGACTCCTTCGCTATATGGCCCCTCTCCTCCCTTTGTGGAGGCTGCCACTTGTATGGTGCACGTAGCGTTGAACTCCTTGATGGGAACAGCCAAAGTGCTGGCATTTACAAACCACTTCTGCAGGAAATGAGCAAGAACACAAATCTTAGTTGTACTTGCACCCAGAGGCGAGGTTATGTTCTCATTCGGATGCAACAGAGACTGCATTGTCTAGGTGGTAGATGTGGAGTGATGTGTGTTATGCGTGTTTGCATTGCTACAATATGGCTGAACTGTGCCACTTTCTCGGACATCGCTTAGCGCTTTATATAGAGTTTGTTGAATGGAACACTCCATCAAAATGTGACGGATAGCCCGCCCGACTTATTGCAAGTGCTGTAGGCTATCATAAACTTGTAATATCCCAGGGGGTCATCTGCCACATTTGTGACGGATTGTTGTATCTTCCACACCAAAAGTAAGGCACTTAAGCCTTGTTATGTTGGCCACCTTTTCTGGTACTTCAGATATATTTGGCAAATCTGACTCTTTCATTTCATCACTCTTCTCAATTAGGAGAGATGGCCTAATAGCTAATGTGTTACATGTGGAGTCAAGAGTCCTTAGCTACATTTAGCTATATTTAAGGTTATTCACCCTCTCCAATAATACAAATCAGCACTGAAAAGTCACTTTTTGCAATTTGAAACGAGAGGGAAATTACTCCCCAAGCTGCTGTAAGTAAGTAAGTACAATTCAGGTTGCTGGTTACCCGTCCCCCAGTCTTGCTCTAAATGTTAATTTCACACTTCTAGAATCCTCATGCTAGTTATACTTTCAGAGAACTTAAACGAGAGAAGGGGGAAAGTCACAATCTTGCATTTTCTTACGGTGACCTTAAACCCTCCCCTTTCTCACCATCACTTCCCCTTGCTTGCACATTTTAGCACAGGCATCTCCCACGTGTAGTTCCTGAGGTACTAGTAGCTCTCCACCTACCTGTAAGTAGCTCTCCTCTGTGCAGCCGAGCCACTAAAGTTGAAGCTTTTGCTCAGTTAAATAATACATATATACCTAAATTGAAAGGTGTTGAATGAAAAAGAAAATGTGTGCATTTTCAGAACTCATAAATATAAGTGTGAAAAAAATGGTTGAATTTCTAAAATATTTTTTAAGCTGATATTTGAGTGATAAATGATGCGGCATTAGGAGACCAGTTACTATTATAATAATTGCCTTGGTGCCACGAGCATTGCAGTAGATTTCTGCTGACAACCCTGCCTGATACACTGAGGTGATCGCTGCTGGTAACTTGGCATAGGGTGGCCACTAACGTAATCATGTACCTCGTGGTCACTATTACAACACTAATAGTATTAATAGTCCAGGATGATTTTCATTGAACATATGTAGGTCTTATTATAGAAAATATTGGAGACCCCTGTTTAGCATGTTATGTGCCAGGGACATGCAAAGTTCCCTGATGGCATCCTGTTCCAGAGAAGGCTATGTTAAGTCTTACGTCTTGTTCCAGATTCAGTACCTTGAGTACGTTGCCATTGGTAATTGTGTTGGGTGGCTTTGTTAGGGAGGGGGAGGGGGAGACAGGCTTCCTCCACCCAATGTGTTTCCCAAATGGAAACATACCTTTTTATTTTTTTAAAGCAGCACCTCTCCGTTACATGCACATATCAGTCTATTGCAAAGTATGTTGTACATGTTCAAGCAGAGTCGTCTTAAGAATTTGATTGGCAAATCATACCTTGGTCCCCTGTTTGGAACAGGTTTGTATTTTATTACCCATTTTCTATCATTCAAACCCCATGATGCCAATCAAAATTAAATAAATAATACATTAAAGGCTGAGTTAGATAAACAGACAGATGTGAGGTAGAAAGAAATTTCACTTTCCCAGGGGGCCCCTTGGAGCGTTGGGGCCCTAGGCAATTGCCCACTTTGCTCATGCCTCAATACGACTCTGAAGACATGCATAAAGACGAGTGATAAAAGAGGTATCTGGCTTGACGTGGTGCTCTTTAAAGAGGTGCATCTTCAACACTTTCTCATCTTGATTGTACTGTATATGTTTTTAAGAAGTTAGCGGAAAAGAATTTTAGCCCAGGCCTAGTGGTAACCTCCAAAGAAGGAGAAAAGCCAGAAGACATATTAATTCACATTAAATGTGAGTTGTGTCACAAAGAAGGTCCCAGGAGCTTATGTGGATAATTTAAGAACTGACATCAACATTCTGCTCGAAAGAGAGACGCTTTGGTATCAGCTCTGCACAGTTTCCCAAAACCTCAGAATCTGAACATTAAATCTACTAGTAATTAAAAATTAGAAACCCTGTGGAATCCTTTATTATCTCTGGGGTAACATTCATACACAGTAAGATTTCTGTTTCTTTGTATAGTATGTTTTAAATCTTTACATTAGCCATGATACTGACTTGGCGCCCATGTTTTGTGATACCATGGAAGGGCTTTAGTAACTGAGATGAAAAGAGGTTTGCAACATCCAGGCCAGCGTTGGAGCCTCTTTGTGACTGATCATAGAATGATAAGCCAAATGATTGGGTTAGAGGCCCATTGACAGGAATTGTCAGGATTCTGGAATCTTACCATCAGGTGATGCTCACGCAGGCCCTGTGAGATCCAGATGATACACCAGAATACAACAGAACTTTTTACAACACATTGCAATCCAAGCCCAACAACACATCTCTTCTGAGCCCTCTGCCTGATGCATCTTGATCCTTCGAGTCCTTTCTGTCTCCAAACCCTGCCTGATCACTCCCTGGTCGTGGTGCTCTAGTCTCTCTTGAATCCTGGATTGCATGTCCTTTCTGGCCCTTTTATACCTGCCTTGTAGACTTTTCACTCTCTTGGCTCCAATCAGTACTCCGTTCCTGGCTTTCCTGTTTCCTGTCTTGTGCCTCTTGGTTTAGCTGGTCTTTCCTTCTCCAAGCCCCCATTCTACATTCTGTTCATTGGTGGTTCCCTGAGTCCTTGCTCCTGGTTTATTCCTTGCAACTGGCTCTCATCCTGCACCTGGGCTCCTCCGCAGAGCTCTCAGATATTGCTGACCTGTGAGCCCCGAGTGCAGACGCTTACAACTTACTTGCCAGTTGCTGCTTTCCAGGCTTGCCTTGAGATTCAACTTCTGTCACTTGTTTTAATTCTTCCCTGTTTCTGTGATACTCATTGTTCTTAGTCTTGTCTGCACTTTTCTAGATCAGTTACATGCAAACCCCTTGTCTTAAGTTTTGAAGTATTCCAGTCCTGAACCTGACCTTGATTCCAGTCCTGCTTTTCCTTGAGCCGAGTTCTTGTTTCTATGTTCCTTCTATTTCTCCCCTCCATAGCATAATGTGTATTTTTAAAGTTCATGTTCACCCCCAACGGGGTATCTTGGCGCTGAATTACAGATGTTTATTGTTACCAAACTCAATGGTACTCATTTTTCGGACCTCAGAGAGGATGAGAGGCACTGGCCCGGCATCGTCTCATATGTTTATATGATAATCTGCAAACCAGTTGATTAACATTTGGGTGAGTCTTTCATGTTGAAAAAGCCTACCTAAGAACAAAGATAGTTGTTGGATTGTTTTTGACAGACATTTGTGCAATGAAATATGTTAATCAACACGAGGATGCACAGTTGAAATCAAGGATCAATCCGGTAATTAATATTTGGGCTTAATATCAAGACACGTTTTCTAGTTTTCCCCTACAGCCAGAGGAATTAAACTGGATATCAGCTATTACTGTAACACTTGTATTATGTGCCTTTATTAAGGTACTAAGATACACTTAATCAGTCAGTTATACAATCAATTTTTCATTAAAAAAATCATCCATTTAGACACTTATATACCCATTTATTCTTCCATCGACATTGAGATGTACATATATAAAACTTATTTAATTTTCAGAAAAACACACATTCACTGGATGATGTCATCAGTGATGTCATGAGTGATGTCACTGACCATGTCATGAGTGATGTAATATGTGACGTCATCAGCAGTGCATTGCGGGCGCGCAAGGTATAGTTAGATGAACTAACTATAAAGGGGGAATTTCAATGGTTTTGTACGAGCGAAATGTCCAGCTAACTAGAAGGCCCCTGAAACCTATGGTTTTTCAGTGAATTTCTAAGGTTTATTAAATGCTAGTTCCTAACTATACCATGCCTGAAACCTATGTTTTTTTCAGTGAATTTCAATGGTTTTTTAAATGCTAATTTCCAACTTTAGAGTGCCTGAAACCTATGGTTTTTTCAGTTAAATTCTAAGGTGTTTTAAATGCTAATTTCTAACTATGCCTACAGAGTTAGGACATGTGAAGAAAGAAGAAAAAACGCACAGAAAGAAAATAAAGAAATGCAGAAAGAAGCAACAGAAGCCCTCAAAGACATAGAAAAGTGCAGGAAGAAGGAAGACGTGCAGAAAGAACAAACAGAGGAGCAGAAAGAAGCCTTGTTGCAGAATCATCCTGTACCCTCAACTTTTTCAGACGGGCACTGGTGGTAACTGACTCTGGCTAACCAGTCCTAGAGCCAGTGCTATGCTAAAAGACACTTAGAATACAGTGAAAACACCTACATACACTAGGGAACACTATGCGTTGGGATATCCTTGTGATTAGCATGACCTCCTCTGTAAACCCCTAGTATATAATAGGGCAGGGGGATTAAAACTACCTCTTAAATCGCTCCACGGGGTGCGGTTGCACACTGATAAAACGTGCCAAAGGGCGTGTTTGCACACGTTACCTCAGGCTCCGTCCCCTCCATTCACCACTGTGTAAACGTGCCCTGTGGCCGTTCTAAGTTGAGAGATTAAGTCCCCTTTAATCCTAAGGGGCCCTAGGGTCAAACTAGTCTACTAGGTACCTCCAGTAAGTGCCACAGAGCTATATTGCAGAGAGGTGAAAAAGGGGCGTGGCCTCTGAACACCTGTCTGCAACACAGCTCCCTGGCGCATACTGGAGATACCTGTTGGTCTAGTTGGCCCTCAGGGACCCTCAGTATTGAAAGTTAATTAATTCCCCAACTTACAACTCGCCACGGGTGCGTTTGCACAATGGTGAAGGAAGGGGGCGTGGCCTGAGGTGACATGTCTGCAAACACGCCCTGTGGCGCATTTTAAGTTGGAGAATTAATTCCTCCTCAATCCTGAGGGTCCCTGGGGGCCAACTAGCCCACCAGGTACCTCCAGTATGCGCCAGAGAGCTGCGTTGCAGAGAGGTGTTCAGAGGCCACGCCCCTTTTTACAACTTTTTAGCTAGCTGCCCCTGACCCCCTCCCACCTTCCCTCCATGGTCTGTGTGTATGCCATCATAGTCTCACTGTTGCTCTCCATGGTGTGTCTTGCGTCTAGCGCCCATCCTGCCTGACCTCCATGGTCATCCTGCTGCTCCTGCCCTGCCCCCTTGCCCCCAGCCCTCTGTTTCCATGTGCATACCCCTATTCCCTCCCTCCACTGTAATGCCCCTGATCCGTCCCTCCTGCCCTTTATGGTCTGTTATGCTGCAGCTTTCTCTCCTGTCTATCCATTATGGTCAGCTAGCTACCATTGCCTCTTTTCCCTCTGTTCTCTGTTGTCCATGTGCATGGTTCTGTCCCCTCCCTATTGCTTTCTATGGATTGTTGTGCTGCACTCCCATCCCGCATGCCCTGTGTGGTGTATTGTGCTGCTGCAAACCCTGATGCCTGCCCTGTAGGGTCAGTTTGGTGCACCTCTCCATGTCCCTCCTGTCCTCTGTTATGCGAGTCCATGTCCCTACCCCAATTCCTCCTGCCTTCCATGATCCAATGTACCATACTTGCGAACATTTTGAACTTGGTAAGAGGGAGATTTTGAAAAAAAACTGGGGTATTGATTTGCCCCTTTGAGTTACATTGAAAAGGAGGAGATTGTAGACAGGAGACAGATCAAATAAAGCCCATTTGAGCTTAAAAACATTGGACGTTTCCTGGCTGAATCGGGTCTGTTGGCATGTATGGTTGTACTACCACTGCCTCTTCCTTCTGCCCACAATGGTCTATTATATTGCCACAGCCTCTCTTGCCAGTCCTGTGTTGTTGGTTTGTTACCCCTGCCCCCCTTTCCACTGCCCTTCATAGTCTGTTGTGCTGCCACTGCCCTTCCTGCCTGCCTGCCAGTGTGGTCAAATTGTGGCCTCTGCACCCTCCTACCTGCCTTCAATTTTTAGAGTCTGTGCCCCTGGCCTCTGCCTCTCAACAGTATCCTAATGAACAACTAGATTGCTAACATTCTATATTTATTACAAAAGTGTGGAACGCCTGACGTCATCTTGATGTAATCAAAACTGTAATACCTAGAGCATTTCCTTAAGAAATTACATATATGAGAGGGTCTAATTTGCATACAAATTATGGTTAGTGCTCTAAAAATCTAAAATGAGGACATATTTTCTGACTTTTCAAATAGGAACAAAGCACTTTTAAATTATTTGTTATCTTTCTGTTTTTATTATCCAGTTGACCACTTGATTAAATGTTGCACTTAGGGGAGAGGATGTGGTGTTACTTCCAGAGCTGCAGACTTTATAACTGGAGAACCAGGTTGGAGTTTCTGCTTCAGCTCGACATTCTGTGATTCTGGTCAAATCACTTAATCTCCCCATGTCTACAACTAAAATGAATTTCTTCTTGTGTGATGTAACTAATGCTCATGTAAAGCACTCCAATACCTGACAAGTCTCCACTATATAAAACTGCAAAAACACAAAAAATAAAAAGTGTTTTGCACACTTCTGTCATTGGGCTACATGTGGGCTACATCTGGGTGATGTGTGCTGCATTTGGGCTCTTTCGTCTCTGGTGGCCATCTTGGGAGATTTATTTGTTATGAAGTTTCCTAATTTCCTCATTTACTGCAGTCTCCTCAGTAGGAAATGCTTTCAGTTTTTTACTTTTGATTCCATCAAGAAGGTATTCAGATATGTCACACATTTGCCATAAATTCTGAATGTTAGCACTCTAGTTGCTCATTAGATCACTGTAGTAAAGCTACTGCTCACCAGGGAATTCTGCTGCTGGTATTAAAAGTAAATGTTTCAGTCTGCATGTCAGAATTTCTTAATGAAATAGAAGAGGATTTGAGAAGTCACTCAAAATGTGCCCTAATTTTTTTTCTTCAGCACTAATCATAATTTCTATGGCAAAATGAACCCCCTCATTGTGTTCCTTTTTAAATTAATTACCAGTTTATTCCAATCAAGATAGCTTCAGGTGTGCCATACTTTTGTCATAAGTAAGACAGTAAGCGCTCTAGTTGTTCTTAACAACACTCTGGGACATTCTGTCATTGGGCTATACTTGGGCTACATCTGGGTGATATTTGTGCTACATTTGGGCTCTTCTGTCTCTGATGGCCATCTTGGGAGATTTATTTGTTATGAAGTTTCCTAATTTCCTCATTTACTGCAGTCTCCTCAGTAGGAATTGCTTTCAGTTTTTTACTTTGATTCCATCAAGAAGGTATTCAGATGTGTCACACATTTGCCATAAATTCAGAATGTTAGCACTCTTTTTGCTCATTAGATCACTGTAGTAAAACTACTGTTCACCATGGAAGTCTGCTCCTGGTATTAAAAGTGCATGTTTCAGTCTGCATGTCAGAATTTTTTAATGAAATAGAAGAGGATTTGAGAAGTCACTCAAAATGTGCCCTAGTTTTTCTTTCTGCAGCACTAATCATACTTTCTATGGCAAAATGAACCCCCTCATTTTGTTCCTTTTTAAATTAAATGTTTTAAGAGTTACCACTTTATTCCAATCAAGATGGCTTCAGGTGTGCCATACGTTTGTCATAAGTAGGACTGTTAGCGCTCTAGTTGTTCTTTAGAACACTCTGGGAAGCTGCAGTAGAACAAAAAGGAATCAACTGTCATTCTCTGCCCTTGTTAGATGTACACGTTTTACTGAGAATGTCAGACTTCATTCTCACATGACTGAGGAAGATAATGTGAATTTACAGAAAATATGCTCTCAGTTTAGCTTATAGATTACCTTCCAAACTTCTGTGGGAAAAACATGAGAAAATAGTTTTCTCTCAAACATGATTCATGATATCCCAGCAGAAGGCTTTTTCACATGGTAAAATCACCTTAGAACACACCACAATTCCTAAAATGAGTATGGTACCATCAACAAATGATTTATAATGTGACTAAAGTCTTAAAACCTATTAACTGCAATGCTTTTTAATGAGGTGCTATCATGTATATTCGTACCAAGATGGCTGCCAACACTTCTTGGATGAAGTGCTGACAGCCAATCAGATCTCATGATGAGATATGTGATTTTACTTTTGATTCTCTCAGGAACTACTGAACAGATTCACACCATTTAACCAAAAGACATGATTCTGAACCAAGGGCTACCTTTTTGCCAAATTTGGTGTAATTCCGTTCAGCAGTTTGGGCTGTAGCTGCGACTAAATGTTCCTATGGAAAATTGAATGGGAAAACACGTTTTTGGACCCCCCCTTTTTTCTCAGCCCCCCGCTTGACGAATCACCCCGAGACTTTCAGGGTAGGAGCAGACCGGTGCTGGCCAAAAGTTTTGGAAATTTCGCGAAGATTCGTCAACCAGCGCCAAAGTTATTGGGAATAGAATGTTGCGGATTTCCTATGGAAAATAGGTCCTAACTATTATATATATATATATATATATATATATATATATATATATATATATATATATATATATATATATATATATATATATATATATATTTTTATTCACTGAAAATACCATAGGTTTCAGGCACTTTATAGTTAGAAATTAGCATTTAAAAAACCTTAGAAATTCACTGAAAAAACCATAGGTTTCAGGGACGTTATAGTTAGTTGGACATTTCTCTTGTACAAAACCATAGAAATTCCCCCGTTATAGTTAGTTCAGCTAACTATTACTCGAGCCCCCACGATGCACTGTTGATGATGTCACATATTACATTATTCATGACATGGTCAGTGACATCACGACATCTCAAATGACATCACTGATGACATCATCCAGTGACTGTGTTTTTCTTTAAAATTTAAATATGTATTATATATATGCCAAGGTGCATTGAAGAATGAGTGGGTGTATAAGTGTCGGGATGGAGGATTTAGTAGGTGCTTGACTGACTGCTTAAGAGAGTGATTACATGCGGCTTACTGAATGCATGGGTTAGTGACTAAAATGTGTGAATGTCTGCATCAGTCTGTCTGTTGTTGTATAAGCTGCTGCATGGGTTGGTCAGTAGCTACATGAGTGTCTATATGGGTTATCGATTGGTTGCCTGAGTATTTGTATGGGTGCCTGAGTGTGTGTGTGTGGGTGGGTGGGTGGGTGAGAGGTGTGTGACTCTGTGCATAGATGTTTGAGTGGTTGATTCACTGTGTGTATGTTTGAGTGGTTGATTCACTGTGTGTATGGGTTCAAGAGTGCATGTGGAAACAGCTGTATGGGTGGGTGAGTGTGTGTATGGGTGTATTTGTGAGTGAATGGATGTCTCAAAGGTACATGTCCAAGTAACTACATATGTAAAAGGCAGTGTATGTGAGTTGAAGTATATAAATGACTATACGTAAGAGTCAGTGACTGTGAGAGTGTCTGTATGGATGAGTGTGTACCTGTATCAGTGATTGTATAAGAGAGTTAGTATGCGTTTGTTTCTGTTTGAATAAGTGATGTGATGTGTGTATAACTGTATAGGTCAGTAAATGGAAGTGTAATTGATTCTTTGCATGACTGACTAGGTGTTTGAGTAACTAGATGTGTGGTGGTGTGTGAGTGTCTGTATAGGTATATGAGTGCTTATGATAGTGTTGAATTGATGAGTGACTACATGTATGAGTGATTGTATGGGTGAATGAGTGGATTTGTGTGTTTACCTATAAATCAGTGAGTGCGTATATAGTAACTGGTATTGGTGTGTCAATGGTTTTGGAAATGGTAGTCTGTATTTTACAGTGGATGTATCAAAGGTTATATTAGAGTGTGAGGAGGTGCATCAGATTTTCATGTGGATGATGTCATCAGTGATGTCATTTGAGATGTCATCAGTGATGTCATCAGTGATGTCACTGACCATGTCATGAATGATGTAATATGTGACATCATCAGCAGTGCATTGCGGGGGCTCGAGTTATAGTATGCTGAACTAACTATAACGAGGGAATTGCTATGGTTTTGTACAAGAGAAATGTCCAACTAACTATAAAGTCCCTGAAACCTATGGTTTTTTCAGTGAATTTCTAAGGTTTTTTAAATGCTAATTTCTAGCTATAACGTCCCTGAAACCTATGTTTTTTTCAGTGAATTTCAAAGGTTTTTTAAATGCTAATTTCTAACTATAACACAGCAGTCGCATTTGCAGAGTGGTGGAAAAATGTGAGCGTGGCCTTCAAACACCTTTCAGCAGTGTGGGATTTAGCGGAAGTAACAGGAGGGATAGTTAGCCCCCAACGTCAACCTTGGGGGCCAACTATCCCTTTTATAACCTCCAGTAAGTCCCACACAGCAGGATTGCTAACTTGGTATATCAGGCCCCACCCCCTCCCTGCAGCACTCTACAAAACGCACCCCCTGGCGCGTTCTAAGCTGGGGGATTAAGTCCCCTTCAATCCTGAGGGTCCCTGGGGGCCAACTAGGCCACCAGGTAACGCCATTAAGCGAAACTGATCTGCGTTGCAGAGAGGTGTAAAAAGGGGCGTGACCTCAGACCACCTCTCTGCAACACAGCTCTGTGGCACTTACTGGAGGTACCTTATGGGCAAGTTGGCCCCCAGGGACCCTCAGGTTTCAAGGGGACTTAATTACCCAATTTACAACGCTCAAGGGGGTGTGTTTGCACACTTGAAATATCAGTCCCGCCCCCTCCATGCACCACTGTGCAAACGCGCCCCTGGCGCGTTGTCAGTTGGGGGATTAAGTCCCCTTGAATCCTGAGGGTCCCTGGGGGCCAACTAGCCCACCAGGTACCTTCGGTAAGCGCCACAGATCTGCGTTGCAGAGTGGTGTAAAAAGGGGGCATGGCCTTGGACCACCTCTCTGCAACGCAGCTCCCTGGCGCATACTGGAGGTACGTGGTGGGCTAGTTGCCCCCCAGGGACCCTCAGTATTCAAGGGGAATTAATTCCTCAACTTACAACGCGCCAGAGGGCACGTTTGCAGAGTGCTGCAGGGAGGGGGCGGGGCCTCCAGCGTGATGCCGGCTTTTTAAGTTTTAATAGAAGGTGGGCTGTGTGGCCCCCCTTCTTTTACTATTTTTTGGGCCCTGGGAACTCCATCCCCAGGGCCTGACCCCCATTTAAAAAAAATTAAAATGTAAAAAATGGGAAGGGGGCTGCGTGGCCCCACTCCTGAGGCCAATTTAGGGCCTGGGTACCCCATCCCCTGGGGCCCCCTCCTAAGGCCACTTCTGGCCCCGGGGGATGGGGTCGGCCCTCAGCGTTGGGGACTATGGGGGAAGCGCCAATGCCCCCACAGTCCCTGCCAACTCCCCGTGTCCTGCGGGAGCCGGCATTGCTTTTCCACAAGGGGAGCTGCTGACATGCAGCTCCCCTTGTGGAAAAGCAATCCTGCTTTGCTTCGTTGAAGTGAGTGCAGGTTTCCCTGCTCTTACTTCAACGAAGCAAAGCAGAGTTTGCAAACAGCAGTGTCCCGGGGGTGGGCACCCCGGGACACTGCAGGAGCTGGCCCTGGGGGGGGTGGTGGTCCCCAGGGCCATCGTGGGCTCCAGGAGGGGGGCCGCACGCCCCACTCCCTTTATTTTAAAAGCCCCGGGGAGGTGGTGGTCCCCGGGGCTTGTGGGGGGCTCTAGCCCCCCCACACATATTTTATTTACAAACTGAGCCCCAGGCAAGTGGTGGTCCCCGAGGTTGCGGGGGGGGCCACATGCCCCCTGCAGTCGTTTCTAAAAGCCCCGGGGAAGTGGCAGTCCCCGGGGCAGCGTTGGGGGATTGGGAACCCCATGCATTTTTTTCACAGCCCCGGGAAGGTGGCGGTCCCCGAGGCTGAGGGGCCCCCACTAATTAATTGGCAGTGCCCACCTGGCTCACCCGGGGGCTTTTTGAAAACGAAGCTGGGAAGCCCGTGCTTCATTTTAAAAAAATATTTTCGGTGGGATTTGCAACCCCATCGTGATTTCCGCCTAAATTATTTTAAAAAAATGCTACTTTTGGCCTAGGGGGTCCTTATGGGACTCCCTGAGCAGGCCTAGGGGGTCAGGGTGTTTCTACCCTGCCACCTTTTATTGCTTTTTAACCTCTTTTTTCTGTTTTCTTGTGACTCGGTTCTACCGAGACACAAGATGGCTGCCAACACTTCCTGGTTTGGAGTGTTGGCAGACAATTAGAATGAAGCTTGTGGTCCGAAGGTTTCGCGAACCCACCGCGCCCACATATATCGATATTTTTTCTTTTTCTAATTTCTCAAAAACTACTGAACGGATCTACACCATTTAACAAAACGGGATCTTTGTGAACCAAGACCTACCTTTTTGCCAAATTTGGTGTAATTCCGTTCAGCAGTTCGGGCTGTAGCTTTGTCTAAAGTTTGCTATGGAAAATTACATGGAGAAAATGTGTTTTGGGACCCCCCTTTTTTCTCGGCCCCCGCTTGACGAATCTCCCCGAAACTCTCAAGACAGCAGCTGACCGGAGCGCCTCACTAGTTTTGAACATTTTGTGAAGAATCATCAACCGGCGCCAAAGTTATTGGGAAAAGAAAAAACACTATTTGAATAGAAACGAGGTCCTAACTATAACTACCTACTGGCGACCGTCAGTAGGTAATATATATATATATAAACACTTTTTTTTTAACTAAGATCTGGTCCTGGGGTCAGCCCCATGGCACATGGGCGAATGCCTGGAAGTTATGCCCAATGGGCAACCCCGCTGCACACAGCCTTGTGCACTGGGATTGGCTGCCTGCAGAGTGTAATTCGCAGGGCATTGACAAGGTCTAGAACCCACAGACAACTGCTGGTTCATATGGTCTAAGCCATAGATACTCTCAAACGCTTTCCGAGGAGCCGCAAAGTGTGGTCTGTGGTGAGCCCGAGGGCCGCATTGATTGTAGCAGGATAGAAGTGGGGCCTTGTGGGTTTTTAAATGTTGCAGGATACTTCAGCAGAATCTTACTTAAGTTCAGTTAGCTTTTAAATAAAAGTGTCCCCGTTTATTTAACATATTGCTGAATGTTAAGCAGCACAGTGTTGCTGTTAAACCTAGGGCAGCATGTGAAGGTCAGGAGGACCGCAGGCAGCCCCCGGGCTGTACGTTGAGTACCACTGGTCTAAGCTAATCACACTACAGGTTTAACACTCCATAGATAATTGAGCATAAGAAATTACCTGAGGCCAGGCACTGCAGCCAACCTATAATTAGATGCTTGTTTCCAGTCCAGGGAGGACCTGGCCTGGCAGCTCGGGCTGGACTGTTCCCATTGGGCACAGGGTCAAGACTGATTTGCATATGTCTGGGTTCAAACTAGAATGGCATGGGGACCAAAAAACCGATGGATTTAGGCCCAGATCTCTGTACTGGGGTGAATGTATGACATTGTTCTGCATTCTATCCATCAACTGTTCTTTTTGCATTTGTCACCCCGAGTGGGACGGGTATGCCCAGACATGGGTCCCGTGCTCTCCATGCCACTGGAAGTCAAGCTATCCTGGCTGATGAGGGTTGAAAACCCGAAACCGGTCCAAGGATGCTTCTTTCCAGTCCAGGGAGGACCTGGCCTGGCAGTTCGGGCTGGACTGTTCCCATTGGGCACAGGGTCAAGACTGATTTGCCTATGTTCGGGTTCCAACTGGAATGGCAATGTGGAGCAAAAAAACGATGGATTTAGGTCCAGATCTCTGTACTGGGGTGAATGTATGACATTGTTCAGCATTCTGTCGATCAACTGTTCTTTTTGCATTAACCAATAATAATGAATATGGGCAGAGGCCACAAGCAGGAGAAAAGGACAACCCATGGAGGCGTGGAATTGGGGTATGGCCAGTCCCTGCAACTAACCCCGTGGTGCACTACTAAACACCATGCGCTGCAGGTGTTGGCCATGCATGAATGAGTAGGGTGCAGAAGTTGGCTGGAAGTCAAGCCCTGGGGCAAGTGGCCATGTCGTTGGCCAATCCAACTGCACACTGTGGAAGGCTTAACAAGTGGTGGTTACCTATTTGCACAGTGTAGGGTGCAGGGCTTAAACACCAGGCCTTCTGGCTTTTTGACGGGCTCAGCAGGGGCTGGCCGACAATGGAATATTGTAGGTAGAGCTAGGACAGAGACCAAGTCTTCTGGCCAACCACCACTGTGCACGGCCAAAGGCTATGCGCTGTGGATGTTGGCTATCCCCAGAGTGTTGGGGGCAGGGCCTGCATTGAGACCTCACCCTGTTCCTAACCTCCAGCGAAGGAAGGACACCCCCAGAGTTATCTGTTATATCTTGTCTATGATTAAGAAACACACTGAAAAACAATGATTAAAGAGAATTTATCATTCCTGTTATTATTATAAAACCTCAATTTATGGTTAACAAACTGAGAACTTCACTGAAAACACAGTCAAAGTGCAGTTATGGTTTCAAATTAAAACAAAAAAAGCACTGAAATTCATAAGTTATGATTTGCAGCTTAATCAATAATTCACACAAAAGCCACACATTTGCTTGTTACATCCTATTTATTACCATCGATGAGTGTGTAGAGGGGCCATGACCCACGAGAGGTGAAGTCTTGAGTGAGTCATAATGCTCACCCACTCCCTCTACAACAGTAACAAATAGCATTTTATACTTTTCACATCAACATATATAGCTATTGTCATGGTAATTTCTAATTTTTGTGTGCATTTGTTTCAACAAAAGATAGCCAAAACCAACATGCATTGGGTTCACTTCACATGCAATGGGTGTTGGACTTGGCCCTTCTTGCAGGGTCATCCCTGAAATTTTTGCCTTCCTCCAGTATTTTTTCTGACCTGTTTTTGTTGGTTTTACGACTCTAGGCACTTTATCACTGCTGATCAGTGCTAAAGTGCATATGCTCTCCCTATTGTAAAGTGATGTATGAATTAGTGACTCCATGATTGGCTTATTTGGTTTACCTGTCAGGCACTAGTAGAGTGCACTGCGTGTGCCCAGGGCTTGTAAATCAAATGCTGCTGGTGGGCTTGCAGCACGGATTGTACCACCCACCGGAGCAGCTTGTAAAGTGTGTCTCAGACCTGTCATTGCAGAGCCTGTGTGCAGTCTGGTACTGCTATGTTGGCCTTCCTCCAGTATTTTTTCTGACCTGTTTTTGTTGGTTTTACGACTCTAGGCACTTTATCACTGCTGATCAGTGCTAAAGTGCATATGCTCTCCCTATTGTAAAGTGATGTATGAATTAGTGACTCCATGATTGGCTTATTTGGTTTACCTGTCAGGCACTAGTAGAGTGCACTGCGTGTGCACAGGGCTTGTAAATCAAATGCTGCTGGTGGGCTTGCAGCACGGATTGTACCACCCACCGGAGCAGCTTGTAAAGTGTGTCTCAGACCTGTCATTGCAGAGCCTGTGTGCAGTCTGGTACTGCTATGTTGACCTGGCAAGTGCACCCACTTGCCAGTACCTAAACTTTCCCTTTTCTACATGTTAACCACCCCTAAGGTAGGCCCAAGGGCAGGGTACATTGTATATAAAAGATAGGACATGCCCTCGTGTGTGGCATGTCCTGATTGGGAATTACAGCCATTTTTGTTTTTCACTATTGCAAGGCTTCCTTTTCCTCATAGGCCAGAATGGGCAGTTTGATTAGAACATCTTATAATCCTAACTGACCCAGCGAACATGGTAGAAATTCGAGTTCAGTATGCCTGAACTCAGGCTAATAAAATACATCTTTTAGTGAAGTTGCTTTGAACATTCTGTGTTTGAAAATACCACTTTTAGAAAGTAGGTATTTTCTTACCTAACCATCCAGCCAGCCTCTGCTAGCTTGTGTATTGTGTGTCTGGTTTTGTGAGTGACAGGAGCTGGGGGATTCCAGGAGACAGGGTGAGTCAGCACAGGGCTGAATAGATCTATCTTCTTGTAGAGTGGTGGGAGGAGTCAGCACCTGGGACTGCATAGCGCTGTGCCTATCTTCCACAATGCTGGGTCCACCTCCTGTGGTGCGTCTGATGCCCCTGGCCCACACTGTCAAAGGAAACAAGGAGTCCTGTAAACAAAGTGCTACAGGACTGCACAGAACCGGTTTGGACTAGGTACAGGCCCCTCTGCCTTCAGGGGACAAAGGATTTAGGAGTATAATTATGGGGATCCAGACCCCAAGACTTTAGATCACTTCTGGGAATCAAGACGAACCTTTGCTGAGGAGAAGAACCAGGAAGCTGAAGGAGGAGACTACCCCTGTGCTGTGTGTTTGGGGGTTGGCCTGCAGTGTTTGCTTCATTGCCAAAGAAAGGAGAAGAGGACTGAGTGTGCTTTTCATCAACTTGTAGAAGATCTCCAAGGGCTTGAACTTGAGCTTGCCTCCTGCCTGAAGTCTCAGGGATACAAGACTTCACCATCCAACTCCCCTGGAATTCCCTTGCTGGGAATTGAAGTGCCTACTGTTAGGCTGGGCCTTCTGAGACACTGAGTGTCGCTGGGAGCTGGAAGCGCGACTTAACGACGAGAAGATTGCCGCCGCTGCAGCAGTTGCCGTCGTATCGCCAAGGAAGCGCGCTGCCGCTGTTGCCATCGTATCACCGAAGCGGGGCGCATCCCCGGAGAAGCGTGCCGCCACCGCAGAGTTCGCCGTCGCATCACTATAGAAGCGCGTCGCAGGGCCTGTTGTGGCTCCAATGATCATCAAGTCACTGCACGGCCATCAGGCATGCACGCATCGCCTCAACGTTGTCGCATTGTGAGCAAGACACTATTTTGTTGCATCGCACCGGAGAGAAGTATCGCATCGAGGTGCCATCGTATCGCATCATACCGGAGAGCAGTAAGAAACCGGCGCATCACCTCCCCACACAGTAAGTAAGCGAGTATCAACCCCCCTGCGCAGCAGTAAGGAACTGACGCATCTACTCCCCTGAGTGTAAGGAACCGACGCATCACCTTCCCTGCGACCCTTTTGATTGCTTTGCATTACGCATTCAAGGTACTTTGAGAGTAAAGTGTTGCATTTACAATCTTAAGAGAACTGAGCTATTTCCTACTATTTTAAAGTCTATTTTTGAGTACCGTATTGTGGATTTTTGTGTTTTGGTCTTGTGTTAAGTCTATATAAAAATACTTACTTTTATAATACAACCTGTGCGGTGTCCATCTGTAGTGTTGTCACTGTATTAATGTATGTGTTCACAAATGCTTTACACACCACCTCTGAGATAAGCCTGCCTGCTCGTGCCAAGCTACCAAGGGGGTGAGCAGGGGTTATTTTAGGAGTGTAGCCCCTTCCCCTGACTAGACGCAAGGGTCCCTATTTGGCCTCTGCCAACTAGAGACCCCCAAATCTAACAATGTGTAAGGCAATAAACAATGTTCTGCGAATGTCAAATTTGTGCTGTGGCTAATAAAAACATCTCTTGAGAGAGAGAGAGAGAGAGAGAGAGAGAGAGAGAGAGAGAGAGAGAGAGAGAGAGAGAGAGAGAATGAATGCATAGAGGGTAACTGTGTGATATGGGTTACGGTGACATTTACAAATAAAAATAAACTGAACCTCGACATGGTATTATAGGACCATATTGCACTGTTACCCGATATATTTTTTATATATATTACATGATATATTAATTAATTGGTGTTCTTTACAGAGAATCAGAGCATTTAAGCATCATCTGTTTACTATTCATTGTTTGCCTGTGAAGATATGTCTCTAAATATTTTGAGAAATTTGTGTTTTTTTTGGAAATAAATGTAGGAATATCTAAAATGTGTTGCATGCAATAATAAGTATTGTTAGAAATCACATTTTAAATGCAAAGTGCATTATAAGTAAATTAAAACCATACAATCTAAAATGTGCTTTTCGTTTGTTGTACACTGACATGATAAGAGTATGTTTCGTGGGATATATAAAGAAAGAAAATAAAGTGCAACGTAGGACAGTGTAAATGTGTGCTGACAGAGTTCTGTGTTTACAATGTTTACTTTTAAACACAGGGGAGGATTCATTGGTAGATGGTTGGTCCTGCAGAGAAGAGCTTGTCAGGTGTGCTTATTAATGTGCTAAGAGCAGCACTGCCATTGTGAAAGCATTTGTTTTACTAGCACTGAAAGAAAGGGGAAATGCTGTGTTTATTACTTTAGGGAAGCTAATTGTCCTGCAAGTGAATTCGACACTCTAAATTACGTGAAATTATTTTTTTACATCAAGCTTTGAATAATAAAGGAATAACCATCATATATATATTTTTATAATAGTTGAGCGAAGGGCAAATATCTTTTTGTTGGAGAATCTAAACATAATATATAGGATAAATAAGGACAGTATTGTTCTTCATTGTTGGTTCTTCTGAATAAGGTGTACATTAGTGATCATCATTACAGAAAAAGATATAGAAAAAGATATTTTAAGGCAAATTTTAGGATGATATTTATATATTTATAATGTTTTAGGATCGATTTTAGAAATTGGTAAAGGAAGGTATATCTTATGCTTCCACTTATTTTTGAACAATTTGTGGTAGGGTCTACCTAATATATTTAAAAATTTATTTATTGTCATTCTGAGCCTATTTGCACTTTAAAAATACTCTTGCTGTTTGCACATCATTCCGACCCACAATGAGAGCTGATATTATGCTATAAATGGGTTTGGAAAGTCCTTAAGATCTGAATTGGTCACCCACTGACAACCTGTAATTTTATATGTTTATCACATTGGTATAGGGTCATTTGCACTTTATTTTATTTTATTTGGATAAGCACCTCTGTCAAATGTTAATTCTGGACACAATGAAACATGAAACAAATTCAAGCATTTATGCCAATACCAGTACCTCAGGACATATAGGAAAATTGTATCCTTGTATGTCAGTATTTTTGAGGAATATGTAAAGAAGGTCAAATTGTAATGTTTACATTTATGTAATTATTGCACCGTTTACAGTACCTCTTCGCTACATTGCAATGTTTCTTCTATGTCCATTAATGTAGCCACTTGCACTTGCACTTTAAATAGTGCGGTTACTAGCTAATGAGTTGTCATGTGATCAAGGGCGGGATCGCCCGAAACGCGTAATGGCGGAATTGGCTAAATAAAATTCAGCACAAGAATTGCTGGGTCTGCGCTCGTTTGTTTCAACCAAAAAGAAAGTGAAGGCGAGTTGCTGCACATATATAGATATATAGATATATATATTCAGAGCTCGTACTTCACAGAAAATAGTTCTAACTGTGAATTATTTCCCAGGATATTTAATATCCTCACAAGAGTAGAGCCACATCTAATAAACTGTAAAGCACAGCCACGGGCACATTCTCCAAGACTACCCTAAAATGACACCACAGTCGGTTAACCACCTCTTTGTGGTTATTGAGATTCCAAAAGAGTTGTGACTTACTGCTCACAGTTTTATTTTCAAAGACAATGCTGTGTTAACATTTTCAATCCACTGGTCACAAGATGTTCACACTGCTTTCCTGGTTTCTCTAAATTTGGGCAACATGTGGATCTCCGCATCAACTGTAAAGAGGAACAGAAAGCAACCCAAGAACCTAAGTTCTGCAAACTGATGAAGTGACCAATGGGCAAAATGGCATAAGCATCCACAAGTTGAATGCAGCAGAAAATCCTATGCTAAGAGTCTGGCGCCAGAGTTTTAATCTCTTCCCTTTTTTTGAGTCTGTCGTTTCTTTGTGTGTCTATACTGAGTAGTAAGCAAAAAGTCCTGGAGCTTTTCATATGACTAAGACTCGCAGTTGAGTATGTCAGCAACTCCTTTGCAAATATCAAATTTGTTTAAAAGTGAACATTTTAACAAGTGCTTTAGTCAGAAGGAAACAGCTATCGGAACTCAACATAGCGGGCACAGCATTTTAAGTCATAGCTCTTAATAAAGATTCAGAGGAAATGGACAGCACAGCTTTTAGCAGTCATTTACATTCATCCGGATGTTAAGATATTCCTAAGTAGTTTCTGTTCAGAGCACTAACTAGAAATGTAGTAGATGTATCTTGCTTTGGTGCCAATACTATGAGTAATTTGAAGAATATGGCACAGTCTCAAAATCAGTGTATGGGATGCATTTTACAATTTTAATCGAGGTTGCCTTTTCTACAGTGTTTAAATCCTTCAAAGGAGAAAAGAACAGGTGAACGCTCATGTCGACAAGCCATGGTGGCGCTAAAGGGTTTGGAGAAACAATGAGTAGTCACTCACTCTGAATCAGACCTGTTTCTGGCCAAAAGTTGGTTTGGAGGAAGTGCGCTCTAGAGAGGGAATCGGCATGTGGTCTGATCATGAGCAATCTGTGTAAGTTGGTGTACCTCACACACATCGAAGGCAATGTGAGCTTCTGGCGCACTGACTGCAAGCAACACTCACACCCTCTCACATTATCTGATTGATCGGTGCTGAAACCAGTCGATCCACCCCTAGTCTATAATTATGTGAACTTTACATTAAATGTCTTCCTAAATTACTTCTTGGCCTCCATTACCTGAGGTTTGACAAGCACTTTTTCTTGATAACAATGTATTGGTACATTGCACAATATACTGACTAGACAATAACTGAACTTATTTATCTCTTTATAGAAAGGGATATCCATGCTGCAGAACAACTTAGCAATCATTTTAGTTCATGGAGGATCTCATATTATAAGTGGAACTTCCTGTCTATTTATTTATAACTTACTTGCCCCAGATTTCAAGTGGCTGCTCAAACATTTAGGGTAAAATGGACCATTCGATCATCTCTGTCTTTAAATGTCTGTATGCCATAACATTCAATCCAATGGTACGCTACAATTGTCCTTCGAAATGTCCACATTTGTTTAAATATGTCTTCTAAATGGCTTCAGCAACATCAGTGAGTTCAAATGAGAACACATTTGAGTATCACACCCCTTTACATTATACTGACCTAAAGGGGTTAGCGTAGCCTTAGCCCTAGGGAATTAGCCTTGGCAAACAGAAGCTGTAGACTTTTACGAGATGGCGGTGGGAAGAGCGAGATGAATTGAAATGTTTTTCAAACCCATTTACTAACCCCCCCTTAAGAAAGTTAAAAAGGTATCTGGGAAGGTCTTGCAGACAAAAGCTTTCATTCATTTACTTCATATAAATGTTTCTAGAGTTGCTCTTTTTATGGAGAAGAAGCTAGAAAAAATACCAGACCAACAGATTAAAATGGTGCTTGTATCTTGCACGTGTCAACATGCTAACTCCAGAGAGAAGCGACATTTGGCACAGATACCGATGCACCAGCAAGAAAAAATGTGCTGTCTTGGATAAGAATAACGTTCACACTGTGCGCAATGTATGCATGAAGAGAGACAGCCTGGAGTAATTATCCCTCATGCAGACATATTCATCTAATTTTATCAGGAGTGTGTGCCTGAGCCTTGCAATGTGTTTGTGTTTTAACTATAACACCATTGCTGTAGCAGAAACACACTAAAGTGACCAAACAAGCAATGCTGTTATACAAATAGATGTGTAATTCAATTACATCACACTAAATCAACAATGATAATTTCACCCTACAGTAATATCAGAGCCACTGCATCACCTATTCCTCCATCACCAAGTTAAGTATATTACTACTATTCTCACCTCCCCATGTACTTATTTTGCTGCAATGTAGTGGTTAGGTTGATGTAGTGGATGCCATTTATACAGGGATTACAGAATTCCATGTATTATATTGTTATAATATTTTCTAAGCATGAAAATAAAATAAATGGGCTTTCAGTTTGTCATGCCGATAGGATGTGAAAATGTGAAAGTGTAGTGTCAAATAGGAAAATAATAAAAGCATAGTCAGACTGACAGATCATGCATTTTGTACAAATGGTTCTTTAAGAAAAGGAAGCAACTGAGAGTTACAAAATAGAGTGTAAACTTTATAGCTAGATCGTTGCTTGTAGGGTACATTACGTGTTGAGATGAAATTGCTCAACTCAAAATATAAAAAATCAGATGAAAAGAGAACACAATGCTTTTTGTACTCACCGAAACGCCAGAGCTTTCCCATTGGATCCGCAGCCAATAGCCCATAAGCACACCATTCCACTCCCTGAAGGGAGGAGGTGCCCAGTGTACCTCCAGTATTGACCGAGACTCGTTTAGTAACACTGTGACATTAAGCGGCGCAGCACCTGGAGCTGGGGAGCAAAGTTGTGAAGTTAGAAAACAACTTAGGCTAGCAACAGGTTTCAAGTTATAGCATATTCTAGAGGACATGTACTCGTTAACCAGACTTTCCTATAGCACAGTTGCAAAAGAAATAGGTGGCTCCCTTGTGTGCTGTTAATTGGTAGATCATGCTACAGTAACACTAAGATGTTGAATTTGGACACAAAAAGCAGTTTTAGATTCAAGGATAGGTTCTCAGTTTCAGTGCCTACATATGACACCCTCCACTTGTCTATTATATTAGCCTAGTTGATCTATTATATTAGCCTAGTTGAAACTTTTAAAACACTTTAACAACATACATAAGCAGGCAGATGATTGAACAGCACCGTCAAGAGGTAGGAATATATCAGCTATCCTGAATCTTAAGAAAAGTAAATGAATCAAGTGCCTCAGACCACAAGAGCCTGGCCTAAATGAGATCCTTGAATGGTACACAGTGATCGTGATGTAGAATAAACACTCAGACCTCTTGAAATGTCTGGTGTGGGTATCTGGTAGAGCACTGAAATGTTGATATATCCTCATCTTACCTTTACTGCAAAGTACAGTACTGTATAAGGTTTTTATATGATTTTTTTATTTATGACATGATCTAACACAAGAACAAAGACATTGCTATGAGCACTTTGAATGTCTGGATATAGAAGGCCCTAGTTGGTTTCCAATAAGGAGTTTAGAATATAACATTATAACTGGTATGATATAGCCCTAAGCCGAATGACTATAATCCAGTTAGGACATACTGCATGGAAGTGTTCTAATTGAAAAGGAAGGAACAGAAAGACAAACATTAGAATGTTGGGTGGTACAGATGGTCTATACCAACATTATTGGCCTTCTGCAACTCCACTGTCATCAGTGGAGCTGTCAACATTCCAATGTTTCTACCATACCATTATAGACACTCCAGAAAGCTATCCCAGTAAGGCACTCTCTTTGAGTTACAGGCTCAAGCCAGGAGAAGAAGGCTGCAATGCTTTTAGAAAACTGAAGGTAAAATGTTCGAAATTAAACAATGAAATAAATAAATTGTGTATCTTTGTTTATACTATAATGTGTTGCTCTGTTGTTATGTATGACTCTGTTCTATGAAAGATTCTGTGTCGCATCATTGTTAAAAGTAAAGCGCATACATACCTTTGGTGACCATGCGCTATAAAAATCTGTGAAATAAATTAAATAAAGCAAGGAGAAAAATAAAGATATGCATTGGAATGTTTGAGCAGAAGGCCTATACCAGATATGATTGGCCCTTTGTTGCGCCACTGTCTACAAAAGTGCTTCCACTATTCCAATATTTCTTATATACTTTTTTAGCAGACTGCAGATGGCCATACCATTAAGATACTCTCCTTGAGTTATAGTCCCAAGCTCAAGAAAGAAGGGCTCTAATCCTTTCAGAACACCGAGGGTCAAATTTTCTAATGTAGGAGAGAAAATGGGGATGCCAACTCTGGACCCACGAGGCAGAAAACGTATGTGGCCAGACTACATACAATGCACTGGTATCTGACTATTTGACAGGCAATGCTCCATTAACATCTGCACCAACCAAGGGGTGCATTGTGTAGTCTAAATTACATTTTTGCACTAGTCAGTTGGTGAAAATGTTGGTATAAACTTGCTTGCCAACAATTTAATTATCTTGGGCTCTTATAGCTGATAGACATCCACAACGTTCAACTGCATTTGCTTCCTCCTACAATGTAACCTTCTTTCATTCTGAACTGCGCACAGTCTCCTATGTGGATATGAGCAGTGCTCACTAGAGAAGAGAAATTTCAGTATTATGGGGAGTGAACATATTAAGGGAAAAAACATTCCCATAGAGTGAACAATGAAATTCCACACAAAGCCCTCTTTCAAGGAATTCACCCCAAGACCAAGACACAGGTACAAGGCCTTTGCATTGGGTCCTGGACATTCACAGGTTACTGGTGAGTGTAATGGCATTTACCACTGGTGTCTACTGGCATCAATACTGGGGCACTACAAGTTGAAAAAGTAGGAGACTCTTTTTACGCACTTGACTCTCTCAGTTTGGATAGGGTTGAGCAATCAAGGATTACTCCAGCAGGTGTGTGTTGGGGATAGTGTAGAAATGCATATTTAGTGTCACACCATATATAACACTTTTATTAATGATAATAGTTGGAGACAATTTTCGGGGTAAATGCTTCCTAGACGATTTAGTTCTCTTTTACATATTATTTCACTTAACAAGAAACTCCATAGATATTCTAGAAACCTTTGTCGTCTACTGTTCCAAACAACGTATAGATCGCTGGACCAGTTGGCCTTCCCACTGAATTTTAGAGTGAATATATAGATCTGCTTGTCCGAAATCCGTGGTCCATGTATACGGAGGCCCTGCAAATAGGAACGCACCATTCCTATGTAACAGAGCATTTTATAACCACCTCACTGAAATTGGGTAATAGGCTAGAACACTGTTCATTTTAACAGCCGCAACTATTTCTTATAAAAGAAACACCAAAATTCTTGTTAAAAAGAAATTCAACAGGCTAATGCCATGGATACCTTATAAGGTCCTACTAAATCAAGTGGGTTATACACCTGAGTGGACTGCAGTACATAACCTCCACACATCACCTCGATATTGCATTATATTGACACATATCTATCATCGGGGGCACCTTTTCTAGGCGCTGAAAAGGAATTTGAGTCACCGGATGACTATACATATATGAGATGCTGCGTAGCTGCGGAGTGGGATCTTTGTACAACTGACCTAACTCTCATACTCAATTCCTACTATTCAGATTTACATGAATGTCCTCTTGTTGAAACCACTACTATTGGCTGGGGGACGTTAGCAGGGATAGCACTGTACCCAATTGACCAATACTTCTTGTTTTGGTGATGGAACTCCATGAAGTCCACTTGCACTGAGGCATTTAGCATAGAGGCCACTTATCACATCACTCCATGTGGATTACATAACATTATATATCCACAGAACCCAGAGGGTAAAATCTGGCCAATAATCCAAGAGGAGATGACATTTGGAAGATTCTCCAGGATACATATTAACTGGGTTAAACCCCAATATACCCTCTTACTGCACCCACTGTGAAAGTGGATGATGGTTTCCCAATGCAGTAGGGAGCTGTCTTAATAAAAATACTTCAGGAATTCAATTGGTGGGGCAGGACAAGATGCTCCACATGGATTGTGACAGGGCACTAAGTGTATTTGCAGTACAGACAGCTAGATAGATGGATTACTCTACCCATATCTATGATAGGCTGCATCGTCAATACAATTTTTTTTAGTTTTGCAACAATTCCTTTAGCTGTTCTTGAATCTTCAGAGCCCTTCAACACTGTTAATATTTATATGGCTGGGGTTTCAGTGGGTTGTTCTTACTGGATGAACGGAAGAGGGCAGACAGCAGTACCTGACTTAGAACAAAACTATTTTTCAGGACAGTTCCGATCTTTCTGGGTTTGTCCACCTCTTTATTTTAAACATTTGAAGATAAATCAATGATACTTCGATATGGGCCCCATGCATATGATTTTAAGCACGCAACCACAAAAAACAGTCTGAAATACATACAGGCCACTTTATTTGACTCACTGGCAAATCTGGTGAGTTCTAGCAGCCAGTCTCCCTTTTGCTCCCACTGGCGTGAATATGAATCTACCACCTACCCAGGAACCTAAGTCCAAATTGTTCTCTGACTGAAACAAACATGAGGCTACCTGGATATTTATTTCAATGTACAGAGTTTTTATCAGTTAAATCTTTCAATGACAGGGAAGGTGACAAACTAATGGCTTTATTATTATACTTTAGACTAAGACAGTTAGACCCAAATAAAAATAATTTCCTTTCCCTCCACCAGAAGACAAATTTCTTCCTAAATTCATAATTTGAAATATTAATATACTAATTTTATCCTACATCTATGCAGAAGCCAATTAGTGCCAAGAAGCTCCAGCAGCCAAAAAAGCATGGGAAGAATACTTTGGTTCAGAATTGTCAAAAGAATGTTGGGGGCCAGTCAACAGGAGCCCCATTAAACAGTATAAGTAAACTGATCCATTTTAAATGTGTGCACCCCCAAATTGATGACTGAATGCGATCTGGAGGTGGATGAAGCTTACAGACAATGCTTGGTGAGCAGATTAAATTTATTCCAGTTTGGCTCTAGCTATGCTGGTATGATGGAGGTCTGAGATGTTTGCATCTCTACCAGAAAGGACAACCAGCAGCATCACTATTCACCCTCCCCACCTTAAAGTGTGGTCAGAATACATAGCTGATGTTCCAAAACCCTACAAAAGAATTTTGTGTTTGACAGCACTATTGGTGAAATTGAGGGTGGCCATGGATTGGATGGGTAGGATGACTCCGGGTGTGAAGAACTGATATGCCATCTAGCACATTGTTACAAGAAGGCTGTTTGGTACTCTGAAGGAGTACGCCCAGTTGATAGGATGTGGGCTTTCTGGGACCAGCTCCAACATTATTCGCTATTCAAGAAGGGTACAAGGCTAGTTGGACTATGGCACTCATTACAATTGGCACAGGAAATGAGCCTGGCGTTTCCCACCCACATCCAGAGTTACTGATACCAGGGGCACCAGTAATTCTGGGAATGGAAAATCCAGCTCATTATGAATTGGACCCTGAGGATTCCCAATTAAATTAGGAATTACTGGGAGAATCAGTAATTCAGGATACCATTCCCCTAGCAGTTTCTATTTTGGGCTGCAGTTTTAACCCGGAACTCTTTGCTGCTGTAAACTCTCAGTGAAAGCAAAAACGTGTTATTCTAATGAGACGGTTAATTGCTGTTACCAGACTCATCTAAGTAGAGAGGCTACATCTTTTTTACCTTTTTTGTTGAGCCTCTTACAATTCTTATTCACATAGGCATCCAATACCACATTGAATGGGAAAGGGGGCACATATTTACCCTGGGTCTATACCTTTGAAAACCCTGGTTTTTCTTTATGCAATAAAACAAGTAAAAAACACACAGTGATTCCTATAGCTAATGCTCTCCTATGGACAGAGGAAACCCCATAACCTGTTGTACCCAAACATTTGCCTTTGGATGTTTGTAGGTGAGTGAAGGCACCATCCTTCTACCCATGGCCCAAAGTACATCACAGCAAAGCATAAAAAAATGCCCGTTCTTGATAAAGACAATCTATTATATGCTTTCCCTGTACAGAAGTGTTTTGTGTTATAAACCACGCCACTTTTTTCATTAAAAGAACCATGCAATCTATGTTGAAACACAAATATGTATTTGTTTTCAGTTGGACATTTAGAAGCACATTTGTTTATGGCTTAAATTCTTGAAAGTTGGACACTTCCTTTATTTCCTTCTTTCCTTGTGTCTTTCTTTATCTTAGTCGCTCTCTATATCTCTCTCTCTCTCTCTCTCTCTCTCTCTCTTTGGCAACTTCTATTCTTTGTTTATTTCCTCCTTACCATCTTTCTTTTTCCTGCTTTCTCTTCTTTTCCCTTCTTTCTTCATTTCTGTTGCTCTTTTTTATTTCTTTATTCCTCACAATCTCTCTTTCCCTCTCTGCTTCTTTTCTCTCCTTTTTATCCTCTTTCTTCTGTTGTTTTTCCTTACTGAATAAGTGTCCATTGATTGTATATACATATGACATTTTTACAACCATGTTTATTATATGGTTCTACACCTAGGCCAAAATATGAGTTGAAGGAATCTTTTTAGGCACACATGTGTACATTACAATAAATGTGTGCTTTGTTGAAAAAGTGGACAGCCTGATCATTAGCATGAATCAACAGGGTTTGTAGCATGAAGCTACGTCACCAGTACAATGCAAGGAGTTAGATAAATCATACATAAAAGGCAAAGCGGGGCAGCTCTTCTTTGAGGGATCAACTAGTGGTGATCAGTAGCGGCTCCTCCGATAAGGCAGAGGAGCTTGGCCCCACTGCTCTTTGAGCAGTGCAAAAAAAGAAAAAGAAAATGATAATAACAAGACGTTATTATAATTTTATTTTTCTGTGCGGGACTCGGAGCAAGGTTGGGGTGGGGCGGGGCTGAGCTGCCAGAGCTAAGTGAGGAGTAGTTTGCACCCCCTAAATGCGCATGATTGGCCAGCCAAACCGTAATGCGTACTTAGCAAGTTCTCCATCTGTATGTGTTGCATACCCCGGTGAAGAACATGCCCAGGCAGTGCCTGAGCAGCCAAATAGGCTGCTAGGACCAATAACGACGCTGCTGATGCAGCGTAATGATTAGCTTGGAAAACCTGGGAGCCAGGCTGCTTCCGGTGCTGCATGAGGATGGAGGAGAGGCATACGTCCGTGGAAAAGGTATGTTTCTTTTATGTTTTAACCTCCCCACCCCTATTCCGAGGCAGCCGCCACTGGTGGTGATAAAAAGACATCTAGCCCAATAAGCAAATCTGTGGGTGAGCCCATAGGGATTTGATTTATTGCCCATACAAGAAGTTTAGAACAGCATAAACACTAGAAAATCCTAGACACCATTCTTACACATCAGAGAAAGATTAGGGCTTATGAATCTTTTGTGAATTAAGGGCCAAAAAGGGCAGGTAGTGATATAAAATGCTGTTTAATGCAGATTTTCAGTCACAATGTTTCTTTGATAGATAGCTGTTCTGCTTATTCACTTCTGTAATAATAACCATTTAGTCAAGAACTAGGCATGATAAGGGCAAAATACCCTAGTTCCTGGGTCTGAATGGAACTTTTACAGAGGAGAGCAGGTAAGCAATTTCCTTACAGAGATGGAGGTAAACTAATTCCAGTGCTCCTGACTAAAATACTTGCAGCCACTACCATCAGCCACCACATAACCTGAGTTGAGATGATAGTAGCGACTCACACTCATAATGGGGGTACACATTGGCTTCCTGGGATTCGAGATCGTAGCTCAAATGTTGACCAAAACATAAAACATAGCAAGCATATCCAGTTGGATAGGCAGTGGCGGCCGCTAGGTGGGAAAATCAGCGAGGTAGGTGAGAATAAAATAATAAAATGTACCTGCAGTCTGACGTCCGCCGCCTCGCTGCCTCTTCAGACGATGTTCACACAGGCTCCCAGAGTTCCCTGCACCAATCCAGATGCTATTCTCATGCTGGTATTACCCAGCATGAGAGAAGTGTAGGGATTGGGTGGATTGGGCTGGTTCCACGCACCAGTAAGGACTGGCAGGCTGTGCTCCTGAGCCTGCCGATATCACCAAGCAATAGTTTGGAGATATCCAAGTGCGCACATCCGTTCGGCAGTCCTAAGACGGCTGGCCACACTTACATGTGCACTGGCAGTGCCCTGAGCCCAGTACTCCTCCTTCTCCTGATGTCCCCACCCTCAAGACTTATTTTACATGCATCTGCTGGTTCCAGCAGTAGGGAGACGCTCCTCCACCGTAACGGAGGAGCTGCCCCTGTGGTTAGGATAATTTAAAACGCACAGGGGAAAAACACTGGGTTGTCAGGAACACATAATATGGCGGGGCACCACAAAGTTACAAATCTGTGCAGGGGACTTTTGTTCTAAGTCCAAACTCAAGGTGCGGTTATGCAAATATTCACCAAAAAGTGCAAAGGTAATGTGGCTCACATGCTCATTGTCAGTCAAGTCTTAAATCGCACTGCGTTAGATAAGTCTGCCATTTCTTGGTCTGTGCTCATATGTTCTGAAAGCTAACCATGTGAATACTACAGTGTAAATCATGTGACTTTTCATGCTGTTACCGCATAAGTCTGGACAATGAATACAAAGTGCGAAAAATGGACTCTGTGTCGCTGAATTAATGTGTTCTAGGTCTAAAGAACTTCAAGTATTTTAATAAGCTTACACTCTGAGCCTGTTGTTTGAAATTCCCCTGCCACTTACCTCCTTCCGTGGTGCTGGCCATGATCCAGGCACTTGCCGAAGACCAGCCAACCTCATTCTGGCAAGCAACACTAATGTTATACGTAGCTGTGGCCTGCAGCTGCTGGATGTGATACTCATATGGGGGAACCGAAGTGATGTAGCTCATGATGGAAGAATTAATCTGTGGAACAACGTCAACCACCTAAAAGCAAGCACAGAAAATATCAAATACTAAAAAGATAAGGACATACTTTGGTTAAACATGCACACAAATATCCAAAGATATCCAGTGACGAGTTATGCATTTGCAATAAATATCCATAAATGGGGAGAAAAGAACGACAGGGTTGCGTTATTTCTATCACCCAACGCCGACTACATATCGTTTGTGGTCTAAGACAAACAGTTTTCATTTTTATTTTGTCCACTAGACAGATAGGCTCATTACTGATATTGGTTCCACAATAAAAATGTGCACACATTTGCAAACCAGAACAATCGGAGGCTATTTATAATACTCCCAGAATGCTCCTTAATTATGTGCAAATACATGTATAAGCATGAAAGCAAGATTGGTGACTGCTTGCATTCAATATAAAATGTACACATACAAATTTGCACCCTGAAAAAAAGAAATTTGCTCAAGTACTGTCCGTCATTAGGTATAATTTCTATGAGGTATAATTTAATAATACATGTATGATGAATGCCCATAAAGATAAAGATGAAAAGTTGCGAATCGGTGTAAAACATTATAGGCAATATTATGGGCAACATACATTACAGGCTACCCTACACCAGAGTAGAGTGAAGTGGGGTAGAATGGAGTGGGGTAGAATGGAGTGGCCAAGAGTGGAGGGGTCTGTAGTGGAGGGACCTAGAGTGGGTGACGTAGAGAGGACTGGCTGAGAGTAGATTGGCAGAGAGTGGAGTGGTGGAGAGTATAGTGTCAGAGAGTGGAGTGGGGTAGAGTGGAATGGAGTTGAGTAGTGTGGCTTACAGTGTAGTGATGTGGCGTGGTGTAGAATGGGATAGGGTAGGGTTGCTAAGAGTTGAGTGGCACAGAGTAGAAAGGCGTAGAGTGCCATGGTGTGGAGTGGCTTAAAAAGGAGTGGCGTAGAGTTGCATGATAGTGTCGCTCATTTATGTTTAAATGCAAAATAAGTTGTGGAAACTTTTTTGTGTGCATATTTTGGTCTACATTTAGAGGTGCACTTTTGCTGGTGCATACAGACCGGGATTTACCAGTCACTGAAAGGGGATTACCATATGTATTGATGGAGTAACACCACTTTTCTACAAATACAAAAATTTGCTAATTTTGAGTAGATCCACTTTACACACATTTAATATGATGTATGTTACGCTTCAAATGAACTCTAGATGATGGCCTGAGAGCCACAACGTCCGAGTTCATGGGCAAGTAAAAATGCAATCTGTTGTGACCACTAGAGAAAGAAGAGCGATAAACCCACAACAGCCAGCTCCAATATTCACTCTTCACATCAGAAAGCCTTGCGGAAAAGAAACAAACCTGCGTAAGGCCTGGAATACTTTGTTGTAAAACATACAAGGCACCACCCATTTCCTGATGACCTTCAATTGAACATGAAGCTGCAGGAAACATTTCTTTTGAATCCTGTTTCCTGAGTAAAACATGATAGTAGACCCACGTGAAAAAAAATATTATTGTTTTGTGAACTCATTGGATTAAATAAGAAAACCTCTTTACTTTGCTGAGAATATATATATGCTACTTTTCATCAGGAAACACGTGAGTTTAACTGTTAGTGAGACCTGCCAGATGGAGCACGCCCAGGAAGTATTGTCCCAAATACTTTGGTTCTGCAACTGCACTGCGAAGCAGGCACACTTTACTGTGACTTGTGTGAATTTCCACCTTCAGCTACTCGGTTTTAAGCCAACATAAGTTTGCACTCTAATTACATAGGTTTTTTTGTTTTCAACTATAGAAAAGGGAATACAAGTCAAAGCATGCAAAGGGTTCTTACTCTTAGTATTAGTTAAGGAACTTATTCCAACTAGGAAACCGTGAATGCAAGTTGAGTGGCTAAAATCAGTTGCATTTCAGAATATCAAGTTCATAATATTGAGCTACAAAAAGTTTTGACTTTAGAATATCATCCACCAATATTTCATGTATACATGTATGTGGTATTTTTACAGCACAAACATAGGCAAAAGGCAACTGATCACTGTACAGGGTCAAAGACAAGCATAAACTCGACGAGTGATAGGAGGGGTAGCTGGTTTATGGACTGTTTATGCACTGTGATGTAGTAGTTTTTAAAGAGATGCGTTTTCAACTCTTTCCTAAATTGTATGGGGACACTGTTCAGATCCTGGAGGCATAGACACTGCAGCACTTCTGCTGCTGGATTTGAGTGTGGCCTTTGACATCGTATCGCAAAGCCGCTTATTGGAGCGCCAGTGGGGCTACGGGGTCAGCCACAGGGCCCCTAAAATGGCTGGCATCCTTCCTGAAGGACCATATCTTTGCAGGTTTTCCAGAAGCCTTTTTGATCGAAGGTGCTCCCACTTGTATAGGGCGGGCCTCAGGGCTCCTCCTTGAGCCCCACACTATTCAACGTTTACATGCACCCCCTGGCTGGTGTCATTGAGCATCACAGCTTTGATATTTTAGGATATGACGATGACGCTCAGCTGATCACCACCTTACCTCAGAACTCGGACAGTGGGGTTGTCTCCCTGAGGGCCTGCCTGTCAGAGGTTGCCAAATTGACGGACCTCACTGCCTGAAGTTAAACACAGGTAAGACGGAGGCTCTGATCCTGGGCAATCGCCCTGCCCTTTGGTCTCCAGACTAGCGACCCGTGCCTCTTGGCTCTTTTCCTTCACCAACTGGTTAAATGTAAGACTTTGGTCAAACCAAATGCCCAGGGTCTTGACCTTAGCAAGAACCTGGGCATTTGTTTTGACCAAAGTCTCACCTTTAATGACCAAATTAGGGCCTTGGCTGGCAAGTGCTTTGGGATCCTCAAGTCACTGAAAACCTTCATTGGTCTCCTACCATTATCTAATCAAAAGACAGTGATCCAAGCCTTAGTCATCTCGCGATTGAATCACTGCAACATCTTGTTTTTGGGAGTCTCTCAGTCACTCCAGTGGGTTCAGAACTCGGCAGCTCAAGTGTTACTAAATCTTTCTAAATGGACCTCCATGGGCACAGCACGTCTCAAGCATCACTGGCTTCCAGTGAAGAAGCGTGCTGCTTTTAAAGCTCTTTGTTATAGCTACAGATTTCTCAGGAAGACTGGTGCGACCTATTTGCATCCTCTTTTTTCAACTTAATCTGCTTCGCTATGACCCTCTAGTGCTAGGACACTCCTATAGGAGTAGCCATGTGCTTTATAAGCTCATTTATTATTATAGATGGAAAAGGCCTTCCGCCTTGTTTTTACTTTTTTACACTTCGTAGTATGCAGACTGACGGTTTCATCTGTGTGTGTGTGTGTGCCGAGAACCACCAGAGATGATGAGCATGTCCACCATATAACTGGGTGTCTTGGTCTTCATTGCTCTGTAAATAATGCAGCTCGGGTTGAAGCCAGTGCGGGCCGGCAAGGGGAAACAATAGAGTGCCATCAGAATGGTGTGTAAATATAGATAAGTATAGATTTACCATTATTAACTGTACACCTATATATCTTGAAAACATATGTACAGAGATTTAGGGATATGAATGGTAAATCTAAACTAGCTTAAGGATATAGATGTAGTCGAAATTATTTACTGGCTATTTTGGTTGGTCGGACCATGTGACTAATGTTCTACTCCAGCAGTACAGCCTAAAACTCACATCTTTATATTTGACTCAAAACCTCACCAGCACCTCATCCTCTAAAAGTTACTATATGAAGAGGATAAGGCCAATGTTACTTTGTTTCATCAATCTCTGTGTACCCTTTTTGTTGGTCTGGTGTAGTATTCTGCAGTTTGGGTGTGACGTTCCACACATTTGTGGGGTTTCTCAGGCCATATTGGTTTTATTAATTGTGGCAAGGGTCTCATGACATGAGGCTGTGTAATGATTGATCTGCTCTATGTTATGTTTAGTTATAAAATTTTGGTTTAAAGAAATAGCCATTGTGTTGGCCAAGGTGGAGTCATTGAGGTGTGTATGTGTGTTAGAATGAGGGCACAGAGGACCTTAACATCTACTGGAATTCTTAAGGGTGAATGGCTGTCTAATGCCCAGCCAAAATCTCTTTGTTGTCCACTGTGTCAATGATCTAGAGCCTCACAGAACTGTCCTATGCTGAGGTCAAAGAAGCTGATGATGAAAAGAAAAGGGGGATGAGAAACTGGCGAAAGGATGTTGATGTGTTACTGGGTGTCACTATGCATGGTTACCACAAAGATGAACTGCACTTTTTGTTTACCGTATTGTTGATATTTAATGAAAGTAAACTACTTATTGAATAGATTTTTAAGTTATACTTCTTCTATAATGGCCACAGTTGCATAAGACGTGTAACATCAGAATGTTGATAATATTCACTCAGCAGATAAGATTGCTTCACGTATGTCTTGTCCAGCAGGCCATCGTCTTACCCATCTGCCTCTATAACTTGTAAGAAAACTTATGTGGGCAACTAAGAACAGCAACCAAACTCTACACCTCAGGTCTGACTAGAGGACGACATATGCAAAAGAATCCTACCTGCACTCTGCAGCTCTTAAAGGACGAGTAGGAATCAAAGCCGGGCTTCCAGGACAGCAGAATTCCATGTGCAGAGATATTCACTGCCTTTACAATGGTCGGTGGAGAGGGAATCCCTTAGGAATATAAAACATTAAATACAGTATTACTTTAAGCGTTACAAATATGCTGTATAATGTATGAAATACCTTTTGAGTACAGCATCCACTTTGGGCAAGCAGAAACTATTTCATTGATATAGTGGAGCTCAGATCCTGATGAACAATACATAAATTTATATTCTGACAGCTGACAGGCATAAAACAGTGCAAGGTGCATGACATTGTATATCATTACATAATGATTTCACAACTCACTTTTGAGGGGGTGGGGTGAAGGGAAGTTAAGAGAAGAGGAAGGAAAGAGACTGGATCTGAGACACTGCTAAAGGTTTTAACGAAGGAGAGAGATGAAGGAAAAGATGATGCAGAGGAATTGAACATGTTTGAAAAGCAGGTTGGAAACAATGACAGAATAAGATGTTTTAGACTATTCCTGATTTGTCAGTGTTCAGACCATAGGCTAGGTTACTTTATTTCTTGGGCTGGGTCCAATTTTTTTAAATTATTTTATGCATCCTGGACACAGCTTACACAGCATAATAGCCATAGTGGGCATGAGTAGCAACAAGCATTCAAAACTGGCTATCAGATAGAAATCTTGATGGCTTCACTCCGAAGCCTGCAGATAAAATGTCAAATTCCGCCCTTGACAAAGGCCTCACACAATCTGAAACACAAAGACTGCATAGTAGTAGCTCTCACACCAGACAAAAGTGGAACTTTTCCTTCCAGAAGTGGATTTCAGAACAACAATGTGCGTATTGGTTCTCTTCCACCTTTATATAAACGAGGCTCTACTCAGTGGCTCCCTATCCCTAGCGACTGCATTGGCACCTCTGAAAGGCATCCCACTTACAGGGCCATGCCTTATCATGGTGTGAAAAGTCGACCTCATCACTCTAAGGAAGAAGCTGCTGAATAACTTACAAGGTCTTCGCAAACAACATCTACCATACTTGCCGAGAGCAAAGTACCTCTGCCTAACAACCCCAAACTAGGACATCGCCGGTAATGTAAAGGTACAAAAAAACAGACCATCTCCATTTGCATACATAGGATTTGGAGCACTATTCTAAATAACATTTGAGTGACTCCAACCCTTCTGCAAATCAGGAAGCAAATGCAAACTCATCTTTTCAAGGACTACTTCCCACCTTTACACAAGAATGACCTATTTTCAGCCTCATGCTAATTATTACATGGTTCCCTGACCTCTTATCAGTTCAGCATTGAATTATTTCCCGATTAAGTGTTTGCTGTAGAAAAACCATCACACACACTCATTTAGGCACCTAACCCATTTAACATGCTAGAACCATTTAGGATTTACTTATAATTGTACCAATTTAAGATGGTGATCAGAACCACTTCCTGGATTAAAGCAGTCTGAGAAATGAAGTCACAAAGAAACCAGTATAAAACCCAGGGCAATCTGGTGAATCCTGACTAAAACAAAGACATTGACCATTTTGGAGATAGGGGTGGAAATTCAGAATTTGATTAATAAACTTTCAATTTGATGCTAGTGAAACGAATGAGTTGAGGGGGAGAAAATGTATCAACCTAACAAGGTTGTGGTGAAGCCTCCACGGGCTAAATATATGTTCAGTATTAGGATATGACATGCTCGAAGTGTGGAGTAAGGGGCAAACTGACCACACAGGGAAGAACATTAAAGAATGGATTCTTAAACCAATGGATGAAGAAGTTTGAAGAGCAATGAGGGCTGAATGTTCAAGGAAAGTGATTGATGAGATGGTATGTGCTATGCCTAATCTGGATGCGGAATTGATAACCTTTTCTTTTTCGTTTGTCATGTAAGGCACTTGAGTTTACTTGCTTTAAAGGGGTTTGGCTAAGTCTACCTGAGCCACTGGCTTGGCTTCTGCTTTGCTCCAAAAACTTTAGTCATTGGTTTCAGACTTTGTCAATTACATCTTGGATCAGCCCACAAGAGTTTTTTGCACTCACTGTTTTTTAATTGGCTGTCCGTGCGTTTATTTCTGCCTCTACTAGAATGCATGAGGGGTGATTTTACATTTAAAATCAATTGGTGAGGTACCACCAATTGAAACAAGGAAACAATGGGAAACAATGAGGAACAAGTGCTGAACAAATCATCAGAAAAAAATGATGGTACATCAAATAAAGCAGCACTTTTTTCCATAGTATCTGTTCTTCAGATGTGTTTGTCTGCACTCTAGTATAAAAAGTTGGACATTAGCATGGCGTGTGCACTCCCGACCTGCGCACTATGTAAATGACAAACCTGCTGGCATTCCCAATATTTGGGAGCAGGATCAAGACTGATTTGCACATGGCTGGGATGAAACTGGAATGTGATGGGGAGCAAAAAAACGATAGATTTAGGCCCTTATCTGTGTACTGGGGTGAATGTATGAGATTGTTCTGCATTTTGTCCATCAATTGTTCTTTTTGCATTTGCCACCCCGAGTGGGACGGTTATGCTCAAGCGGGAGTTCCATGCTCTCCATGCCACTGGAGTCAAGCTAGCCTGGTGAATGAGGGGTGAAAACCCGAAACTGGTTCTAGGATGCTTGTCTCCAGTCAAGGGTGGACCTGGCCTGGCAGTTCAAGCAGGACTGTTCCCATAGGGAGCAGGGTCAAGACTCATTTGCATATGGCTGGGTTCAAACTGACATGGCATGAGGGCAAAACAAATGATGGATTCAGGCCCAGATCTCTGTACTTTGTTCTGCATTCTGTACATCAATTCTTCTTTTTGCAATTGCCAATATTTGTTACATTAGGAAGGGATCCAGTCAAGTGCATGAAGAGTACCCTAAACAGTGCCATAATAATCTATGTGATGTAAATGGACCTTAAGCACAGATTGTCAGCATAGCCAAAGAGGCTCATCTGAAGGGAGCAGAAGTGAATATGGATTCACTAAGAGGTTGGAGACAAAGATCAATTTCAGCAAGGTCCGAAACAATTTTAATAAAAATGTGTCCTAAGTTGGAGCTATGATGAGCAAAGAAATAAGTGTACAGACAAAAGGTTCACTCTTCAGGGTACGTAGCTATTAATGTATTGGGAAAGGATTTTTCCACTTTGATTGCATTGATAATGTCCAGAGTAATATAAATAGAGGCACAAGATGAAGAGGCCAGTTGCCAAGCAGGACTCAAGGTGAGTATGGAGACTGTTACTGGTTCTTTCTGAAGAAAGGTCAGAGGAAAGATGAAGAGTTTTTAAAGCAACTGGGAAAATACTGCAAAATATATGTGGATTTTAGAAACTGTACAAGGAACAGCTTTTAGAAGAACCATTGCAAGAGAAGGAACTGAAGAGTTTTGTAAGAAGGACAACAGAAGTCGGAGGACTTGCAAATGTTGGTCAATGGGGTCATTATAATAGTAGATAATAGTTACATGCATGTTAGTACAATGTTTGGCACGGAAGAAAGACAAGAGATGGCGATAGTCAACAAATATGAAAAACTTAAATGGTATTCTGGTCTTCTGGCACTTCAAGATGAAGGGAATCTATCTTACATTGCAGAAAGCAGATTAGAAGGCAAGCCCTTCCTCACCTTTAGGCTATGCAGTGACTGGCAAAGGTAACGCCAATGTAATAGCCCAGAGCCACAGGCCATTTTAGACAGTGGCTACAGGCACTCCCTAGCAAAAGGTCTATCCAGTCTCTATAACTGGGATCTATTGCATTTATCGTGTGTGGACATTTCAGATAGTGTGAGGAATGGGGGAGGGGTATGTGTATCTGTGAGTTTTTGCATGACTTGGTGTATTACTGAAACCCATTTGACCAACATGATGTGCAGAAGATGGGGGCTTTTCGTTTGGGAAGATTGGCTTTGTCCAAGCTGGACAAACAGATTGAACATCTTTCTAGGTCTAAAAATCTATTTTGCCTGGTGTGTGAAGAGGGCACCAGCTTGTTCCTTTGTTCAGAGATAGTTTTCTACTTCTTCAGTGCAAGCTGCCCATGACCCGCTTTCTGTGTTGATTCTTGTTTCCAATGCATTAGGAACAGATGTAGACCTTTGTAAGACCCACAATGATACTCTAAGTCTAAGGGCGGGAGAACATTTTATTTAGGGCACATAGGCGTGCATTAATTCCCTTAATGCCATTCCTTCAGCGGCAGCTTCCAAGAAACACAACAACACAATAATGAAACTTAGAACTAGAATGTCTCTCCTATGTGCAGAACACTCCAGCACCCCAACACTCTTTTTTTCTTATAACTTCTGACACTAGATCCAATGCCCTGGCTTCATCCGTGCTGGTTTTTCTTCCTTTCGCACACATTAGCATCATTCCTTAAGTCATGTTATTACACTTTGTGCCTTAGCCAAAATAGCTGTCTTACTCTCCCCTTACAAGCACCTTACCCTTTTTTACTCGTTGTTGTGCCCCTAATAGAAGGAATCTAAAACTTTTGCTCATTGTTTCCCTAACAGAATGAATTTTAAAATTTGTCATAGCCAAAACAGCCTCTTGCATAACAACTTGCACCCATTTCACGGTTGAACCAGTGGACACTGCTCTTTAAGGCTTCATCTCTGAAATAAATAGATAGTCCACACCTGCCTTTTGGAACTTAAACTAGCTCTACAGATATACTGTTGACATTCCTTCAGGCAACTCACCACACATATTTTGAGGTTTTCTGCAGACTTAGGATAATAGGTGATATGGTAAAGTAATATGATTGGGATTGTCTTTGTCCTCCTCAAAATTTCAAAGTAACTCCATACGGATAATAATACTAATTACCTTGACAGCAGAATCTCTCCTAAAAAGAAACTAAACATATCAGCAAAGCCAATTTCCAGCTCATCTCCCTTAAACTCAAATACAGATTCACTGTCCATGATTCAAACAATCTGAACACCAACTGTGCAAACCAAGGTATTCCTGTCCGTCAAACCTTCATTCACTCAATTAATGGCCTGCCGTAACAGCTGATCGTTAAAAATGCAGTTTTTTACCTCAACCCATTCTTGAACATATCTGCTAAAAATAAATATTATCGCCCTTAATTCAGAAGCCTTCATGGGGTTTAAACAACTCTCCATGCATCAGCTTATCCAGAGCTTCCATATGCTCAGCATTTCCCTTCCTTGCACCCAGTGCCCAAGACTACCAGAGGAATTCTGAAGCCTCTCATGAAACGATAATCTCCCAAACTGTAGGATATCTTCCAAACAAAATGGCTGCAAATGTCAATCATTACCATAGGTTGCTCCTTTCCTCTCCAACCCCCAATCACAGCCTATGTTGTCAGAATTAAGAAACATTCCTCTATCATCAACTCCATGACTCCTGTAGACAAGTTTAGAGACATCCAGAAAGAAGTGATTTGCGCCCACTGACAACTCAGACTTCTCCCCTTGATCAAAGCCCCCTCAAATATAATAAAATGTGAAAATGCATAACTCTTCATATTCCTTTGATAGAGCGCTTTCAGCACTCTATTTTGTATGGGTGCATTATAGTTATAGTTGTCATGCACCTAGGTACAGTATATAGTTTGCATTGTTTAGTAATCATGAACATGTATTCATTAGGCTCATTTACACATTTATTGTAGTGCCATGTTATAATATGATCATGTATTTGTCATCATGCCTGCGTATACAGAAAGCAGGACAATTTATAGCCATATAATGTAATCGTTTTTGTTTAAATTGCCCAAATTCCTAGGCCCAAGACTGTACTTGTTTTGCACCTCCTTGGCCTTTTGAGAATTAAATAATGAAATGCATGTTGTTTTCAAGAAATAGCAGTGTTCTCACCCTACTGCAGGTATCGGAATGCCAACTCGTTATTTTCATATTGGAGAAGATCCAAGGAATGCTTTGAAGACAGTTGGAAGTGAGAAGGGAGGGTATCTTTCGTGTCTGGCTGCTCTGGGAATCAAGGTCACCACGCTGAACAAAGAAACTTAATTAGAAAGTGTGAACCTCCCCATTTAGAACAAGCATTTGCAATGCAATAGGTCTCGCATTATTAAAGTTTGAGCTATTGGCATTGCTAAATAATGCAACACCAATAGCTCTAAGTTTAATAATGCGAGACCTATTGCATTGCAAATGCTTGTTACGAGTGCCTGGGTATGCCTTGGTCTGCGAGTGCATATGTGGGTGTGTACACATGTGCGCATTTGTGTGTCCGTACGTTACTTTATGTCAGAGTGTGTGCGTGCTCGCACGTTGCCTTCACCTTTCCATAGGAAGGAAATGCGTCCCACTAGGGGTGCATCTTCAGAGGAGGTAGGCCAAAGCTGTAATTTTGGTTTCTCTACCTAGCTGACACCTTGCGTTCTCTCAGCACAGATAGCGCTTATGTATGTGTTCAAGGAACATTCTATCAGTCCTAGAATATGCCCCCCGCCCCCCTAGCGTTGCGTCACACTGTTTGCCCCCCTCCTCCCTCTCCATTTACAGGGACAGCTCTGCCATCGCATTCTCACAATCGCAGCGCAATAATTTGCGTCGCTTAACGTCCCCATCGGACTCCCTCGGAATGCCTGCACCCGGCAATGACAATGTATCATCTAAATGCCTTCGAAATCCTATTATCGGCGAGTCAAGCTGTAATCACATCTCGGCAGGGTCCGTGCTCTCCGCCGAGCACATGCACGGCTTCTGCCCCGTATCTTCTCTCACCCAGCGCCTACACAAAGCCCTTGTCCCCTAGCGCCAACACACAACTCTTGTCACTGAAAGGCATCACACACCTCTTGTCATGTGTCGCCAACACACAACTCTTGGCACCCGGCGGCAACACAAAGCTAGCGTTGCCCAGCGCCTACACATTGCTCCAGTTATTCCGGCCAACATGCAGTTCTAGCCGCCGGCGCCAATTCCAAGCGTTTTTCATGTAGCGCCAACACACAGCTCCCGTTGGTAATGTATTCCTGACTTTTGCCACATTGTTCTTGTCCCTAGCTCGTCGAGCTCCACGGCTTCTACTCCCAATACCTCTCAGTACCAGTTCCAATCACACCATATACCCACCCAGGCATGCGCTTCAGCACCTACATAGAGGTATTAAGCGCTATATAAATGTTACAATACAATGCGCTACCTGTCCAAGTCCAGCCCCATTGCTCCTGATCCTGTAGTGCAGACACCGTCAATCACTGTCTCGTGCCTAGATTCCTATACCACGGTCCCTGCCCCAAATGTATGTGCCCACAGTTCCTGTAGCATGACTCCTGCCATGTCCCACTGCACCTGCACACATCTCATGGAACACTACATCTGCAACATATCCTGTCATGGAGCTCCTGTCTATTAACACCTGCTGCACGACTCCTGTAACTCAGTCCCTGCTCCACGTCTACTACCCCACTACGCCTGTCCCAAAGTTCCTTTCTTAGAGCTACACTGAGAGCTCCTGTCCCACGGCTCCTGCCCCACGGTGACACCTGTTAAAAGTCTAAACCGGTAGGCATCGAAGTATACATGGAGGTTCCTTTAGCACCAAGGCTTGTCCTCAGCCCATGGAAGGTCATTTGAAAATGACATAGCCATACCTTTCCGCCTCTTAACAGTAACAGCAGAGGAAAATAAGAAGTAGAGTTTTTAAGCCCGTAGCAGATCTAAAGGCATTAAGTAAACAAGCGGCACTGAAAGAAAAAAAAACACGGCTGCGAGTGATGTGCGCACGCGCCACAGCGAGACATATGTTTTCAATTATCGCGCCCGTGTCTGGGCACGATAATTGAAACCACATGGGCTTTGGTGCGCGTAACAGACACTAATAGGCCATGGGCAGAGCAATGCGCCCACCTTTGGCCTATTGCGTGCTCTGTTTTAAAAAAAAAAACGCACTCAAAGCCCAATGACGGAAGCCAAAAGAAAAAGCACACGCACAAGCGTGTGCGATTCCAGGCTCCATTTTCAAACCCGGACAAAAGGGCTCTCGCCTGCGCGAGCAGTGCTACGCAGGGCATCGCTAGGGGCGAGCCCTAAAAAGTTGCAATGGAAAATTTTACCAGGATGAAACTAAGAATCGAATTCTTTTTTATATGATGCGCAGGGACAGAGACCCCAGACTTCTGCTAGCTTTCGGAGAGAAAGGAGCATCTTAGAACTCGCTCCTAGCCTTAAGCACCCTAACCCATTTGACGTGAGTTCTTCTCAGGAAGTCAACATGTGCTAACACCTTTGGGAATAGATGGAAGGGTACTAGATAGCATCTCTTCTTAGTACAGTGTAGGGACAGATTTGTTTTATTTCTGATGAAAAGGGACCTAGACTCTGTGTCAGTTTTGAGTTGCATCCCGATCCTCGAATTCACCATTTTATTTTTGTTATGCCGAAGTACTTATATTCATAGAATGGGCTCTGTATTGATTTTCTTATATCTTTACATCTTAATCTTACGATGTGTATACATCTTATTATTCTTGGCCTTATAATAAACTCACAAACCTAAAGTCGCAGTTTGTGGTACTTTCAGGTATGATATTGTCATCGTGTTATGAATGTTTTTCCCCTCCATCATTGTTTAGTAGGTAAATAAAAGATCCTGGGCGCTAATCGCGAGGAGGAAGATAGGGGTGCAATTTAGCGTAATCACCTTCAATCCTCCTGGAAGGCATCTACTGCTAGTGCCTCTGAGCTTGAATCTCCAATAGAAGTTATGCCAACGTTGATAAGTCAGCCTGCTCACATACACCGTGCATGTATCTTCTTAAAAGAACAATTGAGCCTCCATTCGGTGTCATCCACCAACATATCTGGAATTCCAATCTGCTACATTGTAATCCTGGTTAATAAATACTTTGGTTGAATGAAATATTGTGTTCTCATACAAAGATGGTATGACTCCTTCAGCAGCTCTGTTAACTGATCAACCTGCTCCCAACTACGGCACTTATAAACTAACTACTGACACACTGCCCATGTGCAATGGGACCAGACAACTCCCCAATTGATCTCTGAAACTCTTCAATACAAACTAACCATTTCTAAACAATTGATGTGTTGATCCTTTTCCTTCTCTGATTATCTCCCTTTGTCTCCTGAAGATCTAAATGAGCTCCCTATCCGAGACAGCTAGCATCTGATTCCTTTATAAAATGCTGAGATGTGCCAAAAATAGCACACTCGTTCCAGACTTCTAAATTATCCATCCTCCATTTCCACTCATCTTTTACTTCCTCTGACAAGTTCACCTTGTCGCCAAACCAAAAGCCACTTCTTCTTAAATTTCTGCCACCAAAGTCTGAAGAGTTCTATTAAGCAAGGGCCTTGGGGACACCGCTTGAACTGAAGACAACAGGCAGATCCCTCGACCTAAACCCCTCAAATTGACTGTATCCTTGTTCAGTAAATGGCAAATTGCCATCCTTATCAACCTTACTGTCCGGCTAGTAAATTCAAAATCCCCTGTAATGTTGCTACCTGTAGCCTAAAAACTCTATAGTCCAAGCACGGTGTCATTACAGATTTGTCCTCATTGATCATAAGTTCCAGATTCCCTACTAATAAACACCTTAGCGTGTTTTAAACGCCTCCTAATATTGTAAAACCATCAGTATGTCAACCATATATATAATCAATACGATGTTTCTTTCTCTCAACTAGGTCGCTACAAGCACATCATCACGATAAAGCACCATGGACCAGAGAATGCTTCAAAAGTTAAACATACAAATTGGTATGACTGCCTCTCCATTTAAACTGAAAGAAAACCTGCCTCTCCCCTGCAATAGGAATAGTTAAATAAGCATCCTTCTGCTCCAGCATCACCAGCCAATCTCATTCCTTAACAAAAAGAAAAAGATGGAGCACCTCCATGAGACAAGCATAGCTGTCGAATTCACTGGAGGAACAACACTGGGCTGACCTGATAAAATGGACAGGGCAGAACCACTCATCTTTTTAAACTGTGCAGAGAACTTTCCTGTCAATATCTTGAATCTAGGCCGCTCCTTAGCCACAGAATAATCAAATAAACCTATGGCATATGCAGAAAACACATTACTACAATCCGATGCCAACAAGTCAATACAATCACATTTGAGGACCCCCGTCCTGGTACAAAGGCAAGAACGTTGTGTTTGTTTGTGATAACTATTATTTAGGGCCTTATAAGGATTATGACCTACGTGTATTACCTTTCAGTGTCACGCAGCTCCCTTGCTCAGAACTCACACAGAAATAGCCAGAGACATGTTGTCTGCCTGGCCTGAGGGAGAGGCATTCTTCAGAGGGCGGCCCTTGATTGGTTAGACTCTGGAATAGTGAAAGCAACTTTGGCGAGGTGCTATAGAGATAACATGGCGGGTTTGCCAGTTTGTAACCTGCAGTGGAAGCCTGATTCTGAACAGTGACTGGTGCTGGGGCTAAGCGCAGCCGCCTGTCGTCACAAATCACAGGGCAGAGGCATCGAAGAGAGAAAGGGGGACGTCGCGCGTTGGTCGAAGGCATGCAACAAGAATATTAGACACACGTTAGTGCTAATCTAGGCCGGGTGCAGGGACTTTATTATATAAACTCCTCTCCACCAGCAAGTTCCGGTTTGCTCTGTGCAACTATGTATGTGTTACCTACAGCTGCACCTTACATTGAGTTTCAATACAGCATCTCAGAGCAATAACAGCATATTGGTTACGAATGAGCTACATTCTAGCACAATTGTCGACTAAGTACCTTCTTGCCATCTAATCATGTTCAAAGGTTGGCACCTGTGGAGATGGACATATATGCACCAGTGATAGGGATAGGGCAAGGGCACTGTCAAGACTGACTTACCAATCCTAGGAGAGCAAGCGAAAAGTAGCAAGTCAAGGTGTGAGACGTAGACGTTGCCAATGACCTTCCTTCAACCACATTTGTCTGGTCCGAGTTTTGTACCCACACCTACTTTGCATTCTCACTTTTCCTTCATGGGTGTGAACTACTAGCCCTGCAAGGCAATCTAAAACTGCCAGATTCACGACGTATTTTATTTGCCGCTTTCTTTCTATTCATATTAGTTTCATTTGAAAATGAACTCCAAAATACTTCAGTGACATATCTATGTGCCACAAGCAAGAAAAAAAATATTCTTAGTACTGCAGCCTCTGTCACTGGTTACTATGTAAAAGACACACAATTGATGGACGGAATCCATCATTCTTTTGCTCACCATGCCACCCCAGTTTAGTTTGTTCTGCATTCTGTCCATCAACTGTTGTTTTTGCATTTGTCACCCTGAGTGGGAAGGGTATGCCCAGATGTGAGACCCGTGCTCTCCATGCCACTGGAATCAAGCTATCCTGGCTGTAGAGGGGTGAAACTCCGAAACCGGTCCTAGGATGCTTGTTTCCAGTCCAGGGAGGACCTGGCTTGGCAGTTCGGGCTGGACTGTGGAATACTCTGCTAAAAGAGTTTCCATTGATTTAAGGCTAAAAATGAATGATTATGAGTAAAATAAAGTGCCGCAAAAATGCCGCTAAATTTCCATATTTGTGCCGCTAAATTTCCATATTTGTGCCGCTAAATTTGCGAATCCATGCCGCTATATCCTGGGGGGTCTGATTTCCATAGCTCTTGAAAGCCTGGGTTTAGATGGGACCTGTGCCCCTTTGTCAGAGTCCTCAGGAGAGGGCTGCCAATGGCTTGGATTAGGTCTAGTGCGTAATCGTGCACCTTTTGGCTTAGCCTCGCATCCTGAAAGTTTTCATGCAGGGCTTTCCACGGGTAGCACCTGTTAAGATCTGAAACACTAGCCTCCCTCAGGCTCTCCACAACTCTCAACATATGCCAAATAACTCACTTTTCAAGAAAATTCAGCCTCATGCAAATGTCAGGCACAACTGTCTGCCTAGCTGGTCAATTACACACCCACTGTGCAAACTGGCTGTCAGACCCTGCCCAACAAACCCATCATCTTGCCATAGTGAAAGACACAGTTATCCAGCCTTAGCTAGCTCTGGTCAGAGAACAAAGATGAGCCAGCACATAAAGTTCAGTCTCCCTCCCAATAAGAACTGACACCTTTTCAACCATTCTACATGGAGAACTCCTATACAAGTCTTTTGTGAGAGAAAATAACTTACCTAGATGCCTCCCAGCACCTTATTGGGTGGGAGATCTATCTCTTACCCTGCATACTGGCTCTAAAACAGGGTTACCCCATGGCCTGGCTTATCACATGCAAGACTGGCTATAAACGTGTTGGTCTTTGAGCTGCCAAACATCAGCTGTCCGGTCTCCAAGCTAAACTCGAAAAGTCTGCTCAAATCAATTGTAAGGCAACTGTGGTTACTCAAGATGGTTCACAAGGCTACTCCAGAGAATTCATCTTTTTGCCAATAGATTTGGCCTGGCCTACTTACAAGTCTGGCGGAAAGAGTCACACTTCAATCAATTCCGTAGCCCCAGACCAGCAATTTGGAATGGAGAGGTATGCTGGACTTTCCTGGCGAGCACCAGATTTTCAAAAGAGTTGATGCACACAAACATAAGAGGTACAAATGAGAACAAACCATGACAGTTGAATGTTTCAGCCACATGTTTTTTTGGAGGCAAAAATTTGAGCTGGGTTAAACAAAACAAATGAAAACATTTCATTATTCCTAACATCAGCGGCTGAGCAACCATGGGTATATTGGAGAAGCACAAAAGGACATTTCCATGTTGGGAAATGCTGCTTACCTAAAAGGAGAGGGGGTGTAGTCACCTCCTATCTGTAGCCCCGTACTTTGAAAACATTTCTATGATGGATCAACAGCAGTCACTCATTTGTCATTCGCCCATTATGTTTTTGGACCGGTGGCAGTTCATTTCAGAGGGACTCGGAACAGGCAGGTGATTGTAAAAGGCTTACAAGAAAAAAAGGTCTTTATTTGAAAGTCTCAAAGTGAAACCCTTTTTTTGTATTGATTTAGTTTTCTGTGTTCCTTGAGGGTCATCAGCTTTTAGAGGGAGTTGGGTTTCCTTTATCCACTGTGTTTTTTGTAACGTGAGTTGCAAGGCGAATGTATTTCCCACCGCACCTGATTCCCCTCTTGCATTCATTTTCTCTTTCTCTTTTATTTCAACGTTCCACCGTCTAGTTGTACTTCAGAGTAACAGAGTAACTCACCTGTAAGCTCAGCGTAGTTCTGCACCCAAATGACATTTTTGAGGTTCAGTTGTTGATTTGCCCCAATTTTGCTTCAAAGAAACACAATGCCCAAATCGTCCATCATTGTTAACTAATCGATGGTTATTTCCCAAGCATAGCCACTTAGAACAGAAGATTAAAAAAAAAAAATTATGGACAGCATTGAAGAGGAATTTAATAACCAACAGCAGCATAAATCATTATCATATTTGTTATAGTAGCTTTTGAACGAGGAAAAAAACATTTTATGAAGATTTGAACGCGGCTACCCTACCCTAAAGCTCACATGGCAATTCCGAAGGGGCCCATTACAAGAGTCTTGATAATACTTATCTGGCCATGATTTACCAGCACCATCTGGATTCCTAGATTCGTGCCAATTCCAGGGACAGGTAAAAATTCCTCCAGGGACTGTCTATGGGAATCATGGCCCAAAATGAGGAACTACAAGGGGAATCGAGAGTGGGATCCCCGATTTCCCAAGCAATTCCACATTACTCAGTGGAACAACAGAAACAGCCTAGGCCCTACCACCTCCTGCACTCCGCCCTCCAGAGTGCCCTCTGGGGCTGGGGGTGGGAACTATCGATGTTAAACAGCCTAAGTCCACTTCTGGCAAACACTTATGCTTCTACAACCCCACAAATGTCACACATAAGTGTGCAGCCTTAGCTTCCAGTGCAGCAACACATACTACTTGATAAACTTTAATCTATAGCCAAGTCGAATTGTGCTTTTGAACTTTGTCCTAAAATTAGATTTAAGGCTCTTGACGGTTTTGTTTCACCGACTTTCTGTTTTCCTTATGGATAGTAAATGCTGAATCCTCACATAATATCACTTATCCCATAGGTGCAACAGGGGCCCAGACAGTATCTTACCTACGTGCTGGGTTGGTGCTGGCTCATGTCATGACAGCCTCTCAAAGGAAATGTGGAGATTATATATATAATGTCATTTTATTAGATGGTGTATTTAGTTATTTTAGGTCTTTAGTTTCTATTGTTTGATGATGTGTTTGGCTCACTGTACGGTCATTGGTCAAGGTATTATTCTACTATAGAATGTTTAGATATGTAAGCTTGAATCTAGACTCAGCTGGAGGGATCTCCTGGACCTGCTGGTGCTGCGGAAGTTGTTCTCTATTGTTCTTCAAATAGATCTTCAAATAATCCTGCAGAGCGAAGTCTTCATCTTCACAACCCGAACCAATTTTATGCATTATAATTTTTTTTTATGTGTATGATTTTCTTAATTAAAAGGAGTTTTATACTAAAAGGTTTCTTGTCGTTGAGTGGGAACCAACTTATTTACTGACTTATTGCAGATTATAAATCAAGGATGGCAGCGGTTTTTATAGTTTTTTTTAATAAAATCAAATCCTAATCTAGGAGTCTGCACAACCCTTAGCAGATTCCTTGAAGAAGGAAAGGTTGCAGTCCCACAAAGTTCCACAGTATCCACCAAGAGAATGGCATTTGTTCCTGCAAACCAGGAATGCCCTCAGTATTGTTTAGGATTTAGTAACCTGTGGATTTGGGCATGAGGAATAACACATGGAACCCAGCTGTTATCCTGATGTCTATACTCAATCTGTGAGTATGTGAAGTTACTTGTAAGGCTTGCAGCAACGGAATACATGGTGCACTATCTACTTTGTGTGTAATGCGCATCCACATGACTACCTCCCAAAAAAGAGTTTATCTCACAAAACCTTTATGTCTCTAGTCCTTTGGGGGGCAACAATGGCAGTGCATTTCCTAAACTTCTAAAACGTTTTGGCTCTTATTAAGACTTGGACAGAGAAAATCAGGTGCATAGTTTCAGAGCTGTGTTTGGGGTGTGACAACCCTCAAACACATGCTTTCTTGACTTGGTAGTTGGATCTGCCTCCCTAAGTCGGGTCTGCTATGTCTAAGTTGGCTTTTCTCATTCTCATGATTTCACTCAGAAGTTCTAACTTGTTAATTTTTTAGATCGGGAATTTAAATATATTTAGGACTGGTTTACCAAAAAAGTAGCAAATCTGCACCCATAGAAGTACGCATTGAATGAATGCCGATTTTCTCCATTTTGGAATTCACAATCATTGGCAGTACTACAAGCAATAAAAACAAGCATTTGCAATGCAATAGGTCTTGCACTTGTGAGAGTTTAAGCTATTGTCATTGTAAATGCCTTTTATTTATCTGTTGTGCTAATTAACACATAAATAAAGGGCATTGTCATTTACAATACCAATAGCCCAAACACTTGTAAATATGAGACTTATTTCCTTGCAAAGAAGCGCTGCCATTGTCCCGGGCTGCTAGGGAAGTGAAAGCGTGCATGGCGCGCTGAATGTTGCAGGAAAGCATGTCGTGGCTGCAGTTGGAGAAACTCATTGGAAAATCAGCATTAGATTATGCTGTGCAGGGTGAGGCATGAGCGCGCACCAGGATCCGTAAACACGAAAATCAGCCATGTGTGAAACCAGCATTAGTCTGCTGTGTAGCGTGAGACACAAACGTGCACCATGACCCATGCATTAAAAACAGCCGTATGGAAAACCAGTATTAAAGTGTGCTGTGCCATGTGAGACACGAGCGTGCACCAGGGTTTGTGTATCAAAACTACCATTAGTGTGTGCTGTGCAGCGTGAGGCATGAACGTGCACCAGTATCCATGCATGAAAACCAGCTGTGTGGGAAACCTGCATTAGAATGTGCTGTGAAGCGTGAGATACAAGCGTGCACCAAGATCCGTGTATGAAATCCAGCATCAAAATATGTGCAGTGCCGCGCTAGAAACGAGTGTGCACCAGGAAAAGTGCATGGAAAATACCCCTTTGGAAAACCAGCATTAGAGTGTACTTTGCAGCGTAAGACACAAGCGTGCACTAGAATCTGTGCAGGAAAACCAAACATGTGGAAAAGCAGCATTAGAGTGGGCTGTGTGTGACACAACCGTGCACCAAGATTTGTGTAGGAAAACCTGTCCTGCCATGTGGAAAACGGTTGTATGATAGAACAACACATTCCGTTGTAACGCATGCCTTTACCAGGCATGCGTTACAACGCGAATGCCTTTACCACATACATCCTTTACCACGCATGCTTGTACAACGTATTTTGTTGTAAAGCATGTATGGTAAAGCCTATGCGTTTTAAAATTGTTCCCTTACCCCTGCCCTCAGTCCTTAATCCAGTTCCCTAAACCCTAATTCTAGTCCCATGCACGGCCCCACCCTGTTGAAAATTCCCAACCCTTCCCTAAACCCTAATACTAGTCCCCCAGCACAACCCCTCCCTGTTAAAAGTATCTGACTCTTCTCTTAACCCTAAATCTAGTACCCTGTGCGACCCACTCCTGTTAAAAAATACCCGACCCTTCTCTAAACCTTAAATCTAGAATCCGGGGTTACCCACTCCTAGCCTCCAGCCCTTTAAGAAAATATATGGTCCCGTCCTGAACCCTAAATTTGTCCCCTGGACTCCTGATTCTTTAAAGTAAATTTAACAATCCCCTTACCTTTTCACGACGAGGCACTGCACAGCACACATGTCGTCAAGAGGAAGCGGAAGGATATCTTCAGTCCTCTAACGACGCCGATATCCTTTACCACGCAGGTGCCGTTACCAGCATATGCCCTCACCACGTAAGTTGTAAAAAAATATGCGTGGTGAAGGCTATGCGTGGTAACAGTGTATGCGTGCAATGCCAGCATGGTTAAGGTCCTGCGTGGAAACAGCCACGTTGTAATGGCTGTTTCCCATGGAAAACCAGCATTAGAGTGTGCTGTGCAGCATGCAGCATGAGCGTGCACCAGAATCCCTGTACGAAAAACTGCCACATAGGAAGCCAGCACCAGAATGTGTGCCATGAGCCACCAGCGTGCACCAGGATCCATGTACAAATAAAGGCAGTAAGGGAACTGCTGCCAGAATGGGTGCTTCGCAGCCTGAGACACAAGCGTGCACCAGTATCTGTATACGAAAACCAGCCATGTGAGAAACGAACATAAGAGCGTGCACCAATAGCCATTTATGACAAGCATTTGCAATGCAATAGGTGTCGTATTTGCGGGAGTTTCGCTATTGGCATTGTAAATGACAATGCCTTTTATTTATCTGTTTTGCTAATTAACACATAAATAAAAGGCATTGTCACTTACAATGCCAATAGCTCAAACTCTTGTAAATGTGAGACCTATTCAAAGAAGCGGCCGCCATTGTCCTGGGCTGCTCGGAAAGTGAAAGCATGCAAGGCAAGCTGAAGGTTTCAGGAAAGCATGTCGTGCCTGCAGTAGGACAAACTCATTAAAGAAAACAGTGCTTACAGACTAAAAAAGACATACCGTGTAACAACAGAAGTAAAAGGGCCAGTCCTCATGGGAGGTTACAGATGAAGACAAGGCGGTACTAAACCTACAAACCTATTAACGAATCAGAAGCCAGCATTTATGAAGGACAATGACACAAGCCAATGACAAATATGGGTGGAGAGTGGGTGGGGCTTCTAATCCATAATCCAATACAGCATTCTGCAGCGCATGCGCTGCTCAGGCTCTACCGACCTAAAAAACAAAAGGTAAGAGAGGAATGCTTGCAAATAGCTTAACCACTGGCAATGAGTCATGGTGGCATTCTGACCCATTGTTTTTTCACCTACTGCACCACACTAGACATAGGGCCTGATTTAGGGTTAGGCAGATCAAAGGAAGGCAGGCACAGTGGCGGAGGACTTTAGGTCGGGCACCCTGCCTTTACTCTCGCACCCTCCCAAATTTAGAGATGTTGGCCATCCCCATGGACATCGCCATAAATTGCCAAGACCCTCCATTAGGGCAGTTCCTGTCAATGTAGGAAACGTTTGATGGGCGGCTCAGTCAAACAAACATTTAGACTTTTCAAATGTATTTTATTTTTCAAAGATAAACTCCCCAAAAATATATATATATATACCCGGTGGTGCGGGACAGTAAATAAAAGTAATCCAACTATGTACTAAAAGGCAGATGGCTGAATGGCTTACCTCTGATGGCCCCTACTCCATTGGGGAGTCGGAGGATGTTTTACACAGAAAAGTAAATTTTACTCCAACAGCATAAAGCTTGCAGTCCACCAGACTAAAAATCGAGTGGACCGACCTTGAAATGAGCAGGCAATGGACTACCTGTACCTGAAACTCTAAAATAGCCCCGGCTAATCGAAAATGCAAATGAGCGCCGACCTTGCTCCTCGCGTGAACAGTCCATCTTGAACCTCGATCATCTCACCTACTCGCCCTCTGTGGCCCACTGCTTTTTAAGTTGGGAAATGTGAGATTCACAGCACCTGTATCTCTAAGTTACGTCCCTGGAAATATTGTTCATGCTGAAAAGTTCTGTTTTTGGCTCAAACGGGACTTACACATTTTGTTATATTGCCGGGATGGACACCGGCAGTACACAATACAACATGCTTGAATGGCTGAACGTTACAACCATCACTCACTTCGGTGCAAGATAGGCAGGAGTCACTGTTTTAAGAACAGTGGCAACTAGACCGGTGTTCATTAAATGCGAAGTTCGCAACGGACAAGCATAGTCAATGCGACTCTGCGCCTTCATCAAAATACATTCACTTGTGAGAGGTGTGGCCAAGCAGATAGGTGACATGACACAGTTTGAATGCAGCTAAAGGCATGATTGCAAACAAATTATTAAATACGCTTTTCTTCTGCAATTCCTCAAAACATTGGAAAATAAGGTCCAGGGAAAAGAGTGTGGAATGTGAGTGACTTTTTTTTTTTCAAGAAAAGAGGGCAGATATTCGACTGCATCATTCTTTTGCTTGTTATATCATAGGCCTTCTGGTCGATACAGGCATCTCACCCATTTTCACAGTTTTTCAAAAACAAAACTAGGCCTGGGCTAAAAATCCGTTCCGCTCGCGGAAATTGCGATATTTTGACATTTTCGCGTTCCGCGGAGAGCGCGAAAATGTAAAAATTTCCGCAATCCGCATTTTACCGGAAAATTTTTGCTTGCTCGCGCTGTAAAATAATACATTCTTGCGTGCGCGCGATCGCCTTACCTGAATCCCTGCGTTCGCCAACAAGTTTTCCCGATCCGGTCGCGTTCTCCACGAGATGTTGGATTGTTGGTAGCCATTTGCGCTGTCACGCGACAGTTCGCGCCCGCAGTAACATCATTCGTCGCGCGATCACGTCTTTCTTCTCGCGATCATGCACCGCGAGACAAGTGAAAACAAGATGGCCGCGCCCGCAAGCAACCGCATGGGTAAGTTGGCGAGCCACGACCACGCAGAACATACCGCGAACGGGCGGGAAAAAAACTTCTGCATTTTCGCGATATTTCCGCATGTCTGCGGAGATTTTTAACATTTTCGCGATAAATTGCGAAAGTGAATTTCGCAAATTCTGCCCACTCCTAAACAAAACATCCCATAAGAGATATGTGTCCTATTTTCACACCCATCATGGGGGGCATCTGAATGAGTGGAAGCAAAGAATTTCATTTTTTAGAAAAGCACTAAGTTACATGTCAAAGTTAAAATAAAGCCATGAAAAAACCTAAGCAGAAGGAAGAAAGTTTATGGATGGCCGCTGCAGATAACCATCTGTGGATGTTATAGCTATTACAATTCAGTCACATGAATGCCACAGAAAGCAGTTAATATGCACACAGACGGTGTATGTCGCAACTAACTACCCACCACAAGACTGTTCATTCAAAGGCTATACGAATCACTTCAAACCACAAGAGTGATGCTTGTGTTTTACATGCCCCTGCCAATTTGTTCAATATTTATTTTCTCGAGCTATAAAAAAGTTAGTGACATTATAACTCACAAGTATTCACCATATCTTTTATTTTCAAAGAGAAAGTCGAAAGCTACATAAAACTTAACAAAAGTGCACTACATAATTCAGATGATGGAACATTTAAAAACATATTATAACAAAATAAAGAAAAGAGAAAAAAAACACAAAATATACAATTTAAAGGGTTCAGCTAACAAAGACTGACCACTGCTGTCCTGCGGTGGATACTTCTCCGAAACTTCATTACTTAAAGACAAGCACTGGCAAAGCCAATAGGTCTTGGTTAATGTGCCAGCATATGCCAACAGGGGTTGTACATGCCATTGTTTACAAATTAAAGCCAGACATCTTGGCTTGGAAATGCTGGACATCAATGTGATGTCAGTAGTGCAAGCTGTGCGCATGATGTCAGGGATCTTAAAAAGAAGCTGTATGCAGGACAGTGTTCATGCAAAAGGTGTTATCTAGAAAATACTTTTGAAAGAGGCATAGATGGTAACATACTCAATAATGACGTGTAAAGTCTGTAAACTTCATTTAATTCTGGAACCATAACAAAATGTGCACTCATCCCCCTCTTTCTCCCCCCAAAACTACAAGTCTCAAGCGCTAGCTTACACAAACTACGTGTATGGATTCTTCACTGGGATCGTCAGCTAGGATATACTTATATGTAAAACACACTTTTAGACGACGGCCTTTTTCTGGAAACCTAGGACATAGGACAATTGCCCAACCTTCTTGAATATCCAGTAGCTAAAACTGCATGACATTTTTGGGACCTGGCTTTTTCTGCAAGGTCACCCCAGATTGTTGCTTTCCTTTGCTTAACCCATTTTTGTTGGCTCTTCGAACTCAGTGCACTTTAATCCTGTAAATCAGTGTTAAAGTGCTTGTGCTCTCCCTCCTAAACTTGGTCAAAATGATGTACACCTGATGGATACATTTAATTTACTTATATGCCCCTAGTATATGATACTACCTGTACCCAGGCCTGTAATGAAATGCTACCAGTGGGCTACAGCACTCATTGTGCCTCCCACTAAAGTAGCACCGTGAAACGGTTGTATGAGGCTATCCTGCATACGTTTAGCACGCATGCCTTTACAACGTCATTCTGAATTCAGACTTCTTCACGGTACAGAACTGGCAATACTTTAAGTATCTGAGGACCAGCATGCTATCCTCGATCAAGGTGGTAAGGCGGAGCTCATCCTAGGAGATCTCACTACAGCCTTCAAAACATTTTTCCATTTCAAAATTATCCACTGACTAAACCAATGAATTTAGGACAAAGCTCTAGACTGGCTTTCATCCTTCCTTTCGCTTCACACTTGGACAGATCGCCCACCAGCTTTCCGCTCCTCACCTTGCACCCTTGAGAGTGGATTATCTTCCTTGAGCTCTACTCTCTTCAACTACTACATTTCACATCTGACAAGCCTCGTCTGTTCCTTCGGTGTCAGACTTATGTCATAAACAGAGAGCACACAAAACATTGTGTTGTTTGGTGATGACTTCCATACCATGGCAGGGAATATTCACATCTACCTGCCTGGAGTTGCATTTTGGATGGGCTCCAGCTGCTTCAAGTTCAATGGAGGCAAAACCCAAGTACTCATTATTGGAGGCCCTCCCTCCATTGGGTCTTCTACTTTGTGAAGCTGAAACTAGATCAAGATCCTATGGTGAAGCTGCTAAAAATAATGGCTTTATATTTGACTGCCACTTTATTCTTCAGTCCCAATCAATGGAGTCTCTTCTTCTAGCTTGTTTTACATCAGAATGCTCCTAAGGTCTTGCTTCTGCTTCCACTAGAGTACAGTAGAACTGTAGTTCAAGCTAATATTAGTCAATATCTTGGTCTTCCTAAAATCCTAACTGCAAGATTCTAACTCATTCAGAACAGAAAGACCAGAATCATAGTTGGTTGTCCTCCCAGGTCCTCCATCTATGAGGAAAATGGATAGTTCTTGAAAGCCTTAGAATAATTAAAGTGAAGGTGATGACAACGAGCCAGTGATTGTCAGTGTGGAGGGTGGCTCAGAGGACAATAAAAGGACACCTTCCATTGAACCTGCTCAGAGGGATGCGGCTCCACAGCCACCCGCTTCCATATTTGTAAGACTCCTGTCAAGAGCTGCATCCACCACTACCACACTGGCAGTATTGCCTTCTTTGTGAACCTGGCTGTCAAGAAATTAGTGCTTCAATAATGTATGGTACGACTCCTACGTAGACACCTGGCAGATGTCCAGGACAGGAACTCCACATGCCATTGCAGAGGTCGTAGCAGTGTACCTGGTGGAATGGGTTTACAGATGTTCTCGAGGCTCCTTTTTGGCAAATGGAAAACAAATCTTAATGCAGAGCACGATCCAATAAAAGATGGCTCTCTTCTGCACTTCCTTGCTTTTCTTTGCCTCAATGAACCCCGCAAAGAGATGATCATCCACATTGTTCTTTATTATGATGGATGTACAGATCAGCGCTCTTTAGGGGCCCAAATGAGGGATGCTCTCCTCCGCCTCCTACCCTTTGAGAGGTGAGGTGGAACATAGAACGCTGGCAGAGCTATGGTTTGACTGAAATCAAATAGTATCACAACTTTTGGTAAGAAAAATGCTAAGGTCTGCAGTACCAGTTTGCCTGTAAATAAGGTGATGTATGACGGGTCAACATAGAGACCCTGATGCTCAATAACTCACAGTGCAGTGGGGATGGGGACGAGTACAACTGTCTTGAAGTTGAGGAGCCACAAGGAATAGCAGTCAAGCAGCTCAAAACGAGTGCACATCATATCTGTGAGGACCAAGTTAAAGTCCTATTGCATTTTGAAAATGAATCATAACTGGCGAGTTAAATAATGAGGGCTGGTCCAAAAGAGCAGAAAGGTTCCTTAAACTGTACCCAAAGCAAAGCCTTGCTGGGCAAGTGACAAAACAAACAACAGAACGTTAGATAAATTGGCGTGGAAGGGGTTAATCTGGCATGTGCCACAAGTGAATTCTGCATTTTGCCCAAACAGATGAGTTCCATCAAAGGGTGTGTCCATGAGGGATGATTGGACATTATCTGAAAAAACAGTGGACCACAACCAAGCATGTCAGAGAACAGCAACCCTGGCGTCAATGGTCTGCTCAATGGATTTGGTGGTGTCCAAGCCGCAATTAATTGTGAACTCAGCTGCATCATGAACATCCTGTACGGCTTGAGCTAGGACAGACAGGAGATTTTCTGGAATACCTGGGAGGACTTGGGCCACTGATTCCCAAAAAATGTGGGTATAGCGACCCAGTAGGCAGCTGGCATTCACATATCTGAGAGCCAAACTGGTGGAAAAGAATACCATCTTCACAAAGGTTTCCACAGATTTGGACTCCCTATCAGGGAAAGTAGTCAGAAAGGTATTTGGGTTTGTCCGACTTGTGGACACCTGCACCACCAAGCTTTCTGGAGAGGGGTGCTGAGACCCACAGACAGGGTTACTTGGGCAGGACAATGACATGGCGCAATTTGGCGAATGACTTGAGGGCCTGAGCAAGGATTATTGCACAGGCTCCAAGGAGGGTATCTTAAGTGCCTCATCGACGAACAAGAGTAGCTCAGTAGATGTTTTCTCCTGCTGCAGTACCTCCGTCAATACATTGGTTTTGACCAATAAGGTGGGAAGCTGGAAGTCAAGTACTTCTAAAGCCCTTTGAATTACCATTGCATAAGAAGCAGTCTACTCGATTGCAGGACAAGAGGTTGAGAGAAGGCCCGACTCAAGGGAAGTGTCAAGGCCACTGATTTCTTGAAGGTCATCATACCAATTTTCTTCATGCTATGGTTACCCTATTTCATCATCCGCACTGCAATCGCTGTCCAAATTTGTACCAAATAAGGAGTGTAACTCATGTGTCCTCCTTCGTGGAGGTGGCAAGTTAAGTGGTGATGCCGAGCTTCGATGGAAGCCAGGTGCTGCCTCCTTAAAGTTCTAATGATGCCAGCTCGGAGTCGGAAAGCACAATGGGCAGCTGATCTTCCAGCTTTGGTAGAGTCGGCATAGGTATCAAGGCTCTGGGAACTGCCTTGTAGAATGTCACTTTAGGAGGGGTTGGTAATGAAGCCACAGGAGGCCCAGTGGTAAATTCGGAGGGTCCAACTGGTGCAGAGGATTAACCTGCAGGTGGTATACAAGATGGGGACCCCTCAGCTTCTTGGGGTCCATAAGTGACCAGAGAGAGTCGGTAAGGATCCAAAGCATCCCAGTATGGTCCTGTTGAACACTTAGAACTGCCTCAATGTCGTAGATAGCTCCAGAAACTCAGGTTGTGCTGAGACATTTTGCGGATCATGACTCAGAGGTCGACCAACTTCGGGAGCGAGATCAAGAGGCATAGCATGCCCTTGGGCCTTCTCAGGAGTATGTGAGTGGCGGGAAGGGGCCGAGTCCCACTTGGATCATTTATGAGTTTTCTTTGACTTACCAGAAGACTTGAAGTGAGATGACGACCAACCTCGGGAACGACTCCTGCGACTTCTGGACTGGGAACGGGACTATGACTGACCCTTCAACTTAGACTGGTCTTGTCATAGAATCTTCCATTGCAGGGCAACATAGCGCTTCATCTCTTGGTTCCATATAGAATTTGAGTTCATAGATGCATGGTCAATTCAGGCCTTAGAGTTGTGGCTCGACTACAGGCACCACAGGCAAACCTGTTGAGGAACTGCCACAGACATGTGTTTGCAACAGTCGTTACAGGGTTTTCCTCCTATCATCTTAGCAAGTGACATTTCCCTTTCACACTGTAAATTGTTTTGTGTAAAAAAGTTTCTGAAAGAGATGACAAGTAGTACGGGATCCACGTCTGGTGGGTGGAAAGAAATAAACTGACGTAAGTGTAACGGAGTAGCACCTATGTAGGCCCCACATGTCATTTGTGGAGTGGAAAGGCATCCGTATGGAACCACACAGGACCACATGCTGGTGCGCAGAGGTACGGCTCAAAAGTTTCCGGATCCAGTTTGACACCTGGGGAATATTCAAATGTTGAGTAATCTACAGTTAGAAGTCTCTATCAGAAAAAAAATAATGTTCTAACCTTTGAAGCAAAACGTAAACTTGGCTGTTTATTTAGCTCTCTTATTCCTATCTTAATGCTCTAGTGCTCAAGCACCAAGTTGGGTAACAGTAGCAGCATACAAATAATTTAACATAACATAGTATTATCTCACATAATAAAATAAATAGTACTTATTCAGTTGAATTGTTGTAAAACATTCACACATCCTCATACAAGACATCAATTTATTAGTAGACTTGTGATAGCGTGCAGTCATTTAATAAACCTGCTTACACCCTTTGATAAATTGCCAAGTGGATTGTAAGTGGGTGCCTGACCAGTCTAGAAATGTCCCACAATCCTGAAAGCAAAAGACACACAAATGATGGATGGAATGCGGAACAAATCAAACATTCACCCCCAGTCAAGAGATCTGGGTTAAATCCATCATACTTTTGCTCACTATGACACCCCAGTGTATAGACTCAGCCATAAGCAAATCAGTCTTGACGTGGGTCCAGTGTTCACCATGCCACTGGAATCAAGCTAGCCTGGCTGATAAAGGGTGATACCGCGAAACCGGTCCCGGGATGCTCGTTTCCGGTCCAGGTCCACCCGACGTGGCAGTTCGGGCTGGACTGTTCTCATGGGGAGCAGTGTCAAGAATGATTTGCATATGGCTGGGTTCAAAATGGAATGGCATGGTGTGCAAAATAAACGATAGATTTAGGCCCAGATCTCTGTACTGGGGGTGAATGTTTGACATTGTTCAGCATTCTGTCCATCAATTGTTCTTTTTGCCACAACCCTGAGAGGCATCACCTGTAAAAGTGAGGCCCTCGCCTTGTGAGGGCGCATCATAGGTGAAGGGAGGAGTTAAGCAGAATTGATTAGAGAATGATCACCAATCTACATCCTAAAGTGCCCCAGGAGTAAACAGTAGGTGCTCTTGAGGACGTGTAAGGGGAGTTAAATTGCAAATGGGCTCCGAACAGACACACACAAGATTTAAGCCATTTTGGAAAAGTGGATTTTAATACTAAATAGTCAATGCTGTATGTCATGCTTTATTGATCAGATTGTGAAAATATGACAAAGAATTGAATGAGTGTCAAGTGACAATAGATAGTCTGAAGTAGGTGGAAGGATACACCCAAACACCTAACTGAATGATGGTGAGACTGAAATGCTCATGTGGGCCAATTCAAGATATGTTTGACAATGTCTCCAGATAATGGCTAAAAGGTCCCGGGCCAGAGAAGGCTGAAGGAAGCTGACACAGTCCCATTATATGGATATATTTCTTTTAAAAACATGTTCTAGTATGTACTTTGCAAAGTCAACATGACTAAAAGAGAATTTTGAAAGGAGAGATCAAATGATTACTGGTTGTCCAGAATGTTAACGCCACTACAGTTCGTTCATAGAAACACCACATAAGGGTTCAGATTATGGAAACTGACCTGGTGCCGTGCCAATTTGCTATGTTCTGCCCAATTCTGATCTTGTGCCGGTAACTTTGCTGTGACATTTGCGGGGGCAATCGGCACATAAGGTGAAATTTGCCTGATTTGATCAGTGTTAAAACAACCTTTTCTACCAGTCGGTCTGTGTAATTGTTGGTTCATGACGGCGGTAAAACTGCCAGGGACCAGTGCAAAATTACCTGACACTGTTGCAACTTATGTGATCTGGGACAGGGCACAGAGTTGCAGAAACTTCACTTACCACATCTGGCAACTGTTAGATTTCTAGTGTCTACAGCTGGACTAGATAGAGATATCTTGTTTTTCCCTAAACTAAGCAGTGCTGTAAAAGTTTGCATGCCTCCTTAAAAAAAGATTTCCAGTAAAATAAGCGGATTTCATTTAATTTGTATTTATTTATTGTAAAAGGAGTCTAGATTGTGCTATATCTTGCAAAACATCTTGGATGCAAAGATGGCAGTCTTCAAGGGATATTATAGATAAATTAATACATTTAGCAGGTATGCTTTCACTTGTCAAAGTTCCCAAAAATGTAAAACAAAAAATAGGGGATCATACAGAGATGCTATGCACAACAGTTAACAAGGCGGTTAATAAAGGGTGTGGCTATAAGATACTTGCAGCCGTTATATCTCTGGACAAACAACATTCCATAGTTGCTAAAAACTTCCACATAGGCTGTACAGAGACTACTTTGATAATGAAAAATGTATTCGGCAGAAACACCAATGTATTCTGGATGGTCACTGGCTAACTAAAGTGGGCCCAACCTACAGACTGTTCTAACATAGGGAAGCCAATTTGAGACTAGCAGCAAACAATGCATGCACCCAGCGGTTACAAATGAAAAAGGATACTTCAGTGTTATCACTTTTTCCCAGAAAATTGCATTATCATCTACAGTCCTGCCTAGGTTCACCTTCGAACAGCTGCGCTCGGTTTACGATCCAACCATTGTTTGCTCCAGTCACACTGTGATCTCCATAAGGTACTTGGATCAAACCAGAAATTCTGCTTTTGGATTCAGGATAACATCTATAAATGATCTACATATCATAAAAATACCAGAGGCAGGGCAATCTGTGTCTTATGTGACCACATAGAGGATTGAATTGTATTTGACCAAAGGGAGATACCAGCTCCTAAAGTGAACTAACTCACCAACCAAATATAATTTATTAACCAGAAACCACTCCATTCTGGATAGGAATGAATTAGGAAAGTTATCTAGAACTTTACCTGTTCTCATGGTTGGTTGTTTATGAGCAGATCATTGGTAACTTAAATATTAAATTGGCCGCTTTGCAGTGGCCGTATTACACTTTTGGCATTTACACCTTTCTCATACTGAGATAGGTTTACGTTGTCCCCCTTGGCATGATGTTGGTTAGTATGGATGAACTTTCACTAGATGGAGGGTAGTCAGATCCTAACTAGTCCGCCATCTTCATTTATTACCATTTTCTTCACTGTCCCCCGTTCTGCTGACTCTACCAATCAATCAATCAATCAATCAAAAGTTCATTATTTAGTCAATAGTTTACAAAATACATTTAGAAAAAACAATTGCCCACAAAGCACAGAATAGATTCAAAAGATAGTTATACGCCAATCAATATCCCTGAAAAATGCCATAACATGCATGCACAAAATAATTTAAAAAGATTATACAATTTTCCAGACCTCAAGGTTTTAAAAGACACAATTAAAGCAAGTGATAATAGACCTCCCCAAAATAAAAGCACAAATGAGTGCTGCAAACAGGTAGTGAAAATCAAGCAACAATTAACAGGACTGAATCATGGTGCCAACGTAATTTCATAGTGTCCTCCACCATCTGATGGCAGTCTGAATGATCTTAGCCACGTCCAACAAATATTAATCAATGGTAATGACTGTATATTAATAGTATGCATGCCTACATTGCCTTATATATTCCCATATCTCAAAACTGGCACCAGGGAACACTTCCTAATTGGTGCATAAAATTTACAAAAAAAGTATAAAATGTATTGTATTTGAAGGATAACAACAGTCATATGCACCTACTGGTAGGCTGTCATGGTAAAGACAAGGTTCAGGAAAAGCGACCAAAAAATGTACCATGCTTGGCCTTCGTTGTGTTAGTAGGAATCTATGGTGACTATTGTGGACTCATACAAAGTAAGGCTCCATGCCAACAGAAGTGTTAACTATCATAAGATTTGCCACAGTATGCTTCTGGCACTCATTAGGTTCCCTGTTCATCTTGCGCAGGTCCACAAAACGGGCTTTAACTAGATTGTTGCACGATGAGTTGAGAGACATCAGGTCAGAAAAGAATTCAAGTAAATTCAAAGTAAAAAAAAGACAATTTTAATCTATCCTAGCCATTGAATCTTCATAGCTTTATCAGATTTCATGAAATCTGATAGTGCCAAACAATTAAAAGCAGTTTCCTGCTCAGTCCAAATAGACAGGCACAGTAGAAGTGGGTGAAGCTTAATCAAATCCCTTATGTAGTTTACCCCCAGTCCTCCCAGTTCAGTGTGGCACAGATAGGTGGAAGTACTCTGTGGAACAGTCAGGAGTCTGCTCAGAAACCCATTCTCTAACTTTTGCGTGGGTGGAAATTCACGGATACCCCAAAGCTCAGTGCCATGAGTGGGAATCGACAAACATTTAGATTTCTAGATCGCCCCAATTGTTTTCATTGGTTTGATGCCAAGTTTCAATGTAATATTAAAGAAAGCCTCCACACTTCTTGTTTGCAGACTTCATGCACCCAGTGTGTTCCAAATGCAGGGGTCATCAAATTGTACCCTCCGGTATGGCAAAATGGAATAAGGACTTGTTTTAGTGTTATTGACTATGTGTGACATAGATTTTAATGTTTTGAACTATTAGCCATTATATAGGTCTTAGAGTTATTTGCTGTTAAATCTAACTTCACCATAAAAATTGAAAATTGGTCCAATATACTCTGTAACTCGGGGGGCAGCTGAGCTATGAGAACCACATGTTGACTTAAAGGAGGACAGGTATGAAATGGCTGGCTACATGAGGGATATCAAAACCAAATTTTAACAAATGTTTATCAAGCCCATTCATATATAAAGTAAGCAAAAATGGTACAAGTCCGCAACCTTGCCTTACACTCCCTGTTAGTTTAAAAGGAGTCATGGTGTCACCATTTGGGCCAAAGCTGACGCGAGTCATCGCCTCTTTGTGCAGTTGCCTAATAAAGTTGACAATGTTATCCTCCATCCCCAAATCATGCATAATATCCCAGTGTTTTGAGCAATTTCCATGACTGAATACTGAACTAAGATCCGTGAATGCTAAGTAAATGCTCCCCTCTTTGACTATGCAATTTATTTATAGGGAAGTATAGGTTGAGGTGGTAAGCAACTGAACCGAGGCCAGCTCTGAATCTGAACTGTACGTCAGACAAGACATAATTGTCTTGTGCCAAGTCTCCATTCAGTGTAAAAGAATCCTGACCATTAGTTTCGCAGTCAAATTGATAAGAGAAATTGGGCACTAGCATTTAGGATCGTCTTTATTGCCAGTTTTAAAGATTGGTATGATGGTTGTGTGATTCCAGGAAGGAGACGGTCTTCAATAATGAATGTTCTTAAATACATTTGTCAAAAGTGTCAACATTATACCTGAAAAGATAGACTGGGACCCCACTGGGGCCCACTGCCTGTTCCTTGAGCACCCATTTAAAGCAGTCATAACATCCTGAAGACCTAACTCAAGGCCTTTGAGTCGCTCCTCCACATTTTCGCTGGTATCAATACCATAGTCATCTGGGGGAAAGGACCCACCATAAACCCCAAAGAAATGATTAACCCAGTCATCAGAGAGGATGACAACATCCAATGGAGACTCCGATGAGTCCTTGACATAGGGTTGGTTAACTACCTGCCAAAATGCACAAATATTTTGCTGAGCACGGGCAGCTAAAAGCGACTCTACCAATCGTTGTTCGTTCTCTTGGTTCTTTGTGACATTTTTGCCCTACTCCTGATTTTATATGTACAGCAACCAAATGTATTTTTCACAAATTAAATGGCATACGTGACTGCGTGCCCACATACATTATTACAGTCTACTCAGACAAGGGCATTTTCTGTTATTTCTTTGATTGTTAATGGCATATCCCATTATGTTCCAGGTCTGTGAAGGCGAGTAGGTTGCCGGCAGTGTCCCGTCGACTCAAGTGTCCCTTCAACTGCACTAGACCCTCCATTGTGACTAAGGAGCACTGTTCCACCCACCTTGTGGTGGTTTTATTGTGCTGCAACCATTCTGGTGCAGCCTCATTTAACAAGAGCGACTATCCCTCATTAGAAGGGTGGTCCCTTGCCCCTAAGCGGGCGCTTAGTGACACCATTTTTTGGGGAGGCCCTGATGAAGTGCTGCCCGATCCCTGTGCTTATTAGGCATAAGACATGTTGACTTCACTCTGATAACTTCTATCTTTGTACATCGTGACATCACAATAGCATCACTGTTTTTACTCAGCCCTGTTAACCACCCACTATTAAACTTGTTCTTAGATTAATAGAGGCTATTTTAGATACCCTTCACTCTACACCTAATATTTTTCTCATAGAGCCCCCCCCCCCCCATGCATTCACCTTCAGGGCATTACCAGATCAAAAGATCTCCGATAAAGAGCCCCCAGGCCCGTCGTATTGCAGTACCGGCCAGACAAGGAGAGCCCAATGATGAAGCATGACACCCTAACAGGTGTGTGAAGGCATTAAGATTTGAGTTTCATATCTCCCAGCGACAGAAGCACTAGCTACGTGTACCCACCTTAGCGCCCATCTGGCTGACGAGGAACTACTCCTACCTTGGATTACTAATGTCCCATTATGTAACACACAAAAAAGTGTTACAATACCTTCACACCAAATGGGTGGATAAAACGCATCTCACAGACACAGAATCTAAAATATTGAAAAAGGACTGGGTTGGTATGGTTGCTAGAAGCAGTAGGACAGCTACTAACCAAGATACCCACATAGATTACCATAGTTGTTCTAAAAATGTAGGGTCACTGTGTTGCTTAATAAACGTGTCCCCACAGGACTGAAAAGAAATTGACAGATAAAGAGGAATATTTTATCTTTATACAACTGAATATTCTAATCAGGATATTAATTGTAGGATTGTGATATGCACCTAACACTTACAAACAAGGCTTTTGGGAAAAACGTTTCAGAATGTGAACTTAATTTGGACAGACTTCCTGGCCCTGGATCAACTATTGGATAGGGCTAGGTGCACTGCTGATAGGGCAAAACTGCAGAACCTACTGTGTGATCAGACCTTAATTGATGCATGGAAACTTTTGCATCCCAATGACAAGAATAATACTTTACTTCTGCCTGAACAACACTAATGTTTTATTACATTACTGTTTAGTATCAGATGTCACTTATTGTGAAATATTGGCAGAAAGGGACAATGACCATAATCCTGTGACATTAGGGCTATACTTGGGATGCGTTGCTCCACCGCACACTCAAAGGCGTATGAGACCTACGGCATACAGATACCGTCATAGTACAAATGCTCTTAGGTCACATGTCTATGTTTACAGCTCGGGAACTAAGGGGTCAAAACATCATCACAAATAATATGGGAAACAGGCAAAGCCTGATGAACAGGATTTCTCATGAGGAACCAGCTATTCATAAACATCAAAAGAGGGAAGAACAATCAATATTGAAATCCAGGGTCAGAGAGTTAATAGATTATTGTGTAAATGATCCTATGATCCTGGACTTGAGTCCAAACAAGCAACTGAAATAGCCAAAATCCAGTTGAATTCCCTCTTGACCTTGCAAGCTGAGAAAGCTCGAACTAAATCCAAACAGAGTAGGTACGATCATGTAAAAAAAGAAATATGAGATCCATAGAACACCGCGGATATGTTTAGTTTCCTCCAGAGATTTTGGATAATGAAAGCATCTAAAATCTTCACGGGCACTGAGGAATTACTGAGTGGCAATCAGACTCCTGAATTACTGTTTTCCTTTGGTTATTCCTCATTTCTCAGGGGACCCTTATGGTTCCACTGCTAATCCCTGAATCTACCCCCATGCCTCATCCACTCCCAAGAGCAGACTTCACGGGGCCAAAACTGGGCATTTACATTGAAGGCGTTGGTCTTCTTCAAATTTGTTAAAGACAGCTGATAAATACCATATGTGAATATTGAAAAGTAGCTATGTTGACTGCTAGGATAGGGTCACCTTTCACATACAGTTATGAGAGACTCTGTATGGCGTTTTACCTGCTGAAAACGTGTGGTGATGTTTACTTCTATGCTAAAGTAGGCCTCCAGTAAGAGGACATCTTTCATTGATACCTTTGCTAATAGGATTTGAAACTTCAGGTAAAGCGGATAGCAAATCGAAATCCAATTCATGCTCTATGAACTATGGGCATGCCAATAGTCCTAAACACCACACAGTTGTTTTAGAAGCCATACCGATGTACCTTAAAGTGGAGAAAATAGAGGTTTCTGGCTATCACACTTAAGGATGGTAGCAAGGCAAAACGTGAGGTCAACTATGGCAGCACCAGCTTGGGCACAAGAGCCTTCCACAACCAGTCAATTTTTCCCAAATAGTGGGACATAAGTAAATATCCCTTAACGTGCCGATCACCATTATTTGCAGCAACCATTGATAACCATGTTGGTTCTTACTATTGTCTCACAGGAGGTCACATTTATAAAGTAACTGAGCTTGGAGTTGTTAAAAATTTGAAATAGAGTCTGAGAGTGATACATCAAAGGAGTACGGAAAACCAGCTAGGCGATGAAATGTGGCTGAATACCTTTTGTTGGTTGCTTTTCGGGACCATTATGCCTCCTGTCTTTTGGACATTATGTCTCTTTAGAACCTGAAGCAATTTGTGAATAAACCCACCCACTCTGCTGGTCATCTGCATGATCCAATCTTTTCTAATGGTTGTAGCAAGGTTGCAGAGGTTCTGAGCAATACCTGGGCGGACCACTCTACAGTGTATTTTTGCTAAAATACACGGCTAGAGGGGTCGACCTCGAAGCCGGGGAACTGGGTTCGAGTCTTGACGGGGACGCTTAACATTCTATGATTCTAGGCAAAACACAATCTCCCCGTGCCTAACAAAAATGAATGTGTCTGTCTGTAATGCAACTGGTGCTCATGTAAATCGCTCTGATACCCTCAGGTCAAGTTTGCTCTATATAAAACTAAAACCAAAATACAATTATATAGGAGTGGGTGTTATTTTTAAAACACTAAGGCCTCGCATACGAGTCCTGCATGTATAATGCGTTAATTTTCGCTTAAAAAATAAAATACCCTGGTGACTGTCACTTATCGGATGCCATTAATAACACCAATTTTTAGTTTCTCTGTGTCAATGGGGCAGAACGTGCGAATTTTGGTGACTGCAGCATGAAAATCCGCATGACCAGGTATTTACCAGACTTTTTTCATCCTGTAAATTTTGACTGGATTGGACTGCTGAAAATCTGAATTCAGTAAAATCCAACCAGCTCATAGCTATCAGCATGTGTGTAAAAAGATTTGTAAAAGTGTTGGAATTTAAAGTGCCATTTTTGATCGAGGCTTGAATTTGTCCTGAATATATATAAACACACTTAACTTCTAAAAACTGCTTGTAGGAAGAGACTAAAAAGGGATAGAACAAAATAAACAGTGCTTGTTGTTTGCAATAAGTCCGCGTGACTAAATAAGAAAATATCTCAACAGCATCAATCACGCCTCGATCACAAGACGTTAAGTAGGCTTGCGATGTTTTTTTTGTTTATTGCAAATGTTGGGCATTGTGCAGGACACTTCTTCAAGAAGCCAATCGAATCGCCAGGTGTACACTTGGAGTGACTGCACCTGCGAAGTTAGGGCCTCTTTCCGAGTTGTGCCGCTCTGATCTCCTAATGAATTACAAGTTCTAAAATGTGTGAAATTGAACCCAGTAGAACAACTTTTCCATTCACGTGAGGTTTGCGGAAAAGGACCCCGAGACCAGAAAAAATGTGGTAAACAGCCTTGATTTCTGGGATTTTCAAGCCTCAAATGCATAGTGGCAGGTAAATGGGTTGGTGAAACCCAGAGACGTTTTAAGGGATGGGCAAAGTGGGGCCTGCCCCAGGGCCCCAGCCTTTCAGGGGGCCGCCTGATAGAGACAGCTCTGTTCTGCATAGAGTCTTGTCCTGATGACCTTGAATAGTTCTTAAACAGATTGTTTTAAATACCATTTTCCTTCAATTTATTTTTATTTTTTAGTGTGAGTGATGTATTTGAGTCTTTTACTGACATTTCACAGAGAAAAGTTTGTTTTTCAAAACTATGCAACAATTATGAAAAAGCTTGTTTTAGATCAAAACACGACCTAACATTTGAGGAAAAGGAGAGGTTCACAAAGATTATTTGCAATCAAATTAATGAGCTGTTGCTGCATTGTAAAACTGAAAAAACACGTTACTATCCCTAAATATAAGATGTAAACAATAATTTAAAATTGGACCCGTGTGCCTGTGCAGAGTGGGTAAAGAGGGCATGAAAGAGCTGAAACTGGATCATTAATTCAAAGCTGGTTCGAACAGGGCCCCCCAAAATCTGTTTGTCCACTGCCCCCGTAATTCTAAAGATGTCCCTGGTGATACCGGCCGAAATCAGCAATACCAAGTAGGTGGGGTATTACTACCCTATTATCCAGGCTAACTAGGAAACAGGGGCTGATCATAACATCAGAAGTCTCTCAGCTTTTGGAATTAATGGCACTGTGAAAACCCAGCAGGTATCGGAGCATGGCTGAACAGTGGAGTGGCGAGTGTGCCAGGGCCCTAGTGCAGGGAAGGAAATGCCCCCCCCCCCCCAGCTGCTGTTTGAACCGTGAAACACAGAACACAGGACAGCATTAGTCAATGGGATCCTCAAGACTCTAGGCCCTGGTGTCACTGTGCCTGCTGTACCAATGGAAGTGACGTTCCTGTATCTCACGTCAAGAAGGGGAGGAGGTGGGGTAGGAGTGACTCACCCCACAGCGGCCTTACTGTTGCCCAGCTGATTCCATCAACAACTCATGAATTTCAGGAATTCACATCATTTCCTATGGAAAGAATGAAAACTGGACTGAGTGAGAAGGAAGGAAGTGTGCAATATGGCACCTCCTGAAACAACTTTCAGCTCTACAATTCCCGACACAAATGAGAAGCCAGAAAGTACGGCATTGCCGGAGCTTGGACAGCTTTCACTCGCCTCCGTGAGTCAGCATGACAGAACTACTGCTCTAAGAAACCCACTGAGGTAATTAACATTCAGCTGCTATGCGGATATGGCATAGTTATAGTGTTTTGAATGCTGGTTCAACGTGGAACTTACCTAGCTATGGTGCAAAGTGGAAATGACCGGGCAATAATCTACTGCTGATATGAAAAGAATTGACTGTGGTGCTTTAATGGTGGTGGTGCAATGTGTAGAGAATTTTTTCTCTAAGTGACCACCTAAGAAAATCTTATAATAAGTTTGAAGAAGTATTAAAATATCTACACATTCCATTCTTTTCAGATCTGGTCTGCGCTTGGTATTTAAAGACTAAGTCACAAAGAAATATATTCAAGTTTATTTTTAATAGAACAAGTACCAGATGTTCAAAGCCATTTTGCAGTTGCAAAGCACTTTTTGTTATGTAATAATCCCATTTTAAGATTTGGTAGAATGGGTACCGAATCGCAAACTGGGTTTAAAAATGCATAACAAATTGCTATTAGGTCATGTTTAGGGCATCTCTTACAAAGTTGCAATTCACAATGCAATGTATCAATCCAGTTGCAAAACATTGAAAATTTACTGATTGCGTTGGTAACCGATTCACAAAAGTGAAGAGGTCCCCTTGAGACCCCGTCCTCATTTTTGAATGATAAGAAAAGTGTTTGTTGGGGAAGGGGCATTAAAAAAAAAAAAAAAAAAAAAAAGCTATCCCAGACCTGGTGGTTTGCTGAACCAAGCAGACCTCTATCCCTATGAAGCCTACCAATCAGAGTTAGTTGCAATTTGCAACGTATCTCATGAATAGTAATGAGGTGAGTCAGATTCCAGATTGTGAATAGAAATTTTGCAAGCCAACATATTAATACATAGGTTAGTTTGCAAAATTCTGTTAAATTCACAAAAAGTCAGTATGCAAGTTGCGACCACTTTTGCGAATTTATTTTCCATACAACTGTCCAAGTGGCAGCTCCTCCGTTAAGGCTGAGGAGAGTTGCCCCCACTGCTATTTTTAGCGGTGCATAAAAGATAAAGAAAATGATAACAACAGGACATTATTATAATTATATTTTACTATGCAGCACTCGGGTGCGGCTGGGATCTGTGACACCAGAGCAGAGTGAGGAGTACTTTGCACACCTCTAAGTGCATATGTCGGCTTGGCTGACCCTCTGGGGCTGGCCAATCCGTCATGTGCACTTAGCATCTTCTCCACGGGGCTGTGTTGCACAGCCCTGTGGTGAACATGCAGAGCCTCCTAGCCACCTGACCGCCTGAGTGTCCAAACAGCCGCTCAGACCAGTCACGATGCTGCTCATGCAGTGTTGTGATAGGCTGGAAGAGTCTGGAAGCCTGGATGCTTCCAGCAGAGCTGAAGAGAATGGAGGAGAGGCGTGCGGTGGCGCAGGACAAGATAAGTTTAATTTTTTTTAATAGCTCCCCCCTGCATAATACCATAAAAAGGTTGCAGCAAACTTATTTTTTTCAAGTAGTCAGGGATGAATAACTTTTGTGGTATATACCGCAGATCAAGATTTGCAAAATATCACATTCAGCAGGAAGTCTTCAAAACCAGTTTGTTATAGCTCCCGAATCCATAGATACCAGCTATCTTAGTTTGGGGAAAACACTCTGGGTTCTGAACTTGGTGAAGCTGCACTCTTTGAAGCTTAGGATATAGATTTGAAAAAGGGACAATCACTCTTCTCTCTCTCCGCCTCATTCTGAGGATCATTCTACCTCAGAAACACAGTAACTGAGAAGTCTATGATCCAGGAGTGGAGCAAGCAAGGTAAAGTCACCTGTATCAAAGGGGTGTAGCATCTGATGAAATAAACATCTCACTGTTTCCAATGGACACAGTATCTGTTGTGCACTGCATCTGAATCTCACTGACACTGGTTTTGATGGGTATTGTATCTGATAATCAATGTATTTATTGGGTACTCTATCTCAAGGGCACTGCATCCGATGAGTACTGCTTCTTTCATGAGGTATTCCACTAAAATATCAAAAATAAAAATTCGGCTCACTTGGAGCAAGGAGGGGCAGGCACAAAGGCAGGGTAGTCAACCAAGGGGTTCGGCAGTCAAGACAAGACTGTTGGTTTTATTTTCGGAGGAAGTATTTTGGGATGGAAGGAGAGCTGAGGTCGTAGCTGATTCAGAAATATCTCCCTGTTGAATTAAGTGCTAAATTTGAGTGATGCACTGTACGACCGAATGTGCATTGGGGCTAAAGTATGGTGGCCACAAAATGTAGCTGACAGCATGCAGCACAGTCAAATTAAAGATTTTAAGTCTAGGGGTAAAAGAGTGTCAGTGGCACATCAGTTTTGAGGAGTTCAGAATTGTTGGGTACATGCTCTCTCCATCGCTCGCCCTAGTGCATGGTATCTAGCCCACCAACACTGGAGGTCACACTCCATCTGTGCACAAGTACACTGCAGGATCTAGTGGCTCCTGGAATAGCTGGAAAGGCCACACCCCTTAGCGCACAACGACGCTGCAGAACTATGGCATCTTCTGTTTTCTTACTCATTATGGCATCACACAGTGTGGCTCCTTAGGGTAATACAAGGATAAAAAAAATTCTAGCTGCCTGCAATGAAATTCAAGATGAAGTTGTGCCCTCCCTACTTTGGGACTGGGTGAAAGGTAGTGGAGCCCTGAATAAAGGGCAGAACCAATGAAATAAGTCACAAAAATTAGGCATGCCCAACCGTTCCAGGACAGAATTGGGGAAATGAGTATGACTAGGAAAACAAACCCACAACCCATGTTACATGGGAAGTGTTGGTGTCTGATGGGGAAGGATCTGAGAGTCCTGCCAGTGCTCCTCAGTACTGGACAGACCGACCATGAAGTTCCAGATCTGCCAGACTCTACCTGAAAGACAACTTCAGAAATAAAAGAGAAACACATATTCCAAGACACCCACTGTTCTTGGGGAGCCTTCCCAATCCAAACATGACTGCAGTTATGTACACATAGAACAATAACAGAGACAGGCCTATTATATGCATGCAAGAGAATCAAGGCTCCATGGGAAGAGAATGTATGAACCATGAAGCTAAGAGGGCTGTAGGAAGGTATATGAGATCACAACAAAGACCAGTTAGAAGAGAAAATATGCCAGGTCGAGGTCATGGAGAGCTAGGGTAATAGCTACATAGAAGTAAAGGTCATGACGATGTAATGACAGTTTCCATTTGCCCAATTATTGTGCATGTCCTACAATTTGCATCTATACAGTGGTTAAGTCTTAATTCAGCGCGTCCTACAAATGTGAGGACTACAACCCTCAAGTGTTGTCTTCCTACCTTTTATATTTATCTGCACTTCGTTTGACGCAGTCAGTCCTTTCTTGTTGTGTGCTTCACAACTATAAATTGCTGCTTCGTCAAGACCTAGGAATAAATAAATAAAAAGAATGCATATTAGCGCCTGGTTTCCAATAGTATTGCTTTATTATGTGTTGTCTCAGTAGTCGCTGAAGGCAGCAGTGAATCTCAAACCAGTTGGTCCACTCTTGTGATGTCACACCACAGAACTAGCGTGATGTCACAGCGGCGGAAAATGGCACCGTTCATTCAAATACCAGGTGACTCTGTTGTGACGTCTGGCATGTCCCCTCCCACCTCAGGCTCTGCGCTCTCCCACTATGCAGGCTGGGGGAAGCTGCGATGCACAGGTTCAGCTACTCCAGCCTCACCAGTAACAAGAGGTAAGACCAGGGCGCAGGAACTGTGTTGACAGTAACAGAGGAATGTTCCAGAAGATCTAACATTTCGTTTATGTTTTCAATGGTATCCCCTCCGTGCCCCTTCGCACCCCTTCCACTAATGGTCCACGGAGGCAGTTTAAGTGGGAGGGATGTATAGGCGGCAAGTCTCACCATAACAAGTATGGTTTTTAATCCCAAATCAGGCTTTATATGGTTGCGGAATACTGGCAACTGAAGTAAAATGGATGTAGTGTTACCTCTGAGAAAATACAACTCGTATCATCACCAATCTCACAAAATATAAGTGTCCACCAGGGTTCAATAAATGCATCTTTTCTTTTCAATATGTGCATGGGCTCACTCTCTGGGCAAAACTGCAACATCCATACTGTAGCCAAGACTATGATTTGCATATGGCTGGGCTCAAACTGGAATGGCATGGTGAGCCAAAAAACGATGACTTTCGGTCCAGATCTCTGTACTGGGTGAATGTATGACATTGTTCTGCATTCTGTCCATCAACTGTTGTTTTTGCATCTGTCACCCCGAGTGGGACAGGTATGCCCAGACGTGGGTCCCCTGCTCTCCATGCCACTGGAATCAAGCTGTCCTGGCTGAAGAGGGGTGAAACCCCAAAACCGGTCCTAGGATGCTTGTTTCCAGTCCAGGGAGGACCTGGCTTGGCAGTTCGAGCTGGACTGTTCCCATGAGGCACAGGGTCAAGACTGATTTGCATATGGCTGGGTTCAAACTGGAATGGCATGGTGAAGCAAAAAAAAGATGGATTTAGGTCCCGATCTCTGTACTGGGTGAATGTATGACATTGTTCTGCATTCTGTCCATCAACTGTTGTTTTTGCATTTGTCACCCCGAGTGGGACGGGTATGCCCAGACGTGGGTCCTGTGCTCTCCATGCCACTGGAATCAAGCTGTCCTGGCTGAAGAGGGGTGAAACCCCAAAACCGGTCCTAGGATGCTTGTTTCCAGTCCAGGGAGGACCTGGCTTGGCAGTTCGAGCTGACTGTTCCCATGAGGCACAGGGTCAAGACTGATTTGCATATGGCTGGGTTCAAACTGGAATGGCATGGTGAGCAAAAAAACCATGGATTTAGGCCCAGATCTGTGTACTGGGGTGAATGTATGACATTTTTCTGCATTATGTCCATCAACTGTTGTTTTTGCATTTGTCACCCCGAGTGGGACGGGTATGCCCAGACGTGGGTCCCGTGCTCTCCATGCAACTGGAATCAAGCTATCCTGGGGAATCAAGCTATCCTGGCTGAAGAGGGGTGAAACCCCGAAACCGGTCCTAGGATGCTTGTTTCTAGTCCAGGGAGGGCCTGGCAGTTCGGGCTGGACTGTTCCCATGAGGCACAGGGTCAAGACTGATTTGTATATGGCTGGGTTCAAACTGGAATGGCATGGGGAGCAAAAAAACGCATTCTGTCCATCAACTGTTGTTTTTGCAAGACTAGTTTATGTCACAGCACTCTAAATCAGTCCCACAAAACAATAAGAAAACTGTGACCAGTTATGTATTTCATTTGCTGACAAATTCTTAACCTCCTTAGAAGTTAGCACATCACTTGTGCCCTAAAGTTCATGCACAGGTTACTGGTCACAAGAAGGATATTATTTAAAGCTCTCTGCATTGCCCAGTAAGCAAACGACTGACCTAGACCAGTTTGCCTACAGGAAATTCAAGCTCTGCATCCAAAATAAGCAAAATTGGAACTTCAGATCCAGACTGGCAGCAATGTTAACCATCCCACCTTTCAAAAGAACCGTGATCGGCGGTTGCTCGTTTTCAGTGGAAATCTGCAAACCACTGATCTCTTCACCCAAGAACCAGTCATTTAACAGCCATTTTGAATTCAGAAATGCGAGCAAATATGACTTATCTCAAAATAAGACTCCAGCTCTCAAACTTATGATTTGAATCAAGCGATAAACACCCAACCATGCCAAACATGCATAGGAAAAGCACCCAGGCTCTCGAAGGTCAGAATGCTCCAGTGACTTCCTGTGACTTTGAGGCTCTATATAACTATACAGTACATTCCAATTCAATACAGTACAGGCTCAGTTCTTGTGTGTGCTTGAAACCTGACCTCAGCCACCTCCCAGGTGAAGGCAGAGCAATTTGACATTCATGTGAACAAACCACTGTGTGGAGCCTCCACAGTGGTGCAGGGTCAGCATATGTTTCTTGTGTCAGAGCAGTAATTCCCTAGAGTCCAACCATAGCTTGTTATCCATGTGTGTGACCCCAACGAGTCTTTGTGCAGCCACTTCCAGGATACATACCCTTTGATGCACATGTGACTACACCAACAATACGCTGCAAACATTGTCAATCATGCATGCGTGTGACCAGACGCCACATCATTCACTAAGGCTAGAGCCTGCAGAGCAGTGGCGGCTAGTGACATTTGAAAGTAGTGGGCGTAAGGGCAGACAACCAATTGGTCCTACTTGATGCCTCGCAGCTGCCCGCTTCGCTCGCGCCTTGCTGTTCCTGCTGCACCGAATACATGCACTAAGTTCATTCTTGGCCAAAGTCTGGAGCTTTTACTGCGTTATTTCTGCATCTGTGATGGTACCTTGTGCAAGTATTGTGACAACCTGTCTGTACTCCCGCTGAACGACCTGCTTCTGCTGCAATAAGCACATTTTTTGCCATAGCCTCCTGTCGTTCAGCGTGTGGTGCTTTTACTGTGTGTGACATCTGCACAACTGTGATGTTTTGTATCATGCCTAATAGCACCTCCCAAGCACAGCACTCAACATAGCCCCAAGTGATATAGTAAGCTAAGCCTTCACCACCTCAATAATACACGTATTAACCAATGTGGAATGCGCTAAAACCACATAATGGACAAAGAAATCTTGAAACATCACAGGCACATGCAGGTAAACAATAGGCCTCTATGCACGCCAGAAGAGTGGAATGGACAGCAGTGACTTTCTGCACATGCATCCATCCACATAACGCTTCACATAATTTATTAAAAGATCCACTGGGCCTCCTCCAATATAATTCACCAGTAAACACCCAGTAATCTACATTAACCTTGCTCGCTGCTCCTTAGTATAACTCGCTCTTATACAGTACGAAACACAACAAAGCACAATTGGAATCCGTTGACAAAAATCCCTGGAATTGATCGGACTGCGACATTTTATTTCCTTGTAAACAATCGAGAAGAAAACCTGCTGAATTTAGTCGCTAGCATTTGCTTTTAGGTATGTATTTGAACTTTCATCAACGAGATGCTGAAAAAAACAATTGTTTCTACTCTCAGTGACGTTATCCAGGTGGTCAAATCTGATGTGGGATGTCACTGAAAGGAGTTGTACTTAAATTTGGGAAGAGTACCAGTGAGAAAGCAGTTCGTAGGAAAAAATATAGTTTAAACATCATCAAAATAAACGCAATAACCAACTACTGGGAGGAGATTGGTAAGACCGTGAATAAGATTTTAAGAACCAACATAACTGTAAGTACGTCTCTTATCTTTTTTGGGATTCACAGTGGTATAGATGCTGATAGTAACAAATTAAATAAAAAACAGGAAAATTTACTCTTTGTATTAATGTTACTAGCCCGGAGAGAAATCTGTATTAACTGGGTTAAACCGATCGCTCCAAACTACACAAACTGGTTAAATTACATCATTAAAATCAATAATCTTGACAGAAACAGGGGCCATACGAAGAGAACAGATTTTTGGGAAATTTGGGAAAATTACTTCCAAAGCAATTAAATGTTTTTCTGGGTCATAAATAATAAATCCAATGATTAATGCGTAAAACCATAATACCAGGCAGAAATGATTTCTGCCGAGTAGTCAACTTGGCTAGCTCCTCTCCACTAACCAATGGTAATATGGGAAATGATAAAGGGTAAATGGAGGAAAACTGATGGATCAAACAACGAAAGGGATACTCTCTAACGAGTTCTTCAGAAAGCGATGGGACTGTGAAGGTAAAGATTAACGAAAGAAAAGATCATCAGACTCCAGAAACCTCCTTATCAATTCAATCGCAAAAGGAGGAAAAAATAAATAAAAAAAATAAACGTGAGCAGAATGAATAAAAGTGCTCTTTATCAATGCAGAGAAACACACTTCAGTTTCCCGGCCTTAATTTATTTTGCCTACCCTGATTCGGAAATACTCGAATATTAGTAGATACTCAGAAAATGTTCAAAATCTCAAAACCACACAAACTGTTAAAAGAGCATTGCATTTCGACAATGTACAATCAAAACGTCATCGTATTAACAGAACAAGATATGGTGCAAGGGAGATTACTTAGAAATGCTGATACACATGCGGGCGCCAATATTACTATATTACAGTATAACGCGCTAGGATTAAGCGTTCTTATAGTTTGCCGTTTAATTAACAACTGTTAATACACTAGTCCGCCGGGCGCTACACTTCGCATGTATTTAGGTGGACTTTGTGAATTTTGCCGGAACGCCACCGCTGTGTTTCACTCTTAGAGACCATTCACATGTGCATTGACTAGTCACCTACGTGGCACTTCTACTTTGTTTTGCCTCATTTCGGTCTCTTGCCATGTTCGCGTTTCATGTTGGCACCTCTGTGATATCTTCCGGAGTTATTAGTCATGTACCATGGAAAGGAGTGTATTCGCTCCTCTCCCTCACCTCGTAATAACCTTCTCCAACACGGGTCTTTAACACCTAGGGCATGCAGTAGAACTTTCCACCACCACTTGGTGTCACTTTTTTCCACGGTTGACATTTTGTTTTAAGTTGGTTCTCTTGGCATTGTCAATTCAATGTTTATCGACATACAAGTTTTTTCTGTTATTTAGCAAACCCGTTCAAGTGGTCGGGTCGCCTTTCCTCTTCTATGAGGTATTGCACCCCTCCTCTAGGAGGTAAGAAACGTGTTTATCTCCTTCTAACTTTATCCTGTTGTTATTGACATATTACTTGACCTTGCACACGAGCCATATTGGAATTGTCGCATTGTTTTTTAATTGTTTTTTAACTGTGACCTAACGTTAGTTCTTTTGAATTTCTTAACCCTTTTCCCTTGACTATTGTTACTAGAAGAGACCGGAAAGTTTTCTGGTTCCTATAGGGTGTTGTACTGATCGGTGCTCAGTTTGGATATTTCCTCCCCTATCAACTTCTGATGGTATCTATATTCTCTCCCCTTTTGTTTCCCGACTCTATCTACTTAGGTGGAACTTCAAATCCAATACCCTAAAATTTAGGGTCGTGATTCTAAGAAGGGGAGTCCACATCCCCACACTGACCACTCAGGGTCAGTACACATTGGTCCTGAAGAAGTGTCGCTCTAACTCGGAGCACAAGACACGAAACATGTTGACCCCAATCAACTAAAGGCTATCAGAATACCCTAACTCATCAACGTAGCCTCACTGTTTTTAATTAGCCCCTACCTTGAATGCTTATTAAAGAGAATCTACAAGGTTAGGGCCTATTTTAAATCACTTTCCACATACATTAGAAGACATTGTCCTCTTATTGCCCCACACACCTCACTCACAATACGGCGTTCCCAGATCAAAAAGTTCTCCGATAAAGATGCCACCAGGCCCGTTGGACATTGCAGCGCCGGTCCGACGAGGAGCGCCCAAAGATGAAGCATGACACCCTAACAGGTGTGTGAGGGCATTATGATCTGGATTGTCAGATCCCCCAGATACCACCTACATTTGTGTAGAAAGCCATTGACACTCTCTACTCAGACCCAAAGAGAGGAACTGTTCCCTTCTGATATACACTTCTGCTTTCTCGCCATGCGAGAAGGCAGAAACATAAAATGGTAGTTATTACCATTTATGTTTCTGCCTTCTCGCACGGTGAGAAAGTAGTGGGCAACGCCCCCACGCCCCAATGGGGGAGCCGCCACTGCTGCAGAGTAATACTACCAGTCACTGTAGGAAGTTGGCTCTTTACACAGTGAACTAAAATGAAGTACACTGTGTAGAAAGTCCAGGAGACCCAGATTGTTATACAGAAGCAAACGTAGATAATACTAACGCTCTCTTTGTGGTACTGTTGGCGAGCAGTTAGGCTTATCGGAGGGTAGTGCTAAGCATTTGTTGTACTCACAGAGGCAATAAATGAGACACACACAAGAATAAATCTGAGACCAATTTGTAAAAATAACATCAGTTTTTATGTAATTTTTCAGACTAAGACCTTCGTTTTACAGTAAGTACTTTTTGAGATATTAATTTTTCAAGTTCGCAAAATAAATCACTTTTGTGCACAATTACGCATCATTGAAGTCAATGGGAGAAAATAGAAATATGCAAATAAAATCAAACAGTTGGATTTTGAGGCTCACCTTCAGGATTTAGATAGGTGGCAAGGCCAGGTCCAATGTTTCAGCAGCGGATTCTCTGGAGCGCCTGGGATTCTGCTGGGAGCATGGGTGTCGGGGTCGTTGGTAGCTGGTGTGCTGTGAAGGAGGGGGCCACCTGAAAACAGACTGTACAAGGGGACTTCAAGGTAAGTCCGAGGTGCCCCACTAAAAGGAGCAGGTTGCAAGGGATTCAGGATCACAAGATCGCAGCTGGTTCATCAGTACCCAGGCCGAGCGGGCTGGGTGCAGAGCAGTTAGGCCAGCCGTGCAGCACAAATCAAGATATCCTCACGGTCAGGAGCAGGCAGCATGGAGAGGTGATTTAGGGACAGCTGGGTTTCTCAGGAAGTTGATCTCAGGAGCCTCGATATCCTTCGACAGGTGCTTGCTTCCTGGGCAGTTGGAGTCCATATTGGACTCTTTGTCGCAGTGAATGCTGTAAAGGGTTGGATACCCTGGGTATTGGTGTGGCACGGCTCAGGTAAATCGTGGGGTTTCCACACTTAGACGGATACATATTTGATCCTCTGGAGCAGGTGTACCACTTTTGGTTTGGGTGCTGTGTCCGAGTCGCCAGGGAGCATCAAGTCAGATTCTGAGGGTTCGGTTCCTGCGGGCAGGAGGGAAGAGTACCTCTACTCCAAGGGATTCTTTGGTGATTTGACAAAGGCTGGATGTGCCATGGGGTTCTTGGAAGCCTCACAGTTGCAGGTCGAGACACAGCACCATAATTGTCGAGTCCTTAAGGCAGCATGCAGGGTTTGGTACCAATTGTCTGCAGCAGAGCTTCAGTCTCTGGGTCAGCAGCTCTTCTTTGCCCTGATCTTCTCTGTGTCTGCCAAATCTGAGTTCAGGGTCCAGGGTTGCCACCAAAATACTAAATTTAGGGGCGTTAAAGGGGATGACAGGCACCTACCTTTAGTGTGTCTAAACCATCTAAGTGGGAAGGGGCACTACCCTGACCATAATCCACTAATTCCCTCTCAAACCAAGATGGAGGGAAAGGACAAGTGGGCTCTATATCACCTGCCCCACCTTAGGGGTGGTGCTGGCTAAATGGGGACCCATCTCTTAATGTAACTAATTTTCTCGCCTATCTATCCACCAAATGTGGAGCAGGACAGGGGGGTTCGCATCCTGGAGCTGCCTGGGTTGCGATGCCGCAGTTGAAGCTTCCTGCTCTGGAAGGCCATCCCATCCCAACCTGGGGGAGGTGTGAATCACCTACGCCCAGGGCAGGCTTTGTTCCTTGCCCCATGAGGTCAGAAACATGTCTGGTGGTGGCAGGCTGGCTAAGACAAGTCAGAGACCACACCAGTGCTTGTTAAGTTTTCAGGGGGTACTCTAAGGTGTCCCCTGTGTGCATTTATAAATAAATCCAACAATGGCATCAGTAAGGATTTATTAAGATGAGATGTTTGGTACCAAACATCTTAGGGTACAGTCAATCCATCATGGAGCTAGGAAACTTGTGATGACAAGTATCCAGCCCATGTATTCTCTATGGTCTCCCTGTGCATTAGAATGGACTTAAATATTGTAGGTTCATATCTGCTCATGCAGACGTGTGCACACATGGGATATAGTACACCCTGTCTTATGGCTGTAAGACCTGCAGAAGGGGTGACTACCTATACCTCATGCAGTGCATGGGGCATGGCACACAGGCTGTGTGCCATTTTGGATCTTTGGTTTCTCTGCACCAAGATGCAGTGCAGTTTGCATAGTCTTGGTGAGGGGGTCTCTGGGGTGGCACAATTTGTGGCTGCAGCCCCAGAGGACCCTTTTCAGTACCAATGCCTTAGATACCAGGGGTACCATTTACTAGGGACTTACAGGGGTTGCTGAAGTTGTGTTAATCATGGTGCAGTCTGGGGAAAGAGATCTAGCACCCTGGTTGGCAGGGACCCAGTGCTCTTTCAATTCGAAATCACATCATACACCAATGTGGGGGCAACCATGTTGAAAGAGGTTCTTTCCTACAGTCACCAACTGGCTCCACATTCGAAACCTTTTCATTTGAAACACAACCCAGAAGGTTGTTTTATGTCTTCTTGTCAAACTATTTGCCTGCTCACAAAAGAGTCTTTGTGCTCTTTATCACATGGATTGGAGTCTTGTAAGCATATTTATTTTTTGTTGAAGGTGCTCATGAGTAATGCGTAAAACATCCATGCCTCGCAGGCCTTCTAACATGCTCGTGACAATTCTCGAACAGACACTCGTATCAGCTTTTTCATTCCCCCTGTTAAGGAGGTGCTCGCTTCTGTCCTCCAATACTCTCCACAACAACTGAGAGACTCCAGGAGAGATCCAGTCACGCTGTCCTATATTCCTCCATTAGCAATTCAGCAAACCAGAATTGCCTTAGAAGGCTCACCAGTGTTTTTAATGCTGAACCGGCTTCCCGTTATGCACGTGTTGGTATGTGGAAGACATTCATTTTGTTGAACACACAGCAGGAAAATCAGATTTCACACGTAGTAAGCCTTAAGATTGTGCTTGATGTTAACCCAATCCCCAAGGAAAAATGCAGGCAGATAACATCTTAGAGGTGGACCTTAGTGAGAAGGTAGATGACCCTATTCAAGCGAGCATAGCTAAAGGGAGTAGTGAGTGTATCTCAAGACAGCCTAGTATGATCTACCACAGAGGTGAACTCTATGGGAAAAAAGGACCATGTCATACTTTTTGCACTTCACACTTTTTACAGGTGTTAGGATTGATCATAGTAAACCTACTTTAAGGAGGAATAAATAAATAAAAGTTTGAAAATTAAGAAAATCCTCCCCTATCTGTGTAATCCCACCAAGGATGTTTGCTCCAGCAAATCCAGCAGGTAAATCAGGTGCTAAAATTACCCCAAAAATTAAGGATTTAAGGCCTCCAGGGCGATCTATTATAGCTAAGCCAAATCTCCTTTCTACGGTAGAGCTAAAACAGACCAAACCTTGGCAGACTTAAGAACAGAATGAGAGTCGGAAAAGCAAAAAACATTTCTGTAAGAAGAAATGCTGATAAAAATGGTCAGATCAGAGATCAATTTTCAAAGACCCTTTACTTCAAAGTAACAAAAGAAGGGAGGAGAAAGCAGTAACCCACTCCACTTAATTGTTCAAAGGTACTAGCGGTGTTTAAAAGAGTCCCCAGGTCAAATGGAATTATGACCGGGGATCTAGATCTGGTGACTTTCGGGTGTTGGGTTGACCTCTGCACCAATCTAGTGGCTGGCAAAGTTGTTGAGAAAAGAGGTGATTTAATTGTCCATGCTGTCATGCTATGCGATGATCCTGGTCTAATAGGACATGATTATGTCTCTAGCTCCCTTTCTGCAAACTTGGTAAATGCATATCCAAGCATTTTAGCAATCCTCTGTTAAGTTATCATGGGGGACTTGTTCCAATGCAACTTGAGGTACCCTATTTGGCCAAGTCCCGCCCGGCATCGGTTTTCACTACTCTTCCGAAAAGAGAGGTCAACTGGATTACCTTTACTAATGATGAAATTGAGGGAGACACCCTGTATGAGCGAAGGCAACATTATAAGTGAACTGGAGGAAACTGGCTTAGCTATCAAAATAGCACCGCCGTAAGGCCCAAATAGTATATTTGCAAGAGACACATCTAATGCCCTTCGAAACCGTGAAATTGTAACGATGTTTGAGGGGTCAGCTTTATCATGTAATCAAGAGGGGGACACGAGAGCTGGTTATTTAAAGAGGTCCTGTTCTAATGCTCCCTGGTGTGTATATAGGAAAAAACAGAGGAGAACAGTTCCTCTTAGAGGCCAAGGTGGTTGAGCTCATTATCAGCCTGCTGTTAGTTGGTCAAGGGGGAGATCTGAATTTCAGATCTTGTTGCCCTCACACACCTGTTAGGGTGTCATGCTTCATCATTGGGCACTCCTCGTCGGACCGGCGCTGCAATGTCCAACGGGCCTGGTGGCATCTTTAGCGGAGATCTTCTGATCTGAGAACGTCGTTTTGTGAAGAATGTGAGTGGGAATGTGGAAGTCAGTGACTCCTAATTAGTGTGGGGACTAGAAAGAATAAAATAGGCCCTGGCCCCTAAGTTACTTTAATTGGGTTGTATGGGGCTGGGACTAAGTAAAACCAGGGAGGCTACTGTGGTGATTCTAGGTATCAGGGTAGCCTGTAGTTGACGATGGTCAACATGTTTCGTGTCTTCTCTGCTCAAGGTTGAGCGACACTTCTTCAGGACCGTGGGTAGACCAAAATGTGAGTGTACCTCGGTTATTATAAACGGGTAAATAGGATCTACAACACAAAAGAAAGAGAACCCTAATTCAGGGTCTTGGTATAGAGTCTCCGCCTAAATAGATGGAGACAAAAATAAAGAGGACAAACAACAAATGTACCGTTAACAGCTTATTGGAGGTAACATTATCCAAGTGTAATATGTAGGGGGCAGAAAGGCCCCACATAAGGACCCAGAGATCCCTAATCTCAATTATCAACTAGTTTAAAAAAGAGACTGATTAAGACTAACATGAACTAATACATAGAGAGAAAAAAAGGAAGGGAAAGTAAGTAAGGAATTACTTTCGAAATAGTGGTACCACGGTAAACTCGTGTGGGCGTGGTGGCCACTAGAGAGGGTGTCTTGCAGGTTCTTACCTCAATAGAGAGGGGTCGAAGGCTTCATAGGTGAAGGAGGAGCAACCGGACCACTGGAACGGTCCCACTGTAATGAAGGAGTTGTGGAATAGTACAGATAACAACACCACCATCACTCAGACGTGCCAGTCAAGGGATACCAAGCAGATACAACAAACTGCACAAAATACATTCAGAGCGTGAAGAGTGCTGCACCTGACTCTTAAGTGCAAGGGGAAACAGTGTACGCCCCCTTACATCTAGGCGCGCGAAAGATGACTGGCAAGTGAGGTCGTGCTGTCCGGGCGTAACAAGTGAGGAAGTGCACCCGGCTAAGCTAAGCAGGGTCCCAGGTAACGGTGAAGGAGGCAGCGAATCCCACTGGTTAGGGGTGGTTCGAGGTTAAGACGTGTGTACAAAATAGTCACTCGGTAGAGGCACACGGAGTGAATGCCTGAGTAAGGGTACCGGTAGTGATACCAATTCTAACAGTTTAAAAATGAATCTATTCACACCGGCCCCAACCGGGAATAGTGCCACATCCGAGATATCGTGGTAGGTGGATTAAGGAACCAGGGCGGTTGTGTGGAATAATAAACCGTCCAGAAGCACAAAGGACCATCCCAAAGAGGGGGATCGTGGTTACAAACACACTCACTAGAAGGTGCCTAACGCACACCGGGGGGAAGTACAGTGAATATCAAACGGATCGTGAGCCTGTGCTAGTAGCATGCTGCGTGGACTTACCCAAAAGATGTAGTGGGCAAGCCACTTCTGAAAGACACGTCTTCTCCTCACCTGGATATTACCGCCTCTGTAGAAACTCCTGTTCTTAAACCCGGAAGAGGTGGCGAAATCGTGCGAAGATACTCGTGCGACCGCCATCTTGTCCCAAAAGGGGTTGCATGACTATGACAAGAAAGACTAAACGGAGGAATCGGCAATGTGGATGCCGACGGAAAAAAAACCCACACGGCGTTAAGGTGTGACTGGAAGAGTACAAAATTTAGAGAGAGGCCAGATAACCTGGAAGCAAGGAAGGATGAATACAACTCATATGGCATGTATAAAGGTGCTATAACTTAATACAGTGCGATACCGTAGTGATAGTAAGCATCATACGGGTTTAGAAAGACCAATAATAAAAATGTAAGGTCCGTAATAGAGGGAAACCCTGAATAAAGGGGCTCACAGAATAGTAGTGAGGTCAGGAGGGACAGAGAAATAGTTGGGCCACTTTAGTATCCCTTAATTACATGGAGGAAAGTTAAGGATGATGCATAGTGTGTGTCTCAAATCAGAATGTCAGCAGAGCCAGAATATGTGCTCAGTATATATGTATGTTCTTGGTTAGGTATGGTTAGTATTAAGTTATTTCTGTCCACGGGATATCATCGTTGAGACCCCTTTCCTGTGTGGAGAGACGGAAAATCCATCTTTGTTCGGTTTCAAAGAGTTTACTGATGGACCATGAGGGATTGCTTTCGATCACAGTCCAGTGTAGTTCATTAGGCCCGTGTGGATGCGGGAGGTAGTGTGTGCTCATTTTAGTGGTCGATTTTCCACACCGTATATTGCTGCGGTGTTCCTTGATCCTCGCTTTCACAGTCGTGTCGTCATGCCTATGTATCTTAAATTGCACGGACATGTAATACGGTAGACGCAGTTTTTTGAGTTACAGTTCGTATGGCTCTTTTGGGTCCAAACTTTACCTATTTCAAGGGTGAGTTCTTTTGTAGCCTTCGTGAGTTCACACACTCCACACTAACCACATGGATAATGTCCTCGTACTAAAAGATGGCAATTAAAGTGCTAGCTCGTAATAAAACACCGGGCTCTGACAGGCTCCCTAGTGAATTTTATTCCACCTTTTCGACAGCACTGGTCCCTAAACTCTTACATCTCTATGCTACCTCGTTTGCTGAGGGTACACTACCCCCCACAAATAGAGAGGATCTAGTCACCTCTTTACTGAAGCCTGACAAAGATCCCCTTGAGCTTACATCCTATAGGCCTCTTTCCATTCTTAATACTGAGTATAAAATACTCAGTAAACTCCTGGCGTCTAGGCTTCTTCCCTTGCTCCCCCAACTCATACATGTAGATCAGTGTGGATTTGTCCCCAAACGTAGCACCTCTTTAAATATTTGTCGATTCCATGCTATACTACATGCAACTATGACACAGGTCCCGCGTGCTGGGTGTCTATCCCTGGATATACATCAAGCCTTTAATACTCTGAGTTGGTCTTATATGCTGGCGGTCTTGGCCAAGTTCGGTCTACCTCCGGAATACTGTAACTGGATAAAATTACTCTATACCAATCCTACAGCCCGGGCAAAAATCAGCTTGATTATATCGCCAGCGTATTTTATTTCTCGAGGCATGCGACAGGGTTGCCCCCTGTCGCCTTTATTGTTCGTCCTAGAGCTCGAGCCTTTAGCCCAATATCTGCGGCAGGTTATGGCACCCTATGGTATTCCCATACAGGGTACAATTCATTCTGTGTCGCTTTATGCAGATGACATATTATTATATTTCCGGGACTTAAATGAGGACATGCATGCAGTAGCGGATGTGTTTTCACAGTTCGCGGTACTATAGGGGTTGCACCTCAATGCCTCTAAGTCCATTGCATATTCTTTCAATAATACGTGTAATGCCCCCCTTTTGGGATTTGGTCCATTGCAATTTAGAGTAGAACCAGTGACCTTTAAATACCTAGGGATTTACATATACAGAACCACTGCCGATACAAAAGCTGGAAACGTAGTACGGACCATCAATTCCCTTCGGTCCCAAGTCTCCTTCTGGAATACTTTACCGCTCACAGTAGCGGGCCGTTTTACTTTGTCAAAATGGTTATGCTGCCCAGGTTTCTTTATCAATTTGTAAATCTTCCGGTTATCCTTCCAGCATGGATATTTCAAACACTAAACACCCTATTAACCTCCTTACTTTGGGGTTGGAGCAGACACAGATTGGCACTAGCAATGTAGGCGGGATGGGAGCACCCGATTTTAAAGTATACTGCATGGTTGGGCAACTGCAATGGCTGGCATATTGACTAGTGGGCCAAAATTTATTTGAGATAGCGTATTATCTGGACCAACTTGGATGTGGTACCCTACAGACATTGCTGTGCCCCGGAGCAGACAAATTGCGGAACCCTCCCTTTCTTTTACACATAGCGCTCCATTATTGGAAACAGGCTCATAAATATGCGATAATATCCTTTCCATATGCCCCGAATATCCCACTCTGTGGCTTACCCAAAATGCGTGGAATAATATGGATAACACAAATTCGAGTTTGGACTCAGCTAGGGGTTGAGACAGTTGGAGATTTTTTTCACGACGGCAACTTGATGCCACATGAAGAGTTTGTACGCACCAATGCAGTACCTGACACTCATTTCCTCACCCACGCTGCTATTACACGCTATATTCACAAATACTGGCTGGTGGACCAAAGAGAACCTCCCACCTTCCATCTGCTGAAATCCCTTCACATAATGGGACATGGCCGTCACCTTGTTCGGTGGTTGTATTGTGGGCTGAGGGAACACCTGAATGTCCCGTTGGGACCTCTCAGACAAAAATGGGAAACAGTATTGTCACAAGACTTAGAAGATAGGGAATGGACCCTAATGTTAGAACACCCTAGAAAGGTATCTTGTAATTGCCGATTGAAAGTAATACAATTATTTGTTTTGCATAGAGCCTACCTCACCCCACAAACGCTACACAAAATGTATACTGCCACCTCCCAGAACTGCCCCAGATGCCCTGCTCCAGATGCTGGTTTCATACATATGTTGTGGTCCTGCCCGGCGTTACATGAGTTTAAGAGTGAGATCATACAGAATCTGTCCGTATTAACAGAACGCACGTCCTGGGACACTGTCGAGGCATGTCTGTTGGGCCTTTTCACACTCCCAAAAAATGGAAGCTGGTGCGCCGCTTCGCGAGCTTAGCCCGGATGATTGCAAAAAGGCTGATTACACAGCGCTAGAAAACACGCATGCCACCATGCGTGGGTAAATGGAGAGAGGAGGTCCTCTGTTGGGCGACAGCAGAAAGAGTGGCGCTACAGTGGGAAGAATGTAGGGGATTACGAAAGCGTCCAATATCCCTAGACTGGGCACAATTGATAGAACTTTTTAAAACAGAGACGGAGGAGGTCTCAGTGGACTCACAACCCCCACTAACAAACAGCGGAGTGGATAATTGATACACCCTCACATAGTGACTCAGTTGATAGCAAATGTCCTCAATGTGGATAGCCAATTCCCTACCTCTTTTTTCTTCTTTGCCCCTCACATTACTATTGTCTCCCCCCCCCCTTTCCTCCCTACCATAATCGGTAGTACTTATCACCTGGTACCTTTACCGGGATAAAATGTAGTACCTACACAGCGGCACTTGTTTTGGTTTCGTTTTGTTATGGGTTGGGTATACGCGGGTGGGATCGGGTAGGTGGGTTGCATTGGGTTTTAGTCAATTCATACCTTAGTCATGCAATCTATGCTGCATTGTTATAACGTGGATCTATGGGAATTTATTCCTGATGGAATAGAGTGACTCTGCATACTGACCGTTGAATATCCTGCGTAACAAGCTTATGGCATGATACGTATATAATGTGCGACTCGTATTAATGAAAACTCAACTTGTATGAAGTAATATTCAACAATGTAATGTTGCACCTGAAAAACCTAATAAAGTCTGTGTTTAAAAAAATATATATATCAAAACAGCGGAGGTGCTCCTTTTGAGAAATGGAAGCATGGGCATCACATAGCCTTTAACATATTGGCTTGGAATGTATCTGGTTTTGTTTCATTGAAAGAATCCCTCATCTCTGGAGTTATTTTAGAGGGGTTTTCAGTATTAATTCTGCAGAAGACATGGCTGCGGGACAGCCCTTCAGTTGATACGTTTGTTGCAATCAATAAGTGTGCTAATCATCCAGTTTCTTGTGATCGAGCCACAGGAGAGTTCTTGATTTTATCTTCAGTTCTCTTTGCAAAACATGTTACTCGCTTAGAAACTAGGTGTAATTGGTTGTTAGCCTATACAATTTGACTCACAAATGTTTTACGTGTAGATCAACTGTTGGTTTGCTTCACTGTTTACATCCTGCCTAATTGTAGCCATTTTGAGTATGAATTAACCAAGTTGAACCAGGACCTGTCATCAATTTATTGTCATTTTTCATTGTTTATTTGAATTGTATTTACTGTCATTGTTAGCACCCTATCCAAGGGCAGGTTATAGAGGGATCAAGAAGTAGGATTATGAATGGACACAAGAATCATAGATTCTGAGTGAACTTTTGATATCGTGCAAACTCTCTCCTGGTGACTCAATTGCCTGCTCTGGAAAAATTACTACAGCGCCCTCACACAATGGTTCTGAGTAGACACGGGCAAAAATTGTCCTTACATCAGTATAATTTTATATCATTTCCAGAATTTAAAATTACAGTTCCTATGAAAAGTCCCCAAATTATGCCATATCAAGTATTTTCAAGTCTGTTCAGGTAGAAATCGTATTGCTGTAGCATGAGAACTATGTGGATAAACAGAACACAAGCAGCTTAGCAGCACTACAGCTCTGATACCCAACTCTCCTGCAGTAATCAAGCCCCGTATTCAAAACATAACCATTCAAAAGCCATGGCACAGCCACAATTCCCATCACACGCATCCGGTCCTAAAATTCCATTCCAGGCTCTTAAGCCACATCTCACTTTTCTGGCCCTTCTAAAAGTCCCAGTTAAACAGCAGGATCCGCATCCCTACAGCACCCAGGGTCCCAAACCTCATCACAAGTCCCCCTCAAATCCCTTTGCAGGTCTAGGTCACCAAGTCCATTCCATGGCCCAAAGCCCTAAGTCCCATGTTAGGTACACAAGCACCAGCTCAGATCCACAGCCCGATCGGAGGTCTGCAGCAGCAATGGATGGCATCAGTACTCTTTCCCACCACTGTCAGTGTACCTGGGTGGCAGATGGAGATAGTCTCTCCTTGGGCCCTTGAGTGGGTAAGAGAGGAATCAGAGAGAGGGAGGCTGTATCCAAGTAAGAGTAGGAGGTGTCTCAAGGTTGGGATTTGTTTATGTTGAGACCTCAGGGTTCTGTGTAGCTGGAGGGTGGCCTACGGTAGAAAACTTGGTGTCAAAACAGATAGGTCAGATGGTAGGAGCAAAGAAGCAGCAGAGGTGTGGGGAGAATTTAAATGTCCCCTGACCAACCATTTTGACCTGAAGAGTGTCCCTAAAGTAGACCACCACAATTCCAGACCATATCAGAGGACCACAGCATGCACATCAGTGCCCTTTGAGAAACCCGCTTCAAATGGGGTGAAAAGAAGTAGTGCAGGCGCTCTGCAAAATGAGCGGGTTAAAATGTTATGGTTAAGAGTCAATCATTTTGTAAAATCCAAATATTCCTGCTTAGCATCTGCGAGATGGTGTGGTGCAATGTCCACCCTACGTTCATTATTTCCTTCCCCTCAAAATTTGTTTTTCTAAAAATAGGTTAGCGCACATGTTACAGTACCATTTTCTCATACATTAAAAAAAGAACAGATTCTGAAAGGGGACTCGTAAAATCTCAGCTCATATGTCTAAAAGGCCAGAGGCACTATAGGCATAAGAGACCTTTGGGGTATGCTTAGCCTTGGGTCCTGACCAAGCACACCCACCAAAGGCTCTCCACATTTGGGCAGTTGGAGATTGGGCTGTAATTTGCTAGTGCTTTATATGGGTAGAATCCTTTCAAAGGGTTTCTATCCCAGTTTTGAGAACTATATAATTGAGGCAAGCCTTGTACCTTGTTAAGGGGTTCAAAAACTCACACTTATAAAGTTCTCTATGGATTACAACTGATTTATTGATCACCGATTGGTAGGTAGTTGCTAAAGCAAACCGCTTGATCTGGAGCACATGCATCATTATTGGCTACTTCAATAACATGATCTTTTCTTTTGCCCCTCGTTCCCCTTCTCACTCTTTACCAAGAAGAATGATGCTTTCCATTTCTCACGTCTAACCACTCCTATACTGAAATGTGTTGTGTCTGTCCATACACCATCTAATTTTGATGATTAGCAACCTTCTAGGTGCTCTCACCAGTGACAGACAATAGATATTTGGCCTGCGTTGGGTGTTGAGGTGAGTTTCCTTGCATCAAGGGAGAAAGAAGGTTTAGAATGAAACTCAGGTTCTTGTAAGCACAATTGACAATTTAAATATGAGACCTCATTTTTGTCTCTTCATCTGAATTTTTCTCTACAGATCTACTTAAAATGCTGAAAAACTCAACCCATGAGAAGTAAAGCCAATTCCGATAGCTCTGGGTACAGAAATGGTTCATTGGTGCTTTGGATTCCCCAACATGCTCTTCTAGGAAGTGCAGGAAGAACAAATATTTTAGTAAAATTAATCAACTTACTATTAAGCTCAAGATTAGTAAATGTTTTATGTACTTTTTAGAAATAGATTAACCATGAGGCCAAAGTGCTCAAGAAGCATACTTTTGTAATAGTCCTAAATGTCTCTTCAAAACGCAGGTGAAATTAGCAGAAACCACAGACCACAAAATAATTATTTTAGGAAAAGAAGGGAGAACCAGTGGCCTAGCAAGGTCAGGTGGTACCCGGTGCGGAAAGGTTCTGGTTACCCCGACTTGACAAAATGGCAAAAATATGTGTTTAAAACACATATTTTTGTCATTTTGTCACCCCCTCAGTGATTTCGTGTCACCCCCGGCTTGACAAAATGGCAAAAATATGTGTTTAAAACATATATTTGTGTCATTTTGTCACCCCCTCAGTGATTTCGTGTCACCCCCCGGCTTGATAAAATGGCAAAAATATGCGTTTGAAACAGACATTTTTGCCATTTTGTCACCCCCTCAGTGATGACACCCAGGGCGGCCCGCACCCACCTCACCTCCCTGCCTACGCCACCGGGGAGAACTTAGCTCACCTCCCTGTTCTTCAGCTCCCAAATCTGTCAAAACTATGATATGTTTGTAATGGGTTGAATACCAATATTAAGTGTTACTGAAGTAGGCAAAGGTAAGATTGTTAGTATAAATAAAGCACATCAGTGTGAATAAAACTCGATTGGCTGGTGCCTAAATGTAGAATTATTTTTAAGGTACAGCAGTTTCAGGGAAACAGTCCACTCATGTCATTGTCATGCACCTGGGGAGCATATCCAGATAAAGATTTCAGGCTAGATTTCGCCCGGCACACAAGCATTGGCAAAGCCCGCAGAAATGTTATTGGCCTCTTAGAGGATCAAGCTTTGTTTTGGTTTGTCATGGTTTTTGCAAAACTTTATTGTTGTGGAAGCTGCCCGACCCTTATCAATCTAAACATATCAACAACTGAAGTCAAAATATGTTTTACTCTAAGCACACATTGCTGTAATAGTCCTTTACAATGAAGAAATCTAGGGTCTGATCGAAATCTTGGTGGATGGGTTACTGTGTCACAACCTTGACGGATATCCCATCCGCCGAAATATAAATCCCATAGGCTATAATAGGATTTATGTTTTGGCAGACGGGACATCCGTCACCGCTGTGACGCAGTAACCCGTTTGCCAAGACCTAAATCCGATCCCTAGTTTGTGGGTGGATGCTCCCCATGTGAAAGTAAGCAAAACACTGATGGGTGGAGCGCTTGAATTAATCTCAGCCACTGGTAATTATTTGGGGCTGCGTCTCAGCCCATCGTTATTTTACTCATCATGCCACCTCAGATTAGACCCAGCCATATGCAAATCAGTGTTGGTCCACTTCCAATTTGAACTGCCAAGGCAGGCCCTCTCTTAACAGCAACAGAGACGCCCTGACTGGGGCTCGCCAGTCAGGTGCAGCTTGGTTACAGGGGCATAGTGATCCAAGACTGAAAGCCCCAATAAACATCTTATACAACTAGGTTTAGTGTAATGAAAAGGTCAAGCTAATTGGGCCCATTGGATAGCCTTTCAATTGTATGTAGTCCAGCTGGAGTGAGCATTCACTACATATTGGTGAATTTCAGAATTCAAAAACCTTCTAACTCTTGACAAATTCAGCTATGAATGCTGTTCCACCTATTGCACTGGCTTGATCTGTGATTGTTTTCAGGCGCTCTGGCATAAACATCTGTATGTATGTGCTGTGGCTAGTGGAGAGGCATGGACGATGCATGAGAAGGGAGGCTACAGAACTAGCACTGAGTTTGCCAAAACATTGACAGGGAGAGCTGAGCTAGAGCTGAGCCAAGAGCCTGGCTCTACTTTAAGAGCCCATGGATGAGCCAAGCCATAAGATTTTTTGCATGTAATTCGAGTAACAAATATGACATAAAGCTATAATAAAGACTCTTCAACATTCGAAAAAGTGTATTTCTTTAACATGCAGAAGCGTTCCAATTTAGTACATCAGATTATATCAGTACATTGTGAATCATTTATTAAAAGTGATCATTTTTAAAACATTAACTTAGAAACATTCATGCCCCCCGGCCCTGAGACAATGCCGTTAGTGAACTAAGAGGCAAGTCAGCTGTCATTTCCATCGTACCCGTGGCCTAGATTCTTATCATACATGAAGCAACTTTATAGTCTATTAAATAGAGCACAGGAGAAATATTTGTCTAGGATCACACAATTTGGTCCAGTGAGGAATCCCAGGCTTTCTGGTTTCACATTGTGCAATTCAACATCTAGATGGGTATCTCATTCTCTCTCCTGTTTTGCAATAGAGGTTAGAACCACGTCAAATTCTTGGTCCATGAGGTTAGAGCATTGGAGGCCAGCAGAAGCCACAAGAAAGCTTAGCTCGTTTTGGGTTTGTGGGTCCAGGAAGAGATAGAGCAGAGCTAAACTGGGCACCTGGCTCTAGCCTGCAAAGGCTCACCTACCTGTGTACAGGTCGGGGTCATGAGAGTGACTATGCTATACATTGGCTGGGCACTGGGCACGCTCATACATACACACCTCCACAAAAAAGAAATAGGAAAAAGATATACACACACCCTTTCAGATATTTTTTAACTGCTGACGTCTGATTCCTGGTCTGAGCTGTCTGCCTGATGTTGGGAAGGCGGGAGGACTGTGTCACAGGAAGCACAAATCTTACTCGACCCTGTGCTGACAATCCAACTGTGGAGCAGACCCTAGCAAACCCTAGAAAACAGGATAAGAATGCCAATGAACTAATCAGAGTCAAACTATACTCCAGCTGTCATTACTACTGAGCCTGCCTGACTGCCCCTCTGAGTGCCAGGACTCACTTTGATCAAAGTGAGTTTATGTCACAGAAGGGTACAAAAATTAAGAACTGCTAGTACTCAGTGGTGGTGAGCCCTGTCCCATTTAAAGTACTCCTAGCCATGCCCGTTGCCAAGAGTGCAGTACTTTTTTGTTTTTGTTTGTGCACACAACCTAATCTCACTAATCGAAAAGAGCTGAGTCCACCCATACTGTCCAATCCCACACCAACTTTAGCACAGGACTGTGTCACACATTTCTAAACCAATAGCAGGGAGGTCGCAGGCTTTTTAAAAGCTGGAGTGCACTGTAGTCTGTAGCTGTAGGTGAAAAGACGTCTGTCCTCACAGCATCAAATTCCTGGGGTGGAGGTGCAGTGTTCTTGGGAGGCACAGGTCAAAATAAAGATAAAGGGCATGGTACTGCAAGCTACTGAACAGTCAATGGCCTTCCAGTGCTCGTACAGAGGAGCCCCACCTGGTATTGTTAGCACTCATCAGTAAAACACAAAGCAGACAGGCACCTGGCCTGTGCAGGATCGACCTATCAGGCACTCTGTCACTACTAGATGAGGAGCTTGAAATGGTCAGTGTGTAGAACATTTTTTCTGGTCCCATCGGTGGTGACAGGACCAAAAAAACAATCATTGGCAATGCAAGATCTATTGGTTTTGTCAATGTTTTAGCCATGCTGTACAACAGCGGACATGAATTCTGTGCAGTATGGTTGGAAGTTAAAAACAAAAACTGCAATGACGTAGTCAACACTGGCATCTTGATGGTATTTTTTATAGGTCTCACCTAGGACAGCGAATGAAATGCTTGTGCTCTTACTTGCGAAACATATTGTATACAACAAGGTGTATACAACAAGGGGCTTGGAGTATGCCCATTGTTTATCATTCATTGCATTCATTGTCGCTCTTATTTTCTGCCTCCAAATTGGGCAGAGCTTGCCAGCTTCACTTCCTCCTCTTTCCTCAGAAAGCATGAGCATTCAGAATGATTGTCTTTGATTAGTATTCTTCTGCTGCTGCTCGCACTGGGATTGAAGTGCTTTGTTAGGTTTCACTTGTACTGTGTTTGACAAATCTCTTGGAATGAGAAAAATATATTAAAAGGAGCTTACAGCCCACCCATTACTTACCTTTACTTACCATTGGTTGGCTCCCACGTCACTCTCATTTCCTGTCTTCCTATTGTTCAGTGGCTGTCTCCTGTGCTTCTTAGTCTTTGTCCATGCCGTGGAGCATGCACCAAGTACTGCTTCCCGTGGCAAGTATCCTTCCACTGGCCTTAGGTACTCTTTATAAAACACATGTACTCTTAGGTAGTACATGTGCCTGCAGTCCTCTTGTTAACCCCGCCTGCTCCTCCCACTCTCTGTGGTTTCACCCGGATCCCCCTCTCGCTCTACTCAATTCGAAGGTGTTGGAGTATTTTACATGAGCACCAGTTACATTACATAAGGACACGTTTGTTTATTTTTTTAGTGCTTTTTTAGCTATGGCCAAATTAAGTGATTTGCCCAGAATCACAGGATGCTGATCTGATCCTGAGACTCAAACCTGATTCCCCAGTTTCACAGTTGGCTGCCCTGGACGCAATGCCACACCCTTTACTTTCACATTCTCACACACACATACAGCCTCTTTCCTACACATGCCCAGCCCCCGTCCTAACATGAAGGTATATATAAGCAGCACTCTCTCACAGGCTGACCCATGCACACACAGCCTCTCTCTCACAAACAGCCTCTTTCATGGAAACACAAGCACACTGCCTCTCTCCTACTCGGTTGCAGTATATTTATAAGTAGCACTCTCTCAAGAGTCTCTTCTGGGTGCAGTGGCCGGCTGCACCTCTATCCCAGCACTGAGGAGCCCTCTTTCGCTTCACAAACCAGTCCTGAAACCGGCGAACCAAGGCTTCCACTGAGGGGTAACCATCGGAGGTGCCTGCGTAAAATGGATTCTCATAGAATCCGGGATCCCCACTGGACCCTCTGCGTAGCACCCATGTAAGTCAACGAGAGGGTCCACTGGGATCTGCCATTTCATGTCCACGGTGCAGTGCAGGAGGAGCCTTTTCATAGGGGTGCCAGAAAACTGCTTCCATGCCATCAAAGCAGCTCAATCTATTTTTTTCAGAGAAAAAAAGGTGGGCTTGTTTACTGCCTCTGCAATATTTCCGTTTGAAAAAAAGATATATATATATCCTGCCGGTGCCTGTGGGTTTTTGTGGTTATTTTGGCTTGATGTAAATAGCTTGGATGGATGGATGGTCACCACACACCCAGCAGAATCTTTTCAATGACACTTCCGACCTTTGCCTTCACAGGACAGGTACCCAGTTCTTGGATGAAAGCGTTGGATAACTCACCCTGCAAATAAATATTTTACCTGTCATGAAGCCAGAGGTATGCAATATACCTGCATAGTTTAAGTTTTGTAAAATAGAAAACGCTGCACCACATTTGTGTCTCAAATTATAAACTTTTTAATTCTAAAAATATGAATAAGTAAAACCAATCCATCGTCTATCCACCTGTCCATCCATTTCTATCAATGTGCGTCACAATCATGCATGGAAGCACACATAGACAAGCACACATATGCATACTTTCAAATGTAACAACAACTTCAATCGTCAATCATTAACTGCATTCTGTGTGCCTGTCACTTTAACCCTCATTCTACAGTACTAGTAAACCCAGCTCGTATAAAATATATTGTGCTTGCACTGGCTGCCTCATACTGAAATTACTTTCTATCAGAAATGTCGCACAGCAGCCGTGCAGCTGTGAAATGTCTAAAAAACATTGAAAAATCCAAAAGATCTTGCATAGGTGAAACTTATTGGCTTTGCCAATGCTTGGTCTTACTATCACTGCCCTCACCCACCTTCGTCGGTTGTCCTTGTTGCTTATCTCTCCCTGCACTGACCAATCTCTCTGCAGATTCAAAAACTCTGAACTTGTGACACATTTATTGCACCGTAAACCAATCTGCTTCCTGTGAAACAAGATATGCCACATGCCAAGAGGTTACTTCACTGCTCCTCCCAGATCCACCACACTGCCATCTTTTCTGGATGCCCCTGCACCGAGAAGCACAAATATCCCAGAAAATTTAAAACACACATACCTGAGATGGGATTTTCTTGTGTTGGATGAGAACAATCTGAGAGAGTTAATGTCATTATCAGCTTTCCCCTGGTGCTAAACACCCTAGTGTGACCTTTCTTTCTTGCATCTTAGAGTTTTCTTTAGCGTTGTAGGAAAGTGGGTTTCTGTTGCACCAACCTCCCACTTTTTGCCAGATTTCTGATGCACTTTGACTTGATGTGCTCTGGGTCCCTGCCAATCAGGTTCACAGGGCCTGTATTTTGTTTCCCAAAACTGTACATTCAAACTCACAATTGGCATCTATTTGGCCACATGTAAGTCCCTTATAAAAGGTACCATGGGTACCAAGGGCACTGGGACCGGGTAAGGCCTCTAAGGGCTGCAGCACATATTGTGCCACCCTTAGAGGTCCTGTATCCCCACCCACACATACACACTGCTGTTGCAGGCTGAGTGTTCTGGTGCAGAGAAAAATGAAGAATCGACATGGCACACATACTTGTGTGCCATGCCTGCAACCCACTGCCTATGGTATAGGTAAGATACCCCTTCAGGTGTGTGCACTATACCACTGGTAAGGGTACAGTTGCATGAGTACTGTACCCCTACAGTGTCTAAACCCATTCTTAGACATTGCCTTCGCTCCCAGCTAATTGAGACTCAAACCGATCTATATAAATTTCAGGAACATATTGTAAAGATACAGGATCACCAGAGGATATCCAAAGTGTCTAATGAAATTGAGCCGATACAGCATAAGACATACAAGAACTTTGCAGCAATACAAAGAATAAGGAACAAGATCTGGTGATCAGTATATAAGTTTTGATCCTCCAGTCTAAGCATGAGTAAATCTAAAATCACCTAAACGAATCCTAAGTTTACGGTTGGAAAGTTAGGGAACTAATTGAAAAAGAGCAAACAGGAATGTGTCAGCATTAGGGCGACTTCATTAGAAATTGGGGAAATTGCATAGCATGAAGCCACACAATGAGAACATCGCAGAGAGGTCTGTACCCCCTCAGAGTCTCTAGGGATTATAATCTAACTACTAAAGTGTCAACACCAGATAAACCCATAGAACATTCGAGAGCTCCACGTGACCAACTCCAGTTATTAACCACCTACGAACAGTAGAAATTGGCATCCTCACTTAATCTTCCTCGTCCCACAGTTCAAACCTCAGGACCTCCTTGAATGTTTCCTGTCTCCAGTTAGGACATGAATAGGTGTCCTCCCTTATTGTTCAATAGCGCCTCTCGTCCTTGCCAAAAGTTCTCCTCCTGAGCCTCTCTATCTTGAATACACAGTATGCCTTTTACTGGCAATGAGATCATGTGAACGCATCAGCAAAGAAAAGAACATTGAAATCCCCAAAAACTTTCAAGTTAAAGGTTAATCGCTGAAAACCAAACGCTTAGGACCTTTGGTTAAGATAACTTAATTAACCAGTCAACGTGCCTTGAAATACATGATTATGTGTGCATGTGTGGTTACAATAAAATGTAAAACATCAATGAATACGATACTACACAGAAAGTGTTCTTTATGTACATACAATATACCTCAAAATACACAGGCGAAAATGTGCATGAGAATTACAAATTGTCACATTATAATGAAGGAATTTGAACCCACACTTATGTGAATGACTATGTTCTACTATGAATACAATCCAGTAGTAGGTATCATGTTTCATTCCATATTATTAGGATTAAACACACCAAATACACAATGCTAATACACCTAAATGTTCCACTTCTGTGACTTATTGGGGTGGAGGTTAAATTGCCCGTCTCCGCCATTTTTGAAAGGTTGACACAGGAAAGAAGGTGCCTAAAGCTTAAGAAAGCATATAGGCACGACAAACGTGTGTTTTTTTGCAGCAGTACGTACTGCTTCAGTCTTGGTACTGATTACAGTTTTTGTACTTAGGTGAAGTCGATGCCTATCATGCCAGCTGTAGTCACAGAGCTTCACCATAGCCTGCCCATACTTTGACATGGAGACATAGGCGTCAGAGAAAGTCTGCCACTTTCTCGTTCATCTGCGATGGAAGTTGCTTGAAAGCTGCCAGACCCTGAGTCTGTGAAATCTTGAGTTCTCCCTTGAGCTGATGGGTGAGTTGTACAATGTCGCAGTGTTCAAGGGTGAACGTTTACTTTTTAGACACTGTCCTCATCTTTCATTTGTTTCCGCAAGGTTCCAGTTTTTCTTTTGCAGGGCACGAAATCTAACAGTATGAAGTGTTCTAGTCTTCTCATCGGGTAATTCAATTGCACATGGTTTTATTTCTGTGAACTTGTCTCCCTCAACCCTCTGTTGAACAGAGGTCCATTCTGCCAAAATTATAATTAGGGCTTCCAGGTTAATGGCATTTACTTTTTTGACATATCAGTCTGTATTAAGCAGTATTTATTGTCTTGTACATTTTTAGTTCTTGTCAAATTTATTTTCGGTTTTGTGAAAAAAAGCTGTAACTAGCGTGTTCCCACATTCATTAACCAATAAATGTAAGGTAACCCTCTGAGCATTGCCACTATAATTACTCGTGTGCACTGGTATGGTGAGACGAGAATGGGCAGTAGAGCAGTGCTAGTTGACGGTGTGTTACGCAGTGCTGAAAAGATATTCACACTGTGCCCACTCCTATTTGTAGCCTCCTGTATTGGGCGACCAGATGTTGAAAACAAAAAAACAGGGGAAAATTACCCATGTCATTTTGTAGACATGTGCATGCATGGTGCGTGTGCCTCCAAAATGATATGGTGCTAGTTTCAAAGACTTTCAAAGGCATTTAAAAAAAAATTGCTCTGCTGCACAGGGCTAACAGGCAACAGCAAAGCCAAACAACGGAGAGACCTATTGTCTTTTCCAGTGCTTATTTTTACCTAAAGACATTCTGTACAACAGACGTGTTGCTGTACAACATGGCTTAAAAAACATTGGTAAGCATAATAGGACAGTTATTTTGCTTTATCGCTGTGTTTTTGAGTCATGTTGGTTAGCAGCGTGGCAGGCTGCTGTGCAGCATAGTTTAAAGTGAAAAAAGTGCTATGACTTAGCCAGCGTTGACGGCGCCTTCGCGCTTTAAAAAAAAAAAAGTTATGCCATGATGTGCAGCACTCACTCTGTTGTACAGCATGTCTTGAAAAACTTTGACAATGCTATTAGATCGGCTTTGCCAATGCTTTTTTCCCATCCCAGCTGGTTTATGTTGCACAACACTCATGTTGTATCTGCCCCGTTTTAGGTCTCGCCTCGGCAGTGCTTGCTCGTTCTCTTCGAGACCTGCTGTATTCAAGTATAGACTTTAAGCTCCGCACATTTTCAGCCGATCTTTTCAATTGGGTCCTGTTACTGTCCTTTATAAATGGTGGCTTTTGATTCATCAATAGTCTTAATAGTCCCTCCTTAGTACCTCCTTCTCTCCTGTTGTAACATCCCATGAGGACTACCCCTGTTACATGTGTTGTTACTCTGGATGTTTTAATTACAGTCTGTGAGCACTTTTTTTTTAACCAGCGCCACACGCCTGTGAAATTTGAGTGTAACTGACAAACAATTCCGTTATTTCAGTAATTGCCTGCTGTCGTTGGCAGGCCATGCTCTCCCGCAACTGTTTTTTTTAACCAGCGTGGCACACATGTGAAATTTGAGCACAACTGACCAAACAATTTATTTATTTCAGTAATTACTCTAAGGCACCACTTAGCCTCATGATTCAATAAATTAAAATAATGGAGATGAACTCGACTTCAATGTTTAGTCACAACTGGCACAGCAATATCACCATACATGTCGTTATGTAGAAGAGGGGGAACATTCAGGCCATTTTCTACAGGCAAATCTCACTACTCCAAAATGCAAAGACATCAAATAGCAGTAAAAAACCACTGCAGCGACATAACCATCCATGTCGCTATGTAGAAGAGGGGGAACTTTCAGGCCCTTTTCTACAGGCAAATCTCACCACCCTAAAATGCAATAGCAGTTGCTGAGTTGAAGGTCTATTTTTACTACATTATTTAACAGTAAAATTACAGCTTTTGGTACTGGTTGAAAGATTGTTTGCATATATGTAAGCCTCTCAGGTCATGCAGTAGCATTTCATCTGACAGCAGAGTAGTGTAACATGCTCAAGCTAACTTCTCAGAAAGTCGCCAATGTACATTTTCAAAATGTATTTATTAATAATTACAGTGTGTTATTACAACACTTTATAAATATTAACAGATTTGGTACAATCTAGCAATAATTTCTTTTGAGGTTGCGCTTCTGCATTTCAATACTGCACTTTTTTATACTTACATAGTCTCACAAATACAAAACCTATTGGCATTGCCAATAGTTGTCAATAATATGGATTTAATCCAATTGTTTAAGGTCTTGGTTATGCACAGAACTTTAAATGTGCTAATGAACACTTGTGACCTGCACACCAAACACACCACATACATACAATCCACACAACATAATTATAATCACACCACAAAATTAAACAGCACACCACATTACTAAACTCCACTACATACCCCTCCACAACATAAAATACAATATCACACATTTTCTCTGCATAACATACAATCCCACTTCACATAATTCCTATACACTACACACCACATCATTTCTATCCACATAATTACACTGCACAACTTACCCCATATTTCCACTGCACACCACATACATCCACTCCACTCAAAAACACATAAGTAAAAAACATTTTCATTTACAATGCCAATAGCTCTAACTCTCGTAAAAGCAAGACCTAAGGCATTGAAAATGCTTTTTCTGAAGGTATTCTTGGACTGTTTTGCTCTTTATGGCTGTGACCTCTGTTCAAACTCATCTCGTAAATGTGAATGAGCAGACACACCTCTAGCTGGCACTGGGGCGCTTAATGGGAAGCAGTTCTGGACAGCCGAATCTCTGGGATCATGTGAAGACATGAGAATTCCTTCGGCCTAGCTAGATTGCTACCCTTGACTGGACCCAACGCTTGCAGATGCATGGTCAAGTAAGTGACAGAAGCAGATGACAGCATCACTTAGTGTGGTGTTGGGATATTAAACGCAACAGTGTGGAGCTTTGTAGAAAGGGACTTTCTGTGTTGGCAAATCAGTATTCTCAAAACCTTCTAAAGACGGACTAATCGAGCATTCAAGCTAGTGCATGAATTCCCCTGGGGCGTCATGCCCCAGTAATATCTGGTACATATAGGTATAAGTGCACAATCAAGTATCATATAAAGATAATTTATTATTTAGAGGCATGCACTAGGGCTGGGCATGAATGACCCTTTTTATGGGATCTCTAGATCTCTAGTATTTTGTGATCCACTCAAACATTTCCCTAACATGAACAGGAGGTGATGTGGTGTGATGGCTAGATCTGCCAACTTTGGGACTGGGGAACCAGGTTTAAATCTCTGCGTCGGATCAACATTCTGTGATTCTGGACAAATCACTTTAATATACCCACACCTAAAAAACTTGAATGTGATCTTGTGTATAGTAGCTGGTGGTCATGTAAAGCACTCAGATCGAGTTCCAGCTATACAAAATAGCAAAAATAAACACAGGGAGTGGATGAGAACAATGGAACAGGGGTTTGGAGTGGGCAGGGGGAAAAGAGCAGCAGGGTGGAAGTAGAGACACTCGCAAGGGAGGCAGCAACAGAGCAGGGGAAAGGAAGAAGAACAGAGGTGAGGAAAGAACTTGAAGTTCTGCAGCTACATAAAACAAGCATTGACATAGCCAATAGGTCTTGCCTTTGGGACCTTATAAGTGTGTACCCATACAACAGTTGATGTTGTTGCACCAAGGATATTGTGCTGCATAACTAAATACTTATAAGGTCCCAAAGGTGAGACCTATAGGCTATGCCAATGCTTGTTAAACTTGTTAACACTCTCTGGGCGTTGGTTGCATTACGTAAGTACCAATTAAACACCCAAATACAGCAATATTTGACCTGTCCAGGTTTACAAAGGTCCTTCCACTGTGCAGCAACACATGCCGTCGCATTTTTAGTAACCTTTGACCCGTTTGAACTGAAAAATTTTTGGGGGGTTAAAATCTGCAGATTATGCAGCAAATGTGGCAACTCTATAATGATGTGAAAATCGCAGCGGCCACACAATCGCATAATTCCAGTGGCTTTGGACAAGACATAGTGATGCAGTGTGATAAAACATATTGATGGAGTGTAAAAAGACATAGTGATGCGGAGTGATAGGCATGCCCAGAGGTACTCTTATTTATCACAGTTACTGACACAGTGTTATATTTAGGGGCTGATGCAGAGAGACAGACATGTCTGTGGTGCTCTTTATATTTTAGACATATCTGGAGGCACTCTATTTATATTGCAGTGGTGCCGTGTGAGAGACACGCCTGGAGATGCTCTTAATTTCTCGGAGTACTGCAGAGTGAAAGAAATTCAGGGATGCTCTATATTTTCTACAGTGATGCAGTGAGATCGACTTATCTGCAGATGCTGTATGTTTGTTGCAGTGTTGCAGTGGGACAGACATGTCTGCGGTGCTTATATTTGTAGCATTTATGCAATGCGATAGACGTATAGGGGTGCCCTATTTCTATTTTGGTGATGCAGTGTGACAAATCTACAGATGCTGTATATTTATAGCAGTGATGCAGTATCATAGACATATCTGGGTGCTCTATTTTTATTACAGTGATATAGGCATATCTGCGGGTACTGTACGTTTGTTGCAGTGATGCAGTGTGACAGACATATCTGTGGCGCTGTTTATATTTCTATCAGTCACGCAGTGCTATAGACATATCAGGGGGTGCCCTATGTTATTGCAGTGAGGCAGTGTGACAGACATGTCTGGGAGCTCTTTATTTTGTAGAAGTGACAGGGGTGCTCTTGTTTCCACCTGTGACAGACTGACAGACACTTCATTACTAGTGGAGTAACAGCGAGATCACAATGCTTGTCTATTGCATTCAGTGATACAGAGACATATGAGGGGTACAATGCCACGTCACATGGTGTGATGCAGTGGGATGGAAGTCATCAGTGTCCGCAGTGCCCCCACCCCGCTCCCCACGACACTCAGACGCGGATTAACGTCTGACACGTTTGTGGACCCGGTTTTAAGACGTTGACAGTGTGATTCGGCTGGGCTTTTGCACCCTAAAGACTAGGCCAATTATGCATCAGTAACAATGTAAGATGTCCACAGCCACAGGTGATAAATGGCAAATTGAAATGTGTAAATATCGGGGAAATCCCATTGTTCAGGCCGGGGACATTGAAAAGCCCCAGAAGATTCACGAATGGTGAGAAACGCAGTAAAGAAAAAAAGTCAATGTATGCACAACACCTCGAGACGGTGTGAACACTGAATATTCTGTACAAACAGCGTGCAGACGAGACCTAAAAAATGATCAATCTGAAATGGATAGGTGCATGTAAAACAGGCATTTGCAGTGCAATAGGTCTCGCATTTACGCAAGTTTAAGCTATTGGCATTGTAAATGACAATGCCTATTATTTTGGTTTTTTAAAACGTAAATAAAAGGCATTGTCATTTACAATGCCAAAACCTTAAACACCCATAAATGCGAGACCTATTGCATTGCAAATACTTGTTTAAGTGTAAAACTGAGCACGGGTTGCCGCTTCAAAGACACCGCGCTCGGTTTCTTTCTTTTTTTTTTTTTAACTTTAACACTGAGCGCTGTGTCCTTGAAGCGGGCACAGCGCTCAGTGTTAAAGTAAAAAAAAAAAAACGACCACGGTGTCCTTGAAGCGGCACTCCGCTAGGTTTTACAGTTAAAAAAACAAAAAACAAACAGAGAGCGGTGTCACAGAAGTGGACTCCATGCTCAGTATTAAATTAAAATAAATAAACTGAGCGAGGAGTCCCTAAAGCGGGCGCCGCGCTCAGGATACAAATGAAAAGGAAATAGCAGCTGCCATTGTCCCCATAAGTGGCCATAAACAAAATAGTGCTCACCCCCTAGATAAAGCCGACTGTATACGGAGCCAAGTAAAAGATCCAGTTGTCATGGGCGGGCACAAATGGAGACAGGGCGGTTACAAGGAGGGACTAAAAAGCCTCAAAATGAATGAGAAGCCAGCATTTACTAAGGACAATGACACCAGCAAATCAAAAATATGGGCAGAGAGAAGGCGAGGCTTATACAGCATACTCGACTACTGCATGCCTCGCAGAGCGAGCAGCGCATGCGCGCTGCCACTAGGCTCTACCTAAAAATACTCACACACCCAGTACATCTGACCAACGAGGCACCATAAACACATGACAATAAAGGTGGGTGGGGGGGGCGTGCATTCATGTCTGATGAGTTATAAATGGCCAAAGCTCTCAGTTGCAAGGGATACTCTATTATGCATGTATAACTCTAATAGGGGGCGTATAGTGTAATGGGAAAAACGGTCTCTTTATTCAATCCTGCGTCACTGACAGTCAACAATGATCATTCTAGAACGCACCTTTAATGACGCCTGCTAGGGTTTTGAGACATTTTATGACTACATTACCCAGAGGCGGCCTTTAATATCACTGACATCACATTGACACCAGGCTACAGCTTCAAGGACTGAGAAGCAGAGGTTAGAAGGACACAGTCTCACAGTCTCCCATGTTGTGATCAAGCAAGTCAGTTTATTGCCTTTCGATGAAGTTCAAGCCCACCCCATTATGGTCTACATGAAGGTCAGCTTGTTGTGGGGAAGGGGTTGTGAGCGTATGTTCCTCCTTTTCAAAGGTGTGTGTTCCGGTCAGCATGGTAATTCCTTATTTAAATACAGCACAAAAAGTGGATTTGAGTGAGAATAGTTCTTTTTATTCACCACTTGATTAAATCCATATCACTCATTATAAGTTTTTCATAGAATACATTATTAAGGAAAGAGAACTGCCGACACGTGTTTTGTCCTGTGTGGCGGGTAGAGCCAGGGCTTTCTCAAGGCTGTGATGGAAAAGAAAGAAATGTCAATATTGGAGCACAAGGCTCCAAGGGAAAGGGGGGACACCAGCCGAGTGTTGGAGTGAAGGAAAAGATAGCGCGATCAGTCCATCATCAAGCCACTTTCACCAATACCCGTGAATCACTTTCACTGCAACAGTTTGTTGTATCATTAATACGTCTCATGCCAGCACTATTCTGGTCTCGTTCTTGTTCTTTGCCCTTTCTTTCCATCCTTCTTTCCCTTCTAGAGTAAAAAGCGTGCACATGCGAATCTCGGTCCACCTTTGGAACACTCTTTTTGGCACCTTAGGTCCAAGGTTACTCTTTTTTAACCTCTCAAACTTCTCACTCACGGCACTTTTAATTATATAAAACTGGAAATACCATGAAAACAACGTCTCACCCTTTCAAACACCTTCCTATCTTTTCCTTCACTCCAACACTCGGCTGGTGTCGCCCCTTTCCCTGGGAGCCTTGTGCTCCAATATTGACATTTCTTTCTTTTTCATCTCAGCCTTGAGAAAGCCCTGGCTCTACCCGCAACACGGGGCGAAACACGTGTCAGCTGTTCTCTTTCCTCAACAACGTATTCTATGAAAAATGTATAATGAGTGAAATGGATTTAATCAAGAGGTGAATGAAAAGAACTATTCTCACTCAAATCAACTTGTATTGTGCTGTATTTAAATAAGGAATTACCCTACTGACCGGAACACACACCTTTGAAAAGGAGGAACATACGCTCACAACCCCTTCCCTACTTGCTTTTTTGAGGCTGAAAAGATCCAGAGCCTTGAGCAAAGTTCCTCCAGCGCTCTAGGGATTCATATCTAGGATCGGGATCTCTGGGCCATCTCCTTAACCTAACCTAAAGGTCAGCTTGTTGTACCTCTGCTGCAGTATCCCCCCCCCCCCCACCCCACCCCAAGGAGCTCTGGCTCAGCTCAAGATCCTCTTCAACTCGAGCCTAAAACAAGCTGAGGTTCACTGAGGTGATGTGTCCTAGTGGCCACAGCTGGCAATCAGGTTAAAGTCCTGGCCTCAGCTCAGCATCCTGTGCGTCCAGCAAACCACCCTAAGCCGAAAAAACACCTGTAGCATAGTCTGTGTCTGTTATGAAGGGGTCTTATGTCCCTGGGCGCCATTTATAGGGTGCACAAGACAAGTGACTTGCATCTTAGTTGACTGGTGCCATTTTCATCAGGGTATGGGTGGAGGGAAATTGTAATGTTTCCGAGTTCAGGATTAAAAACTCAAATTTTTAGGAAATACTTTTCAAATAATCTGATATTCTAAAGCGAAATGCTTCCACTGTTAAGGAAAAACACTTCCCTGAATTTAGAAGACACTATCATATTGTAACATTATGTTTGGTGCATGATTTGCATGGAAAATATTTTCAAGGTTCGGTTCCTGCATGGGCTCTTAGAGCTCTCCATGCTGATTTGCTGTCTCATCCACCTCTTCCTCCCCACAACAGGTCCTGTGGTGATCTTGGGCTCAGCTGCATCCGAGTCATCCTACCCTCGCCTTCCAGTGCACTGTGATCTAAGTGTCTGCATTCACCTGGGAAATGTTGGTTCAGTACTACTGGAGTCACTGAGCTGTGGCCCACTCAGCCTCGGAAAATGAGCCCCGAGACATGTTCGACCCCTCCCTCTGATACAAGATGGCTGCTGCTCTTGTAATGCTACCCATGATAGTGGGAGGTCTAGTACCTACTCGCTTGTGCTTCTCTGCCGTTCTCTTGTCCACCTACTCTTAGGTCAGTGCCAAGCCTCCAGCGCATCAAGGCTTCAAGGCTTGGAACTCTGATGGTTATTTTAGGCTGTATCCCCATGCAAATCTTGCATCAGATACCAAGTGTGATCGCCGCAGTTCTGTTAGCGCTGGTGCATACGCAACACCCGCCGAGCTAGCTTAAGTAACGGATGACAGTACTGTCTGGGATTGTTACACTCCTAGTTCTGTGTCCTGCTCACTTTCAGCAGAATGAGCTCAAGCAATATGATGCCTTGTGTAAATGGACTGTGTGTCCCTGAGGTGAAAGGTTTGAAACGGCCCTTCCAGTGTCACTGGTACACTGACGCAAGTAGCAGATTCGTCCCTATTATCAAAACTGCACAGTAAATACATAACTCTGTCTAAAAATCCTGCCCATTCCACCAGGGAGGGGCAAGACAGCATAAAACAGAGAGCATTGAGATGTAATGGGGCGCAGTGACCGGCCTCTCCACACACAGAGGGTGGGTGTGTGATGCACTGCACAACAAGTGAGGCGTGCGCGATGCATGACGTCACTGTAGTAATGGGTGATAGGGCCAGGGGGTCCTCGGCCTTGCATGTGAATTGGAGGGGTCCATCTTCAGCAGAGAAGAGGGGGACACACCAGATGGGCCTGCGGTCGCTCTCGTCCTATGAGTCCACCATTTTAACTTCCCTTGTATCCTGCGCTCGCGAGCCCTGGCTAACAAGGAGGTCGCTGTTGCTTGACTGCATAAAGTGTTTTAAATACATTCAAGGTGAAGACATATATGGCCAAAAAAGCGCTTCTAGGGCAAAGCACTGCATGATACTGCAGTCAGGCTCTTCCGCTGTGTTTTACTCTACAAAATGCATCTCGAATGCAGAGGAGGGGACCCAGCTCTGTTCATATTTCATATACAACCAGCCAGTGATCACAAGCCGCCCCCCACAAGCAGCATAAATCAGAAACAGAGAAGCAACAGACACTCAGACGGAACAAGTCACCTCAAAAATAAAAGATGCTTCGACAAAGATGACCTTGAGAATTAGTAGGCATCACATCACCAGAAGCTCAGTGGTTTGGACAAAAATATTGAAGCAGGAAATACACCTTTTAATGAATGAGTGTTTTGGACAAGACACTAAATGAGATGTGATAAAAAGTTGTTGCCATTCAGCCCCACCTTGTGCTACAGAGGATGGCATTTGTGGGCTGTTGTGTGATTGCACAGACCTGCACGTCACAGCCCTATGCCTGTTTGAAGAGGCTTATACGATGCTGTCTTACACTGCAGAGGTATCCTGGGGAGGCAGGGGCAGCGCAAGTTTATCTGCATTTGGAAATGCAGTCAAGGTCAAGCCCTGACATTGGAAATGCAATGCTGCACCTGTCAGAAATGCAAGCGGAACTGGTGGGTTTGGTATCACCGAGTAAATATGACAAGCTGACGCTATTGGCAAAGGCAGCGGCTTGTTTATATTTGGATCACGCTTTCACTTTAACAATAGCTGCTGCCCCACACAGCACTCGCTATTGTTAAAGTGAAAGCGCGAAAATGCAAATGCAAAAATAAACACGCGGCCGCCATTGCCAGAGCTGACTGAAAAAAAATTGTGCTTACCGACTAATGAAGGAGACCATGTAACGCCACAAGTAAAAGATCCAGTCCTCGTGGGAGGTACCAAATGGCGACAGGGCAGTAACAAGGAGGGACTAACAAGCCTCATTATCAATTAGAAGCCAGCATTTACCATGGACGATGACACCAGGCAATCAAAAATATGGGCGGAGAGAAGGCGCGGCTTCCACAGAATACTCGACTACTGCATACCTCGCAGAGCGAGTAGCGCAAGCGCGCGGCAACGCTAGGCTCGACCTTAAAAATAGAGTGAGTAGCGCGGAGGCGCTTTGTGGTGTTTAGGGAGCAAGGAGCGGTTTGGGGAGGAAAGGGCAACAGTGCCACACTGTAAAAAGGTAAATCAATAAAAAAAAGTATCTCAATCACTTTGCGTGCAACAGAAAGATGATGGGGGGAAACAACACAGAGAAGTGGTGGGTGGGAAGGGAAAGAAGCATCACGGTCCAACAAGTTTTAAAAAAGTACCAGAATAACAGCGCATGCAGCAGAGCGACACTATTTAAGAAGGATCAATCTGTACTTGGTCCATCTGCCAGAGAAGAAATAGGAAGTGACGCCCGGCCTGTGCTGTCCAATTAGGAGGCGTATTGTGAAAAACAGTAGTACACTATGAGTCATAAATCATGTAAAAAAGAGAAAAGATGGTCTGTATTAATTTCGACTAGGAAATTAGTTAATACACCAGGGCAGCTATAGAGGCAGACAAAAGAACAATGCTTATACTGCAATTAATTTATTCATTGCATATTTTTTGTTGCAAAATATTTAGAGCATATCATATTCTGATAGTGTAGAACAAGATCCAGTGCTCACATTTGGGTGAAAGGTCATGCAGTGACAGGGGAATGATAAAAAACATGCATCAACTAACACAAACAGGAGACATGACTCCTTCAGCTATTTTTATATAGTAAAAGAGGAGTCAGTACAGTCGACCTCTAGAGATCTGAGGTCATCATCAGAGCAAGGTGTGTGAGCACCTAGTATCTAAAGAAATGAGGAAAACACCAAGATGAGATGCGAAGTGCCGAGACCAGAAATTTAAGTAGGGTAACGTAATGAAGACTTGCCTGGTCGGTAAGTAAAAGGTGTTACTCCTATGACTAGGGTCGTCCCATTAGGGAGGACACGCAGATTCGGGCCATCAATCAGCTCTAGAAGAGAGAAAGGTAATATTACCAATCTCATGGGTCCCTGAATGGACGCAGGGGGAGGGGAAAAAGGCGGGGAAGGAAAGAGGGGGGGAAAGGAAAAGGTTAGGGGTGGGGCAAGAAAGAGAATGGGGAGAGGAGGAGAGAGGAGGGGGACTGAAAGGAGGGTTGCTTTGTGGTAGGGCTACACATGCCTTACCACAAAGAACCATTAAGTACAATCACCTGCAATTTACAACCTGCGTATTGCAGGGGAGGAAGAAATGTACACAGCCTTCAAGAAATATCCTTAAACCAACTGCGGTTGCTCGCACAGGCCGAAGGGGAGCGCATGGCGATACATACAACCTGAATTAAGTAGGCAGCTGAAACAGATCCGTGACAGGGGGATTAGTACTGAGTTGAATTGCCAGCGGTGCAGTATACACATATTAAACGGACACTGTACTCACTCAAGTTCAGTGGGTGGCTACCTGCTGGAAGATTCCTTAAACACATTAAACACATAGGCAAGGGTGCCTTTTGAGGCACGCTCTCATGAGGGCTAGCAACTAGGGAGACTGTGTGGGGAACAACAGGAGAACAGGGAATTACTAACACGTCATGCATGCGGATTCGTAGCATGTAGTTAACCTAACGATAGTCCAGCTGGGCTGCGGGACTTTGTGCACTAAATTAATCCCTTGTGGTGGACTGCCTACAGGAAGACACCCGTGAATCGGAGCCAACAGTGTTCACGGGCTCCTTTCCGAGTTAAAATTACTTATACTTGCAGCATGTTGTGGCGGCATATAGTGTTCACACAGACATCACACGTACATCAGAAATACTGCAAATTTCCAGGCAGCAAAACCATGCATACACCTTGAGCCTACTCTGAATGGGAGTTCAACAAGCCCTGTCAAAGAACTCTACTCATTCAATACCATGAGGACTGGAGTAGATTGGTTGGCTCTGTCCTGATTTGAACCCTCTCTAATAAACCATATGCTCCAAAGGAAGAGGACTCCTACAATTCTCTAGCCACTAGTGTCCTAACCTGCGGTTCACAGGGATTGTACCTGTTGCTGATTCTATTTATGATGCATCTCTTTCCAGTAGCACATGTGTTCAACAAATACAAACGTGGCTACCGCGTGTATATTAATAGTATACATACACAAGGCAAAACCAACATGGAGCCAGGAGACATCCGCCAGTAGCAATCTCTTCTAAACAGCTCCACAACACACAAATCGATTTGTTTTGCAAAAAGAGAGATGTTATTGGTCAGCTGAAATCACCAAAATTATGGCAACTTTGACTTGCCTCTTATGGAATCTCCCTTGGAGGTCATTGGTGATGCTCAGCACATTCAAGCCAAATTTGAAAAAGATCAGTCCTTCCCTCAAAAAATAAACACTGGCAGAGAAAGTGCATTGCATTGAACCTTCCACGCTGGTCTGCACTGGTCTTGCTGGTATGGTGTTCCACCTGGTCTGATTTAAGAGCATGTACACGAAGCTGTCGTAAAAACCCTTCTCTAACTTCCAACTTGTTCAGGACTGGGCTGCTTTCCTCATCTGGAACTTACACTGCTCCAAGTACACATCAGCAGCAATTAAATGTCTCCACTACTCTTTATAGTTAACAAGTGTGCACACTTAAAAATGCTTGCCTAGCTCACAAGACCGTACATGGATGAGCCCTACTATTTAAAGAAAATATTTCATTCTCAGCTGCTAACCAATTGCCACAGGACAGCCAACCTAAAGCTTCTGCCTCTCTAAGGGGTAGGATAAAAGCCCTATAGAGCGAGAACCCTTCACTCTAAAACCTCATCACTCTGCGATTCATTTGCACGGGAAACATTTGCTCATTTGACTTCATGAAATTCCACCAATCCCTGAGAACGCGCAGATTCCACTCAGCTTAGCAATTGATGGCCTTTGGGCCTTTTGGGCTTACTTACTGCCTACATTACTGTTTTTAGGTTTGGAATTAGGGAGGACCATTTGATTTTACTAAATTTAGACGTATAATATACTTATAGGGGCTTTCAGACAGCCCTCTTCATCCATTGGTCTGGTACTGTTTTGTTCACAATTTTCTTCCACCCAGAAAAGCATTCAGTGAATAGGGAAATGGGTCAGCCTTTGGCTAACTTCACTGTGAGTGACAGCATTCTGTTCTTTCACTAACAGCATATGCACACAAAGTAGTTCCCTTCACTAGCAGGGACTGCTATGCTTTGTGCGGCCCAAAAAATTGTGTTTTTAGCTAAAAAAAAAAAAGTATATATTGCAGTTGTACAAAATCAATGACAAAACACGTTTTAAAACGTACTGGCTTTGCGCAGCTTTTGCTTACAGATTTTAATTGTAGACACGCATGACTTTTTACTGGTGAGCACAGGCGTTTATATGACCCAACCAGGGCCGGACTGGCCGTAGCGGGCACCGGGCAATTCCCGGTGCGCCGCACGGGTGGGGACCGGTTTTGGGCCCTTGGGGGCCGTTTTTGTTACAGGGCCGCTGTAACAAAATCGGCCGTAAACCGGCCCTGGTAAAGAGCTCGGCGGCACCCCCAAGCCCAGGTGGGGCCGGCCGAGCACTTTGCCAGGGCAGGGTTTGGTTCCCAGTCCGGCCCTGGACCCTGCACGCCGTTAGTCTGCCCCAACCTCCGTCTTCCCACCTGTCAAAAGCGTGCCATATCTATAAGGGTGGCTTTAAAAGTGACGTTCTGCGGAAGAAAGGGAAGCTTTCCAATGCGATGGTCCGGGGGAAGCCTGCTGTACTCAAGTTTATCTGTTACCCATGTTCCCATGGTCACTCAAACCACAGCGGCCCTGGCACAGCACCCAGAAGACAAGAGCTGCCCAGGCCGCACTAAATATCAGAAGGCATTGTGCACTGAGCCTGTGGGTGAAGGCTTCAATGAGCTCTTTGTCGACTCGAGCAGTATAAAAGGGGGCGCTCACTTGAAAAAAAGGAAAGCGCTGGAGATCCGCGAATGCCCGACCTCTGAACTATGAGCACGCGTTTGTATGCGGACAACGTGTTTATATCCATTTCCAGAGCCGAGTTTTCATTTTCCACTGTGGCGTGGGAAATCTCAAATTAAATCGAAGCGTATCCCTCGAGAAACAAAGTATATTTGGAAAAGCCATTGTACAAATGTTCTGGATGTCCTAGTGGAAAAGGTTGGGAGTGCGAGCCGTGTGGTCAGACCGGCAATCAGGCAGTGTCCGATGGGTTGCTCTGACAGGTCAGTGTGGGAGCTGGTCTCTCACCAGTTGTCGGCTGGTTTTATGGCAGGGTGGATCGGGTTTTACAGCGGACTACCCTGATATTACCACTTTTTTGCTGTTTTCCCTCACTAATATGGGCCATTTTTATTTTGGTGCCCGGTCTATTTTATGTTCCAGTCCGACCCTGGGGAAGGAACGGACTGATTACAAAGGGGTCTGGGGATGCGTGGTAGGCACAATGCTTTTCTGGCCATTTTTACTAATTTTCCGGTTATATGTAGGTAACACTACAATGGTGGGGTCTGGATTCGACCATCTGGAAGGGTTCGAATGGGATTTTAAGTTTGTGAAGCCCCAGAGAGGGTCTGTGTCAATTTGACCACAGTCGTGGAAGGATGAAGTTTCATTTCGCAGACCCTTGGAGTTCACCCATTATGTATCTATTCTTCTGTTTCCCCGCTTCATTGGTTGTTTTTCTCCTTTTAAATGTACCACACCTTTCCTTGCTCTGACCCTCTGCGCTTACTACTGTCTTTAATGCACCTCCTTCCCTTGTGCTGTCTGTGTTTTACCGACGTCTCAAGTGTTCATGCCTTAGTTGCAACAGAATGAGTTAGTTGACAGTGACATACAACAAACCTGTTTGGCAAATCCCTTGAATCTGGGCATTTCAAGTTTTATTCCATTATTTGCACCTTGCCACAATTGCAAATTTTTAGAATTCAGAAACAGATCGTATTTATAATTTAGATCAGTGGTTCTTAACCTTTTGACTTCTGGGGGCCCCAATGAATGACTACAGGACACCTGGGACCCCCACCTAATCAATTTTTACGATTTGAACTTCAAAACAATACATAAAACTACAGAAACAAGTAGAAATGATACAACAATGTAAATTTGAATCACAAGATTGGAGTTTCAAATTTTGGATTTTGGAAAACTGGGACATCACATCAAGACCTTCACTACACTGACTCTGTGATCGCAGGCACCACTACCATACTCTGAAATTAATAGTCTTGCATCTTCTTTTACACTCCTCTCTCTGGCCGGAGTGGCATCACATCCCCTTTCCACTTTTAATTCCCTTATTATTACAGTGTCTTTCCTCTGACACAGACATCATAATCCCCCCTTAAAGACAACAATTGTATCTCTTCATTCACAGTTCCCTATCGAACCACAGGGCCATCACATCAAGCCTCTCGCTAGATTGGCTCCACAATCTCTCCTCTGACGATAAACATCACAACCCGCCCTGAAGACCACAGCGCAGTGTTAATTGGAAATCCCCTCACTGACCACTGTGACATCACAATGACCTTTGAACTACAGTGCAAACATAATCTTCACCTTGACCAGAGATACCACAAATTGCCCCTCTGAAGACCATAGCACTGCTTCTTTATCAACAATCTGTAGTGACATCAAAATCACGTATGACGATGGTCACATCACTGAAAATCCCTTACCCGTACCCCATGACGGCACTGACACTACCATCATAGGGTACATTATTCGCAATCGGCTCTCTAGCCATAGCAATATCACAGTACCTCTTCTGAAGAAGGCCTCTTATCCTTTAAAAACGTATTTTTTATAGAATACTTTGTAAAGCCATAAATAATCATAATGATACAGTAAAATAACCGATTTACCATTACGTATTTCTAGTCCTCACTGTATACTCTACGGCCCGCCTGTCCTTCCTTTATTGTCGTTCGTGGCACTTTTGTTTTTTGTGCTATTCTTTTTTTTCAGGGTGAAATTCTTCCTTGTCAGATTTTACATTAAAATATTGCGCTAAATGCAACATTTTGATTTCAAATAATTTCTCCTAAAGTTCACATAAATAAGGAAAAGGAGACTATGCAAATTTTACACACCAATAGTTTAAGGGTTAATGAGACTCATGTGGTCTGATACCAATGCCCAATACCAATAGCTGCAGAGCAGTCATATTATAGGTCTACCCTCCAACATTATGAAGCTAGAGAAGAAGGAGACCCCTGGCTGTGGTGTCCTTCACAGAAATGATTGGAATAACAAATAGTTTAGCATCAAGTACATCAAGAACTAAAAGGGACCTCCCTGCTCTTCGAGAATAATTATATAATATAAACTGAAGCAAATTCAGCATAATAAAGCATACTATGCCTTGTTTATTGTTTTATAATCAGTTTTCAGGTAAGCTCATAACACCACCAACAACAAATTTCTCCTGAAGTCCAAGAAGCGATAATATGGCTTTATAACACCGGGATTATCCTGCTCATTAGTTTCTTTATGATTCAGAGGTTTCTATTGTAAACCGAAGTGCGATTCAGATAGCGAATACCCCCAGTTTACCCCAACCCCCCCCAAACAAAGGGTCGACAGCAAATGAAGTGTCCGTTTTTCGATTTCTTTCTGATTGACCAATATCCAGTTACCTCTTTCTCCTGGGCACGTTGGCGCTGATCGGCATATGTCTTCATTTTGCACTTTCAAGAAGTGTCTGTGTCATGAACCTTATCGGTATCCATCAATCAGTCTGATGTCCATTGTGGTAGTTTGTTTCTGATAGCTCTCCCAAATGGCAAGGTGGCAGGACTCTCACCAGCTGTGGAGTGAGGAGTTGATATATAGGCATGAAGAGCTTGACTCAGGGCTTGGCGTAAATCGATTCTTTCCATTGATGCTCAATGGATTACCCTCTTGAGAGTTTGCATGAATCGTTGAACAAAACCATTGGTTTTGGGCCAAAGAGGTGTACTCTTTTGATGCTTGACATTGAGTTGAACAAGAAACTCCTTGAATTCTTTGCAATTGAAAAGCGGGCCATTGTCAGATTTGAGAAAAGCACGGATGCCCCACGCTGCAAGGATATCATCAAGCAGCTTGATGACATTGTCATGAGTTGTCAATGATAGGTCTTCCACCAATGAAAAAACAGAATATTCATCAATGACTACCATGACATGATGTCTATTTCCTAGAGGCCCAAAGAAGTCAACTGCAACTCTTGCCCAGGCATCTGCAGGAAGCTCAGACGTTGTTAATGGATGTTCTGTCACCTTGGGGAATAAACAGTTACAAAGGTTGCAGGCTTTTGGCTATTTCTAAACTCTTTCATCTAGTCGAGGGAACCACACTTGGTCTCTTAGAGCTCTTTTGGTGGCAACAATGCCACAATGTCCTTCTTGGGTCATCTCAATGACCTGCTGTCTAAGGCTCTCAGGTATCTCAAACATCTCAACAGGATACCTTCTTGGGTGTTGGATAGTTCATCCTGAACATTTTCGAATTTTTGAAATTTAGTATCATCAGCCAGGGATCAAGTACTTTTCTTCCAAGATTGCGTTGTAATGAGGTCTTTGATGATGGCTGTGTCTTTACCCGCATTGGTAGAAGCAGTAATCTGTTTAATGGATAGAGTTGCTGGTGTGCTAGACCTTACAATGAAGTTGAGATACTCTTCAGTCGCTTTGGATGTTGAAATGTGGCGATGTAGTGCCACTCGTGAAAAGTAATCGGTGGGGTTTTGGACTTTCCCTGGCTTGTGTACAATTGCATAGTCATACACTTGCTGTCACAACCGCCACCTCTCGATGAGAGGGGGCATCTTAGCTTTTGGATTTCCAAAGCTACTGTGCTGTCAGTGAAATGATTTCCAAATAGAAACACATGAAAATGTTTGCAGGCCCACACTACAGCCAGTCTCTTCTTTTCCAGCTGAGAAAAGGCACGTTCTGTTTCAGACAGAATTATGCTTGCATACACCATGATGTATCTCTAAGCATTTGGATGGCCAATGTGCTTAGCAAGAATTTCCCCCAACCCCACCAGGCTCTCATCTTCTGTGAGCTCAGCATGTAACTTGGGTGTCAAAATAGGCAATTTCTGTTGCATTCTCAATCGTATGTTTTATTTCTCTGAAACTGTAATCACATTCAGGAGACCACTGGAATGGGACATTTCGCTTTGTTAAGTCTCTCAACAAGGCACTCACTGTAACCAAGTCACAAATGTATCTTGAGCAATAAAAGTCATTCCCCCATTAGAGAATATGTGCCCAAAGAATTTAAGTTTGGTTTTGTGAAACACACACTTTGCTGCATTCAGAGTGAGACCTGCATCAGCAAGCGATTGGCACACTTGTGTAAGAGTGTTGTCCTGGTCACTTTGTGTTGTTCCAAATACCAGTATGTCATCACTGTAATTGAAATCATGGGTAACAGGTTGAATTACTCCGCGAATAACAACTTCAAATATCTCCGCAGCCGAAGATACTCCAAAACTCAGCCTTTCGTATCTGAACCTACCAACATGAGTGGAAAAAGTACTACTGTACCTACAGTTCTCTTTATTGGCCTGGCACATATCAACACAATGCGCACTGCACCTCCTTTGTCACCATGACTATGGGTGAACCCCATGGCGTTGGACCTGTGGAGCATTCAATGTCGTCATGCTTCAACAGTGTCATGCAGTTCTTTATAAACGGCTTCTTGCAAGTGAAAAGCATCTCTGTGGTGCCTTTGGGCAACCAGGAGAATGTCCTCACTAATAGGAAGTCGCACATTCATGTTTTTGAGTCTTCCTAAGCCAAGAAACGACAACAGGAACTGGCTCACATTTTCACACTGAGCACAGATGTTGAAGTTGAGAGATATTAGTCCCAAGTCAGCAGCAGTGGCAAAGGTAAGTAGACATGCACTGAATGGAGTTCCCTAAAGAACATAATTCAGCGCTTGCACTGACGTCATTTTGAGTCTCATGGTTCCTGTAAATGACCCTTGATTCAGTAGCAGTTTAGAAGCAGCCCATGTGTATACCATCATGTTTGATGGGGTAAGACATAGCACAGCTGTTAACCATATCTACTGGCATGATATTAATCAACGCACCACTGTCTATACTTAAGGTTATGGGGCAACCGTTCACCTTTATTGTAATTTTAGGACAGTGTTCAAATTAATTTTGTCGCTCCATTTGGTGTTTATTTTTTGACTTTTCATCTTTGCAAGAAACTAATCCTACATGTGAATGGTGTTCCTTAGTGAATATCATCAGTGCACATTGTCTTCTTCACTAGCAGTTGATAATGACGTCGAAGAGCCTTTATAAGATGACCTTTGACGATGATCGACTTTGCTTGGTTTCTTATTCTTGTAATTGATGTTGCCTTTTAGCCTTTGGGGTGTGGCAAGAATTCCTCCAGGACCTTCTAGCGTCCATTTTCTCTTCTCGCTGTGACGCACTTGGTTTCTCTTACTCTGCAGACTGTTATGAAATGGTTTTCTTTCCCATAACCTTTGCATATTTGTTCTATGACTGGACATATACCTTAATGGGAAAATGAAAACCCACATCAGAAGTATAACTTTTTCTTCTTTCAAGACTATGGTGCTTATGCTGGCTTTTTATAATTAATGCTTAAACATTCTGGTTGTTCCTGCTTCCAAATCAGCAGCTTGCCGATCTGCTCATTCTTTTGCTCTTGCAGCCATTAGCATTTTCACTAAACTGAGTATATCCCTCAGCATGCATCTTCTGAAGGAATCTGAATGACAACCATCAATGTCTATGAGGCACATGGCTTCTTCATCATTGTCTCAGAACTTACAGAGTTTGATAAGTTCTTCAGGTTTTTCAACAAACGCATAAATCATTTCCCCAGCCTGTTGTCGTACTTGGTTGAAGATGTAACTTTCATAGTCCACATTCGGCATCAGATTGAACCTGGCTTCCAACGTTCCAATGCTTTTTAAATCTTTTGGTACGATGTTGGATCAGTTTGTGAGACTTTCTTTAGAACTACTTTCACTCCATCACCAGCAAGATTTTTCAAATATATGACAATTTTCTTGTCTTTTTCTACTAATGTTTTCTTGAATGAAAATGAACACGCCACGCATGGAGTTCAGTAACAGACGTCTTTATTACTCGACATACAACCAGCGTCTGCACACATTGCGTCAAACTTTTATAACTACACCTTAACACCTCCCAGCAGATTACATAATTCCTTTTTAGAGGTTGCCCAGGACCACAAGGATCCTAGTACTCATAGTATCAAGACACAACAATGACTTCTGTAGTATTTCGACTTAAAAATATGTAGAGAGGCATTTTACCATATTTTAATTATAAAATCGTGTTTTGTTTGTGCCACTAATGAATTTTTATTTTTCACAGGATACTTTAAGATTTACTTTGGTCTAAATTTTGGCCTTGTATCCTTTTATTCATTTATTTTCGTTCTTGGCAATTATGAATAAAAATACAATGGGCAATGAAAAACTACCACTCATGGCAATTTCTAATGCTTTTTAGGAAAACTGAAGGCAGTTTTGCAACAATGACCCACCATAACCAGACTGTCTATGAGAAGTTTCCTTGAGACTGAAATGTCAAGAGAAATCCTTGGAGCCACAGTAACTAAGATTCTGCTGCTGGCTTAACTTCTGAAGTCTGGACACTAACATTTTACTCTTACGTAGCCCTATTTCCTGAAGATACCTATCACTAGCTGAATTATACTGAAGTCCGTATGCAAGGTTTCTCATGGACCACAACCTAGAGCCGTTACTGCATGTGACATTCATGCCTGGATCAATGTGAGCCTGTCCTCGAGGACTGGAAAGGCAACCTAAGACATTACTTTTCCATTTAATTGGAAAATACAGGCTCAGGACTGCCACCTGCTGGGCCATCTTCCACGAGTCCCGGTCCTCATCAGTAAGTGCAGGTGCTGATCACCGCCAATCACCGGCTCAAATGTAGTTCTGGTTTCAAGCAGGTTTTATTAAAGTTGCGCAGGTGAAATTCATCTATAAATCCTGCGTAAGTTCACTCCTTAACAAAACTCATTGGCAACTCAGCTTCTTCTGTTTGTCCATACCTGCCATCTTTCATCTGCTATTAATGTCACCATTCATTTGCTGCAACATCCACAGACTGCTGAACTGCACTGTTCGTAAAGTGAATCCATTAAAGGGAGACACAAGGTCCAACAGTTCACCTTCCTTTAAGTTTCCAGTATCTGGGAGGTTTTTGGTGGGGATCCATTAGAAAAGAAAAGCAAACATTAGCAAAGTCAATAGGGCTCACATTGCCAATGCTTGTTTGCTCATGGTATTGGATTGACCAATGCTTGTATATTTCTGTCCTCTCACAAGGATTGGCAAAACTAATAATGGTGTGTGACCATCTTAAAGTATTATTTTATATACTTCCAAGATGGTCGTTACAGTGCATCTAGATGCAACCTGCTGGCCATCTTGGAAGGATAGAAAAGAACTTCTCCAAGATCGCGTCAAATTATGCCTGAATGGAAAGTAAGGGCCATCTTGGAAAGCTATTGGTTTTGCCAATGCTTTCATCGCAGTTCAATCCAAAAGCACTACCACAGGCAATACCATGATCGGCAGCTGTGGTGGCCACGGCCTGCACAAAGGGGGCATAGGGATGGGAAAGAGGTGCAGGCACAGGGAAGATCCTACAAGGTATAGCAAACAACCAGAAGAGGTAAGAAGATAGTCACAAACAACTACTTTTGCCATATGACCATCCACAAAATGGTGTGGCCTTCAAGGACAGCTTATCCTACCAATGGCAGCTCCTTAAAACTGCATGAGAGCCAAAGACTGAAGGGGGCTGACCAAAAGCCCAATGCCTGTATGCATATATTCTAAAGAATATATTGTAATGAAATTCTGATAACACAAGGTCTATAACTCACAGCTAAAGCCATCTGTAGGAGTGGCCTAAAAAGAAGAATGGAAACCATTGCTATGCATGGGGTTAGATGTTGTCACCCAAGGAAATCCATTGAGTGCAGTGTGCAACTATAATATTGAAAGCTCTAACCAAGCATGTTATCAGGTTGGTTATGTCATGCGATCCCCCCTCCTCACAAACTAAAACCTTGGAAATCTATGCCAAAGAGTAGTGGATCTCACATCTGATGTCACTGCAGAGTATAAGGAGGCTGAAACCACAATTGTAGTAACGGCGGCTCATTAAACACTCACTAAAGTGCTACTCTGGTTGCAAGAAGCCCTACAATAGTTGTAAATCTACAAAATGTTCCTGTGATGAGCTTGTTTTCACTTAGTAAGGACGACTATTATCAATGAATTTTAAAAATCTTGAAAAATCATGGCGAGGACAACTCGTCTTTCTACAGGCGAGGGGTAGCGGCAGCAGTGTACCTAGGTGGCTTGTGGGGTGCAGCAAGCCCTCTTTCTTCTCAGTGAGCTGGAGTATCTGGGGGCCTGGGGGTAAGAGGATCCTGCAAATATTTCACTGAGCATGGACCGGGCCGAACTCTCATGCATAAAGGTATGGCCAGACCTCACAGGAGAGAAGTATTCTATTTGCCCGCAGATAAACTGCAGTGACCGCTTAGCATCTACTAGGTTTCTGGATTTAGTTTAGCTGCGATATTTGCAGTATCAGCAAATATGTCTCCCCTCCGAACTTCAGCAGTACAGGTTACATTGTTTTTCCCATTTACCCCACTTACTCCTGAGGCAGACCAGACTTAATTATAACTTTTGTAAAAATTGTAACAGCGCAGGTATTAATGTTACCTTAATCCAATAGAGAAGGCAAAAAACGCAAAGCAAGTAAAGGTGGGTTTCAAACCTGCGACATTTAAGAATATAAGGGGCTATTTACTAACATTGGCGCAATTCATTGCGTTGAATTACTTACCATTAAAAAAGGCCCAGGCAACCCTTCTAAATCTAGGCCCTAATGACTAATTCCTGGGACTGACAGGTGCTTTAATCTCCGGGACATGCTTACCAGCTTCACCGTCACAAGGCAGAATAAATAATAGCTGTGCAACATTGGAATGAAACTCAACACAGGAAAACGGACTAGTGGTTAAATATAAAATAAATCACAGTTTCGCCAGAAACCAATTGCTTATAATGTTGCTTTCATTTTACGTCATTTTCCTTAAAATGTAAATCAAATGTCACGTACAACGTAATAAAACTGATTCGGCAATCTAAACACAAGTACGTTTAGCTCTGCTCGGTTTATTTTCATTGGACTGCAGCCCAAGTACAAGACGGGCATGCAGAGAGCCATTTAAGTCCTTTAAAATCTATATAAAGAATTCTAAGATCTTATTTGATTTTATGGAGCGGGCACACGCTCCAAGAAAGTGGTCCAGCTCAGCTCTGAGCGGCTCTGACATGAATAAATGAAAACAAAAGGATGGCGGTCTCCGTTTTCCGGCCTTTCTCCCTCCCGGGCAAAACGTTGTAATTACTGGACCGCGGAAGTAAACTGCGCCAACCCTACAATGGCCGCTCAGGAATGAGGAACACGCGTGGCCGCATTTCTTGTCAGGCGGGCATCAGAAAAGAAATATTCTTCCTCGTCATCCAGGCGCACCTTTTAATTCTATTTTTCCAGAACCTTCAGCACTCCCTGGCAAAGCTGCGTCGCCTTGTAGCCTTTACCTCTCGGACCCTACCTCGCAAATGGAACATTCTGTGAAATTTCTTGAATCTTATGCCAAATTTTCATTCAAAGATTCTGCTTGCGGTCATCATTTATGGAGACTGTTCTTAAGGAAAAAGTGAAAAACAAAAACCAACCCAATACTTTCTATACACAATTGTGGTATTTCATGTGTAACATATCTAATTAACCAAACCGTTACAATTTAGTGTAGCATTTCCTTTTTGACCTAGAGTGGTCTACAGTTATCCCTAAAAAATATGTGACTTTATGGCGCACAAGCAAACATGTTTTCGTTTTTTTTATTCACCTCAACTGAGCGGAAATATTTGCTAAGTCAAGAAAGATGACGGCAGCAGTTCTCCCTGGATGTTGTCCTTGTTAGCCAAAGTCCGGATGATGCTCATGGTGCAACCACAAAGCAGAAGTGAAACATGATTGGCTAGCACTATCTAATAAGGGCACTGAGGACGTCTGTAACATTGCGATTCCTGTACCAGTTCAGACCTGCATGTCACCCATTAAGAGTCAGTTCCACACTGAATTTGGGCCCTTCTAGCATCTCCCAGCATAACTTGTGCTGACTTCCTTGTTTCTTTTTTACATCACTAATGGTCACCCGAGGTCATTTATGGAGCACGGGCATATCACTACACAGCACAAAAGGGAAGAGATGCACAGAAGAAGCTGAAAACCTACTAAAGTATGGCTAATCAATGGCAGTGGTTATTAGGTCTCGCCTGACCCAGCACATGCGCTGGTCTGGCGAGACTTATTGAGAGGGCTCCAAAAAGTCCTGCCAGGCCAGCCTAGAGCTACAGTGCATGTGCGCGGGTGCGTGCGCCGCGCTTTACCGCGATTATGCTTGATGGTGATCGCGATCACTTTCACTTTTGCGGCCGCACGGCCGCTTGGCATAGCCAATAGGTCTCGCTTTTGGGACCTTATAAGTATTTAGTTATGCAACTGTTGCATGGCTAAACACTTATAAGGTCCCAAAGGCGAGACCTATTGGCTATGCCAATGCTTGTTTTTGTGGTTGTTCTTTAGTTGTGTAGTTCAACTATCGGTCTCTAGTTATTTGATTTTGCTTAATGCCTGCGTTCATGGTACCATTTGTAATTTCATTTAGCCAAACTATATGTAGGTTGCTTCTGATCTTGAATTTGTCTTCAAAATATTCCATAGGTGATTGATCGTAATCTTATATTCTGTCTAACTGACTGCCTCCAGATGACCTCCCTCAGATACCTGGCTGGGGTATATTGGTCGGTAACCTTTTTAAAGTAACCTTCAGCATTTGTTTATTAACACCCTCTCTACTCTTTCCTATTCCAGTCATTGGAGAAGTGTGGCTCAATGATTAGAGCGGCAGACCCTGATGCAGAAGTCTAGCCCGGGACCAGGGTTCAATTCCCCGCCTCGGCGGGTCTTGGGCTCAAAAAATCCACGGACCTGATAATTCTCGCCTCGGTGCCATTCCAATCATAGAGTCCCACTCTGCAACTCTGGGCAATAGCTTGCTTAATCTCCACAACGGCCCCCACAACGCTAAGGATGCCTGGCCTTCACCTTGGGGGTGCCCAGGAGTGGACGCCTCACAAGGAAAGTCAGGATGGGTTCCACAGCGGTATTCGTACAAGCGCCTTGAGACCCTTGCGGGTGAGTAGTGCGCTATACAAGTATCAATTTACATTTACATTTACATTTGGACATCGAGATATGACTGCTACATGTGCCCGAAAATAAGCATTTGTACTTTTTCTCTGTATTCTCTTATAACCTCAGGTCTCACTTCTCTATGGGAAACATTTCAACAGACAGGGAACATAAGGATAGCATTGTGTCCTGGATTTGTCTTTATACCAGTTTGGTCTGCAGTGGGGGTCCACCTGGTTCTGCGCTATCTGTGCAGAAGTATTTGAACCGATGGACATACATGCACCTCTCACCTCATCGCTGTCATATCTCATCTCATACATTCAATGTACCCGTAGAGGTATATCTTGGAAATGAAGCAAATGTGTTGCTGTAATAGTTATCTGGACCATATATATTAAGGAGTAGAGCAGAAAATCCAAGAAGAGGAAAAGGGAATAAGGGGGGGAGGAAATAAATGCATCTTTTGCAAAAAATTAAAACTGGGGAAGTGAAGGCTGAAGATCTGTATCTAACTGTTTTAGTGTTTCTTCAGTTTCTATGTAAGGAGGGTTCCTGCTCTTCACTGTTGTTTGCCTTGTGAAGAACATTGACACTGAGCAGGGGTTTAGTTGCACTTTACAAAAGTTCTAAATAAATAAACAAATAAATACATGTGGATACAAGGCAGACTGGGCGGCTATGGCTCGAAGGAAGAAGTGAGTGTGGAGAGGATCAGATAGCTTTGTGGTAATGTGGTCATAAGGTTCGTTTTAGAGAAGGCTGAATGACTCATGACACACCAGAAGTGGTACTGTGTATATCAGAGCATTGTATTGTAAATACATTTATTTAGTGATTTCTACCCCTGATGCCGCGTTAAAGCTCTTTGCACCATGGCAGCACTACGTTTTTGTAATAATTTATGCATACACACTATTGTTACACCAAACGTTTGAGTGACTCATCTCTCACAAAAGACCCCATCTTTCCCCACTGCAAAACTGTAACAAGTTTAACTTTCTTAAAATAATTCAGTATGCTTAATTTAATGTAAATACAATCAATATGCAATATAAATAACAATCGGAATTTGTAGAACAACCATAACTAATTATATATAAACAAAGTTTTATCAAGAAATAGTTTAAAATACCTCAAAATCTTTAAATTCCCATGTAAATTCTGGTTTACAAGAGGAAGCGACATCTTAAGGACTTTGAGTGCCACAGGCGAAACATAATTTGCTGCCCTTTCCTCGGAATTGTTATACATTTTTAGCTCAATCATGCCTTCAGCAGCTATGGGTGGATCATTGAGCACCCTTTTTGTTGATGAGCCTGCTCCAAGACCCAGCTCAGCAACAAACAGTGTCCCTCTCGCTGGTTGGCTGGCACCAGAAAAGCAGAGAATCAAGGGGACTGAGCAAGCCCGCCGTCGGTGGTTCAGTGGACTGGTGCTTCACCTGAAAACCTTGTAAATGGAGGGCATTTATTGTTTACTGTACCCCCACCCCTGCTCTGTGAGGAGCAGGGATTTGAGTCAGATGGCCCTAAGCTATGATTGGACCAGCCCAGCAGCGGCTCCACATGGACAGTGCAACCTTGAAGGGAATGTAAAATGCCGCGCTGCACTATACATTGACATGTGGACTACTAGCAGGTCCTACCTCAGCGTAAGCCATCTCCAGGTGGACTTCGCTATAAAAGCAGAAAGACTAGTGGTCAGACCTAGCCTTCCATCCGCAATGAGTGGTGTAACTAGTCTGCCAGCACCATTCAGGCATATGGGGCTGATGGGTGCTTTGTTTATTTCACTGCCTGTGCTGCTTCGGACTGGTATTCCGAGTCAGGTGGCAGTAACCATGGTCAGGCAGTAGCTCCACAAGGACGATGCAGTCACAATGTCAGTCTCCACTGCACAGTAAATGGTGCATGCTGCATAAAGACAAAGGCCTGTGCAATTGGGCTTGGCCTGTGTGCTTTAAAAGGTTAAAGGGCTGGCTGAACCTAACAGGTATTTTTCTTTATCTACATCGCTCAGGTGGCAGCCGTGCTGGTCGAACAGACTGAACTGGCTCAAAGAAAAAGAAAGTAAGTAAACAAACTGGTTATTTTAAAACCCTAAACAATCTCCGACTACCCTGAAACGTCTTGATGGGGGACACTAGAAAGATGAGGGACCTGGGCCAAAGCCCACTTTGCCTATGCCATAAAGCATCTCTGACAATAGGAGTAAAAAGGTTTTCTGGACCCGTATTTAACCAAGTTTTGGCTCCCCAATCGGCTCTAAAAGCAACATATAGCAAACTAAAATTAATTTAAATACATAAATAAAATAAAGGAAGTACTAATGCAAAATCCTATTCCACGTTATTGTCGTGTAGTTCCTATAGTACCCATAGAGGGCCTGTGCGTTTGGATAACATAAACTGTGGGATTGGTGGCAGACTGGTTCCGTACACCCCCACCGCGAAATGTTAGCCTGTTTGCTGCACTAGCTAGCTCACAGTGCCACTAGTTTCTCCTGTTATCGGGGAGAGAATAGTTTCTGGCAACCTTAGAACATGACAACCCTGATCCTTCAGGATCGTGGAAACAACATATTACTTTTCACCTAGTCACTCATGCTCATTTAGTTTATCTCAGAGATACACAGAATAAACAGTCTGGGCGTTTCAATAAGGGTTTATTGAACAGTTGTTATTCTCGTGTAAAATATATGAGCTGCAACAACCATTAGACAGTAGCAGAGATATATGATTAGCAGTACAGTTAATATAAAAGGATAGTACAGTTCTACCATCTTGCAATAAGAACTCTTATGAATTTTCATTCATACTGTGTGAGTCTATTGATGGAGTTATAGGACTCTATTGTTTAGGAGAAACCCTTCTTCTGGACCAAGGACTAGAACTAGGTAAAGGTTCAATCCTAAAAAGCTGGCTACAGTGTAGTGTAGGAAAGGTAATGTAGGTGAAGGGGTATGATGTTACCCGGGCCTGTATAAGAGTACCTGTGTGAAACATAACATTATTAATCAATAGCTTGCATAAGTATTATTCATTCACAGGTGCAAAGATCAGTGTTTGCATATGGTGCAAAACCAGTTCTTAAAAACAAACACACATACACTACATAACCTCCTGGAATGGTAAAGGAACTCCAACCTCGTTCTCAGTAAAAGAACACCAAACTATTTGCATGAAATAAGGTGTAAAACTCAAAGAACACAAACAGTTACCAAGTTCACACCTTTGTATACCAAACACCCCTTACGCCACGATGAACTTCGACACAGTACGATGGGACGGATTTAAAAAAAAAAAAAAAAAGGATTATGCACTTGTTGTTTAGATGCATTGTGAACAATGATGTGAATTAATTCATACAGTGACAGTTGGCGCAGTTTCGCATATGAGTCACATACTAGTGCAAAACGCCCAAAAAGTATTTTGCCTTTTCAACTCCGTAAGTGATACCTCTACAAGTAGACATTCTCGTGACAGCAGAATTGCCACCTTGTAGTTATTTGCAAACCTTTGCATGATCTTCTCAACATGTATCTAGATTACTAAAGTTACTCCTGAATGTAGCAACTATAAGTGGTGCAGAATGCGAGCGTACGCTTCAATTTCTGTAGGTGTTGAGATTAAAAAAAGACTAAATGGAAAAATGTTTTTTATGTGATGGAAAATGAAAGACATAAAGTTGATATTGGCATATGCCAAGAAAGGTACTGTGGAATACCTTCCTGTTAGAAATGGGGGTCTCTATTGACAAGGGCTTGCACCTTTGTACAAATAGAGACCCTTCTTCCTAGTCAGGATAAGGGAGCTACACTCCTAAAATAACCCCTGCTCACCCCCTTGGTAGCTTGGCATGAGCAGTCAGGCTTATCTTAGAGGCAGTGTGTAAAGCGTTAGCACATAACCAACAGTAATACAGTGTAAGCACTACAAACGGACACCACACCAGTTTCGAAAAATATCCAATATTTTTATATAGTTAAGACAAGACCAAAAATGATAAAAATCCACAATACAGTACTTAAAAATCTACAGTTGTCAAAATATGCTTGAAAAACAGTTCCTTGATGTCAATTACTGTCTGGGGCTATCACGGCGTCGTGAACAAACAAATCCAAACAGTTCTGGCTGACCGCGGCATCGCGGGCCAACTACGGTGTCAGGAAGACCCACAAACTGTACCTTTTTAGAAATGCAGGGCGGCAGTGACCTCCCGTTGAGCTTCCAAAAACACGGCGTCCGCAGGCGTCGGTTTCGGAGGTTGGTGCAGGAGTCGTCGACGCCCTCAAAGTCACACGCGTTGCAGATCGATTTCCTCTCTATTGGTGTCAGGGGCGCTGGCGTCGGCAGGCATCGTGTGCTGTGGCGCGCAGTGCAGCGATGCGGCGTGCGGTGCCCTCAGGTTGTGTTGCGAGCAACAGCTCGGTGGCGGCATCAGATGTCGTCGGTGAGACCAGGGTCGCAGTGCGAGATGAAGGCGGTGCTCATCGCGGTGCTGGCAGGTCACGGTGCGGGCAGCGGCGTCGTTGTTGCTGAAGAGCTGTTGTTGGCTGACGAACTGGAGTCGATGGTGCCGGCGTCGGTAGGCCAAGGCTGCGGTGCGGGATGAGGGCGGTGTGTCGTGTAACTTTACAAGCGGTGCCTTCGAACCACGGAGCAAGCAGCAGCGTCGATTTTGGTGCAGAGCGTCGTCGTCGAGGATACCAAGGCATCGTCGTGAAGCGAGGCAGTGCGGAGTGTGGTGCCCACAGGTCGCGGTGCGAGCAACAGCTCGGTGGCAACATCAGCAGGCAGCGTCGGTGAGACCAGGGTCATGGTGCGGCGTTGCCCTCTGCGGTGCCTTCAGGACACGGAGTCGGCAGCGGCGTCGTAAACATCATAGGGTTGCTTTTCTTCTGTTGCAGCACAAAACACACAGTCCCCAGTGCTGAGGGCAGAAGAGCTCGATGTTCCTGACACTTCTTGAATAGGGGCAAGCTCTCCCTCAAGTCCTTGGAGAAACTCACAAAGTAGATTGCAGAAATTTCAGTCCAGTCCTTTCACTGCCCAAAACAGAAGCAGCAACTGCAGACCAACACAGTAAGCACACAGCAAAGTGGTAGTTCCTCCTCACAGCTTCTCCAGCTCTTCTTCTTGGCAGTCTTCTTGGTCCAAAAGAGTTCTAAAGTTCAGGGGTCTGGGCCCCAATATTTATATCCCAAAATCCTTTGATCTCTTAGGCAGAGAGTGTCTGTGCCCAGCCACAACCAGTTCTGCCTTCTCTGGTGTGACTTCCAGCAGGAGGTGGAGACGGCATTGTCAGAGGCAGACCAGGCCCTTTCAGGTGCAAGGAAATCTCCTCCCCCTTCCCCAATTACACCCCAGGTCTATTCAGCCCTTTCCTGACCCACCTAGACTATCTGGAGCCACTCCTGCTCCCCAGCCTTCTGTCATCCAAAACCCAGACAGGCATTCCACATTCCAGCAGAGGCACACAGGATGACTGAGCAAGAAAATACCTACTTTCTAAAAGTGGTATTCTCAAACACAGAATGTAAAAATCACCTTCTCTAAAAGATGCATCTTTATCGGAGTTCAGGCATACTAAACTTTATTTTTCTACCTAGCTCCCAGGGCCACTTATGTTTATAAACAAACTTCCCATTCTGTCCTATGGGGAAGAGGTAGCCTTGCAATAGTGAAAAATGAAATTGGCAGTAATTCACTATCCGGACATGCCACACACACATGTCCTACCTTTCGCATACACTGCACCCTGCCCACAGGGGTACCTTGGGCCTACCTTAGGGGTGGCTGACATGTAAGAAAAGGGAAGGTTAGGGACTGACAAGTGTGTGCACTGGCAAAGTCGACATGGCAGTTACAAACTGCGCGCAGACTCTGCATTGGCAGGTCTGAGTTACCTTTTCATGGCTACCCATGTGGGTAAGTACCAAGTGGAGTGCCAATGCTGCACAAGGCTTTTGCCTGCTCTTATTTTAACTGTGTGTTGAATTAAACAATCACATAGTGGACTCCTTTTTCAGTCAGATTTAATCAAAAAGGTAACTCAATTACATCATATTTTTCTTTTTAGATTTTTAACAATTCATGATCTCTTCATAAAAAAACCACACCGTGTTTTGAACAATAATTTTGTGACACAATATATATACAAATTTATAAGATTTCGACACCTTCCTAAATACAATTTTAAACAAAACGACATTCAACTCTTCAACATTCATACCCATACACACCCATTCATATTCTTCAATAAATATCCAAAACTAAGTGAGCACTGTGTCAACTGACACGTGAAGGCCATCCAGAAAGGTTTTTTTTAACTTTCGTTGCCTATACTCTTTCTTTTTTGAAAAAAGGTTTTTAAGATGATCGATTGGCCTTTGTTCGTAAGGTCTACGCGTTTCGGAACCCGTATCTTGCTGGGAACCTCATCAGGACCAATGTACTGAAATAGATGAACAAAAAATTGTTTTACCCAATGTCCTATCTCTTAAAAACTCGGGTGGTTGCGCTATATTTAAAGTTCTCACCTGCAACTTCGATGCAATCAATGCCTCACAGGGGATGTGTTTACCTCGAACTGTTGAGCCCGAATTTATTCTGTCAAACCAAATAATACACAAGATGTAATCCAATCTGGCCTACCTTAGCATGACACAACAGATAAAACTCTCTCTACAAGTCAGAAGTCAGTCAGTCTGATAGTGTGGCGCTTACTTGAAGTGTGCGTCAAGGTGCCAAATCTCGGGGGTCTTTGTTCGTTTTTATCCGACTCCTCGGTGTGACTGGTAGTCTAGGTACCGGCCGTTTGTTTACAAAAATGGCTCCAAAGTTTGCCGGTTGTATTCGTCCCACTGTGTCAAAAAGAAAGTGGGACTCATAAGCGTAAAGTCTTGGTTGTTGTTTGTATATGCAGCCATGCAGATGGTTCAGAATCTCACCTTAATGTAACGAATTTCCCGCGTCTCGTTGGGGTTCTGTGACTTCGCTGCTCTGCTCGGTTTCCATTCCCGTAAAGGAGTGTTCTTAAATGATTGACGCGTTACGTAAAAGCGTAACGTCAGTCTGAGTGCCTCTGGGAAATGTAGTTCTTAAGAGTTAGTAGCCTCTTTTTATGAACAACAAAGCTTTATTTAGTTCAACACACGGGGACGCTGATTGTATGTATAGATCGCTGTATAATTCTTTATTGTAAATTGCCAAATCTCAATAAGATTCCACTTGTTGTGACAGGTCAATTATTGATTTTAGAAGAGATTGAAGTATTGTATTTACCAGGTGGAGGATCATGGCGCCTCTGGGCTATGGCCAATCAGGCCCGAAGCTGTGGCAGGTTTACCTCACAGTTATTTGAGTTCCGTTTGTCATTTCCTTCCTAAACTCTGATTTTATAAGTTGAAAATTTCGGAGAGTTCGTTTAGTCCGTCAACTGACGTGTTAAATTTAATAATCAACATTGCTTCACGTCTTAATAATTTAGAGTCCAGGTCCCCACCTCTTGCGTCCTTTTCGACTTTGGAAATGATGGTCCATCTCAGCTCTCTTTCTGTGTGGTTTTTTGAGGACCAATGATTAACGAGTGGTGCATTCACAATATGTTTGCGAATTCTTGATTTGTGTTGTTGGATCCTCTGTCTGATTTCTTGATTGGTCTTCCCAATGTACAACTTCATGCAGGGGCATAGTATTCCATATACCACGAATTTTGATTTGCAATTTGAAAACGTTTCATGTTTCCAGTTGATACCATTGTGTGAGAAAAAATCACCCTCGATGGTTGACTCGCAGCATGTGCAGGTGCCACATTTGTGGTGCCCTTGTATGGGAGGTAAGCTGAGGAAGCTTCTGATTGTAGCATTTTTGGTTTTTGGCATGGCTGCCCGTACAATTTGGTTGGCGATACTTTTGTCCTTTTTGAAGGCAAATAGAGGAGTCTCTTTTAGCAACGGGTCCAGCTGTCTGACTAAGTGCCAGTTTTGATTGATTGTTTTTTTCAGCCAGTTTGATGTTGGGCCGAATGTGGTCACACAGACTATCCTGTTGATCTTTGCTGGTGTTTGCTTTTCTAGCAGTGTCTCACGCGGGGTCCACCACGCTCTTTTTATGGCCCTTTTTAGGAGTTTCTTAGGATAACCTCGTAGCAAAAGGTTATTCTTTAGGGCTTCTGAGTGGAAAAAGTATTCATCTTTGAAAGTGCAATTGCGACGGATGCGCAAAAATTGCCCATAGGGTAGATTTTCCTTGAGGCTTCGTGGATGATTACTAGAGAAATGTAGAGCCTTGTTCCTGTCGGTCTTTTTTTTGAAGAGTGTCGTGGCTAAATAGCCGTCCGTGACGTAGATTTCTACGTCTAGGAATGACATTTTGCATTTTGAATGGTTCATGCTGAATTTTATGTCCTCTGTGCGGTTATTGAGCCACAGAAAAAAGGAATGTAGTTGTTCTTCTTCCCCAGTCCAAATCATAAAGATGTCATCTATGTAACGGACCCAGCTTCCAATATACTCTGTAAAGGGATTGTTCTGGTAAATAAAAGTTTCTTCATACTTAGACATGAATAAAACCGCTAATTCCGGGGCAAAGGGACAGCCCATGGCCACGCCTTTTATTTGGTAGAAGAACTCATCTTTGAAGCTGAAATAGTTGTTTTTCAGTGCAAATGTTGCTAGTTCCATTATGAATTGGGAAGGAACTTTCTCTGGTTTTGATCGTGTGTTGAGAAAGCTATCCAGTACTGCTAGGCCCTCATCCTGCGGTATCTCTGTGTATAAGGATACTACGTCTAGCGTCACTAGGAAATTGGTGCCTTCCACAAATGTCATCTGGTCCAATTTTTTGAGAAAGTCTGTGGTGTCTCGGAGGTAAGATTTAACTTCCTCCATAAACGGTTTTAGGAAATAATCCACAAACTTTGAGATTGGTTCTAGCAGTGATTCACAGCCCGATACAATTGGTCTGCCTGGGGGGCAAGATAAATCCTTGTGGACTTTAGGTAAAACGTAGAATACTGGAATGCGTGGATGTTTGTTTTTCAAGAATTCATATTCACGTTTTCCTAGAAAACCTTGGTCAAAGCCTTTTTGGAGTATGTTGAAAAGTTTTCCTTGTAATTCAAAAGTTGGGTCATATGATATCTTTTTATAACAACGTTCGTTGTTAAGTTGTCTGTTCACCTCTGCCGTGTAGCGATCTGTACCCCATACCACAATTGAACCACCCTTGTCTGCTTGTTTTATTGTTATTGATGGATCATTTTTTAATTCAATTAGGGCATCTCTTTGAGTTTTGGTGATGTTTGCTTTTGTGTGTCGTTTCCTTTTTTGTTCGACATCTGTTATGGCAGATAAAACGACTTTCTCAAACAAGATGACCTCTTTAGGAATCTTTCCTGGGGGAGGGCAGAATGTGGATTTTTTCTTTAAACCTGTGGATTCGACGTTTGTGATCGTCGGGTTATCTTTAAAGAAGGTGGTCAGACGGATTTTTCTGCAGAATTCGATGAATTCAGTTTTAATTTGGATGAAGTTGGTGTCTCTAGAGGGGACAAAGGTCAAGCCTTTTTCCAGCACGCTCAATTCCGCATATGTTAAGATTTTATCTGATAAATTGTAGATCAGTGATTTGTCTAATTTTTGTAGTTGTGTCTTCTCGTTGACATTTCCCATGGTTGGTTGCTGTATCGCATCCTGCCTCGTGGTTTTTGGCGGCCCCTTCCTAAAAAAGACGGTTGTTGTTGGAAATTTTGCTGGTAGTTTCCTCGTCTGTTAAACTCTTGGCGGTTATTCGGAGTTTCTGCCTCACTTCCACTGGATGATGTTGTGTCAGAAAAGGTAATAAAATTATTCCTTGATCTCCCTTGAAATTCAGGTAGGAACCTGCGTGATTCCGGTCTCGAATAGAAATCTGATTGAAGATAGGGATAAGTTTTCTCCATTGAAAAATTGTTTCTGTCTTTTTCGAACTTTGCTCCCTTTTGATTGATAGAAAAATCTTTAAACTCCAAGATTTCTTTGTCCACTTTTTCCAGGAGTGTTTTTGAATCCGTAATCAATTGGTTTGTTTTTATTTCTGATTCCAAAATGGCTATCTCTTCTAGTTGTTGTTTCGATAGTCTTTGTGCTGTCTCCACAGTAAGGACCATTAGGTCCCTAATGCATTTGGTTTCGATAAGGCTGTAACCCTTTTTATAGGTCGGATCCTCTGTAAAAATTACAGGTACATTGCGTATTTGTAAGCCTCCTGGAATTGTTCCTGCCCTTAGATGTTCCACAAGAAAGTGGCCGTGAAGGTCCGTTCTGATTTGTTTTTTCTTCAATCTGATCAGCCTATCAGATTCATTTGTGATTTTGGCTGTAGCGCTTAATGTCACCGAAGCAAAAAGAGGAGGATCATTGATCAATTTTGAGATATGTTCTTCGCTGTAAGCGAAGGTGTCGCCGTCCATCGTGATCGGATTGTATTGGTCTGTCTGAAAAACTCTTCTGGTAGTCTGTCCTATACTAGTGAAACTCCCTACACCAAAACAAAACCTCTATGTGAAAAACGAATTATGTGAGCCTATTTCTAGGGTTATCTTTTTCCCTTTGGACAACCTCGCAGGTGTGCACCTGCTATTAAACTAGAAGAACAGTTCTGGGTTTGACTTAATGGCAGCAAGGCCAAGTCGATAAGTAAGTACCAAGTGGAGTGCCAATGCTGCACAAGGCTTTTGCCTGCTCATATTTTAACTGTGTGTTGAATTAAACAATCACATAGTGGACTCCTTTTTCAGTCAGATTTAATCAAAAAGGTAACTCAATTACATCATATTTTTCTTTTTAGATTTTTAACAATTCATGATCTCTTCATAAAAAAACCACACCGTGTTTTGAACAATAATTTTGTGACACAATATATATACAAATTTATAAGATTTCGACACCTTCCTAAATACAATTTTAAACAAAACGACATTCAACTCTTCAACATTCATACCCATACACACCCATTCATATTCTTCAATAAATATCCAAAACTAAGTGAGCACTGTGTCAACTGACACGTGAAGGCCATCCAGAAAGGTTTTTTTTAACTTTCGTTGCCTATACTCTTTCTTTTTTGAAAAAAGGTTTTTAAGATGATCGATTGGCCTTTGTTCGTAAGGTCTACGCGTTTCGGAACCCGTATCTTGCTGGGAACCTCATCAGGACCAATGTACTGAAATAGATGAACAAAAAATTGTTTTACCCAATGTCCTATCTCTTAAAAACTCGGGTGGTTGCGCTATATTTAAAGTTCTCACCTGCAACTTCGATGCAATCAATGCCTCACAGGGGATGTGTTTACCTCGAACTGTTGAGCCCGAATTTATTCTGTCAAACCAAATAATACACAAGATGTAATCCAATCTGGCCTACCTTAGCATGACACAACAGATAAAACTCTCTCTACAAGTCAGAAGTCAGTCAGTCTGATAGTGTGGCGCTTACTTGAAGTGTGCGTCAAGGTGCCAAATCTCGGGGGTCTTTGTTCGTTTTTATCCGACTCCTCGGTGTGACTGGTAGTCTAGGTACCGGCCGTTTGTTTACAAAAATGGCTCCAAAGTTTGCCGGTTGTATTCGTCCCACTGTGTCAAAAAGAAAGTGGGACTCATAAGCGTAAAGTCTTGGTTGTTGTTTGTATATGCAGCCATGCAGATGGTTCAGAATCTCACCTTAATGTAACGAATTTCCCGCGTCTCGTTGGGGTTCTGTGACTTCGCTGCTCTGCTCGGTTTCCATTCCCGTAAAGGAGTGTTCTTAAATGATTGACGCGTTACGTAAAAGCGTAACGTCAGTCTGAGTGCCTCTGGGAAATGTAGTTCTTAAGAGTTAGTAGCCTCTTTTTATGAACAACAAAGCTTTATTTAGTTCAACACACGGGGACGCTGATTGTATGTATAGATCGCTGTATAATTCTTTATTGTAAATTGCCAAATCTCAATAAGATTCCACTTGTTGTGACAGGTCAATTATTGATTTTAGAAGAGATTGAAGTATTGTATTTACCAGGTGGAGGATCATGGCGCCTCTGGGCTATGGCCAATCAGGCCCGAAGCTGTGGCAGGTTTACCTCACAGTTATTTGAGTTCCGTTTGTCATTTCCTTCCTAAACTCTGATTTTATAAGTTGAAAATTTCGGAGAGTTCGTTTAGTCCGTCAACTGACGTGTTAAATTTAATAATCAACATTGCTTCACGTCTTAATAATTTAGAGTCCAGGTCCCCACCTCTTGCGTCCTTTTCGACTTTGGAAATGATGGTCCATCTCAGCTCTCTTTCTGTGTGGTTTTTTGAGGACCAATGATTAACGAGTGGTGCATTCACAATATGTTTGCGAATTCTTGATTTGTGTTGTTGGATCCTCTGTCTGATTTCTTGATTGGTCTTCCCAATGTACAACTTCATGCAGGGGCATAGTATTCCATATACCACGAATTTTGATTTGCAATTTGAAAACGTTTCATGTTTCCAGTTGATACCATTGTGTGAGAAAAAATCACCCTCGATGGTTGACTCGCAGCATGTGCAGGTGCCACATTTGTGGTGCCCTTGTATGGGAGGTAAGCTGAGGAAGCTTCTGATTGTAGCATTTTTGGTTTTTGGCATGGCTGCCCGTACAATTTGGTTGGCGATACTTTTGTCCTTTTTGAAGGCAAATAGAGGAGTCTCTTTTAGCAACGGGTCCAGCTGTCTGACTAAGTGCCAGTTTTGATTGATTGTTTTTTTCAGCCAGTTTGATGTTGGGCCGAATGTGGTCACACAGACTATCCTGTTGATCTTTGCTGGTGTTTGCTTTTCTAGCAGTGTCTCACGCGGGGTCCACCACGCTCTTTTTATGGCCCTTTTTAGGAGTTTCTTAGGATAACCTCGTAGCAAAAGGTGAATGCACCACTCGTTAATCATTGGTCCTCAAAAAACCACACAGAAAGAGAGCTGAGATGGACCATCATTTCCAAAGTCGAAAAGGACGCAAGAGGTGGGGACCTGGACTCTAAATTATTAAGACGTGAAGCAATGTTGATTATTAAATTTAACACGTCAGTTGACGGACTAAACGAACTCTCCGAAATTTTCAACTTATAAAATCAGAGTTTAGGAAGGAAATGACAAACGGAACTCAAATAACTGTGAGGTAAACCTGCCACAGCTTCGGGCCTGATTGGCCATAGCCCAGAGGCGCCATGATCCTCCACCTGGTAAATACAATACTTCAATCTCTTCTAAAATCAATAATTGACCTGTCACAACAAGTGGAATCTTATTGAGATTTGGCAATTTACAATAAAGAATTATACAGCGATCTATACATACAATCAGCGTCCCCGTGTGTTGAACTAAATAAAGCTTTGTTGTTCATAAAAAGAGGCTACTAACTCTTAAGAACTACATTTCCCAGAGGCACTCAGACTGACGTTACGCTTTTACGTAACGCGTCAATCATTTAAGAACACTCCTTTACGGGAATGGAAACCGAGCAGAGCAGCGAAGTCACAGAACCCCAACGAGACGCGGGAAATTCGTTACATTAAGGTGAGATTCTGAACCATCTGCATGGCTGCATATACAAACAACAACCAAGACTTTACGCTTATGAGTCCCACTTTCTTTTTGACACAGTGGGACGAATACAACCGGCAAACTTTGGAGCCATTTTTGTAAACAAACGGCCGGTACCTAGACTACCAGTCACACCGAGGAGTCGGATAAAAACGAACAAAGACCCCCGAGATTTGGCACCTTGACGCACACTTCAAGTAAGCGCCACACTATCAGACTGACTGACTTCTGACTTGTAGAGAGAGTTTTATCTGTTGTGTCATGCTAAGGTAGGCCAGATTGGATTACATCTTGTGTATTATTTGGTTTGACAGAATAAATTCGGGCTCAACAGTTCGAGGTAAACACATCCCCTGTGAGGCATTGATTGCATCGAAGTTGCAGGTGAGAACTTTAAATATAGCGCAACCACCCGAGTTTTTAAGAGATAGGACATTGGGTAAAACAATTTTTTGTTCATCTATTTCAGTACATTGGTCCTGATGAGGTTCCCAGCAAGATACGGGTTCCGAAACGCGTAGACCTTACGAACAAAGGCCAATCGATCATCTTAAAAACCTTTTTTCAAAAAAGAAAGAGTATAGGCAACGAAAGTTAAAAAAAACCTTTCTGGATGGCCTTCACGTGTCAGTTGACACAGTGCTCACTTAGTTTTGGATATTTATTGAAGAATATGAATGGGTGTGTATGGGTATGAATGTTGAAGAGTTGAATGTCGTTTTGTTTAAAATTGTATTTAGGAAGGTGTCGAAATCTTATAAATTTGTATATATATTGTGTCACAAAATTATTGTTCAAAACACGGTGTGGTTTTTTTATGAAGAGATCATGAATTGTTAAAAATCTAAAAAGAAAAATATGATGTAATTGAGTTACCTTTTTGATTAAATCTGACTGAAAAAGGAGTCCACTATGTGATTGTTTAATTCAACACACAGTTAAAATAAGAGCAGGCAAAAGCCTTGTGCAGCATTGGCACTCCACTTGGTACTTACTTATCGACTTGGCCTTGCTGCCATTAAGTCAAACCCAGAACTGTTCTTCTACCCATGTGGGTGGCACAATCAGTGCTGCAGGCCCAAGAGTAGTATTTGATTCACAGGCCCTGGCACACTCAGTGCACTTTACTAAGGACTAACAAGTAAATCAAATATCCAATCATGGAAACACCAATCCATAACAGAATTTACCACAGGAGCACTTGCACTTTCCCACTGATCAGCAGTGCGGAAAGTGTGCAGAAACGCTACGCCAGCAAAACCGAGAGGTCAGAAAGCAAAAACTATGGGGAAACAGGCCAAATAATGCCAAGTCCAACACTTCCGCACCCAACCTATTCTTGGTTGGGCATTCTCACTAGTTGAACATGGTGGCCCACTGGGCTCTGCAGTATTGATGGGGAATGTTGGCCATCCCTGTCTGGGTCAGGGGAGCAGAGCTGGGTGTTAAGTGGGTGATGCTAGCATTTTGTGTAGTATCTTCCAGTGCCTGGTAGAGTCAGTTCCATAGGTGTGCACTATTTGGCCGGGTAGTCTTCTCCTCTACCTGCTCTCAGACTGTTCCGTGGCGTTTGAGCAGTGAGGCTGTGCATGGGTATGGAATGTCCCCGATGAGGACCACCGCTTCAGAGGACAGACATAAGCCATATCTGCAGCGGCAGCTCCTTAGCTAAGGCAGAGGAGTGTCGCCATTACTACTCTTGAAGCAGTACAAAGGATAAATATAATGATAATAACAGCATGTTATCACCATTTTATTTTTAGTGGAGCTTGGAGCCAGTTTAGGGTGGGCCGGGGCTGGGCTTGTAAAGTCAGTGGGAGAAGGAGTGGTATAATGTGTACCTTAAGTGCGCATGGCAGTTTGGCCGGCCATCTTGGGCCGGCCAAACTGTCTTGCAAACTTAGCATGTTATTCCCCTGGCGGAACATGCACAGGCTCCCACTCCCTCTCTGAGTGTCTAACCACGGTGCTCAGACCAATCACAACGCTGCTGTCATGCTGGTGACAGCAGCATCGTGATTAACTATGGGAGTCTGGGTGCTGCCGGGAGATAGGAGAACATTGAGGATGGAAGAGAGATAGCAACGGGTGACAAGCAGATAGGTCTTCATTTTTCTCTATTTTTCTAACCCCCTGCCTCCTTGTTCCTCCCCCACATCCACCACCAACATTCCCCACCAGCCGCCACTGCTGATATGTCTGCATGGTGGAGCTTCCGAGCCAGTGTATGGCTGTCCAGCAGGGACACATTGTGTTCCCCTCTCAAGCCCTGAACACCATGGGAGCAACCTAAAATAGAGACAGGCAATGGGAGGGAGAGGAAAAATAGGATGTCCACTTCGCCGGACGCCCAACCGCTTGCTCCTCTCATAATTGTAATTAAGGGTAAGATATTAGCCTGGCAGGACGGATGAGTAAAACAGGAACACTATCACCCCACAGGCAGATTTGGGAAAGGAGAGGGCCAAATCTAAATAAACGACCCACAATGCGAATCGGGAATGAGAGTTCATTTTGGGTATCCAACGCATTCCTTCTCTATAGGACAATGTGTTTTGCCACAGGGAAGACTTTGTGTTTTGGCAATGGGCAGGCTAAGAAGTTGCAACTGAGCCAGAATGGACTACTGAGAGACCCTGAAGATGGAGAAATATCGCTCCCGGCAGTGGCATCTTGAGACAAGAGGTGCTGTCAAACATATTTAACTCAGAGCCCATAAATCATTACAAAAAATTAAATGTCTTTCACACCATTATCTCCTGATGTCAGTCAAGCCATTTTTGAGAAAAGGGCTGCATCTGTCTTACAGTCATGAATATTGTGCATTTCACTAAAGTATGCAGCATGTTCCGGAAATAATAACTATACATATCCACAAAGCATGCTCTTGCACCTCCCACTTCTGGAGAGTCCCTATATTTTTGAATCGGACCACAAGTCTCTTCTGCTTTTTAATATGGGACTTTTGTGGTGTAGTTGGTGACCGTATGGTAACAACTGCGAGTGTTGATTTTCAGTGCAGATTACACTATGTGTTTCCCAACCCCAGTTTCTGCACTTTGTCTTGGTTCTGGGAAGAAATGGCTCGATGGAGGGGCGCAAAGACCTGTGTGGTGTACAACAGTGTCAAATTAAGCATTTTGGGGGCCCGGCATGAATTATTTTGGGAGCCACTGTTTAAAACAACTTTTTACTTTATCACCCATTTTCTGCTAATTTAAGCCCTATAATGCCAACCAATATTGAATTAATATGGCAAAGGCTAAGATAGAGAAATAGGAAGAAGAAAGGTAGAGTAAAAAAATCACTTTCACTAGGGCCCTTGTAGCCCACCGTGTCCATGCCTTAAAACATCTCAGGTATACAAATGTACAATGGATTTGATCTCTCTACTAGGAAATGGAGAATGAAGTTGTAAAATTAGGGACCACTGACATTACGGAAGACTCCTTAAGGGTCGGCTTTTAAGTTGGCAAAGTTATTCTGACACTGTAACTTCATTCTGCATCTTCAGTCACACATTACTTTAAATACAATGTCAGAGCTTGCAAAGAACAAAGAGTACATAGAGGCATACAAAAAAATATGCAGTCAGATGAAATCCTATAAAAATGTATATTCTAAGCTAAGCAATAAAGCAAAAACAGAACAACCACTGAGGATCTTCAGCTTGGATAGATTAGCAGGGTTGTACAAGTATGTAATCTACTGTGAGCACTTCATTACTATGATAACAGCAGCTGTCCTCAACTTACCCTCGATAGTCAGGACAGAGGGGGAAACCATTGGGTCCTCACTGACTTTGCTGCTGCTGCGGAACCAGTAGATTTCCACAGGTTCGGGGGGCCCGACGGCTTCACAAGTCAGGTTAAAAGGTGTATTCCTGGTCACGTTGAGATGCTCTGGCTGCCGAATGAAGTGTGGGAGCCCTGCACAAGAAGCGAACATGGAAGGAGAGAACCAAAAAGCTCATTATGCACCTACATACACATGGTTTAACAGCATGTTGAGAGCAGAAGAAGATGCAGGTTCGGACTAGCCTCTCATTCCATTGGGCATTTCTCTGGCGGGCTGTAGCCATTTTTGACCAGTTTTGTACCCCAGGATCACTGCTGGTGCCTCTGTCAATTTCCTCAGCTCTTTGAGGTTAACTACAGCATGCACAGGGGGTTTCAAGATAGAGAGAGAGAGGGGAGGTGGAGAAAGTGGTCAGAGAGAGGTGAGAGAAGAAGAGAGAATAGATGGATGGAAAGAGACAGATATAGAGGGGGACTGTCTTTTGTATTTTTGCCAGGGCTGTTTTTCGTTCCCTATTATGGCCCTGGGAGGAAGAACATACTACATTGTAAAACAGCTAAAAACATAACATTGATTTAAAAACTACCACTGTTGATATTTCTAACCAACACTGGGTCAGACATGGAAACAAAATGTTTGAGAATGACAGATCGGGTCACCCTGGGTCTCATAGCTGAAAAGCTAACAAACATGGACAGATCAAACTCTACAAAGCAGAGTAAGCACTTGGAGAGACATGGGATATCCAAATGTACTTTTGCAATGCCAGGAAAGACATTATCAGGGCTTGTTCCAGTTTCAAAAGAACATGGGTGAAAAAGAAGATTGGTAGATTTAACGCAAAGAGATTTGGAACAACAGGTGGTGACAATTTGCCACCACCGTACCTGGCAATGGATACATATTTTAAGATTTAGAGACAAAGTGGGATCTTGCTGATCCCTTTTTAGGTTTCACCTGAGCCAGCGCATGCGCTGCTCGGAAAGACATTTAGTATACGGGTTTTCAAAATGCTGCCACAGCCAGCCTAGCGCTTGCGTTCACGCGAACGTGCACGCGCGCAACCGTCATCTGCCTCCCTTCCAGCGCGATCACTGCTGCGAACGCACCACTCGCGTGATTACCACAGAGCGCGTCTGATCACTTTTGCTTTCCCGGCCGCGTAGCCGTTACTTTTACGGCCGCGCGGCCAATGCTTGTTTTCTGAATTACCAGCTTTTGTCACTTTATGTCTTTCGGCACCTCTGTGGTTCTCCCTACTTTCTGTTTTTCTTTCCCTCCTTTCATTTTTCTTTGCTTTGCTCTTTCGTTCACTTTGTCTCCCTTTCTCGCTCATTCTCTCTTCCCTTCCCTTTTACACCCTTCCCCATTTACCTTGGCCATTGCCTTTATTTTCCTCACATTAATATGATGATTGTCTCTGTAGTTGTCGTTCCTAATTTTATCTCCCTCGTTCTCTCTCAAAGACATTCTCGCCCCCCCCATTGTAATCTCTTTCCCTCCCCTCCCATTGAGGCCCGATTCACTCCATCTCTGGCCCTCTTTCCACCTCGCACTGGCTTTTGTGTTTCCACCCTCCCTCCCCGAGTGCTACAGGCTCTGCCGTGTCTCCTCGCCCACCCCGGCCTAACCCAGAGGCCTCTGTCTGGGGCTTCCAGTATGACAGCAGCCTTCCACCGATGCCAGCAGAGATTCTGCCACCTTGCAGGCCTATGCAACGTGCAGCCAGCTGGCAAGAAAGGGGCATTTTTCTGCAGCATACATGACTCTCTCAGGTGAGTGCAGTCAAGCCATTGTGTGACCCAGAGTATTGTTGACACGGTGCCAGGCCAATCTATCTCTGTGCCAGTGTGAGGGGCAGTCGGGCTTCGACCACCCCTTGAAAGTGCTTCCATTCTTCCCACATAATAAACAAAGCATTTTCAAGCTACTTAATTTTTCTTTTTTTGTCAATTTAACGATCCATCTCATATCGGTAAATTAAAAATGATGACACCCATGTCATGACACATGTGCGTACACACAAAATGGCGCTGCTGTGTAATTGCGTCTTTTTTTTCTTCTTTTATTTGTCTATGCTATACTCGGTCAGCATTTTTGACGATGCTGTATGACATGAACAAATGATATTTGAAGAGCCAATAGGTCTCAAAGATGAGTCCTGCTGGGTTTTCCAATGCTTGTGTTATTTACCATTCCAAGATTGGTTTCCACCGTTTGGAGTAGTAAAAATAAAAAAGAAAGAAAGTGGAAGCCACATGATTACGTATGCACATGCATGTGCTCTCTCATCAGCCGCCATAGCGCACCCATGCCTCACAACATTGTGCTTTTTTAGTTAATTTTTGCCAATAGGTAAAAAAAGGTGAGGGCTATTGCTTTCCCAAATGCTTGTTGATTCAGTCATTGACAGTGTGTTATGATGTCTGGGGTGTTGTAGCTTCTGGGGTGGAACAATATCCGGGGAGTTCCCTTGTCTAGGGTTTCAGACAGGTCCAAGCTTACTCCCTGTTTAGGGTGTTGCCTTAGTTGATGGAAGACTGTGGCTGCTTTGATATCGGCAATCTGATCTATTTGTTGGAATTCAAGATGTTGGGCTAATCATGTTGTCGGAAGAAATCTCTGGCTGGGTGAGATAGCTCATCCAGTCTACTTTTTAATTTTTTTATTTTTTAGGTCTGGCGTTAACAAACACCTTTTAATTTTATTAAAATGACATATATAACACACTCACATAAACAGGCTTCCAATAAGCCATTTTTATCCATTGAGCTGTTGTTGTGTCATTCACATTTTGCTTCCGCCCTCTACAGCATGGGGCAATTGAGCTGCCCACTTTAGCCATTGCCTAACTTCCTATAAAAATGCCATTCTGCTCTTTCGTAGGAAGCACATCCACACATAAAGTAGTTCCCTCCACAGCAGAACCTACTACCGCAAAGGGTGCATATTGAGACTACAAGAAAGGTGTCAGAGCAGTTTATAATAGAGAAAAGTAAATTACATAAGAAACAAGCATTGGCATAGCCAATAGGTCTCACTTTTGGGACCTTATAAGTGTTTAGCCATGCAACAGTTGATGTTGTTGCATCAAATATATTGTGCTGCATAACTAAATACTTATAAGGTCCCAAAAGCGAGACCTATTGGCTATGCCAATGCTTGTTCTGATAGTGCTCATGACAGCTGCGTAGCAGTGCTCTGCTGTAGTTTCAGCTCTGGTAATTAGCACAATGCTTAACCACATGAACAATAGATGTGGGCATCAGGATCTGCCTGGGTTTGAGACTGGTATAATGTTACTTTAGCCGCACAAAGGTTGTGGTCTGTTAACTTGTTCTTGCATATCCTGCATCTCTTTGTGCTGATTTGTCAGTGACTTCCAAGTGGAGTAGGTTTACAACAGGCTGGGATGATTGTGTACTGTATTGTTGGATGTCATATGCAGCACCTAAACACACATTTATTTGGTTTCAGAGTATAATAATGTGGCTGATGATTACTTTTGTGTGGCAAGTATTTTGATTGCTTACTTGGTCATAGGCTATGCACAGTGAAATCTAAGAAAGAGCTGCAATGGAGCACTACATATTTACATCAAATACTGCATTAACAATATGCACATTAATCTTGATGGTCTAAATGAATTATAGAATTGGAATTTAGGGTTAGCAAGAAAATAGACAACAGCTCAATTAGTATTTCAGTTGGATGAACAATGTAAGCCTAATTACTTTATGCAAGAACCAGGTTGTAGATTTCATTATCTTTAGCTACATCCGCCACTTCTATCAAGCACTGTAAGGTAACAGCTTTGAAGGAAAGCCCTACAAGTTGGCTTTTTATTAATCAGAGTACCGCTAGAGGTTTTGTGTATTGATATTTTTGTGCATTATTGACAACGTGCAGATTATGGGTTTACACTTGATCATACATGTACATACTGATATAGGACAGGTGCTTTTGAAACGAATTTCCTATGGCATGTAGAAGCATGTTTTTCTGATTCTTGTTAACTAGGCCTCAACTTGGGCCTAGCAGCCATCTTTACAAAATAGATGTCACCCTCGTCTTACCTCAACACGTCTCACTGTTTGTTTATCCTGTAGCACACAGCCAAGAAGAATTATGTCTGTTTATTTCCATTGTCAATGTTTGTGCTGTTTTTGATTACCTTTCTTCGACTCAGTCACAGAACTGCTACTACATTTCAAGATCCTTTCCTATATCTCACTGTACCCTATTTATTCATAATACGTTTTCTGTTCATGTATCTAACTTGTTCCACCATCTCTGGATGACATTAGCATAGAGTGGGCATAATCAATATTCATGTAGTGGAATAGTGCTTAGGTGCTAAGGTAATATGATATTTAATAAATATGATGTTCTGAATTGCTAATGAAAGAATACATTGTCTCATGAAAATGAGGTTTAACACTATCCTGATCAATCAAATTGTGTATGTCCTGTTGAGGTAATTTTTGAGGTGTAAAAATTACAGGGTTCCCCACGCCCACAAATTTGTGGTAGCAGAGGATGGTTGCAGGTTAAGAGCATCTCCTTTCTGCTTTAGAAATTTCCCTTTTTGTCCTGAAATTAGAGTTAGTGGCTTTTCCAATGTGGATTCTCTTCGTAGATTTTGCTGTTCTAGACAGCGCTGCTCATGTTCCTAAACAAAACGGACAGTAGGGATGAATAGGGTTGAATGATTCTGGTGATTGAGAGTTTTCTGGTGTATTACTGAAGTATTTTGGTATGTGTTGTGTGATGGATTGTTATGCTGTGTGCAAAGTTTTTGCTTAAGCAATGCTGATTATGGGTTCAAAAGGAGGTTTGATCACTGTGATTTTGATGTACTATTCTTATTAGTGATTTACGTCGAAAAGGTTTTGGTTCTGATAAATGTTTGGTTACTTATCGGATTGGTTGAAATTCAATATCTAGAGAGAAATGATTGTTGCACTTTTCTGTATAAAGGTAGTGTGTTTTCGAGACGCAGCTTACACACAAAGATCTTTCTGAATGAGCAAATTTTCCTTTTCAGGGGTTTGCATGTCTAATCAAGTTTGGGGTCTTCTGCCCCTTGGTGCACATGAGTACATACGGAAGCCAGAGGTGGATTGCCGCTGGACGGGAATTTGCTTTAGTGTGAATTTAGTTTGAGTTCAACTAATGCTGTGAAGGTCCTAGTCTTGTATCTGTTGTTTGCAAGATTTATTTTATTTTAACTTGATGATTTTCTCCTAGTTAGGTTGGACAGGCTAGATTTGATTTTGTTTATTTATTGTGTTCATTGAGAAGGGCTGTGGAATTGATTTTCTCATTCACAAAGAAGTCAAGTTGCGATTGGTTAGCTAGCTGAGGAGTCACAATGGGATGGGTGAGATGTCACCACAGAATAGCAATGTCACTGGTTGGTCGCTGTCACAGCCTCACTGTGATTAGTTGACCCTTGGCATAACTATTCTGGGATTGGTTGATGTTCGCTAGCTTTTTTTGTGCTGGTTTTGAATTATTTTGAGTGAGAATAATGTGTGCTTTGTTGAAAAAGTCTAAAACTCATACTTAACCTCTTACTGAGGGACAGAAAATGCCTACTGAGGGCTCTTCTATCTATGAAAAGATGACAAACATTGATTGTTGTACATGCGCCTGGATTCATGAGGGGCATAAATACACCTCTTGTGACAAGGATTTGCAGTTTCATTTTGAGAGTACCTTTAACATTAGCAGTCTAGATTTCTTAAGGCAGACCATGAATGATAGAATGTTGTTGCTTAGACCTACAGAGTTTGAAGCATTGAACAAAAGGGGTTGGGTGGTGTTAGATAAGAGAGAAAGAAATTGCAAAAGCCGTGAAGGGTTCATATAGACATTGGCTGGAGGGCAAGTGGGATCATCAAGAGTGATGCTGGAGAGAGGATATGACAGAGGGAGTAAGAGTTTTTCCCGCAGTAGTCAAAGATATGACAAAAAAATGAAGCTAATGAGGGAGACCGAGAGATGCAGAGCTGAGAATGAGATTCTGATGAGGAGGATAACTTTTTTAATGATCTTTAGAATTCAAGACTTCCTCAATACACAGATGGGATTGGGAGACAAGAGCAGAGTTCCATGGTACCTGACATTAATGTAGTGGGAGAAGGTATGTACAGGCACAGGAATTAAATGTGCTTCCATCAGCAAGAGCCCCATCTGAGAATGCAGTGACAGTTTTACCGAGTAGTAGTATAGATCCTGCTGCGGTATCACACATTTCAAATGTCACAACTACTTCTGTTACTGAGTCTCCTAAAGAGAGAGATATCAATATAGGACTTTTAAAAACTGAATTGGGAGAAATTCTGCATAAGCTAATTGACACAAATAGATCGCTGTCATACAATGAGCTACTTGATCAGACAATCAGCAAGATGTGTGAACGAAGCAGATGATAAGTTTGCGGAATTGGCTAATGAATGTGAAGTTGATATTAGAAGAATGAGAAATGTATAGAGAAATTACCAACTGGATTGGACTGAAGATGAAATAAAAGAGTTGAGCTCAATAACTTTATGGCTCACATTAAGGATTTGAGTGAAATCATAAAGCATGGGAGGGAGTTGAAAAAGTACAGAGAAAGGTGGAAGAAGGAAGTTACTACTAACAATAGCTTCAGAGGCAGGAAAAATATTGAAGGGGTCTGATAGTGATTTCGAGTTAGAAGCAGTTTTAGAATTCCCCTTGAGAGAAGGGCATGGATGGAACCATGTGCACGTGCCTTGGACAAGAGGTGATCTTTATGTTTTTACGAGGAACTTTCCAAAATTGAGAGAAGAACCTGAGAAGGGGTAGAAGGAGTTTCATCGACTGGCAATATTTAGAAAATATTTTGGACTGATTTGGGTGCACTGTTTTAGATTTATACCAAGTGATTTGCGGTTTGAGTAGAAGGTTGATGTTGTTTGGCAGACAGAGGAACCAGTTAGAGTTGCATCTATAAATGCTCCATCTGAGGTTGTTGGTGACAAGTACAGAGCAGTGATATAATTGAAATAAAAGTGCCAGAGAAGGAAATTGACTCTACAAAAATTTTGAAATCTACTCAAGAGCAGAACGAGTTAGTGCATGCCTATTATAGGAGGTTTATGCAGATGTTTAAGACGCATAGCAGAGTTGAAGTTCCTGAGAACAATGGTGCTAGCAGTTTTGTTTCTCCTCTTTTATGGGTTTGCTCCCTGAGCTTAGTTTTCATATTCAACAGAGTGTGATATGCTGGCAGATTAAGGATACTGATGAGATCCTGAAATATGCCACAAACTAGTGAATGGTTTGATGTGAAGTAGGAATAGATCAAAGAGAAGCTGATGGTTGCTCAGACTAAATAGAATTGGCAGGACTCAGAAGATGAGTTCTGATGTAGGACTTGTGTCATCTGACAATGCTGGAATGAATCGAGAGCATCTGGAGAGCATCTGATACAAGGAGTGAGAATGGAAAATGAGATGGTGCAGTGGTAAGGTAGCGGAATAGCGATTGTGAATTATTCTGGAATTAATGCATAGATTGGTCTGATGAAGAAGCAGACTGCTTGTCATTTCTGTGGTAAAATCAACCACCGGAAGCAGGAATGTAGATAGAATCCGGATTGAATACAGAATTGTTTTGTTCCCCAGATGCAGTGGGAAGCAAGTCAGGTATAGACTTAGTTAGTAATCTCAGCCCAACCGGCTCCTGTACAGAATGTACAAAATCAAGGGTAGTTTTGAATGAATATTCCCACATATCCAGTGTTGCAGCAATACATAAAAGCAAACATAAAATGCCTTATGATGCTGGTACCCTGCAACAGAATCCATTGATTCTGAAAAATGATTTTCCTTAGTTTTTCTCAGAGACTAATTCCCAAAGACAGTGCTGGACAGGGAAGGATGATTGTTTGCCTGGTGGAGTCCTAGTGGTAGACCAAAGTGGCACATATGTAGAAGGTGAGGTGAATTGCTACCTATTGCCTTTCTTGATAGATACAGGAGCCATCCCCTCTACAGATCATTATATGGAGGCAAGCCAATTATTAACCAATTTACAGCAGATGTTCCTGTTAAAATGGGACCGATGCAAATTAATCATCAGTTCATATTGTGTGATTCAAGTCTGTTAATGTGCTGGGGAGAGACATGCTTTATAAGATGAACTGTGTGATTTATTGCACACCAGATAGTGTAGCAGGTGAAACCCAAGATGAAGTATCAGTGTTTAACATTAAATCCCAAGATTCAGGAGTTAAGTTGTCCCCAGTTTTGACAAAAGACGATTTGATTCTGGATGTAAGACATACTGCCAAAGGGAAAAGAGATGCGATTGACAGAAAGTGCAAAGCCTGTTAAGATCAATATAAAAAAAAATACAGTATTTCCTAGAATTAAACAAAACAACCCTTCAAAAGAAGAATGAAGTCTGTCATTGAAAAATGATGAATAAGGAATTTCATGGGACATGTTTGGTAGTCCTTGCACTTCTCCCATGATGAGCATCACAAAATTGAGTGAAAAATATAGAATTGGACAGGTCCTTAGAACAATAAACATAAATGTAATTCCATGTTGTCAGGTGGTACTGAATCCTGCCACGATTTTGTTCTAGATTCGTTTTGGAATGTTTGAAGACTGTAAATCAGTCCTGGTACAATATATAGATGACCCATTGGCGGCATTTACAACAGAAAACGACTGTAAACTTGATACAATTGCATTTCCGGATCATTTAGCTGACAACTGTCACAACTGTTCCCCAAGAAAGATCCAATATTGGAATACAAGAAGTGATTTTCCTTGGTCATCACAGTTAGAACGGGGCAAGGAATTCTCAAAAAACACATTTATGCAATTCTGAAAATTAATCCTGAGGATTTTCTTTGGAATTGTTGGCTACTGTTGTCAGTGGATTCCAAACTTTTCTTCGACTGAAAAGCCTTTAGTAATGTTGGCCCATAGTGATATCAGAGATCTGGTACGTTTTGATGACAAATGCTTATAGGCCTTCCATGTTCTGAGAGTAAAAGATGTATAATGCACCCACCCTTGGATTGTCTGATTTCAATATGGAGTTTCATTTTTACTGCCAATAGAGAGGTGGGTATGCTCTTTCAGTTCTAACTCAAAAACATAGTGGTGTCATCAGACCAATAGCTTACCTATCAGCTGAGTTCGATCCAGTAGCTGTAAGTCTTCTTGGATATCTGTAAGCACTTGCAGCTGTTTGCACTGCAATTGAGCAAAATGAAGGAATCGTAATGCATTATGTGCATTTGTTCCACATTCAATTGAGATTCTGCTGACTCGTACTAAGCCTAAGCATATGAAAAACAGTTGCCTGACCAGATATGAAAAAGTCATACTGCCACCTGAGAATATCTCAAGAGGTGCAATTTTTGAAGTCCTGCAATGTTGTTTCCTGTTCAAGACAATGATGAAGACAAAGATAGGAATGATGATGATAAACCAGAGCAAGACTGCATCGATGTCACGTAGTTATGTACCAAGCCAAGACCAGACATTAAAGAAATTCCCCTTGAAATGGCTGATCTTGTTTTGTTTGTGGATGGTTCTTGTTTGAGAGACCATCATGACACACTGAAGGCTATCTATGTAGTATGTTCCATTTCATAATTCTTGAAGCATTATGCCTGCTGAATGTAAATTCAGCACAAGTGGAGAGTTGGTTGTGCAAACAAGAGCAGAAGACTAGAATGCAACAATCTAAAGGCAGCCAGTATAGTTTTGGAGTGGTCAATTACTTTGGACTATTGTGGTAATAAATGGATTTTATGACATCATATGGAACTCCCATCAGGAATAGTTCCTACATACTTGATTTGCTGGAAGCCATACAACAGTAAAGACAAGTTGCAGTGGTTAAGTGTACTGCCCATAATACTGGAAAAGGTATGGTCATGCTTTAAAACAAATATCCAGACCGAGTGGCCAGACATTGTGCATTTGAGAAATAAACTTGGAGGTCAAATGAGCAAATTGTGATCCAAGAGACAGAACAACATCAATTGCTTGAGACGTCTGTTGAAAATACAGAGAATGGAGTTTGTTTCTTGTGGAATCCAATACAGACTTTCTTAAAGGAAGTGAGGGACCTCCGGAAGGAACCCGAGCGAATGAGATAAGAAAGTGGGAAATGATGGGTTACCAAAATGATTATCAAGAGATGTGAACCACTCCTGAGTACATGTATATATTGCCTGACTCCATGATAAATTGTATGGCTAGGTATTTCCATAATCAGTCACATGTAGGGAGAGATACCATAAAAGAAGAAGTAGTCTCTTACCCAACCAATAAAAGGTTTCAGTTGAAACTTTGAGTCTCGAGAACCCTCAGACGGCGCACGCAGTTCACAGTAGGTAGAGTTGCTGACGTTAATAAAAGTACAAGTCCATCAGTGAGTGGAAAATGTTTAGCAGTAATCCCAAGTGAAGATGCATAAGTTGAGACACCAGAGACAGTAAAAAGTACGTGAAAAAGAAACCACTGGCAAAATGAAAGAATAAAGTAAATGAAAGAAGAACCCAAAGTAATAAAAAATAAAAAAAACTCATAAAACAGTGAAAGTGAGTCACCAGTTGCTAAAAGTCCAGCAAGATAGAGAATTCTAAACAAAAAGTATGTGTGAAAAACATATTTTATTTGTTATTATGACCTTCAGTTCTTCCATTTGTAATTCCCTGAATGTTTATGATCACAATCTTTGGTGCCTTGTGGATGTGTTTTAAGTCAGGACAAACAGACTTGTTTTGTTAGTGCCTTTACACACCTGGGTGCCGATCACAATCCGGTAAAAAATTCCCCCGTGCGACTCGTATCCGGTCTTTTTACCGTACGAATCGTACAAGTGCCGTACGAACTGGCAATCACGATTCGCATGGTAAAAAGTCCATACGAACCGCACTGGGAATCATTCCCCACACGTCCTCGGGTCGGAAAATGTGTCCGACACGTCCTCGGACGATTTACCTTACAAACGTGAAAAGCCAAGTCCGACCGAGGAATCACGATCCATCCCGTGCGTCCGAGCGTACAACCGTATGGAAAAAACACCGTCCGCACCGAACACCCATAGCAACCATGGAGACATGTGCCCGCATACGCGCCCAACACTCCCCCCAGCCCCCGTACGTCCGACACGTACCCCCCGTGTATGTATACCCCCACCCGTCTAGGTACACCCCAGTACGTTCCAGTCGAACCCCCACCCCAGTACGTGTCATACCCCCGTCAATGTACACCCCCCCACCCCTGTACGTGTCGTACCCCCGTGTACCCCCACCCCAGTACGTTCCAGTCATACCCCCACCCCTGGACGTGTCGTACCCCCCGTGTACCTACACCCAAGTACGTTCCAGTCGTACCCCCACCCCAGGACGTGTCGTACCACCGTCAATGTACACCCCCCCACCCCTGTACGTGTCGTACCACCGTCTATGTACACCCCAGTACATTCCAGTCGTACCCCCACCCCAGTACGTGTCATACCCCCCGTGTACCTACACCCCAGTACGTTCCAGTCGTACCCCCACCCCAGTACGTGTCGTACCACCGTCAATGTACACCCCCCACCCCTGTACGTGTCGTACCCCCCGTGTACCTACACCCCAGTACGTTCCAGTCGTACCCCCACCCCAGTACGTGTCGTACCACCGTCAATGTACACCCCCCACCCCTGTACGTGTCGTACCCCCGTGTACCCCCACCCCAGTACGTTCGAGTCGTACCCCCACCCCAGGACGTGTCGTACCCCCCCGTGTACCTACACCCAAGTACGTTCCAGTCGTACCCCCACCCCAGGACGTGTCGTACCACCGTCAATGTACACCCCCCACCCCAGTACGTGTCGTACCCCCCGTGTACCTACACCCAAGTACGTTCGAGTCGTACCCCCACCCCAGGACGTGTCGTACCCCCCGTGTACCTACACCCAAGTACGTTCCAGTCGTACCCCCACCCCTGGACGTGTCGTACCCCCCGTGTACCTACACCCAAGTACGTTCGAGTCGTACCCCCACCCCAGGACGTGTCGTACCCCCCGTGTACCTACACCCCAGTACGTTCCAGTCGTACCCCCACCCCAGTACGTGTCGTACCCCCCGTGTACCTACACCCCAGTACGTTCCAGTCGTACCCCCACCCCAGTACGTGTCATACCCCCCGTGTACCTACACCCCAGTACGTTCCAGTCGTACCCCCACCCCAGTACGTGTCGTACCCCCCGTGTACCTACACCCCAGTACGTTCCAGTCGTACCCCCACCCCAGTACGTGTCGTACCACCGTCAATGTACACCCCCCCACCCCAGTACGTGTCGTACCCCCCGTGTACCCCCACCCCAGTACGTTCCAGTCGTACCCCCACCCCTGGACGTGTCGTACCCCCGTGTACCTACACCCAAGTACGTTCCAGTCGTACCCCCACCCCTGGACGTGTCGTACCCCCCGTGTACCTACACCCAAGTACGTTCCAGTCGTACCCCCACCCCAGGACGTGTCGTACCACCGTCAATGTACACCCCCCACCCCAGTACGTGTCGTACCCCCCGTGTACCTACACCCCAGTACGTTCCAGTCGTACCCCCACCCCAGTACGTGTCATACCCCCCGTGTACCTACACCCCAGTACGTTCGAGTCGTACCCCCACCCCAGGACGTGTCGTACCCCCCCCGTGTACCTACACCCAAGTACGTTCCAGTCGTACCCCCACCCCTGGACGTGTCGTACCCCCCGTGTACCTACACCCAAGTACGTTCGAGTCGTACCCCCACCCCAGGACGTGTCATACCCCCCGTGTACCTACACCCCAGTACGTTCCAGTCGTACCCCCACCCCAGTACGTGTCGTACCCCCCGTGTACCTACACCCCAGTACGTTCCAGTCGTACCCCCACCCCAGTACGTGTCGTACCACCGTCAATGTACACCCCCCCACCCCAGTACGTGTCGTACCCCCCGTGTACCTACACCCGAGTACGTTCGAGTCGTACCCCCACCCCAGGACGTGTCGTACCCCCCCGTGTACCTACACCCAAGTACGTTCCAGTCGTACCCCCACCCCTGGACGTGTCGTACCCCCCGTGTACCTACACCCAAGTACGTTCGAGTCGTACCCCCACCCCAGGACGTGTCGTACCCCCCGTGTACCTACACCCCAGTACGTTCCAGTCGTACCCCCACCCCAGTACGTGTCGTACCACCGTCAATGTACACCCCCCACCCCTGCACGTGTCGTACCCCCCGTGTACCTACACCCCAGTACGTTCCAGTCGTACCCCCACCCCAGTACGTGTCGTACCACCGTCAATGTACACCCCCCACCCCTGTACGTGTCGTACCCCCCGTGTACCTACACCCAAGTACGTTCCAGTCGTACCCCCACCCCAGTACGTTCCTGGCGCACCCCCAACACAACCTCCTAAGTACGGAGCGCACCCCATGCCCCAACATCACAACCGCATGTACGAGTCTTACAAAGCCACACACAAGGACAAAATCGTACAACCAAATGGCCCATGTACACACCGTACACACGCTCAAAACGCACGTACACAACCAGGACAAAATAAAACAACACAAGAATACACCAGTCGAAAGGCACACAGCCACTAAACATGGCCAACAACCACTTAAATAACACAATCACTGACCTGCAACTGCCAAAAACAAACAGAGGCCCAATACACCACCACTCCTTATAACACACCCACCCAAAATTCAAAAACTGCCACACCCACCCATGGACCAATAAAAAGGGCCCACACACACAAACCATGAGCCTTTCCAACAGACTCACTGCTGCCAGACACCACAGAACCAGACTACAAGCTACACCACACCTTACACTTGCACACCTTCAAACGACCACCCTCACAAACACCCTCTCATCACATTCACACACACACACAACCATCCACACCCCCCCCCAACATCCACACCCCCCCCCACACCCACACCATCCCCACCCACACCCCTCACCATGCCCACTACCAAGAATCCAAAGTTCAGTCACCGAGAGTTGGAGGTCCTTGTTGATCAAATCCTCAGAGTCGAGCCACAGATCTTTGGAACATTGGTCAGAAGCACCAGCCAGGCAGCCAAAACAGCCATGTGGCAGACCATCGTCGATGCTGTGAATGCTGTTGCGGACACCAGGAGGACCAAGCAGGATTGCCAGAACAGGTGGTACGATCTGCGGAGGAGGGTCAGAGCCAAGAGGCAGGAGGAACACGACCAGGCCAACGCCACCGGAGGAGGGCCCTCCCGCAGAGCCGTACAGTACCATCCCTGGGAGGAGAGGGTGATGGCCATACTGCCGGTGGAGGCAGTTGAAGGAGTAGAAGGACTCCGAGACCCGGGTGAGTACACAAACAACGCACCTCACATGGGGGGAACTGCAACCACAACCAAAATCAATAACAGGCACGCAACCACCACAAGCCATCACATTACTCAACCACACTCCATGAGCAGGCACATGCCACTGCTGCCACCATGCCCCATGCACCCAGCTGGACAATGTCAAGTCACAGGCCACAGAAGACAACAACACATGACACGGTAACCCGGATGGCGGGAGGCTGGGCACCAAGAATCACATAGTGCGACTCCAAAGCAGACAACAATGCCCTCTGCCCATATGGCCTAGGTCACAGCCAGACAAACACTGTGTCCCAACACAGGAATGACTTGCCAGCAAATGGCGGACGCCTTGCATCAACACATGGGGGTGAAGGCACTGTTTTGCACATGCCAGCAGCTAATGAACAGCCAACAGTGTGAAAGAGTGGCAGCACACACCACCACAGCAGCAGCGCACAGACACACAGCAGACAAAATGGGTGCCTGGAGATCAGAAACAAACTCACATCAACAGGCCAAGGGCCACTCAAAGATCTGCTAACAGTGTGTGCCCAGGAAGCTGGGCCAAGGTGACAGAGGGTGACACACGGAGGGAGGGAGAGGGGGACACAGAGGGAGGGAGAGGGGGACAGAGAGGGAGGGAGAGGGGGACTGAGAGGGAGGGAGACGGACAGAGGGAGGAGGCTGACACACGGAGGGAGGGAGAGGGGGACACAGAGGGTGGGAGAGGGGGACTGAGAGGGAGGGAGAGGGGGACAGAGGGAGGAGGCTGACACACGGAGGGAGGGAGAGGGGGACACAGAGGGAGGGAGAGGGGGACAGAGAGGGAGGGAGAGGGGGACTGAGAGGGAGGGAGACGGACAGAGGGAGGAGGCTGACACACGGAGGGAGGGAGAGGGGGACACAGAGGGAGGGAGAGGGGGACAGAGAGGGAGGGAGAGGGGGACAGAGAGGGAGGGAGAGGGGGACAGAGAGGGAGGGAGACGGACAGAGGGAGGAGGCTGACACACGGAGGGAGGGAGAGGGGGACAGAGAGGGAGGGAGAGGGGGACAGAGAAGGAGGGAGACACAGGGAGAGCAAATCAGTCCTTTGGTGTGTGGGAATGTCTGCTCGTCAGCAGGTGGACTGCGTGCATGTAGACAAGGGTGCCCAGTGCCAGAACCCCCCCTCTTCATCATGGCAAAACGCAGGGCCATGTTACAACCTGTACACGAGCACAAGGACAGCCACCTGCATCATATGAGTGTGTGGATCCACTCCATGTGCACATGTACAGTGCTACAAGGAAGGCGCAAACGCATAGCTCGGCACACATGCACACTCCACTGCTGACTGCAGTCACACTTGACGCAGCAAGTAAGACTGTGCCACACATAGTTAAAGGGGCCAAATTGGTGCCCAAGGGACACACACATGCACAAGTGCACTGTGAGTGGAATGCAAGACAGATCCTAATTCCAAGAGGAAATGTGCCAACTTTGTAACGGATGAAACATGGATGTTGCATGGATCAAAATTAACATTGTCTCTCTCACACACAGGTCAACGTCGTGCTGCACCCCCCAACACTGGGGGGGAACACTCACAGGACCCGGATCTGCAGGAGACCGATCCCACCGGCAGCGACCACTCTCACCACTCTGCGGACGACCCCGACCGACCTGGCCCCTCTGGTGTCCAACCACCTGCAGCACCTGCGTCAGGTACAACCGTGCCAACCACCACCCCCACTCCTGCCACATCCCAGGAGACACCCAGGATCCCTGCCCCAACACCACAATGCAGCCAGGCTCGCCAGGAGGGACACGGTGTCCCGGGCACCCAGGAGGAGGCAGGCGACAACGCCAATGCCACCCCTCAGGGGTCCCGGAGACCCCATGTGCCCACAAGTGCAGGCCAGACGCAAGTGGGCAGGGGTGGTGGGAGTGGAGAGCGGCGGAGGCGCGAGCCTGACCAGTTGGCTGGGGATCCGGTATTTTCCCATGTCCGTAACATCCTGGACTCATACCGGCAGGACACCACGGGCATGGCCCAGGTTGTGTCCGTCCTCGAGGGGATCAAGGTCCAGCAGGCCCAGCAACATGCGGAGCTAATAGCCTGTCTACAGCTACACCAACGGAGGATGGAGGACAGACAGGCTCAGCAAGTGACGGCGTCCCAGGGGATTCACGCTGAACTCCGTCGGATGGCCGACACCATGGCCGACCCTCCCTGTGCCAGAAGGCGGAGAACATCACCACCCACAGGGAGGGATCATGAGGAGGAGGAGGAAACATCCGACGGAGCATCCCAGACGTCGTCACGGCCTGCTGCTGAGGTTCCCCGCAGGAAGCCGGGTCGTCCACGGAAAGGACCGTGAGGGTGGCTGCTACATCACCATCTCCCAGGACACCTGGCCTGGCACCTGGCCCACTGGAGCAACAGCATCACAGCATCAAGAGACATTCTCTGCCACATGGCCCTGCTGGTCACTGGCTGACCAATGTTGACAAAGACTGTGGCATGGACTCTGAGGATTTCCAATGGCAAGGACACCAACTCCCCTACTGAACTTTGGATTCCCTAATCCCGGAAAGGCCCTCACTTGCCCCCCCCCCCCCAATAATAAATCACACTATTAAGAGTAGATGCCTGCTGGTAGCATTATTACCTAACATGTGTCTTGTACAGTCTAAACATGCCTGAGTCATCTGTTCACTTCAACCATCCACACCCTGGGGCCTGAGTCTGGCACAGGACACATGGGTCACAGTTTTCTAGGCAAGACAGACATGGAGCACCATACACACCCGTGATGGTCAGAACCAGCTGAGGGGGTGGCCGAACAACCGTGCTGACAGACACATTGAGTACAGCAACACTCATGCGCAGAGGTCAGGGATCCTGGCCCGTGTCCTGGGGGGCACCCAGGTACGTGTAGACAGGTGGCAGAACCATGTCCTGCAAGCTTGAGTCCGGTGGATGCAGAGAATGGGGTCATGGACAACGTTGGATGCATGGGGATGGCACATGTCACAATACCCACACAGTCATGGACATCATGCCCATTACACAGTCTCAGCACACACACACAGCTTGCATCTTGCCACTCGACACATTGACACATAGCCACAATCAGGGAATACCATGCCAGACATGCAGGATGCACCGTGCCAACACACAAGCATTGACTGAGAAGAGGCACCTTGGAGGCATAGGGACACCTTTAATAGTCATGTGTTTGGGATTGCAGAGGCAACTTGAAGTACACATGAACACATCATGTGGAGTAACATGTGGCTCCAACACTGGCACCCCCCTTCTGCAGCACAAATGCGTGATAGCCATGGAACTGGCACACAAGTGTCGGATAATAGCTAAATACCCACAGCTGCTCACGGAGAGCCTGCCATACACCATACATCCGCTGATGTGGAAGTCCCACGCCATGTCAAGACAATGTTAACCGTATGTGTCCGAGGGCAGTGTCACACACATTGATGCCTTCATCACAATCCACCATCCCATCACTGATGACTGACAACCAGGCAGCCCATCTATTCAGGTGTACCCAGCTGCATGTCGTGTCCCATGGGGATGCCACATGTCTGCAGAGGACCCAAACCCCGACCGGGGCAGTGTGCACACATCGTGAACAACTGCCACACCCAATACACCCCAGATGCATCCCTTACCCCATGGAGACTTCCAAACGTGTCCGTGCCTGTAACGCTGAGTCAGCCCACGATGCCATGTCCATGAGGAATAGCAGTGCCACAACAATGCAACCAGCAAACGGCATGCGCAGGTACCTGGGGAAGAGAGACACACAAGAAGTCAGCCACAAGAAGCACAGCCACTTGCATGTGCATTTACTCGACACATGTATGTATGACAACATGCTAGGTCACAATTATGCCTGGGGAAATACTACCATCACTGCCACCATCACTCCAGTGACACACCCACACACACCTCTGACCCACGTGCCATACATGCAGGTGGAGACACACATCACAACGCATGCCACACGGGGACCAATGCGTGCACACTCAGACCCTGGTACTCACCACTAAGCAAAGAAGTCGCGTATGAGCCGAGTCCGGATGTCCTCTTGCGGCTCCACATCCTCCACATCACTAGCCCCATTGCCAAGCCCTTCGTCCTCCACGGGTGGATGGTCCTCGTCATCTTGATCCAGGATGAGGGGCACAGCTCTTTCAACTGCCATGTTGTGCAGCATGCAGCAGACCATGAAGATCTTGCAGACCTTCGCCGGGGCATATGGGAGTGCGCCGCCGGTCTTGTGGAGGCACCGGAATCGGCTCTTCAGCATGCCAAACGTCCTCTCTATCACTCGCCTTGTCCGGCCATGGGCGGTGTTGTAGCGGAGCTGGGCCGGCGTGATGGGGTTGCGGAGAGGTGTCAGCAGCCAAGGCATGTTGGGATAGCCAGCGTCCCCTAAATGGAAAGCACATGGATATCGTTAGAACTGGCGAAGCGGTAGTGCTGCTCGGCCAAACAGAATACAGGACAGACAGACTGTACCCACCAACAACACATGCACGTTCGTTGCGCAGCTGCATCATCATATCAGGCATCCCGCTACGCCTCATGATGTAGGCATCGTGTGCTGATCCTGGAAAACGAGCACAGACATGTGAAATCACCATGTTGGACAGACACACCACAAGGGCATTGATGGAGTGGTAGTGCTTCCGATTGCGGTACGCCACCTCCCGTGCGTGTGGTGGTACCAAACCTACATGTGTCCCATCTATGGACCCAATGACATGGGGCATCCCTCCCAGGGCATAGAAACCACGCTTGACCTCAGTCATCTGTTCAGGGGTTGGGAACTTGATGAAGTCATCCAGGTGAATCAACATGGCCTCCAAGAAATCATGCAGCACACCGCTGAACATGCTCTGGGACATGCCACCAACATGAGCTATGGTATATTGGAAGGTACCCGTGGCAAGGAAATGTAGGGCAGCCATTACCTTCAGCTGGGGTGTCAGTGCCGTAGGATACCTGTGCTGCGGTTGCAGGTGTGGTGCCAGTCTCGCCGTCAGCTCCAGAATCAACGGTTGGGTGAAGCGGTAGAGCCGGATCCTGTCATTCTCCTGCATGGTGGCCAAGTCTGGAATTCTTCGGGCAACAGGAGGCGCTCTGCAGTAATTTGGAAGTGACAAGGAAGAGTGAGTGCACTACGAGAACAACTCATGTCTACTGAGCACATGTAAATCTGCCAATACACACATGCCACATAGGGAGTCAGGCATGTGCTACATGCCCAGGACACGTATGGATGCAAGGTGACACTCCTTCCAAGACCCAGCTACACACGGTGATTGAGAACCTCCCCATGCCACGCCATGGGAATAGCTGTGTCCCAGTGCAAGTGCACTGCCCGACGCAAGACAGGAGTGACATACACCCACACATCAGCAGAAGTGTGATGCTGATTGCAGAGACTGGCAGCGGAACACTTGAGCCACAGGTCACATGACATTACACTAGTCCAGCCCACACACCTTGCCATGAAGGTGCACATGTCATGACTCCCCACACATTCCTTGTGAGTTTGCTGACATGGCCTTGTCACGCTACTCCGTGTCCCTTGCATACATGTGCACCTCACATCCGGTAACACATGTGGCATGGTGTTGGGAACAGTGTGCAATGACAATCTACACACAGCCACATGTTGGTTGCTGCAACGGCTGCAGCTTTTGAGGGTGCAACAACATCAACCCGATGTAAATCCCGGACACATATATGGCATAGTCACATTGTGCACTGTGGGTAGTGATGAGTCATGTGTCATGACCCCTGTACCGGGCATCATGGGACACTTCCGTGTGTTGGTGTCCGTGCCATGCCAGTGACGCTCACCCCAAGTGCGCAGTCCCACATGCACACATGTCAAAGGAGTCAAGGGCATGCCTGGCACACATTGCACCCTCACACAGTACACATGTACACATCTCATCATACATCTGGTGCCTTCTCCACTCAGGAGGCATGTTCCACATCACAGCCTGTGACACCTGTGCCCAACACATGTGGTAATGCACAGACGATGCCTTGGTGTCCATTCCTGGACAAGTATGTCCATCCATGGACAAGTATGTCCGCCCTATTCCGACATGTGTGTCGCCTATCACCACAGTGATGTGTAAAATCCGCCGTACTGCTGCTGAGAGGGCCTGTGCATGTTCCCAAATCACTGTGGGAGTGCTGCCGTATGTGTACCCATCGTGATGGCGAGCGTAGATGCGAGTGTACGGTCCGTACCACTACGGGTACGCATACGCGTGCAGACCCATAGTGATAGTGAGCGTAGATGCGAGTGTACGGTCCGTACCACTACGGGTACGCATACGCGTGCAGACCCATAGTGATAGTGAGCGTAGATGCGAGTGTACGGTCCGTACCACTACGGGTACGCATACGCGTGCAGACCCATAGTGATAGTGAGCGTAGATGCGAGTGTACGGTCCGTACCACTATGGGTCTGCACGCGTATGCGTACCCGTAGTGGTACGGACCGTACACTCGCATCTACGCTCACTATCACTATGGGTCTGCACGCGTATGCGTACCCGTAGTGGTACGGACCGTACACTCGCATCTACGCTCACTATCACTATGGGTCTGCACGCGTATGCGTACCCGTAGTGGTACGGACCGTACACTCGCATCTACGCTCACTATCACTATGGGTCTGCACGCGTATGCGTACCCGTAGTGGTACGGACCGTACACTCGCATCTACGCTCACTATCACTATGGGTCTGCACGCGTATGCGTACCCGTAGTGGTACGGACCGTACACTCGCATCTACGCTCACTATCACTATGGGTCTGCACGCGTATGCGTACCCGTAGTGGTACGGACCGTACACTCGCATCTACGCTCACTATCACTATGGGTCTGCACGCGTATGCGTACCCGTAGTGATAGTGAGCGTAGATGCGAGTGTTCGGTCCGTACCACTACGAGTACGCATACGCGTGCAGACCAAAAGTGATGGAGAGCGTAGGCATGCATGTACGGGCCGTTGCCATGCATTTGGGGTGCCCTAGGGCCCCCACACGCACCGTACCTGTGTGTGATGCTCCAAATTACATGGGGGACAAGTATTAAGGCCTACATGCATGCTGGTTGTCATGGAGACCAAGTTCAAAATTGGAAATTGTTCTGGAAGGTGCACAGCAGAAGTCAGTTGGGATTTGTCTACTTTGTTGCAATGTGTTTGTGGGGCTGACATCATGCAGGAGAATGAAACCGATAGAGAACCCACAGACTGCTAGGTTTGAAGGGATTGGTGGAAACATAGGATGCAAATGTGAGTGACCAATCTCTCTGTACTCCTGTGCATGAGACTGGGCAGAAGGGCACATATAAGGCAGCCAGGTCCCATGAGGGAGCACTTGCCTGCACATCTTTGCATTCGTCGACCCAGCTGCTGCTACTGATTCCCTGGAACCATGTCAAGGGCTGTGGAGAGGACACAGCCATTCACCCTGGAGGAGAACATGGCTCTGCTGGATGTGATCCTCCCACAGTACTCCATGCTGTATGGGCGACCAGGTTATCAGGTGAGTGCATAGGCCACTGCCACAGACTGTCCCTATGTGGTGACTGTGACTTCTGCCATTGCGTCCAGGTGTAACACACATGCCATGTACTGTCGGGGGGGTCCCAGGGGGGGGGGTGCCTGATGTCTCCCAGCAGTGCCCTGAGACAGGAGGGGTGGGGGCCTATCACTCACAGCAGTGCCCTGAGACAGGAGGGGTGTGTGCAGAGTCCTCCCAGCAGTGCCCTGAGACAGGAGGGGTGGGTGCAGAGTCCTCCCAGCAGTGCCCTGAGACAGGAGGGGTGGGTGTGGAGTCCTCACAGCAGTGCCCTGAGACAGGAGGGGTGGGTGTGGAGTCCTCACAGCAGTGCCCTGAGACAGGAGGGGTGGGGGCCTATCACTCACAGCAGTGCCCTGAGACAGGAGGGGTGTGTGCAGAGTCCTCCCAGCAGTGCCCTGAGACAGGAGGGGTGGGTGCAGAGTCCTCCCAGCAGTGCCCTGAGACAGGAGGGGTGGGTGTGGAGTCCTCACAGCAGTGCCCTGAGCCAGGAGGGGTGGGTGTGATGCACAGTGTGAGCCTAGATCATTGATTGTGACATTGCCATCATTCCACCTGTGTACCCACTGTGGCACGTACTGCTTTTTCCCTCACCAGGGGATGATGTCCCTATGACAAAGGTGCAATGCGTTGGCTGCATGACATGCCTTGTTGTTACCAGCTAATTTGTACCCATATGTCTCTCTGTGACATGTGGCTGGTGTATTGATGTGGTGTCACTTGTTCCTCCTCACAGGTAGGCGCCACTGCCAAGGAGCAGATCTGGCTGACCGCCGTCAGTGCCGTGAGGGGTGTGGATGGTCGGAGGCGGCGCCTGGCCCAGGTGAGGAAACGCTGGCAGGATATCCGGTGCTGGACGCGGAGGATTGCACGGCTCCTGCTGGGGGACTCACCTGAGAGCCACAAGAACCGCGGCCGCCGCCGTCTGAGCCACCTCCACAGGCGTGTGCTGCCGGTGGTCTTTCCAGACCTGGAGAGGCGCTTACAGGCGATGCAGCAGCCGGAAGGGGGTAGGTACATGTGTGTTTGTTGTGTGTCACCGGCATTTGTAAGGGCACAGTAGCATGAATCCACTGGCAGGGTTTAAAGGTGCTGTGCAGATCCTGTTTGGCCCAGTATAGCGCTGTGCCCCTGCCACCCTTCCCCTCCTTGCAATGTGTTCCCTGGTCTGTGTGTAGTCACTCCTTCCCAGGGTAATGTAGGCTGGCGCTTTGTCCACGGGAACAATGTCTGTAGCATCATGTGTGGGGGTGGTGTGTAACAGGTTGTGGGACCTTGCCTGTGCACTGTCAAGTTCACTGCATGTGGGTTCCATGTCAGTTGGCACTGATGCTGACTCCAGACATGGGAGTTGGTCTCTCATGTGTCATGCCTTACAGCGCGCATGTCCTATGTAGTGGCCTGTGACATGATGTGCATGACTGTGCGATACACATAGTGCAGGGATGGTGACGTGTGTTGCTGTCATTACCATTCAGTAGCATGTAGTTGCGTGCCCACTACTGTCCCCTGGGGCACCTTTTCCTCAGTGGTGTATGTGTCATCATGAACGTGGCCACTGTCAGTGTCTACAGCGTAAGTTGTGCTCTGTGCCATTGTCCCCTGTCACCATGTATATAGACGTGCTAATTTGTACAGGTGTCCACTGTGCAGCCTGACCTGATTGTCCTTCTTCATACTCACAGTTGCCAGTGCCTGTGTGTCTTGTTATACTCATCTGAGGATGGGCACTGGTACCTCATTATTTGTACAGGCGCACCTTGGCTGTTTGGCGTCCAATCTTGCTTTTTGCCTGCCCCTGTGTGTATCACCCAGACCATGAGATGTTGGTGCCACCTGTGTCTCCACAATTTGCCTCGTGTAGGGTCTTGTTGGGGCGGGCAATGCCTATGTGTTAAATCCTGATTACCACTTGCTGGGTCTGGGCAGTGTGTGATGTGCCTGGACACACACGCAATGTGCAGTGACCGAGTCATGTTGTGCATGTTTTCAGCATTACCTATGCAGCATGTGTCTCAAGTTCATGGATATGGTCCCTGGTCATCGGTATTTTCGCAAACGCTGTGTGGTGCAGATGCAGTGCTGGATTGTCCCCAGGACCTGGGTGCTATGTCAGACTCCTTTTCCTGTGTTTCGCTATTGTCTCATGCTCTCCATGGTATTTCAGTGGCATGGTGGCTCAACCAACTGTGTGTTGCATGCCCTACATCGGTACCCTGTTCAGTAGATGTTAGGGATCTTCCTTTTCAGGCCATGCAATGTTACCTATGTAGATTGGACTCATGTGACAGATGTGTACAGGTGTCTGAATAATTTCTGTCTCTCCACCCTGCCCACAGCATCGTCGGGGGACACAGAGGGAGACATGGACACAGACCAGGCGGAGGGACCGAGCACCAGTGCCAGCCGTGACATCGGGGCTGGCACATCGAGTGGGACAGAGGCGGAGGAGAGTGTGGCCGAGGACCTGTCGACTGGCACATCAGACTACGAAGCTGACAGGTCCGGGGACGATGTCTCCGAGTGGGCGGAGGCTGCACCAGCAGCTGACAGCGGAACAACACCTCGCACCGCCCCCTCAGTTTCCACCAGCCGCCTCCCACTTGCTCGTGTCCCTTCCCAGCGTGCCCGGTCACAGCATGTCTCCTTCCTGCCAGGCACCGCGCCCCCTGCCCCTGTCTCCACTGCTGCCGCCAATGCAGAGTCTGTGGACATCCAGCGGCAACTGCAGGTTGGTCAGGCTGCGATCCTTAATGTCCTCCATGCCCACGGCAAAACCCTCACCAACATCGAGGCTTTCTTGGAGGGCATTCATTCATCGCAGGCTGACCAACGCAACTTGCTGAGGTCCATCGACTCCACACTGACTGCAGCAGTGGGTCTCCTGCAGCGCGACCTCCCCCCACCTACCCCTGCCCCATCCACACTTCCCACTCCCATGCCTGTCACACGTACACCCAGACGTCGGCATGCACCCACATCAACGGACACGGGCACCACACCAGCAGGGAAGGTCCACCGCACTCCTCCTGACACGCACACACAGGGTGAGGTAGGCACACCCACTGGGTCGGGGGGCAAACGTGTGACACGCAGCCATAGTGGGAGTCCGCATTCCACCCAGTCCACTCCCTCCAAATCCCCTCCCCTCAGCTCTCCTGGCCACATCTCCCCCAAGGACTCCTTCATGGCCGCTCTGTCCCTGAGCCCCACAGTTACACCACCACGCAAGCGGTCACGGAGGTCCCCGGTCAGGGTGGTTGAGTCTCCCCCCCTGTCTCCACCCTCCCCCGGTGGCGCTGCGACCCATCCCTCTGACCCCCCCCCCTCCTTGGGGCCTGAGGTCCCTTCGGGTGCAGGGGACTCCCTGGATGACCTTGCAAAGGTGTGTAGTGCCATCCTGGCCTCCGCCTTTGGCACTGACCCACCCCCTGTGGTGGACTCCTCCATCCCTGCACCCACAACGCCGCCCCTTTGCCCTGATGTCCCTGCGGTGCCTGTTGCTCCCCCCCCCCCCTGATGCCCTCACCAGTGTGGAAGACGATGCCATTTGACTGTGCAGGCAAGGTAGGGGACACGCATCCCACTGTGTCCCCCATCCAGCTGAGAATCATTGACTGCCCTATGGGCTTTGTGAAGATTGAACTGCCTGCGATCCACGGACATTGTGCTCCTGCAGAATAAAGCTTAATTTTGTTTTCATTATCACACTACTGCTATGCTGGTATTGGTGTTGGTGGGGCTGCTACATGGTTTTGGGTGGTGTGTAAGGGTTTGGGTGTGTGGGATATGTAGTAGTGTACTGCTCATTGGTGGGACCCTGTGATCTGTGTGCCATCACAAGGTGTTGGCTAACTTTCTTTGTTCATGTAGGCAGTTACTGCATGGTGCACTTGTCCAAGGGTGTATTCCTTCCTCTGTGTACCCAGCTTTCTTCCCTGCAGGGTGTTCCCAATGTTTAGCGCAGAGCTGTGTCTACATGAGCTGTGTGTGTGACGGAGCCCTTCTACTTTGGCCATGCATGCAGGGCCATGTCTCCACCTGCGACAATCGTGGCATCCTTGGTGATCACTGTACTTGTGTGTGGAGTCTGTTGACATGAGTTCATGGGGACATGTTCCCTTGTAGCCAGTATGCATGTGGATAATTCTGGCCTCACACACATGTGTTACACCCCTCCAGTCTCAGGGCACTGCTGGGAGGACTCTGCACCCACCCCTCCTGTCTCAGGGCACTGCTGGGAGGACTCCACACCCACCCCTCCTGTGTCAGGGCACTGCTGGGAGGACTCTGCACCCACCCTTCCTGTGTCAGGGCACTGCTGGGAGGACTCTGCACCCACCCCTCCTGTGTCAGGGCACTGCTGGGAGGACTCTGCACCCACCCCTCCTGTGTCAGGGCACTGCTGGGAGGACTCTGCACCCACCCCTCCTGTGTCAGGGCACTGCTGGGAGGACTCCACACCCACCCCTCCTGTCTCAGGGCACTGCTGGGAGGACTCCACACCCACCCCTCCTGTGTCAGGGCACTGCTGGGAGGACTCTGCACCCACCCCTCCTGTGTCAGGGCACTGCTGGGAGGACTCCACACCCACCCCTCCTGTCTCAGGGCACTGCTGGGAGGACTCCACACCCACCCCTCCTGTGTCTGGGCACTGCTGGGAGGACTCTGCACCCACCCCTCCTGTGTCAGGGCACTGCTGGGAGGACTCTGCACCCACCCCTCCTGTGTCAGGGCACTGCTGGGAGGACTCTGCACCCACCCCTCCTGTGTCAGGGCACTGCTGGGAGGACTCTGCACCCACCCCTCCTGTGTCAGGGCACTGCTGGGAGGACTCTGCACCCACCCCTCCTGTGTCAGGGCACTGCTGGGAGGACTCCACACCCACCCCTCCTGTCTCAGGGCACTGCTGGGAGGACTCCACACCCACCCCTCCTGTGTCAGGGCACTGCTGGGAGGACTCTGCACACACCCCTCCTGTCTCTGGGCACTGCTGGGAGGACTCTGCACACACCCCTCCTGTCTCTGGGCACTGCTGGGAGTGATGGGCACCCACCCCTCCTGTCTCAGGGCACTGCTGGGAGGACTCTGCACCCACCCCTCCTGTCTCAGGGCACTGCTGGGAGGACTCTGCACACACCCCTCCTGTCTCTGGGCACTGCTGGGAGTGATGGGCACCCACCCCTCCTGTCTCAGGGCACTGCTGGGAGGACTCCACACCCACCACTCCTGTCTCAGGGCACTGCTGGGTGGACTCTGCACACACACCTCCGATTTCTGGATATGTGCGCTTGGCACATACACGGTGGGGTTACGCACACTGCATTAGAGGTGAGGGTACGAGTCTACTGACACTGGTGTGGTGGGGGTACGCTCCGTACGTCCGCGGGTGTGGGTACGGGTCGTACTTACACTGTTGGGCAGGGGGGTACGCTCCTTGCATTCGCCGGTGGGGGTACGGGTCGTACTTACACTGTTGGGCAGGGGGGTACGCTCCTTGCATTCGCGGGTGGGGGTACGGGTCGTACTTACACTGTTGGGCTGGGGGTACGCTCCGTACGTCCGCGGGTGGGGGTACGGGTCGTACTTACACTGTTGGGCTGGGGGTACGCTCCGTACGTCCGCGGGTGGGGGTACGGGTCGTACTTACACTGTTGGGCTGGGGGTACGCTCCGTACGTCCGCGGGTGTGGGTACGGGTCGTACTTACACTGTTGGGCAGGGGGGTACGCTCCTTGCATTCGCGGGTGGGGGTACGGGTCGTACTTACACTGTTGGGGTGGGGGGTACGCTCCTTGCATTCGCGGGTGGGGGTACGGGTCGTACTTACACTGTTGGGGTGGGGGGTACGCTCCTTGCATTCGTCGGTGGGGGTACGGGTCGTACTTACACTGTTGGGCAGGGGGGTACGCTCCTTGCATTCGCGGGTGGGGGTACGGGTCGTACTTACACTGTTGGGCTGGGGGGTACGCTCCTTGCATTCGCCGGTGGGGGTACGGGTCGTACTTACACTGTTGGGCAGGGGGGTACGCTCCTTGCATTCGCGGGTGGGGGTACGGGTCGTACTTACACTGTTGGGCTGGGGGTACGCTCCGTACGTCCGCGGGTGGGGGTACGGGTCGTACTTACACTGTTGGGCTGGGGGTACACTCCGTACGTCCGCGGGTGGGGGTACGGGTCGTACTTACACTGTTGGGCTGGGGGTACGCTCCGTACGTCCGCGGGTGTGGGTACGGGTCGTACTTACACTGTTGGGCAGGGGGGTACGCTCCTTGCATTCGCGGGTGGGGGTACTGGTCGTACTTACACTGTTGGGGTGGGGGGTACGCTCCTTGCATTCGCGGGTGGGGGTACGGGTCGTACTTACACTGTTGGGGTGGGGGGTACGCTCCTTGCATTCGTCGGTGGGGGTACGGGTCGTACTTACACTGTTGGGCAGGGGGGTACGCTCCTTGCATTCGCGGGTGGGGGTACGGGTCGTACTTACACTGTTGGGCTGGGGGTACGCTCCGTACGTCCGCGGGTGGGGGTACGGGTCGTACTTACACTGTTGGGCTGGGGGTACGCTCCGTACGTCCGCGGGTGGGGGTACGGGTCGTACTTACACTGTTGGGCTGGGGGTACGCTCCGTACGTCCGCGGGTGTGGGTACGGGTCGTACTTACACTGTTGGGCAGGGGGGTACGCTCCTTGCATTCGCGGGTGGGGGTACGGGTCGTACTTACACTGTTGGGGTAGGGGGTACGCTCCTTGCATTCGTGGGTGGGGGTACGGGTCGTACTTACACTGTTGGGCTGGGGGGTACGCTCCTTGCATTCGTGGGTGGGGGTTCGAGTCGTACTTACACTGTTGGCATGGGGGGTACGCTCCATGCATTCGTGGGTGGGGGTACGGGTCGTACTTACACTGTTGGGCAGGGGGGTACGCTCCTTGCATACGCGGGTGGGGGTACGGGTCGTACTTTCACTGTTGGGGTGGGGGGTACGCTCCTTGCATACGGGGTGGGGGTAGGGTCCGTACATATCCGTCCCCACGCTATGTGATGTTTGTGCGGCCCGTACCCAGGCCTTTGCCACGTGGGTGCGATCCGTCCCGCCATTGTTGGGGTGACGTGTGTGGGCGTGGTCCGACTCGTACCCACGCTCTTCAGGCGTGGGTATGGGACGTACCTGTCTGGTTGTGTTGCCGGTTCGCGTGGTGACGGACTTCCGTTGTGGCGGTCGCTGGATTATCAGGACACGCCCCCACCCCCTCGTGGTGACCATGTGTGGTGTTCGCTGGTATGTATGTGTACTTCTTTTATGTCTTTATCCGGAGCGTGGGGTAGAATGTGCATTGTTTATATCCTGCATTCCAGCCAGGGCGTCAGTTGCTACTGGAGTCCTGAGCTGAAGGTTGTACTGCCTGGCGCTCACCTGTTTCTGCCAATAAACCTACAATTAAGATTATGCTGGCATTCCGTCATCTTTACAATTGGCGACGAGCTGGGATCAAGGATAGGCTGTGATCTTGGACAGCGTGGAACGATTGAAGAGGCACGAATTTAATTGCCGTCGTGTGAAGCACCTTGTGTAACTGAACTACACACAGGAGGCGAGGATCGTGTTGTCGCGGAATTTTTGGTGATGTCGGTGATGTATGCGGAGTGAATTTCGGAAGAAATTGACTTTAAAGAGCAAACTACGCAAGTTACCGGTTACCTTGGAGATCAACAGCGGCATTTTTCGACCTGCCGGGTGCGAGGCTGGAACACAGGCAAAGTTCGGTGCAGGCGCACTAACAGACTGACACGCCACTGCGTGAGGAGAACGCACACAGAGTTCCGCGCATGCGTTTTGGGTGAGACACGTCACAGCGCAGGGTCACGTACGTGACCTTTGCGTGGCGTCCATTTTTTTTTTATTGTTTACTTCACACGGAAGCGCTGGGAATCGGAGGAATAAACGGCGAGATCGTAATCAGCACTGAATCGGAAAAGATGTCGGAAAAGGAATTAATTCCTTGCGAACACTAGGGATGGCATAAGAAACAGGTGAGAGAGTCGGGGGTCGAAATATTTTTGTTGAAAAAAAAAAAGGGGGAATAATAATACACAGAAGCATATAAGGATCTGGAGATTTTATATGAAAAAGTAAGGACTATTGGTTGATTTTATTGTTGGATCCACAACACTGTACGTAATTTGGAGTAGGGACAGAGACTGCATATAATACATAAATACATGGATGAAGGAGACCAAGTAACTGAGGAAGTTATGGCTCAGCAGAATTTTACTATCAGTGACCCACATGCTTTTTGGGTAAGTGGTCCTCAGCCCAGCATCAAATGGGTGGAATGGAAGGAGTATTTTGTGAATTATATCGAAGCAGTTGATGAAGCGGGGAAGATGAAACCGGAACAGAAGAAGAGGATCTTACTTCATTCCTTGGGTCCAGTAGGCATAAAAACTTATTCTAGAATGTCTAAAACTGCGAGAGGAGAGGAGAATGTGTTTGAAGCGGCATTAAAAGACTTAGACAAGTACTTTGCACCCAAAGTGTGCATCGGAGTAGTGAGGCATACATTTTTTCAGAGGAAGCAAAGCAAAGAGGAATCGGTGGATGATTGGTTGGATGATTTAAAAAGGCTGGCAATTGACTGTAAGTTTGAGAACTTACATGATGACTTGATCCGCGATCAACTGGTGATGCACAGCAAAAACTCCTCCTTACAAGATCGGTTGTGGGTGAACGGGGATGCACCTTTGGAAGATATCTTGGCTATCGTAAGGAAGGCTGAGATGTCAGGGAGGTGTGCCACAGTTGTCAAAGAGTCAGAGAAAGAGACAGGAGGAGTGTTTAAAGTGCAAGGTCAAAGTAGAGTTCAGAGAACAAATGTGAATGCTCAGTGGCGCAACCAGTCGCAAAAGAGTACATTTGGAGAAAGGAAATGGGAGGAGAGAAGATGTTATCGTTGTGATAGCAGACAACATCTAGCGTTTAGTAAGAGTTGCCCTGCGTTAAAAAAAAAATGTGGCATATGTGGACTCATAGGGCATTTCAGTAAAATGTGTCGTAGGAGGAACAGTGTGAAAATGGTAAATGACGTGGAGGAAGAGACGGAAGAAGACGTGGAAGCCGAAGAAGACTCCTGCGTTAAAAGCCTACAAACAAACTATATGTTGAATGTGGTAGACAATTGTGTGGAAGGGAAACCTATTTGTGAGGTGTCCTTGGGTGGTATCAAAGTTGACGTGTATGCGGACTCAGGGTCGCCTTACACCATAATTAATGAAGGTGTGTGGAAGAAGGATTTTGAGGGTAAAATTGGGAACCATTTAACGCCTACTGATGTAAACCCGGTGAGTTTCACGGGAGAAAAAATTGATATGTTAGGTTTCAGGTGGCTTACCTTTACATTTAAAGGGAGGTCAGCAAGAGGCAAGCTATATGTAGCAAAGAATGGGCCGTCGGTACTTGGTTGGTTCGACCAAAAGAATTTACATATTATACTGGATCCGAACAGCATAGAGAAGGTACTTATAATGGATGAGAGTAGCAAAGTGAGTGATGTCTTAGTTAAAAGATTCCCGGGGGTATTTGGGAATAATCTAGGAGCCTTGAAAGGTTTTGAACACAAAATTAAGTTGAAGGAACAAGCGGAGCCTAAAGTGCATAAAGTCAGACCGATACCCATGTTAATAAGGGATGAGGTTAATAAGGAGATTCAAGGATTGTTATCAAAGGGTGTGATCGAAGAGGTGGAGAGTTCGGAATGGGTTTCTCCGGTTGTGATCGCACGTAAGAGCAACGGTAAAATCCGTTTGTGTATTGATTTGCGCCATTTGAATGATAACATTGTCATTGAAAGATTTCCCCTTCCAAAAATCAATGAAATGGTTTCTTCTTTATGTGGGACGAGTTGGTTTTCTACGATTGACTTGTCAGCAGCGTACCACCAGATTATGTTGTCACCTGAATCTAGAAATCTAACGGCTTTTATAACACCATTTGGGTGCTACCAATTTGTACGCATGCCGTTTGGGTTAGCCTCGGCCGCTGCGGTGTTTCAGCGGTTGATGCATAGACTTTTTGGAGAAATGAAGGGAGTGAGTTTCTTTCAGGACGACATCCTGGTGGCGGCAAGGAATGAGGAGGAGCACAACCTTGTTCTGGATAAGGTTTTGAGTATATTACAGGAAGCAGGGTTGAGCGTAGAACTTAGCAAATGTAAGTTTGCACAAAGGAGTGTGTCGTATCTAGGACATGAGATAAGTGAGGAGGGAGTGAAACCCAAACCGTCATTAGTAAAAACCATCAGGGATTTGCCTGCTCCGTGTAACAAGGATGAAATTAGGTCATTCCTGGGGATGGCGGAATATTGTGCAAAGTTTATACCGAATTTTGCCAGTAAAACCTTCAACATACGCTCTCTTCTCAAAAAGAATGTGAAGTTTGCATGGTCAGAAGATTGTAGAAAAGAATTTGTGAGGATAAAAGAGGATTTGAAAAATGTTGATGCTTTGGGCAGTTTTGATCCAAATTTAGAGTGTTTGTTAACAACAGACGCAAGTGATAAGGGATTGGGGGCAGTGCTGTCACAGAGGTTGAGCAATGGAGCGGAAAAGATTATTTTGTTTGCATCCAGGGCGGTTTCCCCTTCGGAAAGTAGATATCCGATTATTGAGAGGGAAGCGTTAGCCTGTGCTTGGGCGTTAGAGCATTTCAGGGCGTTCGTTTGGGGGAAAGCTGTCACTATCCGCACTGATCATAGGCCTTTGGTGAAGATTTTGACTAGTGTGGGGGGTGTTGGAGCATCTGCTAGATTGGCAAGGATATCTATGAGAATGAAGGAATACATCTATCGGATGGTATATGTGCCAGGTAAAGATAATGTTGTGGCAGATTGCTTGTCGAGGTTGCCCTCACCTCTGGAAGAATGTCTAGATGACCCTTGGGGTGAATTTAACATTGCTTTGGTACATGACTCTGGTGCACCGGTTATTACAAAAGAGGAGTGGATGGAAGAACAATCAAGTGATGTGTTGCTACAGGCAGTCTTCAATTATATTCGTTGTGGCTGGCCGAGGAAGCACCTCATTAAGGGAGATTTGAAAGCCTTTTGGGACGTGCGAAATGAATTGTCTGTGGACAGGGATGTGTTGTTTAGGGGCGAAAGGGTGATTCCACCTAAAAAACTGCGAAGGAAAGTGTTGCAGCTGTGTCACGAAGGACATTTTGGTATAGTGAGAAGCAAGTCCTTAGTGAAGGGAAGTTTTTGGTGGCCAGGTGTGGACATGGATGTGGAGAGGTTTGTAAGGGGATGTTCTGTATGTTCTTCAGCAGACAAGTCATTGAAAACGTTGAGACCGCCAATGAGTGAGGGTCTTATTCCAGATCTCCCGTGGGAAGTGATTGCCATTGATATTTTTGGGCCAGTGGGTGAATCAAAAGATTATGTATTAGTTGTTATTGATTTGTTCACAAAATGGCCTGTAATTGAAATTGTTGAGAAGGTGGATACTAACGCTGTTTTAGAATTCCTTGACAAGTTATTTGTATCAGAAGGACTGCCTGTGTGTCTTGTAAGTGACAATGGGGTACAGTTCACGTCTAAGCTGGCAAAGGAGTATTTTCATAAATGTGGAATTAGGCACAAGACTACCTCACTTTATAATCCTAGTGGGAATGGTACAGTTGAGAGGTTTAACAGGGTGCTTAAGGGTGTAATTCAGGCTGCAATGAATAAAAGGTTGGAATGGAAGGTGGAGGTACATAAAGCAGTGTGGGCATATAGATCTACTAAACATGCTGCAACGGGGTTATCTCCTTTTATAATGATGAGAGGTAGGTTTCCGAGATGCAAGTTTAACCCGGATTGGATCAAGGGTGGAGGAGTTGTAGAGTGGTCACCTAGTGTGGTGAAGGAGAGTTTGGTGGCTACACATGTGAAAAGTAAGGAGGGTTATGATGCGTGTGGCACCAAGGATGTTTCAATTGAGGTAGGTGATTGGGTTCGCATCAAGAAACCGGTCAAAGTACCAAAGGGTGAGAGTAGGTTTGAGCAACCTCAGCAGGTAGCGGAGGTTCTTCGCAATGCTGTAAGACTCAAAGATGGTAGAGTGTGGAATCTGAAGAGTGTTGCGCTGAACCCTACCCAGGGAAAAATGGTTGACACTAACATTGATGATGTTCATAATGATTTTGGTTGGGTGGAGGATTATTTTGACCAGAGTGCTGTACAATCTGATTTAGGTATGGATCTTTGTGTGGAAAACAAAGGGTCGAAGGGTTTAGAACCAGTTGTCACTGAACAAACTTTTGGTGGGAATTGTGGAAAGGTTTTTCCGTTGAAGGATTTTGCTTCTTGTTTGAGAGGGGAGGAAGGGGTTGCCAGTTCTTCTAATTGCGATAGTGAGCTCGCTCATAAGGGCAATGAGGGTGTGGTAACCAAGAGAAAAAGGGTTCTCCCTGGGTGGTTGAGTGAGTACGTTAGGGACTAGTTGTACCTTAGTTAGAAGGGGGTTAGGTATTGTGGATTGCTGTCTTTTTTATTTTTAGTTGCTGTTTTTGTTTTGATGTTTCCTTTTCAAGGGAGGGGGATGTGTGGTGTTCGCTGGTATGTATGTGTACTTCTTTTATGTCTTTATCCGGAGCGTGGGGTAGAATGTGCATTGTTTATATCCTGCATTCCAGCCAGGGCGTCAGTTGCTACTGGAGTCCTGAGCTGAAGGTTGTACTGCCTGGCGCTCACCTGTTTCTGCCAATAAACCTACAATTAAGATTATGCTGGCATTCCGTCATCTTTACACCAGGGCATGGGAGTCAGGTATGTCCAGGCCATGTGTAGTGTGTCACTCATGTGGTTGTTTTGTGGCCTGCCCTGGTAGTGCCACCCCCACCCCACCCCACTTTCCCCCCTCCCTTAGTTATTCTGACCTTCTGCGGCGTCTGCGTCGTAACCTGTAGAGGAGGTGGACTGCTATGAGGGCAGGGATGACTCGTAGGTTCGGGTCCATGTCTGTCCGTCACGTACTGGTCCTCCTTGTTCGCGTCGTCGTCTGTCCGTCGCGTACTGGTGGTCCTTGTTCGCGTCGTCCTGATTTCCCGGCAGTTTTTGGCTGCCGCAAAATATTCACCGTGCGGGGTGACGTCGGTGCGAATCGTGATTCCTGGGTCGTGAATGGCTGGCTGCGTGCGTCCCGACGTCAGGTCGGCGCTTTCCCGGATCGCATTGGTAGGTGTTTTTTGTTCGGTCGGTCTTTTTTACGATTCGTACGGTAATGGTGTACCCGTGCGAATCGTAATTCCATGTTTGTATATTTTGACGACCGGGTACGCGTCGGACGGAGAATATGCTCCGTCCGACGGTTCGTACCCGGTTTTTACCGGATTGTGATCGGCACCCTGGTGTTGACATACCTGCCCTTTTCCCATATGAGGCTTATGTAGCAATGTTTATACTTGATTGTTCAATTGTCTGCAGTTGTAGGAGAAGGAACAAGCAATGTCAACTTGTAAACGTTTATGCTCATTTGTTCGATCGTCTGCCAATGTCCATTAATAATGTTTGTGCTCGTTTGTTTCTCTGTATTTTAGTATTTGAGGATCTGAAACAAACCTTAACCTTGTAATTTAGTTAGGGATTGTTCATTCTGTAAATATTTTGCACAGACCAAGCTTGTGCTAACTGTATAAAAACCCCTCGCAGATCTGTGTAAATTGCCCACTCTGGTCATAGCCACTTGAGCGCTTTGATTATGCGCACCCGTGTGTTATCATTAAATACAAGTTGCCTTGGCAGACCTCCAAATACTGGCTTTCTGTTTTGCAAGTGGAGACTAAAAAAGATTGATTTTCACATATGTTTCACCTGAATGGCCATATCTAGCATCGGAGTCTGAAGAAGAAGAGTCAGATGCAGAATTATGCAGAACCACATGGAACTTAGAGAGAAAAGACTTGCAGAGGGCAAATTAGTTTGAGCTTTACAAATTATCCAGATGAAGAAAAATAGGTCTGAGAATATGAGCTGTATGAACTGAACCAACTGAGCTGCTGAAAAAATAATTTTCTAAAGTTTATTTTGATTTAGATTTTTTGTTTATTACTTTCAAAGAAAAAGAAGAAGAGAAGTTTAATTATTGTCTTAAAGAAACAATTTGTACATTTTTGAAGGTTCACCTTTCTGGATAGAAAATACTATATAGCAAATGCTGCAATGTTTCTGGCTGAATGTCTTTAATAATGATAGTAATAACCATAGTTGGTTCATTGTTGTGCCTCCTATCTCCGGTGGGAAATGTCTCTACAGATGTTAAATTAACTACAATACAATTTTGCTTCTAATACATTGACACATATGTAAAGTTTAGTTATTGGTGTCCATGATAACATACATACAACAGTATTGGGTGATTATGTGGAGATTATGGGGGGGGTCAAGAATTGTTTTGTGTGTACTTTTCTCCCTCATTCTGAATGTAAAGAAGCAGCATATCTGCAACTTCCGTTGTCTTAAGAGTCTAGCTTGCAATGTGTTTGATAGTATAATTGATAAACATTCATTTTTAAATTGCCTAATCTGTCAGACTTCAATGCTTCACAGAAAGACCTTCCACTTTCCGAAGAAGCTAAGAATGGGTTAAAATATGGCCGTTTTTCTGAATACAGTTAGACAAATTTACCATTGTTTGAACAAGTCAAAACAAAAGTATGTGTGCGGTTTAAGTAAAGAGATGTGTGAATTTGTAAAGGAATATAACGAGAGCATAGAAAATAAGAGAGCAGAATAGGGCTGAGGAAGAATTTGGATTTTTACAAATTTGCATCCAAGGTTGAGCATGGAGCATGAAAGAAAGGGTGCACTTTTTATGGTGTGTAGTGAACCTACTGGAGTTTGGTCAATTGAATATGTGAGTGAGTGTGAGAGGAGTTATGTTGTTAGTGGCAATTTCCTGGTTGGTGAGGAACTGATTTTGAGAGGAATTTAATATGTATGTGGTAAGACTGCTTATTTTAACCCACCTCAAAATTGAATGAGTTCCTGCTGTCTTGCTTTAGTGTTTCCTAGAGTTTATCATGTAAGAGAGAGTAATGACATGGTGGTTTGAAGAGAGTAAAACATGGTTTTGGGCAGATAGCGTTAGATATATTAGAAGTTATGATTTCATCTATAGATGTGGTTGTGAATGATGGAAAATCGGATAATGGTTTATGCTTGTGGATCAGCTTGCTTCTAACACTACTGGTTCCTTAACACAGATACATTATGGCAATGAGGGCAAGGATAATGCAAAATCACCTAGCTCTTAGATATCCTCATGAAGGAAGGCAGTGTTTGCAGGGTTTGAGGGCAAGCGAGTGTTGCACTTTCATACTTGAATGCAGTAGGGCTATTGATGCATATGTTCAAAATATAACTAATATTTTGCGTGAAGTCCAAGTTTTAGAAGAGCATGGCTTGTGGGAAGCAGTGGGCTCCTGAGTCAGTGATGTAGGAAAGGGGTTAAGTAAGGTTGATGAATGCGTTTGGTACTCTGGGAGGGGGTATATTTAGGCTGTTTCTAACAGCTGTATGAATTGTACTGATATGTGCAATTATTCGGTTTCTCTTTTTTTCAGATGTGCTTAGTATTTGTTTCTAAAACGTTGGTGTAAGAAGAAAAGAGAATCATTAAAGAGATAGCGACAAGCTTTAAAATGGAGGATGCCAGACACTGTGTTTACAACCAGCTAAGATTGGAGGAAGACTCGACTGGAAAAAAACATAAAGTGATGTAGGCTGTGTTATAATTGCTAACTAGTTAGATTAATTGTGGGTTATAGTAGTCATGATAGAATATTTAGAGGTTGAAAGTTGTTGGAGATCTTTGTGTTTTCATATATTTGTGCATTATTAACAACATACAGAATGTCGATCTACACTGGATTACACATGTACACAATGATATAGTACTTTTACTTTTGAATTAATTTCCTATGATATGTAGAAATATGTAGAAATAGGTGTAGTGATTTCCCTTCTGGACTCACTTTGGTTCTCCTCCAAGTTATATGCTTTAGACATTTTAGGCTGACTTTGTTCAGCAAGGTCATATTTTTACATTTGTTTTGTACGATATTGTTCTAGGAATGAGTCATAGATGTTGCTTATTTTGACTGATCTTTTTTCCCTCATGTAGTCGGCAATATCCGGTACAAAGCCAGGGAGTACAAAACAAGATACTGCACTATAATGTTGTTCATTCAAAGACAGCACAGCTTCTAACATCTACACTTATGTTCCTGCCTCTTGTTAACTAGGCTTCAAATTTTCACTGAGCAGCCATCTTTACAAAATGGATGTCACCCTTGTCTTTCCCCTGCACGTCTCACTGTTTATTATTTCTGCAGCACACAGCCAAGCAGAATTATGTTTGTTTCTTTCCATTGTCATTGTCCATTCTGTTTTTGATGAACTTTCCCTGGCTTAGTCACAAAACTGTAGCTATATTTTAAGGTCCTTCCATTAGCTCACTGTACCCTATTCATTCATAATACTTGCTGTTGTTCATGTATCTAGTTTATTCCACCAACCCCTCATGACATTAGCACTGAGTAGGCAGAAGCAACAATCATGCAATGGGATACTGCTTAGTTGCTAAGGCAATATGTTGCATAATAAAAACGGTGTTTTGATCTGCTAATGAAAATATACATTTGATCACACCACAGTGATTCTGCAGTTTTGGTTATTTCACATGTGAAAATAATATATAAAAACCTCGACTTTTAGAGAGAGCCAGAAGAATTAATTGAAGTTTTTGATGCTGCTGGAGATGTTGTCTGTTTCACTGTTTATTTTGCTGCCCACTAGAGACTCAGCATTATTTTGATTTTACATTGCTCTGTAATGCTGAGGGTCTTCATGGCATTAACCCTGTATCATCATATCTTTGAATTTTATAATAAAACCTTTTAACTATTCTGCTGAACTAGAACTCAGTTATTCAGAGGAAACTTTTGCTTAATTTGACTGAATTTCTGATTTTGAAGTGCTGGGAGGTGCCTTACCTCAGGAGCACATTCCCTCATTTAATACCATCTCTGATTCATCTAATTGTGAGTGTACTGTTAAGATACATTTTGAGGTCTAGGAATTATGGAGTTCCCCGCGCTCATAGAACAAGGGGAGTTCAGTGAGCAAAATGCTATTTTGCTTAGAGCATTGAAAATACTTGCTCTGTTCTTGTTGATTGGTATACTTTCATCCAAGCCTGTCAAGACCACATTATAAATGTCTAGCTGTTTATGGTTGCAGGCATAAAAACATTCTTATGGAATTAGGAAATCTTACAGAATTATTACAAAATACTTCAAAAATTACCTTATGTGTCTTTCCTTCTTCAAAGACAAAATGGCTCGATGATGTGTAGATTTTTGCATGCCAAAGACTCACAACAATAGACAGGACTAGGAGCCAGTTGTTCGAAGGTAAGTGTTTACGATTACCAAATAGCTATTTGGTAATCGCAAACAGTAATGCCCAAATACGTGTTTTACACATTTTGTGATTCCCAGTGCATTGTAAATAATCCTACCTCATGAATAATAATGACACAGGTCATGGTTTGCGACCCATTAGGATTTGCAAAAATCACAGGGATGGTGACCTGCCGTGTCTGTGATGGCTTTCAAATAAAGCAATCTTAATTTAAAAATGTTGCCCATTTTCCTTAAAGGAAAATGGAAAGTGTTTCAAAAAGAAAAATGAAAAGTTTTCATTTCATTTTTTTAAGAGTAGGCAGTGGTTCAAACATTCACAAAGTGGAAGGGGTCTCTTGGGGACCTCTTCCCATTTGCGGATGGGTTACCACCTACATGAGGTAAGCGGTAAAATGCAAATGTTTTGTGACCGCATTTTTTACAAATACCAATGGGCATCGATATTAGGAAGTGACGTTCTATACAGGCCCCTTCCTAATTCCAAATCCTAAACACGATTTGAGATACAGGTAATAGGTTACTGAATAACAAATAGGGTTTTGTACATTTCAAACGGCCTTCGTGTGTTTTCAAACAGGCTGATTTTGCAAATCTGCCCGTTTTTCGAACACAAAAACGCTTTTTACATCTGGCCCTTGGTCTGAACATATGCCCAAATCATAAATTTTCATATATACAATACAATACAAAGCCATTTGTAGAGCACACAGCTAATCCCGAAGGAGTGTCCCGCCGTTAGCAACAAGACTGCCCTGCAGAAGGAAAGGGAACTAAACATTTAACAGGTGGGTCTTTAAGCTTTTCCTGAAGATCCCTTCTGATGGGGGAAGGCATAGGCAGGGCAGGAGCGTGTTCCACAACTTAGCAAGTAAGAAGGTGAAGGATCGCCCACTGTATCTGGCCTTGTGGATGCGAGGGACTTGGAGAATCTTCTGTGAGTTAGACTTGAGTGGTCTACTCTGGTGGTAGGCCTTGAGTCTGCGTCTCAAGTACAGAGGGCCCTTACTTGCCAAGGCTCTATAAGCAAAGATGAGTGCCTTAAATTTGATACGGTTGACTACAGGGAGCCAGAGAAGCTGGTGAAGCTGTGCAGACACGGATTGTCGAATTGGGGCCTTGAGAATTAAGAGTGCAGCACATACTAAATAATCTGCAGTCGTTGCAGAAGGTAAGTTGGCAAATTCAAGTAAAGACTGTTGGCACAGTCCAGTTTGGCGGTGGGAAGGGCATGGATAATAGTCTTACAGGCAGCAAGTGTAACATACTTCTCAGAGACTTCAGCATGGCAAAGCAGCTAGCTGAGAATGCTTAAATGTGGGGTTTGAACGATAGAGCAGAGTCAAATTTGACACCCAAATTCCTAACACAGGAAGCTGGGGCAAGGGAAGCACCTGAGAGGATCAAGAATTGTTCTTATGCCCCAAAACAGGATTTCCATTTTCTCTGAGTTAAGTTTGAGGCAGTTTTTCGCCCATTCAGTCGCATACCACTTTGAGGCAGTCCTTATAGGACTTACGGGTGCCAGGAGTTCCATCCTGGTAAGAGAGCAGCAGCTGTGTGTCATCAGCGTATGAAATTTCCTTCACATGTTTAACCCGAATCATACAGATTTTCCACTGGTAAAACATTTGCCGGTGCAAATGCATGTTTTATTTTCACTACGAAGGACATGTATTCCCGCAGGAACCCCTCCTGCTAAACCCCATGAATAAGGGGCATAGAGGGGTTTTGGGAGTACTTAACACCATTTGCGGATACTTAGCTTTAATGTGCTAATCTGTGGTGAAACGTTTTGGCAAAGCTTGTGAATATCCACAATACACACACCAAAATTACAATGTTCTGGGTGTTGTCTGCCGTGCAAATAGCCACCCCCTGCACATCACAGGAATTATCACATTCCCATCTTGAATTCTAACTGCAGTACTACAGTAAGTCGGCCCTGCCTTTAAATAGGCATACACTACAGTGTTAACAGGGAACAATATTCGTGGCATCATATCTTTGCAATATTTGCATTCCATGTATCACTGGGTCTCAGGTATCTTTGGCTACCTTGATCATGTATTGGAAGGATAGGCCGCAGACTCCAACCTCTTCCCACTTCTTCGTCAGGTACATATATTTCAGCACCATGGCTGGCAAAGTCAACTCCAAACCTTGGTGGAACAGATGCCTGAGACAGGGATGTGAAGGAAGGAAGAGGCATGAGTTGTAATCATAATCAGACAGACTTTGTAGTTGTAAGCCTGCGATGAAGCAGTGCCTGCAACAGTCTTCTAAGAAAATCTTTGGACCTCTTGACATCTAATGTACAAAAGAGAAAAGGCTTAAAACCCGAATAACCATAAAACTGCTAGGAATGGGTCATCTGTATTTAGGAAATGGATGTTTGCCACAGCTGCATCACAATGCATGGCACAAGGAACTCAATGTCCTGCCCTCCCAAGAACAAGGAAACTCCACAGATATTCTTGCCACAGTCAACGCACGTTTCAAGCTACTACAAAAGCCTAATGTCCTGAGGGGGCATACTAACTGATATAAAGAATTATGAACTATGCCTGCTTTGTAAAATCTATCTCTGTTCAAGGGTTGCACTTAAAAGGACTGTATATATACATGCAAAGATGATGGGGTCCATAACTAGATGACAGCATGACCAAGGTGATGATGCAACTCATCTTCATAACAGTAGTAGGCAAAGCAGTTGGATCATTAAGCAACAGTCTAAAATCTTACTGTACCTTCCACTTGGATGAAGATCGGATCCGATATAACTTCTTCATTGTTGAATTTCACTTTGCACGTGTACGAACCATTATCCGACCGCTGCACACTGGTTATGCTTCAAAACAAGAACAAAGAAGTCTTGTGTCACAGATAATATTCTAATTGCTTCACATCCTCCCCCTTCTAATGTTGATGGATTTTATGTAATAGCAGGAGAACTGTACAGTGCCATAAAATTGGGTGAAAATTGAGTGCATTTCCCTAGGAACTTGCTTCCCTAGAGTACACTACAGAGTCAAGGGCAAAAATGGTAAGACATTTCCAAATCTCCCCTTCATCCCAACACTTCCAGTCCCGCACAGCTTACCCGTACCCAATAGCATTGGTCTAATTGGTCCATGCCACTTTGCTTCAGGGAACAATATCGCCGGCTTGAAAAGCAAATCAAGCATAGGTGTTCTAATCTATTTGACCATGGTGAGGCAGGTTATCACTTATAAAAGAAGAAATGATGTTTAGGACCAAACCTGTGCTAAACAGATAGTGCTAATATCCAATCTGGATAGGTTCTATCGATTTAGAAATGTGTTCAACCTCTTTTGAATTCTGTTTGTTATTGTTCTGCAGGAATACTACCCACCCAATGTTTAGCAGTCATACTCAAATCACCCATCCTGTATCTAACTGGTCTCACCAAGCATATTGAATTGAAATTGTTAAAGAGCATCATCCAACTATCCATCACATATGAGATGTATAATTTTCTCATGATATTCTATTTTTGATTCACTTGTTGCCTGTAGTAAGAAAACGAGACCACTACACCATTATAGTAACTTATTACACTGGAATTGTGACATCACAATGCCTCCTGCCAGAGCAAGCAGAGTTATAAAAAGCAGGTCATGGAACGGGGTTACAACTACTGTTAAAAAAATTAAAGGAATACATAGATATTTACCTGACCTTTTTTCTTCTAAAAATTCAGTAATTAGCTAATTAGGGATCATTTATGGTAATATGTTTCATTACATGAATGTAGGACTCTATTTACATGTTAGCTGCATTATGAACTACAGCCCCTTTTGAATGCAACTTTCATCGTAGTGCTATGCATGTGTTTTGTCATCAATCACAAGCTGCATATTGACATGTTTATTTTCACATATAACATCTATTTTATATATTGACTTCAGCACCTTTTTTCATAGGTAGGAGTAAGACAGAAAAGATTTAAAAGAGGGTTGAAAAGTTTAATGGTGTGCCCTTGTATTATAAGGAATAAAATACTCTCTCTACACAGTATTGTACTGTTTGAGTATACAAGTCACCTCCAAGTTCCATGACCTATACCATCCGCCTCATTGTTCAACAAGGTCAAGCAACTCCTTAGGGGCTTGGTTTTACATTATAATGTACAGCATTCAGTACTTCATCTCTTATATTATTTAATAGTTCTACAAGACCTAACAAGAGCATGCGAATACCCCCAAACACACCAAATCGCTTTACAGGTAGCAGCACTGCACAAGCAGCAGGAGAGGACAGAGACTATGAACATGTCCATTTGTGCTTTCAGTCTTTCTTACTGAGAAATCATGTCCATGATATCAATACTTAGCCGAAAGTCAGGAATAAAAAGAATAAAAGAGCTTCAACAAGACAAATTAAATATACAAGCATCTGGAAGTGTGTTTGGTGCACCTAGACTCTTACTCACATTAAAACAATGATCAATTGATTATAAAATTGCAGTATACAATAGATGTTTCATCAACTGGATATGCTGCATGAGCGAAATGCACCCTCAGCTCATGAAGGCACAAAATTAGGCATGCTTCTGGGAAAAGGCCTTTCGATGAGAGCACAGATAGTTCAATTATCAAAACAAAGTCTTTATTTTTTACCCAGAACTAAGAAAGGTATTCATTTTAAACTCCCTGCCTTAAAACCCTTAGCAGTGGGCCCAGGGTTCAGCGCTAGGCTGCTCTATGCCAATTTCTTATATCTAGGTATGTCAAAAGGTTTGCAAAACAGGTATGCAGCACAAAATGCAGATATCTGACTAGTAACAGTGCTCAATAATAGTGTTTAGGCCCCCAGAGAGGGGATCTATAGCAGAGTAGAGTGGCGTAGAGTAGAGTTATGTAGATCAGAGTGGCGTAAAATGTTGTCGAGTGAAGTAGAGTGTTGTGGAATAGAGTGGCAGGGAGCAAAGTAAAGTTAGCAGTGTGGAGTGGCATAGAGTGGAGTAGAATGTTGTGGAGTGGTGTAGAGTGGAGTAGGGTGGTGTGGAGTGAGCGAGTAGCATAGAGAAGAGTGGCATAGTGTAGGATAGAATGGTGTAAAATCGTGTGGAGTAAATTGGCATGAGTGGTGTAGGGTAGAGTGGCATAGAGAGGAGTGACAGAGTAGAGTGGCATGGAGTAGAATGGATTGGAGTGGTGTAGAGTAGCCTAGAGTGGCCTAGAGGAGAGTGGGTGGAATGGCCCAGAGTAGCATACAGTGGAATGGAGTACAGTGGCCTAAAATGGCTTGAGTAAAGTGGTATGGAGTGGTGTAGAGTGGAGTGGAGTAGCGCAGAGTGGCATGGAGTGGTGTGACAGAGTGGAGTGGCATAGAGTTGAGTGGCACAGTGTTGAGTGGCATAGAGTTGAGTGGCATAGAGTAGACTGGAGTAGCGTAGAGTGGATTGGTGTAGAGTGGCGGGTGCAGAGTGACGTAAAGTGAAGTGGAGTGTCTTAAGGTGGAGTAGCGTAGAGTAGTAGAGTTGTGGGTGTAAGTAACTAAAGTGTTGATAGAGATGCGAGTTAGGGTGATAGCAACATAATTAAGAAGCTTAAAACATCGCGACATGTAGAATCATGAATTAATTGTAAAGAAAACCCAATGTAAAATGAAAGCCCATCTTCTGAAAGGAAGAAAGCTCAATGTCAAATAAAAGTGCTTCTTTTGAAAGAATTCTGCAAAATAAAAGTGCATTTTGTTATGTGTATTTATTTTTTCAAAGCATTCATATTGCACATCCAGGAATAATACAGAAATGCTTTAAAAAAACATAGTAACTAGGAAGACCATTTATGAGGAAGAATACATGTACTTGGTATATGCTCCAGAGAGGAGCTAAAACTAGAAAGGAAGAGAAACATATGGGAGCTAAGCAGTACAAAGATTGCAAATGAGAGTGACAACAAAAAAAACAATGCTTTGCTGTGGCTGGGTTGTAAGCCTTAATACTTCTAATCATTCAAAACGTATTCAGGTATAGTATGTGGATTATATTGCTTTCAATTTTGTACTTAAAGAATATACATTAAAAAATGTATTCTCAAATAGGACTTTCTCATCTGGGTAACTGTAACTGCTTGATTAAACAACTTAAAACAAAATGTGGGACACTTCCACAGTCTTCTAACTATCTAGATGGTTCTAGTGACACAGTTTAGCCATAGAAGATTTTGGATTATAGTTTTCCTGAAATACAGAAATTTTAAAAGGCATGAAATGATGATCCGTTCATGAAAGCAGAATAAGAGGGGCTATACCAACTCTACTAGAGATGCAAAACTAAGTTTACAGTTGTGACATACAAGCCTTTTTTCCAAAACTCTGTCCAAGTAAAAAATAAATCAAGTGTGAGTGATAGAGGAAATAAAGCAAGAATAATGGCCAGTTTACAAGCTTTTACGTTTTACAGAAACACGATTTATGGTACCTGGCATTGCTAACAGGATCCAGTTTCAAATGAAAGGTTATTTTTAAAAACATACTGCACTTCCCCTCATTGCCTGCCCTTGAGTTCCTTAATTAAGTATTTTGTAGTCTGTGGGTACAAGGGCTTGAATAATAGTGGCACAACCATTGAATTACATGGTTAAGTAGAATTTAGCATATGTCTGTTTAACACTGGAGAATACGGATTAATTGGCCCTGTGGAAATACTGCTAGGATGACCCAGGTGAGATGTCTCGAGGTGTAGCTAAATGAAGATACTTTACGTAGCAGCACAAACTCACCAGCATAGGCTCTTTTGAGGTAGAATCAGCTGTATGCCTTGTATTAATTATCCTATCTCTGTCTTGGAGGCATTAAAACAGAGAAAGCAATGGTACATCCAGTTTTCCATGTTTACAAGGGATTCCATAACCAGTAGACGATCACCCAGTTGTTATAGATTTTGATTTGAATTTGGATGTCATCAGCATACATGCTTAAGCTCTCAAAGAGGTTACTGAGCAATGGCAGGTAGCTATTCAATTGATTAGGTGAAAGTTATGATACCACAGTTGATATCATTGGAGAAGGATATGTAGGAAGCAAGCTCGAGCCCATGAAATGTGTTCAACAGAAAGAAGGCAAACTATTGGAAAGCTGTTCTGCCAACACCACAGTTAGTTGCTAGCCAATCACCAGGAGTTTGTAATTTTACCAGCTATAGGAGGCAGGATTAAGGACAGAAGTTGTCAAGTTCTTCAGGTCCAAACTAGGCTACTTTACAAATCAGAGCATGGCTAAGCTTCTGTTAAACTTTGCCACTCTGAAAGAGATATTAAAATATTTTTTTAAGAAAGTGAGCCCATTGCTTGTATTATGGTTCAGGGAGGGCCTTGCCTTACAGTTTGGTCTGGACTGTTCCCATTGGAGCAGGGTCAAGACTAATTTGCATATGGCTGTGTCCAAACTGAGGAGGCATGGTGTGCAAAATAGTGATGGGCTGGAATGTGGCCCAGAGTTATTACGAGTGACTGAGATCAATTCAAGTGCCCCATCCATCACTACGTTTCTATACTTTTTTGTTAAAATTAGAAAGGAACATTTATTAATGTTATTGATTGTATTGTGATCATTCAGCCTGCTTGAATATACTCATATTTTGTCTGTACATTTTGAACTCTCTACTAGTTATTGTTTTTATAAAAATGAACAAGGGTTCATCACAATTGATATCTCAAATTCTGGCTTAGCGTTCTTACACAATAAGCAAGGTTTCACAGAATGTAGGTAAAAGGTTAGAAGTGCTTTACTACGAATTGTTCATTTTGAAAATGTTACCCATGTTTAGTCAGAATATATATACTAGAACAGAGCATTTTAGATAGAGTGCAGCTACATACGAGGGAGTCGAGATTGAGGGTCATACCCCTAATCACCATCTTACCTTCTTGTGCTGAAGGCTATGGAAAATGCACATCTGGCCTTCACTTGGCTTACCTGCCAGTTAGCAGACACAAAAGGACTGCCATAGCAAAGAAAAGCCATGTTCATAGAGTCATGCAGGTGTGAACCATCTCTGAACCTCGAAGTAGGCCTCTTTTGGTGCTGAGTTTAGCTTAGTTAGCCAAGAGAAAGGTGGGGCTGGAGATCTTGATATCAATATAAAAAGTTTTTATGATAACATCATAATGCTCAATATGTTCTATTATTCAGCCTCCTAACAAGTATTAACAACACTATGTTGTTTATTTTCTTAATAGTTACTATTCATAGTATGCGCACTAGGAAAGGATTTTAATTTTAATACATCTTGAAAATATATTTCTGGTTTCTTAGTGTTTTTGATTGAGCTTATTCATGATGAAAGAAGGTTTGTGTTTCACTAACTGTCCCTGTGAAATCTCACATGAATGTCTCCTACCTGCAGATCGCACAACATAAACATCATCTCCTACGTCAACAATACCCAGCTCGTCTACTCGCTCTCGACGGACCCCACCTCGGTGAAGAATAACTTCCTCAACTGTATGAAGAATGTCTCAGCCTGGATAAAGGATAACTGCCTAAAGTTCCACTCGGACAAAACTGAAGTTCTGATCTTCTGCAGACACAACACCCTCTGCAACAACTCCTGGTGGCCGGCAGAGCTTGGATCCATCCCTATGCCGAAAGACCAAACCTGTAACCTCAGCATCATCCTGGACAGCAAATTCTCAATGAAATGTCAGATCAATGTTGTTTCTTCAGCCTGCTTCCACACGCCCCGCATGCTCTGAAAAGTCTTCAGTGGGCTTCCCATCAGCACCAGGAAAATGATAATGCAGGCTCATATCACCAGCCAACTAGATTACAGCAACATACTTTAAGCAGGTACCACCACTGAACTCATGCAAAGACTCCAGAAGACCCAGAACGCAGCTGCCTGACTGATCCTCAACCTTTCCCAGAGGACATACATCACCCAGCACCTTAAGGACCTCCTCTGGCTCCCCGTCCAGAAGAAATGCCATTTCAAGTTTCTGACCCACGCCTACAAAGCACTCCATGACCAAGGAACTGCCTACATAAACTACTGCCTGCATTTCCACCGACCTACCAGAAATCTCCGTTCCGAACACCTCACCTTTGCACAGATACCACGTATCTGCTGCTGCTGCTCCAGGGGACCCTCTTTCTCCAACCTCGCTGGCAAAGCCTGGAACGCCCTCCCCCTTTACCTCCAAACCCTCGCTGACCCACTTAATGAAGGGACTCAAGATCTGGCTCTTCAACTGATACCTGCAGCACTGCACCTGGATACCCTCTAGGGTGATAAGCCATGCAATACGAGTACTACTTGATTGATTCATTGATTACCTTGATGGTTATCAGATTGCTGAGTAGTTGCATCCCATGGTTTTCTGTCTTTGGTTGGCATACTGACTAAGTCTTTATTGACAGAGGGTCTATAAAACCATTTCTGGGTTGTGTTCTGGCAAGAAATCCAGAAAACATTATCAGTAACCAGGTAAAACATCTGTAAGCTTACGGTTCTCCAGATTGTACAAATACCTTCTCCCCAGTCCTCCTTCATTTCCTCTCTCATATTCTGGCCATATGCCAATATACATCTCTTCCAACTCACCAGATCACAATATGGCCTGTACCCGAACAATACAAACCACAACCAAATGCAATATCAACAGACCAATTTGGCAGAGATCAACAGAAATTCCTGAATTGTAAAGGGCAACCTGATTTTGGAACCACACAAACAGTGGGTCTGTGCTGTACAAATGCATATACTTTAGAATAACAACATGGCATGTTAGAGGAAGTGTTTGGTCATTTTTTGTCAACTTTGTGTTTGCTGCTCCAAGCTGTACTGGAACGAAAAATCCAATATCAGGGGATACAACAACATGGAAGCTACACCTTTTACCCTTTCCTGAACAAACTGCATTTGAAGAATATGGCTGTACCCTCAAAGAAGCATGCTATTAAAATTAGTCAGCAGATTCAGCAGATGAAGTTTGCAAAGTAATTGGTGAACATAAAAGGCATACCAGCAAAATACTGCATAGTAGATACGTTTGACCAAGGGCAGTATTTTTGTTGTATCTTTCAAAAAAGCTATATGTGCGTGGACATCTGTATTTTATTGACAAAAAGGCTGCAAATTCAATATGCTATAATGCCAGCAGTTTGTAACAAATGAATGTGCAAGGGTGACTATTGACTAGTACTGTGACTTCATAACAGGTTAAAACATTCAAACAGCAAAAACTTAGGAAAATGAGTGACATAAACCAGGAATTGAAATTTTGTGACAGCAAGGTAAATGCATAAATTAGCACACACTGGCTCCTGCACGACAAAAGGATTACTTCAGTCCCTTCACCAACAGCTAATAGGAATAGAAACGGGACAATTAAACCATCAGCGCTAAGCCATAGCCTTGAGGGACCACCCATTCAATTAATAACAAACGATCAAAAAAATACATGACATCCAATGGCTAGAGAGGATGCATCCAATGCCCACTCTGTCTCTGTAATTGTTGTCATTCTTTTTTGAAGAATTGATGACATGAGGTCTTTGAAAAAGCTAGAGCTGTCTGTAGTTAGACCTGGCAGTGGGGTGTGGCACTAAGAAAACAAAAGATCACAAAAAAGGAAGGAGGGGTAAAGTAGATGAGAAAGTAAACCTAATGACTATATCAAGAAAAATTGCAGAAAAATAAAAAGGCTCCTCATTTTTTAGATTACAATGTAACCAAAAACAACACGTGGGATAAATGTGCCTGCTGCATAGTTCACTTGTTCTTACCTTTGTGAGCTAGTTCAGTGTGGTAATATACCAACTGTGAAGATCAATGTCCAACTTACAGGTCACACATTCTAAATAGTGAGAGAAGTGAGGGTTAATGCACTACCTGCAGAGATGTGTATAGACTGTGAGACTCGGATATCATTTGGTAAGCTCAGTGAGTGAATATAGAGCTTTGTCTGTAACATATTTGCCATGGGTTCGAGATATAGTGCAGAAGGTTAGTGGATTATTGCCCCAGTTGCAGCCATTTAAGAGTAAACTACAAGTCAAAGTTTCAATTCCAATTAAAATTAGTAAGTAAGTGGGTTAATGCAACTACTGCAGAGATTTGGGTGTAGCCTGAATGTCACAGGCTTCAATCCTAGTGAGACAGCTGCATCCCAAAAGTGCACTGATACTGTAAACTTTATAAGAGGGAGCTCTGGAGTCTGTAGAGTTCTGAGAGATCCCTACAAAGCTCTGACTACCAAATAAAGGAACAAATGAACTCTTTTCCTTCGCTGAGTAAAAGGCTGTAGGCCATCTCAATTACCAGAATATTCTGCACACTGCATGAAGTCCTCTCATTCCTCAAAACTTTTGTGTTCTGGTAACACCCAAACACAACATTCTCATTTGTGACTAGAACTCCGTTAAAAGCATTACAAGATTCAGTGGCAAAGCTTTAAACTATTTATGTGTGTTCCCTGAGCCTAAATAGTATAGGAGAGGATGCCTGCTCTATTTTACACTAATAGGAGTAGTGTAGCACAGGCCACTGCTGTGCATGGGCAACCTCCAAAATATCTGAGAGTCTTCATTCAGCCAAAGATTTACATATACCAGAGCGATGCAGAAACCTCAGGGCTCTCTCACCAGATTTTGCAGGGAATCCCAACATTTTACTTTACAACTCTGATTAATGATTAACGCTAAGTTTAGCGGCAACTCTATCTTAATCATTTTGCTTTCTCCCTATTGACATTTTGATTTTGTTCAAGTCATTTTTAGGTCTCGCTTAGAGCTCAGCTCGCAAAAGCACTGCTCTAGGAGAGGGGTCTTGGAATCACTTCAGATTTCCAAGAGCCTTCTTGGTATGGGTGTGCCTCCTCCCACACATCCCATTGGCCTTTGCGTGTGGCTTTCAATAATTGAAAGCACGCAAATGGCCAAAGACGGGTGCTTGTCCCTCCTCTCCTCAAAACTTGCACTCCCATGGCCTAGGGATCTCGGGAGCGCGCGGGGTGCCATCTGTTCTGGATCAAGTTTCGATGGCAGCTGCATCAGCCTGATTCCTTACAGCGCGCGCGCGCACCACTCCCGGGCTTGTTTAAATGACAGTGGCATCTGCAGCCTCGAGCATGCCATATGGCTGTGACACTTAGTGACACAATTTGACGGATAAAGCACATTTCAGTGTTTCTCGCCGGGTGGTGTCTCTGGGCTATAAAGGCGTCACTCCTTCATTCCATCCACCCCACTTTTCCCTCCTCCTTCTGTTTCTTCGTTCTCTTAGTATTATTGTATACATATTATTGGTATCCGCATGACTTCCTTGTTCAGCCGTACCCCCTCCTTTGCGTCCTTGCTCACTTTCTGCATCCCCGCCTATCTTCCTTACTCCATTGATTCTTTTGTTCCATTTTTAGGTCTCGCCTGACCCAGCGCATGCACTGGTCTGGCGAGACTTATTGAGAGGGCTCCAAAAAGTGCTACCAGGCCAGCCTAGAGCTACAGTGCATGTGCGCGGGCGCGTGCGCCGCGCTTTACCGCGATTACTTTCACGGCCATGCGGCCGCTTTGATGTTTGATCGCGATAGCGATCACTTCCGTGGCATAGCCAATAGGTCTCGCTTTTGGGACCTTATAAGTATTTAGTTATGCAACTGTTGCATGGCTAAATACTTATAAGGTCCCAAAGGCGAGACCTATTGGCTATGCCAATGCTGGTTTCATTTTCCCTCCATTTATTCCTTTCCTCATTCCTTATCTCCTTTCTACCATCTGTCTTTATTTCCTTCCTCCTCCTCCTCTTTTTTCTCCCTTTGTTCATTCTTTTGTCCCTTATTTCCCTTTCTACCTGCGTTCATTCCTTCCTCTGTTCCGTCCATTCGTCATTAATTCCTCCCCCTTCCTCTATCCCTTTATCTGTTTCTCCCTCATGTCCTCTGTCAGTTCACCTCTTCATCCCTCCCTCTCTCTCTCTCTCTCTCTCTCTCTCTCTCTCTCTCAGCTCACCGGCCTACCTTTATCTTTCAGACAGGGGGCTTTCTTCATTCACTCTTTCGTCGGTCTATTTTTTCTCTCTTTCACCTTTGTTCATATTCGCTCGAACCTATCTCTTTACTGGTCCTGCCCTTCTTCCTCTCCAGAAATGTGACTCGTGGGCGGTGATGGCACACTTCCCACCCACGTGAACCCCCTTTCATCAAGCACCGGGCACTCCTTTCAGCAGTTCTGCGCTTCATGATGCTAGAGACGGTGTTTGACTCCAGCAGATGCTGGTTGCTTCCTCGTGCTCCAGGCGCTCTCAAATCTCCCAGGCCTGCTTCCCTCCGAGGGAGGCAGTGACAAGATGATTTATTGCACAGGCCACTTTCCAAGTGTCAGACCCTAGAAGATGGAAGGAGAAATCTACTTTTTTCAGGACATCAGCAGAATCACAAGAGACTACCAGACTGTGAACCATCCATGCCAGGATCATCTCTTCTCCTCTGTGGTCTCGCGTGACCTGCTCCCTCGCGCCTTCGTTTCCGGGTCCAGTCTGTGATCATAAAGCAGTAACTACAATGGACACTTCGTGCATGGTTCACCACCTCATTTAAGAACAACGATCCTCCCTCGCTCTTCCAACTGGCCCTTGGGTCAGGCATGCTTGACACGGGTGAACTCTAACTTCCCGATAGAAAGTGTCCAAGAGTGGACTATCCTATCAATTCGGTGCCTTTGATTCATTTCTTTCTGTGAGCAATTAAGAGACTCTGGCAATCAGCCAACTTGTCCCCGCTCTCTTGGACTGGATGTTTGAGGCGTTCATTAGTCTCTAACAGGGCCGGCTTCAGCGCTGGTGGCGCCCAGTGCGACAATGTTAGTTGGCGCCCCCCCCTCCCCAACGACCACCTCCACCACGGATTCTCTCACTAGCACCCTTTAACAGTGACCAAGTCTCCATAACTACTCTCTCTCAGATGCATTGAATTAGTTATATAGTGCCACTCTTACCAGTAAAGGATGTCAGAGCGCTTTGCATCACACACACACATGTCATCCATACTGGTAGGTCGTATAGTTTAGGAGTGCCTGGTGTGGAGAAGAGTCGAAAAAGAAACAGCATAGTTGGGAGTTTTCTTAAATAATAAGAATCGATTTCTACCCAAATTAACCTTTTTTGCAACATTAATCTATGCTCTAATGTATACTTTGCAGTGTGTATGCAGTTCTATGATGAAAGTTAATACCTCACTGTTCTATATTAGAACTTTACGTTATAAATTGCAAGTAAAACAAGCATTGGCATAGCCAATAGGTACCGCCTTTGGGACATTATAAGTGTTTAGCCATGCAACCATTGATGTTGTTGCACTAAGGATATTGTGCTAGTTAACCAAACACTTATAAGGTCCCAAAGGCGAGACCTATTGGCTATGCCAATGCTTGTTCTTCTAGTGTTCAGTTACATGACCTTTGGTCCTCAAGGGCCCCATTCACAAACTTCTTTCTGCACCTCAGGAAAGCTCAAACCAGCAAACAAGCCACCTCTGGAATCTCGAGTTGGGAATATCAATTTACCACAAAGCCATACCCAGTGGTGTAGCTAGACCTTTTGCCGCCCGTGGTGGTTCCTGGTAAGAGGGGGGGAAGGCCACTGCCCCCAAAACACGTGCCACCTGGGACGGGCCGCCCTCCACCCCAGCCCTCTCCATTGCTACGCAACTGGCCATAGTCAAAATATTGAGGGGCGAAATACTGAGGACATGTGAAAGAGGTATGTTGGTAAATATAAATATTAATGTATTATTCTAAAAGCCACAGCTGCCTACAGTGATGACTTACTTAAGGTTAAGTATGGTAAATCATACTTTCGGTCCTTGATATTTTGGCTATGATACTGTAATAAATTGAGATTCCCTACATACAATTTCAAATTCAATCTGTGTGCACAGACACCCAGATCTTGATAATCTGGGCAAATTAACTCATGACAGACACACTGGAGTATCACAGACAATCTGCGATGATGCTTGTATTATGGACGCTTTATCTATCTACTAAATGTTAGGTTGGAGGCGGGATATGGTGGGTGTCTGGGGATGTGGATTTGGTCATGTGAAATGCAGTGAAGAAAAGCAAGCTAATATGTTTGAACAATTCACAGACATTTTACAGGTATTTCACCATCCAGGGACCACAAATGTAAACAAGCACTGGCATAGCCAATAGGTCTCGCCTTTGGGACATTGTAAGTAAAAAAATAAAAAAACTGAAGTGTAAGACTTCATGTTTACATTTACTGCAGTTTAAATACGAAGTAAATGTAAAGAGAAGTCTTATACTTCTGGTTTTTTTTTACTTACAAGTTCCCAAAGGCGAGATTAGTTGTACATACAGGTCAGTGACGTCAGTAGTGACCTGTCTCAAAAGGCTGCTTTACTTTAGTGCTACCTCACATGAGGGTGTTTAAGTTGAAAAATGGATATCTTTATGCTAGGTGTAGCTGCAGTGTCTAGACTACGTGGATTAAAATTAAAATCTTATTTTTTCAATGATGGTCTACCTGAATTGTATTTACATGGAGAGGAGTCGTCTTTAGGTTTTAGATACATTATTTTTGATAATTAGATCCGCCATTAATTTCCTCGCTTAGTAGCAGCTTTGTGGCTACCATACATCACTATGAATTAGTTTATTGACAATACTTGATCTGTGCGCATGGTTAAGTTCTGCTTTGAAGAAGTGGGTCATGGCTTCGCCCCTTCGCGCTCTGCTGTCTTTTATGCATCCACTTTTCTTCTGTAACGAATACACGGCATAGCTTGACGTGCGCAATATATAGCGTAACTCAACCAACCACCAACACCTGTGGTTGTGTGTGTGTGTGTGTGTGTGTGTGTGCGTGCATGTGTGTGTGCATGCGTGTGTTAGACTCACAGGTTCCAGAGTCTGCTTTACGAAGCAGGTGTGGGTTGTGCCAGTGCCGTCCGCGTGCAAGCCCTCGCTTGCCTTGCCCACATATGGTCATTTTGTGCTCTGTATTTGCCAACAGTTGGCGCACGCGGCAGATGTCTGAATGTAACCAAGCCCTATCAGCCCAGCCCGGCTTCTGTCGCCATGTAAACCGGGCCGTTATGTGATGCGGGTTTGTTTAAATGTTAAGTTTCAACATGTTCAGAGGCCAGGGAGGCTTGCATCACCCGCCTCCTCCTCGGGACTTGCGCTTGCTGAATAATGCGCTGCCTCATAGTTGAAGAGCAAGAAGCCTAGTGAGCGTGAGCCGCCTCGCCCTCATCTGGGAGTGAGGGGGCACCTTGTGAACTAGACGTACTGAGATAACCAGCTCTGCCAGCAAGGTCAGCTAGAAGAGCTTGTTGCACATGCAGCTTGCAGGAAGCGGTGGCGGTGGCACGCAGACTGCTGTAATCCTCAAATGAGTATTTTTGCAAAAACAATTGTCCTGGGCAGCTGACCCAAATCTAGCTCGACACAGGTAAAATGCTCGGCTCCCTTCGAGTCCGAGTAAGGAGAGCAGAGGGACTTGGCCGAGGAAGTTCACGGTGTAAACTGGAACAGGAGACACTGCTGTCGTGGCTTCCTCCGAGGCACATTATTTGTTATTGTAACCCGTTCCAATCAATGCGAACACAGCTCCAGTTTCAGTTTCTCCAGTGGCGAAACAAAACAAAGTTTAGCCGCGTTACACCAACAAAGCACAGCTCTCCTGGCCAGACACAGCCTGGACAGAGGGGTCCCGCGAGTGACGTGCTGAAAGTAAAAAAAAAAAAACGAATGGTGCACGCACGTCACACCGAGCCATGTGTTTTGAATTATTGTGCATCTGTGCACGATAATTCAAAACAAATGCCGCCCGCGCAGGTAACCACAACCAATAGGCCATGGGCGGAGCAATGCACCCGCCTTTGGCCAATTGCATGCTGTCTTTGTTGAAAAGACGCATGCAAAAGGCCAATAGCCTGGAACAAAAAAAAAGCACAGGCACGAGCGTGTGCGAGTGTGAGGTGAGATTTGAAAAGCTCTTACATAAAGTCTTCACCAGAACAGCGCATGTGCTGTCACAGGCTCGACCTAAAAAGGCAAGAGTGCTTCTAGGATGGGAAAGAAGTTTCTCCAAAGGGAAAAACAGTTTATCTGTGAGAAGAAAAAATTACTTTGTTTAACTGCACAAAGGCAATAAACTTTCTCCTTGAGTCTGTCTACTTTGTAGGAGTAAGTTTAGCTGAGAAACAGCTTCTGTGAAAATATACAGCTTGCATAGAACCAATGAGTTCTTCTGGGGATTTTTGTAACTTCCCAAAGAGTCTGGAGGCTGTAAATCAAAGCCAGAATTCTATGATGCATAGACGTCTGGCTTTTGGATAAACTTCAGAGAATCAACCCGAAGATAATGCCTCACTAGAATTAAGCAAGTTGCAAAGAGACGGACTGAAATGTGCTTACTGTTGCTAGACTAGAGACTTCTAGGCAGAAGCAGACTTTTTAAGGGGAGAAGTGTGGCATGTAGTGCTTCATAAAAAAGTAAGTTATTATGATTACCATCAGACTCCATAACTACTTTTACAATCATTGACGGAGTAGCAAAGAATTATCAAAACTTATTTTCCATTTATTCAACAGTAATAAAAAGTGAATTAAATACTGGTATGCTGTAAGGAAAACGTTTGAGTATAAATTATCTATTTACTACTAAACTGTATCTGTAGGGTGTGATGTGGCACTCAAATAACTAGAAAATAATGGCGTTCAAAGTGCGAGGTATGTTGTTTTAATAATATCTACAAAAATATTATATTCATGAGCAGAAACAAAATGATTCATATATCCTAGAAATTTACGCGAGACCTTGCAAAAGAGTGGGCATAGAAGCCGTCATTTTTAGGTCTCGCTGAGACAGCGAAAGCTGTCTCTTTGAGACATTTTGTAAGTGGGTTTTTGAAAGTGCTTCCCCTGGCATAGAGCTACAGTGCACGAGGCGTGCACGTGCGCAAAGCAGCCATATGGCTTTACGTCGCTCTCCCTCGTAGCCCCTCTCCGCCCCTTCCCTGCTGCCATTTCACACCAGTTTATCAGAACTTGCGCTTTTCTCCCCCACCCCCCCACCATCGCGTCTCGCGCGTCCAATGCTTGTTGTGTTTGAAACCATCCCAGGAGACTGCCACTGTTACACGTGGTCTTATGCTTTTATTTATATAGGGTTTGCACATATAACAAGCATTGGCATAGCCAATAGGTCTCGATTTTGGGACCTTATATGTATTTAGTTATGCAACTGTTGCATAGTTAAACACTTATAAGGTCCCAAAAGCGAGACCTATTGGCTATGCCAATGCTTGTTATAATAGCATTTAACACTCCTAGATGTACCAGTTTTTATGCGTTCACAAGTTTTCCAAACAAGAGAAATGGGTCTTGTGTTACGTTTATCTTTTTTTTACGATGAAAGAGGGTGGAGTTGCTTTGGAAGGTGGGAGATGGTGGGGGGTTAAGTTGACAAAAGCGATGACGCCAAAGACAAAAGCCAAGAGCGTGTGAGATGACGTCGTTCACGTGTGGGTCCACTGAGTACCAGCACATTCACCTAATCCTAGTCAATCTGAAATCTTGAAAGGAACTTCTAAAATTCTACTGTTCAAATGTAGGATTAATGACAGTGGAACTAGTCAACATCACTAGGTCATGTCTCTTGTCTGACCCACGCTCCTGTTCTTTAGGCTAGAGCACAAGAGAGTGTCATAACTAGTGTTATCGACTGAATCCAGGGTAAGTAGTGCTATTAGCACATAGAGAGTATTAGCCAGGTACCAGTTTTCTTCTGTCCCCTTAGAAATGTCATCTTCTTTTGAGAGAGCTGCAGCTGAATGCCTTAATGTTGGTTATGATCTTCATTTCAAAGAATCTGACTGGATTTACCATTTATGATACAATATCCCAAAGGACATAGGTAAGTTAAGAGGCCAATTGTAATGGACATATTGTGCTACAACAAAATTGCAGGAACACCCTTGTCGTAGGAAACAATGCTCATCAGAAAGAGATTCCAATTGAAATAAAATGCAGAGAATAATATTCCTGGGAACAGCTTTGCCATGGGGAGCTCAGCAATCAAAAATTCTGTACTACGAGGGCAATGGCCAATATTTAAAGCAAAATATGCCAATACAATGATGACACTCCGGTTTAATAAGGAAGGAGAAGAATGACTCTCTGGAATACCGCAGTGCAGTAAAGGTAATTGGCCATGAAGGGAATAATTTAAACATATAATCTAAGAATAAAAATAGATTGTCTGTCCTAAAATGGCATCAAGCACAAGACGCACATCTGTGAGGAATAATTAGAGGAATCAATAAATGATGGATCAGGTAGACACAACAATAGAGTTGTTAAAAATATCTATATTTTTTCCATACGACAAAGGATGCAAAATAATCGAATGCTGTCATACATTTATCATGTACATATAGATGTTGCAGGACTATAGATCAATGTATGTGAAGTCCACTCTTCGAAGAAGAAGAGCCAAAAAGTTATGTGAAAGAAGTGAAATCAGCATTGATGTTTCGGTCTCTATTGTCAGCAGTACGAGGACCATCTTCAAGACCGTGACGGTTAAAGGGAAATTAAGTTTAGCTCAAAAGAATAATTAAACCTATTGGGAAAAAAAACAATAAAATATTCCCGATGGTACGCCAGTACATTACAAAGGTGTTCGTGACATAGCAGTAGTGAAACTCACACATGTCCCACTCCCACTCCAAACAGAAAGGGAGGCTGTACTCTAAAGTGCTGGCTCAAAAAAATCATAGAATTACAAATATAACAGTGTCAATCAATTGAGCTGGATTGTATGAGAGTAGCAGGTAAGAACAATTCTTAGTTTGTAGAGGGAAAAAAATCAAGTATCCGGATCGAAGGTGAAAATCAATACTCACATAAAGTTGTAAGTGTATTGCTTGGAATTATCAATGAATGAGCTACAAATATGGATAAGTGACAAAATAAGTCAATTTAAAGACAGACCTTGGAGGAAATTTTAAATTAGGACTCAAGTGGTCCACTCACCTATACCGAATGAAACAGATGCAAACTAATCAAACAATTCAACTTGAAAAGCAACACTCAGGTAGCAAGGACAGGGCTTGTTTTTGGGGAATGAATTAAAGCAAGCTGGGAAAATAACTGTCATGAGTCTGGTGCAATAATGAAATCAGTGCAAAAGCGAGAACTTAATGATCCACTCACCGCCAATGATTTATTCAACAGGAAGCAACCGACATTCCAACACAACTTTGGCAATACTAAGTAAGAAGCGTTCTGCAGCTCTTAAACCTCGAAAAAGGGTGCCAAATTCTACTTGAACCAACTGAACTGTCACACATGGCGGATGTATAGGAAAGAAACACCTTACAAAATACTTGAGCACCATACCAAGCAAACCCTCTAGACAAGGTTAACCTCTTCAGTGCCCATGACGAGATATTCTCGTCATGGAGAACGGTCGCGCTGTGCCCATGACGAGACTATCTCGTCATGAACCCCACCCACTAATAAAACGCCCGGCACAGGAGGGGGAAAGGGCGTGGCACAGAAGGGGTTAAAGTAATCTGCGAATGTATTGTTAGATTCTGCGCCTCTTTTCTTAAGACTTCTTATAGAAAAGTAAACCATTGCGTGGTCTTGTAACTAAGACTTCAAGATAAAAACTCTCAACCATCTAGTATGGCAGCCATGAGGGTTTAGAAACTTAATGAAAATTAAATCACAGCTAAGTTTATAGGAACCTACATTATCTTGAACATCCTTGATTACAGATAGTACCTGATACAGCCATTAAAATGTACAAACATATGATGCCTAATGAAGGCGACCATCTTGAGAAGGAGTACAGTATCTTGATACACAGAATATTTGCAAGGTAAACATATTATACATCTAAAAAGAGTAAACAAATAATAATACAGTTAATTATACAGGCCCTCTTGCTCTGAAACACTGTATGATTGGCCAATGTGTCACATAAATGATCAATGCGTATCTATGGTGGCCCTCTTAACAAAGAATAAAATACAATGATGCAAAGAATAGTGAAAAAAAGTCATAAATCAAACACTTAGGACCATACGGTTCCATGCCAATGGTGAAAAAGTCCTATGTATCATACTACAATGAAGAAATAAAGTGGTCACCAAGTGGTTAATTAACGGAATGTAAGAATCAATTATACAAACAGGTGACAAGGACCACATAGATACTTCACAATAAGAAACACAATTAGATACTTTCCTAAACTTAGCCTACAATACTCAGTTGTAGAATATAAATTCATAATTTATCTGATACAGACATCATTCACTGAAATATAATGCTTAATTAGAGAGATGCGAACAATAAGTAAGTTCAGATGAAAACTAGGAGCTTTACTATAATGTTGCTGGTGTGGACCATTTTACAGCAATGTTCAAATCATTTATTACACTGTTAATCATCTAAATCCAATTGTTCTCACAGATTGCAAGTAGTCAACCAATAGTAAGTACAGGAAAGTAATGGGCCGGCTCTAAGCCGGTTTTAAGCTAGGTTTTTGTTTTTTTAAATTAAAGCTTTTACAGACAGGGCATGAGTGCTGTCTCAGGTGAAACCTAGTAAGTGCCAGTGTCCACAGTTTTTTTTTTACTTGGCAAGCCCCAGCTTGTGCCACTCACTGCTAGAATTCCCCTTTGACCCCTTTGGTGCTGCCCACTGCATCACACTGAAGCCATGAAGCATTGCCCACTTTCACTACATGTGATCGTGGAGACACAGATCATCTTATTGCTCCCGAGATCTGGCCGACCATACCTGGAAGAATAGACTGTTAAGTCTAAACTGAGGGTTAATATGCCATCAGGAATGCTAATGCAAAAATAACAATTGATGGATGGAATGCTAAACAATGGCAAGCATTCATTCCCAGAACAAAGATCTAGGCCTAAATCCATGTTTCTTGTGCACACCATTCCATTCCACTTTAGACACAGCAATATGCAATCAATGGACCCTGCTCCCTGTGGAAACTGTCCAGCCAAATCTGCCAGGCCAGTTCCTCCCTTGACTGGAAACAAGCCTCCTGGGACCATTTTTGGGATAGCACCCCTCTTCAGCCAGGCCAGCTTGACTCCAGTGGCATGTTGAGCACGGGACCCCCGCCTGGGCATACCCTTCCCACATAGGGCGACAAATGCAAAAAGAACAATTGATGGACGGAATGCTGACAAGTGACAAACATTCACCCCCAGTGTGCTTGTTTCTGGTAAAGGAAGGACCTGGCTTGGCAGTTCGGGCTGGACTATCCCATGGGGAGCAGGGTCAAGATATTATTTGCATATGGCTTGGTTCAAACTGGGGTGGTGTGGTGGGGAAAAACACAATGGAATTAACCCAACTCTGTGACTGGGGTGAAAGTTTGATTTGTTCAGCCTTCTGTCCATCATTTGTTCTTCTTTGCTTTGGCCCTCCTAAGTGGGAAGGGTGTGCCCAGACGTGGGTCCCAAGCTCACTGTGCCACTGGATTCAAGATTGTCCTGCTGGTGAGTTGTGATACCCCAAAACCAGTCCCAGGAAGCTTGTTTCTGGTCCAGAAAGGACTGGCTTATCAGTTAGGGCTGGACTGTTCCCATGGGGAGCAGGGTCAAAACTGATTTGCATATGACTGGGTGCCAAACTGGGGTGGCGTGGTGAGCAAACACATGATGGATTGAACCCAGATCTGTGACTAGGGGTGAATGTTTGATTTGTCCAGCATTCTGTCTCTCACTTGTTCTTTTTGCTTTTATCGGAAATGATAATGGCAAAACATGACTTTACTTCACATGCTCTCTTTTTAAAACCCATGGTAGCTGGTAAACATAACAGAAGCACTTTCAGTGCATCTTGTGAGTAGTGTTAGCAAAATGTTTTAAGTTATTGGTGGAGGAGGAGTGTTGACTGAGGAGATCGGCAGGGGCAATATTTTTGAGCGTGGCAGATTTTAAATTTTTTTCCCCCTGCTTTAGCAGAGAAATAAGGCGCAGCTACCTGTGTACTTGCAGCGTTGCCTGAAAGGGAAGTACAAAGTTATGGTCTTCTCATCGAAGCTGGAAAAGAGAGGGGATTGCGCGGTGTTCAGAATGTATGGTCATAAGCCACTTTGGAGTGTTTTCTTGTTCATACTCAGCCCAGGCATTATCTGTCTCATGCAACTCCATATTAATTACATACTTTTATTTTTTAAATTAATCTATGCTTTCTTTTTTTCTTTTATTTATAATTGTGGTCTCTCTAATGCACACTAACAATTTGGCTCTTTCTTGGAGCTCTGAGTAATGGATGCTAACTTTTCAAACAACAGCAGTGGCCTTTATTAATCAACCTAGGAAATATGGGCAGCTACATCTGCCACAAACTTAAATATATAAAATTCAAGCACACACTCAAGCATACATGTACACACAAACACATTTAGCCAGGATTAGAACTTGTGATATGAAGATAACACACATGTAGACACAGCCATCATATACCCAAGTGTATCAGGTGCGTTAACCAGCTTTGCTGTTTTACAAAGTTTGAAACCTGTGACTAGAGGTGTGCAAAATGTGTGAATTCTTATAAGAAGTCTATGTAATTTTCAGAAAAGTATGCATATGTGGCGAAATACATTTCACTGTTTACTTAAGTAGCTTTTCGCATAATATAAGTCACCAGCAGTAAACTGATTTCAAGAGAAAATGTCTTTGTTCAAGGTGACAATGTCTTTTGGTGAGATGCTTTCTACTTAGTCTCCTCGGAGTAAAAATCACACAAACTTGTATGTTAAACTCAATAGCATAAATTGAAATTTTGAAATTCACACAATCATGTAGGTGTAAAACATATTCATATGTGAAATGTGCAACAGACATACCCTCACACAGACTTCCCCAGCAGTTGTATGGAATGACTGAAATATCAGACTGGAGTTAAGTGCCTACTCTTTAAGAACATTGCTACATTTGATACAGTGTGGACCACAAAACGAGTATCTTCTAGTTATGCCTCAGTGAAGTGGCTACAATTATCTTTCAACAAATTCTATTGCTTCCAAGAAGGGGACATTATCACGCTGTTAATATGTGTAGTTGGGCCACACCAGCATTAAACCAGCAGGGGGGGTTCTTGCAGTTGGGAGTCAGCCTGGATGAAATCAAGGTTGGGAAGTTGAAACTGTGGCACCTTCATGAAGATGGGAACTCATTTGCCATCTCATACAGTGCTTTAAGCTGGATAATAAAAGAGGGAAGGGAGCTCAAGTGTTAAACATTATTTACTGCGGGCGTGGCCTAAGCAGTATAAGTAATTAAGAACCATTGTTTGAGGCATGACTAAGTGAGGGGCCTAACACAATCAGTCAAATGTTCTGTGCTTTTGCTAGATTAATTCCTCACTAAATGTAATCTTCCTATAAAAAGTTTATAACTGAAATGATAACATTTATCATTATAATATTACTTGTGTTAATTGTATTATATTGCAACATTATATATTGCTTACTACCGATGAAGCACTGCCCTACATGCTAGCACACTACACCGTGTAGGGTGTGTGGTTGGAGGGATGTTATCTTCGTTTTGATCCTAGTTGGGAAAGGTTTCCCTGGCGTGGGTGACCACCATCGAGGAGCAGTCCTGGTCTTATGGGACGCAGAGCATAGCAGTGTGGTGGAAGATGAAGTGTGAGACAGTTGCGCAGTTTTTTGGTTTCCTGTATGCTTGTAGCTTTGAGCAGGTCCATTTATGGTATTTCTTGTGATACAGTCTGCTTAGCTGGTTACTGCACTGCAGTCTGCTTAGCAGGTTACTGCACAGGGTGGTCCATTCTAAGACTTTCTATATACTGGTGGTCATGAGCTGGAATGGTTAAAGGAAGAGCAATCTGTTGGGATGGTCATTTTCATTATCATCCCATATCTCAGGGTCTTAAGAAGTGTTGAGATTGTAAATATATTTGGGAACCACAGTGGTAGACCATATTAGAGTCCACTAAATTGTCCAGCAATGTGTCACCGATTTCTTCAGTAATTCCATGCCTGTTCTTTTGGTGATGTTTGGTTTTTTGGTTGTACAGTGCTGGTGATGGACAGCCCACATAGCAGGTATGTCTCATATATATGTAAGAGGCACAAGTTACAATTTTCTGTTGACAACTGCGTATTATGGTCTTAGTATTATTGGGGGTCATAACTGTTACATATACAAGTACATATCTATATAATGGCAAATCATGGGCCAGCCCTTCTTATCTTACCTACATATCAAAAGCAGTTTTCTGGATGAGGCATTTCAAATTTGTGGGTTGTAACCTGAGGATTGTGATTGAGGGGGCCACTGTTTTCTGGGCTTGGTTGTAGGGATGCAAGTAGTATATAGCTATCTGCACCCTGAGGATCCACTGTATACATCCATCTGTGTTGAGCGAATAGCTCTCCTGGACCAGCATGCAGACTTTCTCCCTCTTGTCTTACCTTGTTGTTAATTTGAGATTCAGTTGTTATCAGAACCTTACTATAAAGCCTTTTTCTTCTGAGTACTTGGAATATAGCCCTTTTCTGTTCAGGGCAGGTAGGGCAAGTTGTAACCTTGTTCTCCATTTTCACTGCAATTTCTATTCCAGTACTTTCATTTGAAATCTGGGTGCCGTGTTTGGTGGAGCTGACAGTGAAGGGGTCATGCAATGAATAGCATAACCATTCCGCATAATATCTACCAATCATTTGTTGCCCGTTTGGGTTTGCCATTTGCCTAAACATTATCTAACACCAGAGCTGCATATGGAGGGTGGGAAAGTTAGCATATAGAGCTAGACAGACACTTCCAAGCTCTGTTGGAGTGTTGCCGAGAGACTACATTCTTGATAATCCACTCTGAGAAAGTGTATTTAAGGCTGGCGAAGTTGATGGTCTTCTAACCGAGTGATTTGAACTCTGTCTTGTAACCTTCGTCAAATCCAGATTGAGAGTGCTTAAGAGTCTTCCAGACTAACTGCCTTCAAGGTCTCAGCCTTACTGTTTTATCCTTTATATTTAGTCATTGGCACATGGCTAAATCTGCACCGAAGGAAGTCAGGTTATTATTTTTTTGACCTGTACCAAAAAATGCATTACACATAACCTAAATCAGAATCCATCAGCGGATTCCTATCATTCTTCTCAAACTGCTTTGTCTGGGCAAAAATCAGCCTCTTGGTTCTTTTTTGCTTTGCATCAAACCAATTACTGCTGTATTGTGCAAATTTCATCGATGCTCTTCGCCTGCCAGCACTTCAGACTCTGCTGAATATGACAACTAAGCTCAGGATGCAAACCATAATGAAGGCATAAACAAAATCATTGGCACCATCTTTCTTCAGGACTTTGACTACACTATGCTTAAAATGTGTGTGAGTCTCTCACAATAAGCATGCATTGACTCCTTCTGCTCTTGTGAATATCTCAAATTCTTTGTCCAATGAATATCTTCCTCAGGTATCTTCTTTTTCAAATGCTCGATCACCTGCTAGTATATGCCAGCAACCATGTCGGAAGGAGCATTTTTAGACATAACCCTAGTTGTTTTTTCAGTTGGCAAAGCAACAGCAACCTTACACTCAGACCACAAATCACTAGGAACTATAATTGCAAACAACAAATTTAAATCAGGCCAAAGCATCTTCAAAATAGGTTCCAACCTATCAACCTCCCTGTACCACCTTTCAGAATCCTGCCTCAATTTTGGAATGTGTCACAAAAGCATAAACATCACCTCTAGTTGAAGGCACATGCACATAATTCCCTCTGTGTACCTCTCTTCAGAGAATTTTGAAACGGTTGAAATTTCAGAATCACGGGAGGACCTCTTTGCTTTCTTTGCAGTCTCTGAAGCTTGCTTTTTATTTATTGTCCCTCTCTTCCATCTTTCTCTGTATTTCTTTAGGTCACTTCACTCTCTTTTCTTTTCAGTTAAATCCTTAATGTGTGCTCTTAAGAATATTAAAACTTATATTTTATTTCACAATTAGATAGATCCACTTTACAATTCTTTATCAAATTCTTCATTTTACTGATGTTGACCTCACACCCAACAGTCGATTCTTTAAATTTGTCATGTGCCTGATTTCCACATCTTGCAGCTTCATTCATCTCATTTCATCGGCATTATATGTCAATAACCTACTCATGCCAATTGTTCTCATTAAAATGTTTTCAAATTCAATTTTGTGAGCACGCAGTTATTTTGATAGCCTCATAGCCTGCTACTAAGTCTATATTGGCTGCTAAAGGCCTCAAACCAAGATACTGGCTCGAGATGCAGGTGAGGACATAAAACGAGTGAGCATATAGGCAGAAGAAGGGCTCTAAAACTACTGGAACATTCCCTGCACCGAGGGAAGACTGTTCCAAATTATACAGAGAGAAACAGAAAAACAAACCTTGCATTTTTGGAGAAGAAGGCCTATACTAGCCATTATTGGCACTGAGCCACTCCACTGTCTTCAATGCAGCACTCAGCATTCCAATGTTCTATTTAACGCATATTTCGCACCTTTGACTAGTATCCTCAGCAATAATATATTTGCATCCTCCTTCTGAGTGCCATGTTATAAATTCGGTGCAAAAATAGCTTGGAGATTTTTGTGATCCGGAAAATGGACATTGAAAAGGTGTTTCTTGAAAAGGTGAAGCTACTGTATATAACCCCATTATCTAGAGTGAATGTTAAGGGTGTCATAGCCTCCTCCTTGGATTAGGTATAAGACAGGGCTATTCCCTGTCCGCATTGCTAGTTACTCTTAGTCTTGAACCACCCCAAGCCAGATGTAGGGAAACACCCCTTGATAGAGACCTTTAATGGGATGTATGTCGTTACAACGCACACTTTTACAACGCATACACTTACAACGCATTTTTTACAACGCAACATCCACTACAACGCATTCCATTACAACGCAGGACACTACAACGCATTTTTAAAAACTACCTTTACAACGCATTCCATTATATCGCATACTACCTTTACAACACATACCATTACAACGCATAATATTACATTGCATTTAAGGTAAGTGTTGGATAGTATAGGGGTAAAAATTACTATTCTAACTCCAGGGGGTGCAACAGTAGGGCAAGTGTTGGATAGTATAGGGGTAAAAATTACTATTCTAACTCCAGGGGGTGCAACAGTAGGGTAAGTGTTGGATAGTATAGGGGTAAAAATTACTATTCTAACTCCAGGGGGTGCTACAGTAGGGCAAGTGTTGGATAGTATAGGGGTAAACATTACTATTCTAACTCCAGGGGGTGCAACAGTAGGGCAAGTGTTGGATAGTATAGGGGTAAAAATTACTATTCTAACTCCAGGGGGTGCAACAGTAGGGCAAGTGTTGGATAGTATAGGGGTAAAAATTACTATTCTAACTCCAGGGGGTGCAACAGTAGGGCAAGTGTTGGATAGTATAGGGGTAAAAATTACTATACTAACTCCAGGGGGTGCAACAGTAGGGCAAGTGTTGGATAGTATAGGGGTAAAAATTACTATTCTAACTCCAGGGGGTGCAACAGTAGGGCAAGTGTTGGCTAGTATAGGGGTAAAAATTACTATTTTAACTCCAGGGGGTGCAACAGTAGGGCAAGTGTTGGATAGTATAGGGGTAAAAATTACTATTCTAACTCCAGGGGGTGCAACAGTAGGGTAAGTGTTGGATAGTGTAGGGGTTTTAATGTAATATTATGCGTTGTAATGGTATGCGTTGTAAAGGTAGTATGCGTTGTAATGGAATGCGTTGTAAAGGTAGTTTTTAAAAATGCGTTGTAGTGTCCTGCGTTGTAATGGAATGCGTTGTAGTGGATGTTGCGTTGTAAAAAATGCGTTGTAAGTGTAGTGCGTTGTAAAAGTTGCGTTGTAAAGGTTGTATACCCCTTTAATGAGACCACACACTGGCCAGCAGAATAGCTATGTATGCAGATGTTTGCAGCAAGCCCAGAATATCATGCACAGACTCCTCTGTATCCTGCGGTATATTCACAAACTGCATTTTGTAGTGTTTAATCCAAATTAAGTTAATAGTGCTGTAGAATTACTGCAATTTGTTCTACATTTACAATAAATATATAAAACAAGTTTACAAGAACATAAAAAACTGTTTACTGTTTTTTTTTAAACTTTCATAAACTTTTATCAGTGTTTCTATGTTTTATCATAGGGAAATCTCCACCCTAATTGTGAAAATCTATGCCAAGTGAACGGAACACTCAGGGTATACGAGGTGTCTCCCTGCCTTAGAATCGACCCTACTGCTTTCCTGGCTCGTATCCCATGCCTGGGTTTAAGTGACCATTTCAGATTTCTAGACAGAGTTTTGAGTACTTGGACATTCCATGTAACTAGACACTGAAGAAGTCTTCAATAATAACATAAACCAATGTCTCACAAGATTCCAAAATGATTTGTTTACTTCAGGGAAACAGTGCAGTCAACAGACGTGCCAAGCAGAATTATATAAAATGGTAATGCTCCAGAAAATCTGTATCTTCTATAAAGTACACCTTTATGGCCCCTGAGGAATTATTCCGCCAACTAGATGTGGCACTCCGCACTGGACTGTGAGAGGGTGACACACCTAGGATTTATCTGACAATAATATATCGAGATGTATAAGATAACAGGACTGCTTTGCTTTATATGCACAGATACTACTGGGTACCCCAATTAGTGGTGATAGATGAATGGTAATTCTCTTCAAAGCAGAGGGCACTTCTGACAAAGGATCATCAGGTTTTGAGAAATAGGGGATATCCTAAAAGGGGCTACACTGATGGAAGACACCCACAGATTTTCCAGACCCAAAGAAAACAGTGTCACAGACCTGGAAAATGGCAACATCTAAAATGGGGTGGAACAAAATCATCACAAAAGAAACTCAGTTCAGAAATTGTGCCACTCAGCAGGGGGTGGGTTAACTGAAGGGATTTACGAATTGGGTGAAGATAGGGATGCCAAAAAGTGGGGATATTTGGTGCCATGCATGCAGACAAATGTTCAATTAGATACACTTTGAATTTGCTTTAGAGGATTATCAGAGTTATAGATAGGTAAAACTGAATCAGGTATTTGGGAAATATAAGAACATCTCAGCTGCTCACCCTTGATATATTAAAATAAAATGATGGTGGAGGAGCCTAGATGCTTCGAAAAGGAAGAGGACGAAGGGGTACCCTAGAGAGGTCTCTTTAAGCAGTGCTTTAAATGGGATGAAAAAGGTGATGGGGTGCGATACAAATGGTGTAATATGGGAACTTTTCCTAGAGGAGTGGCCTATGTAATAAGGGGTGTATCTTAAAACATGTAAAATAAAATCATGTGCTTCACACAGTATGCCACTGGACCATTATTTGGGTGCTTCTCAGTGAGTTTTCAATAATTGCATACAAATATATCATGCAAAAATGGGTATAAGCCTAAAAGAAACCGGAACTATTGCTACGACAGTGCTTATTTTTTAAATTATTGCCATATAATCTGTTTTATATTTATTTTTCCTCAAAAAAAAAAAAGGAGTCGAGAAGAAGGGACTACATTTTAATCACGATGAAGTATTGAGAATTTCGCGTTATGCTTCCTATGTGATATTCCCACAACTATGTAATTAGGCCACAAACTGCAATTTTGTGTAATTTCCCCAAAATGTCACGCAATTATGCAAAAGCAAATTACACAAATTTTGCGCACCCTGATTGTTAATGACAACAGGTGCCGCTATAGGTGCACTGCTTGTGCAAAGCAGCCCTTAAGTCCCACTGCCACTTCATTAAAGGGCAGGCGTTCATAAATATATTCTGCAGCTGAGCACCTGCTAACATCAACACAAAGCAGACATTGGAAATGCCCATTAGATAGTCATGCAGGCCCGGTCTGGCTGTAGTGGGCACCGGGCATTTTCCCAGTGGGCCGGAAGGGTGGGGGCTGGTTTTTGACCCCCATGCAATATCGGCCCCCTGTAATAAAAGTGGCAGCAGTGTTTAACACGAGCACCTTCCCAACGCCAGCTTCTCAGTAGCACCTCCCCCTGCCTATTCCACCCCCCCCCCATTCCACACCCCTACCCCAGCCACTCGAGTTGAAATTGCCAGGGCTGGTTTCTCTTCCCAGTCCGGACGTGAAATCATGACAAAACAAAAGGAATCCGCCTCAAAGGGGGGGTTTAATCAGATATGTTAACTATTGAGTTATGGGAAGTGCGTATCCTAAAATGGTTGGACACACACTGTGTTTGCTTAAATATCACACAGCGGAACCGCGGGACGGAGCTGCGTAGAGCAAGGGCCTGTTGAAGGGCACTACCGAGTGACAACGTCCTTTCCACCCGTTCTTGAGGTTCATAGGGCATTGTTTCTCATATACATAAACATTGATTAAGGCATACCATTGGGTATTGTATAAAAATGCTTGATTAAATGCATTTTCTTCTCAAATATCACATCATTATTGCTCACTATTTTGAGTAACATAGTAAATTTAGGAGGGATCTTTGTTGTCCTGACGAAGAAGCCTTGATGCTTCAAAACATGATGACTCATTAGGAGTATCCGCACATTACACAGGACATCTCCGCACCACCTTTTTAGTAGCACCAGCTTCCCTTGGCCTATTAAAGTTTCTATGTCTAAGAGGCCAGGTCCTTTTTAAACTCACTCGCTTACATTCACCCCAGACCCTCCCTCTCACTACTCTTGCATCACACATAGCATTGCATTATCAGTGCTCCCGCGTAGTCTCAGGTCGTAGCACGCCCCGTCCCGCAGCGGGGCGGGAAGACCCCTATGATGAAGCATGACACCAAGGGCCCTTTTGGTGTGTGAGGGGTATTTAAGCAAACACAGTGGGCATCCAACCATTGTAGGATACGCACTTCCCATAACTCAATAGTTAACATATCTGATTAAACCCCCCTTGAGGTGGATTCCTTTTGTTTTGGTACAAATTCTATGTGGAGGATGTATCCACCTCCAATGCCCGTGTAGGGCGCTACCTCTTCACTCCCCAATCTCGTTGTTTATAGTGAAGTCATGACAGGCACATTTATGCACTGAGCCAAGAAATGGCCATTGGATATTGTACAATGAAATGCTCGTCAATTACTTTACTGTGCAATATCCATCAGATACCGAACCATGAGGTCATGTCATAGAGGGAATAACTGGGGAATAATTTGGGTGTTGGAATTTCAGTTCGGCTATGTTAGAGGGCCAGTAATTGGTTCAAAGAGCAGACTGTACCAGGTAACTTCATGACATATTATTGGCAGTATTTTTGATGAATTATCAACTGTTTACTATTTTTACGCGAATCATATATGAAATGCTGCTTATTTGTATAATGTATGATCATGAAATGTCTTCCTGGCTTGGGGGGGGGGGGGAGAGGTGAAACATTTTAAAAAGTGTAATAAATATATAAAAATGTAAAGAATAAAATGATACCAAGCCATGAAATAGCTGTCAAGCACTATTCCACGAAAGTCAGATTCAACACTATGTCATTAAATGCCAATGGAAAACTGCAATACAAGGCCCACTGTAGAACGTCATGGAATGCAGTCTGGATGATGTGCCACTGCGCCATGACAGGTCTAGCTTACATTGTGCCATGAAATGAAATTGTCAATGAATACTAGAGTCCGTCTTACTGGCGGCCCTTTAAAATCTCTATTATTCTCCTGCCCCAGCATTATCTAACCTTTAACATGAGTGGAGTATTTCCAGGAAAATATATGGATGACAGCATTTTGGGTAATAGCAAGCACGAATTGTGTGTTTCTGCACTGATTCATGCAGGTTTGCTTTTCCCCAGGATTTTACATGGAGACTTTGGCTACTTTCGGCATCCGAAATCTCCAAGTGAAAATTATAAATGTATAATTGAGATGGGCCCGTCATAGAACTAGACAAGAAAATTCTGGCACTGCTCTGGCTTTTGGAGACTTCATTAGTCAGTGCAAGCCATGAAAGACCCTACCACTCTCCAGAGCCTGGACTAGAAGGAGAGAAAAGGTATGAGAGCACCTCAGGGCCAGGTAAGAGCTATGTGATTGTCCATCAAAGTACGTAACATATCATGGATCACAAGTGTTGATGAAGGATTTATAAACTTGTAAGGAACTAACAAAGTAATACCCCGGGTAGGGTACTCTGAAACTGGGAAGTACCACTGGATCCCCAATATTCCTTCTTGATACCCTGTTTTGAACCCTTACCCTCCCCACCCCACACCCCCACACACACACACTTTGCTCTTTCCTGGTCCCATATCTCCTTCACCTCTACCAAGTGTTTAGTGGCGAACTTGAGATGTTGTAAAGCGCTACTCAAGTAAGGAAAAAACTGACCAAATAAGGGGTGATAGGGCAAAACTTTGTATAATCCTGTGGAGGACCTTCCATGATAAATTCTGAGAGTTTAAAATCTCATTTTTTGAGACCAAAATCTATTCTATTCTTTTTGCCAACAAAGGTTTGTGTTTGTAAGGTGATATGCAAACAGAAGGATTACCAGCACAGTGTCTGGGGAAAAGCTCTAAGTAAAGAAAAATTGTTACCTGCAAGAAGATGACATTGTTGCAACTCCATCATCAATAATTTTGAAATACTGGATAGCAACACGATCAGCCGTAAGGAGCTCTGTCCCATCTTTCCACCAAGAGATATGTTCCGCCCTGTTGGAGTCAGGCACTTCAATGGAGCAATTAAACTTGACATCTCGATGTTCAGACAGTACAATGTTGCCTACTGTAGGGTTGAAGGAGATGGCGGGGAGGTGCTGCGCTTCTGAACTCTTGTCCTCAGTCTCGTTTGCGGCGAGTTGGACGGAGCGAAGCTTCCTGTTCATATATCTAGAGGTATCTGTATGGTGCATTCCTTGTAAACTTGACAGTGACCGCAAAGCTGATAATAGATTTGGCGTGTTCAGGTCTTCAGAAGATGTCTTTACTACAATATAAAAGGATATGTGCATCAGTGGTGTTCAACATTAATTTTGTGTTTATGTCCAACCAAATAAATATTCAATAACATCATGTCATCAAAACATTTTTTTTTTTTTACCAGATATTTCTAGTATGATCACTTTCTAGCCCAGCGTACAGATGCCATTAAAAAAATTCGGACCTTTTTTCTTTGCATTTTGTGAATCTTATACATGTTCGAGGTCATTTTAAGTACGGAGGGTTGCACCCCATTCCCCATGTTTGTGGAGGCCCTAGCCTCTCCCCTTCTGATGGCGGACCATTGAGACAGACCTAATGGGCGAACCACCTGCCCTATTGAGACAGACCTGATGGGTTCTCTCTGCCTACAGAGCATCTTCTGGTGTGGCAGATGCGCTGTAGACGTAGCTGAAATGCTGAGCTGGCACTGTGTTATACAGCCCCCTCTGCATTTCATTTTGTGTTTCAGAAGCAAACTCCTGTGGTGGACCCGAGCAAGGAAAGTCAGTGATGGTCACCCTAACTTACTTACTTACTTACTTACACTTACTATTGCAACACAGTGGTCCTGTGATGGATAGACCACCAAGTCAATGGTTTCTGACACCGAGCTGGCTGAGGCTCCGCCTCCAGTCAGCTAGCAGTCCCTCCTCCCTCTCACAAAGGAGGAGGTAGGATACGAGTTTGGGGAAGCACTTCAGGACTCTAAAATACCCCTTTGGACCAGCAACCTCCCCAACAATTTTATGGTTCATCTATGAATGAATGTAACACTTCCTATTGATGTAATGGAGGGCCTCTTACGCTGTGCCTGAGTAAGTAACTAAGTTAGCGAATTCCAAAGCAAAGGTTAATGCAAATCTATTTCCTACAGGTAGTGCTAATCTTCAGAGCGATTGAAGAAGTTTGCCGACACAGCACCCCTGGCTAGGTACAGGTGACGGCATTTTGCCATCATATTGTGGAAGAGGGGTTGAGAAATCTGTGGCGATGTACCCACGTGGCTGCCCCATCCATGGGCCAAGGGAGGAATAAGCCCCACTTTCAGTCACTGACTGGCTAGTCTGATCTAAGCGGTTTAATGATATCATAGGATCACTGGGAGATGAAACACAAACTTGTGACACAGAAAACAGAATGCACTTGCACCCACATCTCTCCTTTCCTGGGCACTGGGACAGAGAGGAGGAATTCTCTAAATGCTATGATTTACCTTTTCCCCCTCATACCTTCCGAGCAGATTAGTAGATTTCTAAACGGCGAAGGTAAATAGATGAACCGCTAAAGCTCCAGAAGACCAATTACAATGTCCTCCTCTTCTGTTCATATATTTTAAGAGCATGTATAGACAGAGGTTCATGATATCTGTGAAAACATACCAACACAAAGTTTAACTCAAACCTCAGGGTCCAAGGAAAATAAAATTGCAGAAAGAAACAGCACATCTATTAAACAGGCCAGGTCTTTAGGGGTTTCCTAAAAAGGACAAGTTAGTTTCTGCTTGAAGGTTGTGCGGCACAGCCTTCCAAGGTTTGGCTGCAGCGATGGAGAAAGAGCCATCTGCGAAAGTCTCTGTTCTTGTCATGGGTACAACAAAGATAACATGTTGTTTCTGAGAAAAGCTTGCAAGAAGGCATTATGCTTTGAATGTAGTGGTAAATAGGCTTTGGGCGTTTTTCCTCTCAATATTTTTGTTTCATTTGTTTTGGTCCAAGTATGGCTGCTTCACAATGCTAGTGGGCCACTCGCTTATTTTAGTGTGCTCAGCATCCTGCACAAACTTTTGTTTCTAATTTACTGTTCCAAAAAAGCTGTCAGCCATTGAAAGATAAATTAAGCGTTAAAAAAATTGCAAAATGGCCTTTGGTCAGTGGCGGCCCGCAACATTAACATCTGATGGGGCGCAATGCACAAAAAAACCACCATAACTATGTTGCTGGCCACAGGGTCCATTCGCCGTCTCTCTTCTTCTGGCGCTCTCAGACTTGGGTGGAAAGGGAGGGACTTCCTCCCTTGTGCCACGTGAATCAAACCAATCGGATTGGTGGGAGCAGGCTAACCCAGAGCTCATTTTGAGGCTGGGGGCCTGCGCCTGCAATCCCCCAGCTGGTTTTTCAGCCCTGGTATTGCAGGCTTAGAAGTGTGCATGAAAGATTGGCACGCTGTAGACAGCTGGCCAATCATTCATGCGCACTGGCAGGGGGCTGACGTAATAGTGCAATTGCACTAATAAGCCCTGCCACCTGCCCTCGCGCTGTAGCTGCGCGAGCCTGCCACACATGAGAACATTTTTTACCATTTTATGCATGTGCGAGCCTTCTGCGCGGGCTGCAGGCTGGGCGACGCTCCTTCGCCATCTCGGAGGAGCCGCCGCTGCCTCCGGTGCCTTACTGTGTATGCATTCACACTCCACTGCCATTTTGGAATGCTTTTTCTTTGTGCCAAAAGTCAATTCAGGATGGCAGTCTGTGCGCGTGCTTACGGACCCACATGGGTGGCCACCTTTAAATGGTTTTTATAATAAACTAAAAGAAAAGGCATATCCATATGACCACCCATGTGTAAGCATACTTGCTCATGCAGTGGTGGCCATCTTAATTTTCTTTATTACATAATGCAGACAAGCTTTTGCAAAGCCAACTAATTCTCTGCCTCTTTACAAAAGGCAAACATATTAGGTTTGCCAAAGCTTGTTAAAAGAAGGCAAACTGGAATAATGAAGGTGGGGTGTCTCGAATTGGTAATGCAAATTTTCTTTATACAAAAAAGGTATGGTGAAGCATTCAAACTTGCAGAGCGACAATTTTGACTGATGCAAACTCATACTATCTGCCCAAACACTGCCAAGAAATGTAATGGCAGCCTTTTTTGTTTTGTTTTTCATTCTTTACTGAGTGTAAGAGGTCATGAAAGCGTAAAACATAAGGCAATTTAGAAACCCCGTAATAATCTCTGTCTTTCTTATGTACTGCAAAGAACTGAGCTCAATATATTTGTTTAATTTATACGTCAAGCTCATAAATTTAACAGTGCAAAGCAAACCATCTTGAATGATGACAGGATCGATATAGGGTTAGAGCTGTGGATTACAGTTTGCAAAAAAATAAACATTTTCAGGGTTTTTAAGAAAGTTAGGAGGGGCAGCGAAGCTGTTATGCAAAGAAAAAATGGATTCCAGTTTCAGTGCTACCGCTAGATAGGTTGGTCTCTGCTTCCGAATCATGACGTAAGAACTGGTAGAAGGGAGGGGTGTGAGGGGTGCAAGTTTAGAGGACAAATGTTGGAATTTTTTTTTTCCAGAGGTGTGTGGTTGTGAGGTCAGCCAGGCATTAGTCGGCTAGGTCCCAAGGATTCTGAGCTAATCCTAGGTAGGATAGGTAGCTACTAACCTTCTAGTGGATAGGAGAGATGGTATCCATTTTAGGTCAGACTAGAGACAGATTTAGCTGTAGTGCCAGCCTTGTGAATTAAAAACAAATAGAAAATGCATTCTTATATACATCTGAAGAGGGTCTTGGGTTAGACCTCTGCATCTATTGCTCTGTTTGGTTGTCATTTAGATTTTTCTTCTACCGACGACAGCATATTGTATGGGGCAATGGGCTAAACTACTTGAGTACACTATGAGTGAGAGCATCAGAGACACGTCCTCCTAAAAACGTAACACTTCCGTGCCAAGGTTGGTAGGCCAATACTCTACTTTTCTAGCACTTCTTAGTTTTCATTTTCATCCTTTTAAGGTCTCGGCTGGCGTTGGAGCGCATGCGCTCCTTGCCTCAAGACTTATAGTAATCAAGCTTAGTTTGGAGAAGGGGAATCTAAGGCGCGTTCCTCATTTTCATTGGGTAGCGTCAGCGTTTATGTTAAACGCTGGCTTCCCATTGAAAAGGAGGGTTTTAGGTTGCCTCCCTTTGGCTTTTTCAGACGGACCACTTGGATGGGCTCGCCTGCTTTATGCTGGTCGTAAACGTTTTCTTATCTTTATGGGGCCATGTGTTTAAACATATGGCCCCATAAAGACAAGAGATCACTGCCCGGAGCTTCATCGGCTGTGGGCTCCTACGTCACCCCGAGCCACGCTGGGATTGGCCCAGCGTCGCAGGCTGCCTAGCAGCGGAGGGGGGCTCGTCTCGAATGCATGCACGACCAGTGCTTGTGCAACACTTGTTTTTTCGTCCAAGAACGACACGCACTGCTGTGTCTATTTTTTGAATTTTGATGAAGTTTTCCGCTATGCTGCAAACTTCTGAAAGCTCACAGCACCGACACGCACTGCTGTGTCTATTTTGTGAGTGTTGGGGAAGTTTTCCGCTATGCTGCAAACTTCTGAAAGCTCGCAGTACACAGAAACAATATAAAATAGAAGAGAACATGGCCCGACCCTTCCTGCCTGCAGCTGAAGCAGTAGCTGTTCTTAGAAAGCCCAAATTTTCTCCGAGCCGAGGTCTAATTTGGCAGTCACTAGTGTGCAGAAACATCTGGATGCTTCTGTAAAGTTTCCTTTGCGATCCCACAACAGCGTAATGGGTCAGCGTGCCGAAAAGGCCTCTCTGCATGGGGCAGGTTGCTGATGTGACATCCGTTCAGAAGGTAAGATGCAAGGCCTCCACGTGGTGCTGGCAGAGCCTTACCGTGGGGACCACAAGCCTATGCCCAGGCCTTTAAATTGGATAAAAAAACTGGATGGTCTCTCAAAGAGACGTGGTTGATGGGATTAGGGGCGTGGCTTAAAACGCGTAAAATAAAAATCTGTGTTAGGCATAGTATACCGCTCGAGTGGTATTTTGCTGCTTCTGTGATTGCATCCATGGTATATAATGCAACAAGTAATATTACTCCTACAACAAGCCAGGGTTATTGGCTATGTCAATGACCGGTAGTTGTATAAGATAAATAAGCCCAAAACAAAAATGGAGAGAAAGGGATTCTCGCAATGGAAGACCATTGGAGGGGGTACTCCTGGTCCCCTTGAAAATACAATACCAAACAAAGCAAAGGGGTACTCCCAATAGACAGAAAACTGGCTTAGGGGTATTTGGAACGCAGAGCAAAGGAAAGAGATTATCTTTCTTAAGACCCCTCACTCACCAACCTGGTTGGTGACATGCTTCATCATCGGGGTCCCACCTGGACAGCTGAATGCCATTCAGGTGTGCTGCGACACCTGACTACAGTGGAGCTGGTTTTTTGTGTGGAGGTGAATGGAACATTTTGGTTAAAAATTGGCCAGATTAAACCCAATCCAAATAATTTATTCTAGGGCAATTTGGACAATGTTAAAAAATGATATGGATACCGCGATAGGTTAGATTGACCTATAGTATCTTCTTGGGAGTAAAAAGTGAAAAAAGGTCTACATGTTTCAACCATCCGTTGTTATTACCGGGTTTTCGTCAGGACCAGTGAACGTGACCCGGGGGGTGTACACTCGCTAAGGTGTACCCTGCCCTTGGTCACTCAGAACCTAACCATCTACTCACGGTTAGGACTCCCTTAATTCAAATCGTCGAAAGGGGAAAAATCTGTGAAAATAAACACAAACACAGAACAGACATATAATACATGTAATAATCATTCATTGTAGAGTCAATGCTTGTTGTAGTTGCCAAAATAAATTGTGAGCGTAAGACGATCATTCAACACTCAGTGGACCTCCTTATTAACAAGGTAGTGGACTCACACGATCTCGCGCATCTGACTTTGGCGATCAGGAACCACACAAACAAACATTTATGTTCATCATTGAATTTTGTTGTGTTACATTATTGTACCCAGGTGGTTAATATCCTCATGTAATGTGTGACCCTTCCATCTAGTCCCGGCATTTCATCCAAAAACACTTTGCGTGCTGGAATATTTGAGTCTGTTCTTAAAATGTTAAATACGAAACTACAAGTCCCCAAATGCAGTACACCTGTTGCATAAAATAGCTGAATTGGTTTAAGATTTTTTTTAATGTATTTATTTATTTGGCATTTTATATAGCGAGATCAAAACCCTTTCAGGTGACAGAGTGCTTTACAAGAATAGTAGTAGAAGGTATGTTATAAAACGGTAGGCAGTATATCAAAGTACAATATAAGCAGGGCCACTGGAATTATGCGATTCAGCGGCAATTTTGGCTTAACTATGGATTTGCAGCATTTGCCACATAATCCATCATCTGCCCCATAATCTGCTGACTTCACCCCCAAAAATGTGTTTCTAGCTCAAATTAATCAAGAGTTACAAAACATATGCCAACTTGTGTTCCTGCGCACCAGAAGGCTTTTCGCAAAGGTTAAATGGTCATCTTTCATTTGCTTATTGCTTTATTTGGGTGTTGTATTGGTACTAATTAAGGTGAACACTTTTCTTAGACACTGTTACCAGGTGTAAATATGACAAAATAATGAAATAATACTATCACAAAATGTGCCGCATTATGACGCATAATTTGGCTTTTATTGCTGTGTAATTTAGTCTACATTGCTGCATAATTTAGCCCTCCTCTGCCCCATAGTTCCAGTGGCCCTGATAAAAAGACAAATAAACAAATGGTGAGAAACAAACGTGAACACATATTGGCAGAGTCCTCCCAGTGATAGAACAGTGATAGAACAGTGTGTAGATTTGTGGGAAAGCATAGGAGAACAGTGGCGGCTCCACCGCAATAGCGGAGAAGCATTGCCCCACTGGCTCAGAGCCCGGAGTTAAAAAATAATCTCACAGAGAGGCCAAGGATTGGATGATCAGGTCATGTGACCTACTGACATGTGTTAATACAACACATACCCCAAGTCGGTTCACACGACTGGATTTCACTCCATTAACCAACATGGATAAATTACCTACCTTTGGATTCACTGACGAAGACTTTGCTTCTCTGGTAGGACAATCTACGTCCACCATGACTACTTCCACAACCTCATCTTGGCAAAGCAATACAGATACTCAAAAACTTATAGCACTTATGAAAAAGACCAAAAGAATCGAACTCCATGGACGATTCATGCTAGAATATTTGAAAGCAGGAATTATACCCCAAGGCCTTAGGGTACGTAATATTCCAGGCCTTTTTGTTCAAGTACGTAAATTTCTAGAACGTTGGTCGTTAATCTCCAACAGATGTTCACGGGACTATATGATCCTAATCGTTGAAACAGCCAAGGAATTAGTCCAAACACTACTCACAGAAATTGCTGAACTGGAAACTAAACTGAAAGATAATTACGCAGTAGAAGAGGCAAAAATTCAATTAGCGGAAGTAGAAAAAGAAATGAACTCCTATAATGATTATCTACTCAAAAGAGAGACAGACAAATTGAATAGAGACATCAAATTCTTTAGTCAAGAAAAGGTATACCCTTACCTGGCGGATCATTATTACCAACCAGAGCCAAGTGGAGATTCTTTTGAATCATATACCACCAATTGGTCCCACAAGAAAGTAGTCACTTTCTCAGACACTACAGATTCAGATAGTGAGGCACCCCATCAACACCAACCAAGTGGCCCTAACAGAACACCAAATAGCAGAGGGACATATATCCCACCTTTTTTATCCAGGAGCAGGAATTCCCAACCACGCTGGAGAACGCGATACCAATCCAGACACAGGGGCAACTTTCAACAACCACAGAATCAACAATACCCCCGCCCCAAAATTATCAACAAGTTCCCCCACCTCCGAACCAACAATATCCTCCGCCCCAGAACTACCAACAAGCTCCTGCTACGTACACCAACCAGAATCAATACCTGGTGACCAGGAATGCACAGTACTGGCGCGACTAACAGAAATACCAATTTTTAACCTAAGTAGTCATCCCCTAGATAACATCACGGAAACACTTCTCTCTAAGGGTCTTTCTTTTGTTCCACACAGTAACATCAATCAATTTGAATTATTTAAAGACATGATGGTCTTCTTCCGCAAAATAAGGCTACAGAATTTCTTCGAAGACAATCAAGAAGAATCATTAGTAGCAAACAGATCAGGCCTTAAGCCGATTTCTACCTTCCTTCCATCTCTAGAACAGGTAGCACCGGAAATTTCAGTATTTGAACACGTCGTGTTCAATAAACTCTCTGCAATTACCAAACATATTGTACCACCCCAATACAATATCACGTACGAAGAACATCTAGCATTAGAATCACTAAAACATAACAAAGATCTCGTTATTAAGAGTTGTGACAAAGGCGGAGGGATAGTCATTTTTGACAAATCCCAATATATTCAGAAAATGGATCAAATGTTGAATGACCCATGTCATTACTCCAAGATCACTAAAGACCCTACCAAAAGGGTGCAAAACACCATACTTCAGCTTACCACACATGCTCTCGAACATGACCTAATCTGTGAAAAAGAATGGGAATTTCTTAACATCAAAGAACCTAAAATGGCAGCCATTTATGGCATCCCGAAAATACATAAGGACAGTACCAATCCACCGTACAGACCAATAGTGACCACCATAGGATCTGTTACCGAACCACTTTCGAAATACGTAGATAAAATTTTAAGACCATTTGTGTCGCAGATTCCATCCTACATTCGGGATACTAGTGACATCATCACAAAAATTGAAAATTTGCCCTTTAACGAAAATACTCACCTCCTGGTTACCATAGACATCACAGCTCTATACTCCAATATCCCACAAGTAGGAGCCGTAGAAGCAGTAGCCTGGTTCATGGAGAAGTTTAACATAGACTGCCCAAGAATATTTATCTTGGAGGTTTTGGAGTTGATACTCACAGAGAACACTTTTGAATTTAATGGCTCCCTATATAAACAAACTAAGGGAGTAAGTATGGGAGCATCCTGTGCTCCCACGGTGGCCAATATTTACATGGCTCTATATGAAACACGTTTCATATATAATGAAATTGCACCCTTCAGTGAGTCAATAACAACATGGTCCAGATATATAGATGATGTCTTCTTCATCTGGATAGCTGACCCTGAAGACCTTCCACAATTTGTTTCCTGGTTGAACCTATGCGACAACAACATTTTCTTCACAGCTAACTCTAGCAATGTTAAAGTAGAATTCTTAGATATACAGATCCAAAACAACATCGATCACCTTGAGGTTGATCTTTACGTAAAACCTACAGCACGTAATACACTCCTTCACTTTGACAGCTTCCATCCTTCTATGCAAAAGACCAGCATACCCTTTAGTCAATTTTTGCGTCTTCGCCGGAATTGTACTAACCTGCGAGACTTCGATCTAAGATCTGAAGAAATGAAACAAAAATTCCTAACCAGAGGCTATCCAAAACGCTTAGTACGAGACTCGTACAAGAGAGCAAGATTCTATGATAGACAACACTTGCTAACACCTCGCCAAAAAACCCCCAATTCTAGATTGGTCTTCATATCAAGACACTCAACAATGAATGCAAAAGTACGCCATGTTATCAATTCGAACTGGCATATCCTAAATGCAACTAAACCAAAAGATCAAGCCCTACCCAAACCTCTGTATGCATACAGAAAAAATAAAAACCTTAAAGACCTGGTGGTAAGATCGCGGTTATCAAATATACCTGCAGATATTCAAACACAAATGTGCACTACAGGCCTCATCAAACTGGTAGGCAACTTCAAATGCATGTCGTGTACAGCATGTGACTCAGCCATAGAAACAAAACAATTCACTTTCAACAACAAAAATATACCACTGACGAGTTTCACCAACTGTAAGACCACCAACGTTGTATACTTAATACTATGCCCTTGTAATCAAGGCTACGTTGGAGAGACAGCTCGTATGCTGTCCACCAGACTAACCGAACATAGGTCAGCAATACGGACTAAGAAAATTCAAGCCCCCTTGGTCCGTCACTATTTGGAAGCAAACCACACACCTGATCAAATACGGTGGCTCATTTTAGAGAAAATCAGAAATCATTCCACAAACACAGGCACGAGTATACGTAAAAAAAAAAAGAAAAAAAAAAAAAAAAAAAAGAGAAGTATTTTGGATTTTCCATCTCAATACTTACCTCAAGGGTATGAACAGTGAAATACCGTGGGAACGAGTCATCAAATAAGTTAGTAATCAAGTGTAAGATCACCACGTATGTTCTAACTACAGGTAAAACTGAACATTCTACACCTAACAGTCTCTGGCCTTCTAGCTCCCTTCTAAGATGGCCGCCACCATCACCATCTAATACTCTCTATGTAAACGTCAGTCTTCTCTCCATTTCCAATCACGCTGCACCACCGTCCAATCGAAACACACATCCACTATACTAAAGTCCGTAGGTATTGCTCCAACATTTGACTGGTCGGCAAAGCGAGAGCAGCGAGGCACCTCGATGGAGACACTGGGTTGTACCACGACGTTTCTCTGGGACGCGTAGTCTTCCTGACACGTGGTAAGCACGCGCCCATCCGTTAGTGAGTTTCACTAAGACTGAGAAGCTTTGTAGATCACTGCATAGTTACGCGCACTCCGTCTCTTATTAGATCACCAAAGAACTGAACGCCAGTCCATTCACCAACGCTACCAGAGCACGCCATCCAGATTGATCCCCCATTGCTATACAAAGTAAGTACAATTGCCATCGCCCGTGTAATAATATACTACTCTTAAAGAAAACGCACATATTGACTAATGCCCTGATTCTCTTATTAGACCGTTCATTCACCGACGCTACTAGAATACGCCATCTAGATTGACCGCCAATCCTATATAAAGTAAGTGCAATCGCCATCGCACTTGTAACAATTTAATACCCTCGGTAGAAATACGCATATCGACTAATGCATTTGCCCTGATTCTCTCACTAGACCACCTAGACCGCCTATTAAGCTCGCTGAACAAGTCGTCTGGAAGCACGCTCTCTCCGTTCCTTTTATACTTAGTGAGAATCTGGACACAGTTCTAAGTAAGCCATCTAATACAAGTTAATTCAAGTTATCGTTTTCTATCATCTTCTTAGAGAGTGACACTCACCCATTTACATGTATTTGACCTAATCGTTCTTTCCATCATTAGATTCTCTTGATTCTAATTCGCGTCACAAAACATCCAGTGAAAAGTGGATTCGTCAAGTAAAGTGTAAGTTATCACCTATAATTCAGGACACAACTGACACACGGACCTTTATGTCCAGAACAGCATATTCATTGTAGTCTATCTGAATTTTTCTTTCTTAGATAATTGGAAGGGTTGCAGCTCCCCTAAACGGATTGGTTATTTAACCTCTCCGCCTGTCTTCAACCTCAGTCTCCTCAATAATTCTATTTATACCTACCAGCATTCAGGTCAGCGTCATTAGTACGCCATTATAGTAACCGCAAAGAGTAGTTTTTTGCTTGTTACTTCACATATTTTTCTCTTTCGTTTATCCAATATAGGATTAAATTAGTGATATATCCACACAGGCATCAAGAAGTTACACGACACACGAGTAGACCATCCTTTACTCGTAAGTCTCTATCTCTTTTAGATGACTCAACCTCATGTCAGGACAGAACTATATCTACACTATTCTCTCCTCATTTTCTAAATCTTCTTATGTTTCTATTTCTTGAGTATTAAAGTTTAGACACTCTTCAACGTATAGATTTTTGTACAGCAAAAAGTCACATTTTGGTGATGGGGAATTGATAAGGTGTAAAGTCTTCTTTTTTAGCTCACAACTAGAAGATGTCTAACAAGATGTTATAGACCAGTGATTTTAATTGTTCAGCCATAGAACTTGCTACAATAGAAGACCCATTATGGTCTCTGAATTGTTTTTTAACATTATTACACAGCACACTCTTGATGATTGTTCATGTTCTCACCTAGGTATCGGTGACAAATTCTGTATGGCCCCCTGACGAAGGCACATGCCGAAACGCGCGTAGGATTGTGGAAACATCCTAAGGCCATATCAACGCTTAATCTTTTGTTTAATAATCTTTAAATATCTGCTTATTACGTTTGTAATTTTTGTACTTTATTTCACATTGAGGATAATTTCCCTGCCAACTGTGTCAAATATTTTTACACATGTTTAACCATCTGGAATAGTGTGATTTATTTACAGATGAATAGCAGATTCAAAATATGTAATTGTAAATATGGATATATATATATTTTTTCTACAAACCTATAAAAAAATAAAATGATGTATAAAAAGCACTTTAGTTTTACTTATCTTTGAATTCAAGAGTTACGCTGTTTTTCATCATTTAACCTATATTCCTAAATCTATGTTTCTTCCCACTCAGTTTTGTCTTACCCTGATTTAGGAATAATAATTAGGGGTAACCCTCTGTTCTTTACACATATATTTGCTCCACAGCCTGTCTGTGCGAGGGTTTAGCCATAGAGGTATAATGATTCTTTAATATACCTTCAATCTTTCTAATATTTTCTATTCTCCGTCTCACTAGTCTAAACATCTCTAATAAAGGTCATTTCCCTCCACTTCTTTTCATATATAACCTCATCTTCTCTTTTTTTCTGGTCCTGACAATTGTCGTGTTAATACAACACATACCCCAAGTCGGTTCACACGACTGGATTTCACTCCATTAACCAACATGGATAAATTACCTACCTTTGGATTCACTGACGAAGACTTTGCTTCTCTGGTAGGACAATCTACGTCCACCATGACTACTTCCACAACCTCATCTTGGCAAAGCAATACAGATACTCAAAAACTTATAGCACTTATGAAAAAGACCAAAAGAATCGAACTCCATGGACGATTCATGCTAGAATATTTGAAAGCAGGAATTATACCCCAAGGCCTTAGGGTACGTAATATTCCAGGCCTTTTTGTTCAAGTACGTAAATTTCTAGAACGTTGGTCGTTAATCTCCAACAGATGTTCACGGAACTATATGATCCTAATCGTTGAAACAGCCAAGGAATTAGTCCAAACACTACTCACAGAAATTGCTGAACTGGAAACTAAACTGAAAGATAATTACGCAGTAGAAGAGGCAAAAATTAAATTAGCGGAAGTAGAAAAAGAAATGAACTCCTATAATGATTATCTACTCAAAAGAAAGACAGACAAATTGAATAGAGACATCAAATTCTTTAGTCAAGAAAAGGTATACCCTTATAGCCTGGCGGATCATTATTACCAACCAGAGCCAAGTGGAGATTCTTTTGAATCATATACCACCAATTGGTCCCACAAGAAAGTAGTCACTTTCTCAGACACTACAGATTCAGATAGTGAGGCACCCCATCAACACCAACCAAGTGGCCCTAACAGAACACCAAATAGCAGAGGGACATATATCCCACCTTTTTTATCCAGGCGCAGGAATTCCCAACCACGCTGGAGAACGCGATACCAATCCAGACACAGGGGCAACTTTCAACAACCACAGAATCAACAATACCCCCCGCCCCAAAATTATCAACAAGTTCCCCCACCTCCGAACCAACAATATCCTCCGCCCCAGAACTACCAACAAGCTCCTGCTACGTACACCAACCAGAATCAATACCTGGTGACCAGGAATGCACAGTACTGGCGCGACTAACAGAAATACCAATTTTTAACCTAAGTAGTCATCCCCTAGATAACATCACGGAAACACTTCTCTCTAAGGGTCTTTCTTTTGTTCCACACAGTAACATCAATCAATTTGAATTATTTAAAGACATGATGGTCTTCTTCCGCAAAATAAGGCTACAGAATTTCTTCGAAGACAATCAAGAAGAATCATTAGTAGGAAACAGATCAGGCCTTAAGCCGATTTCTACCTTCCTTCCATCTCTAGAACAGGTAGCACCGGAAATTTCAGTATTTGAACACGTCGTGTTCAATAAACTCTCTGCAATTACCAAACATATTGTACCACCCCAATACAATATCACGTACGAAGAACATCTAGCATTAGAATCACTAAAACATAACAAAGATCTCGTTATTAAGAGTTGTGACAAAGGCGGAGGGATAGTCATTTTTGACAAATCCCAATATATTCAGAAAATGGATCAAATGTTGAATGACCCATGTCATTACTCCAAGATCACTAAAGACCCTACCAAAAGGGTGCAAAACACCATACTTCAGCTTACCACACATGCTCTCGAACATGACCTAATCTGTGAAAAAGAATGGGAATTTCTTAACATCAAAGAACCTAAAATGGCAGCCATTTATGGCATCCCGAAAATACATAAGGACAGTACCAATCCACCGTACAGACCAATAGTGACCACCATAGGATCTGTTACCGAACCACTTTCGAAATACGTAGATAAAATTTTAAGACCATTTGTGTCGCAGATTCCATCCTACATTCGGGATACTAGTGACATCATCACAAAAATTGAAAATTTGCCCTTTAACGAAAATACTCACCTCCTGGTTACCATAGACATCACAGCTCTATACTCCAATATCCCACAAGTAGGAGCCGTAGAAGCAGTAGCCTGGTTCATGGAGAAGTTTAACATAGACTGCCCAAGAATATTTATCTTGGAGGTTTTGGAGTTGATACTCACAGAGAACACTTTTGAATTTAATGGCTCCCTATATAAACAAACTAAGGGAGTAAGTATGGGAGCATCCTGTGCTCCCACGGTGGCCAATATTTACATGGCTCTATATGAAACACGTTTCATATATAATGAAATTGCACCCTTCAGTGAGTCAATAACAACATGGTCCAGATATATAGATGATGTCTTCTTCATCTGGATAGCTGACCCTGAAGACCTTCCACAATTTGTTTCCTGGTTGAACCTATGCGACAACAACATTTTCTTCACAGCTAACTCTAGCAATGTTAAAGTAGAATTCTTAGATATACAGATCCAAAACAACATCGATCACCTTGAGGTTGATCTTTACGTAAAACCTACAGCACGTAATACACTCCTTCACTTTGACAGCTTCCATCCTTCTATGCAAAAGACCAGCATACCCTTTAGTCAATTTTTGCGTCTTCGCCGGAATTGTACTAACCTGCGAGACTTCGATCTAAGATCTGAAGAAATGAAACAAAAATTCCTAACCAGAGGCTATCCAAAACGCTTAGTACGAGACTCGTACAAGAGAGCAAGATTCTATGATAGACAACACTTGCTAACACCTCGCCAAAAAACCCCCAATTCTAGATTGGTCTTCATATCAAGACACTCAACAATGAATGCAAAAGTACGCCATGTTATCAATTCGAACTGGCATATCCTAAATGCAACTAAACCAAAAGATCAAGCCCTACCCAAACCTCTGTATGCATACAGAAAAAATAAAAACCTTAAAGACCTGGTGGTAAGATCGCGGTTATCAAATATACCTGCAGATATTCAAACACAAATGTGCACTACAGGCCTCATCAAACCGGTAGGCAACTTCAAATGCATGTCGTGTACAGCATGTGACTCAGCCATAGAAACAAAACAATTCACTTTCAACAACAAAAATATACCACTGACGAGTTTCACCAACTGTAAGACCACCAACGTTGTATACTTAATACTATGCCCTTGTAATCAAGGCTACGTTGGAGAGACAGCTCGTATGCTGTCCACCAGACTAACCGAACATAGGTCAGCAATACGGACTAAGAAAATTCAAGCCCCCTTGGTCCGTCACTATTTGGAAGCAAACCACACACCTGATCAAATACGGTGGCTCATTTTAGAGAAAATCAGAAATCATTCCACAAACACAGGCACGAGTATACGTAAAAAAAAAAAAAAAAAAAAAAAAAAAAAAAAAGAGAAGTATTTTGGATTTTCCATCTCAATACTTACCTCAAGGGTATGAACAGTGAAATACCGTGGGAACGAGTCATCAAATAAGTTAGTAATCAAGTGTAAGATCACCACGTATGTTCTAACTACAGGTAATACTGAACATTCTACACCTAACAGTCTCTGGCCTTCTAGCTCCCTTCTAAGATGGCCGCCACCATCACCATCTAATACTCTCTATGTAAACGTCAGTCTTCTCTCCATTTCCAATCACGCTGCACCACCGTCCAATCGAAACACACATCCACTATACTAAAGTCCGTAGGTATTGCTCCAACATTTGACTGGTCGGCAAAGCGAGAGCAGCGAGGCACCTCGATGGAGACACTGGGTTGTACCACGACGTTTCTCTGGGACGCGTAGTCTTCCTGACACGTGGTAAGCACGCGCCTATCCGTTAGTGAGTTTCACTAAGACTGAGAAGCTTTGTAGATCACTGCATAGTTACGCGCACTCCGTCTCTTATTAGATCACCAAAGAACTGAACGCCAGTCCATTCACCAACGCTACCAGAGCACGCCATCCAGATTGATCCCCCATTGCTATACAAAGTAAGTACAATTGCCATCGCCCGTGTAATAATATACTACCCTTAAAGAAAACGCACATATTGACTAATGCCCTGATTCTCTTATTAGACCGTTCATTCACCGACGCTACTAGAATACGCCATCTAGATTGACCGCCAATCCTATATAAAGTAAGTGCAATCGCCATCGCACTTGTAACAATTTAATACCCTCGGTAGAAATACGCATATCGACTAATGCATTTGCCCTGATTCTCTCACTAGACCACCTAGACCGCCTATTAAGCTCGCTGAACAAGTCGTCTGGAAGCACGCTCTCTCCGTTCCTTTTATACTTGGTGAGAATCTGGACACAGTTCTAAGTAAGCCATCTAATACAAGTTAATTCAAGTTATCGTTTTCTATCATCTTCTTAGAGAGTGACACTCACCCATTTACATGTATTTGACCTAATCGTTCTTTCCATCATTAGATTCTCTTGATTCTAATTCGCGTCACAAAACATCCAGTGAAAAGCGGATTCGTCAAGTAAAGTGTAAGTTATCACCTATAATTCAGGACACAACTGACACACGGACCTTTATGTCCAGAACAGCATATTCATTGTAGTCTATCTGAATTTTTCTTTCTTAGATAATTGGAAGGGTTGCAGCTCCCCTAAACGGATTGGTTATTTAACCTCTCCGCCTGTCTTCAACCTCAGTCTCCTCAACAATTCTATTTATACCTACCAGCATTCAGGTCAGCGTCATTAGTACGCCATTATAGTAACCGCAAAGAGTAGTTTTTTGCTTGTTACTTCACATATTTTTCTCTTTCGTTTATCCAATATAGGATTAAATTAGTGATATATCCACACAGGCATCAAGAAGTTACACGACACACGAGTAGACCATCCTTTACTCGTAAGTCTCTATCTCTTTTAGATGACTCAACCTCATGTCAGGACAGAACTATATCAACACTATTCTCTCCTCATTTTCTAAATCTTCTTATGTTTCTATTTCTTGAGTATTAAAGTTTAGACACTCTTCAACGTATAGATTTTTGTACAGCAAAAAGTCACATTTTGGTGATGGGGAATTGATAAGGTGTAAAGTCTTCTTTTTTAGCTCACAACTAGAAGATGTCTAACAAGATGTTATAGACCAGTGATTTTAATTGTTCAGCCATAGAACTTGCTACAATAGAAGACCCATTATGGTCTCTGAATTGTTTTTTAACATTATTACACAGCACACTCTTGATGATTGTTCATGTTCTCACCTAGGTATCGGTGACAAATTCTGTATGGCCCCCTGACGAAGGCACATGCCGAAACGCGCGTAGGATTGTGGAAACATCCTAAGGCCATATCAACGCTTAATCTTTTGTTTAATAATCTTTAAATATCTGCTTATTACGTTTGTAATTTTTGTACTTTATTTCACATTGAGGATAATTTCCCTGCCAACTGTGTCAAATATTTTTACACATGTTTAACCATCTGGAATAGTGTGATTTATTTACAGATGAATAGCAGATTCAAAATATGTAATTGTAAATATGGATATATATATATTTTTTCTACAAACCTATAAAAAAATAAAATGATGTATAAAAAGCACTTTAGTTTTACTTATCTTTGAATTCAAGAGTTACGCTGTTTTTCATCATTTAACCTACATTCCTAAATCTATGTTTCTTCCCACTCACCTACTGACATGCACCCTGAGACAGTTGAGCACACCCAAACCCCGAGAAGGCACTCCGTGCACAGTATGCCCTGTACAAGCATTGAAAATGCAATAGGTCTCGCCTTTGATTAAGTTAAAGCCATTTGCTTTGCTAATGGTATTGTATAGCAAAGCAATGGCTTTAACATAATCAAAGGCGAGACCTATTGCATTTTTAATGCTTGTTTATGTAAGTCACACTAATGTGTTTAAATTACTTCTTTGGGTTACGCCAATTGAAAGCCAATACTACATTTCTTTGCGTGTAAAGTGTCATATGTCATGTGCATTAAAACTGAAAAGGTTTTCTATATCTGTTCCAACTATGCTGTGCACCCGTACTGATCTACAAAAAAATATTAGCAATGGTTTTTTAAAAAATATATTATTGCGAAAACATGGTTGTCACATTGAGTCAGAAATGGCATTTATTTTCCTTTAATTTTTGTGTCATGTTTGCAATGGGAAAAAATTCTGAAATAACCATCACACTAGTGGGTAAAGGTTGAAACTATTACCTTTGCCAATGTTTTATTTAAGTCTAGCAATCTTTCAACAGAGTTTTCAACATGTTGTATGCAACTCAGTTGGAATTTTGATAGGCTGCCAAGCAATGCATTGGCGTAATACAGCTTTATATTGATCAGAGTAGCAATTACATTATGGTGCAGGCTCTTGGGAGTACATTGGAAGGTGTGTTTGAGCTGGTGAAATTTATATATAGACAGACATTAGATGTCAACCCAGCTCTTCAAACGACAGTGAGAGATTTCGTACAAAGAATCTTGAGCACCAGAGGCAAAATTGATTCAATTGTCTTCTTCATAAGATTAGAATGAAAGGCTTGGTTCCCAGACCACTGTCATGAGGGGCAGCAATAATGTGTTGAGCACTGGAGGACAGAAAGGGACATATTTCATATTTCACTATACTAATTCACCACTAATCCTTTATGGGTTCAGGAGTAGAGTGCTACTCGCTGAAAAAGCGCTTCGACGCCTCATCAGGGGTAGTAAGCACTATATAAATGCAATTTCAATACAATACAATCTATAATCTGTGAGTACTCCTGAGAAACAGACATGCTGATGAATTCAGTTGAGAATGGTGGTCACAAGCAGTGCTATCAGAGAAGACATGAAATGACACCTTGTTTCCAAGCACACCATACAACTTGACATTAAGTAAGCTGTTGAAGGATACTTTGTTACATACATGCAACGTGTCAATATGCTTCCCAAGAGAAGACAGTAAGTATCTCTGTGAAATCATAAATGGACATGAAAATAAATATGAGTAAAATGCAATGGTAACAAGTCAATTCAATCCAGGAAATGCTCACTACTGCATATAACTATGTGTACATTTTAATGTAAAAAGAATGTAGGGTTCTTATCAGGCTCCGAGCCTCAGGGAACACATTCATTGAATTCCAGCACTTTTTTTATAAGGGAAATGAAAGAAAGCAATAAGTCAAAGGAGGGAAGCAGTGTATAGAATGGCAGATGCACAGAAACATAATTAAGAAAAAGGTGCCTGGGCAGGGGTGCGCTAAACACAGGTTGAAAGATCTAGAACATAAATAACATTAAAGCAAGTATGCAGACAAACAATCAAAATGATACACGTAAATATTATTATATATATTTATTTAATCTTATATTTAATATTTATAGAAAATTATTTTGTGTTCATTTCTTATATATAACAAGCATTTGCATAGCCAATAGGTCTCGCCTTTGAGTCCTTACAAGTATTTTACCATGCAGCACGCATATATAATTAATATATGAATACTACATACAAATTTAAAAAAATGATGGAGCAGAGATTTGAACACGAGCAGGAAACATAAATAAACATGTGTACTGAGAAACCCACTTCTGCATTTGTGCTTGGAGGGAGGGGAGGGGGACTACTAACATGAAGGGGAAGGGGGTAAGCCAAACATAACAAGAAGCAGTGATTGAATGGAAACACTGCATTTTTACGCTTTTCGTTTGCAACAATAGTAACATTCTTTTTTACATACCCTCAATGTTCACGAAGCAGAAGATTAGAACCTCCACCCGCCAGTAAACTACCAAGCTGGCTGCTGAGGGTGCCCGGGGCATGTGCTGCCTCACTCGATGCACACAGAATGATTGGAGGGAGGGAAGCACTGTGTTTGTGCTCAGAGAGCGGGGAGAGTGCTCCTAATGCTAAGCAGGAAAGGAGGCACTGCAGCTGCCGCCCTGCGCACCGCTGCTCGCTTCCGAGGCATAACTCAGAGGGAGTGAACATTTCAAAAGAGGTGGGACATGCACCCACCTTCAGCCATTTCCATGCTTTCATTATAGAAAGAAACACGCAAAAGCTAATCCAATGCCTGAGAGGAGTCAGACCCACACAGAGTAGATACAAGAAGCCTCGCAGAGCAACACATGCGCGCTACTAGGCGCGAACTAAAAAGTATGGTGCGCACGTTTGCAGCTTCTGCAAACACTTCTAATGAATCGATGCGGACAAGTGCTCTTGCACTTCCCAGGTCAGGGGACGGTACCTTTCTGAGTGCAGCCCCTAGCTAAGTAAATAGTACCTAAAATATAAGTGGGCACCGTGCTGAAACAAAGCGCGGCGGCCGTGTAAATAAATAAAAAGTATGTGCTTGGTGACCAGTGAAGTGGGTACCATAGTAAAAAAACAAGTGGTGTTCAGAACACTAACAGGAAACTAACCTAAACAAGCACTAAAGACACAAGCAGGAAACAATAATAACAAGGAGCGATGTGCGGGTGGCACTCGGGGGTGGCACACAGAGGGTGGTGAGGGGGGACGACGAAGGTGGGGAGGATGACACAGACGTGCATCGAGCACTGCCATAAGCATGAAGCAATGCAGTAAACACAAACAAGCATTGGCATAGCCAATAGGTCTTGCCTTTGGGACCTTATAAGTTTAGCCATGCAATAGATTATCCCCTAATAGCATTACCACACACTCAAAATTTGCGAACAATCCTGCTGTGATCAGAGATCAAACAGTCACATAATAAATAGGCTGGATTAGCGCACAGCTAGAACAAACCCTTTTCCAGAGAGCGTTTTTTTAACGTTATGGTGCTGTAAAAATATTCAATGTCAAAGTGAGATGTTACAGGGTAGCAAGTGATTCCTTATTAACAAAAGAAACACTTAAGTTTTATTTTAAGCAGGCTGACCCATTGACACATCCTGTATGCTTTTGAGGGCAGAAGCAAAATGTGTATGATAAAACAACAGACCAATGGATGAAGGGAGGTGGCTGAAAGCCCCCAATATGTAAGTATGTTATACATATTTTTATAAAATCAAAAGATCTTGTCTAACGCAGACCTAAAAAAAGGACTTATTAGTCTTGGAACGAACACAGTTTAGGATTGCATAAAGTTAAATTGCAATTGCATGAGAGGTAAAGCCTGGGTGCTCAGTTTCCTTTTTCTGAGACAACATAGAGCAGCTACAATTCTTTTACTAACATGGTAAAAACTGATGCGGCTTCTAAAGAAAATTCTATGATAAAAAAGATGCGATGCAGAAACCCTGGGCGATGTCATCGTGAAGTTTGAGGACAGACCTGAAATTCAATATGCCAAACTATAGGGACCACATGAAGATTTAGTGGATGGCTTTAAGAGTAGGAGGTTTTCATTCAAATTCCCCAGACCAGAGGAAGCAGTACATATCATAGGACAGAAAACAAACCAACAAACCATTAAGGCCACATAAAGGTCTGGGTATAAACTGCTGGGGGTCTTGTTTAAGGACAGATGTATGAGAGCTTGAGATGCTGAGGACAGCATTTAGATGGAAGCCAGATTCAGGTATATTGTAAAACTTCTGGTCGCTTATAAATTAGAATCATGTGAAAAGAAAGACCAACTATGAGTTGGCCCGTTGGTCTAACAAAGTAGCATAGATGCCCCCTGGACTTAAGGGAGTCTAAATGGGATGAAATATTTTTCCTCTAGAACATTAACTTCTGGTGCCAAACTCTAAAAAGCATCTTCTGTGGAACCTTGCGGTCTGAGAGCGAATATGTTGTGTTTTTCAAGAACACAATGACAAGTGGCATAGAGAATGAAGTAGTTCCAAACATATGCACCATCAGCAGGGACCAGGTAAAGGCAGAGCTGTATGTTCCTATCAATGCACATACATCACATTATCCTACAACCCCACTCAAATAAATAGCCAAGCAAATGCTGCAGTAACCAACGAGTATGATTAAAGATATATATAAATATATATATATATATATATATATATATATATATATATATATATATATATATATATATATTTATATATATATATATATATATATATATATTTCATAATGCACCAAGAGCTCCTTCAACTATGCCTCCACAAGACTTGACATCTACAAGAGTGTACGCAGACTCAGGCTGGAAAAAATACTTTCTACAACACAGTAAACTAGGGAAAATACAGCGGAGGATGAAACTGATCAATTTGCCTCCACACCTCCTTTGTTTAACCTCACAACATCAGATATGTCAAGTTTACAAGATTTGCAAGACTTAGCAAATGAAAATTTGGCACCAACACAAAGCAATGTTGTGGCAGGATGTAGGGACACTAAAAGGGATCGCTCGACCTTCAATCCAATTACACCTAGGGATGCCATTGATATTTTCCAAGAACATGTCAAACAATTGAACCACAAAGTGCAGAAAAGGACCAAAATGAAAGTCAACAAAAAGGAACTCCAATATCACCAACTAATGACCAAACTCACTTCCAACAGTGAAGTAGTAGTACGTAATTCTGATAAAGGGGGCGTTCTGGTTCTATGGAGTAAGGCTGACTACATCAAGGAAGCCATGATCCAGCTACTGGATAAAGATTGCTACCGCAAAAGTGATTTGGTAACATTAAGAACCATGTACAACACTTACCATATGAAACTGGTGGCCTGGAAAAATGCAGGAATGCTAGAAGCACAGGAATATAAATTCTTACGGAATGACACGCCGGTAACACCCATTTTAAATTACATTCCAAAAATCCATAAAGACCCCCAGAAACCCCCAGGACATCCCATCATTTTGGCCAGAAATAGTCTATTGGAAAGATCTTCCCAATATGTGGACTATTTTCTGCAAGACTTTGTACAAAAATATCCCTCTTACAACAGAGATACGGGGGGCTTTTTGTCCAAAATACATGATTTTGAATGGCAAACTGATTTTATATTGATGTCTCTAGATGTAACGTCCCTATATACATCTATAAACCACAAGGATGGCCTAAGGGCCTTGAAATTCTATCTTGATAAAAAGCCTATAGAATGCATAGCACACAGCAAAATGTTAATTCAAATGGTTGAGTTCTGTCTTTTTAACAACATGTTCCTCTTTCCTCTTTCAGAACACTCTGTATCAGCAGCAACGGGGCGTAGCTATGGGGGCTAGCTTCTCCCCTAGCAATGCATGCTTACATATGGAGTGGTGGAAGGAGCTGGTCCTCCAAAAAGAATATGGGTGCATTATTACTAACAACATCAAACTCTGGCTAAGATTTATAGACGACTTGTTTATAATTTGGCATGGAACGTAAACAGATGTAGAGAGATTCATAGAGGGCCTAAACAACAACAACCTCAACCTGCAGTTCACAGCCAACATAAGTACTGAGATAGTTAACTTCCTGGATGTCCAGATATACATCAGAGACGGGAGGTTAGCTACAAAACTGCCCTGAAAACCAACAGCCGGAAATGAAATCTTGCATGCCAGCAGTTCTCATCCCCAGTACCTCATACAAAGCATTCCATATGGGGAGATGCTTCGACTTAAGTGAATAAGTGGCTATGAAGATGATTTGAGGATAGCACAGGCAGCTAGTCAGCAGAGGTTTCTGGAATGAAGTTACTCATTAAAATGCATAACTACAGCCATCAACAAAAGCAATGCAGTAAATAGGGATTCCCTTTTTAAACAGTCTCCACCAGCAGAAGGGACTACATTAACAGGGCACAGCATGCAAGATGAACCAGCCAACAGTTTTAGAATCATTTTGAAATATAACAAACAGGAGAAAGCCATCAGAAATATCATTCAAAAAAGTTGGCCAATAGTCCTCAGTGACCCAGTTATAGGCCACCTATTACCCAACCGGGTGGCCATAACATATAGTAGGGAACCTTCAATGAAGGACACACTTGCCCGAAATGATCCCTGTAGTCAACCTCAGGGTACTTGGCTTTCCCAGAAAAAGGATTTTTAAGTGCAGGCTGTGCAAAGCGTGCCAATTTGGTGTTTACAAAACCTCATACACAACACCATTTGGAAATTGGGAAAGGCCCATCAACAGGGCTCTGACATGCAAATCAGATCATGTTGTATATGTGCTGGAGTGCCATTGCGGCCTACAATATATGGGAAGTACTATTCTTCAGGGGCACAAAAGGGTACCTCAGCACATTAGAGCCGTTAAAAATAAGGACCAATCATACCCCGTGGATCGTCATTTTGACGAAGCACATGGTGCTGATCCCCAAGACTTAAGGTATTTCCTTATAGATGCCGTCCCACCAAGTAAAAGAGGAGGGGACAGGGAAAAAACACTAAGATGGTTAGAAACTCTATACATTCTGGATCTGGATCTGGATTCGAAACAACCTGGGGGCCTCAATGCCACTGAGGATTTATACACGTGCCTCTAGATACAATTTCAGGAATAATGAGAACATCAGCACGTAGGCATATCCCCAAATATAAATAGCTTTGGTTAACAACATAATAAAAGAATAGAAAACGTCAAAAAACAAAAAGATAGGCTTTTTAAGACCGGGTAATACACCCCCCTAATGGTACCACACAGTTTTTTTTAATGGTATTTTAGCTTTTTTGTACACTTGGTGAATTTCAGCACATAGCACTTTTATTACATTTTATATATTATGCACGTTCACTTAGTATATTGAAGTCATAAAGGCCACAAAGTCAATGTTTACAGTTCTTCAAATCGACTTGAATACCAGTACCACTATTTGCACAAGCAGCTTTTGCACAAACAAAGGAGATAATGGATTGCATATTCAGTCCAATAATTTGTTTTACAGTCTAATCTGATTTTAAGATATTGTATATGTGTTCATGTTCTGAGGTTTTAGTATTGAAATTCTTAATTGAAATTTTAGGTATTTATACCTTGATGTTACCATCAGTTCTTTGAATAGTAACATAGAGTATCAATATCAGATATCAAAATAAGATGATGATATGAAACATCGCGTGCAGCAACACTACGTTAAAATGTTTTTAAGCGCTTAAAAGTGTTTATGAAATTTAACACACCAATATGGGCATTACTATATGATTGTGCGTAATTAACTTTAGGTATTCATACCAAGAAGTGCTTTTTGTTTTACAACGAGAACTGTAAATAATATGTTGTCTATATTTATTGTTGACCATATGACCACAGCGCACCTGTCACTTTAAGAGATTTGAAAAAAACAGGGTAAACAAATGTTACTTAAAGCTAACATCCGACTGTGGGCGCGTCATGTGATCAAGGCCCTCCGGGTCGAAACGTGTCATGCTGCTGTTGTTATTCGGAGCTGTAAATAAAACAACTTACCTGCACCTAATTGTGGTCCATGCTCCTGTTCGTGGGGAAAGCAAAGAGTGGAGTATCTCTTCATATATATATATCTACATAGCTATCTCTCTCTCTCTCTATACATACATACATACATACATATATTTTAAATCATGCTACTTTTAACCATAAAATCTGGGACTCCAGACGGGTTCCCTGAAGCAACAACAGGCGATATTGCTTCAGTGTTCGGGAGGGGACCGCTCTTTCACTGTTATCGTCTGCATGCAAAAAGGCAAAACAAATCCTACAACTCGCTGAAGACCGTTTTGCCCCTCTTTCAAAAATATATGTTGAAATACCACAGGCAGTTAGAAGATTCCAAAAATACCAAAAAATCAAAACTACTTCCAAGTGTACACTTGCAGAAACGGGCAGAATTACCAACTACATTCATAATATGCACTACAGAGAAGGGAAGTGTGTCCAGTCTCCTGTGAACAAATTTCTGTCCATCTCGCACAGAGCCGGCGCCGGAGGCTACTGAACAAAGGGGCCGTCAGAACCCTATGGTGGAGGTAACAGTAGAGCGGGTCTCACCGTTGTGTCTCATGGTGCAGCATCCGGGTGTGATCAGGCTATACTCGCAGCAGAGAGCAGCCACCAGTAGCAGCCTGGCCTCCATGTAACCCCCTTTTGTTGTCCCAACACCTGCCTGGACCCCTCATTCCTTCACCTCGAAAGTACGGGACACACGGAGAAGCGCCTCAGGCATGGGGACTGCCCCCGCAGAAGCCTTCCACCATCAGCCTCAGCACCGCAAGCGACTCAGGAGGATGTGTCCTTCCTGGGTGACAAACAGCGCTTCACCTAAGCCGCGTACACTGCGCCGACCCACTGGCAACTCAAAGCGATGACTGAAAGTGCACGGATACCGCTCCAGGGCGGAGCAGGGGCATGGTGGGAAACGCGCCTTCCTTCTGCCTACCCCCTTCTGGGGTTTCATAAATTACTGTAATTGTGTGGATGGGAAACAAGCCAGCGAGTGGTGCGCACGCTGAAAGGAATGTAAGGAATGCAGCTGCCACCCTGCACGCTGCTGCTCGCTCCCACAAGCAAAACGCTGTGGGAGTGAATATTTGCAAGTGGGACATGCCAATAGCCATTTGCAGCCTCCCATTTCAAATTGACACAGCCAACAGCCAACCAAATGCGTGGGGGGATTTAGACCCACACACAAACATTTTGGGTGATTACATGAAGCCTCCCATAGAGCAGTGCATGCGTGCTGTGCTAGGCTCGACCTAAAAACAGTTCCCAAAATAACAGTTATGCTGTCTAAGCGTAACAAACCTGTACTTGGTCGGTGCTGCATGGGAAAAATCGGAAGTGACGTTGCTGCCTAAACCAATTACAGGGCAGCAACGAATAGTAAGCAGCAGACGGGAGCTACCTCAATTTACTAATATACTTCAGGTCTTGCGACATCGCATGCACTGTTTAGGCTCGACCTAAAAAGCGGAACTGGATCAGTTACTCCAGCATGGAACTGGGAAATTTGATAGCTCTGTTCACACTGCTCTAGTGAGTGCAAAACCAGTGTCAGAAGGAACCTTCCAGAAGGTATTTGATATTTGATATTTATTAATTTATAAAGCACCTTAATCACCCCCCAAGGGGTATCTCCGCACTAGAGAGTTGCTACAGCCAGCCACAGTAGAGGAATGGATTAGAGGAGGAATGGTTTTAAAGAGCCTTCTAAACTGTAAATGATCTGGGCATTGTCATAAGTGGGTAGGCAGTTGGTTCCAATAAAAGGGGGCCAGGTGGGAAAAAGCTTTGCCACCTTGGCGAGATTTTTTATAGGGTGGAGTAAGGAGCAAAGATTTGGTCCCATATATTTGATAAGTTTATCTGCTAGATAACTGGGACCTTTGCCATTCAAAGATTTGTGAACAATGCAACAGATCTTAAATAGGATCTGCTTCCGCACCAGAAGCCAATGCAGTTAATGCAGAAAAGGGAGGGAGGCTGTGCGGGGGTGGGGGGCATTGGAGACCAAGCGAGCTGCGGTGTTCTGGACTACTTCAAACTATTTAAAGAGGCTTCATTAGCTGAAATCAGCAAAGCATTGCAATACTCCAGGTGGCTTAACACCAGTGCCCAGATAAGAGTTTTTCGAGTAGTTAAAGGCAAGAAGGGGAATACTCTACGGAGAAGACTTAGCACAGGAAAGCATGCACCAACAGTGATTTTGGCCTGCTCCTTCATTATCAATTTCTGATCCAGGCGGATACCCAGATTTTTAACCCCCAGTTTGGGAGTCGGCGCGGTGCCCAATTCCTCTGGCCACCATCTTGGGGACCACCTCATTGATGCATCTCCGAACAACATGATCTCGGTTTTCACCGCATTAAGCTGGAGGAAGTTATCCCTCATTCAGCCGGCAATGGCCGTCATGCCCTCCGAAAAGTTAGACTGGACATTGGGATTGTTTTTATCAAAGGAAAGTAGGAGCTGAGTATCATCAGCGTAAAATATTGGGGCAAATCCTAAATTCCTTAGTAAGCCCGCTAAGGGAGCGACATATATGTTAAATAAGGTGGGACTGAGACAGGAGCTCTGAGGTACTCCCTTGGTAAGTTTTGTACTCTTAGAGCGGACAGGGCCTAGGTTGATAGTCTGAGTTCTATAAGACAGAAAACTTGACATCCATTGTAAAGCGTTCGCGTGGAGGCCAATTTCCCCAAGTCTCCTGAGCAAGGTCTGATGGGAAATCGTGTCGAAGGCTGCTGATAAATCAAGCAGCACAAGAAGCACTGCTTGTCCGTTGCCCAGGGACATTCTAATGCTGTCAGTGACAGCAATGAAAGCAGACTCCGTACTGTGTCTGGGTCAAAAGCCTGACTGAGATGGATCAAGGCAGCTCGAAGCTTCGACAAAGTCAGACAGATTGTTATGTTTTATTATTAGTTATGTCAATGCATTTTGGTGATGTCAATGTGTTCTCACTCCTCTGCCTTCTGCTCTTGCTCCACGCTTCCACGTCGGTTTGTGTTCTGGAGCGTGGAGCTGTGGATGGTGAGCTGAGGGAAGAGAGCGGAGTTGTTTTTCTGCTGTTCCGGAGCTTGTTGAAATAAAGCTTCATCAACAAAATTACTGAGTCCGTCCATCTTTACAATTGGCGACAAGGAGAAGTGAAACTGACCTACGCTGTCTACATCGGATTTCTTCAATACTGCAACTTCAGAAGACCTCATTCAAACTACATTCGTCAGCCATCGGTTGGGAGTGAATTCATCTAATTTTCCTGCCCACTGTGATGTGTTGGAGAACGTGCAGGTCGTATTTACCTGTTAATTATCTATTTTTAAATCAAAAGGAAAACCGTTATCTCTCTTCCCTAATCCAATTACCTTTGAATTGCAACTGATTACTCGCGAGCGCCTCACCTTCACGCTTCGTCGAGTTCTGAACCACGGCTCTGCAGAGTTCGCATCCGGTGATTCATCTCCATTCCACATTCGACGTCAGCTTGCGTCTGACACAGATTACGGCTTTACGCTGTTATGCATGGGGTCACGCACCGTGACCTTTACGTGCTGCCATTTTAGCTGGCACCAACGCTGATTTTCGGTGATGCGCACACCAGTTTAATTGTTGCATTACACAACCTTATGGTTATGAGGATGCGCACACCAAATTAATTATTTATTAGTGCAGCTGTTCAACTTGATGTACGGTGATGCGCCCACCAAATTAATTATTTACTTTTACGCAGCCGTTTCTACTTGATGCACACAGTGATGTGCACACCAGTCTAAGTGTTTTAACAATCACACTTGTCTCCTGCTTCTGATAAATACGCGCTATTTCTACTTGATGTACAGTGATGCGCACACCAAATTAATGATTTATTTTTATGCAGCTGTTTCTACTTGATGCACACGGTGATGTGCACACCAGACTAAGTGCTTTAACGTGCTTTGGATATTCTATACCTTCAGTCATTAACACTTCATTTATTGCATTTGTATCCTGGGCAGTTTGATCTTGGGTGGGCATTTACAGATAATTGTTTTTTTTTTGCTTTTGTTATTCTTCAGGATGACAAGTCAAAGTTATTCTATTCAGCCTCCTCAAGCATTCTGGCCAGCTGGTTCTTACCCATGTATGAAGTGGTCAGAGTGCAAAGCCTATTTTCTTATCTTTATTGACACTATCGATGAAGATGGGAAAATGACACCTGAAAGGAAAAAGAAACTCTTATTGCATTCTCTTGGTCCAAGAGGGCTTAAGGCTTATGAAGAAATGACCAAAGCTTTAGTGGGTGGCGATGTCAATGTGTTTGATACTATAGTGAATGATTTTGACACTTACTTCGCTCCAAAAGTTTGTATTGGCATTGTGAGGTTTCATTTTTTCCACAGGAAGCAAGAAGCAAATGCAACTATAGATCAATATGTTTCAGCTCTAAGAAAACTTGCTGCTGATTGTAAGTTCGATCATTTAGTTGATCAACTTATCAGAGAACAAGTAGTCATGCATAACAAGGACCCTGCTGTACAAGACAGGTTGTGGATAAATGGAGATGCTGAATTAAAAGATATTCTGAGTATAGTCAGAAAAGCTGAAATGTCTAGCCGTAGTGCTAAGTTACTTAAACAAGATGCCACTGTCGCTGAAACTTCAGCTGAAGTAGTTAGCAAGATCAAAGCTAAAATCTCAACTCCCAAAACATTTATTCCAGTCAAACATAAAACTGAGACTGGTAAAAAGAAAGAGTTTATTCGTAATACCAATTTTAGATGTTATCGCTGTGATAGTCCTTCACATGTAGCATCCAGTAAAACATGTCCTGCCTTAAGGCAACGGTGTTACAATTGTGGCATTGTAGGTCACTTCACCAAAGCTTGTAAAAGGAAAGGGAGTAGTAGAAAAATTAAATGTTTGGATGAAGCGGACTATGACTCCAGAGATGGTGAAGGAAGCATCAAGAAACTTACCATCAATGATTCTAGTGATAGTTCTCAAACTTGAATCCAAAAGAACATTTCATTTGGAATATAAATGATTATAACAATAAGTAATCGAAAAAAACGTTATGTGTTATGTCTATTGGGGGCATTTCTGTGCAAATGTATGCGGACTGTAGTTCGCCATATACTATTGTTGATGAGGTGACCTGGAAATCCCTATTTGCTGCACGTTTGGGTGATAAACTCCTAGAATCTGATATTCAGCCAGAAGGATTTTCTAGAGAGAAAATAGACATGGTTGGATACAGATCTTTGGTTTTTAAATTCAAGAATAGACAGACCACTAGCAAACTGTATGTTGCTAAGAAAAGACCTGCAGTTTTGGGGTGGAAGGACCAGGGTAAATTAAATATCATTCTCGGCCCTAACAGCCTAGAACCAGTCATGGTGCTTAATGAGGATGATTTGTTTTGTGAAGAAATGTTGAAGAATTTCCCAAGAGTCTTTAATGGGAACATAGGTAATCTTAATGATTTTGAACATCGTATCGTTTTAAAATCCAATGCTTGCCCTAAAATACATAAGGTCAGACATATTCCGGTTCTTCTTAGGGATGATGTTTAAAAAGAGCTGAATAAATTAGTTAAGGCCGACATCATTGAACCCATTGAATATGCTAAATGGATTTCTCCGGTTGTGGTAGCTAGACGTAGTAATGGCAAATTGAGATTATGTATTGATCTTAGGCATTTAAACAATAATATTGTAGTAGATAAATTTCCCCTTCCGAAAATCTCTGAAATGCTGTCCCTGGTGAAGAATGCAGAGTGGTTTTCGTCAATTGACTTATCTGCTGCTTACCATCAGATTTCCTTGGCTGAGGAAAGTAAACAGTTGACAGCTTTTATCACCCCTTTTGGCTGTTTCCAATATAAGAGACTCCCATTTTATTTAGCCTCTGCGGCAGCTATTTTTCAGAGGTTGATGTACCACTTATTTGGCCAAATCAAAAACGTCAGGTGTTTTCAAGACGATATTCTTGTTTTTCGTGCAGATAAAAATGAACATGACAAAACTTTGAATGATGTGCTTTCTATCTTAGAGTCTAAAGGGTTAACAGTTGAACATTCCAAGTGTAAGTTTGCTGTTAAATCCATCACGTATTTGGGACATACTCTCAGTAAAGAGGGCATTTCCCCCAAACCTTCTTTGATAGAAGCAATTTGTGATGCACCCAATCCCAAGAACAAGGAAGAAGTCCAGTCCTTTCTAGGACTGGCTGAATTTTACTCTAGATTTGTTAAAAAAAAATCCTCAAAAATGTTCCACATTAGAACAACTTCTCAAGAATAGAGTCAAATTTTTGTGGGACGCAGAATGTCCATTGGAATTTGACATTATAAAGCGTGCAATAGTTGAAGCTCTTGCTCTCAAAGGATTTGACCCAGATTTAGATAATGTTGTCACTGTGGATGCTAGCAACAAAGGTTTAGGTGGTGTTTTGTCCCAAATAAAAGCTGATGGCAAGGAGAATATTGTTGGTTATGCTTCCTGTGCTTTGTCTCCTTCTGAGGAAAGGAAAACATTTCTGTTATCGAAAAGGAGACTCTAGCGTGTGCATGGGCTATGGACCATTTTCGATCTTTTGTGTGGGGTAAGTCTTGTATAATACGTACTGATCATAAACCATTAGTCAAGTTACTCACAACAGAAGGAATTTTGAATGCCTCAGCTAGAATTGCAAGATTATCCTTGCGTTTACAAGACTACAATTGTCTAATTGTGTATGTGCCTGGCAAAAAGAACGTAATTGCCAACTTTTGGTCAAGATTGTCCATTGATATGTATGAATGTGACCCTTCTGATTTGGAAGTTGAGCAAGTCGCTTTAGTTCACAATCAAGGTTTGTCTAATTTTGATGATAAAGAATGGTCGGATGGTTATAGACTTGATTCCATTTTACAACAATTATTGTTTTTTATTAATAAGGGGTAGCTTTGCAAAAACAAACTTCCTGAAGTATTAAGAGCCTTTTGGGAAGTCAGACAAGAACTGTCTATTACTAATGGTTCTGTTTTCAGAGGCGATAAAGTTGTTCTTCCTAACTCCTTGAGAATGAAAATTGTAAAACTTTGTCATGAGAAACACAGTGGCATTGTTAAAACTAACCAAAGGGTCAAGCAATGGTTTTGCTGGCCCGGCATTGATGTCCTAGTAGAAAGAGTGGTACGTGATCGTTTGCCTTGCTGCAATTCTGATAAATCCTTAGTAACTTTGAGGCCTATGTTAGGTGAGTCTTTTGTTCCCACCAAACTGTGGCACACTATTGCAATTGATATTATGGGTCCCATTGGTTTGGAAAGAAAGTATGTGATAGCACTCCTTGATACCTTCTCAAGGTGGCCTGTCATTAAAGTGGTGAAAAATTACTTCTGAAGAAATTTTGAAGTTTCTTGACAGAACCTTTATTGAAGAAGGTTTGCCTGCCCAAGTTATTTCAGATAACGGAGTTCAATTCTTGTCTAAAATGACCCAGGAATACTTCAAAAGAGCTGGTATTAAACACAGGACCACGTCTCGTTATAGTCCTTCTGGCAATGGTATGATCGAAAGATGTAATGGAGTTTTGAAGAATTCCATTCAAATGGCAGTTCAGAATGTGGATGTATAGAACCGCTTCTCATGATTCTTTGGAAGTTTCTCCTTTTGAAGTCATGAGAGGTTGTGGTGTAAGAACTAAGTGCAACCTTGAGTGGTTATTGGAAGCTGCTTCCAGCACGGTTCCTGTTGAAGTCATCAGGTCAATGATAGTTAACAAATGCAGCAAGTACCAAGAAACATACAACCAGAAACATAATACTAAAGAAATTCATGTTAAGGTTGGTTCTTGGGTCAGAGTCAAGAAACCTTGGAAAACAAGTAAAGGTGAAAGCCAATATTTCAAACCTTTAAGGGTTATCAAGGTTCTTAAAAATGCTGTCCAATTGTCTAATGGTAAGGTTTGGAATCTCAAAAGAGTAGCCATTTTTCACCCTGTCTTCAAGTTGGTCTAGCAAATCTTTCCCTCTTAGAACAACTCATTCTTCTGATCCTCATTCTGAGTGGGACATCATCGCAGAGAATAGTATGCCTGCCAATTCTGATGAAACTTGCGTTATTGATGATGCTAATTCTTCCAATGTCAACAATGATGTTACTGTTTCTGGCAGTGGTGTTGATGTTAATTTACCATCTAGTGAAGAACAAGAATTACCGTCTTATGGGGAACAAAGCAACATTAATGTAGACCTACCACGATGTGACAAATGCAGTTGTCATTAGCCCAAATGGATGTAGGATTATGTTTGTGGTGGTGTATCTTAGTTCTATTGTTTTGTTTAATAAGGATGAAGATGTGTTATGTTTTATTATTAGTTAAGTCAATGCATTTTGGTGATGTCAATGTGTTCTCGCTCCTCTGCCTTCTGCTCTCGCTCCACGCTTCCACGTCGGATTGTGTTCTAGCGCGTGGAGCTGTGGATGGTGAGCTGAGGGAAGAGAGCGGAGGTGTTTCTCTGATGTTCCGGAGCTTGTTGAAATAAAGCTTCATCAACAAAATTACTGTTCATTGATATGTTTTTCTAGTATCTTGCTCAGGAGAGGTAGCAATGAAATGGGGCAATATATTTTAAACTCCCTGCTAGCCATGCACAAACACCATCAAAGTTACACTAGCAAAAGATGGCTCTTCCAGCCCTCCAAGGAAGCCCTGATGAAGAAGCAGCAGTGTCACAAGAATGGTTAGAAGCACTGTACATGTGTCAATATAGCATAACATAGGGACGGGCCCAATAAAATATCATTAACATAGGGGGGGGCCCATAAATGTCATCAACATAGGGGGTAGGGCCCCACCAGTGCCAATAACATAGGGGTCAGGGCCCCACCAGTGCCATCAATGGCAGTATCATAACATAGGCACCTGTGGGGCAGGGACCCAACCACTGTCATTAACACAAGCGCCTGTGGGGTAGGGCCCACAAAAGGAGGTATCATAGCACTGGGTCTTGCGGGGCTGGGGCCCTACAAATGTGATTAACATGGGTGCCAGCAGAGCTGGTGCCCCCACAAAAAGTAGCTGTCAGAGCATTGGGTCCTGTGGGGCTAGGGCCCTACAAATGGAAACAATACAGGCGCCTACACAGCCGGTGCTCCACAAATGCCATTAACACAGGCGCCTACACAGCCAGGGCCACACAAACACCAGTAACAAGGCATAGCCGACTATGGGCTGGAACCTCACTTGCCCAAGGTCACTGTGCACTGATGAGGTGACCCCTCAAAGTGAACTTTAGGGGTACTTCGCCCCCCCGGTTTTGTGATAGCCACTGAGGTCGGCATGAGTAATTAAAGCTACCCTGGCTCCTCGCCTCGGAGTGCGGATCAATGCCGCAGACAGACAGGGGAGAACCCTGTTGTTTCCTGGCATTACCATCACGTGCCAGAACCGAGTACAGGGCCAGTACTGCTGGCAGCTGGTTCACAAGTTACAACAAACGGGTCGGACAGAAAAAGCACAGTGCGGGTCGTGCCACACATGGCCAACCCAAGACAACACCACACCTTTGGGGTGCTCAGAAAAAGAGGTACTCAGGGAGAAAAGCTGTTTAAAGAACTTTTACCAGCAGCACAAGTTTCCAGACACCGAAGAAAATAAAACTGGACAAATTCAAGGTAAAATGAAAAAGCTGTTAAATAACAAGAGAACCATAAAATGCACAGCGCTAAAAGTTACAATCTGGCAAACTGTCTACACTGCTCTGAAGCCCATAAAACACAGAGCAAGTTTCAAAACACGGCGAGCCTCGTGGATGGCAGATGACACTGCAGCAATCATTAACTAAACGTTAGCGGTTATAAAACCCTGTTGGACTTACCCGTTGAGTCAAACCTCATCTCGCCTGTGTCCAGTGCATTCAGCACCCGCCTGTACAACCTACTGCTTGGAAACGAGTACAGTGGAGACAGAGGGAGGAGGGAAACAGGGACCCAAAGAGGAGTGGTGGGGGTGGCCACACGGAGACAAGGAAGCACTGCAGCTGCCGCCCTGCGTGCCGCTGCTCGCTCCCGCAGCAAAATGCTGTGGGAGTGAACCTTTTCAGAAGAGGTGGGACATGCACTCACCTTTAGCCATTTGCAGGCTACGATTAGAAAAATACACACGCAAAAGCCAACCCAATGCGTGGGAGGGAGTCAGACCCAGACAGAGTAGTTACAAGAAACTTTGCAGTTCAGCGCATGCGCGCTGCGCTAGGCTTGACCGAAAAACAGCTATATACATTGATGTTTATACATTGCACAGGACAATTGCAGTAAGTCATCCAAATTCGCAATGAATACATACATATCAATGCATGCTTAGTCATAAGAGAAACAGTTTTTTATCTCTATTCCTTTTTTTTGGAAAATTCTAATTTATAGTAAATAAATTAGAGGACAACTTACTAAAATTGTCTTGTGCATGTAGAAACATCATTGTATATACTTGTTTTTATACATAAGAAATGAAGAAAAAATAATTTTCTATAAATATTAAATAGGAGATAAAATAAATAATTGAATAGTATTTACATGTATCATTTTGATTGTTTGTCTGCATACTTGCTTAAATGTTATTTATGTTCTAGATCTTTCAGCCTGTGTTTAGCGCATCACTGCCCTGCCCAGGCACCTTTTTCTTTATTATATTTTCCCTGTTATGTGCAAGTTTATCTTGGAAACGGGGCCCCTGTACTTTCAAAGATGCAGGGTAACAACCACTCGTCAAACGTCATTTGCCTAATTTCAATAGACCAGTTGACTAGAAAATATATTGCTATTTCTTTTACATTTATTTATAAACAATGCATATGCAGCCAGATTCCTTTGTGAATTCAAATATTGTTTAACATGTAGAGTTTGGTGACTGAAGCCCAAGAATGTAGCCAGGCTTTTACCTTCTGAAAGAGATTGAGTAATAATATGTCTCTCAACACTGTACCTTGGTCATTCAGGAAGAGTATGTTCTTACTTCCAGTGCTTTATATGGGAAAAAATAAGTGCAGGTACTCACCAAATTGATTTGTGGACTAGGGGTGAGTTTGGGGGCAGGGGTATGGGTGGTGCTAAGGGGCGTGCCCAGGATCACATATTTAATTTTATTGAGATTTTCTTGGTGTGCAAATGTGCATAATGATACAGGAGCCTTCCTTTTTTCTTTATTATCACATATATATTCAAATACACAAGTTCAGGATGTATGCTGTACAGTCAAATCTTGTGTGAGATTTAATGCACTATAATGTTGCTTCATTTATAAAACAAAATAGGCTATATATAATGTATACATGAGAACTGACTTGCTTCTTAGTTCACTAGGGGCATTGTGGTCATGGTGGGATCTCAAAAGTTTCTAACTTCACTATCACTTTTAATAAACTCCTCTCAATGCGAGATATAATCTTATGTACCAAGGTAAAATGCTTCCACATGTTAAAGAATACACTTTTTATTTCAATTTCAATGTTTTCAAGGCTCGATTTATGTAAGGGCTCTTCAAGCCAAGCCGGACTCTTGATTCGACTCTGACTTGCTATCCTTGTTGGTTTGTCCACCTCTGCCTCTCCCAGAGCCACTCCATTAACCCTAGAGAAAATGGCATCTTTAAAACAAAATACAGTTGTGTTGAGACACTGCAGAAGAATCATATCTGCACTGCACTTTTACATGCGCTTCACGCCGGACTGTGGTAATGCAAGGCTTTTCGGGATGGAAGCTATACATCTGCTGTGCTGAGCACTGCAGACAACACTCATGCATGCAAAATCACGCACAGTGACACACGACCACTTATGCACAATGAAGCTTGAGAAAATATTCCTGCTTTAAAATAGTGAACCTGATTATCATTGTCAACATTTGGTAATGGAGGAGCGGGCTTCATTGATGGCTAATTTGCCTTTACTCTCTGAATCCAGTCTTCTACTGGCAACGACCCATTTCAACAGTCAACTGCATTCAATACTTTTGTTTTTAGAAATGGTTGCATTCGCTGGCCTCGCATTACAAAACCCTCTCTGCCTCAGTGTCTCTGTCACCACCTCTTCCCTACAATCTTGCTCCAGACAAGTGTTGGCATACTCCAATACTAGCGTGTCACTTGGGGGGTACCGGGGGGACGGGGGGGCTGATTCTTCCAGCTATCAGGAGAGTGGAGCTGCAGGGGCTCTAAGAAGGGGTGAAAGTACAAAAAACCCTCGTTAGCGAGTCAATGGTCTTTTAAAGACCTGTGAAGTACTTGGTGCGGCTGATGGTGTGCCCAGGAAGCTGCCTCAGCCCGGTTTGACACACACGAGGGGGGTGGGGGCTAAGCCCTTTGATCCCAATGGGCGTTGCGTACCTGGGTCTGCTGCCGAATTAGCACAGTGTAAGTTATCAATAGATTATCAGAGTGCTGCACGAAAACAGGATGGCTCGTTGTCAGCTGTGTTGCTCTTCTTTCAGCACATAACCATTTCCTCCCTGCATTGCTGCCCCTTGAGTACCGGTACTCTGTTTAGCCAAGGAGAAGTTCCGGTACTCAAGGGCAGAAAATTCAGAAGTGCCGGTACTTAGTACCGGTGACTACCGGCCCATTTAAAGCACTGCTTACTTCTTCCTTATTAAACTAGCTGCAAGGCCCGGGCTTGCACGTTTGTGTCGAACTTTTTCTATCTTCCATCTGTGTGAAGAAGTCTGCGGCAGGTGTGGGTCTGTTTTTGTTATGTGTTCCTGACAGAGGAGAGGTATTTATATGCACTTATGCTGTCTGAAGACAAGCGCTAACAGTGCAGCTTGTGTGTTTGTCTGTATTTCAGTGGCTGTGTCTTACCAGTTTAAAGCTGGCTGTAAATCTGGCATATGAGCACGGCTGGACTGGGAATAGAAACCAGCCCTGGTAATTCCGCTTAACCGGCCCGACAGGTGGTGGGGGACTCTTAGGGTGCTAGCATCAAGCACTGCTGCAAAACCACACCCCAGTAACAAAACCGGCTCCGGTGTGTCAAAAACCAGCCACCACCTTTCCGGGCCCATGAAGAAAATGCCCGGTGCCTGCTACGGCCAGTCTAGCCCTGTGTGTGAGCAGGGCTAAAGATGCAGTAGGTAGAAACTGCTTTTCCAACAGTATTGACAAGTTGCACAATAGTATTTGTAAGGCTTTTTGCTCTTATCATTGTGGCTGCAGTGACAACTTCGCAATATTACGGATACGCCGGCTGGTGTTCCCCATTAACCAGGATTTTAAAAAGGAGATGAAAACATTTTTATTCAGATTCAGAACTATATATACACTAATGGGACATACTATATTCTAACCACAGATACTAAATTGCTGCAAACACCGCCATGATCCTGAATAAGACTTAAATCAGAGCCACTGGGATTATTTAGAAAAGGAGGACCAGATTATGTGCTACTGTTGACTTGACTAAGTGACAAGAAAAGTTAAATAAGTAAGTATAATGTGTAAAATCTTCTGTAAAATTATTTTAACCAGAATCCAAAACTGGATTAAGGAATATAATGTTTTGTCAAATTTACAGCCAGGATTTAGGGCCCCCACAAGTACCACTGACCACGTTTTTAGATTTTTTTTGTTAATATGGAAGGAAGTGACCATTAGAGGGGGCCACTTGTATGTTGTATTTGTGGACCTAAAAACGGCCTTGGATTCTATAGATCGGACCCAACTCTGGCGAGCCCTGAGTGAATTAGGACTCCCATCTTACATACTTAAAATCCTGATTCAGTTACACCACGACACATACGCTAAGGTCAGGTGGAACTCCGATGGTAGTCTCACAAATGACATATCGGTCCGGAAAGGTGTTCACCAAGGTTGGGTCCTTTCCCCAAAATGATTTACCCTCTACATTAATAGCCTAATAGGAGAGCTGTATAATTGTGGTGGCGACCCCCCGAAACTGGCATGCAGCGTAGTTCCCTGCCTGCTTTTTGCAGACAACACACTACTCATTGCTAGAACACCTAGAGGGATTCAAAACCTTTTGAATAAATTTGATAACGCCTGCAAAGAGAGGGGTTTAGAAATAAACTGCTCCAAAACCAAGTACATGACTTTTAATCCCTATAAATCCCATAAGGGTAAACTCATGCTGGGCATGCACACCCTTGAGCAGGTCAAGTCTTTTGATTATCTGGGAGTACGCATCAGCGATAGGCTGGTATGGACACCGCAAATAGAAAAGAGCACAATGACCCTCCAGCATGCCGATTGTGCAACAGTCTGAAGGGCCAGGGCGTCTCCCTACCGGCCAATGTCGCCTGTTTTAGAACTTCACAGGGCAAAAGGCCTAGGAGCAGCCCTCTATGGGGCTGAGTTATGGGGGCTGGAAAATTTGTCGGACTTAACACTTGCCGAAAATACATTTATTAGAGCTATCCTGACCTTGCCCGTGAATACTCCCCTCCTGCCGTTAAGACTTGATCTTGGTTAAAAACCTATAGACAACTTTGCACTACTGTTCTGGATTAGGGCATGGACTAGTGACATACAGGTCCCGGTGTAGGAGGCCCTGGGCGAGCTGATTGCCCTGCACAAACAAACAGGTCGCATTAAGTGGTTTAACAAGATCAAGGCATGGTTTCTAAAACTAGGGCTGGGGTATATCTGGGAGGAGCCAGGATCCATTACAAAATCAACAGTTCCCCTTCTCAAAAAAAGGTACTGGGAGTTTATGGACTCTCAAAGTCTAGAATGTATTGCACATGGCACTTTAACCGCGAGTTTTTAAATATTAAAGGAGGGTTTGGTTTTGAAATGTTTCTGGATGACATCGAACCCCCCCAGGCAAGAGCCCTGTATATTCAATTCAGATATGGAGTGCTCCCCTTAAATGCAAGAAGTACCTGGGAAATATGTTTGTTGCTCCACTGTGTCCTACATGTCACACTTTTCCTGAGACCCTTGATCATTTCCTCTTTTGTTGTCCATCCTATGTTGACCTCAGGAAAACCTGGATAACTCCAGTCTGCCGCTTATTATCTTTTAATCGCCCCAGTGAAGCTTTACGTATTTTTAGATCAGATACCACAAGGTGGCTTGTGTTTGCTATCTCGAAATTTCTGGTTTTTGCCTGGTGGAAGAGGTAAAAAATGGTTAAAACTGCATCTGAGAATTTATCCTGCTAATTTACCCTAATCTGGTTTCAGGGTATGAATTTATGTATTCTACATTCATATCGGAAGAAGTGAAAGTTTGTTTTATCATATGGATTTTTTAAAGAAATATTTTATTGTAATTTTAACTGTTTTTATGCTCATGAATTGTTTTAATGATATGAATGGTCATATTGTTGACCGAATAAAGAAATACATAAGTATAATGTGGCACATTCACATGCAGTATTATTCTTTACTTTGTCTTTTAAACACACATTAATACTATCAGGGCAGACGTTTCAACTCAAAGGTGCCAGGTTAATAGCTTGAATCTAGCAATCAGCAACTGAAACATGGCCAGTTAATCTTTGCAAATAGTCTGCCACTGGACAGCCCAATGCTGGACTCTTTTTTGTAACCTTTGGTCCTTTATGGCTAGAAAAAAAATTTGAGATGTGCAAATTAAGTTACACAAAAGGGTAAACCCAGACAAGTCCTGGGACGAGGGTAGAGTACAGTACAGAAAGGGAGTGGTCCCAGTCTTACAATTCAAAAAAACACGTAATTAAATGCCAGCCGGTATTAATTCAAATTACACAACACAATAAAGTGATCAATATTATTTAATCATATTGAGCATCAGAATAAATCTGGGACAGAGTATTATATCAAGTGCCCCATGAAGTGGGGGAAAGAAAGGGGAAATAGTAGGGTGCGCTTTGTGTGGATTGTGTGAGTGAAAGAGAAAGGTAGTGACATCAAATACATTACAGTTAGAGCCGGCTTCACTCGGCTAAACAATAATCATGGAGACATGTAAAAGGCCATTATTTGCAATACACTATCACAGTGAAGCAAGCACTGTTGATCAAACTGGCATAGGGCAGTGATGTAGTCGATGTTTCGTAATTACTTTGTATAAATCACAAACCTTTACTGTTAGTGATGCAAGTGACCTCAAACACAGAAAGACTAGCAGAAACAAAAAAAAGAAGCATAGTACCCACCAGTAAAGCAATGAAATCGGTGTGTCGGAGTTCAGTATTTGGATTAAGAACAGGGGGAAGAGCTGCGTACCTTCTTATTTTAGGGTCAGTGTATGTCTGGACTTTAATATGTGGACATCTTGAAACCTGGAAGACCTTGCAACTCTGGGTCAGTGGTTCCACATTATGGTGGTACTGGCTCTGCAGATGACGAAATGAGACGGGCAGCCAGTTGCCTGATCATAGTGACAAAAGATTAGAGCACACTGCTGAAATGGTTGGTGGCTATGAAGAGAGAGAACCCTAAGTTGTTGAGATAGTCTTTTTCTCCGCAGGGTTTGGACTTTGCAGTGCAGCGCAGAGATGGATTGAGCCACAGGAATTCTGTGGGCGTTCCCATCAGTTTTGTAATTCTGACCACCCAACCTCTACATGCTAAGGGTTGGTTCTGATTAGTCTGATCTGGGAGGGGTGTCTGTTAGGACAGAAATGTTCCTTGCGTGGTGACAGACGAATACCCCTGCCTTGAGTGCCCCAGCTGCAATGATATCTGGATTGCTGGTGCTGATTTTTGTTATCATTGAGCAACACAGATCTTGCATATGCACCATGACATAGGCCCATCTCACAGATTGAGGCCTTTTTGGGCAGGAAGTGGTGCCCAAAGTGCTATTCTCATGCTGGTGAAAGGCTACTGCCTAGGCCAAGAGTTAAGCAGCATGAGCGCGTGGAGGCAGCATACCATGTATTGATCAGTAGAAGTGAACAGCCCTTTTTAGGTCTCGGCTGGCGTTGGAGCGCGCATGCGCTCCTCGCCTCGAGACTTATAGTGATCAAGTCAGTTTTAGAAAAGGGCTTCAAGCCCCGTCCCTTATTCCCATTGGCTTGCGTCACCGTTTATGTTAAATGGTGCGCCACCATTGGGAATAAGGTGTCCAGGGTGCCTCCTTTTGGCTTTTTTGTCCGTCCCCTCCGGTGTGCCGTGAAGACTTTTCTTATCTGCTTGTTTATTTAACAAGCAGATAAGAAATGTCTTTACAACAGCTGTGAAGCAGGCACGGAGCTCGCAAGGGGTCACGGGGAGGACAAGGCAATGCAACACAAGTGATGTGCATTGAAGCAACTTTGTGGCTCCGGTTCAGTGCTGTGACTTGTGTGTGGGATGCATTCCCTTTTGTAGGCTTAAGGCGCGTGCAACATAAGTGATGTGCATTGAAGCGACTTCATGGCTCCGGTTTAGTGCTGTGAGGAGACGCCTTCACACACACTACTATTGCCAAACAAAATACCACTTCCGAGAGTTATTCTCCAGCACCACACCATTAGCTCCAAAAGACAGGCTACCGTCTCCCCGCACAATACGCTCACCTACACATTCACTCGACTGATGCTCACCTTCCTGAATTACCACCTACGTCACACGTTCTACTGAACTTCAGCCCTAGCACCCGACTGCCACTGCTAACCTCAGGGCCACCCTGCCGCCCCTGCCATGGTATTAGCGCCTCCGCGCTGCTACCGCCCATCACCGCAGCGCCACTGGTTCCACGCCATTATATTGTGTTATTTATTTGGTAGAATTAGGGACGTGAAATCAAAATAATTCATGTTGGCGCTGTGCTAAAACATTACATTTTTCTACCAGAATCGACATTTTTGGTTTTAACGACTGACGCAAAAGTGGAGCAAAATATACTCAAGGTAACTACTTCCGGGTGGATATCTCTATGCCACATGTAAAGTCTCTAAATGTTCTGTTCTTGCAAAGAGTTTAAACCATTATAAACTACTCCAAATGCCCGCCTGTCTCGGCGGTTGACTGCAATTATAACATGTGGAGGCGCCTATCGTTCGAGGACAGGCTCTTTGAGCGCTACAAGAAAGAAGGGCCCTAGAGATCGACTGGCGCAATGGTGATGTTGTGCAACTGAAACTATTTGTGTATAGCGGTTACTGGTCTGCACTGGCTGCAACTTCGTGGCGCTATGTAACATAAACTGGCTCTTGCCACATTAAACACTGTTAAACATTGCTGCCCCGGCCCGCTAAGGTTAATCGGGCAGTTATCTGCCCGCCCTCCCCCGCATCAATGACTTTTTGCATCACTGTCCTCGCGGGTTTAAAGCAGCCCACGGGGGTGTAAAGACTGAGGCGAGAGGTTCATGTGGGACGGGACAAGTTAAAAACAGTAAAGGTCCCTACCAACTCCTACATTCACCCCCTTAACGGTGGAAGGGAAAACAGTGTTTCTACAGAATGTACAATAGCCCCCAAAGGTTATACAAGTCAGTGATGCAGTCTCATTTACATCTTTACTTGTTCTACCTCACTTGGGTGTAGTATAAGCAGGAGTATTTACTACCGTCCCAAGATTTTTTTTATCGATTCATTTTGTTATCCAGCTTGAGTCTTGTGCAGCGCGTCATTCAAGATGAGCTCCTTATTACGGTCAGATGGCGGAGGGGGTTCTGGCACAATTGAGCGCTCCAAAGTTGAGTGCGAAAGCAGTGTGAGTTTCACTCTCATGAAGGTGTTCAGAAAACACACTCATCCAAGCTGTGGCCTCTCTGCAGAGCACAGAACGAAGGTCATATTTGCGGGCGATTGCCGGGAATTAGGCAGGAGCTGCTGCGGTGGTTACGTGCTGGGCTACAGGCAGGCCACAGACACTGCAGAAACGGCTTATTTACGAGTTGTATATAACGCACATGCACCAGTCGATGTTCAGGCGCTTTACATAACCGAGCAAGTGCAAAATAATAATAATGTGCAAAACTGAAAAAAGGAACTTGGGTTAAAAAACACCACTCGGGCCTACATCGGTTGTAACACCATGTGCCGTGCAGCGCGTGACAGCTCACACGGAGGCAAGACATGCACCAAATTCATGCATTGTTGTGTCTCCTGCCTTGGGGTGCGCCAGAGTTTCATCGAGGTCAGGGTGCATCATCCCTTTATGCCGTAAGTGCAGGTCTGCATTTGGGAAAAGTGCATCAGGCCAAGACCTACTCTGAGGACACCTAAATGAGCATTGGTACAAACAAGCAGGCCTTTCAGCTTGAGTGCTCCCTTTCACTTATTGTCTTGGAAAACATTACCCAGATGTGGACTACAAGATACAGACAGCTGCGGTTGGTTAAATAAGAGGGTGTGGCTTGATGCAGGTACAACCACGTTGAGTGTGTGGTAGCAAGTAGCGAAACAGTGTCTCTGATCTCAGCTTCGCTCTCCATTTGCTTGTGCTCATTTAGTCCGCCAATCGCCCTAAAAATTATAAAACCTATGTTATGATTGGAAATTCCCTGCTAGGGGAAAGGAGGTGAGGAGAGGCGGGGATTCCCGGGCGGGGCAGGAGCTCTCAGCCAGCTGAGCTGCTGCCAGGGGGCACGGAGGACGCCACCCGCAGGCCTGGCTGTGCTTCTGGGATTGCACCATGTACGTACATTGTAGAACAATCTTTTACAATGCAATAGGTCTCGCATTTACGTGAGTTTTACCGATTGTCATTGTAAATGCTTTTTTAAAATACATTGGATCATGGTGCCCGCGCAGCTTATTGTGTGCAGTTCGCCAACTCGTTTTTGTTTTTACATGTGGAATCATGGCGGCCGGCAGCCGTGCGTCTTATTGTGCGCAGCTCTCCAACTCGTTGTTACATCAAGGCGGCTGCGTGTCTTGAGAGGAGAAGGAATGTTGAGATCCAGTCCCCTCTGTGAATCCTTACTCGGGACCAACTGCTGCCGTTCACAGCGCCACATCGCTGTTTCTTTTTCCACTTTACGCCCACAAACAGGCACACACGAAACACACAAACACCCTTCGCTCTCACTAGTCCTTCGGTATCTCTGGCACTGCCCTTGTGACATCAGGTCCCGGGAATCGTGGACAGAGTAGAGGGGATCAGAACTCCCTGTAGTTTCAACACCTTGCCGACCCCCCTCCACCCCATCACCCTTTCAGAACAAAAACAAAGGATGTTATTGAGGGGTTAAAGGTAACACTACGATTCAGCCCTGCAATGTCATTTGGGGGTCAAAGGGCATGTAATGTCACCTGTTATGACTTGAACTTGGTCAGTCAAAATACATGCAATTCACTGGGTCCGTGCTTTAAAAGGGTGTTCAACACAGGTCCAGGAAGGCTAGGTCCTGCATGGTGTTTTCCGGATAACCGCTGCCTACGTAAATTGTTTTGATTTACATTATTTCTATGTACATCACGTAAGTATGTCTAATGTGGACATCCTGAGCATCATGCAGGGGTCTGGCTGCCTTGCACCTAGGTCGACCCTCACAGGTTTACTTCCAATTAACAACATACTGAATAAGTGCTGCTGAAGTCTCAATGTCATCGCGTCCAACAACACTCAAATCATTCACATCACTATAGGCACACCCATATACTGGGAGGTAGAGTGCCAGAACCGTACGGAAAACGACACTCCAGACAGCGCTACAAGGCCATAGGAAATTGTGGATGTGCGCAACACAGAGCTTTAAACCAGTGTCTACTCACAGATACCAAGTGCATGTATTTTTTAAATTTTAAGGGAAAAGTCCCTGTACTTCTCTGTGCAGGGGTGCACATATAGTGACTAGCGAGTTCCTGCACTTTTGTATTCCAAGCACCTCATAATTCATAACGATCGTCCACATACCAACAACAAGCATTGAAATGCAATAAGTCTCACCTTTGATTAAGTTAAAGCCATTTGCTTTGGTAATTGTGTTGTATAGCAAAGCAAATGGCTTTAACTTAATCAAAGGCGAGACCTATTGCGTTTGAAATGCTTGCTACTAGTGTCACTGGAGTGAAACCTACAGGCTCACTTACATAAAGTTCCACTGTTGTGTGCTTAACTCACCCTTCTTCTTGTTCAGTTAGTATGTACTGCTGTGCAGTGCCTGTATGTATGTATGCTGAGCATGTGCTGGGTGGATGTATGCCTGTGAATGGTAGAATATATGGAAAATTATGGATTCCACTTTGGGAGACTCTGGGATGACTAGAGGAGTGAGAGGAGGAAAAGAAGAATCCCCCTAGACAGATGTGTGGATTGCTGCATTCCTGTGAGGTGGGAGGGACACATACTGGTAGAAGAAATGCCAGACTCTTTAGGATGCCTCAAAGGGTGCTCTTTGAATTAGAGAGAGGACACTGGGACACATCTCAGGATGGAGAAGGGGCTGATAAGAGAATCATAAAGAATAGGGCTGAAAACCCTGAAGAAACCTTTTGATGCACATATGACTGTGGCTGACATCCAGGTGGGAAGCTCTAGTCACTCCCTCGGCCTGTCTTGTGGAGCTATCAGATTTGGAGTCACTCCTGCTGTGACAGACTGTTTTCTGGAGGAAGGGCGGGGAGAGGAGAGGGCAGTTCAAAAGGCCATAGACCCCCAACACAAACTTCAAAGACTCAGACCCAAAATCACACTTGTTATCTGGAAATAGACTTTAAGATGGGGGGCTGGAGGCCCCCAAATTTGTCAACTGTCAGGCAGCCAGGCGGGCTGTATGAGCCCGAGAAGCTCTGCAAAATGCCTGCCTCTAACCAAGGCAAGAGACTAAGGCTTGCCAGTCTCCCAGCTGGTTGAGGGGACATCACCCAGGCTCATCAAATACCACCTGTCCCTGGAACCTGTGGCACAAGTGCCTACCCACCAGCTTGTCAAGACCAGTGTGTCCTGTGAGGAAGAGGAGAGCAATGGAGGGAGCAAGGTCCAGTAGGGGATTAGAACGAGTGAATTCCTGCAGCGAGGTGTGAGGAGACGGCTGCTGCACTGATCAGGTTATCGCCTGTGTGCAGGGTGAAGACGGCAACCTCGTATGCTGGGGAAGGGGCACCAAGGCACAGTGAAGTTATCTGTGGTCAGCATCACTGCCAAGCCTATCAGGCCTTAGCCCATGCACGGAGTGAAGTCTCCGACCCGAATGCCAGATGGGGCTGCTGTGGATATAAGTGCCGTGCCGATCGAGCCATTGCTCATGTGCGCAGTAAGGGTGGGGACTCTGTATGCCATTTTGGGCCACCAGAAATGACAAGGACTGTCACCAAGCTGAAGCCACTTTCATCAGGAGAGGCCACCGCAGTAACTGCTGCATACCCGAGCCCCAGCTGAGGACAAAACTAGAGCAACCTACTGCCCACATGTGTACAATCTCACTGGAGGAAGAGCCGTGCACACCCAGCTGCTGTCCTGGTCGAGCCACGAGTGATACTCACCAACAGCAGATTCTGCCGCTCACCGTGGAGACTCCATTTGCATCACCATATCAGGACCTGGTAAGAAACCCCTGGGGGATCTTGTTCTACTACAATAGCGCTTCAGGTGCTGGAGCACCTTTTACTTTTATCAGAGTCAGAATGGGACTCACAAGACTTGGACTACTAATGGGGCCTAACCTGGATGTTGCTGATAGTAAATGGGAAAAAGCCACTACTGCTAGTGAGAGATAAGTTAGACTTATGTGCCTCCCTATTTCACTCTAGAGCCTCAGGGGGCTATGTGCATTGTTTGTGACTACCATATTTCACTTTGTGTTCATATATAAATGCTACTTTTGTCATAAAAGAAAGTATTTGACTAGACAATCATTTATTGCGGCTATTGACCATAATTTGAGTTGTGAGCCTCTGTTCAACCTCTGGTATCGACCTCCCATCTGTTACTTGATCCAGTTGGTCAGTGCCCATAGTAGATCAGGTCCTGGAACATCGTGAGTAATAGGCCTTAACATCCACAGGTGGACCCAGTAGCTCTTACTTGCGCAGTGGTTCTCTGACCGGGGTTCAGACACCTGCACTTGCAGATGTTGTTTCTGGTCTGTGATGAAGGGAAGGATGGATTTCAGCACAAGGTTAACAGCAAAAGAGCCTATCAGAGCCTCTGAAGGCTTGTCCCTAGCCACATTCTAGAAACACCAGAGCAGGAACTCCCCAGGCCTATATCAATGTTTTGTGCTTCTGTCAGCTGGAATGGCTCTTCACTTGTGTACGGTTCCTGACAATTGGCCAGCAGGCCACCACCAACTGTGAATCAGTGCATCTAAAGTTTGAAAGCCCAGCCAACAAGGTTGGGGCCCCAGCTCCCTCTTCAGAGGGGTTTCTGGGAATAACAAATCTTGCCTTCCTTTCAGAATCTACTTGGTTCCTAGTGCTTCTGAGATACCATGGATGTGGATACTCCCGTCTGAGGTGATCTCAGAATCAGGGATCCCATGAACTCAGCCAAAAAAAGGTAAAAATACAGGAACCCCTTAGAACAATAACATAAAAGTATGAATTGGAACAGTTTACTTTTAGTTAGAAACTTATGTCCTCACCATACCCTAGACTGTTCTGCCAGTTCTAGTTTACCTCGTGGAGTTTGTGACAAGCAGGTGAGGTTGTTTTCCCTTTACTCAAGTATATCAAGTGTTTTCCAGGTATACTGCCAGTCGTATTGAGAGAACTTGTCTTCACCCTGCCCTGCAGGCAGTTAGATGCATTGCTTTTCAAAGAACCGGAGACATACAATTTCAAATGCGTCATATACAATTTCAAATGTGTCATACTTTTGTTGAGTTTCATTTTGCAAAATTGACCATCACTTGGTTCAGACTGCTAGTGGAATGCATTCTGCAAGGGGATGAATATTGCAGATCGCCTGAGTTTTCAGGAAGGTGTGCCTGTCGGTCACTTCGCTGGTGTGTGCTGTTAGAGACCTCATCCATTCCAATAGGCCCTTCAAGCAGCCCTCAAGGACAAAGTGGTCGATTACGATGTCATTCGGAAAGCATTCCGACCAAATCGGTCTCGGAATGGTTTCTGACCGAATCGGATTCGGAGAGTCCGACTGACCAATTACGATGCTTTTGGATACCATTCTGTTGGACTCCCATTGACTTCAATGGGTGCCTGTGTTCCGACCGAATACACAGGCTCCCACTGAAGAAAGGGGTGGGTGGGGAAAATTGTGCAACCTGTGGTGGGCACCCCTTGGTGCCTGCCACACTGTGCATGGTCTGAAAGGGGGTCCCTTGGGTGCCCCCACAGACCCCATTCGGAAGGCTCCAGGTGAAGGAGGGCCTGCTAGGGGCCCAAAAAGTCAGATTCCCGCAGCCGATCTGTGTCGGAACAACCGATTTGAAAAGGGGGTCCGAATCTGATATCGTAATTTGACATTCTCGGTCAGAAACGGCCCATAGACCTATATGAGTTGTCTCTGAACGACACGGTTCCTCTGAATACCATCTGGAACCGACTCGGAAAGTCTGACCACTTTCCGAACATCGTAATCGGTCGTTCAGAAAGCCTTCCGAATCGGTTGGAAAGACAGGTTCCAAATCGGATTTGGAAGACCTGAATCTGATTCGGAGCCTTTCAGAACTACATAGTAATCGACCCCAAAGTGTAACAACCTAAGCACAGTCCTGGTGTTGCTGAGCAGTGCTTAATTTGAGACAGTGGTTGCAGCTGGGGACCAGAAGCACTCATTTTGTGGGACCACACTTAATTTTTCTCAACAGGCCATTCATTCTCTATAGCAAGAGAGAGAACAACATAAAATGGCGAACAGAGGAGGAAGATGGAAAAACAGATACAAAGGAGGGATAAAAAGAGCTTTCAAAACTAAGATGGCGAGGTAGACATGTAAGGAAGTGGATGAAAGAGACGTGAGGCATGATCAAGTGTGCATAGGTTTGGTATTCAGCACCAGCAACCTCTGTAGCGTCAGCCACAGAACTTTCAATAACACTTTGGACCCGGTTCGCATTCTTTTACATATATGAAGGACTGCTGATGAGAACTCTATACTTCTCTTAAAAATACATCCTCTGTGGCAGGGCTGCCAAGTACACAAAAGCATTCGGACGGGATTAACATAGGGGCATTAGGGCTCCCTCTGTATATAAACAGCAGCCAGGATTGGTTTCGGGATGCCACATTCTTTAATATGGTCCCAGAAGAACTTTTAAAGAGGCAGAGGTATGCAAAGAGAGCCGTGTTTCTATCAACAAACGAACATTTTAAAAGGCAACTGATTTGTTTTTAAAGAATCGTTCTTTCACACCCTACTCAGTGACTAATTGGTAAAAAAGAAAATTTTAAAACAGGAAAACATAAGGGCTGAGGTCTAAACTTTAAACTTTGATGGAAAGCCATGCCCTCTTCCACTACGGTCCGGCTCTCCTTCTCAGAGGGACTTGAGGAGATTTGCTCACAGCTTAAGTGACAGCCTGCCCACTCTTCGTCGCCAACTTTTATGGCACAAACACGTTTTCTGTAGCTGGTTCCTATCCCAGTTGAATATTAAGGGGATAATGCGAGGAGTTAATCAAGTTCAGGGCCGGACTGGCCATAGCTAGCACTGGGCATTTCCCCGGTGGTCCACCAGGGTGGGGGCTGGTTTTGGGACCCTGGGGGGCTGTTTTTGTTACAGGGCCATTTTTGCAGCATAGCTGCAATATCACCTCCTGTGACAAACATCGGCCGAAACCGGCCCTGCCAAACAGCTCGGCCGCACCCCCAAACGCCCCCCCCCTCCCCTCCCGAGGGCCGGCCCAGCACTTTGCCAGGGCCGGATTTTGTTCCTAGTTCGGCCCTGACCAAGTTAATAGGACCAACGAATTGTACAAATAAATCCTGTTTTTAGCTATTTGCACGAGTTTATGAATGTGAGGACTTCCATGTGATTTAAAGATGATGGTTGGGAAGACTTTTATTGTAAAGCACGGTTTGATAAGATCTTTTTAAAAAGATTGTCTCGGTTTTTGATCTTTGCTTTATTTTTGTCCATGATTTTTGTTAATCAAACAAACTAGTTGTTGGCCTTCCAGAATTTCATGCTGCGTCATCAGTGTAGCGGTGTAAGGGGAGTCGAGCTGCCCTCTCGTTGCTTCAGGCTCCTATTTGCCATATGCAGCTTGCCAGGCAAGTATCTGCAGGCCGAAGGCTGTGGCGCCTTGCCGCTTCAAGTGAAGGTAGCGGTAGAATAGCTATGGCCTAAAGCAGTACCGAAGTGCAGTAGTGTGCAAGTTCCAATGAGCTAACGGATTGCCCAAATACATCAGATGAGTAAAATAGTAATTGCTTACAGCACTATCAATCAATAACCTACATTGGTAGTGTGGGGGGGTGTTCTGACCTCGCCCCGTAAAGGTAGTAATGCCCAATCTGCTTTTCCCCGCCTGCACTAACTTAATTTAATGCTCGTGAAGCCCAGCAGACACCTCAGGGGCTTCACTTTAATTGCATCTCTCCGCTTCTGAACTTCTGGTCAGGTATAGTTGCATCTGGGAGCTTGGTGGTGGAGGAATAGAAATACCTAAATATGTACTAAAATGTAAACAACAAAAAAAAAAAAAAAATATATATATATATATATAATCTGTCTCGAAGGTTGCGCTGGTCGCACAGCGTTTGGGAGCCCACCGCTCCATCTGGGGAGGCGCAGACTCTCTCCGCTTATGTCTGTTAGGGCGGTTGGGTGGATGAAAACAGTCTCTTATAAATTCCAGGGGTAAGAGGGAGAAGCGGGGGGGGGAAGAGGCCCATTAATCAGATCGTGGGGGTGGGAGGGGGCCTAGGGTGGGCAGGAGGGGGGTCGCAATGCGATCTCTGACTTCAACAGATTGCCAATCTGCTCACTCACTCTCCACGTCATCCAACTCCCTGGAGTACTCCGCCTCCTCTGTCTCATTCAACCTGGTTTGACTGTCAGGGCTCCCATCTGTGTCTTCCTATGGGTGCTGCCATGCCTCCAACACCTCCGTCCATAATTCAGCAATCAAACGCCTTCTGATCCCCCAGGAATCCTCCCGAATCAGTGCCCTCTCTTCAGCTCTCACCCACATCGTAACATATTTTATCCATGTCTCCACTATCGGCCACCGTGATTTCCAGACCATCGCTACTCTCCTTCTGGCCAGCACTAAGGCCAAGTCCATGAATTTTGACCCTACTTTCCAATTCATGGGTCTATGAACCATTACCAAGAGGCACACCTCCACCGCAGCATGAGAGAATCCAGCCCAGTGCCAAGTGTGCGGACAACCAAGTCCCAGTATGGCTGTAGGGTGGGTACAACTCCAAGTCATATGACAGAAGTCTGCATCTAGAAACACACATCTGGTGCAGCCACTCTGCTCGCCACCATCTGTGACCTGGAGCCTGTGGGGCATTAAGTAGGTCATATGTACATAAGTGAATTGGGTATATTTCAGCCTTATATTTCTAGAGACCTTCTTAGGGTATGCTAGGACGCCATTCCACTCACGTTCTATAAAATCCTGCCCCAGCAACTCCTCCCATCTGCGCCAAGCGTCAAAAGGGGTTTACCAATCATTGCAGACAGAGAGCCATAGACCCACTTCACTAAGTGCCTCGCTGTGCCCAGGGACAGAAGTTGTAGAACAGCGTGTGGCTGTGGTTTATCGCACCCTCCAGCCCACAAATCTTGGAATATCTGCTTTAGAGCCTCATATGTCAAACACTGACTGAGTGATAGGTCATACTGGGGTACTAAGTTGTCCAGGTGGGGTAAAACTCCCATCTGGTAGCAGTCTCCACCGTTTCTAGACCGACATCCATCCAGGTTGACAGCTGTCCCACTGTGAAAAGGATGAAAGGGTACCCATGTGGAAGACAAACTAAAGGCAGGTTCGGGGCATAAAGCAGAGTACCCACCGTCCTGAGGGTGCAGCATCTCCAACATTTCAAGGCACTGTCAGCGACACTCCCAGGTCGGGGAGGGCAGGGCTGGGCAGATCAATTTACCTAATAGAGCGCTCTGATTTAGGGCTATGCCCAATTCGTCCTGTCTGGTGTCTTCCAGCCACTGGGATATCCATTGAAGCTGGTTGGATGCCAAGAAATACAGTTCAAAGTTTGGGGCGCCTAAGACTCCCTTTTTTACTGGGCATCGTAACACTTCCATTGATACTCTGTGGAGACCCCCATCCCATATCAATTACTTGAGTAAGTTCTCCAGCTGTCTAAACCAAGAGGCATGTATCCTCACTGGTAGGTTAGTAAAGAAGTACAACAATCTCTGGAGCATGACATCTAAGACACTGATATTCTGCTCATGATCGCTAGTTTCAACGATCTCCAAAAGGGGACACAGGTGCAGAGTGATTGGAGAGACCTCCCCAGATTACCCTCCAATTGATCCACCTGGGAGTAAAACAACTGAATGCCCAAGTATTTGAAAGTAGTGGGTAATCAGGACAGACCTAGGGGTATGTCCGGCAGCCGACTGCCATCCAAGACCACCGGGAACAGATAGGTCTTTGATTTGTTGACTTTGAGACCAGAAAGCTCCCCCAAAAGCCGAAGTGCATTCACGGAACCTGTCGGGCCATCGGCTAGGTACAATAAAAAGTCACTGGCATATAATGATATAATGTGCTTCCTGTCTTCCACTACCATCCCAGTGCCTGCCTCTTCTCTCAAAAATAACTCAGCCAAGGGCTCGTTAGCCCGTGTGAGGAGGAGGGGTGAGAGCAGGTACCTCTGTCTGGTGGCTCTGTGGACTCAATTTGTGCCCATTCTGACTCATGCTGCCAGTGCAACATAGAGCATCTTGACCCAACTAATCCATCGTTCCCCCAGTGGCGATTTGCCTCATAAATGTCATCAAGGAATCCCATCTCACTGGGAACAAACATCAACAAGGCCCCTTGTTGAGATTGAGCCTCTGGGTGGTAGAGGACATGATATAACCGTTGCAAATTGAGGGAGGTGCTGCAGGCCGGGATGAAGCCAGTCTGGCCTTCATGTACTAACACTGGCATACGGGGTAGCAGTTGAATGGCCAAGAACGTACTAAGGAGTTTAAAGTTCATGCTGAGTATGGACAGGGGTCGAAACGCCGTAACTGGGGCACCCTGGACTGTAGTCTTGGGAAGCAGGAGCACAACGACATCCTTGGTAGATTCAATTCAGGCAGGACTCCTCGTTCCAGGGAGTCTGCATATAATGCATCCAGCTTTGGGGTGAGGGAACCTGTGAAAGCTGAGTAAAACACAACCGTGAGTCCATCCATGCCTGGTGCTTCTCCTGTGGCCATCTCTTGGATGGCAACCCGAATCACTTGGACCATCACAGGACCATCCAGCTCTTCTTAAGCCCCTTGGGGGAGTTCTTGCAGAGGAAGCCCCTGTAATAAGGCATCTTGTAGTCCTGATAGTAGGTCCCTGGGGATTCGTATAATGATTTGTAGTATTCTCCAAAGGAGGCGTTAATGGCTCTGGGAGAGTCTTGCAGCAAATCGTCTCTGGACAGCAGCTGTGTGATTAGGGCCCTGCGAGACTCCAGTTTAAGAAGCGACGCTAGGAGCCTGCCCTGCCCGCCCTCCGCCTCATGCACTCTTGCAATGAATTGTTTGTAGTCATGGCATCTCAGGATTTCTAAAATAGTTTTGCATTATTCTTTCACCTCCCTAAGCATGGTTTATTGCGGTCTTGCTTGTCCCCAAGGCATTATCCAGTTTTTTGAGTTTGCCATCCAGTGTCTGGAGTTCCCCATTCAGTTCCCTCCGCACTCCATTCGAGTGGCCTAGACAATGACCCCGGACCATCACTTTAAAAGCTTCCCACTCAATCAGTCAAGAGGACGCATAGCCCTGATTTATGTCAAAGTATCCAGTTACAGCCTAGCCTAGGGAATCTTGAAAACATGCATCTTCAAGAGACACAGGATTAAGACACCACTTTGGAAAGTGTGTGCGATCCTTAAATCAGCCAAAAGCCCAACAGCAAGGGACTATGATCTAAGAGAGTGCACCCCATGTGCATAGTCCTGGTTGTATAATGACTGAGTTTATTGGAGCACACAACTTTTCCACTCGGGTGTGGAGTCTATGAATGTGGGAATAATAAGAGTAATCCCTGATTGCCCCATGTTGCGTCCTCCTGGCATCTGTTAGACCCTATCCATCTAGCCAGTCTCTGAGGCCCTCTGCCATCTTTTGGGCTGGCGCACCAGGCATCGGAGGAGTGGAGCGGTGCTGCATGACATTGGCCACACAAATAACCCCCCCCCAAAGTAATAGAGTTGAGACCAGTGGCTCTAGCAAGACCGAGAGCAAGCAGAAGCAGGCCACCTGGTCTTGACTGGGGGCATAAATGCTTCCTATCGTGATTTCTCTGCCCAGTAGCCTACCTTTGAATAAAACATAGCATCTCCCATATCTACGGTAGAGTGAATAAACTGGCATGGTGGTACCAGGCATATCCAGATAAGTGTACCCCGTGCAAAGGCTGAGTAGGAGGTCACATATAAATGACCTTGCCACCGATGTTTTAATTGTTTGACCTCACCCCCCCCCCCAAAGGGGAGTCTCTTGTAGCATAGCTACCTGCACTCACCTTTGTCACAAATATCTTAGTATAATATGGCGCTTTGATGCCGAACCCATTCCCTGGATATTCCAGGTCAGGAATGTTAAGGGTGTGACGGTGGTCTAGCATCTAGTCAAACATTGGGTATATCCCCCATGCACCCCCAGCTCCTCCCAGTGGCTGTCCCCATTACCACAGTCAATAGCGCAACCTCTGAGATAAATTGCAAAAAAATCAAACCATAAACACCCCAACCCAAGAGCAGTCCAGCAATGGCTGGCCATCCAAACCTGTAAAGTGAAAACATTATCATGAGAACTCCTCCACCAGTTTCCTTGTGGGGTAAGTCTATGTGGGTAGGCCATATAGTGAAAAAAAGTGTGGTCATGTTCTTATCCACGCCTACCCCTCAATCAGTGGTTACCTGGGCATTTAGAAGCACGTTCTACTGGCATCCACAATCCCCACGAGCCATGACCACATAGTTAACATAGCTAACAATAGGGGTGTGCTCTGATAAATACCAAGACCTAACATCAAACCATCACCCCCCCCCCCCCACCACAACTGAGAAAAATGCATTCCCAGATCCTCTGGCTGTTGGCCATCATATATGAAGTTCAGCCCTTGAAATCAGGCCATCCACTGATTTTGGAGTTACCACAGGAAAGGTGGCCCCGTCTGCCATGGAGTACCCAGATCCAGAGACCATCGATCTAGTATCTGAAGATGTTCTAGGCACCGAGTCAGTTCTCTGGGTCACTGCGATCTCGACCACCACCTGGAGAGCAAAAGCCCTCTCCTGCTCACTTTGTGATGGTGAAGACACCCTAGGGTTCTTTGCAGTCTCTTCCGGGCCTCATGCCAGGACACCCCCTCTCTAGGCCTGGCCCTCGGTAGTGCAGTTCCAGCTTTGTAAGACACCAACCCTTCCTATACCCCGGCAGGATCCTTACAGAAGTGGATAGTGCCCTCAAGCATGACCCTGAGCCTGGCAGGGAGCATCATAGAATATTGCAAATCCTCCTCAAGCCCTTTTTTACTCCCAGAAAGGAAGCACGCTTGGCATGTACTGCAGCTGTGAAGTCGGGGAACATTTAAACTTTGGCATTGCCCAAACTCCTTGCCACTTGAAAAATAATGTCTCTGTCCTTGTAATTTAGTAACCATGCCACAACAGGATGGGGTGGCTCGCCAGCTGCCAGTGGGCAGGCCGGCACCCTGTGTGTGCGTTCCAGGGCAAAGAAAGGGGTGAGTCGGTTCGGGATCACTTCGGCTGAGAGCCATCTCTCCATGTACGATACCATGTCGTCCCCCTCCGTGCCTTCAGACAATCCAATCACCCGAATTTTTTTCTAGTGGTTACGGCCTTCTGTGTCTTCTGCCCTTTGTTTTAAGATGTGTACCTTGTCTGCCAATTCATTCATCCGGCGAGACAACATGCAATGTTGCGGTTGCAGCTCTTCCATGGTATTCTCCACCTCTGTAACCTGGGGGTGCCAGTTTTCTGTGTTCTGTTTGAAAGAGAACTAGAGTCGTGGATATCTTGCTGGAGGGTGTCTGCTATTGCCACCAGTATCTTGTCTAAATGCAAATGATGGAGGCAAAAGGAATATCCGAACTCTCTTGGTCAGTAGTCAGGGTTGAGGGATCTCCCCCTGTCCAAGCTGGGCTCCGGCCGCCTTAGTCTTAGGTTTACCCATAGTGGCATGCTAGCAGCGACTTTTGTAAGAACAACAAGTTGGGTTTGGGTAGGTCACACTGAGGTCATTTCCTCAGGGGGGGAACAGACTCTCGCTCAAAGTATAGCAGAGTAAAATAAGTAAATCCTGAGAGGTATGATTGTTTGCCCAACCACAACTCACTGCTCTCACCCTCTTGGTACTGTCAATAAGGGAGTAAGGTCAATAGAACGCAGCCCTAGCGTACAGCTTACCAGGGCCACCTACACCACCAGCGAGGGCTCCTCCAGAATGGGAGAAGGGGGGGGGGGACAGTCTCCAGTTCACAGTAGGGGCTATGATAGGTCTTCAAGGGGGGCAGCGTGGGTGTGCCACTTCTGGTGGGTAAGCATGGTCTGTTACTCCCCGCTCTTACCCCGACACCACAATTATGCAAATGAGGACAGTGGGGTCAGGCCCAAGCCAGCCTCCCCACAGGGCATTAACCGGGTGCCCAAGCTGTCAGAGTTCTCAGTGGGCCCCAATTTTCATATTTGGTACCACTGCCTCAGGGGGGCCAACGAGGTCCCCCATGCCCTCCCTACTCCACTGACAAGCTTTGAACATGGACCGCCAACCGCACCCCAGCTCAGAACCCGGATTGCTTTATCACGTTGGGGAGAGGCCAACACGCCGGGTCTCCACTCCGACCCCCTGGGGTTTCAAGGACTCTCGATGGGACCTCACCAGGGCTAGCAAACTCACCCGGAGTCTTCACTGGGGACTGCTCCGGCCCGTCATGGTCTGTCTGCCAACCGGCTGGAGCCTCTCCATTAGGCCTCATCATCATCTTGGGAGCTGGCACCAGGCTCTGGTTTCAGCCATGATTATTGGCTCTGCCGTCATGTAGAGTGCTCCCTGATACAAGAATCAGCTGCCAGGGCTGCTGGGACTGTAATCCAGTTCGTGGGGAACTTTGCAGGTGCTCTGGACTGCGGATTGCCGAGGATATTGGTCAGGCCGGCATGAGCAACAGGCTCACGTGTCCACCATTGTCAGCCTTCAAGCTACTTCCCTCTAGCCCACATACTTTATTTTGAAATGCAATGATTCTCCACTTTGAGCCATTACATAGTATACAACAGTGAGTGAAGTTTCTGTTTTGCTCCTGTGATTGCTCTGCCTAATTATTCTGAAGGTGCAGCAGTCACTTTCCTCAAGTACATGGGAATATGCACGTAAAAAGGATACGAGTAATCTACGCTAGAGGTTGTACATTTTGTCCATGATCTAAATAGATGCTCATTGATGACTTTATTTGAAAAAGGCAAGCCTTTAGTGCAGCAAAGACATGATGTGCCATTGCGAAAAAGTTATTTAACAAAATCAGATGTAACATGAGCACTTCTAAAATCAATGTGATAATTGCTCAATGCGGTGTGCACACACAGTACTCAAAAGAATTCATGCAGAACGATCCTAAGACAAGAAGTCATTACAATAAAAACAACCAAGCAGGGAAAGACCCCATTACAGGGTGCAGTCCCACAATTAAGAATTTACAGTCACCTTTTTTGCGAACAGGTACTGCACAGCAAGAGTCAATCAATGAAAGATGTCCATAGCTTCTCAACCCATGTATCCATGAAAGAGTCATCATCAGGAAAAAGGCGGTAAGGACGGAGCACACTTCAAAAAATACTGGAGGACACAATAAGGGTGTGTCTGACTCCAGAGGAGGTCGAATAAGTCCTCACAAAGAAATGTATCTTTATAATGTAGTACCCGGACAGGCGCCATATTGAAACGGATCTGTCAATCGAATTTTCTGGAAATAGATAGCAACGAGAAAAGTAATTTGGGTGGTCGAGCTAATTGACCACTTGGAAGGTTTGAAGGATCAACCAAAAGGGATGTGGGAGAGCAAAGCCCACTGAGAGGTTACAACAGTTAACCGCTAAACGGTGGGTCTGGATCAAGTTGGGGAGAAAAGCTTTCCCAGATAACTTTCAAAGGTGTGGGGCAGCGTCTCCATGTTCAACCTGGGAGGGTTGAGGGAGGGGGTAGAACGGGTCATATTCTAACCATTAAAAAATGTCTGATATACTTGTGAGAGGATTCCCAAGTGTTTTCAAATCTGGATACTGTGTCTGACCAAAGAAGTTACAGCATAAGCCATATGTTAGTCCACCACAAAGAATTCAAGGATGAGCCCTTTTGCCTTCTAAGATTGCACAATCCTGAAGTGAGCAGTCATAAGTTTATGAGAAATCAACATGCTCACTAGATCGTACAATGTAAATAAATTATCTTCATCTATGTCAACCAGTAGCGGCTGCTGCTATAATATAGTGGTAGGGTGGGCGGAGGAGGGGCTTGGGTTTTAAAAATGAAATAAAAATACTTACCTGCTGCTCTGCTCCCTCTGCTGGCAGCCTCATTGCTCCTCTCGTCCTGGAGGTGGATGTGCTTCACTGCAAAGGCTCCCCGTCTAATCCAAGCGCTGCTTTCATGCTGTGCCTAGCATGAGAGAAGCACCTGGATAGGCCCGAGAGGACTGGTTTAATGCTTGCTCAGGCACAGAGGACCTGCTGCTTTTCTCCAACCCGGCTGTCCAAGACAGCTGAGTTAGAAAAACATAAGTGTGCATGTCAGTTTGGCCAGCCTAAAACAGCCAGCCAAACTGACATGCACACTTATAAGTGCCTACCACTCCTCCCTACTGCTGATGTGACGGTCTTCAGATGGCCCCGCCCCTGCCCTAAACTCGGCTGCCAATAAGGTAAGAAAAATAAAATCATGATAAAATTGTTTTATTATAATCTTATGTTTGAGTGGGGAGACACTCCTCCACCATAGTGGAGGAGCCGCCCCTGATGTCACCTAACTGAAAAATTAAAGGATCATATGGCAACAGAACAGATTTAACATCTTTGATATTTCTTTCCAGAATCCTTCTACTTTACTACATTTTTACACCATGTTAAAGTAACAATCATCATTCTCAATCTGACTGGTAATTTCCATCCGTAGATCTTCTTCCCATTGTAACATATAAGTGACATAAAACAATTTACAAGTATTAAATAAGATAGCGCCTAAATCTGTGATTTGTGAACAAATAAATTCTATTTTAGTGAGATCTTTATCCCTTTTTTGTGTCACTTTCTCTTGATTTGACCACTGTAGCAGGTGTGTCAGTCAAACGTTGCCCCCACTCTTCAAGTGCAATGATTCTAGGCATCTGTCTCTATGTTTCAAACTGCCTTGTAAGAAAAGATAGAATGTCATGAGCAAAAATATGTTTATTGATTACTCTGGTCTGTCATAAGCCAGTAACATCACCATTTATCATCAATTATTACACAAAGAGTATAACGTAAATGACAAACATCAGCCCTGACTAGTAGTACCTCTGACCAAGGTGATTGGTTTGTTAACTAAGGGTCTTTTTAGGTCTCGGCTAGCGAAGGCTGCGCTTGCGCAGTCTCGGCTAGCGAAGGCTGCGCTTGCGCAGTCTCGCTCGCAAGATTTAATGTTTTCTAGTACGGGGCTTGAACCCACCCCTCTTCTCCATTGGCTGGCTTCCTAAACGGAGGCCAGCCATTGAAGGAGAGGGGCGTTTGTCCATTTAAGCCCCGTCTTTTTCAGACTCATGCGTGTTTTTTACTTTCTTTCTCTCCTCTGGAATGTAAACTTTCCAGCCAATGGGAAGAGGAGAGAAAGAAAAACACGCCCCCGTTTCTCCGAGGCATTTCTGCTTGACCTCGGAGAAAGACGTCACTATCTCCCTTTCTTCCCCGCCATGTTTCCCCACGGACGTTCTGCAGAGCGCGCTTCTGCCGCGACAGTTTCATTATGCCGTTAGTCTTCGAGCTGTGACCTTTCCAACGGCCGCCCTCCTCTGTATATCTGGAGCTGTGGCTCTGGGTTACGAGTGAATTGTTCCTCATTATCTGTCGCCTCCAAAGCCTCTAATTGTTTACATGTAAGGTTGTTCCCCATTCTCCGCCCTCTGCTGCGTGTCTTTCTGTGGAGGCATTCCTCATTCCCGACAGCACTTCCGTGATCGCAGCTAGTATGAAGTTGCTGCGATCCGGCGGAGGAGGAGCGCTTCCTGGACGCTTTAATCTTTATTGCTCCCTCAGGCCGACTGCTGTGCTCTCGGTTCTGCTCCCAATGCCGCTGGGCCCCGACATCCAAACCTTCCTGCCTATGACACTTCCTCATGTCTGCCTGCTATGATGAAGATCTCCACGCCTCTCCTGTGCCGAGTACGGGGCTGCAGATTACTGCACCAGCCACTGCTTTGTGTAAGCAGCAGTGATGCACAATAGCTCATTCAGTTTTTAGCAGCACCATAGCTGGCAAATTCATGTGTCCTGGTTAATACAGCTTCAGCGCTGTAGCTGGCATGAGGCATCGCAGCCCCTCCCACTCCTCCTTCTGCCAGGTTTTATTCAGTGGGCCTTCGTGGCTGCCTCTGATGCGTACATGGCAGCGCACACTATGAACTAGCCTTGCACAAGGCCATAATATCGCCAATGTCCTTTTTCCACCGGATATTGCAACATGTTGGCAGTAATGAATTTCAGCGATATGGATGTTCTCGCCTGTAAGTACCTTTATTGAACTTGCACTGCATGTTGCGTCACAGGTCTGAATAATTGGGCGCGCTGGTTGCACTTTTTCAGTGCTGCGGTAATAATGATTGACGGGTAGATGTTGGTAAACAGTGTGCATAAGTGAATTGATTGATTACGTTTTGATTGCCTTGCGCTTTTTAGTTATACTAGAATCCCCCCCCCCCTTTCTGCATAATAATTATGCACATGTTGTACTGGCTATCTTTTGAAATAGTTCGCATCTAGAAGCCTTAATTCTGTAAAATATGACCCCACCTCAATTTTGAAAGTCATTTAAAACTGGCCTAGTGTCTAGCAAATGCAGGTGTGTGTGCGTGTGTGTAAATTATTTATTCCTTCTTCTTTAGTCCACACTTTCCCTATCCACATTTCTTAATCCAGTTGAAGCATCGTGCGGGAGGGCCGTAGGCATGCATGATGCTTTGGCCAGACGCCCGTGTTAAACGGTTTCCTTTTGGTAGCTGTTTCTGGACAGATGTTGCCTCTGTGTTCAGCACGAGGCGGAGCAGGTATCTGGTGCCCTAATCTCCAAACTTTTGACACAGTGTTTAGCAACTTTGTTTGTTAAAACTCTTTAAAAACTGTAGCAGAAGGTTAACCCGGCAACAGATTTGGAAACTCTTAAGAAAGAGAAGGAAATAGGCGATTGGTGGCCTAAAACTACTCCTTTGCTATTTTCGAACGTTTAGGTGATTTGTCATTAGGAGAAAGTACTGAGTATACATAGGGTGTTGTTATAGTTGAGGGATCACTTCTATTTTAGACCTTTTTCACCGTTATACATTAGAGGCAGTAATATTTAAACATGGCTCACTGGAAGTTTCTCTCTTTGCCATTGCTTTTTTTTTTTTTTTACACGCCACAGCTGTAGAAACCCAGAGGAAAAATAATAATTACGATGAACTCTTTCTGAATAGTTGTGTGTTTTAACTTCAAATTTCATCGATTCATTGGAACTCCATTCACCTCAACAGCAGTTTGCCTATATTAGTGCAAACCCCTGTAAAAGTATTTATTACACCTAAGGATGTAGGCATCCCATCTCCTCTCATTTTACATTGTGGGCTCTTGTTTGGCTATTTTAAATTGTGTAAGAAAAGTTGTTGAGATGGTCTCTGACCCCTACCTTTTCCTTTGAGAAGTTGGCTGCAGTGCTTGGTTTGTAAACTATAAACACCAACGTCATTTGCAATTATATAGATTTGTTTTGCCTGCTATTCTCATTTGGTTGTGATTGCGGTAAAACGCACTGCCGTCTTCTGTCTTATTGGATTTTAGATGCTGGGTGATAACATTCCACAGACTGGGTGGAGAAATAAAGAAAACAGGTGGTTTTGGTCTCTATCAATCACTGTTGAGAACATGAGCGTTTCCAATTATTTCTGTAGCCTAATTGCTTGGGCGGTCGATCTCTAATCTGGGGGACCAGGTTCGAGTCTCCGCAGTGACGCTCAACGTCCTGTGATTCTGGGCAAATCACTTAATCTCCCTGTGCCTACAAAAAATGAATGTGTCCTTGTGTAATGCAACTGGTGCTCATGTAAAGAGCTCCGATACCGGATACCTTCAGGTCAAGTTCACGCTATATAAAACTACGGGAAAAAAACCTCCTTAACACACCCCCTGTATTCCACCCATGGCTGCTTCCCAGGAGAACTTTGTGTACATTGAGTGACAAGTTGGTCGTCGTTTAGAAAATAAGCTCCAGTTGTGGAGGCCTCTTTTACTCCCAGCCTTGCTTCTCGTAAGCGCTTGTAAGGTTTTTAAAACCAATAAATAAAAGGCATTGTCATTTACAATGCAAATAGCTCAAACTCTAGCAAATGCAAGACCTATTGCATTGCAAATTCCTATTGCTTTCTTGTCATGAGTGTTTCAGAAGTGTCATCGGTAGAGCTCTCGACCATGTACGGACATCATGCAGCCACATTTTGGTGCTCGGTGCTCTATTGGCCTTCCATTGCATTGCTACATTCCTCTTGGTATTTACCAGGTCCAAGACTATGAACTTAAATATTTTTTTAGTGGTCTTGGATCTGGGCTTAAATCCTAGTCATGTACCCAAGAGCACTGAGTTCTATACACTTATGGAACACTTTGGTTATTGGTTCCAGTATTTCAAACCACAGTTGCTTGATGCATTGCCATACCATACCATAAGTCTGCTTGTGCCCCCTGGCATCGTTGGCTAGCATTAGATGCACTTAGATATATACAGGTGATCTTGGTAGGAGACAAGTGAGTGTGGGGCAAATAAACTATGTATATTTAAATGTGTGTGTGTAGGTGGCTCTATTTGTGTGTGGGTTGCTCTATGTGAATAGCTTTGTGTAGGTGGCTCTGTGTGGGTGGCTCTGTGTGTGTGGGTGGCTTTGTGTGTATGTGGCTGTGTGTGGGTGCAAATGCAATAGGTCTCGCATTTGAGAGAGATTAAGCTAGTGACATTGTAAATAACAATGCCGTTTCTTTAAATGTTTTAAAAACAAAAACATAAATAAAAATAATGTCATGAGCAATGCCAATAGCTCTAACTTTAACAATGCCAAGACCATTGCATTGTAAATGCTTGTTTCAGGCTGAGCCTGCTCAGCGCATGTGCTGTTCTGCGAGGCTTGCTGTATTGAGGTACGGCATAGAAGCACCGTCATTCCCGCCCACCTTTTCAATTGACTCCTATTACTGTCCTTACAGAATTGTTGCTTTTTATTTTCCTCCTTGGTACAGCCTTGTCTGCATTTGTAACCTCCCATAACGACTGGGCTTTTTACTTGTGTTGTTACACGGTCTGCTTTATAAGTCGGTGAGCACTATTTTCTTTAATGATCTTGCCCTATTCCACCCACGACACTGCAGCTGCCTGCCGCCTGCTTTTATATTATTTACTTTTAAATTATAGCGCAGTCCGCTTTAATTGCTGCGGCAGCGCTTATTTAATTTACAGCGTGGGCCGCTTTCAGGTTTAGCAGCCACACTTATTTAATTATTTAAATTTACAGCGCGGGCCACTTTCAATTTAGCAGCTGCGCTCATTTAATTAACAGCGCGGGCCGCTTTCACTTTAGCGGTCGCGCTACAGAACCTTATTTTTTTTGCTTTGGGTGAAAGCGCACCATACGCGCTTTCACTTTAATGTTGGTCACGCCCCTTTCTTTGGACGCTGCTCGCTGTAACCTGCATACTGCGAGCAGCTTCTAAAGAAAGGGGGGCGGCCACCATTAGAATGGTCTCGCATTTGCGAGAGTTTGCGCTTTTGGCATTAAAAACGACAATGCCTTTTATAGATGTGTTTGCATTAAAAAACGTATAAATAAAAGGCATTGTAATTTATAATACCAGTAGCTTAAACGCTCGCAAATGCAAGACATATTGCATTTAGAATGCTTGCTTTAAATCTTGAAAGCAGGCAGGTATTTTACCTTGTTTGGTGCCCTTGTGTTTCAGAAGAGAGGAAAGTGAGAAAGTCGACGACTCCTGTCACACCTCAAATTGATTAGTTCTTGTTGGAAATCATGACTTTTAGGGAGTTTATTGCTAAGCCTAGAAGGCAATGAGAAGAGGAAACATTTAAAACAGCTCATCTGCACAGTTGCTCTAGCAATTGGAATATCTCAAACGATTTGGGACTTTGTGCACGAATATACATTTAGGACATTTATTAGATGGAAAACTTTCATTAAATTTCACGTCCACCTTTGGACGGGCAATTTATCAACTGAGCATGAAAGGGAAGCAAAGCTGTATCTGCGGAGGTCGAAAGTAAACGTTTCCAAATTTTACGAAGAAACAACGTTGCTGACAAAAATAACTCGTATCTATAAAAATAAAGCAACTGTAATGTCTTCCGCCCCAAAAGAATCTTTTTATGGAGCTCTCCAATTTTAGTTTAGCTGGTCTTGAATTAAAATCTCTATCTATAGGTTTACTAAAGTTTAAATTCTTTAAGCAGCGCAACTGCAGGAACGTCCACATGTCGCGAGTAAAACCGACGAATATGTTTTATCACAATGGCGAATGGCAGCAAAGAACATTTTGCTTTCACATTTTTATGAAGATAATGTGTCTGTGAAACGAGGATCTTTCGTTCTCTGTTTCAAGTTACTTAACATTGTTTAATTCTATAAACGTGTTCTGGGTAACCTACACAAAGTGCCTTACTTTTAACCAGATGTGCTTAATTTGTAGCTAATAGTGGTGGGCACCAGCTGTTGTTTTTGCGGACTGGAGCCTATTTTTCATCATCAGAATCTGAGTTAGAGAAGGAGAGAAAAAGGTTTTCATTGGGAAAGCCAGTGGGTCTCGCCTATGTAAGAGCTATGTCAACGTGTTTTAGCTATGTTCTACCCCAGCGTGGCTGCTGTTCAGCATGGCTAAAAGTAGTGGCATAGAGGAGATGGGCATAGAGTGGAGTGGCGAAGAGTGGGAGTATAGTGGTGAAGAATGGAGGAGAGTGGTGAAAGTGGAGGAGAGTGGCAAAGAGTGGAGTGTAGTAGACTGTCAGAGTGGAGTAGAGTGGCCTAGAGTGGAGTGGCATGGAGTGTGGTGTTTGGTAGTGTGGAGTGTGGTGGAGTGGATTGTTCCAGAGTGGAGTGTCGTAGTGTGGAGTAGAGTGCTGTGTCAGAGTGTCATAGAGTAGAGGGGCAGAGAGCATAAAGCAGAGGGGGATGGAGCAGAGGGGGGATAGAGCAGAGGGGAAGGGAGCAGAGGGGCATGAAGTGAAGTGGCCTGGAGCAGAGTGGCCTGGAGCAGAATGGTGTAGAGTGGGGTGGAGTAGAGTAAAGTGGCGCAGTGTGGAGTATTCATGGTGTGGTACGGCACTACCATTACAGACATCATACTTTAAATTGAAATGACCGTTACAATTTGCACAAACAGTTTTACTGATAACACTATACCACTCACAAACTATATTGTGTGGAAATGGCTTCACCCAGTGTAATAATTTGTTTTGATCCTATTAAAATATTTGTTTTCAGCCATGTTTCAAATTACAAAAACAGTGCTTCATTTGTGCTTTCCTAATTCTAATATATTCTAAAATATTTACACGGTTCATTTACAGACATTTTAATTTTGCTTTTGTGCTAGGAAAAAAAACCTTTTTGGTCCCACTACCAATTGTCATATAAATCCACTCACTTTGAAGTCCGAGAAAGAAAAGTAAACACCAAGCACCCTCGGAAGACAAAGCCTGACATTAGACTTCTATCTTTAAATGCATGGCACATGTGACAAGATGAAAACAAAATTGAAAGGCCTTTTTTAGGGAAAAGGAGGACTCATAGAAGAATACATGGCGTGATGGTGAACAAGCATTGCTTCACAGGGGGGGGGGGGGTGACGTGCTGGGCAGCCTGAAACAAATAAAGCCAGCAAATAGAAAGCCAGCAAAATGTGAGTTACAAACCACAAAGCCAAGGATATGCAATGTGTGGAGTGCATTCAGAATGCCTACAGAAAGTTTTGTCACAACTAGACAGCTGGGCTGTCTGGCAGGCTTCGACCTAAAAATGGGGTAGGATGATAAAGATAGGAAAATAGTGACAAAGGAAGGAAGGAGGATTGAAAAAGAACCTGCAATAGGGAGATAAAGATACAAGATGTGGAGGGTTGTGATAGAATGAGGCATGAGGTGGGAGCTCAGGCATTCACCTAACCCAGCTTTTGACAAAGTCTGCTAGACTGACTACTTCACTCCAGGTCACTACAGACACTGTCTCCAGTCCTGAACTTCTAACCTACTACTGAATGATTCCAAATGTATTTAGTTGTTAATTCAAAGGGAGCAGAACATGGCTAGTACTTCAAAAGTGCATTAGGTTATGAGACAATAGTCCATGTACTGTAATATGTCTCCATAATGGCATAAAACGTGGTGGTCATCCTGGTGCCAGCAGATGGCCTCCAAGAAAATCTTTGATCCCAGCACATACTAACTTACAAACCTCTTCACATTGACAAAACAAAGTCACACACAACATAACATTTATAAATAAATAATGTGAAATTTGCCAGTTATAGTTCAGTGAGTGGACTACCACTTGCAACCTGGCCATGCTTTGCATATGAACTCACATACTGTGTCACTCCTGAGATGTTAAATATGATTGTGATGCCATCACTGATGGCATCTCAAATGACAACACTGATGACATCATCCAATGATTGTGACCATTTGCTAAATAATTGTCATACTGGAAGGTATTCAGGGAGCAACACCTAGACCCAATTTTCCATCACCGCTGTAGTGCTAATGGGTGAAATCTTTGACATGAAGCATATTTGTGAAATCACCGACATTTAGAAGATTTTATGCTCTTCTTTACTGGTATTCAAGTGTATAAGAAATCTAACTTCCCCGTAGGCATTAATATAATCAGCAATTTATTAAACCTTGAATAGAGTTCAAAAGGGTGTTTGGTCATTGGACACCTTTAAGATTTGTACCTGTCAAATACCTCATCTGACACAGCTTCACATCTATGCATTTGCCACCGATAAAGCATGCACAACCAGGACCTATGCACAAACTTCAGTAGTTTATAAAAATACCTTACATATATTCTATTCCTGAACTGCGCAGAATGGTGTACACTATCAGAACAATGCTTCCGATTACTTAAACTATTTGCAAGTGGATCACCAACACATTACACATTCTCCACTAATGTAGAAAATCTCAGAATTTTGACCCAACTTTTAGAAGTAATTTTCTGCCCATTATAGATCTCCAAATGATATAGGAATTGTCAATACTGTTACATAACAACTCTTTAAAACCAGCATATGCACAGAAATCCACAGGTGAATAATGTACTGTAAGGATATGCTTTTTTATTTTTTACAGATTTGGCAGCAGGCCTTTGATTTAAGCTCAGCGTATTGAAATGTGTCCGCAACTCACAGTAGTTGCGCTCAATCACTAACTTGTTTTAATAGAGTACTTCATGAACTTAAAACTTTACTGGTAGGTAAACTGTACACTATAGAACTTTTAACATTATGAATCAGACTATCCTCCAGTACTATTTTATCTGTATTACATACATGCACACATGTACCATAGACAATCTATTCTGCATATGTTTGTGGGTTCTGTACTACTTAAATTGTTTTGTAAAATCATCTTGCAGTTTGTAGAGTAATTTGAGGAGCTGTAGTTTGGATGATTTCATCAGTGACGTCATCAATGTAATTTGGGATGTCATAAATGCTATTATTTAACATGTCATGAGTGATGTAATATGCAAGGTCATAAGGAGTGTATGGTGGGGGTGCAAGTTATAGTTACGATACTAAGCTTTAACTGTCCGATAAGTTGTTTTTTCTATACATAACTATAATGTAATTTTAAGCTTTTTTCTTCTTATGTAAGTTAAGGAGTTTTTTTTCCATACCTCTCTATGATGCCTGCTAACCTTTGTGTTTTTCATTGCTTGGTGGAATCAAAACTGTAAAACGGAATGCATTTCCTTTAGAAATAAACAAAATGTTAAGGTTAATTTTTTCATAGAAAATATGACTATTGCTGTAGAAAGCTAAAATTAGGCCACATTTTCTATGAGTTCCCAAACATCTTCCTCGTCCACTTGAGTAAAACATTCTGACATGCAGAGTGAAACATGTATATTCAACACCAGAAGAATTCTTTCTGTTAACTCCCTAGTAATCAATCTGTGCATCATCACAGATTTCTAATAAACAACTAGAGGGCAAACATTTTGAATTGAAGACAAAAGTGAAGCAAACTTGAGCGCCATTTTAGGAGAAAACCCTTTCCTGTGGAACAGCCTGAATGTAATCAGTATTGAGATATTAATGCAGCATGAGACCAGCAGGTTAAAAAGTTTAAGGAGGTTTGTTGGTCTCTTATTTTAGGCAAAAAAAGTGCTAAAAATAGCATAAGAGAGAAACGTCTGCATAAGCACAGCATTCCCTTTCCACAGTTTTTTTCAGCCTACCCATCTTCTTAGTTGCTTAACAGTTTCCTAATTTTTGAAGAGTAAATGTGTGCTGTTAAGACCTTGACTAGTGTTAAAAAACACAGACATTCACTGAAAAAACAAAAGTTAAAGTGACACTATAAGTAGGTGTTGCAAGGAGACACGAGGTTACTGTAAAAACTCATAAATCACTGAATTATGCAAGTTATGGTTTAATGAAATAACTATAACATATTATATAACAGTATTATGTCTTTCAGAACATGTTAAATTACATAATTGATGACATCACTCATACCATCTAAGTCATAGCCTTCAGTCAGACCTTGCATCCAATCCGCATCAGACTTGGACTCAGTGCCTAGGTTCTGAAAGGTCCTGCACCCAACTCTCCACAAGTATGAAACTTTCACTGCAGACTATCTACAGCCATACGTGAGATAAGTTTCAAGTAAGGTGTATCCTATGACCAAGGTCTATACCCACCACTCCACAAGCAGTCAACCCCCACCATGCACAGACTTTGGACATACACAGTGGAGAGTGTCTGCCAGACCTGGTGTTACATCAGACCCTGCAACCAACATGCAAGAGAGGTTAGGCAGGGGACTTGCCCTTTAGCCAGACCGGGTGCCCAACTATCTGCATGGGGGCAAACCCCTCTGTGCATAGCCTTCGGTCTTGTGAATCATGGGGTTGGCAGCAGGCACTCAATATTTGGCCAGGTCTTGTGCCCACCCTACCAAGAACAAAACACTACCAGCTCACCCTTCAGCCAGTAACAGCAAAGGTTGGCCAATGATGCTTAGTGGTCAGTTCTCTGCAAGTGACCTCCCTCCACTTAACCCATACTTTTGGTAAATACAAATATAAGATACAAAGACATCCATCAAAAGTGTTTCTTCTTTGAAATATCCAAATTCTTTTGCCTCGTTTGCAAGCTTACCCATGAGCTTGTAACAGTCCAAACTGCGATTTAAGTTGTTGTATTGTTCCTTGTTCACAAAGCCTAAAGCACACTGTCAGAAACACTATTTATGAATGGATACATAATGGGTAACTGTGTAATATGTCCAATATTGACATTGCAATGTTCTGGTGACATCATAAACCATAAGGTTGAATGCTGGGAGGTTAGTAAATGCCAGCGAAAACCCTGACAAAGCAATATTGGACCATACTGCACATTACCCATTTTGTATGTTTATATTACTTGTTTAATTTGTGGCAGTGAGCATGAAAAGTGTATTTTCTTTGAAGTGCAGCTAAAAAAGGGCCCTGACTGGAATTTGAATGTTTAGATGTTGTTTACATGTTATAAATAAATGAAAACAATGGACAATTTTGGGATCCAGTGGATTTCTGTGATTCTGTGTCTGTAGGTCTTACCGCATAAATGTGGATTTACAACGTTTGCAACATAATTTGAAAAATAAGTAGTATAATTTGCAGAAAAACGTATTGCCTCTAGACAAAATTAGTGAAAATATTGTCAGGAAAAGTGTCACATATGTTTGCATTTTAATGCATAATTTTGATAACCTTGCTACATAATTTGGTCCTCCATGCTGCATAATCCTAGTAGCTCCCACAATGAAAAATCTTCTCTGTATAGTGTTTTGAGTTCGGTAATTATGATGATGCAACCTGTATTTCACAGGGAACCATGAAATGTTTTCCATATTTCACAATTTTCTAAGAAATATGATCTTTTATAATACTATATTTTGTGCAAGAAATACACCAAAACATGCACATATATTAGCAAATAAATATAATAAATTAAAAACTGTAGAAAGCAAAAAGAATCCATGCAGACACCCGAACCCAAAATGGACAACTAACACAACAAAAACAAAATGCTACATTTTAGACTCAGTGTAGTATTAATAACATGAGGGGTTTATGGCTGATAACCCGGCACAGCAAAGGAAAAAAGCCTACAGGTGATTGGGTAAAATTATTTGGGTTACATTAACCATTTAAAGGCATATATGCAGCAATCACTCTCTATAATCAATGTTCTAGTCTGGAACATAGACGTTTCAGAACATCTATGGATTGCGGTCACCTTCTTCAGGACACACTAAGGATATATTGACTTACTTGTTGGGAAATTGCTTTAAGAACACTAGAAGCCTAGTACAGATAGTAGGAAGAATACAACTTAATATTGCTCTCCAGTAGCAGTGGCGGCCGCCTCGGAATGGGGGTGGTGAGGCGGGATTACAAAAAAAAAAAAAAATAGTAACTTACCTTTTCCTTTGCCGCCGCGGTGCCGTATGTCTTTCCTCCGTCCTCTTCCTCACTATCTGCAAGAAGCAGCGGAAGCACCCAGGCTTTCGGGCTCTTCCAGCCATTGTGATTGGTCTAAGCGTCCTGCTTGGATGCTCAGGCTGTGCCTGGGGAGGCTGGGCATGTTCTCCACGGGGCTGTGCAACCCAGCCCAGTGGAGAAAATGCCAAGTGCGCATGATGGTTTAGGGCCAACCAAACTGTCACGTGCACTTAGAGGAGTGCAAACTACTTCTCACTCTGTTTGGCGTCACAGAGCTCAGCCCCACCCCTACCTGGCTCCAAGCTCCGCAAAGAAAAATAAAATGATAATAATGTTATGTTATTATCATTGTATGGATTTTTTGGTGCACTGCTGAATTAGCAGTGGGTGACGCTCCTCCACCTTAGTGGAGGAGCCACCACTGTTTAGTAGTATGCCAATATTGTGTTGACAATGGATCCAGCCATATCGCAGTAACTCTTGAAGAAGTATCTTCTGGTGACTAAATACCATTTGACTTTCATAGTTTCCATCAGACCGCAATGCACCTTTTTATATTGGGCATGTTCCTATCACATTAGATGTGGGAATGGGCAGAAGAAATCTTGATGAGGCACTTGAAATGTAGCCAATACACAGGCAATGGCACATCATTTTTGACCATCATGGTGGTGGTATAAAAACAGTGTTTTCCCGTAGTCTGACCCGGGTGCCTTCTTCCAAAGAAAGTAATTAACTTGTTCCAGTGCTCTTGGGCCGAGTCTGTGCTGTATAAAACTCCCTGCTTCGGGGGGTTCAGAGCAAGAAAGTTTAACCCCTCCAGTGCCCATGACGAGCTGGACTCGTCATGGAGCACAGTCGCGCTGTGCCCATGACGAGTCCAGCTCGTCATGAGGCATTCCCTGGGGCACCAGAGGGATTCCCTTTAATTAAAAATAGCCTCAGGAGCTGGGGAAGAGCTTCCCCAGCTCCCGAGGCCCCCCCCCCCTTTCACTGTAATGACGATCGGCGCGCACGTCGTGCCGACGTCATTACAGTGAAAGTGAAAGTGAAATGAGCTAAGAGGCTCATTTCAGTTTCACTTTCTACGTGCTCAGGGGGCTATCTCAGCCCCCTGAGCACGTAGAAAGACGGGAGAGGTATCGTTGGAAAGGGGAGAATCTCCCCTTTCCAATGGTACCCCTCCCCAGTGGATCCCTGCTTGGGTATCGCCACAGGAGGGCGATCCCCAAGCAGGGATCCACCCACTAGACACCAGGGAGGGGGGAGCGGCCCCTTGGGCAAGGGCCTTTGCTCCCCCCTGGTTATTTTGGTGCAATTTAGTCTTTTTTCCCCCCCTGGGGGGCAGATGGGGGCAAAAAGCCCACTACACACCAGGGAATTAAAAAAAAAAAAAAATAGGGGTGGGGGCTGCCCAAAACGGGCAGGCCCATGCCCCCACCCCCCAATTACTACAGTCTTTCTGCCCCCCCGGGGGGCAGATGGGGCATTGGCCCCTAATCTGCCCCTTCAGGGGGGGGCAGAAAGCCCACTAAATAGCAGGGATTTGTTTTTCGGTTTTTTTTAGGGTGGGGGCTGCCCGCAATGGGCACGCCAATGCCCCCACCCACCCGCCACCATTACAGCCTTTCTGCCCCCCCTGGGGGGCAGATGGCACATCGGCCCCCAATCTGCCCCCCCCCGGTGGGGGCAAAAAGCCCACTAGACACCAGGGAATAAAAAATAAAAAAATAGAGGTGGGGGCTGCCCAAAACGGGCAGGCCCATGCCCCCCCAATTATGACAGTCTTTCTGCCCCCCGTGGGGCAGATGGGGCATTGGCCCCTAATCTGCCCCTTCGGTGGGGCAGAAAGCCCACTAAACACCAGGGCTTGATTTTTAGATTTTATTTAGGGTGGGGGTTGCCCGAAATGGGCACGCCAATGCCCCCACCCACCCACCACCATTACAGCCTTTCTGCCCCCCCTTGGGGGCAGATGGGGCATTGGCCCCTAATCTGCCCCTTCAGGGGGGCGGAAAGCCCACTTGACGCCAGGGATTTTTTTCGCGCAATTTTCTTTAGGGTGATGGATTTTATTTAGGGTGGAGGCTGCCCGAAACGGGCACGCCAATGCCCCCACCCCCCGCCACCATTACAGCCTTTCTGCCCCCCGGGGGACAGATGGGGCAGTAGCCCCCAATCTGCCCCCCCCAGAGGGGCAGAAAGCCCACTATCCACCAGGGATTTTTTTGCGCAATGGTTTTTAGGGTGTGGGCTGCCTGAAACGGGCACACCAATGCCCCCACCCTCCCCCCCACAAAAATGACAGGCTTTCTGCCCCCCAGCTGTAGCCCCCAATCTGGACCCCCTGGGGGGCACAGAAAGCCCACTAGAAACCATGTTTTATTAGTGTAGGGGTAGGGGCTCCCCAAAATGGCCATGACAATACCCCCACCCTACCCCCAGAGAAACTCCAGTCTTTCCGTCCCTTGCCCGTGGCGGGTCCTTAGGCCTCCCACACGAGTGAGGCACCGTTTTTATCGGGAGACCCGGGGGAACGCTGAGTGGTAGGAAATTTGTGTCAGCCCGGTGATGTCACAAATTTCCCACACAAAAATGTGTGAAAAAAGTGATTTCTTAAGCTAAAATTTGAAGTTTGCAGGGCATTCTGGGTAAGGAAACATTGGGGGATCCACGCAAGCCATACCTCTCTGGAATCCCCCGGGTGTCTAGTTTTCAGAAATGTGTGGGTTTGGTAGGTTTCCCTAGGTGGCTGCCGAGCACCGGGCCAAAAACCCAAGTGACCCCCCTTGCAAAACCAGGTCGTTTTGAGATAGGCAATTTTCATGTCGCCTCACTACGTTTTGGGCCCTTGCCTGTCACGGGTACTTGGGCCTCCCACATGAGTGAGGCACCGTTTTTATCGGGAGACCCAGGGGAACACTGGGTGGTAGGAAATTTGTGTCAGCCCGGTGATGCCACAACTTTCCCACACAAAAATGTGTGAAAAAGGTGATTTTTTCAGCTAAATTTGAGGTTTGCAGGGCATTCTGGGTGAGGAAACGTTGGGGGATCCATGCAAGCCATACCTCCCTTGAATCCCCCGGGTGTCTAGTTTTCAGAAATGTGTGGGTTTAGTATTTTCCCTAGGTGCTGGCAGAGCTAGGGTTCAAAAACTACAGCTTGGCACTTTGCCAAAAAAGGGCCATTTTTCACTGCGAAATTGAGGAGTGACCACGATGCGTTTTGCGCCGTTACCTGTCGCGTGCACTAGGCCGACCCACACAAGTGAGGTACCATTTTTCCCAGAAGACTTTGGGGAACACGAGGTGGGTGGAAATTTGTGGATCCACGCAGATTCCAGAATTTTCCACCACAGAAATGTGGGGAAAATGTGTATTTTTTGGCAATTTTTTAGGTTTGCAAGGGATTCTGGGTAACAGAACCTGGTGGGAGGCAGTCAAGTCACCCCATCCTGGATTCCCCTGGGTGTCTAGTTTTCAAAAATGTATAGGTTTGCTAGGTTTCCCTAGGTGCCGGCAGAGATATGGTTAAAAAACTACAGCTTGGCACTTTGCCAAAAAAGGGTCATTTTTCACTACAAAATTGAGGTGTGTCCACGTTACGTTTTGCACCACTTCCTGTCGCGGGCACTAGGCTGACCCACACAAGTGAGGTACCATTTTTCACGGAAGACTTTGGGGAACGCTGGGTGGGTGGAAATTTGTGGATCCACGCAGATTCCAGAACTTTCCACCAGAGAAATGTGGGGAAAAAGTGTTTTTTTGGCAATTTATTAGGTTTGCAAGGGATTCTGGGTAACAGAACCTGGTGGGAGGCAGTCAAATCACCCCATCCTGGATTCCCCTGGGTGTCTAGTTTTCAAAAATGTATAGGTTTGTTAGGTTTCCCTAGGTGCCGGCAGAGCTAGGGTTAAAAAACTTCACGTTGCGTTTTGAGCCATTTCCTGTCGTGGGCACTATGCCTACCCCTACAAGTGAGGTACCGTTTTTATCGGGAGACTTAGGGTAATTCAGATTTGTAAAGGAACTGTTATTACCTATTGACTTTTGATGCATTTCTGCCTTCCAAATGAAAGACATGGTGTAAAAAAGAAGTCATTCTAAAAAATGACTGATACTTCTCATGCTAGTATGAGTATTCTCATGCTAGTATGAGTATTCCCAATTTCGGAAATGTGCAAATATCTACTGTTTCTAAACTCTATATTTTGTTCCCATTTCAGAAATACATAGGTGTCTTTCATACCGATTTTACCATGTACACATTTTTACAGAATAATTACTATATACCCGGTACATAATAAAAAACCATTGCAAGTTGCTGCTCATTTTTTGGCTCTGGGTTCGTCGGGTTCTTGGTGAACCTACACGTCCTATATATCCCCACAACCAGTAATGTCCAGCGGATGTAACGGTATATTGCATTCAAAGAGCTGTCATAATTAGAAGAAGTTACAGGTGAAAACGTTGACACAAAAGGCTTTTTTATTCAACAAATTTTCAATTTATCCTATATTTAACTGTTAGTTTCTATTAAAAAACCTTGATGGAGCTACACAAATGACCCCTTGCTGAATTCAGAGTTTTGTCTACTTCTCTAAAATGTATAGCTTTCCAGGATCCATTATTGCTTTTGTACCCATTTCTACCATTAACTGGAAGGAGGTCGAAAGCACAAAAAATAGCAAAAATAGGCTATGTCCCATAAAAATGCCAAAACTGTGTAAAAAATGTTGGGTTTCTGACAAAAGTCTGGTATCCCCTAAAAGCTGGGGAAATGGTGATTTCAGCCCCACAAACCCTTTTTTGATAACACTTGCAGGGAAAAACCCAGAAGCTTTCATTTGCAGCCCGTTTTTCCCATTTTCCCCAAAAAAACTAAATTTTGCTGTATTTTGGCTCATTTCTGTGACCCCTCCAGGGGAATCCACAAACCCTGAGTACCTTCAGAAGCCCCATGATGTTGGAAGAAAAGGACGCAAATTTGGCGTGGATACCTTATGTGGTCAAAAAGTTACAGGGGCCTCAGCGCGCACTACATATATATCACACTATATATATTATCTACTGGCGGTCGCCAGTAGATAGTTATAGTTAGGACCGAGTTCCCATAGGAAATCTGAAAATTCTATTTTGAATAACTTTGGCGCTGGTTGACTTATCTTCGTGAAATGTTCAACACTAATGGGGCGCTCCGCTCAGCTCCTACCCTGAAAGTCTCGGGGTGATTTGTCAAGCGGGGGCTGAGAAAAAAGGGGTGTCCCAAAACACGTTTTCCCCATGCATTTTCCAATAGGACCTTTAGTCGAAGGTACAGCCCGAACGGCTGAACAGAATTACTTGAAATTTGGCAAAGTGGTAGTCCTCAGGTCAGGGATGTGCCTTTTGCATATATGGTGTCAATCTGTTCAGTAGTTCCTGAGAAAATTGCAGTTAAAAGTACATAAATATCTATATGCCCGCACCGTGCACGCACGGTGCGCACACCAAATGTCCACGAGCGTAAATCTGATTGGTGGTTAGATGTCAGTCAACATTCGAATCGGTCGAAATCAGGAAGTGTCGGACGCCATTTTGTGTGTGGCAGTGAAAAAGAAAGGTGGAGAACGTGAAAAGGGGGCAGGGTAGAGAGTTCCTGACCCCCTAGCCTTTGTCAGGGGGTCCCCGAAGGGCGAAACATTTTTTTTATTTTTTTTCAAAAAATCGCGGGGTGCGCGCACGGTGAAAAACCCTTAAAAAAAAAAACATTTTAAACTGTTTATACGTTTATAGAAGATATTAACTATGCTGTTCAACTTTATCCAAATTAAAAAAAAAGAGAGCTGAGCCATTCCATATTACAGGATACAGTCAATCTATAACTATATACATAGGTAGTTTATTGTAAAATAAATATATAAAAAATATAATAATACATACATAAATTAGCATTTAAAAATCCTTACAAATTCACTCAAAAAAACATAGGTTTCACACACGTTATAGTTAGAAATTAGCATTTAAAAAACCTTGCAAATTCACTGAAAAAACCATAGGTTTCACACATGTTATAGTTAGCTGGACATTTCACTCGTAAAAAAACATTGAAATTCCCCCGTTATAGTTAGTTCAGCTAAATATAACTCGCGCAACCGCAATCCACTGCTGATGACGTCACATATTACATCACTCATGACATGGTCAGTGACATCACTCATGACATCACTGATGACATCTCAAATGACATCACTGATGACCTCACTGATGACATCATCCAGTGAATATGTGTCTTTCTGAAAAATAAATATTTTTTATATATGTATATCTAAAGGTTAATGGAAGAATAAATGGGTAAATAAGTGTCTAAATGGATGGGTTTTTTGTAAAATTAATTGTATAACTGACTTATTAACAGTATCTTAGTAAATACAGTGATGTAATATGTTACGTCATCAGCAGTGGATTGCGGTTGCGCGAGTTATATTTAGCTGAACCAACTATAACGGGGGAATTTCAATGGTTTTTTACGAGTGAAATGTCCAGCTAACTATAACATGTTGAAACCTATGGTTTTTTCAGTGAATATATATATATATATATATTCACTTAAAAAACCATAGGTTTCACACGTGTTATAGTTAGCTGGACATTTCACTCGTAAAAAACCAATGAAATTACCCCGTTATAGTTAGTGCAGGCAACTATAACTCACGCGACCGCAATCCTCTGCTGATGACGTCAGATATTACATCACTGTATTTAGACACTTATTTACCCATGTCTTCTTCCATTAATCTTTAGCTATACATATATTACAAATATTTATTTTTCATGAAGACACATATGTCATCAGTGATGTAATATCTGACGTCATCAGCAGAGGATTGCGGTCGCGTGAGTTATAGTTGCCTGCACTAACTATAACGGGGGAATTTCAATGGTTTTTTACGAGTGAAATGTCCAGCTAACTATAACATGTGTGAAACCTATGGTTTTTTCAGTGAATTTGTACGGTTTTTTAAATGCTAAGTTATGTATTTATTATTTTTTTTTCCAGGTTTTTCACCGTGCGCGCACCGTGTGCGCGCTGTGGGCGCTCGGTGAGCTTCGCGCACCCAGCACCCACGGTTCGCAGTGAGTGCCGTGCGCGCACCTCGCGATTTTTTTTTTTTTTAATTTTGGGGGTCCTTCTGTGACCCCCTGACCAAGGCTAGGGGGTCAGGAACTGTCCCCTTTTCCCGTTCTCCACCTTTTTTTTTCACCCCCTCAGACTGCGAGAGACAAAATGGCGGCCGACACTTCCTGGTTTCGACCGATTCGAATGTTTACCGACATCTAACAACCAATCAGAATTGCGCTCGCGCACGACAGGGTGCGCGCACCGTGCGCGCGTATAGATATTGATATGCTTTTAAATGCTATTTTCTCAGGAAATACTGAACAGATTTACACCAGACCTGCAAAAGGCACTTCCTTGACCTACCTCTCTGCCAAATTTCACGTAATTCTGTTCAGCCGTTCGGGCTGTAGCTGCGACTAAAGGTCCTATGGAAAAATGCATGGGGAAAACGCGTTTTGGGGCCCCCCCTTTTTCTCGGCCCCCGCTTGACGAATCACCCCGAGACTTTCAGGGTAGGAGCTGAACGGAGCGCCCCATTTGTTTTGAAAATTTTGCGAGGATTCGTCAACCGGCGCCAAAGTTATTCAAAATAGAATTTTGAGATTTCCTATGGAAACTAGGTTGTAACTATAACTATCTACTGGCGACCGCCAGTAGATAATATATATATATATACACACACAAACATCGCCCTTCTAGATACATGTAAGAGTTATCTTGAACTATGACAAATAAAAAATATCAGTCAGTTCTTAGACTGATGGACCAAACTGAGGCTTGTGTGGCTATTCTGTTTTGTGCTTATTTTCAACCTAATATTGAAGTATTATTTATAAAAAACAAAAGTTGTTCAACTTTCTGAAATGGCAGTTACTTCGGTTACTCATTTCTTATCGGTTCAAATAGAAGTCACATAACTTTGATATATTGCAGAGGAAGAGCATTCAAGTTTTCCAGGTCCATACGTGAAAAGATCATCCAGTCCAGGTGTTTGCTTTGCATTCTCAAACTTATTGCTCCGATTTCAAAATGAAATAAACAGGACTAAAAGTCCCAGAGTTCACAGCGAAAATCCGGGACACTCTAAACTACTGAAATACAAACCTGGGGAACCTCGGCGCTCCTATGGTTGCCACCTTTTTACCAGCAAAGCCTGAATTATTAAGTCATGGCTGATAAAATAATCGTGAAAATCAACAATGCCAAGAGTTTTTTCACTTTTAGATATACAGTTACAACAGCAAATACATGAAAAAAATCACTTCAAAAGTGCCTGAGAACTGTATAAGAGATTGTTAAAACAAAGATAAGCAAAATTGCCAGGTTAGAAAAGAATTCAGGGAATTTTCTGAACATCTATTTCAAAGAACCAACCAACGTGTGCCTCTTAAAGAATCTTAAAACGGGAAGAACTGATAATATTGTGTAGAGAGAACCCAAGCTCTGTAGAGGATTATCCTCACAAGAATGCCAAAGCAGCTTGCTCCTACAAAGAAAGCCCCTTTCAGAATTCAGCCGAATACCGTACGGCGTGTAATAACCCCAGGGTTTTAAGTGGGATGAAAAAACTGGGGGGTCTCTCAAGGGGACGTGGTCAATGTAATAAAGGGTGTGGCTTAAACACACCTACGCTAAACATCTGTGCTTAACATAGTGTGTTGTCCGACTTGTATTTTGCTGTTTCTGTCATTGCATCCAGATATATGATACAAGTAACATCATACCTACAAGAAGTCAAGACTATTGGCTTTGTCAATGGTTGTTAGTTGCATAAGATAAATAAGCAGCAATTATGGATTGTTCTATATAATATTGAAAAAGCTTCCACTTAAAGCCCTGGTGACAGCAGACAATGTTGCTGCTCCTGTGTTTCAAAAAGAGAAGGGAAATTCGAGAGAAAATGACTCTCTTTAAAGGATTTCCCTTCCCCTACAACGCTCACCTGTCATGACGTCATGCGTAACTTCTCCCCTAGTGAGAAGTGAGCAGTGTGAGCAGCGCACATCAATGTGCCTGCTGTCACTGCAGTCCAGAAATAAACTGACCACCTGTGCCAGGGCACAAAACAGAGCCCGATAGAGACCCGTTTCGAGGCCCCCTGCTCAGCACCGGTGAGCCCCGGCCCACTTAAAGCCCTGAATAACCCCCATCGAGACTCTTAGGCTCCCATGTTTTGGTGGTAGGAGCTGGGAATCTCCCTTTTCTAGGTGATTTCGATTTCTAGGGTTTAAGGAATTAACCTCAAATGAAGGCGTCCATTGACCTCTCAACTTCTACCACCTGAGAGTTAAAGCAAGAATGGGAGGTTCGTTGCATTACGATGAGGAAAACTCAGCCCTTGGAGCCCACAGACAACAGCTGATCTTTGCCAGGCAACTCTGAATCCAGGGCTTTAAGTGGGCCGGGTCCTGCCGGTGCAGGGCACCAGCAGTTCTAAAATGCCGGTGCTGAGGCGGGTCCTTATTGGCTCTCCATTTTTGCCCTCGCTCTATGGGTGAACACATTTTTTTCCCCCTGGAGCAGCGCCACCCTTGACTGCCTTTGAGGTAACTTCAAAGAGACTCGTTGTAGATCTTTCATAGTCGCATCATTTCAGAACTGAAGCATTTTCAATATTATATACAACAAAGCCATATTTGATGCTTATTAATCTTATGCAATTAACAACCATGACAAAGACAATAGTCCTGACTTGTTGTAGGTATAATGTTTCTTGCTGTATTATATGTCTGCATGCAATGACAGGAGCAGCAAAATACCAATCGGGCGGCACACTATGGTAAACACAGATTTTAAGCTATGGTGTTTTATGCCACGCCTTTAATTACATAAAGCCACGCCCCTTAGAGACGACCCCGCCCCCGTTTTTTCATCCCACTTAAGGTCCTGCCTGAATCCACCGGAATCTGGCGCCGTGACCCGACATAGCACCATCTGGTAACATTGCGGTGGGCTCTGTTCTGGCTTTCGAGTTTCCAAGGTTCGTACGGGAGCACTGCGTCCAGTTTTCTTTGCATTCTGGGACTTGTAGTCTAGTCCTGATTCGGTAACACAATCAACAAGAATACTAATGTAAGAGTGGAAAGAAGCATCCTGGACTGGAAGAGAAACTTGTGGAGCCAGAACACTTAAAAGCTCTGATTTAGTACTAGCAGCCAATCAGCTATAGCTTTTAAACTAAAAAGCGAAGGTGACCCCATACAACAATTTTCAGCTTTACTTTCCATTATTGTAGGTTCATAAACGTTCTTTGTACTTCTGAACCCCTTGTCAACACACTTGACGCAACGCCATACTTATTTAAGTTTTCAAGTGACCAGTTGTGTGTGAAATCAGCGCAGGATTTGGTTTTACTTTCTGACACTCTACATGCTGGGAGTTTTTGAATCCGTCCTTAAAGAGTGTTAAACTACTCACTACATATCCCAGAATGCAACGTGCTGTTGAATACAGAACCAGGATTGGCTGTGGACGTCACAGACAAAGGGCCCCTTGGCAGCTAGGTCACTTGTGAACACTTCTGTGCACTTATTCAAGGTGGCATTTGATTTGTAAATCCAAGACAAGGGTGTTGCCAAGGCCGACTCCGTGGCCTTGTTCCCAGGCACACTTCCTTATCACCACAGGGCAGGCAAACAAAGTTCAAAGTCTTGTCCACAAGTGTGGGAGGCAAATTTCCTCTGCACTCTCTCCCGTCGTTCACAGAGGCATGCTGATTAGCGAGTTTTCTTCTGCGCCTTCAATCCCCAAGTGTTCATTGGTAATGAAAAAAGACTGTACTTATCAGCTGCTGTTTCACTGTTCATTAAATCTCGCCTGACCCAGCGCATGCGCTGGTCTGGCGAGACTTATTGAGAGGGCTCCAAAAAGTGCTACCAGGCCAGCCTAGAGCTACAGTGCACGTGCGCGGGCGCGCGCGTCGCTCTTTACCGCGATTTACTTTCGGCCGCTTTGATCGCAATCGCGATCACTTTCGCGGCCGCACTGCTTGGCATAGCCAATAGGTCTCGCTTTTGGGACCTTATAAGTATTTAGTTATGCAACTGTTGCATGGCTAAACACTTATAAGGTCCCAAAGGCGAGACCTATTGGCTATGCCAATGCTTGTTTTTATGAAGAGGCAGGACTGACCGCATAAACCCACCCTCCGGTCTCCCCATGTCCGTTTGCTGAGACAGTATCACATACCTGCCAACTTGAAGAACAATCGCACCGTGTGTCACACGGTGGCACCGTGTGAGTTGACAGGTATGGTATCATAAGGGGCACCTGCAGCTATCCTGACTTTGAATCCAATAGAACTTTACATGACGGGACTTGTAGTTCTGCGTTCTCTAGAAGAGGGAGTCTACAAGTTCCAGCCTGCAGATTGCAGTCGACTGAAAAAGTCATCAGATGAATAAGACAGTCACTGAGGAGGGAAATGCCAAATACAGTTATTATCCAGACAGTTTCACTATAAGCGCATCGTTGACGTTCAAAGTTAAATAAACAACTCTGAAGTTTTTCTACTAACACATATGTAGCCCATCTACTCCACTGTGTTGTTTGAATTATTGTCCTTATTCCACTTAATTTAAAACGGAATGAACAGAACAAGAATGTGAATGGAAAGAATAAAATGGACCAAATTAGTCGCTCGCTCCTGGAAACAGGAAATAAAAGCCAAGTGGACGTGACTTGAAAATGGTCTTCAGTGCTGGGTACTTTTCTCTACTGAGGGGCTCCCAGGTTTCCCAGATCCAGGCGTTAAGAGTCTCCTCCAGTCCAGGTTTATTATTGTGTTTCTGTGACTGGTTGTGCTGACTTTTTATTGGTTAAGCATGGTTACAGATACCAGAATGCAAAAAAAAAACAAGCATTGGCATAGCCAATAGGTCTCGCCTTTGGGACCTTATACGTTTTTAGCCATGCAACAGTTGCATAACTAAATACTTATAAGGTTCCAAAAGCGAGACCTATTGGCTATGCAAAGCCAGGTGAAAGTAATCGCGGTAAAGCGCGGCGCGCGCGCACTTGCACTGTAGCTCTAGGCTGGCCTGGTAGCACTTTTTGGAGCCCTCTCAATAAGTCTCGCCAGACCAGCGCATGCGCTGGGTCAGGCGAGACCTAAAAAGGACTGGCAAAGTCAATAGGTCTGGCCTTGGAAACTGTGCCATGGGTTTTCTTTTGTTTTCTTTTGCCAGCTTATGCAATTCAAATTAAAAGCTTAAAATTAATAAGGTGCTGTCAAAAGGTGGCCGGAATAGGTTTGAAAAGAAACATAAATGGGAACCTGTGAACATGAGGTGAGGCTACATGCAATCACTTGAAGTGTGAGGCAACTAACGAGGTTTGGTTGACCCTTTATTCCATTCTATATTCTATGGAGGGTGGACATATATTGTAAATAACCCCGAAATAGCCCAATGGGTGAAGAGGACTGTCCAAATTCCTGTATATATGTATTTTTTTATAATGGATCTCCTTGAAAACAGCCTGTCAAAACAGCCAAAGCTATCTCTAGCCGGACTTAAAAGCAAGACTAGATGACGTACTTATGCATGATGGGCTAGGAAACCTGAGACCTCGGCTTAGCCTTAATAGGATGTGATTATATCGCTGCCCAATTAAGTATGGTTGAGCATGAAGAATTGGCTGAAAGGATTAAAATGAGTTAATCTTGAAAAGGGGTGGAGCGCGAGACATTGTCAAGAGACCAAAACAATACAAACCCGGTTCTCATAATGACCTGAACAAACCAACCGAGTAAACACCTCATATACATTTGGCTATAAGTCAATGGGGGTGGAGTCTGAGGGGTGCGTAAATAATGCGCAGGTGGGAGACAGACAGGACTTAAAGGATGGACGAGAATCTGTGCACTCAACTGCGTGGCCATTTTATGAGGTAACTTTCTAGAGAGTAATAAAGACATAACGACGTGGCCCTTTACCAGAGTCAACCTACCTTCCCCCCCCCACACACACCCATCCAATGCCCCTGGTCACGTTCCAATGCGTTCATGCCGTTCCCCGCAATCTGCGTAATCACGGCAGGTACGTGCAGAACTTACAATAAATGCACCTTTGCTTCTAAAGTACACAGTGTCACTTTTCTTTTAGGATAATTTAGTAGGAACAAGCGCCGAGTGTAACATGGAGACACGAAGCCTCGCTCCCAGAGATCTCAGAATATTAGAGGTGTAGTTAATTAAGGTAGTTCAGCGAATTCCGCTTTTGCTACAGAGATCCTTTTGCTACTTTAATGCCACAAATTCAAATTCTGAGAGATTTGCTCAGATTTAGCACTATTTTCCCTGTACATGTAATGCACGAGGAGCAATCAGACTGTGTTATACTTAAATTATGCCGCAAATCAATGTACTCCAACATGTCCTGTGCAAAATGACTCTGTAATACGCCCTGCCAGGAAATCTTATTAGGTCAGTGGACACAAGTAGTAACGATGCCGTGCCATTATTTGATAATAGTAATTGACACGTTTTACAGATGCAAATAATAGCCGTACAAACGACTTTGCCCAATAACTCAGATCAGCTAGGCTTATGCCACACGGTTGTGGTTACTGTGGCAGAAAAGTCAAAAGGAGTAGAATCTATCTCACCCTAGAAGCACGTGATTAAAAGTTTATCGGGAAAGCAGCCAGCTAGCCACTCAGCGAAAGTACCATATGCTCCAGTGACAGAAGCAAACACAACTGTCTTCCCCTGCGGGCATTCCTGTAAACACAGGGCAAGAGGCCATCTACACACACATTCCTACGTCTGGAAACCATTAGAGCGGGGTGAGCCTTACCTCGAGAGCACAGCAGGAGGAGGACGGGGGCACAGGCTAGCCAGCTCCGGAGCGAGCAACAGGCGACCCCTCTGTTGTGCATCTCTCCTCCTCCTGCCGGGGCATCCAGGGTCTCAGCAGAGAAGGGGGCTTCGGTGGCTGCCAGCGGGGCAGCACGCAGCAGCACTCCGGCCGGTGCCAAGGATCCGACCCTTCAAGACCTCCTGCTCCCCTCCCTGCCGGTTTCTCTCTTCCTCCGAACTACTTTGCGGCAGTGATTGACAGATGCCTCCTCTTTCTGTTGATTTCCTGTGCGATGAATTTTGATGCAGCTGGGCGATACCTCCTCCCCTCCTTGCCACACTGCCCTGTGTCCGCGACGTGCGACCTGCCTCAGCAACAGCTCGCGCAGCTGGAGAAAGTTTCGTGAAAACATTTTGTTTGGAAGGGGCGGGGCTACTGTGGTGGCCGGTCGCATGCGCTGGGAATAGGCGGGTGGCACCGGCAGAGAGGGGGAGGGGGTGAGAGTCGTACACCGCCTTCTACCTCGCAAAACCCGTTAAACTCTGCATGCAACATTTACTCTACATCGCGTAAAATGTACACTGGTGTAGTGAATTCTGCGCCAACTCTTGCATGGGCCGACAAGAGGGATAATATTTGAAAACGGTCAACTGGTACAACCACGATGCACATAAACATATACAATAGTATTGCAATTGCGGTGGGCAGTAGTAAACTGCTGTTCACAATTGAACTGCGCCGGGGTAGTGTTACGTAATTTTGCTCTCGGCTGAAGCAGTGTTCGGAACATGTTGGAACTTTCTTTCTTCACAGCTTAGGCTCGCGGCTAGAAGTAGATGTTTAGGAGTAAGGGGAGGGGGCAAGGGGGCTTCAATATGCTGAGATTTTTAAGAACATAATGGAGTTTGGTGTCTTTGCATTTGGTGCTTGGACATCTACGATAACTGGCTCCATTTGAAGCTTGTTTAATATTTAATACGTTTGTGCAAAATATGATGGAATTTAAATCCAACTTTACAGGGGGTTTGGTACAAACTGAATAGAATCTAAGTTAGGTGGGTTTCAAAGGAGAAAACGGACACACGTGGGCATGCTCCCTCCTGATGTACAGTCAGGCAGTGCTTGCTGCAGGGCATCTACAACAAGAGACCCCCCTAGAACAGCAGCCACGAAACAGGTAGTCGTGTCAAAGGGTAAACCATAGTAGAAGAGTGAGCTGGGTCATTTGAGGTCAGTGGTTTGAAATGCTTGATTTGTAAACTAGTAAGTGCGGGGGCTCTGACCAGGAGGCCACTGCAGCTTGCACCTCCCATCGCCCTTGTCATCGCTGCCAAAACAACTACTAACCATCCCTCTCGCCTGCAAGGGTGAAGGAAGTGACCCAATTAGGGTCACCCGGGTCACTCACGACCACCTCTCTGCCTTCCCAATAAATGATGAGTCGGTCAGACAGTAGAGAATACAAACCAATTCGTTTATTACAAATACGCTGCAGCGGATCCCAGCCTGACTAGTCTCCTGAGATGACTGCCGAGGGACTGCCCCCGTCCACACAGTAACACAAAATATACATTTCCAACACCTCTAAAGTCCCACCCAAACTGGAATTTTCCAGCTCAGGCCCTGGTGAACAAAGAAGGCAAACAAGGATGAACCATGGCACTGGGCTGGGAACAAGCTATTTCGACCCAAGGCTGCTCGGCCAGTGCCTACCATTTTATGATTTGGGAACTGGTTTATCTAACAGAAAAGGTATGCAACAATAGATCGTACATTCATTAGTGCAGTGAAGCTTCAACCTTGAGAAGTACAAGCTGGAGGCGCAGCCGCAGCCTTTCTGCTGAGGCAAGCATTATAAGACAGGAGCTAGATCTCAGTTACAAAACAAGATGGCGCCAAGAAAGATGGCGCCATGAATGCTAACTTAACACGGAATAGAGAATAAGCATTGCAAAGGGAACACTTCAAGTCTGTGCCTTACGGGAATAACACTGCAAATCTAACAAGTGCGACAGTTCCGATTATTCCAGGTGCTCAAATCTAAAGGAATGGCTGGTGAGGCAGGTATTAGTAATTTGTTATTTATATTGTATTCATAAACAACCCTTGCTCTGCTCGTCTCTCAATTAGATGACCAGCACCACGTGGCAGACTGTCATAAGTGTGGTGATGACAATTAAGTGCTAGACCTGAGCACCGGTAACCAATTAAGTGCAGGTGTCAATGCCGAGTACCGGAAACCACGGGCTAAAATTAAGCACTGGTGGTCTGTCAGTGCACAATAGCTTCACCAGTAGCAGCCGGCATGGTTCGCAGGTGTGTGGGTGGGCATGGGGTCGCCTGCGGAGGGGGGCAATAACAAAAAAAAAATTCAAACCTACCTTTCTGCCGGCCTGAGTCCCGCGTCTTCACTGCTCCTGCTAACCTGTCTCCGACAGGAACAGGAAGCAGACAGCCTCCCTCTCCTAAGCCAATCACAACGCTCCAGTGGAGCATTGTGATTTGTCGAGACGTTGCCCAGCCAGGGGCTGTAGGGAATGGCATGTTCTCCATGTAGCCTTCAATGCAGCCTACATAGAGAAGTGCAGAGTGTGCATGACTGGTTTGGGAGGCCTGAGCAGGCCAACCAAACAGTCTTTGTGCACTGAGGTGTGGGCAAACCACTCCTGCCCTGCCTGGGCAGGTCCGCCAAACTGCCGCCCGCAATGCACAAATAAACAAAAAATGGCAATAACCAAAAGTTATTACCATTTTATGTTTTGGCTATCTCGCTCCGTGAGAAAGCAGTGGGGCGACGCTACTCCGCCCTAGTGTAGGAGCTGCCCCTGAGCTTCACCTATGCAGTGGGCCTGTGGCTGGCTAGGCATCAGACTTCTCAACGCAGCACTGGCAATGAATGGCTGGATTACTTTGCTGTAATCTTCATTTCACCGATTCTCCCTTCCTCATCCCACTATGTAAGATATTGAAGCATAAGCCCTGCCACTTTATATCAGCACACCCTACACAAGCTTTTGTTTCCTTAGCATAGAATTATACCTGGTCCCACCTCTCTCTGCTTCCTTGAAGAGCTGTTATGCCTTTCTAATTTCCAGTTACTTTCTATGCACCCCACCTAGCCAATTACTTTATACATATCCACATTAGGAGGGATGGTTGGGAAAGTATCTACTGGGACAAGGAAAGGAGAATAGCAATAGGGAAGATTATCTGTAAGTAATCCAACCATTACCTCTTCATCACTTGCTGATTTCATTCCGTACAATGTTGAAGAAGTGTCCAAGTGGTATGCCGTCAACCCAAAAACTCAAGCCAATAGAAGACACACTACATATTAGAAGTAATGCTCACACCATTTATTTTATTATACCATTGTGTAGGAAAATGCCCCTTTAAGTGTGGTCAACCCCATTTTTCTGCTAGATTTTGTTGCTGTTTTTTTTTACTCTGCACAGTGGGACACTGCTGTCTAGGGTACAGTTTATGTGCACTGACCCCATAAAACATGTCAAATTTCCTCTGTCCCGATTGGCACATTCACCTTACCTATAATAAGTCCCTAGTATATGGTACAAAAGTGTACCCAGAGCCTGTAAGTTAAATGTAACTAGTGGACTGCAGCACATATTGTTATAGCAATTAAGTAAACATGCAAAGCATGTCTCCAGGCATGCCCCGAAGACTGGGCATGGAGTTTTAAAACTGCTGTTAGAAATAGGGGTCTCTAGTTGGCAGTGGCTTACGCCCTGTCCAAGTGGGGACCCTTTCTTCTAGTCAGGGTAAATGGGTTTACACATATAAAATAAGCCCTGCTCACCCCCTTGGTAGATTGGCAGGAGTAATTGGGCTGATCTCAGAGGCAATGTGTAAAGCATTTGTATATAAACACAGAGTAACACAGTTAAAACACTACAAATGGACACCACACCAGTCTAGAATAATAACCTATCTTTATCGAAATAAAAAACGACCAAAACTACAAAAAACAACATACACAAGCAAATATATCACCTTGAAAAGGTGCAAAATAGTTTAGTTCATAGAAAACTATGGATATGTCACTTTTTAGAGTAAAGTACATGGGATGCGTCAAAATCAAAAGATGAAAACAGGCGCAGGGGAGATGAGGTGCTGAAAACACAGTGATGTGTTGGTTCCTTACTCTCAGGGGAGGTGATGAGTCGATTCTTTGCTGCGGTGCAAAGGAGGTGATGCGTCAATTCCTTGCTGTCAGGGGAGGTGATGCATCGATTCCCTTCTGCGAGGGGAGCTGATGTGTTGAATTTCAGACTTGTAGCTTTGGTTCATTACTTCTGATCAATATTAGGGGTGGGCGGTAAACTTTGCTCAGCCAGCAGAGTTTTTCACACTCCGTTCTCCACTTGTAGTGCGGACTTATGCTAAAAATACGCCATCCACCACAGAGTAGATTTCAACAGCGTGTGCCACTCAGCTCACCCAAAAATTGGTATGACTCCTTGCTCCTCACCATGACCTTCTGCTGGCATTCCACCCAGCAGGTAGCCCGAGTTGCACAATCTTCAGCATCTAGGTTACTGTGACGACCATATGGCCATGCCCCCTCTTCTGTCCATCTTTGCACTTCGCAGGCCCTGTATTGCATCCGCTCTGAGCTTCGGTATGACTCCCCGTCAGTGAACATCTTCCAGTTGAGTTGATTGATACACTGATGTAGTGGCAAGGCTGGATCCTTGCAGCCCGCCTCCTAGAGCGCATCAGAGATCCCTCCTGACCAACCCATGCATTGTAAACGTAGCTCCCTTGACTGCCGCTCACTGGTTAGGCTTCCGTCACTGCTCCTCTTGTTTAAAAAAACAGCATCTCTTGGCGCCTTCCCAATCCTCGGAGCCCGACCCCAGAGCAGCTGCAGCACTTGGAGCAGAAGGCTGGGGCTGAGCGGCAGGACAGGACAAAAGCGGCATGGGCATGTCCGTAGGGTGGAGCAGAACTCTGTGGAATTCCACTGAGTTTTTATGCAACTCCGCAGAATTCCGCGTAGTGCAACTCTGCGAGCTATGCTCACCTCTAGGCAATATCGATGAAGGCTTGGTACACAGGTGCGATGCGTGCAAAATCGAGGCGCGCCGGAGTCGATGGGGCGGTGGCAAAACAGGTGCTGTGTCAATTCTCCTAGCCGCGAGCACGTTATGCATCAAATCTTCAGCCGCACAGGAGGGTTCGCGTCAGAGAAGGTGTCTTGGATGTCAGAGACATGGTGCTGGGGACTCAGGCTGCGGTGATCTTGGAGCCTCATGACGGGTGCTGCATCGACTCTTCAGCCGCACCATGCTGATGCGTTGTTTTTTTAACCACATGGCAAGCTTGCGGTGGGAAAAACTGGTGCTGAAGACTGGTGCATGGATATTTTTCTTTTCTTGCAGCAGAAGCCACCTCCAACGGCTCAGAACTGGAATTGGCACTTCTTGGCAGATCAGAACTCCCAGCACAGGAGTTCATGGGAATCCAGATAAAGTGTTTGATGGCCCTGAGATCTTCTTAACAGGGGGTCAGCACACACAAGTCCTTGGAGAACCTTAGCAAGCAAGGTGATGAAAACAAAGTCCAGTCCTTTCACTCTCCTAGACAGAAACAGCAAGCAGCAGGCAACAGTAGCGGTCAGTGTCTAGGCAAAGTGGCATGGCGGATTTAGTGAGGGGACTGTGGACGGACAACAAAAATAAAAAATAAAAAAACCTTCCTTTTTTATTGCTACTCTCTGGCTCCGTCACCGTACACTGCAGGCACAGGCTCCCATAATCCCCTGAGCCAATCCTGACGCTGCATGAAAGTAGTGTCAGATTGGCCTGAACACCATGGATTTGCGCTCCCAGGTAGACTGGGAGCCTGTGCAGTCTCTCTCCAACCCAACAACGCAGCTGGGGTTGAAGAGGGCTTCAGTGCGCATGACGGTTTGGCTGGCCTGAGACGGTCAGCCAAACCGTCATGCTCACTGACAACCAGTTCACCTACCACTCCCCCTCTTCCCAGTGGGGGCCGCAATTTACCTGGGGTGGAAGGGGAGGAGGAGAGTGGAGTTGTAAAAGAAAAGAAAGAATACAAAAAAAACACTGACCTTCAGGCCGGCCACACAGCCGGCCGCCACCTCTCTGTCCGTTCTCAGTCGCCTCTCGCTCCTCAGAAACAGGAACCAGGAAGCACCCAGGCTTCTGACTCCCCTAGCCAATCCCAACGCTGTAATGCAGTGTTGTGATTGGTCTGAGCGCCGTGGTTCGCTGCTCAGATGGGGAATGGGGGCCTGGGCATGTTCTGCACCCAGGCTGTAAAGCAGCCTGAGTACAGAACATGCAAAGTGTGCATGACTGTTTGGCCGGCCCAAGAGGGAAGGCCAAACGATATGTGCACTTTAGAGTGGAAAAACCGCTCCTCCTCCTGGACCCTGCTTTGGCAGTCCAGCCCCACCCCGCACCAGGGAACGGAAAACTAAAATGATAACAATGCTGGTTATTATCATTTTAGTTTTCCTTTAACTACTGCTCGCAGAGCAGTGGGGCGACTCTCCTCAGCCTTAGCGGAGGAGCCGCTACTGCCTCTTCCTGTCATTCCCAGGGCCCTGCCTCCTAGACGACGCTACAGAGAGAAATAAAACTATAATAAACACAGGTTCATTATCGTTTTATTTTAAATGTTTTGGCTGCTGGCGTGGGGGGACTGTTTGCTCAGCACAACACTGCAACAAGCAGAGTGGCAGTTCCCCTCCTACAACTTCTCCAGCTCTTCTTCTTGGCAGAAATTCCTCTTAGTCCAGAAGTGTTCTAAAAATGTGGTGTCACAGGTCCAGTAATTACACCCTTTTCCGCCTTTGAAGTAGGCATACTTCAAAGGATAGTCTTTGTAGTGCACAAGGCCTTGCCTTTCCTTGACCTGGCTCCAGACACACTACAGGCAGGTGGAGATAGCTTTGTCTGAGGACATGCATAGCCATATTCAGGTGTTAGTGACAACTCCTCCCACCACTCTGGCTCAGGAAGGCCCATCAGCCTGGTGATGGGCCATCAGGATATGCAGGGCACACCTCAGCTCACTTTATGTGACTGTGAATGTTAATGCACAAACAGCCCAACTGTCAGCCTAAATCAGACGTTGATTCCACTGGCAGGCAGAGACACAGAATGATAAAGCAAGAGAATGCCTACTTTCTTTGGACATCATCCAAGCCGGTGGCAAGTGAGTAGCTTTGATGAATGTTTGACTACAAGCGTCCCTTGCCCCGTTGAGCTTAACCCATATCAAAAGAAAAACAACCAATTGGGTATTATATTGTATATTCTACCTTGATATTTATTAAGGAGACCTATTTGATGTTGCTCACAACCAGGAGTGGTACTAGGTATCATTGGTGTGGTCCTGACAAAAAGCCTTGGGGTAATGGTTTGAAAGATGTTGGCCTTGAGATACACACACATAAACATGTGCCTCTCTTTCCCCTCTTTTTAATGATACCAGCAAGAGGATTATATAAAATATTTGTTCCTACTTAGCCAGGTATTTTTTAACCCTAGATTAGACCCTCCACTCTTATATCACCCATCTCTTTATAGCATTTTGACTAAAAGTGCTCCCACGTCTTCGTTGGTTGCAGCTCTCCCCTTCCCAAAGCAGGACAGGAAGAACCCTATGACGAAGCATGCCACCATGGGAAATCTGAATGGATGAGTGTTATTTTAAGAAAAGTTTCTGTTTTCAAACTATGAAGAAGAGTGGAAAGATAGTCCAAATAGCGCAGAGGGACTCTTCTTGGTTGTTACTTTCTAAAAGTGGCATTATCAAACACACAAATTAAAAACAACTTCACTTGCAGATGTATTTTTAAATTCTGAGTTTCGGGAACCCAAACTCCAAATCTCTATCTCTTCCCAGTTGAAAGTTACACCTGTAAGAAGTTATGATGGACCGTATGCGAGGCCTGGTGATAGAGGGCACAACGCTGGCTCTCCTGAAATAATTTATGGCAAATAGAGAACATAATGTGACAATGGGCAAATTCGTCTCTAGGCAATTTCCCTTGCCCTGTGGAGTTTCCCAGGGATCGGCATTAGGCCAAACTCTATTCAACCTTTATGTCACGCCACTTGTGTCAATTATCAAAGACTCTGATTTTACCTTAGCGTCTTATGTGGACGACATTCAAATTGTCATGACATTGGCAAACTGTGAAAACATCCCAGGTGAGGCATTCAGCCTATGCATGAGTAAGGTGAGCAACTGGATGGATTGCAACTGCCTGAAATTGAATGCCTCAAACACTGAGGTAATCATTTTCAGCAATAAACCCTCTCTTTGGACACACCAAATTGGTGTCCTCCAGAGTTGGACTTACTGCCCACACCTTCAAGTAAAGTAAAGAACTTAGTAGTTTTGGTAGACAGCAAACTGAAATTCAAGGATTAAGTTAACAAAATTACATCTGCTTCCTTTTGCTCTTTAAGGCTTATAAAAAAGATTGACAAATTCTTGCCTCCTGAACTTTTAAAAACAGTTACCATTGCAATGGTCCTCAGAGGATTGACTACTGTAATAGTCTGTACCTTACTCTTGCATCAGGTCTTCTGAAAAGACTACAGATTCTGCAAAACGTTGCTGCTCGTTTCATCTTAAAAATTCCCAAATTTGAATCGTCCAGAGAGGCCAGACCATTTTAAGAGGAAACTTAAATGGTATGCACCAGCAAGTATGCTTTGCTCGGGCTCTGCCAGGAACTTGATGGTCCCTTCATTTAGGAAGGCCACTTGGGGGGGGGGGGGGGGGGGGAGTGTTTTTTCAGCGCCACTGCGATGCTGTGGAACAGTCTGCCACTAACCCTGAAAGCAGCCCCCTCCTTACTTAGTCTTAGAAAAGCCTTAAAAATCTGCCTCTTCACACAGGACTAGAAGGCAACTTGCATACTTGCTCAATCCATTGCAGGCACTGCTGCTGCCTTAGTTGGACTTCTATAGCGCCAAGACACCCCCGGGCATGAGCTGCCCTCTATAAATTACAATTACATTACATTACAAGTCAGCTCCAATGATAACCTATGGGAAAGATAGTCCTTGCAATAGTGAAAAATGAAATTGGCATTATTTCACTATTAGGACATGTAAAACACACCAGTACATATCCTACCTTTCACATACATTGCACCCTAACCATGGGGCTACCTTGGGCCTACCTTTTGGGTGCCTTACATGCAGGAAAAGGGAAGGTTTGGGCTTGGCAAGTGGGTGCACTTGCAAGGCCGATATGGCAGTTTTAAAATTGCCCTCACAGACACTGCAGTGGCAGGCCTGAGACAGGTTTGCAGGGCTACTCATGTGGGTGGCACAATCAGTGTTGCAGGCCCACTAGTAGAATTTGGATTTCTGGCCCTGGGCACACACAGTGCACTTTACTAGGGACTTACCAGAAAATCAAATATGCCAATCATGGATATCCAATCATAATTACAGCATACACAAGGATTAGTATTTTTCCCTAAAAAAGAAAACCTTTACAGATTTTGAGTTAATGTTTCAATTACATTGTCTCTCTCAATCTAGACTCAATATACCTGTTAATGCGCCTGAGAATCCTTTAAAACATTAGTTCTTTCTCTTCTAGTTGTTTCTTCACTAGAATTAAACTAGTCTCTAGATTTGGCACACACTTCATGGTTTCCTTCTTCCTTAATGTCTCTCTCTGGTTAGCACAGATTGCACAATTCACCGAATAATAATTAAGTATCATGTAAGTAATCAAATATTTAGCATTTTTGCTGATGCCCAATCATAATTAAGGCTCCCGGTTTTCCGTTTAAACGGAGTTTTAAATATAAATGCAGACGGAAAACTTTTTTTCCTTTGTCTGTATTTATAAATATAAACGGGAAAATACTGACAAACCAGATTCAGACAATCCTGCGGAGCAGCCTTGCTCCTGACCCGGGTTGCCTAATCTGGTTCATAGAGGAATGCAGCTACCCTCGGTGCATGAAAGGTGCCTTACTAAGAGGGCAGACTCTAAGTGCTGCATTTGGCATTCTCTTCCTGTATGCCTTTCATTAAGGGTGGACCCCCGTGGAGAGCCTGGTAGAGTCATTTTCATCTGGCGCACTCTCCCAGTGGAGAGTGCATTGCTTTATAGGGTGTGCATTTTCACAGCCCCATTGTTCTTCAGGTACCGCAGGGGGGCGGGGGTTAATGTCTCTGTTAAACCTAACTGCTACAGCATTAGAATGTATTCACAAGACAGCGCAGCCGATGCTGAACTATCCGATGCACGTTAACTTTAATTGGTGTGCACGATGTGAAGCTGTTGCGACTTTGATGGCCATCTAGGATGAGGGTGGATGGCAGTTTCAGGAATGTTTTCTGGTGCCACTAAAAAGCACACCCACATTTACATTGAGATCACTGCATCGGCAAAGCATCATGGGATTCTAGGCATATCACGTCATTCCCACATGCCTGTAAACAATGCATTTAACCAGATGAAATTCAGCTGGCGCTCAGGTAAAGCATTCCAAGACCTTTGTGTCGAGTTCCATTGTTCTGCATGTTTGCTAGGGGGAAATGTTTCCTATGTTGAAACAATGCGTTTCTCACCATCCTACTACCCTCAAAAATATGAACACTCACATTAGGTTTTAGCGATTTTTAAACAGAGATTTATCATAGTGTATGCTGGAGAATAATGATCTCCTCCGTTTAAAAAATATAGAATAACATTCTGCCAAAAAGGATTCTTATGTAGGTCTAAATCCCAACAAAGTTGTTCTGCAATGAAAAAAAGAATGGGTTACTCCCCCAAAGACACAGCTTGACATTTGACCTCTGTTTCTGAATGCACAGCAAATGTGACTAGGTAAGAAAAGGATTTAAAAGCCTGTTTACAACAAGGGAGTTATATCCTCTCCTCTGGTCTCTAGAGTGTACAGCCCCACAGTAAAGGCTTCTTAATGCAAGTTACTCAAGGCCTGTTTAGGCCTATGCTCACTTAAAATTATTTTGGCAAAGTTTTCAGATGAATGTATTTTGTTGACCTAATTTGATGTATATATAAATATATCTAAACCTATAACACCTGCGTGCAAGTGTGCAGTGTCTGTTTAAATCAATGTGAAAAAATACTAGCTGCAGCATCTTCTTTGCTTGCAATAAAAATAAAAGTGGATAAATACAGAAAAAAATTCCCAAAAATAAATATGGATAAATACACGGAAATGTTAAAAAAATAAATACCATAAAACCGGGAGCCATCATCATAATGCATTTGTCTCAAATTCCTGATTTTCATGCATATATGAAGGAGGTAAACATTAAGGACCAGACGTACGACCATTGGAAAGGACAACTTGCAAATTGCGACAAATTGCGAGTCGCAATTTGCGAGTCTCAATTTCCAATGTACAACAGTGTCTGAGACACTGTTATCGATTCCCAATGGGGTCACAAATTGCATGCCTCATGAATATTAATGAGGCTGTCGCAATTTGCAAGCCCATTGGGAATGACGGGCACTCCCAAGGATGGTGGCCTGCTGGGGTCAGCAGACCTGGGACTACTACCTGCTCTTAAAAAATGTTTGCGCATGCATTCCCATAAGGGGAAGGGGACCCCTCGGGGATCCATTCTCATTTGCGAGTGCTTTACCACCCTCTTGAAGAGGGTGGCATTCTGTGAGTGTTTTGCAACCACAATTGCGGTGCCAAAACATCCTTACATGGCTTGTGGGGTCGCTATTAGGAAGGGACAGTTTTAATACAGTTTTGTTACAGTTTTAATACATTTCAACACTTGTGACTCCCCATTGCCCTTAAAGTCCTGGGGACCATCTTTTTGCAGCTCCACGAATGTTCCCAAAAGAACAACCCCTTAGGAAGTTCTGTGAAACACCAGACTCTATAACCTGAGTGGCCATGACACTCTTTGACCGGGACTTGCCTGGGTCTTGTCTTGGACCAGTACTCCATTGTCGTAGGCCTTTGTCTCTGAGTAGAGCGACTGATTGCCCACAGTTGGCATTTTGTGCTTTTTGGAGGTAACATTTTATTCAAACTTTAACAATTCATATATGGTTAGGCCTATTGCATTTTTGACATCTGGTTGTCTTTTTGTTCATTAAAATTATTTCCATTTTATTAATTGGAGTGGGATTTTTATTGTTTTGGGTTTTCAACTTTTTAATAGTTGTTGATACTTCTAAATGCTTTACACATTTTCTTAAGTTAAGCCTGTCTGCTCTGTGCCATAGCTACCAGGGGTTTAACTCAGGAACCTGTACTAAACTTAACAAAAATAGTGCCACGATAACTTGTAGTGGATACTATCATCCCCAACTAATAATCCACTTTCTCACAATGGTGTTAAGCGGTTGTATCCAGAACTTGTGTGTAGCAGTACATCTCAGTTAATAAGTTGGAAATTTAAAATTGCTAAATTGAAAAGAAAGCAAAAATTGATTTTTGATTTTTAATTGCTGTTAGATCTTTAATTGGGTTTTTTCAGATTTTCTCAAAATATATATTTTTTAAATTTCCCATAGACTCTTAAAAGTTTAAAATGAACATGTTGATGGATCTGGCTATCCTGGAATCTCTCACAGTGGTGTAGTTGAAATTCCTATAGAGACAGGCAATTGAAATTGGGCCTGAATTCTAGGAGAAAGCACTATGTGAAGGCTCTCAGAGCCTGGGAGGAAGTCCAACAGCTACCGGTCACCTCAGAGGAGAATAGTGAAGGGGCTCATAAATACCAGAAGAGGTTGATACAGAAGATGCTCTGTCTGAAATAAGTTTCTCATGTGCTCTTTCCAGGGCGGAAGGAGAAGGCACCCTTAGCCTGAGTCCTCACAATTGGCAGTCCGTCAGATGGAGTTTCAGAACAAGCAGGCACAAAGGGACCTTCAAGCCAAGCTGGCTGCTCTAGCCCGGGATGAGAAGAAGATTGGACTGGAAGAGAATAAACTGGCCTTAGAAGAGAAGTCTAGACTGGGGCTCACATCCAGTGAAGATGGTGGCAGCAATGGTGAGGTATTTATTGGGGGCACACACCCCTCACTTGTCTAAACGAGTGGTGACTAGTTTTGTGGTAGGGAATGACATTGACAAAAGATTTGCCTGCTATGAAAGAGCATTAAGAATTCCGAAGATCAATTGATGCTAATAGTTCTCACTTAGAAATCAATTAGAGAATTTGTTGCTACGTATGCATCTAGAAATGGATTGTTTTCTCATAATGATTTACACCCTTTTTACCAGTCTGAAGTCTTCTGAACTTTTAGAGACCAAAAATACAATTGAGTACAATTTGTCTTTTTGATAGGGTAGTGGAATTATGGCCTTATTTTGCACCAATGACTATGTTTTGTTATGTTTCATAGGGTACCCCAATATAGGCCCGAGTATTCTCCCCAACTTTCCCCTACATTTAACGTACCATTGCACTTCATAATGGGTTTTGGTATTGACCTTTTACCTAGTTAAGTGCTGCATAAGATGTCATGTGGTTTTCCTTGAAAACTAGCGTCATTACTTATGCATGAAGATTCTCAGAATCACAGCAGGATTACCATCTTCTGCATGATAATTATGTATAAGGGTCATCCCTTCAGTCATCCTCAGCCGACATGACACAGCAAGACAGAACCCCCTGAGGGTACCTTTTGGGTATATATACGCCATATCTTTGCCAAGGCAGGGAGAGGAGAAAAAGACTTCCATGCTGACACATTGACGAGAGATGCTGAGGTTACTGCACACAGACACTCCAGCACGCAGTGGTCTGACATCCCTTGTGGGGTGTCTATCTCGAGACCAAGACAGGGTCCCACAGTCTCTCAATTCAGGTAAAGGGGTTGGCTTCAGCCTAGGGGGATTCTTGGCTCTGCACCTGCATACATGCTAGGTACACTTAGGTAAATCTAGTTAGGGTTGCATCGTAACAGTACGCATTACTACTGTCATGTATTTACATACCTGCCTGTATTCATGTTTTAGCACTATGGTAGGTCTCTATCATCCTTTTACTCTGTTGGTGCTTTTATTCATTTAAAATCAGCTCCCTCTACACCATCATAAAACATGGGCAGGGCATCTCGCCGTGCCAACATTACTTGCGGACAAGACCCGTTTATTTTTTACTCTAGAGCGCTTACAGGGAAATCAAAGAGATTGATTGCTAAGCAACTGACAACAGCAAGGCTGATCGTAAACTTCTTATTAGGAGCAGGAACCTACAGTGGCAGCGCAGCTGCCATCTTTAAATAGCTGGCCTCAAGAAGGTGGCATGGCAATGCTGCGTGAGAGCTAAAACAGGGGGCCAACCCCAAACACCCATTTAAACAGACACTCATTTACCCACACAACTACTTACATACCAAGTCACTCACTCATACAGCCATTCAGAAACCCACTCACTCACCCATACAGTCACTACCCACCCACCTACCCACCAATACAGCCACTGACACACCCACTTACTCACTAATGCTGCCAATCACACAGCATGTCACTCAGCCACACAGCTACTCACACACCCACTTATACACCCATACTGCCACTTACACACCCATAAACACAAGGATACATACAGTCACACAGCCACTCACATAATATATGTTAGAAGTGTCATCACTCAGTAGTAGTCCACCTAGCATACTAATTTAACTTTTGTAGTAGGTTAGTATATATGTTTAACAGCCATCAACATACTCACTTGATGATGCCATCAGTTATGTCATCAGAGACATCATCAGTGATGTCACTGACCATGTCATGAGTGATTTAATATGTGAGGTCATAAGCAGTGCATTGAGGGGGCATAAGTTATAGTTAGCGCATGTAACTATAACTGCTGAATTTCAATGGTTTTGTACAAGTGAAATCTCAGCCTAACTATAACCTCCCTGTAACATTTGTTTTTTGTCAGTGATTATATATATATATTCAAGCGCCACCACTGCCGCTGCCTGCCACTGCATACGGAGGGAGAGGACTACGCCTCCCATACTGCCCTGCTGGTCGTCGCGCCCGGAGGCGCATAAAGAGAAGCGCGGCTCCCGCTTCGTGGGAGCCGCCACCACTGCCGCTGCCTGCCACCGCATACGGAGGGAGAGGACTACGCCTCCCATACTGCCCTGCTGGTCATCGTGCCCGGAGGCGCATAAAGAGAAGGGCGGCTCCCGCTTCGTGGGAACCGCCACCACTGCTGCTGCTGTTGCCGCTGCCTGCCACCGCATACGGAGGGAGAGGACTACGCCTCCCATACTGCCCTGCTGGTCGTCACGCCCGGAGGCGCTTAAAGAGAAGCGCGGCTCCCGCTTCACGGGAACCGCCACCACTGCCGCTGCCTGCCACCGCATACGGAGGGAGAGGACTACGCCTCCCATACTGCCCTGCTGGTCGTCGCGCCCGGAGGCGCATAAAGAGAAGCGCGGCTCCCGCTTCGCTGGAACCGCCACCACTGCCGCTGCCTGCCACCGCAAACGGAGGGAGAGGACTACGCCTGCCATACTGCCCTGCTAGTCATCGCGCCTGGAGGCGCATAAAGAGAAGCGCGGCTCCCGCAACACAGGACGCGCGCGGGCGTGCGCAGTGCGAAGCCCGGGCAAAAGGCGGGCCGTCTGCGGCCATCCGAGGCCGAAGGAGGCCTGGCTGGGCCTCGTTATTTGGCCTCAGCAGAGGCTGCTATTTTTGACCAGTCCCTCCACCCATGGACATCTGGTGCTAAGGTACTGTGAAGCCGCTTATTGTTTATTGCATTTGCCGTCGATAGGTGGCCACACAATCGTGTAATTGGGCAACTACATCCTGTGTTGTAAAATGAGCACATTGAAAGGTGTAGCCGGCACCCTGGACGCATTTATTGTAAGGGCTGAGTCACTTTTATCTCATGAAATCCACCTGACTGAAAGAAGGTTGTCTCTGGATCCTGCCACGCTACAATCTCGTTTGTCGCTGGGTGGCTCTGCTAATGTCAATATATCTACAGCAAGACCTGTCCCTGTTTCCTCTAACCTATCCTTACTATTTGAAGATTCCCCTAATGTGTCAGTTTTAGATGCACCCTGTATTAATACTAGGGGTAATGCCGCTAAGGCATAAAGAAATACTAAATTAAGCGGTAAATCTATTAAGAAAAAGCATGCTGCTTCTGCCAGGTCTAACTCTAAAAACGTCAAAGGCTGCCAATCAGCTGGGAACCCAAACATTGTGGTGGCCACTATTACAAACTCAGTAGCAACCCAGACAGACAGCATTTTTGAACCCATGTGTAATAAGGTTAATACAGATGCCCCGGGGGGTGAAGTACTGGGAATTTTAAGCCCAGCGGTGCAGGGGAACACACCCTATGACTTCGGGTTCTTCCTGTTTCAGACCTACAGAAACACAGAGTCTTCTGGGTGAAGTCAAAGATCAGTTTATTGGCTGCAGACCAATTACAGGTATCCTAGAAGTACAACAGCGTGTATGTTCTCAGGAGACTGCTAAAAGTCACAGAAACGGGCTTCTCCTTAAATACAAAATATCATGCTTCAGGCACACATTCCTTGGTTTACGGCATGGTCATTCATATGTATACATTTCAAACGAAAAGGCAGAGTCATGATGACCATCCCACATTCCAGTTAAGCCAGCCCACAATTATTTACCCAGCAAGTCCCAGATCCCACATCAGATATCGATAGGCCCCAATAAACATGAGCATCTCCTGTTTGGAAAACAAGCCATAAAGCAGGAACAGTCAGGTGTGAAAGAGATTAGCTGGAGGCTCGTGTTTAATGTAAAGGCTTTATGGTGTGTCAAGCCCTGATGCTAATCACAGGTGGCCAGAGGACGGGGAGCTCGTGAGACCGGACTGACCTGGGGCAGCGGAGCCAAGCTGCCCAGGTCACAGAAAAGTCAAAGGAAGGCACATGTGCTCTAAAAGGCCCGTATTTGCTTCATGATATGTAGCCTATGTGAGGGCAACCATAAGATGGCCACCGCTCTAAGATGGAACCCACGTAGTGATGTATAATAACGTATACACAGTGCATTCATAGCTAAAACGTTACACAAAGCACTTGTACATACCGCATTGACCATTCGCGGTTCGCTAATACCGGGATAGACAGGGGTAGGGCCCTGCCTCCTACACGGTCCCAAATTGCAAAGTACGACAGACCCTCCTTTTGCCCTTACATAGGCAATAACTATACTCATTTCAATCCGAGTCTAGGTCAATATTCACGAAGTCATGGAGATGGTGCTGTAGCATCATCCCATTACTTAGCTCGTCCCTCGATACAGGTTTCCTTGCACATAATGTAGCACAGAGGCCACATATCGCAGGAGCACACTGTATGCACAGACAGAACAGGAAAAGGATGGCTAAGATCATTCCAATGACCATCAGAACTTTCCAACCCCAGGCAGATATCAGTTCCCAGAACCACCCCACCAGTGACCAATCTCCTTTATCCACGTGTATGGATTCAGATATTTTATGCAGTTTGGAGATGGCTTGATAAACTGTTGGAGCGTTGTCTGGTATGAAAATGCAACAACTAGATTGGATAACCTTACATACCCCACCGCGGTCTGCAAGTATGATGTCTAGAACCATGCGGTTCTGCAAAGTCATGAGGCGATCCGCCTGGAGCTCAGCTGTCAAATTACCAAGGGCACCAGCCGTAACATTAACAGTGGATTCAACCACACAAGTCAGTTGTCTCAGGTTCCTACTATTAACCATATGTCCCCAAAACGGCAGGAAACCCAAAAAGAAGTCTCCCGCTTCCTGACCGGTAGTATCCTCCTTACTAATCACGCCTCTCACAACTCTGGTCTTGTGATAGTCAGAGGCAGCAGTAAATGTCGGCGGTAGCAAGTTTGCAATATAACATGTGCCCGAGAAATCAGGGGGCAACCATGTATACGCTCGGTCATTGCAGATAAAATATGTACCCTTGGCAGCCAAAAACGCAGGGGAAAACTGTGACGGAAAAGTGTACGTTTCAGTACAGTCACTTCTCCCCAGTTGAGCTCTAGGATTCTGACCATTACCTTGTAAACAGAACCGACCTATGTGGGGTACAACCCATATTGGGGATGAGATTTTTCGCTGTCTTTCACCCAGACTAATACTATACCCCGTCGCGTTCCACCCTACATAAGCTCTCAACTCTTCTTTGGGAATAGATGAGTATGCATCGATATCTCTGCTCATATCGGCAACTCCTTTCATTAAAGCTTTATTATTTGTACTAGGTCTGATGGAACGCGGTTGTCGCGGGGAGTACGCATCTAGAGCAAAGAGAAACATGGTCTGGAATGCCCATGACGATCCATTGTAACTAAACGGCAGCATTAGATAAGGAATACCCTTATTAATGGTATGTGGCATTAAACCACACACCCAGCAATTCGTTGTATTCATGACTAGTTGGTGCTGGTGCAGGAGCTGAATAAACAAGTTGTTTACAAACTCAGACCGTCTAGCTTGTTCATGTTCAGGCAGAGGGTGAAAAGAGTGTGAGGAGACAGTAGGAGGAGGTATAGGCTGTACAGTGGGTGCAATGGGCTCTTGAGAGGAGAAGAATACAAATCCTACAGTAAACACTACCATACTACATAATACAAACAGGCATAAAAATACAAAATGTTTGCTCTTCATTATTTTACACATTCTTGCTTTAAAGTTCATTTCCTCAGCGGGTCTCTCCATCTTGAAAAACTCCATCCTCTAATCGTGCCGCTCGCGGCGGGTGAGTATCTTCTGCTAAGGAGTACGCCTGTCAGTCCAGGGAATGCCCTAGACCAACCAGAACCGTTGACCTAACGTCTTCGGCCTGTACCCCAAAGTCTTGGCACCGCGACCCTGCGGCTGAACCCGGATGGTGGTTCGAAAAACAAAAATCAAGAAAGTCCTTCAGATGGGAGAGCTCTGGTTATCAAAAAATAAAAAGGTAAAAGAAAAAGAATATTTATTTGTCCATAGGCCTTGGTCTTAGATTATAATGAAAACGGCCAGGTACTGTCTGATCTTGAAACAAGAGTTCAGGCTTTGTGGTGTCCAATCGAATTGACGGTGGCACAGCTTCTTGCAAAATATCATCACTCTGTTGTGCTGAAGTTGTGCCTTTTATGCGTGCATCACTGAATGGCACAAAACGAGGTACAGTGTCTGTTTCAGAGTCAGCGATACCCTCCTGGACCCACTGGTCATACGGCAGAGGCAAAGGGATTCTTTTAACGTGGGCGCCGTGGATCCAGTTCTTCTTCCCCTTTACTCGAACAGCTGATCTTGTAGACAGAAGTACGAGATGAGGGCCGATCCAACGAGGCTCATCGTTGCTTTTGCGCTGGAATTTTTTCCCCAGAACCCACGTGCCAGGGTCGATAGGGTGTCCTGGAGCCTCAGAGGCCTGGGGAAGAGTATCGTGCACCTGTTGGTGTAAAACACGCAATTTAGCCGCCAATTCGTACAAGTAATCAAGCAGTACTGGATGTTCGATTTCGCTGAATTTCGCCGGTCTTGGCACACCCCATACATTGGCCGGGCGGCCAAAAATAACCTCGTATGGGCTAAGTCCTACTCGTGAGTGTACGGTCATTCTGATGGACAGGAGTGCTAGAGGCAGAGCGTCAGGCCATTTAAGACCTGAGCTCGCTTGGATTTTGGCCAGCTTGAGTTTTAGAGCGCCATTGTAGCGCTCTACTAATCCAGCTGATTGGGGGTGATTTGCAGCGTGGAACTTCTGCTTTATCCCGAACCCCTCACACACATTCTTCATCACTTGACCCACAAACTCACTCCCATTATCACTCCACACCATTCTTGGCATTCCAAACCTAGGGAAAAATTCCTTCACAAGGGCTTTGGCTGTGGACAGAGCAGTGTTGTCTTTTAGGGGATACGCCTCTATCTATTTTGAAAAAGCGCAGACAACCACCAACACATATTTCAGGTTGTTGCACCTTTCCATGTGGATAAAATCTAGCTGCAAAACTTCAAATGGATATGATGGAGGCGCAAAATGACCAGCTGGAGTTGGGGTTCCCCTACCAGGGTTGTATTTCAAGCATACCATACAATTCTTGACCACATTCTCTGCACACTTGGGAATTCCAGTATTCTGCCATACTGGAGCCAACAACTTACAGATTCCTTTCATACTGATATGTGCCATTCCATGTGCCATAGTAACCACTGGAAGCACATATGCATCAGGTAACAACCATCGCCTATGTTCTGACAGATCAATCCAACAACCATTCTCATCCAACTTACCCATACTTTCTCTCCACTTGCTCAACTCTTTCTCTGTGGCTTCAGCTTGAAGGGACTTTACACTTTCTATTGTGTTTTCACACATTCCAACATCACCAACCCATCTTGCAGGGCCTGCGACATACATTCGAGTCTTTACATCTTTTGCTGTTTCTTTCGCGACTTCATCAGCAAACGCATTACCACGACCAACATCATCAGTGATTTTCTTGTGCGCACTGCATTTCATAATCGCAACTTGTAACGGTAGGGTCAGCGACTCAAGGAGATCATTCACCAACTTGCCATTCTGAATCTTAGCTCCGTGCGAAGTCAGGAACCCACGTTCTTTCCACAATCGCCCAAAACTGTGCGCCACACCAAAGGCGTACTGGCTATCCGTATATATGTTCACTTTCATTCCTTCAGACAACACGCATGCTCTCGTAAGGGCAATCAATTCTGCTGCTTGAGCCTAATTTTGTGGCACACGTGCAGTTTCCACAATCGTGTGCAAAGTCGTGATAGCATATGCAGCAGTCGTATCACCATTTGGAAGCTTAAAACACGAACCATCCACCCATAAAGTACCATCACACTCAGTCAGGGGAGTATCTTTAAGATCTACTCTCCCTTTCGTCTCTTCTTCTGTTCTGAACAGACAATCATGTTGCTCAATCTCATCTAGGTCTGCTGGAATTGGTAATAGTGTAGCTGGATTCAACGTGTTGCATCTCTTTATGTGTATATGGTTTGCTAACAGTGTCAGCTCATATCCAGATAATCGCGCACTAGTTAAGTGTTGTGTCTTGGTCCTGTTTAACAATGTGTCCACAGCATGTGGAACCATAACAATCAATGTATGATCCATCACTAGGCCAGCAGACTGTCGAATAGACATAGCTGCAGCGGCTGTGGCTCTCAGACAACTTGGCAATGCCCTCGCTACCGGGTCCAAGGTTGACGAAAAATATGCGCATGGACGCAGTCTATCGCCAAAAGGCTGTGTTAACACTGATAATGCGCAACCATCTTTTTCATGAACATACAATGTAAAAGGCTTGCTGTAGTCAGGGGTACCCAACACAGGAGCTGAACATAATGCATTACGCAATTCCCAAAAACTTTTCTGACACTCTTCAGACCATGGGACAGGATTCGGTGTGTCTTTGCATGTTAATGCTAACAAAGGTTTTGCCAACAAGGAAAAATTCGGAATCCAATGCCTACAGTATGAAGTAATGCCCAAGAAAGCACGTACGTCTCTCTGTGTTCTTGGCACACTCAACTGTGCAATGGCTTGAATTCTTTCTGGGGTCAGTTTCCTTCCCTCCTTCGATAAGAGATGACCTAAGTAGGTCACTTCTTGTCAACAATATTGCATCTTTGAGAGAGACACTTTGTGATTAAAGGCAGACAAATGACACAACAATGACAAGGTAGCGTTTTTGCAAATCTTTTCAGTATCCGCGGCGATTAGTAAATCGTCAACGTACTGAATAAGGATAGCGCCACTGGGTAAAACCAGTGCATCAAGCTGCGCTTTTAAAGCCTGACTGTATATTGATGGACTCTCACAGTAGCCCTGGGGAGCGCGTTTAAAGCGGAAGCTGCGACCTCCTAAACTAAAGCCAAAAATGTCTCTGCTCTCCTCTGCAATTGGGATGCTAAAGAAAGCATTCTTTAGATCGATCACTGAGAACCATGCAGCGGAGGCTGGAATCATAGTTAACAAGGCAGTTATATCAGGGACAACTGGAAACTGTGGCACAACAATCTTATTAACCTCTCTAAGATCAATCACAAATCTGTAAACAGGTGGCTGTGAAGGGTCCGTTCGTTTTAAGACAGGTAAAACAGGACTATTGCAAACGTTGCCTCTTGTCTTTTCAATTACACCCTTTTTAATCAAATCACTGACAATTGCTAACAATGCTTTCTGACCTTCATTGGAGATCTTGTACTGGGGAATACGTGGCAATCTGACATTGGCTTTTAAAGTGACCACATATGGCGGTATTTCCAAAAGACCCACATCATTGGGACCAGTAGCCCAAAGGACATCCGGAAGGGATGACAATTCAGGTGGCATTGCATTCTTAGACAAATATATCGGGGAAATCACTTTCTTGCCTAATGTAAGTTGTACTCCTGAGGGAGAACAATATAGTGTTGCATGCAATCTTTTTAGCAAATCTAATCCTAGCAAATTTTCACCACAACCTGTTGTTAGAATGAGGGGTGATTTTAGCTCACAAGGTCCAACAGAAAGCGACATAGGACTAGAAATCGGGTTCCTAACTGGGGCGCCAGAAAAACCTACTGAAACATTCATTTCGCCAGACAAAGGCGCGCCAGGGAGTTTTGAATGCATGATTGAACTCTTTGCAGCACCAGTATCCAGCAGAAAGGGCTCCGTTACATTTGCTGTAGTTACTTTAACATAAGGTCCGCTCTGATCCACTGGCACTGAAACAACTCCCTCTCTCTGTCTACGGCTGTCCTAGTAATCATTATCTTCTACATTGTCATCTTCTGCATAATAATCATTATTGTAATACTGAGCTGTATTGCCAGTTGCATTGGCTTGCTGATCAAAGCTATTTATGGTATTTTGAGGCGGAAGAGGAACATTTCCACGCCCTCTGCCTCTAGGAGCTTGCTGACCACCTCTACCTCTTGCGCCATACACATTACTGTTACGCTGCATTAATTTAGGGCAACTATATTTAAAATGACCTTCCTCTTTGCAATATGAACATTGGTTGGGACCTACAGGGATTCGTGGTTGATAATACCCATTCATTTGCTGACTATTCTGAAATTGTTGGGGCTGCTGATAGATACCTTGTGTTTGCCTATCATTATTCTGTCCTCCACGTGGCGGATAGGCCTGCTGTAAAAGGACCTTTGTTTTCAGTTCTTTCGTTTTCTTATCTGTTCTATCCTTCTCATCTTTGTCTCTATTCTCATAATACTGTGCAGTAGCCAGTATTTGCGCTGAAGAGGAAACGGCCCAGGAACTTTCTGAGTCTTTAAATTTTTTACACAACTCGGGAAGTAGATTCTGCACACATTTATCAACAAATAACCATTGGCTACCTTCAGTGCTCATGTCTTGACCACTGTGGTCGATAAACGTTTCTTCAAACCTGGTGAAGAAATCAGACACTGTCTCATCTTTCTTCTGCTTACATGCGGATAGTTTATCCCAATTTACGCGCATCGCAGGCATTATAGTTTTCATGTAGGCAATAATTCGACCAGGGAGTTCTGCTACTAAAGGGTCAGGTTTCACGCCACCAACTTGGCCAGCATCTGCAGCAATGATATTAGCCCATGTGTTACCCAATTCTGCAGCGTGATCTACATTACGAATGGATCCCCATAAAAGCTGTGGAACAACATTCCCAAACAACATGTCTATGTCAGCCAGATACATTACAAATGATTCTGCAGTTTGTGATAACTCCTTATAATAACCTGTAGGGTTTTTACGGGGGTCAGGCAATGTCTGTTTAAGCGCTAAGACCTCAGAACGCTTCCAAGGGACATGCACCCAAACACGCTGAAAATGTGCTGGAGCAGCAGCAATACCTTGAGCGGCATTAGCCGCAACGGCTTCTTTCCATACCGGAGGGACTTCTCTCATAGGGTATTGTCGCGCTTTTCCCTTCTTCCCCACAGGGAATTCCTGTTCGAACAATGATTGCTGACAATCCCCATTTCTGAGGGACAGTAAAGTCGCAACTGCTTTATCTACATTGGGGCCCACAATTATACCTGTTTCAAAATCAAATCACACTCGACACAATTCCTGCGGGTTTGGGTTTGCACCATTATCCTCCAATTCCTCACAGAGGAATTCACACATCTTATCAAAGACATACCTCTGCTTTGGGGCATCCCATTGGTGAAAAACGTTAACAACTGATTCCACATCATAGAGTGAAGGGAAACCAATCCACCTACGCGCCAGATGATCTAACACCTCATTCTCGTCGGGACCAGGCATCTGACTACGCAATTGTTTACGCTGTAAACCAGGAGTCACACTCGATGACCCAAAGAGAGGAGACATTAAACTAGTAACTACATTAGCTAGTCGTTGTCGTGCTGAAGGAGAAGTTGAGGCGAGAACGGGGGGATAGACAGAGGGAAGAAAAACAGATTCAGATACAGGTACCTGGGTAGTGTAAGAAGGAGCGCCAGGGGAAGCCGCTGGCGTGCTAGGCAAAGTCGCAGGAAGCGCGGGGGTAACAGGTAACAAGACTGGCGGCTCTTGAGAGGGCTGCACTGCAGAGATAGGAGCCAGCTGAGGAGGAGCTGGCGGCTGTGGGAAGGCTTGCGGCATATTTACTGGAGGCTGCACATTTACAAGCTGTGGAGGCGCGGTGGCATTTTGCGCATACGGGGGTGGTGAACTTAGCAAATGGGACATTAGGGAATCTTTGTCTTTCTCTTTTGTCTCATCTTGCACAAGGGGTGACAAAACAGGGTAACATTTATCGATCCCTAGTTTGCGCTGTCTGTGCAATTGCTCATTCATTTGTTCCTCCTCATTATCTTTAAATTGCACAGCTGCTTGCATCACTGACATACCTCTTTCTCTCTTATTTCTTTTCGCTAGCTTAATTTCCTTCTGTTTGGCTTCCTTTCGCCATAGGTGGAAAGAATCAAACATCGCCGGCCGGGCTTTCTTTTTAAACAATTTAACTTCCAAATTATCTAAGATATCTGTATCGAAACTACCATTTTGGGGCCATTTTAAAACACCGTCCTTTCTGGTGTATCGGATCCATACTTCATTATATGCAATGGGGCCATGTTTTACATAAAGTTCATAAGTTGGAGTTCCAATTGGAGGAACCGGACATGAATCCTCCAACTGGAAATCCCTTCCACAACCCAAACAAAATAATCTTCCAAATACACTAGCACCAGGCATCTTCGCTCACTAGTCTAGTTCCAAACTTCAAAGGATTATCGATTATGATCGTCTCGTGAATACACGAGTCCTCTGGCTTTGGCATTTGCAAACTCCAAATCAAAATAATCCCGAAGGATACCAAATTCAAACTGGGAGACGCTCCACTTATACTTAACTGAATATCGATGATCAATGGCGTCATCAGAAGACTCTCTCGATTGTTTCGCTCTACCAAAATCGTCAAGGGTCCAAAACAGGGCGATTAATCAGGGCAGCAGTCCTTCATAGCCGTCGGGACGCGGAGAACCTCGCAGAAAAGACTTTCGGACCACGTCGACATGCAGGGGTCGATGAAGTGGCGGCCTTCCTCCAGAATTTCCACACGAAGCTCCTCACGAACCTCTGGCTTGGACCGGTACCGCTGAAATCGCGCCGAGTTGGGCGCCAACTGAAGTACTGGGAATTTTAAGCCCAGCGGTGCAGGGGAACACACCCTATGACTTCGGGTTCTTCCTGTTTCAGACCTACAGAAACACAGAGTCTTCTGGGTGAAGTCAAAGATCAGTTTATTGGCTGCAGACCAATTACAGGTATCCTAGAAGTACAACAGCGTGTATGTTCTCAGGAGACTGCTAAAAGTCACAGAAACGGGCTTCTCCTTAAATACAAAATATCATGCTTCAGGCACACATTCCTTGGTTTATGGCATGGTCATTCATATGTATACATTTCAAACGAAAAGGCAGAGTCATGATGACCATCCCACATTCCAGTTAAGCCAGCCCACAATTATTTACCCAGCAAGTCTCAGATCCCACATCAGATATCGATAGGCCCCAATAAACATGAGCATCTCCTGTTTGGAAAACAAGCCATAAAGCAGAAACAGTCAGGTGTGAAAGAGATTAGCTGGAGGCTCGTGTTTAATGTAAAGGCTTTATGGTGTGTCAAGCCCTGATGCTAATCACAGGTGGCCAGAGGACGGGGAGCTCGTGAGACCGGACTGACCTGGGGCAGCGGAGCCAAGCTGCCCAGGTCACAGAAAAGTCAAAGGAAGGCACATGTGCTCTAAAAGGCCCGTATTTGCTTCATGATATGTAGCCTATGTGAGGGCAACCATAAGATGGCCACCGCTCTAAGATGGAACCCACGTAGTGATGTATAATAACGTATACACAGTGCATTCATAGCTAAAACGTTACACAAACCACTTGTACATACCGTATTGACCATTCGCGGTTCGCTAATACCGGGATAGACAGGGGTAGGGCCCTGCCTCCTACGCGGTCCCAAATTGCAAAGTACGACAGGGGAGCCACACAAACAGGGTTCGCCATGGAAGCTCTAGAGTCTATGTTGGTTTCCCTCAAGGATGCGATTGATAAAAAATTTGAATTGTTGTGGGGGAAATTTAATCAGTTGGACCGTATTGTGGATAACTTAAGAGGTGGGAGGTTGAACATAGTTTATGACAAAGCAGGACGAGGGAACAATATACCATCAGCGGCCAATAAATATGGGCCTGCTATGCAACCGACGGATGTCGCTCTCACTCCCCAAGTTACATCCTTCATCACCAATCCTAGTGTCTCCCGTTGTAATCAAAATAACTTACCTGTGCCAAATTCAATCCCTACACAGAGGGGAAGCCTGGGCATACTCCACATGCGTAACCCCAATGATTTCAAAGCGACACTAGGCAGTGTGAATTGTAATTTGCCTCAGGAGGGAACTATCGAGGCTGACCAAAATAATGTGGTCATGGACCAACTCAGAGACACACACCTAAGTCCCAATACAGACGTGCTGAGCCTGCCACCAGCCTCCAGTCCTTATGTGTTAGTATTGGCTGGTTTTCCTAACCTCGCCGAGGGACAGAGGGAATCTTGGTCAGACCTCCGCAATAAATCTGTAGATTGGCTACGCAAACCCAAAGGTTTCCACCCCACCTCAATGAATGAAATCATTATGGCAAGGAGAGTAGGGTGGGTTGGCCTCTCGGATAAGAACATCAGCGGTGATTGCATTGTCCTTAATTTTTGTAGACCACACACGGCCCGTCACTTACTTAGAACTCAGGAGCAATCCTTTTCACAACATACCGATATTTGTGCACTCCCCTTAAGTTATTTTTACAAACCACCAGTTTCTTCGTTTACGGATGCCCATGTAATACCCTTGGCAGCAAATAGGTTTCATGCACTTTCCAACTTGGACGCTCAGGACTGACAACAATTGTTGTCGACTAATCCGCAGGCCCATGTGGGGGATTATTCAGACACTGTACCCCCATCCTTTAATGATAAATTGGTCCCAACTATGGCAAACATGGGAGCTAATTTAAGCATTCTAAGTTGGAACTTGGCGGGCTTCAATCCAGGCTTGGAGAACAAGACTGGTTGCGTCTAGTAAAGGAACAAGACGTAGTCATGTTCCAGGAGACTTGGGCCACCGAAGATATTCATATTGAAGGGTTTCATTGTTTTAGTATAGTAGCCCCCATCCCCAAATTGGGAAGACCATCTGGGGAACTATTCATTGGGATCAATGTGGCCGCTGGTGGCAGTTTCAAGGTTCTCTCAACTAATAGTAGAAACTATCAAGTCATCTTTTTTAAAAGGAAGGTTTGTTTATATTTGGTAAATTTTTATAATAATGACTTTTATTCGGTTCCCAACAGGAACTTCATTGGGCTTTTTGATTTTATTTCTAACCTAGACAGTCAACAAAACAGGGAGGGATCTATTGGGATTCTCTTGGGAGGAGATTTTAATGCTACAATTAATGGTGTGGCGCATGCCAAGGGTACAAGTAATCCTGGGCCCCCGTCCCGTAAGGGAGTAGAATTGAACTTGCTTCTAAAATCAAACAACTTGACTAATGTTATGGATTTGGTGAGCAGCTCTAATACCACTAATAAAAAACTGCCAACATTTAGGGGAAGGGGCTGCTCGTCAATCATTGATTTTATTTTTATTTCTCCCTGCCTTGAAGATCAACTAATGGCCGCTGAAGTAATTGAAACGGATTATGGGGACCATAACCCCATTAAAATAATGTTGAGCTTTGCACCTCGGCCTGTTTTCTCCCTTGAATGTGGAGCAAAAAATCTTGTACCCTCGACTGACAATTTGAGATTAGTTTGGAAGGGCGTTGACAGCGGTGAACTTTTAAAAACGTTAGTTAGAGGTAAAATGCATCTCATCAATTCCTGCTTGTCACCATACATTGCACACTCTGAGGTAGTCCAAGACTTTTCAAAACTGTGCCTAGCTATCAAAACACTCCTGTCGAAACCTGCCTCATTGGCAGTAAATAACACTAAATGGTTTGATCATGAGTGTGCACGGGCCAATAGAAATCTTCGTAGGGCACTGTCATTTAACCCAAGGTGTGCTGCAGACGTACAATAGGCAAGGAGGGAATATAATATTGCAATTCGGAAAAGGAAGGGAATCCTCCTAAACGAACGCTGGGAAACTCTATCCCAGGCTGCAGTTAGGGAGCTTCGATCGATGGGTCAGCTACTAACAGCTACTAACTCCTATTAGTTGTAACATATCAAGCTAGACCTGGGAAAATCATTTTTCAAAAATGTATGCTACCCCGCAATCAGAGCTTGATCAACATGATTATGGCCCTTTTACTACTATTGAGCTGACTATCTCTGATATAGAAGAGGCCATCCAACAGAGCATTGGGAACAAAGCACCTGGCCCTGATGGGCTACCAATTGATTTAATCAAATGGAAACCAGACTTTTGGGCCCCACTACTTTTAAATGTTTTTAATAGTCTAACACATGCCACGTTACCGGACACATGGGCTAAGAGTATTATAGTCCCAATTTAAAAAAAAGGAGATCGGTCTCAGCCTAGTAATTATAGGCCGATCTCATTAATCAACAATACTTTAAAAATATTAGGAAGAGTTCTGTACAATAAAATCTCAACCTGGGTAGAGGAAAATAACATCTTAGAGCACTGTCAGCTAGGTTTCCGTAGCAAGGTGGGGACCAATGAGCAATGTCTCAATCTCAACTTGGTTATTGGGAAATACACCATAGCACGGAAATCCCCGGTTTACATGGCCTTTATGGACTTGTCCTCAGCGTTTGACCTCATTAACAGGTCTAAGCTCTGGGCAATCCTTTTGGCATATGGTTTGGATGAACCTCTGGTACATTTCTTAGCTCATCTCCATAAAGACCTCCAGGCGCAGGTGCAGATTGGCATGAGTGGCGAGATTTCGGGGATGATTAAGGTAGGAAGGGGGGTCAGACAGGGATGTGTCTTGGCCCCCCTCCTCTTCATCATTTATATTAATGGGCTGAACAACTTGCTCAAAACCTCGACCCATGACGTCTCCATGATTAATGGTAAAACTCTTCCTGTACTATTATACGCAGATGATGCGGTTCTCATAGCCCGCACTCCGAATTCTCTGTGTAGACTAGTACGGACTTTTGTTGAGTACATGGATAGCCTGGATTTATGTGTTAATTTTAACAAATCATTTTTAATGTCCTGTGGTCCTGGGAAGCGACAGTTAAGTTCTATTGCAGTGGGTAGTCAGAAATTGACAAGTACTTGTACATTTCCATATCTTGGTTTGGTCTTTGCTGCGATCGGCTCCTGGACTGAGCATCTCACTCACTCCAGGAGCAAGTTCTCAAAGGCCACCAATTCAATTCTTAGTCTTCCCCAACCAAAGACCACTGGCGCTATATCAGCCATTTAAATTTTTTTTAAACTACAGTGTGTCCCTGTTGCGACTTACGGGGCTGAGATTTGGGGTACTGCAAACTGTCCCGGCATTCAGCAGGAAGAAAATAGGTTTTTTAGGAAACTATTGGGTATCCCAATCTCTACCCCACAATACATCTGCCACAGAGAACTTAATCTTAATTATATATCGCATTTCATACGCATCCGTCCTGCCCTTTTTTGGCTATCGATATGGAAGAACCAGGCTGCCTCCCTCACCAGAGAGATCATTAATGATTGTCTCTTGTGTGACAAAGGGATGGAAATCCCCTGGCTCAGTGGAGTATACCAAAGCCTGTGCAGCGTCAACAAAGGAATTATTTTCCTAAAACCAAACATAGCTGACACTGTGCCAAAAAAGGTGCTTAGAGATGCGCTTTACTCTTTATATAATGAAGAAGGGACTGGCCTGGAATCTAAGAAATCTTCTGTTCTCAGATATATGTCCATTGAACAGGACTATCATTCCCTACCTATATATCTCACCCTACCCATGAGTCACTGGGAAAGGAGCTTATTATTCCGCCTTAGAGCAGGAACTGTAAGATTTGCACTATGCTTCCCTCTTACACTTTTTATTTTTTTGTAAGTATTATATTAAATATATAAAGTGGTTTTTAAATCCATTTTTTAAAAAGAGAAGGCCAATCAGCCTCGATAATGCTTATACGTGTTTAGTTTCCTTCGCACAGGCACTTTCCTAAGAATTGCCATTAGAGCACCTAAGACCATGCCCGACCCTTGAGCTCCCACCTGACTGAATATCTTTGTACTATCGTTAGTTGGCATATTGTTTTATTTACAGAAAATTATTTATTTTTTACCAATGAAGTTCCTATTAATATGTCATCAAACGTATTAATTGTTATAGCTATATTATCATAAATGCTTGATTATTGTGTATTGTTAATTTTCCATTTCTTCTATTTATATTTTTCATTAATATGTTGTACTTTTATGGGTATTAAGCTACCCGAATAAAGTTTATTGAAATATAGTCAGTCACGCACCTACTAAATCATCCATTTACATACTTATACACCCACTCATTCTTCCATAGGCCTTTCCCTATATATATTAAACATATTTAACTTTTACAGAAACACAGACTCACTGGATGACATCATCAGTGATGTCATCAGTGATGTCATTTGAGATGTCATTAGTGATGTCACTGACCATGTCATGAGTGATGTAATATGTGGCGTCATCAGCAGTGCATTGCGGGGGCGCGAGTTATAGTTAGCTGAACTAACTATAACGGGGGAATTTCTAGGGTTTTGTACGAGAGAAATGTCCAGCTAACTATAGCACCCCTGAAACCTATGGTTTTTTCAGTGAATTTCTAGGGTTTTTTAAATGCTAATTCTTAACTATAACGTGTATCAAACCTATGGTTTTTTTGGTGAATTTCTAAGGTTTTTTAAATGCTAATTCCTAACTATGACATACCTGAAACCTATGGTTTTTTAAGTGAATTTCAAAGGTTTTTTAAATGCTAATTCCTATCTATAACTTATCTCTAAAGATATGATGTTTAATGATTTTCATAGGATTTCTAAATCTTTATATTTCAGTGTGTCAATTCCTTTAATTATGTTTTTTAAAAATTGTTTTTCACCATTTTTTAGTTTTTTTTGCAATTAATTCTTTTAAAAATTACAAATATATATATATTTTTGTAATGATTTATTTTTTAAATTGTTAATTTTTTAACCTATTTTTTATATTTTGTTAAAATTTTTGAAGCTATATTTGTAATATTTTTTTTAAACAATTTTTTGGGGATTCGCGCATCCTATGCGCACCTTTCTCAATCCCTGCGCGGAACATAGTCGCCATTTTACGATTGTAGTGTAGGATCCGCGCACGGTATACGATGGGTACGTATTTTTGTACGCGATTGCTATGCGACTGGTACGCGACTCCAAGCCCATACGTGACACGTACAAAGCACGTAACGTGACGCTCGCGTGCTTCCACGAAACGTCATATGCGTGTTTGACGCGATGGGTGCGTGAATCCCACGAAATATTTTAAATGTCAAAAAACATATATATATGTATTACATGTGGATATTAATTGAACACATAATCTAAACAACTCATAAAATTAATATATTTTTACTTCTAACCCTATATTCCTTTTAAATGCGATTTCGCGGATTCGCGCTCGGTGCGTGCCGCCTATGCGCACGGTGCGCGGATCCCATGTGACCTGAGAAAAAGAGATTTGATTGGTTCATTACACTTCCTATTCTAACTATTGAAAGACCCCACCCATTTCAATCATTCTTCTTTGAGCTTCTTTGGAGAACATCTCACACCTTAGAAGTAGAAGAAACTTTTTTGGGAAGATTTCCACAGCTGCAATTTGTCATTATCTGAAGACAATGGCTTCTTGACAGCAGCCACCATCAGATTCAGACCATTCGTCCGATGAGGAATTTGTTGTGGAACCTCCACACCAAGAAAGATACACCTTTGTGGTGTGGAAATTTATTTCCTTCCCAGAAGGACAAAATAAAACTAACTCAACTAAAGTGACATGTAAAATATGTCAAAGAGTGCTTTCCAGAGGGGATCCATCTAAAAAATACTCTTGTGGGACTGCGAGTATGTTAAAACACCTGAAGACTCTGCATCCCGTGAACCTGGCCAAGCAGGAATGCAGAAGACTCCGACAGCAGCCTCAGCCAGCAGTGGCAAGCACTTCTGAAGCATCACCATCGACCACTCACCCGGACATACGTCAAGAATTTGGAAAAAAAAAATTAGTTGTATTAAATGCAAAAAACTGCTATGTTATGGCGAGCAGTCAATTGAACTTATCTGCCGAGCGCAGCAAAATCACAAGTGCTAAACTTGTGTTTATTTTTTTTTTTGCAGAAGTTGACTGTTTTGTTCCTCCTGTTGTCTTTTTTCCTTTTGAAAAAAACCAAAAAAAAACCAAAATTGTTCCAAAAAGTACAAAAAAAATAAAAAACAAAAAAGAAGAAAGAAAAAGTTCTTGTAAGATCTAACTTTCCTGGTTTAAAAAAAGAGCTATATTTGTTTGTAGGTGTGTAAAAGTTTAGATGTATGTATGTGTAGTATGTAATTGACTGAATGAATGCATTAATAGCGTATGGTGAATGTATAAGTGCAGAACTATGAGGAAGTGCTGCAGCATCACACAGTAACCTCTTTAACTGTAGTGTGCTGTAGTACTTCCAAAGCACAGGGATGCAACATATGTACATAAATATGTTGCAAATCTATGCTTCTATCTGCACGGCTGCTTAAATTAAAGCCATGTGGTGACACAGGCACCCTTGCACCATAGTGCAAGGATATCTGTGTCATGTGCTGTTTGTTTTTGTGCAGAAAGACACACCTTCCTGCACAAAAACAATCAGAAAACACATTTTTCTTCTTCAATGTATGCTGAACATTTTAGCATGCATTGAAGATTTAAAAATGAGGAGAAAAGAAAAAAATTCTCCTTGTTGCGCTTTCGTACACCAATTAGAGAATAGAGCAGCATTCACCACATATCGACAATTATGATTTCTGATAAATCTGGAGATGTGTCTTGTTCTATGAGTATTCAGTGCAATCATGCACAACAACACATATACATCAATCTTTCAACGCAAACTGGTGTGTATGATTAGGTTGTATTTACATGGAGTTGAAAAAGTACACAGAGCACATTTTCCTCTCTTTCTAAATATGAAAGAGTGTCTTGTGCAATAACTATGTAACAAAAAGTGACATATTTCTGTTTTAAAATTGCTTCCAAATGATAGAAGGTAAGCACAAAGTTTGGTCTGCAAAGTTGCTCAAACAAGAATGATTGAAATGATTGCGGTCCTTCAATAGGTACAAAGGGAAATATTATGAACCACTTAAATCTCTTTTTGTGGAGGTCACATAATATCCGATAACAGAGAGATTTCAAAACTACAAAGGTATAAAGAGAGTGTTTAAAAAAAAAAAATCAATCTTTGTGGGTATCTTGCAGATCTACCCATTCTGCATATTAATACTTAGTTCAACTTACCTTCACAGTGATAGATTTTAAAAATGGTATACATTTTTTTCAGATTTTTTTTGCACTTAAATTGATGTAAACTGCTTATTTTAGAATTAGGATCTGTAAAGAAAAGAAAAAATGGTTATAACATGTAATAATACATTTTTTACAACACAGCATAATTTCAACAGTCATTTGTTTGCCTTTTTTGCTGTCCTCAGAATATATTGAATTTCACTAGAAATAGTGATTTCAATTGTACTCATCACTTAACAGCGGGCAAAAAAAAAACAATCAAAAAGATTGTTTAAAAAACCCAACATGCTATTCTCAGTAAAATACCACAAGATACAAATCACACATATATGAAATGCTTATGGCTAACAAAATTTAATAAATTTAACTTATAAAAACTGTAAATGTTGTCGCTTAAAAATATTCACCGAGTCAATGAGCACAAAAAAGTCCATAATTAAAACATATACCTTTCCTTGAGGACAAATGGTATTGTTGCACTCCTTTTTATGTAAATTGTCCAATGGTAGTCCTATTAAATTATAATAATACATTTCTCAGAGAGTGAATTATCTTCCTAAAACTTTGGCTTTAAAAATATTAGGTAGGAATTTGGTAATTCCCTAGGCAATCGTTGTTTGAAAACCAACTGGGAATCATTACAAAGTGTCCAGCCTTTGTCACATTTTAGATAGGCAGTGTAATGTCCAGATGTGGTGGAAGGACCATCATGGAAAATTATTGCAATAGCTACAAAAGTCCTTCCTGATATTGATACTTGTGTTGCTACAATATGCTTTATTAAAGTATCCAATTTTCTTCCATCAGCTGTACAACGTTGCATCATTAAAATTATGTATTGTCCATATTTTGTTAAAAATAATGTGGATAACATTTCTGATTTACATTGGCTACACTCCATGTTTTGATTTTCACCTTTAACTAATTTATTGAAAGACACTGATTTACAGTCTGGTAATGTTAAATACAGACATCTTTCAGTGTCCACATTAGTGGAACATGTATACATGCAATTTTCACAATGATGTTCCCATTTGTAAGAAAAGCCAAAAATATTTTCTATTTCTACACCTTCATTTTCAAAAATGGTAAGCATATACATTAAAAATTCCTGAGCATCTTGTTGGATATTTTGTGTAAATTGTGTAGAACCAGAACACACATCCAAAAGATTACGAACATCTGAAATAGATTGTATTTTACTTGTGTCTGTTGTCAATTTTTCATAAACAGAATGCAACAGAGAACAAAATATTTTTGCCGATTCTGCATAATTTGTTCTTGGAAACCTTCTAGATAAAAAACAACATTGACCACTACATTAGCATAGCAGTTGACACGCGAACTATTTTCAAACTGATATCCAACAACCTCTTCAACAGTGTCCAATTTCTTTTTACTTGCAATCACAACATTATCTTGTTCTATTCCCTTCTCGACACCTTCAGAACAGATATTCTCAAACCTTATTTTTCGACCAATCACACGCTTTTCAAATACAGGATATTGACCTAAATTTGGAGCATACACCCTTCTTAACCTATTATACTCTTTTACACAGTTTGCATCTGCAGTAACCTTTGTCTCATCAAAATCTATCAAAAACAAACCACTCGCGACAAAGCATCATATGCCATACCCTCTTTAAATACAGTAGATCCAATGTTCACCAATGCACTGTCTACACTTAATCCTTGAGATTTATGAATAGTCACTGCATATGCCAGAGAAAATGGAAATTGTTTCCTACGGACATATAAATCTTTAACAAGCAAAAAACGAACTGAACAACGACCAATTTCTTTAACATCTTCAATCTGATCAAATTTAATTTTTAAAAATTCAATTCCTTCTTTTTTCTGATAATTAACAAAATCGACCACTTTAACCATTGCGCCATTAACTAACCCTTTTTCTACATCCAAATTACGCCTTAAAATTACCCGACAGTTTACACACGCATACAGTGTCTTTTCTAAACCAGCTGTTTTAGATATTTTTTTCTCGAAAGAATCCAGTTTTGTTTTCAACTTTCCCGTCAAAATAATAGTGATTCCTTCATGCTCTATTTTATCGATGGCTTCCATTTTTATAATTTCTTCATTTTCCAGTTTCAATAGTTCTTCGTTGAATATGGAACACTCGCACAGTGTTGGCATTAAACAGATCACTGATTTATTTTCAGCAATTTTCATATGCACTTTTGCAGGAACTACATTTTCATTTGGAAAGACATTGCAAGGTAATCGACTTTCCAAAGCTTGTTTGCCATGTTTTGTAAGAATTCCAATTCTTATATCTTGAAGAATACTTCCATATTCAGTATCATTTGCCTGTCGCATATTTGTTGTCAGTCCTTTGTATTCAAAATTAGTCCAAATGTTCACATTACCAACACTACCAAGAGACTTTCTGGTATCTTCATGTGCAAGTGTTTTAAATACCGGTTGTCCTTTTACCGGTGTCAGTTGCAGTAGATCTCCAAAAACTATTATGTATTTTCCTCCAAATAACACGTCATACTCTGTTTTAAGAATTTGCTGCATTCTTAAATGCACAAAGGCAAGCATCAAGTTTGACACCATTCTCACCTCATCAATAATGAGAAGTTTCATTTTCTTGAAGACTCTTGAAACTTCACAACAAGCTTCTCCAGATAGATTGTGGTATTCCAATTTGTTCTCATGCTTTACTGGTAGCATTAGTAAACAATGTAAAGTAATTCCTTTAATGTTATGTGCTGCCAACCCAGTTGGAGCAGTGACAACACAAGACAAATGTGACTCAGTTGTTTTTTGCAGATAACTTGTAATTACTTTAATTAAGAAACTTTTTCCTGTTCCAGCTTGACCACTCACATACATTCGGATAGGTTGAAATGATGTACATGAGCACCCTTTCTTTTCATGAAGTAATCCATGGTCAATCTGCTCTTTCACTTGTTGATATATTTGTTTCTGTTCAACATTTAGTTGTTCTTCCAAGTTTCCTAACTGTATTACATCTTCTTGAGCTTGATACATTGCTGTTTCCACCTCATTCATGGCAGTTGCTGTTTCATTTTCAACAATTGTTTGTCCAAGTGGATCTTGACTCAGTGCAGGAGAACTTTGACTGTCTTGAGAACTGTCTCTAGCAATCTCAGCTGCAATTGTAGCTTCTTGATCAATTTCATCATTGAACATTTTCACATAATTTGCAAAAGCACTGCATTGTATGCTATCTTTACAAGCATTAAATGAATCTTCATAGCTCTGAAAATCTCCAAGTAATTCCAGTTCTGAACGCCATGGTTTGAACATTTGCAAAATGGCTAAATAGTAAAATTCCCTTTTATCAGTAGTGTCACAACTCAGTTTCCTGTGATTAATTACATTTCCTTTCCTTTGTTTCACCAGACATCCTTCGGAACCAATCACTGCATATTTTCCATCATTGATGTTCTCTGTAGTATTTCGTTTAAAAGTGTAGTTTTGCAGCACTTCATAGAGACACATGTTCTCAAGATGATGACTTCTGTTTGGGTAATATGTGTCCAACATATTCGTTTTCAAAATATCTGTACTTTCTGGTTCTTTTTCTGCTAAATATTCAATTTCTTGAACAGATTTCAGTACCCGATTTCGCATTCCTGCAAGACCTAGACTCACCCAAATGATTCTTCTACTTTTGGAATATAGCCTTGCAGATGATAACCGATCTGAACATTCATATGCTCCAATTTCACGATGCGATAACATCTTCAAATTGCAACTGTATAATTTTTGACTTAGAGTCTTCTCGTGAGAAATCTCTTCCCATATTTCTTTCAATTCTGTCTTTTCTGATTTAGTAATGTAGGATGTTACATATCGTGCAACAGCAATGGAATTGTCCGCAACATACTGAATATCCATGTTAGCATTCCACATGGATAAAATAACTGGATTGTAGTCGTTTATGCATTTTGATTCTTCACTTCTTTTTAAGTTGTAGGTATTTTTTGTATACTTTCTTGTGATGGTATGTCGATTAGCTGACATAAAACTGTTCACTCTTCCTTTGGATAATACAGGACGTGGAAATCCAAAACGACATTTGGTATAGAACTTATCCTTTGACTTGTACTTTCGTCAACAGTATTTTCCACATCTATGGCTTTGGAATCGTAAGACTTGTTGTTTTAAGTTTTTATGTTCTCTGCTATTGGGTACAGCACATGTGGCATAATCTTCAATGAAAGACAAAACAGTTTCATCTGAATCTGTTCCAAATTTAGGGCCGTCCTTGATCCATAACAACATATGTATATGAGGAGCACCTCTTGCTTGATACGACTTTCTCCAAAAGAAATCCACAACTTCTCCAAGAGGAGGATTCTTTTTATTGCAGATGAAAGACATCATAGCTTCAAATCTATGATTGAAATATCTGCATACATTAACAGGATCCAATGAGCACAATTCTCCAGGTGTCTTGTATTCAATATTTTTTATATTGGAATTTGCCTCTCGAAGAAATTCAAGTAAATCATCCCAAGCATACTCAGCACAGCTTAGTGTAACAAACCATGTAGGAGTTCCCAAGTTACGTAGCATACATTTCAGTTCTCCATGACGACGGTACCAATATTCATTAGTCCCACGCTGACATGCCATCAGATTAATCAACTGAGATTCTAAATGATCATCTCTCTGATGCACTTTATCCATAAAATCCTTTGCAGTTACATTTTGCAGATGCATTCCAGTTTTTAAAATGTGATTTATTGCATATGAAAGTCCAGATAAGTCACTTTCAAACAGAAGATGAAACATATAAGGGATACATTGTCGAAATCCTGGATCTTCTGCATATAATCTTGTTGTCCGATATTCAGATGCAGGAATCTGCACAGGACGTTCATCATATCGTCCACCTTTTCCTGTTGGAAACAACTGTGGGAAACACGAGCTTCCAAACTCTCTTCCCATACACTCATGGGACTTCCTGTTGCTTTTTTCATTTGGAACAACTCAATCGTATTCCCCATCACCTCTTTGGAATGAAGTGGATGTACACTGTAATGTTCATAGATCTCTTCACATCTGGACATGTCCACTTTTTCAATTTGTCCACTTAATGTTTCAGTATCTTCTGCTAAATCTATTTCTTCTTCTCCTACAAACACATTTCTATAGTGCTCATGATCTTTTTAACAGATACAATGATGCCTTTTGCACTTTTCTAACATCCACTAACTCTAGCCAGATTTTCTTATTCTTAGTAGGAACACCATTAACTAGAATGACTAGTGGCTCATTTTCTGTATGGTCTACACCAATAGTTTCTATATTTTTCCTTAATTCTAACGGTAAATACACAACTCTTCCTTTCAATCCTCTTTTCAACTCTGATGGAGGTAATTTACCTGTTTTAGGCTCCATACGAACAATAGCCTGAAACGGGTGAACACATTGAATGAGAATAGACTCATACGTATTTAAATCTATCAGCTCTGGAGGAATAGCAACCAACTCTAGATTATTATGAACAGCTCTAGCAGGCATTTTATTCTCATCTAATTTGTTATAACAATATTTGCAAATACGCTGCTCAGATTCCAAATCAAAACAATCCTCTACCAACAAATAAGTTGCAAATTCCATCCACTTATCATTATCTTCTATTTCACTTTTTAAATACAGATTGACACCCCTAGTCTGATTTTTATAGTGAGTTCGCCGACAACAAATACAAGAAACATTTGGTCTTTCACCTGAAATGACCTTAAACTTTGTGATTTCATCCTCCAAAATTTTTTGTAATTACGGGTTCTACATTGTCTTCAATGTTTTGTTCTACTAATGTGTCAGTTTCTGCACTTTCTTGCTGAGGACCAAAGTAACAAAACTCAATATCATCCCAAACCTTCTTCACATCTGATACTGAGCCACGCAAAAGAGCACTGTTCAACTCATTTAACTTTAGTGCTGAACTTTTCGCATAATATAATCTTCTCACTAACTTCCGCATTTGAGTATGATGTACTGCCAGCATCCTGAAATGGTGAAAAACACTTTGACAAACTTTCCTAGAAAGACAAGCCAGAGAATGACCTTGCAAACCAGTATTTTTTCTCACTCTGCAAGGGTCTAGTCCTTGCAACACCTTAATCTTTTGTTTAACACTTTTTTTACTATATGCTCGTAAAAAACTACATAATTTATCAATAGATTCCTGTCATACACTACAAATACTACTGCAATCCCAAGTATACACAGGGTGTTTAGGACATCTCCCTAGAACTTCATCAGCTATCACCTCTTCTGCATTTCTTTCAACCATTTTCTCTTTCTCAATTGGACAACCATCTCTAACTTCATAACCTCTACCACTGGTGTCAACTGCAAACAGTAATCTTTTGCTCTGTAAATAACTCTCTTCATTAAAGAAAGGCTCTGAACTGGAACTGTGTTTCCATTCTCCCAAAAAAACATCACAAACATTTTTTCTATGAATTACTCTTTTTCTCCTACTTTTGGCCTTCAAAAAATGGATTGGTTTATCTAGTGATCGAATTCTGTTTAATACTAAAATGAATAGTTTCCTTTTTACTTCAAAAGCCTTTTCAACAATGTTTTCAATATGCTTCTTCTTTTTATAAAATAGAGCTCTCTTTTTATATTTCTTCACATCTTTCAGCAAATTATGTACAACTCTCTTGTAAAATATTTTTTTGCATAATTCCTTATACAGAATTTGCCTTCTTTTAGCATACTTTGTCTCCTTTGACTGAACATTTGTTTTTGTGCTTTTCCTCTTATTTTGAATTTTTTTTCTAGTTGAAACATTCTCAGTGGTTTCAGCATTCTGTGCATTCTGTTTGCTCCTACAAACATTTTTAATAAATTGCTTTGTGATCTTACCAGAAGATTTTTTCTTTTTAGCCACATTATCTTGTACATTCAATACTTGTGGTTGATGTTTCTTCAAGTAATTCTCCTGTCCCTGTTCTTTTCTTTTTCTGGCGTGATTTCTCTATTTTAACGTTGAAAAACAGTATCTGTAAAAAAGAATCACAAATAAAAGTATATTAATAACTTTCAAATTTATACTATTCTATTACTCTGGAAACACATTTTATATAAAACCTGAGTAAGAAACTATAGCCCTGAAGCACAAGTGTGACAATGGTTAAAACACTCCATGCATAGTGCATACTACTTTGAAGCAGTTCATGCCCTAAAGCCTACCTCACTAAAAGACTACATGCTAACTGACTGAATGATTACAATACTACAAGGAGACACACTGGGTGAGTGACAGGGTGTTTCCTAGAAGTGTATGAATACTGACATGGATATTGATGGTGTGAAAGGCAAGTATGTAGATGATTATAGATCTACATGCATAGTGGACACATGTTTGAATCCATCCATATGTTAAGGCCTGTCTCACTCCAATAGTTCTTGGATACTGACTAAATGATTAGAGTACAGCAAGGAGAGTGCCTGGGTGAATTTTTAACTGTTCGGGTTTTGGCACAGTGAATGGATTATTCCATGCTGCTGAATGGGTCACTAGAGGACTGCAAGGGGAGTGACAGGGTGTTTGCTAGAAGTGTATGAATACTGACTAGGGAATTGAAGGTGTGAAAGTGTATAGGTGGTTAGAGGACTGCATGCATAGTGGATAGGCATTTGAAGCAATTCATGTGCCAAGGCCTGTCTCACTGCATGCGTACTTGGGTACTGACTAAATGATTAGCGTACTGCAAGGAGAGAGCCTGGGTGAATTTATAAATGGTTGACTTTCGGCGCAGTGAATGGATTAGTACATGGTGCTGAATGGGTCACTGGAGGAGTGCAAGGAGAGTGATAGGGTGTTTGCTGCAGTGCATGTATACTGAGTGGGGAATTGAAGGTGTGAAAGACAAGTGTGTAGGTGGTTAGAGGACTGCATGAAATACTGGATAGGCGTTTGAAGCAATTCATGTGCTAAGGCCTGGCTCACTGCATGAGTACTTGGCTACTGACTGAATGATGAAAGTACTCTAAGGAGAGTGCCTGGGTGAATGTATAAGTGGTTGGCTTTCGGTGCAGTGAATGGATTAGTACATGGTGCTGAATGGGTCACTGGAGAAGTATAAGGAGGGTGACAGAGTGTTTGAGGGAACTGTATGAATACTGTCTGGGATATTGAAGGTGTGAAAGACAAGTATGTAGGTGGCTAGAGACCTACATCCATAATGGATAGAAGTTTGAAACAGTCCATAGAGTAACTCTTGAATCACTGCAAAACTACCTGAGTACTGACTGAATCGTTAGAGTACTACAAAAAGAGTGACTTGGTGAATCTTTTTAAGATTTTGGATTTTAGTGCAGTAAATAGATTAGTACTTACTGCCAAATGAGTCAGTGGAGGTGTGCAATTAAAGTGACACAGTGTTTATTGGAGTTTATAGATAATGACAGAGAAATTGAAGGTCTGAAAGGCAATTGTGTTGGTAGTTAGAGGCCTCCATGCATACTGCAAACACGTTTGAATCAATCCATGTGCTAAGGCCTGCCTCACTCTATTAGTACTTAGGTACTGACTGAATGATTAGACTATTGCAAGAAGCGTACTTGTATGAATTTACAAGTGTTTCAGTTTTGACGCAGTGAATGCATTACTACATGGTGCTGAATAAGTCACTGGAACACTGCAAGGGGACTGACAGGATGTTTGCTGAAAGTACATGGATACTGACTGGGGAACTGAAGCTGTTAAAGACAAGTGTATAGTGTGTTAGAAGAATGCATGCATACTGCATAGACATTTGTAGCCCTCTATGTGGTAATGCATGGTTCACTACATGAGTACCTGGAAACTGACTGAATCATTAGACTACTGCTAGGAGAGTGCCTGGGTAAAACTTTTAAGTTTTTCACTTTTGGCACAGTAAAAAGATTAGTACATGGTACTGGATCAGTCACTGGATGAGTGCAAGATGAGTGACAGGATGTTTATTGAAGTATATAGATACTGACTAGTTAATTAAAGAAGTGAAAGACAAGTGTGTAGGTGACTAGAGGCCTGTATGCATACTGGATAGGGGTTTGAAGCAGTCCATGTAAATGTAAATGTAAATGTTGTATACTTGTAAAGCGCACAGCTGCCACAGCAACGGGGCGTCCCGGCGCTGTATACCGCTGGGGAACCTATCCTGGCTTTCCCTGTGAGATGGTCCCTCCTGGGCATCTCCAAGGTGAAGACAAGCATCCCCGGCGCTGATGGGGCCGTAAGTGGAGATTAAGCAAGCTATTGCCCAGAGTTGCTGAGTGGGATCCATGGTTAGAGTAGGCACCGAGGCGAGAATTATCGAGTCCGCTGACCTTGGCCCAAGACCCTGCCGCGTCGGGAATCGAACCCTGGTCCTGGGCTGACCTCTGCTTCCGGGTCTGCCGCCTCTAACCAGTGAGCCACACCACTCCACTGTTGTAAGGCCTGGCTCGCTGCATGAGTACTTGGATACTGACTGGATGATGAGAGTACTGCAAAGAGAGTGCCTGAGTGAATTTATAAGTGTTTGGGTTTTGGCAAAGTGAATGGTTTAGTATATGCTGCTGAATGGGTCACTAGAGGATTACATGGGGAGTGACAGGGTGTTTGCTTGAAGTGTATGGATACTGACTGTGGAATTAAAGGTGTGAAAGAGAACTGTGTAGATGGTTAGAGAACTGCATGCATAGTGGATAAGCATTTGAATCAATGCATGTGCTAAGGCCTGCCTCACTCTGTTACTACTTGAATATTAACTGAATGTTTACGGTATTGCAAGGACAGTTCCTGGGTGAAAACATAAGCAATGACTGCCTTCTAATTCTACCAAAACTTGAGAACAGGAAAGTTTTTAAGCAGTTATGCGTATTCAAGCATATGAAGTACCCAAATGCTTCTCTCACAGTGGTTCCCAAATGAACACAGACTCACGGTGTGATTCTAGACGAGCAACACTATCCCTAGGAGTTTACCAAAACTCATTCACTACTGTGGGAGGGGTAAGGGGACTGCACACAATCTACATATTTCAATACTGTACTTTACTGTCAATGCCTGACTCATTTTATCAATGCATAAGCAATGACTGGCTTCTAATGCTACTAAAACTTGACAACATGACAGGTTTTGAATCAGTTATCTGTCAGCAAATACATGATGTTACCAAAGGCTTCCCTCACAGTGGTTCCCAAATGCACACAGACTCACAGTGTGATTCTAAACAAGCAATACTATCACTAGGAGTTTACCAAAACTCATTCACTACTGTGGAAGGGGTAAGGGGACTGCACACAATCTACATATTTAAGTACTGCACTTTAGTGTCAAAGCCTAACTCATTTTGTCAATGCATAAGCAAAGACTGCCTTCTAATGCTACTAAAACTTGACAACATGGCAGGTTTTAAAACAGTTATCTGTCCGCAAATACATGATGTTACCAAATGCTTCTCTCACAGTGGTTCCCAAATGCACTCACACTCACAGTCTGATTCTAGATAAGCAACACTATCCCTAGGAGTTTACCAAACCTCATTCACTAGTCTGGAAGGGGTAAGGGGACTGCACACAATCTACATATTTTAGTACTGCACTTTAGTGTCAAAGCCTGACTCATTTTATCAATGCACAAGCAAAGACTGGCTTCTAATGCTACTAAAACTTGACAACATGACAGGTTTTAAAACAATTGTCTGTCAGCAAATACATAATTTTACCAAATGCTTCACTCACAATGCTTACCCAAATACACACAGACTCACAGTGTGATTGTAGACAGACAACGATCCCTTGTACAAAACACATTTACTAGTCAACAAGATCTAAGGTGACTGCACACATTACTGAAAATCTACTACTACAGATTAGTACCAAAATGTTTCTCTCAAAATGATTCCTAAATACACAGACTCACTGTGTGATCCTAGACAAACAACACTATCCCTTGCACTATACCAAAACACATTTCTTAATCTACGAATACTACATTTTAGTGAAGAAACATGACTCATTTTGCAAATTTATAAACAATGACTGATTTCTAATTGTACCAAAATATAAAAACAGCACAGTTATCTTTCTGCAAAGACATGAAAAACACAAATGCTTATCACAGAATGATTTCTACATGCACACACACTGTCAATAAGATTGTAGACAAAAAAAAGTACTCTCTGCACTCTACCAGGAAAAATACATTAGTCTGATTAAAATCAAAATACAGCACATACATACCCTCACAATTAAATAACTCACCTTTCAAGTTGTTTTGTAGATTAAGAAGAATAGCAGTCACACACCAGATTTTCTTATACAGAATCTCTGCACTGTGCACCTGTCAGTGAAACCAAAGAATGGCAAAGTTTCCCTCTCATTTTCCACACATATACATGTAAACATCAAATCACATTCCTTACCACATAAATTCAAAACCAAACACACATTTCTATTGGTTAAAAATTTCAACCCTTTCCAAATGACATAAATTTGAACCCTACCCCAATCTGCCTTCTGCCTGTTACCATAGAAACAGGTCATGGAACACTGAACTGAGCACACAGGTCACAAGTTCAGCACCCAATGTTGCTAATCAAAACAGCAAGTGTGCTTGACTTTTCAACATATCAGCTTATCATATATAATGTTCCTTTCACTCAGTTTTTGTTAACCAATAAGAATCATGCATTTAAAAAACAGAAACATGCACCCTACCTTTCAATGTAGAACGTTGTCAAACAACCAATGAGTTCTTGTCTTTTTTCAAAACTGCATCTTAGCCACCATTTTAGAAAAATCTTACTTTTCAAACTGCCATTTCATTTACAGAGACCATCTGAGTGCATCCAGACCTGCCTTCAAGATGCTTAGAGTGTGGAACACAGCTATATTTTCTGGTGCCCAAGGTATGCAGAAAACAAAGGCATTCACAAATGGATTGGACAGAGAGGGTTAAAGTGGCACCAATTGATGCCATTGGTAAAATCCTTTATGCATATCCAACACCCTGACCTTATAATAGTGCACTGTGGTGGCAATAACCTAGGCACTTTGACTGGGGTAGGTCTGGAAATGCGTATGAAGGACACCTTTGCAGAATTGATTTCACTTTTTCCCAAAACTGTCTTTGTGTATTCCAACATATGCCAAAGTCAGAAATTGAACTGCTCCAATCATTTTTGTCCACAAATTGAGAAAGCTAGGAAACATGTGAATAAATCTGTTTCTGCTTTTCTCCGAGACTATATAATGGGGTCCATTTACAATAACAATCTGCGCTTTCATATGCAAGAGATGTATAGGAGAGATGGAGTACACTTTACTGATGACGTGACGGAAACAGAGTTTTCCTCAACAACTTTAGACTCTGTATAGGTACTTACTTATAAGTACCAAAAACTCTCAATGAACACAACGGCTCTTTTTAGAGCCACTCAAGAACAAAACACTTAAGCTTGATGTTTATCTCCCAAAAATTTCAGTTTTTTTTCCTTGGATCCGCGCACCCAACGCGTTAGGAACCGCGTACCCAACGCGAGAGGAACCGTGCAACCAACGCGTTAGGATGCGTGACTCCTAATTTTACCGTAAAAAAAAAAATAGCCCCTATCACTAATTTTTATTACACCCGGGGACCCTATCCCCCGGGGCTTATAAAAAAACGTTGGAGACCGTGGGGGGAGCCCCAACGTCCCCACGGTCACAGCCGGCTCCCCGCGTCCTTTGGTGAGCCGGAATTGCTTTTCCACATGGGGAGCTGCTGACATGCAGCTCCCCGTGTGGAAAAGCAATATCGTTTGGATTTTGAAAGAGAGAGCAGGTTTCCCTGCTCTCTCTTTCGAAATCCTAACAAAGTTTGCTATAGGAGGGTGGGAGACTCCCGCCCTCTCATAGCAAACAACAGTGTCCTGGGGGTGGGCACCCCAGGACACTGTAGGAGCCGGCCCTGGGGGGTGGCGGTCCCCAGGGCCCTCGAAGGCTCCAGGAGGGGGGCCACGCAGCCCCCCTCCCTCGATAAATTTCCAAACATTTTACCCCCGGGATTTGGCCCACCCGGGGGCTAATTATTAACGAAGCACAGAAGCCCGCGTTTCGTTTTTTTTTTGTTTAGTCCGGATCCGCACACCCTGCGCCCTTTCGCCGATATTTTTTTTTTTTTAAAAAGGGGGCCCCAGGGGCTCCTTCTGGGACACCCTAAGCAACACTAGAGGGTCAGAGTATTTCTACCCTGCCCCCTTTATATGCTTTAAACACTTAATCCCCTTACTTCTTCAGTCTCGCTTCTACCGAGGCACAAAATGGCTGCCAACAGTTCCTGGTTTCGAATGTAGACAGACACTTGACAGCCAATTAGCATTCAGTGCGTGATTGGGAGGGTGCGCGCTCGGTTCGGGGAGGGTGCGCTTAGGGTGCGCATAGGGTGCGTGGATCCTCCGAGGCTATAGATATATCTATCTTTTTTAGTCTAATTTTCTCAGGAACTACTGAACAGATTTACACCATTTATGCAAAAGGCACAAGTCTGAACTGAGGACTACCTCTTTGCCAAATTTGGTGTAATTCCGTTCAGCAGTTCGGGCTGTAGCTGCGTCAACAGGTCCTATGGGAAATTGCATGGGGAAAACGCGTTTTGGGACTCCCCTTTTTTCTCAGCCCCTGCTTGATGAATCACCACGAAACTTTCAGGATAGGAGCGGAACGGAGCTGGCCAACAGTTTGGAAAATTTTGCGAAGATTCGTCAACCGGCACCAGACTTATTGGGAATAGAATGTTGCGGATTTCCTATGGAAAATAGGTCCTAACTATAACTACCTACTGGCGACTGCCAGTAGGTTATATATATATATATATTCACAGAAAAAACCATAGGTTTCAGGCACGTTATAGTTAGGAATTAGCATTTAAAAAAAACCTCAGAAATTCACTGAAAAAACCATAGGTTTCAGGGGTGTTATAGTGATGTCATTTGAGATGTCATCAGTGATGTCATGAGTGATGTCACTGACCATGTCATGAGTGATGTAATATGTGACGTCATCAGCAGTGCATTGCGGACGCGTGAGTTATAGTTAGCTGAACTAACTATAACGGGGGAATTTCAATGGTTTTGTACAAGTGAAAAGTCCAGCTAACTATAACACCCCTGAAACCTATGGTTTTTTCAGTGAATTTCTGAGGTTTTTTTAAATGCTAATTCCTAACTATAACGTGCCTGAAACCTATGGTTTTTTCTGTGAATATATATATATATATATATATATATATTACCTACTGGCGGTCGCCAGTAGGTAGTTATAGTTAGGACCACGTTTCCATAGGAAATCCGCAACATTCTATTTTGAATAACTTTGGCGCCGGTCGACGAATCCTCGCGAATTTTTTAAAATAGGTGGGGCGCTACGCTCCGCTCCTTCCCTGAAAGTCTCGGGGGGATTCGTCAAGCGGGGGCTGAGATAAAAGGGGGGTCCCAAAACGCGTTTTTCCCATGCATTTTTCCATAGGACCTTTAGACAGAGCTACAGCCCGAACGGCTGAACAGAATTTAAAGAAATTTGGCAGAGAGGTAGTCCTCAGGTCAAGGAAGTGCCTTTTGTAGGTTTGGTGTAAATCTGTTCAGTAGATTCTGAGAAAATAGCCTTTAAATCAATATATATATCTGAGCCAGCTTACGGTGCGCTTACGGTACGCTTACCGTACGCGTACGGTGGCGTGCGCGAGCGCGATTCTGATTGGCTCTTAGATCTTAGTAAACATTCGAATCGGTCGAAACCAGGAAGCGGCGGCCGCCATTTCGTGTGTTTCACTCAGAAAAAAAGGAGTGATAACAAGAAAAGGGGGCAAGGAGGAGAGTTACAGACCCCCTAACATTTGTAAGGGGGTCAAAGAAGGACAGAAAAGTACAAAGAAAACATTTATTGATTTTAAAAAAAATCGCGGGGTACGCGTACGGTAAGCGTACGGTAAAAAAAAAAAAAAAAAAAAAATGAAATGCAGATTTAAGTGTTTAGATATTAGGGGGCTCTAAAAAAAGCCGTTGTGTTTATGAAGTGATTTTTTAGTGGTACCTACAAGTAAGTACCGATGCAGAGTCTAAGGTTCAAGAGGAAGACTCTGTTCCCTTCATCATTGAAGTGCACACCATCTCCTCTATAAATGTCTTGCATGTCGTAACGCAAGTTGTTTTGGTAAATGGAACCCATACCATTGTCACGGAGGAAAGCAGAAACAGATTTGTTGACATGCTTTCTTGCTTTGTCAATCTGCGGACAGAAATGATTGGACCAGTTCCATTTTTGCCTTTGGCATATGTTAGAAAACACAAAGGCAGTTTTAGGGAAAAGTGAAAACAGTTGTGCAAAGGTGTCCTTCATAAGCATTTCCAGACCTACCCCAGTCAAAGTGCCTAGGTCATTGCCACCACAGTGCACTATTATGAGGTCAGGGTGTTGGATGTGCATGAAGGATTTCACCAATGGCATCAATTGGTGCCACTTTAACCCTCTCTGACCAATCCATTTAATGTCTACATTTGGCAAAGCAAGGTCTCTCACCATATCTGTTTTCTCTGCATACTTTTCACTCCAGAAGACATAGCTGTGCCCTACAATCCACACTGTGAACATCTTCAAAGGAGAACTGGATGCACTCAGGAGGTGTCTTTCAGTAGAATGGCAATATGAAAAGAAAGACAGTTTGAAATGGAGGCATACATATTTTTTTCAACAAAAAAAAGAACTGATTGGCTGTTTCATACCATTCTAGAATAAAAACTAGGCTGTATGTGTAAATTAATAGAAGCATGTTTTGTATTGGTACAGAAAAATGTGTTACCAAAGAACAGTACTATGGATTTGCAGTTAGGTTTGAAAAGTCAAGCACTCTTGCTCTGTGGAATTGAAACATTGTTTGGTGAACTTCTGACCTAACTCCACACAGCAGTGTTCCATGAGCTGTTGCTATGGTAGCAGGCAGAAGTCAAGTTGGGGGAAGGGTACTAGGCAGAAGTCAAGTTGGGGGAAGGGTACTTTTGGAAAAGGGTTGGTTTTCAACCAATAGAAATGTGTGATTACATTTGAAAAAAAGGGGCAAGCACTGAGATTTGAAACTAACATGTATATGTGTGGAAAAAGAGAGGGAAAGTTTGCCATTATCTGGTTCTGCTGAGTGGAGAGAGGTGTAAAGAACAGAGATCCTGGCTCTGATAATCTGCTGTTTGAGTGCCACATTTCTTTCACAACTAACTAATTTTAAAGGTGAGTTTAGAGTTTGAGAGGGGATGTATATAGTAAATTAAGAAATGAATAATAGAAATGGGATTCCTTTTGTTGAAGTTGTGTTTATTATTTTCTGTTTTGGGAGAAATTTAAATGTGAGGAACATGTAAAATAATATGGACTATGTTTTCACGATAAATTAAGGTGTACTGGTATAAAAAAAGAATAGTTTAAGGGTTTGAGGTTGGACTCAATAATGCAAATACATACAGCATCACTGAGGCTGGTTGCCCTTGCTGGAGTGTAGGCAGTCACCCAGGTTACAAATGGTGCTGGTCTGAAAAAGCAGTTTGGACATGTGCTTTTTTAAGAATCTGAAAAGTGGATTCATAATGTGTCAGTCTGTAAAAGTGATTATCACTTGCCAAACAAAAGAGTAGTAAGTGTGCTTTCAAAATGGCAAAGAAATTTCGTTTTGTGACTAATGTGAAAACATGACTCTGTGTGCATATAGGAATTACAGGCAGAGATTTATTGCGTATTGCTCTGGTGATTTCACAGTTGCATTAGATGGAAAGGGGGAGCCATTTTTTGGTGCAGAAGCAGACTCTTAGCACACACCCAGCTGCTTACCATGTGGAATCATGTACAGTATTCACAAGCGAGTGGGGTTTGAGGTTTCAGTCAGTAATGCAAATACATTCAGCATCACTAAGGCTGGTTGCCCTTGCTGGAGTGTAGGCAGTCACCCAGGTTACAAATGGTGCTGGTCTGAAAAAGCAGTTTGGACATGTGCTTTTTAAAAAATCTGAAAAGTGGATTCATAAAGTGTCAGTCTGTAAAAGTGTTTATCACTTGCCAAAAAAAAGAGTAGTAAGTGTGCTTTCAAATTGGCAAAGAAATTTCGTTTTGTGACTAATGTGAAAACATGACTCTGTGTGCAAATAGGAATTACAGGCAGAGATTTATTGCGTATTGCTCTGGTGATTTCACAGTTGCATTAGATGGAAAGGGGGAGCCATTTTTTGGTGCAGAAGCAGACTCTTAGCACACACCCAGCTGCTTACCATGTGGAATCATGTACTGTATTCACAAGCGAGTGGGGTTTGAGGTTTCAGTCAGTAATGCAAATACATTCAGCATCACTAAGGCTGGTTGCCCTTGCTGGAGTGTAGGCAGTCACCCAGGTTACAAATGGTGCTGGTCTGAAAAAGCAGTTTGGACATGTGCTTTTTTAAGAATCTGAAAAGTGGATTCATAATGTGTCAGTCTGTAAAAGTGTTTATCACTTGCCAAAAAAAAGAGTAGTAAGTGTGCTTTCAAATTGGCAAAGAAATTTCGTTTTGTGACTAATGTGAAAACATGACTCTGTGTGAAAATAGGAATTACAGGCAGAGATTTATTGCGTATTGCTCTGGTGATTTCACAGTTGCATTAGATGGAAAGGGGGAGCCATTTTTTGGTGCAGAAGCAGACTCTTAGCACACACCCAGCTGCTTACCATGTGGAATCATGTACAGTATTCACAAGCGAGTGGGGTTTGAGGTTTCAGTCAGTAATGCAAATACATACAGCATCACTAAGGCTGGTTGCCCTTGCTGGAGTGTATTGATATTAGATGATATTTTTTAAGAATATTATGCATTTCTATAAAGTTATGTTTATGCAAAAAGAGATTGTGGGCTTTTTTAAAACAATCTTTGAGATTGTTAATTTATTTTTTGCCCGCTGTTAAATGATGAATGCAATTGCTTTCACAATTTATAGTGAAATGCAATATATTCTGAAAACAGCAAAAATAAGGCAAAAATATTTTTTGAAAAATATGTAAATATGTGTACTGTATTATAAAATGTTTTATTAAATATTAATACTTTTTTCTTTTTTTTCAGATTGAGATAGAAAATTTTCGAAAACTAGAACCATTTTTAAAGCAATTTAAAAAAAATTTAAATGAATAAATATTTTTTTGAGTGGGTATGGTAAGTCAATAATATCATGGTCCCTTTTTTCCACTTCTCTACAATCACATTTTCAGTTTTTCATTGTAGTCTCTCAAGGACCTTGTAATGTGATAATTGATTTTTAGTGTGCCCACCCCCAGGACACTGTTGTTTGCTATGAGAGGGCGGGAGTCTCCCACCCTCCTATAGCAAACTTTGTTAGGATTTCGAAAGAGAGAGCAGGGAAACCTGCTCTCTCTTTCAAAATCCAAACGATATTGCTTTTCCACACGGGGAGCTGCATGTCAGCAGCTCCCCATGTGGAAAAGCAATTCCGGCTCACCAAAGGACCGTGGGGACGTTGGGGCTCCCCCCACGGTCTCCAACGTTTTTTTATAAGCCCCGGGGGATGGGGTCCCCGGGTGTAATAAAAATTAGTGATAGGGGCTATTTTTTTTTTACGGTAAAATTAGGAGTCACGCATCCTAACGCGTTGGTTGCACGGTTCCTCTCGCGTTGGGTACGCGGTTCCTAACGCGTTGGGTGCGCGGATCCAAGGAAAAAAAACTGAAATTTTTGGGAGATAAACATCAAGCTTAAGTGTTTTGTTCTTGAGTGACTCTAAAAAGAGCCGTTGTGTTCATTGAGAGTTTTTGGTACTTATAAGTAAGTACCTATACAGAGTCTAAAGTTGTTGAGGAAAACTCTGTTTCCGTCACGTCATCAGTAAAGTGTACTCCATCTCTCCTATACATCTCTTGCATATGAAAGCGCAGATTGTTATTGTAAATGGACCCCATTATATAGTCTCGGAGAAAAGCAGAAACAGATTTATTCACATGGTTCCTAGCTTTCTCAATTTGTGGACAAAAATGATTGGAGCAGTTCAATTTCTGACTTTGGCATATGTTGGAATACACAAAGACAGTTTTGGGAAAAAGTGAAATCAATTCTGCAAAGGTGTCCTTCATACGCATTTCCAGACCTACCCCAGTCAAAGTGCCTAGGTTATTGCCACCACAGTGCACTATTATGAGGTCAGGGTGTTGGATATGCATAAAGGATTTTACCAATGGCATCAATTGGTGCCACTTTAACCCTCTCTGTCCAATCCATTTGTGAATGCCTTTGTTTTCTGCATACTTTGGGCACCAGAAAATATAGCTGTGTTCCACACTCTAAGCATCTTGAAGGGAGGTCTGGATGCACTCAGATGGTCTCTGTAAATGAAATGGCAGTTTGAAAAGTAAGATTTTTCTAAAATGGTGGCTAAGATGCAGTTTTGAAAAAAGACAAGAACTCATTGGTTGTTTGACAACGTTCTACATTGAAAGGTAGGGTGCATGTTTCTGTTTTTTAAATGCATGATTCTTATTGGTTAACAAAAACTGAGTGAAAGGAACATTATATATGATAAGCTGATATGTTGAAAAGTCAAGCACACTTGCTGTTTTGATTAGCAACATTGGGTGCTGAACTTGTGACCTGTGTGCTCAGTTCAGTGTTCCATGACCTGTTTCTATGGTAACAGGCAGAAGGCAGATTGGGGTAGGGTTCAAATTTATGTCATTTGGAAAGGGTTGAAATGTTTAACCAATAGAAATGTGTGTTTGGTTTTGAATTTATGTGGTAAGGAATGTGATTTGATGTTTACATGTATATGTGTGGAAAATGAGAGGGAAACTTTGCCATTCTTTGGTTTCGCTGACAGGTACACAGTGCAGAGATTCTGTATAAGAAAATCTGGTGTGTGACTGCTATTCTTCTTAATCTACAAAACAACTTGAAAGGTGAGTTATTTAATTGTGAGGGGATGTATGTGCTGTATTTTGATTTTAATCAGACTAATGTATTTTTCCTGGTAAAGTACAGAGAGTACTTTTTTTTGTCTACAATCTTATTGACAGTGTGTGTGCATGTAGAAATCATTCTGTGATAAGCATTTGTGTTTTTCATGTCTTTGCAGAAAGATAACTGTGCTGTTTTTATATTTTGGTACAATTAGAAATCAGTCATTGTTTATAAATTTGCAAAATGAGTCATGTTTCTTCACTAAAATGTAGTATTCGTAGATTAAGAAATGTGTTTTGGTATAGTGCAAGGGATAGTGTTGTTTGTCTAGGATCACACAGTGAGTCTGTGTGCATTTAGGAATCATTTTGAGAGAAACATTTTGGTACTAATCTGTAGTAGTAGATTTTCAGTAATGTGTGCAGTCACCTTAGATCTTGTAGACTAGTAAATGTGTTTTGTACAAGGGATCGTTGTCTGTCTACAATCACACTGTGAGTCTGTGTGTATTTGGGTAAGCATTGTGAGTGAAGCATTTGGTAAAATTATGTATTTGCTGACAGACAATTGTTTTAAAACCTGTCATGTTGTCAAGTTTTAGTAGCATTAGAAGCCAGTCTTTGCTTGTGCATTGATAAAATGAGTCAGGCTTTGACACTAAAGTGCAGTACTAAAATATGTAGATTGTGTGCAGTCCCCTTACCCCTTCCAGACTAGTGAATGAGGTTTGGTAAACTCCTAGGGATAGTGTTGCTTATCTAGAATCAGACTGTGAGTGTGAGTGCATTTGGGAACCCTATTGTACCCGTGCTATATTTAATACCGAAAGTGAATAAATGTGTCTCTCCTATTCCTGGTAGGCCTATCATTTCCGCTATAGGAAGTGTAGCAGAACAGGTGGGCCAATATATTGACTTTTTTCTGCAAAATCATGTAAAAACACTGCCCAGTTACATCAAGGATACGGGTGATTTTTTGAGTAAAATTAAGAACATTCAATGGTCAGATGGGATGTATCTAATTTCATTGGATATTGAATCCTTGTACACCAGTATAGATCACCAGGCAGGACTATCAGCTGTAAAATTCTTTTTGGACCAAAGACCGTGCGAATTCTATCAGCACAACAAGGCCCTAGTTAGTATGATGAGTTGGTGTCTTAACAACAACTTCTTTCTATTTGGAAAGGAGCTGTTTAAGCAATTAAGGGGCGTGGCCATGGGTGCTTGCTTCTCCCCCAGCTACGCGTGCCTGCACGTTGGCTGGTGGGAGGAGCAGGTACTTAAAAGGGACTATTCTTCCATCTTTGAAGAAAACATAGTGCACTACTACAGGTTTATCGATGATATTTTCATTGTGTGGCATGGCAATAAAGATAAAGCATTGGAATTCATTGAAAACATCAATGTTAATAATTTGAATCTCCACTTTACCCACCACATAGACAATTCCAGCTTGGAATTTCTGGATGTCAAACTGTATGTAGCAAATGGTAGAATAGAAAGTACCCTTTTCAGAAAACCCACTGCTGGCAATGTTACACTCCATGCCTCCAGTGCCCACCCTAAACATCTGATTGCGAGCATTCCCTATGGGGAATTGCTACGCCTGAAAAGGATATGCAGCACGGATGCCGAATTTAACATTTGTGCGGCAGAATCCATGCGTCGCATGAAAGCTAGAGGCTATTCAGATGAGATCTTGACTTCAGCTCTAACTAAAACATCATCTAGACCTAGAGCCAGTTTACTTCCAGCCCCAATAGCGAAAGAGTCTGTCTCGGAGGTCCTATCTGATTCACCAGCTACTCCCGAGACAACTGATAAGGCCCAATGTCCTAGACTAATCACAGCATACAGTGAGAACGAACGCAAAATTAGATCCATCGTTAACAAAAACTGGGGAATAGTACTCACTGACCCTGTTCTAAGAATGAGTCTGCCATCCAGCCCCACTATAACATTCAGTAGAGCCAGAAACATGGGGGCCGTGTTAGATCTTATCAGCCCTGAAATAAGAACCAAACCCAATTGGTTAAAACCAAAGGATGGTTTTTACAAATGCTCATCTTGCCGGGCGTGCAAGTTCGGGGTGAACACAACAGAATACTGTACTCCATTCAGCCCTACACCACACAAGATAATGGGAAACTATAACTGTAAAACTGATTTTGCAGTTTATGTTCTCACTTGTACCTGTGGACTTAACTATATCGGAAGTACCAAACTACAGGTACATGAGAGAATCCTTCAACATCTACGTGCCATTTTGCATAGTGATCCCAATTACCCAGTGGCACGCCACTTCAAACAAGTTCATGGTAATAATCTATCTTGTTTAAAATACTATGTGGTAGCTGCTGTCCCTAAACCAGGCAGAGGAGGGAACAGAGAGGCTTTGCTTAGGAGATTGGAAACTAAATTTATTCTCAACTTCGATAGCAAATGCCCAAATGGTCTGAATAACACCGAAGATATGTACACATGTTTGTGAATAGGTATTCTGTGTGTTACCCGGATCAATGTGTTTTATATCGTACAGATTCTTTGAGTTTGTTTTTTGACTTGGTTCTAAATAATCTATTGTTTGACTTTGTGAGTATTGGTGAAATTCGTGGTTACGGGAGGAGGAAAAAAATGTTTAGTAATTTTGTACTAACGATTTTTAAGGGTGATCAATTTACACTACGGCAGAGACTTTGTATCATAGGGATGGCATTTATTGTTCTTTTTTTTTTAAAAATGGTTAAACTTGGACGTGATCTAAGTTTCCAATATAAATTTTTCAAATAGAAGCTGGTGCCATCTTATAATATATTTCACTTGGTGTAATATCTCAGCCGAGTTTAGGTTGCTAAAATGTATATTTTATATTTATTTCTATTCTTGTAACCATTTTGCGACCAATATTCTTCACACTTAACATCACATCAATTTGCACATGATATATTTGTAAAATAATTCTTCAATTAGCTCTGCTATGCACTTTAAAAAAAAATGTTTTTGCACATTTCCTTCTCAAAGTTGCAAGTTTGTTAATGATTACATGCATTTATGCAGTTATAATGAATTTTTGCACTGTTTATAAACGTGTATTTGGATTTATCCAGGGATTTTTACATTGCCAATATGTATTCATTACATTGGTTATATCCATGTAGTCTGTTTACTATGTTCTTCATTAACTTCTGGAACATGTGACTGTAGTGGGAAGGGCATATCACTTAAAAATGGCGAAATCTATTGCAGCCTTTATGTGAACAAGGGCGCCTAAGCCCGAAACGCGTCATCTGTTGACTGCTGCTAGGTTTTAAATAAACATCTTGCCTGAAAAAAGAAGTGGTTCGTATCTCTTTCTTCGCTGCCGAGGCTTTGGTAGAGGTGGAAGGAGTGCTGTTTGTGATATATATATATATATTCACTGAAAAAACCATAGGTTTCAGGGGTGTTATAGTTAGCTGGACTTTTCACTTGTACAAAACCATTGAAATTCCCCCATTATAGTTAGTTCAGCTAACTATAACTCGCGCGCCCGCAATGCACTGCTGATGACGTCACATATTACATCACTCATGACATGGTCAGTGACATCACTCATGACATCACTGATGACATCTCAAATGACATCACTGATGACATCACTGATGACATCATCCAGTGAATGTGTGTTATTCTGAAAATTAAATATGTTTTATATATGTATATCTCAAGGTCGATGGAAGAATAAATGGGTATATAAGTGTCTAAATGGATGATTTGTTTTTGAAAAATTGATTGTGTAACTGACTGATTAAGTGTATCATAGTGAATACATGGCTTAGTGAGTAATGTTTAAATATGTAAATATCTGTATCAGTCTCTCATTTTGTGTATAAGTGGCTGCATGGGTTGGTGAGTAGCTACATGGGTGTCTATATAGGTTATTAGTTGGTTTTTTGAGTATCAGTCTGAGTGTCTGCATGGTTCGGTGGGGGTATTACGTAGTGCATAGGTGCATGAATGAGTGACTCACTGTTTGTATGTGTTGAACACAGTATGTGTGCAGGACTGTATGGGTGGATGAGTGTGTGTATGGGTGTGTTAGTGAGTGAATGACTGTCTCAATAGTGTCTTTATGAGTAACTACATATGTTTTAAACTAGTATACGTGACTATTGGTGTATATATGTGAGTATATGTGAGAGTGAGAGATTGAAAGAGTTCCTGTATGAATAAGTATGTGTTTCTATAAGTGATTGTTTAAAAGACTAAGTATGTGTAAGTTTCCGTAGAAGTAAGTGTGGTGGTGTGTGTATAACTGTATATGCAAGTAAATGTATGTTTGATTCTTTATTAGCATGAGTGACTATGTGTGTGAGTAACTCTATGGATGAGTGGCATTGTGTAACAGGATGTATAGGTGTATGAGTACATATGATGAGTGAGTACATGTATGAGTGACTGTATTGGACTGTTGGTGAATGAGTGGATGTGTATGTGGATCTTAGAATTACTGAAGAGGTTGTTGTAACTGGTATTGGTATGTCCATTGTTTTGAAAATTTTAGTCTCTATTTTTGAATGTGTGTATCAAAGGTTATATTAGGGTGAGAGGAGGTCTGCCACTCTATCACAAGGATGATGTCATCAGTGATGTCATCAGTGATGTCATTTGAGATGTCATCAGTGATGTCACTGACCATGTCATGAGTGATGTAATATGTGACGTCATCAGCAGTGCATTGCGGGCGCGCGAGTTATAGTTAGCTGAACTAACTATAATGGGGGAATTTCAATGGTTTTGTACAAGTGAAAAGTCCAGCTAACTATAACACCCCTGAAACCTATGGTTTTTTCAGTGAATTTCTGAGGTTTTTTAAATGCTAATTCCTAACTATAACGTGCCTGAAACCTATGGTTTTTTCTGTTAATTTCAAAGGTTTTTTAAATGCTAATTTCTAACTATGCCTACAGAGATAGGACATGTGAAGAAAGAAGAAAAATGCACAGAAAGAAACAAAAGAAGTGCAGAAAGAAGCAACAGAAGTCCTCAAATACGAAGATAAGTGCAGGAAGAAGGATAACGTGCAGAAAGAACAAAAAGAAGAGCAGAAAGAAGCCTTGTTGCAAAATCATCCTGTACCCTCAACTTTTTCAGACGGATACTGGTGGTAACTGAGTCTGACTAACCAGTCCTAGAGCCAGTGCTATGTTAAAAGACACTTAGAATACAGTGAAAACACCTACATACACTAGGGAACATTATGCGTTGGGGTCCCCCTGTGATTAGCCTTACCTCCTCTATAAGCCCCTAGTATATAATAGGGCATGGGGATTAAAACTACCTCTTAAAACAGGCCACAGGGCGTTTTTGCACACGTTAACTCAGGCCCCGTCCCCTCCTTTCACCATTGTGTAAACACACCCTGTGTCCGTTTTTAGTTGGGAGATTAAGTTCATTTGAGTCCTGAGGGTCCCTAGGGTCCAACTAGCCCACTAGGTACCTCCAGTAAGTGCCACAGAGCTGCGTTGCAGAGAGGTGTAAAAAGTGGCACGGCCTGGACCACCTCTCTGCAATGCAGCTCAGTAGCGCTTACTGGAAGCACTTGGTGGGCTAGTTAGCCCCCAGGGGCCCTCAGTATTGAAGGGAAATTATATCCCCAATTTAAAACGTGCCATGGTGCGTGTTTGCACACGTCACCTCAGGCCCCGTCCCCTCCCTTCACCACTGTGTAAACGCGCCCTGTGGCTGTTCTAAGTTGAGAGATTAAGTCCCCTTGAATCCTAAGGGTCCCTAGGGTCACACTAGACCACTAGGTACCTCCAGTAAGCGCCACAGAGCTGCGTTGCAGAGAGGTGTAAAAAGGGGCTTGGCCTCAGAACACCTGTCTGCAGCGCAGCTCCCTGGCGCATACTGGAGATGCCTGTTGGGGGCGCATTTGCAGAGTGCTGCATGGAGGGGGCATGGCCTCCGGCACGATGCCAGTCTTTTATTTATTTTATTTTTTTAAGAAGGGGGGCTGTGTGGTTCCCCTTCTTATTCTAATTTATTGGCCCTGATGACCCCATCCCCCAGGGCCTGTCTCCTAATTATATTTTTTTGACCCCAATCCCCAGGGCCGGCCACTGTTTTTTATTATTTTTAAAAAATATATATTTATAGACACACCTAGGACATGCTGGACAAACCGTACGTACCTATCACCATGACGATTTGCGTGATATTCATTAAAAGGCGACTATGCATGCAATTAATCCACGTGGAATGTATTTACACCACTAGTGAAGCTCTGACATGTCTGATGCTCTACCGTGCCTAATGCCGGTAGACACCCTTGTCGTTTATTTATACAAACATGGGTAGCTATTGACGGGCACATTTAATACACATGCACACCAAGCCATTCAAAGGGGATTCGACAAAAATTCGACCAAAACTATGCAAGAAACCCCCCTCACAGTTAATAAAACACACATCCACTGCCGGATGTGTAATACTTTTTATTTTACTCTCTGGAAAGGGGACGAACATCACTTGCGAGTCACAGCGTGCTCCTGACAGAGCCCAATGCTGTGTTACACCCACCATTGCCTGCCGAGTGCCACACACCTCTGTATTGTATTCCACTAGCTAGTGCATATGCTATGACACTCTCTAGCCCATGTGCACTGTAACACCACCCCGTGAAAATGTCATGCCACACTTGTCTTCGCACGGGTTATATTGCCCCATCTAACGTGCCTTCCTCGATGCCTATGTTATAACGCACAGTGCTATGCCATACATATTACAATTTGGGATCCATATCTTTGTCACAGTGCATATGCAACGTTACACTCCCCAGCACATATTTTATATTACAACTTTAGAGACTAGTTAGGTTACACAACACTGCCCTGTGCATATTACACTCCAAGGCGCATATCGCATAGCACGCGCTAGTGCCTGTGCTATCTCGCGCTCTCCAATGAATCTGTCATTGCGCACAATGTATTGCATATTATATTTCACGCCTGGTTCATCTTATATCACACTTTTTGGTGCATAGTTTATACCATACACTATATCTAGTTTTCATTTTCAATCGTGCTCTCAGGACTATGTTCTATATAACACTGTGTTCACCTACCCTTTTCACGGGCATTACATTTTGCGATAGGGGGTGGAGGGTCAGGGGGTGTTTTTGCCAAGTGAGCCCGGAGTCACAGTCACTAACGTCTTCTTCTTCCTGAATAAAAGTGAGATTATGCTGCATACTTGTTCATATTTTAAGTAGTTTGCACAGACAAAATGTTTTAAAAACAATAAAGTTTCTAATACCCGCCTTCTCTGAACAGTTAGCTTGCTGCCCCATCCCCCTCCTCCCTATCCTCTGTTGTGTGAATCCATGGACTAGCCTCCTCCCTCCTGCCATGCATGGTCTGATGTGCTGCCACTGCCCTCAATTTAGTATGATGTACCAGTCCACTCCTCCTGCCCTCCATTGCCCAATTCTATGCCCCATCATTGACCTCCTGCTTAAACTCTGTGCTTAGCTTGCTGCCCCTATTCTCCTTCCCCCTGCCCTCCGATGTCTTTGTGCATGCCCCTGCTCCATCCTTTTTGCCCACCATGTCCCATGGACCTGCCACTCCTATCTACTCTGAGTGTTCTGTTGAGCTGCCACTCCCCTTCCACCTGCCTAGCATTGTCAGATGACTGTAACCTGTCCCTGCCACCTCCACCCTGCCTGTCCACATGCCATGCCTCTATCCTCTTCCTCCTGTCCTACATGGTCCATTGTACTGCCACACCCTTCTGCCCTCCCTGGTCTGTTGTGCTGCAACTGCTCCTCCTGCCTGCCCCGTGTGGTCTGTTGTGAGGCCCCTTCCCCTGAACTTTCTTGTCTGTGCACAGGTCCTGACCCTCCCTTCTATCCTCCATCGTCCTTTGTGCATGCCCCTGCACCCTCCTTCTTGCCCATCATAGCCATTGTGCTGCCACTGAACCCTCCCACTTGCCATGCATGGTCTTCTGTGCTGCCATGGCCCCTCCCACCTTCCCTGTGTGGTCAGTTAGCTGCCCCTGACCCCCTCCCACCTTCCCTCCATGGTCTGTGTGTATGCCATCACAGTCTCACTGTTGCTCTTCATGTTGTGTCTTGCTTCTAGTGCCCATCCTGCCTGACCTCCATGGCTATCTTGCTGCTCCTGCCCTGCCCCCTTTCCCCCAGCCCTCTGTTTACATGTGCAGACCCCTACTCCCTCCCTCCTGGCTTGTCTGTTCCATTGTAATGCCCCTGATCCGTCCCTCCTGCCCTTTATGGTCTGTTATGCTGCAGCCTTCTCTCCTGTCTGTCCATTATGGTCAGCTAGCTACCATTGCCTCTTGCCCCTCTGTTCTCTGTTGTCCATGTGCATGGTCCTGTCCCCTCCCTCTTGCTTTCTATGGATTGTTGTGCTGCACTCCCGTCCTGCATGCCCTGTGTGGTGTATTGTGCTGCTGCAAACCCTGATGCCTGCCCTGCAGGGTCAGTTTGGTGCACCTCTCCATGTCTCTCCTGTCCTCTGTTATCCAAGTCCATGTCCCTATCCCATTTCCTTCCATGATCCAAAGTACCATACTTGCGAACATTTTGAACTTGGTAAGAGGGAGATTTTGAAAAAAAACTGGGGTATTGATTTTCCCCTTTGAGTTACATTGAAAAAGAGGATATTGTAGACAGGAGACAGATCAAATAAAGCCCATTTGAGCTTAAAAACATTGGACGTTTCCTGGCTGAATCGGGTCTGTTGGCATGTATGGTTGTACTACCATTGCCTCTTCCTTCTGCCCACAATGGTCTATTACATTGCCACAGCCTTGAAGGAGGGTAGATTTTGTATCACAGGGGGCCCCTGGCCCGTTCTGTCCACACCTGAAGTATGAGACCCTTGTCCTTGCCTTGCCAGCCGCATTTGTAGGCCGTATTAAATTGACCAGCGGGTCCTGTGTTGCTATATAATTATCCTGAGACATCCTTACCACTCAGCCAGCATAAAACCCCTGTGTAGGCCCTTCTGTTCAATATGTAGGCCTCTTTGTTAAATTGACCATAGCTCTGCAATTTTAGTGTATAGCAGTCTGAAGGCAGGTCTGCGAGGCCTTCTGCTCCAAACTAGTAGCCCCCACCCTACCCGAGTGCTCCGTGCTCGGTATCAAAGTTCAACATCCCCCTGAAGCTGTCGACATACAGTAGGCTGCATCCTGGACTGGTACTTGCTTCCTGGGCAGGTTTCCCGCTTTTAAGGAAGTGGCAACCGCAGAGCGTCAAGTTAGGAGAACTGAGGAGATTTTATACATGAATATATTGAATTCCTGTACAATACCCATTATTTTCTGCTTGCTCTATGGAACTTACGATAAGCGATTGGCCTGAGAGACTGACCTTTTCACCCAGTCCATTGTCAGCATTAAGTGGGTAAATGACGAAATGTCTGGTAAAATCTGCAGACGAAGCTTTTGGGTAGCATACGTAGGTAGATGTAGCGTGCAAAGGAGCCCACAAAATGATATAAAAAGGGAGCACCCACAGATATCGACGGACAACCTCGCCGTCTGTATGTAGGTTAACAGGCTGTGCAGGTTTTCCCCAAGAACTGGGAGCTCTTGTCTTCCTTTGCTTAAAATGTCTTGCTCTGCTTTGCTTGAAGTATCTTATTCTATTTTACCTATATGAAATGTCATGTTATGTTTAACCATTGTTCTCTTTACTTTTGCATTTAAAAGATGTTGTATTGTAATTGCAGGAATGCTTGCTCTAAGAGTAAATGTGAGTGTCCCTAGGTAACATTTTCCTTGGTGTAACTTGTTTCTCATGATGCATTTATAGATGTGTTTTCTCTCTCTCTCTGTCAGTCCATTAATTGAGATACAGAGAATATCATGACAGCTGTATGATTATCTGGATTCTGTATTTTGTACTTTATGTCTCTATTCTGCGGTTTCTTTGAAGTTGCATCTTCTCATTAAACTGCCATCGTATTCTGCCTCCAATTCCATGTCTCATATGTCTGTTTTCTTCATTTTTGGAGCAAGCGTTCCTAGGCACCCCGGCTCAAATTAAGGTGCCCCTTTTGTCCTTGACTCACTCTCCTGCTCAGTTCTGTGGTGGCTCCCGGGGCTCTGGGGACCGCCCCTAGCTTCCTTGACCCGTAATAGATCTTCCCTCCAACAGCCTCTCTTGCAAGTCCTGTATTGTTGGTTTGTTGCCCCTGCCCCCCTTTCCACTGCCCTCCATAGTCTGTTGTGCTTCCACGGCCCTTCCTGCCTGCTCAGTGTGGTTAAATTGTTGCCTTTGCACCCTCCTACCTGCCTTCAATTTTCAGAGTCCGTGCCCCTGGCCTCTGCCTCTCAACAGTATCCTAATGAACAACTAGATTGCTAACATTCTATATTTATTACAAAAGTGTGGAACGCCTGACATCATCTTGATGTAATCAAAACTGTAATACCTAGAGCATTCCTTTAGAAATTACATATATGAGAGGGTCTTATTGACATCAAAATTATGGTTAGTGCTCTAAAAGACTAAAATAAGGACATATTTTCTGAGTTTTCAAATAGCGACAAAGCACTTTTAAATTATTTGTTATCTTTATGTTTTTTTTATCTAGTTGACAACTTGATTAAATGTTGCACTTAGGGGAGAGGATGTGGTGTTACTTCCAGAACTGCAGACTTTGCAACTGGGGAACCAGGTTGAAGTTTCTGCTTCAGCTCGACATTCTGTGATTCTGGTCAAATCACTCAGTCTCCCCATGTCTACAACCAAAATGAATTTGTTCTTGTGTGATGTAACCAATGCTCATGTAAAGCACTCCAATACCTGACAAGTCTGCACTATATAACACTGCAAAAACACAAAATAATAAGTGTTTTGCACACTTCTGTCATTGGGCTATATTTGGGCTATATCTGGGTGATTTTGGGCTACATTTGGGCTCTTTTGTCTCCGGTGGCCATCTTGGGAGATTTATTTGTTATGAAGTTTCCTAATTTCCTCATGTACTGCAGCCTCCTCAGTTGGAAATGCTTTCAGTTTTTTACTTTGATTCCATCATGAAGGTATTCAGATATGTCACACATTTGCCATGAATTCTGAATGTTAGCACTCTAGTTGCTCATTAGATCACTGTAGTAAAACTACTGTTCACCATGGAAGTCTGCTCCTGGTATTAAAAGTGCATGTTTCAGTCTGCATGTCAGAATTTTTTAATGAAATAGAAGAGGATTTGAGAAGTCACTCAAAATGTGCCCTCATTTTCTTTCTTCAGCATTAATCATAATTTCTATGGCATAATGAACCCCCTCATTGTGTTCCTTTTTAAATTAAATGTTTTAAGTGTTACCAGTTTATTCCAATCAAGATGGCTTCAGGTGTGCCATACTTTTGTCATAATGAAGACAGTAAGTGCTCTAGTTGTTTTTAAGAACATTCTTGGACATTCTGTCATTGGGCTATACTTGGGCTACATCTGGGTGATAGTTGGGCTACATTTGGGCTCTTTTGTCTCTGGTGGCCATCTTGGGAGACTTATTTGTTATGAAGTTTCCTAATTTCCTCATTTACTGCAGTCTCCTCAGTAGGAAATACTTTCAGTTTTTTACTTTGATTCCATCAAGAAGGCATTCAAATGTGTCACACATTTGCCATAAAATCAGAATGTTAGCACTCTTTTTGCTCATTAGATCACTGTAGTAAAGCTACTGCTCACCAGGGAAAACTGCTGCTGGTATTGAAAGTGCATGTTTCAGTCTGCATGTCAGGATTTGAGAAGTCACTCAAAATGTGCCCTAATTTTTCTTTCTGCAGCACTAATCATACTTTTTATTGAAAAATGAACCCCCTCATTTTGTTCCTTTTTAAATTAAATCTTTTAAGAGTTACCACTTTAATCCAAGCAAGATGGCTTCAGGTGTGCCATACATTTATCATAAGTAGGACGGTTAGCGCTCTAGTAGTTCTTTGGAACACTCTGGAAAGCTGCAGTAGAACACAAAGGAATCAACTGACAGTCTCTGCCCTTGTTGGATGTACATGTTTTACTGAGAATGTCAGACTTCATTCTCACATGACTGAGAAAGATAATGTGAATTTACAGAAAATAAGCTCTCAGTTTAGCTTATAGATCACCTTCCAAACCTCTGTGGTAAAAGCATGAGAAAATATTTTTCTCTCAATCATGATATCCCAGCAGAAGGCTTTTTCACATGGTGAAATCACCTTAGAACATACCACAATTCCTAAAATGAGTATGGTACCATCAACAAATGATTTATAATGTAACTAATGTCTTAAAATCTTCTATTAACTGCAATGCTTTTTAATGAGGTGCTATCATGTATATTGGTCCCAAGATGGCTGCCAACACTTCTTGGATGAAGTGCTGACAGCCAATCAGATCTCAGGATGAGATGTGTGGTAAGGCTCCGCCCACATATATATATTGATTTAAATGCTATTTTCTCAGGAACTACTGAACAGATTTACACCAGACCTACAAAAGGCACTTCCTTGACCTGAGGACTACCTCTCTGCCAAATTTCAAGTAACTCTGTTCAGCCGTTCGGGCTGTAGCTGTGTCTAAAGGTCCTATGGAAAAATGCATGGGAAAAACGCGTTTTGGGACCCCCCTTTTTTCTCAGCTCCCGCTTGACGAATCCCCCCGAGACTTTCAGGGTAGGAGCGGAGCGTAGCGCCCCACCTATTTTGAAAATTTCGCGAGGATTCATCGACCGGTGCCAAAGTTATTCCAAATAGAATGTTGCGGATTTCCTATGGAAACAGGGTCCTAACTATAACTAGCGACCGCCAGTAGATAATATATTATATATATATATATATAATATATTATCTACTGGCGGTCGCCAGTAGATAGTTATAGTTAGGACCCTGTTTCCATAGGAAATCCGCAACATTCTATTTGGAATAACTTTGGCACCGGTCGATGAATCCTCGCGAAATTTTCAAAATTCTGACATGCAGACTGAAACATGCACTTTCAATACCATTAGCAGTTTTCCCTGGTGAGCAGTAGCTTTACTACAGTGATCTAATGAGCAAAAAGAGCGCTAACATTCTGAATTTATGGTAAATGTGTGACACATCTGAATGCCTTCTTGATGGAATCAAAGTAAAAAACTGAAAGTATTTCCTACTGAGGAGACTGCAGTAAATGAGGAAATTAGGAAACTTCATAACAAATAAGTCTCCCAAGATGGCCACCAGAGACAAAAGAGCCCAAATGTAGCCCAACTATCACCCAGATGTAGCCCAAGTATAGCCCAATGACAGAATGTCCAAGAATGTTCTTAAAAACAACTAGAGCACTTACTGTCTTCATTATGACAAAAGTATGGCACACCTGAAGCCATCTTGATTGGAATAAACTGGTAACACTTAAAACATTTAATTTAAAAAGGAACACAATGAGGGGGTTCATTATGCCATAGAAATTATGATTAATGCTGAAGAAAGAAAATGAGGGCACATTTTGAGTGACTTCTCAAATCCTCTTCTATTTCATTAAAAAATTCTGACATGCAGACTGAAACATGCACTTTTAATACCAGGAGCAGACTTCCATGGTGAACAGTAGTTTTACTACAGTGATCTAATGAGCAACTAGAGTGCTAACATTCAGAATTCATGGCAAATGTGTGACATATCTGAATACCTTCATGATGGAATCAAAGTAAAAAACTGAAAGCATTTCCAACTGAGGAGGCTGCAGTACATGAGGAAATTAGGAAACTTCATAACAAATAAATCTCCCAAGATGGCCACCGGAGACAAAAGAGCCCAAATGTAGCCCAAAATCACCCAGATATAGCCCAAATATAGCCCAATGACAGAAGTGTGCAAAACACTTATTATTTTGTGTTTTTGCAGTGTTATATAGTGCAGACTTGTCAGGTATTGGAGTGCTTTACATGAGCATTGGTTACATCACACAAGAACAAATTCATTTTGGTTGTAGACATGGGGAGACTGAGTGATTTGACCAGAATCACAGAATGTCGAGCTGAAGCAGAAACTTCAACCTGGTTCCCCAGTTGCAAAGTCTGCAGTTCTGGAAGTAACACCACATCCTCTCCCCTAAGTGCAACATTTAATCAAGTTGTCAACTAGATAAAAAAAACATAAAGATAACAAATAATTTAAAAGTGCTTTGTCGCTATTTGAAAACTCAGAAAATATGTCCTTATTTTAGTCTTTTAGAGCACTAACCATAATTTTGATGTCAATAAGACCCTCTCATATATGTAATTTCTAAAGGAATGCTCTAGGTATTACAGTTTTGATTACATCAAGATGATGTCAGGCGTTCCACACTTTTGTAATAAATATAGAATGTTAGCAATCTAGTTGTTCATTAGGATACTGTTGAGAGGCAGAGGCCAGGGGCACGGACTCTGAAAATTGAAGGCAGGTAGGAGGGTGCAAAGGCAACAATTTAACCACACTGAGCAGGCAGGAAGGGCCGTGGAAGCACAACAGACTATGGAGGGCAGTGGAAAGGGGGGCAGGGGCAACAAACCAACAATACAGGACTTGCAAGAGAGGCTGTTGGAGGGAAGATCTATTACGGGTCAAGGAAGCTAGGGGCGGTCCCCAGAGCCCCGGGAGCCACCACAGAACTGAGCAGGAGAGTGAGTCAAGGACAAAAGGGGCACCTTAATTTGAGCCGGGGTGCCTAGGAACGCTTGCTCCAAAAATGAAGAAAACAGACATATGAGACATGGAATTGGAGGCAGAATACGATGGCAGTTTAATGAGAAGATGCAACTTCAAAGAAACCGCAGAATAGAGACATAAAGTACAAAATACAGAATCCAGATAATCATACAGCTGTCATGATATTCTCTGTATCTCAATTAATGGACTGACAGAGAGAGAGAGAAAACACATCTATAAATGCATCATGAGAAACAAGTTACACCAAGGAAAATGTTACCTAGGGACACTCACATTTACTCTTAGAGCAAGCATTCCTGCAATTACAATACAACATCTTTTAAATGCAAAAGTAAAGAGAACAATGGTTAAACATAACATGACATTTCATATAGGTAAAATAGAATAAGATACTTCAAGCAAAGCAGAGCAAGACATTTTAAGCAAAGGAAGACAAGAGCTCCCAGTTCTTGGGGAAAACCTGCACAGCCTGTTAACCTACATACAGACGGCGAGGTTGTCCGTCGATATCTGTGGGTGCTCCCTTTTTATATCATTTTGTGGGCTCCTTTGCACGCTACATCTACCTACGTATGCTACCCAAAAGCTTCGTCTGCAGATTTTACCAGACATTTCGTCATTTACCCACTTAATGCTGACAATGGACTGGGTGAAAAGGTCAGTCTCTCAGGCCAATCGCTTATCGTAAGTTCCATAGAGCAAGCAGAAAATAATGTGTATTGTACAGGAATTCAATATATTCATGTATAAAATCTCCTCAGTTCTCCTAACTTGACGCTCTGCGGTTGCCACTTCCTTAAAAGCGGGAAACCTGCCCAGGAAGCAAGTACCAGTCCAGGATGCAGCCTACTGTATGTCGACAGCTTCAGGGGGATGTTGAACTTTGATACCGAGCACGGAGCACTCGGGTAGGGTGGGGGCTACTAGTTTGGAGCAGAAGGCCTCGCAGACCTGCCTTCAGACTGCTATACACTAAAATTGCAGAGCTATGGTCAATTTAACAAAGAGGCCTACATATTGAACAGAAGGGCCTACACAGGGGTTTTATGCTGGCTGAGTGGTAAGGATGTCTCAGGATAATTATATAGCAACACAGGACCCGCTGGTCAATTTAATACGGCCTACAAATGCGGCTGGCAAGGCAAGGACAAGGGTCTCATACTTCAGGTGTGGACAGAACGGGCCAGGGGCCCCCTGTGATACAAAATCTACCCTCCTTCAAGGCTGTGGCAATGTAATAGACCATTGTGGGCAGAAGGAAGAGGCAATGGTAGTACAACCATACATGCCAACAGACCCGATTCAGCCAGGAAACGTCCAATGTTTTTAAGCTCAAATGGGCTTTATTTGATCTGTCTCCTGTCTACAATATCCTCTTTTTCAATGTAACTCAAAGGGGAAAATCAATACCCCAGTTTTTTTTCAAAATCTCCCTCTTACCAAGTTCAAAATGTTCGCAAGTATGGTACTTTGGATCATGGAAGGAAATGGGATAGGGACATGGACTTGGATAACAGAGGACAGGAGAGACATGGAGAGGTGCACCAAACTGACCCTGCAGGGCAGGCATCAGGGTTTGCAGCAGCACAATACACCACACAGGGCATGCAGGACGGGAGTGCAGCACAACAATCCATAGAAAGCAAGAGGGAGGGGACAGGACCATGCACATGGACAACAGAGAACAGAGGGGCAAGAGGCAATGGTAGCTAGCTGACCATAATGGACAGACAGGAGAGAAGGCTGCAGCATAACAGACCATAAAGGGCAGGAGGGACGGATCAGGGGCATTACAATGGAACAGACAAGCCAGGAGGGAGGGAGTAGGGGTCTGCACATGTAAACAGAGGGCTGGGGGAAAGGGGGCAGGGCAGGAGCAGCAAGATAGCCATGGAGGTCAGGCAGGATGGGCACTAGAAGCAAGACACAACATGAAGAGCAACAGTGAGACTGTGATGGCATACACACAGACCATGGAGGGAAGGTGGGAGGGGGTCAGGGGCAGCTAACTGACCACACAGGGAAGGTGGGAGGGGCCATGGCAGCACAGAAGACCATGCATGGCAAGTGGGAGGGTTCAGTGGCAGCACAATGGCTATGATGGGCAAGAAGGAGGGTGCAGGGGCATGCACAAAGGACGATGGAGGATAGAAGGGAGGGTCAGGACCTGTGCACAGACAAGAAAGTTCAGGGGAAGGGGCCTCACAACAGACCACACGGGGCAGGCAGGAGGAGCAGTTGCAGCACAACAGACCAGGGAGGGCAGAAGGGTGTGGCAGTACAATGGACCATGTAGGACAGGAGGAAGAGGATAGAGGCATGGCATGTGGACAGGCAGGGTGGAGGTGGCAGGGACAGGTTACAGTCATCTGACAATGCTAGGCAGGTGGAAGGGGAGTGGCAGCTCAACAGAACACTCAGAGTAGATAGGAGTGGCAGGTCCATGGGACATGGTGGGCAAAAAGGATGGAGCAGGGGCATGCACAAAGACATCGGAGGGCAGGGGGAAGGAGAATAGGGGCAGCAAGCTAAGCACAGAGTTTAAGCAGGAGGTCAATGATGGGGCATAGAATTGGGCAATGGAGGGCAGGAGGAGTGGACTGGTACATCATACTAAATTGAGGGCAGTGGCAGCACATCAGACCATGCATGGCAGGAGGGAGGAGGCTAGTCCATGGATTCACACAACAGAGGATAGGGAGGAGGGGGATGGGGCAGCAAGCTAACTGTTCAGAGAAGGCGGGTATTAGAAACTTTATTGTTTTTAAAACATTTTGTCTGTGCAAACTACTTAAAATATGAACAAGTATGCAGCATAATCTCACTTTTATTCAGGAAGAAGAAGACGTTAGTGACTGTGACTCCGGGCTCACTTGGCAAAAACACCCCCTGACCCTCCACCCCCTATCGCAAAATGTAATGCCCGTGAAAAGGGTAGGTGAACACAGTGTTATATAGAACATAGTCCTGAGAGCACGATTGAAAATGAAAACTAGATATAGTGTATGGTATAAACTATGCACCAAAAAGTGTGATATAAGATGAACCAGGCGTGAAATATAATATGCAATACATTGTGCGCAATGACAGATTCATTGGAGAGCGCGAGATAGCACAGGCACTAGCGCGTGCTATGCGATATGCGCCTTGGAGTGTAATATGCACAGGGCAGTGTTGTGTAACCTAACTAGTCTCTAAAGTTGTAATATAAAATATGTGCTGGGGAGTGTAACGTTGCATATGCACTGTGACAAAGATATGGATCCCAAATTGTAATATGTATGGCATAGCACTGTGCGTTATAACATAGGCATCGAGGAAGGCACGTTAGATGGGGCAATATAACCCGTGCGAAGACAAGTGTGGCATGACATTTTCACGGGGTGGTGTTACAGTGCACATGGGCTAGAGAGTGTCATAGCATATGCACTAGCTAGTGGAATACAATACAGAGGTGTGTGGCACTCGGCAGGCAATGGTGGGTGTAACACAGCATTGGGCTCTGTCAGGAGCACGCTGTGACTCGCAAGTGATGTTCGTCCCCTTTCCAGAGAGTAAAATAAAAAGTATTACACATCCGGCAGTGGATGTGTGTTTTATTAACTGTGAGGGGGGTTTCTTGCATAGTTTTGGTCGAATTTTTGTCGAATCCCCTTTGAATGGCTTGGTGTGCATGTGTATTAAATGTGCCCGTCAATAGCTACCCATGTTTGTATAAATAAACGACAAGGGTGTCTACCGGCATTAGGCACGGTAGAGCATCAGACATGTCAGAGCTTCACTAGTGGTGTAAATACATTCCACGTGGATTAATTGCATGCATAGTCGCCTTTTAATGAATATCACGCAAATCGTCATGGTGATAGGTACGTACGGTTTGTCCAGCATGTCCTAGGTGTGTCTATAAATATATATTTTTTAAAAATAATAAAAAACAGTGGCCGGCCCTGGGGATTGGGGTCAAAAAAATATAATTAGGAGACAGGCCCTGGGGGATGGGGTCATCAGGGCCAATAAATTAGAATAAGAAGGGGAACCACACAGCCCCCCTTCTTAAAAAAATAAAAAAAATAAAAGACTGGCATCGTGCCGGAGGCCATGCCCCCTCCATGCAGCACTCTGCAAATGCGCCCCCAACAGGCATCTCCAGTATGCGCCAGGGAGCTGCGCTGCAGACAGGTGTTCTGAGGCCAAGCCCCTTTTTACACCTCTCTGCAACGCAGCTCTGTGGCGCTTACTGGAGGTACCTAGTGGTCTAGTGTGACCCTAGGGACCCTTAGGATTCAAGGGGACTTAATCTCTCAACTTAGAACAGCCACAGGGCGCGTTTACACAGTGGTGAAGGGAGGGGACGGGGCCTGAGGTGACGTGTGCAAACACGCACCATGGCACGTTTTAAATTGGGGATATAATTTCCCTTCAATACTGAGGGCCCCTGGGGGCTAACTAGCCCACCAAGTGCTTCCAGTAAGCGCTACTGAGCTGCATTGCAGAGAGGTGGTCCAGGCCGTGCCACTTTTTACACCTCTCTGCAACGCAGCTCTGTGGCACTTACTGGAGGTACCTAGTGGGCTAGTTGGACCCTAGGGACCCTCAGGACTCAAATGAACTTAATCTCCCAACTAAAAACGGACACAGGGTGTGTTTACACAATGGTGAAAGGAGGGGACGGGGCCTGAGTTAACGTGTGCAAAAACGCCCTGTGGCCTGTTTTAAGAGGTAGTTTTAATCCCCATGCCCTATTATATACTAGGGGCTTATAGAGGAGGTAAGGCTAATCACAGGGGGACCCCAACGCATAATGTTCCCTAGTGTATGTAGGTGTTTTCACTGTATTCTAAGTGTCTTTTAACATAGCACTGGCTCTAGGACTGGTTAGTCAGACTCAGTTACCACCAGTATCCGTCTGAAAAAGTTGAGGGTACAGGATGATTTTGCAACAAGGCTTCTTTCTGCTCTTCTTTTTGTTCTTTCTGCACGTTATCCTTCTTCCTGCACTTATCTTCGTATTTGAGGACTTCTGTTGCTTCTTTCTGCACTTCTTTTGTTTCTTTCTGTGCATTTTTCTTCTTTCTTCACATGTCCTATCTCTGTAGGCATAGTTAGAAATTAGCATTTAAAAAACCTTTGAAATTAACAGAAAAAACCATAGGTTTCAGGCACGTTATAGTTAGGAATTAGCATTTAAAAAACCTCAGAAATTCACTGAAAAAACCATAGGTTTCAGGGGTGTTATAGTTAGCTGGACTTTTCACTTGTACAAAACCATTGAAATTCCCCCATTATAGTTAGTTCAGCTAACTATAACTCGCGCGCCCGCAATGCACTGCTGATGACGTCACATATTACATCACTCATGACATGGTCAGTGACATCACTGATGACATCTCAAATGACATCACTGATGACATCACTGATGACATCATCCTTGTGATAGAGTGGCAGACCTCCTCTCACCCTAATATAACCTTTGATACACACATTCAAAAATAGAGACTAAAATTTTCAAAACAATGGACATACCAATACCAGTTACAACAACCTCTTCAGTAATTCTAAGATCCACATACACATCCACTCATTCACCAACAGTCCAATACAGTCACTCATACATGTACTCACTCATCATATGTACTCATACACCTATACATCCTGTTACACAATGCCACTCATCCATAGAGTTACTCACACACATAGTCACTCATGCTAATAAAGAATCAAACATACATTTACTTGCATATACAGTTATACACACACCACCACACTTACTTCTACGGAAACTTACACATACTTAGTCTTTTAAACAATCACTTATAGAAACACATACTTATTCATACAGGAACTCTTTCAATCTCTCACTCTCACATATACTCACATATATACACCAATAGTCACGTATACTAGTTTAAAACATATGTAGTTACTCATAAAGACACTATTGAGACAGTCATTCACTCACTAACACACCCATACACACACTCATCCACCCATACAGTCCTGCACACATACTGTGTTCAACACATACAAACAGTGAGTCACTCATTCATGCACCTATGCACTACGTAATACCCCCACCGAACCATGCAGACACTCAGACTGATACTCAAAAAACCAACTAATAACCTATATAGACACCCATGTAGCTACTCACCAACCCATGCAGCCACTTATACACAAAATGAGAGACTGATACAGATATTTACATATTTAAACATTACTCACTAAGCCATGTATTCACTATGATACACTTAATCAGTCAGTTACACAATCAATTTTTCAAAAACAAATCATCCATTTAGACACTTATATACCCATTTATTCTTCCATCGACCTTGAGATATACATATATAAAACATATTTAATTTTCAGAATAACACACATTCACTGGATGATGTCATCAGTGATGTCATCAGTGATGTCATTTGAGATGTCATCAGTGATGTCATGAGTGATGTCACTGACCATGTCATGAGTGATGTAATATGTGACGTCATCAGCAGTGCATTGCGGGCGCGCGAGTTATAGTTAGCTGAACTAACTATAATGGGGGAATTTCAATGGTTTTGTACAAGTGAAAAGTCCAGCTAACTATAACACCCCTGAAACCTATGGTTTTTTCAGTGAATATATATATATATATCACAAACAGCACTCCTTCCACCTCTACCAAAGCCTCGGCAGCGAAGAAAGAGATACGAACCACTTCTTTTTTCAGGCAAGATGTTTATTTAAAACCTAGCAGCAGTCAACAGATGACGCGTTTCGGGCTTAGGCGCCCTTGTTCAGATAAAGGCTGCAATAGATTTCGCCATTTTTAAGTGATATGCCCTTCCCACTACAGTCACATGTTCCAGAAGTTAATGAAGAACATAGTAAACAGACTACATGGATATAACCAATGTAATGAATACATATTGGCAATGTAAAAATCCCTGGATAAATCCAAATACACGTTTATAAACAGTGCAAAAATTCATTATAACTGCATAAATGCATGTAATCATTAACAAACTTGCAACTTTGAGAAGGAAATGTGCAAAAACATTTTTTTTAAAAGTGCATAGCAGAGCTAATTGAAGAATTATTTTACAAATATATCATGTGCAAATTGATGTGATGTTAAGTGTGAAGAATATTGGTCGCAAAATGGTTACAAGAATAGAAATAAATATAAAATATACATTTTAGCAACCTAAACTCGGCTGAGATATTACACCAAGTGAAATATATTATAAGATGGCACCAGCTTCTATTTGAAAAATTTATATTGGAAACTTAGATCACGTCCAAGTTTAACCATTTTTAAAAAAAAAAGAACAATAAATGCCATCCCTATGATACAAAGTCTCTGCCGTAGTGTAAATTGATCACCCTTAAAAATCGTTAGTACAAAATTACTAAACATTTTTTTCCTCCTCCCGTAACCACGAATTTCACCAATACTCACAAAGTCAAACAATAGATTATTTAGAACCAAGTCAAAAAACAAACTCAAAGAATCTGTACGATATAAAACACATTGATCCGGGTAACACACAGAATACCTATTCACAAACATGTGTACATATCTTCGGTGTTATTCAGACCATTTGGGCATTTGCTATCGAAGTTGAGAATAAATTTAGTTTCCAATCTCCTAAGCAAAGCCTCTCTGTTCCCTCCTCTGCGTGGTTTAGGGACAGCAGCTACCACATAGTATTTTAAACAAGATAGATTATTACCATGAACTTGTTTGAAGTGGCGTGCCACTGGGTAATTGGGATCACTATGCAAAATGGCACGTAGATGTTGAAGGATTCTCTCATGTACCTGTAGTTTGGTACTTCCGATATAGTTAAGTCCACAGGTACAAGTGAGAACATAAACTGCAAAATCAGTTTTACAGTTATAGTTTCCCATTATCTTGTGTGGTGTAGGGCTGAATGGAGTACAGTATTCTGTTGTGTTCACCCCGAACTTGCACGCCCGGCAAGATGAGCATTTGTAAAAACCATCCTTTGGTTTTAACCAATTGGGTTTGGTTCTTATTTCAGGGCTGATAAGATCTAACACGGCCCCCATGTTTCTGGCTCTACTGAATGTTATAGTGGGGCTGGATGGCAGACTCATTCTTAGAACAGGGTCAGTGAGTACTATTCCCCAGTTTTTGTTAACGATGGATCTAATTTTGCGTTCGTTCTCACTGTATGCTGTGATTAGTCTAGGACATTGGGCCTTATCAGTTGTCTCGGGAGTAGCTGGTGAATCAGATAGGACCTCCGAGACAGACTCTTTCGCTATTGGGGCTGGAAGTAAACTGGCTCTAGGTCTAGATGATGTTTTAGTTAGAGCTGAAGTCAAGATCTCATCTGAATAGCCTCTAGCTTTCATGCGACGCATGGATTCTGCCGCACAAATGTTAAATTCGGCATCCGTGCTGCATATCCTTTTCAGGCGTAGCAATTCCCCATAGGGAATGCTCGCAATCAGATGTTTAGGGTGGGCACTGGAGGCATGGAGTGTAACATTGCCAGCAGTGGGTTTTCTGAAAAGGGTACTTTCTATTCTACCATTTGCTACATACAGTTTGACATCCAGAAATTCCAAGCTGGAATTGTCTATGTGGTGGGTAAAGTGGAGATTCAAATTATTAACATTGATGTTTTCAATGAATTCCAATGCTTTATCTTTATTGCCATGCCACACAATGAAAATATCATCGATAAACCTGTAGTAGTGCACTATGTTTTCTTCAAAGATGGAAGAATAGTCCCTTTTAAGTACCTGCTCCTCCCACCAGCCAACGTGCAGGCACGCGTAGCTGGGGGAGAAGCAAGCACCCATGGCCACGCCCCTTAATTGCTTAAACAGCTCCTTTCCAAATAGAAAGAAGTTGTTGTTAAGACACCAACTCATCATACTAACTAGGGCCTTGTTGTGCTGATAGAATTCGCACGGTCTTTGGTCCAAAAAGAATTTTACAGCTGATAGTCCTGCCTGGTGATCTATACTGGTGTACAAGGATTCAATATCCAATGAAATTAGATACATCCCATCTGACCATTGAATGTTCTTAATTTTACTCAAAAAATCACCCGTATCCTTGATGTAACTGGGCAGTGTTTTTACATGATTTTGCAGAAAAAAGTCAATATATTGGCCCACCTGTTCTGCTACACTTCCTATAGCGGAAATGATAGGCCTACCAGGAATAGGAGAGACACATTTATTCACTTTCGGTATTAAATATAGCACGGGTACAATAGGGTTCCCAAATGCACTCACACTCACAGTCTGATTCTAGATAAGCAACACTATCCCTAGGAGTTTACCAAACCTCATTCACTAGTCTGGAAGGGGTAAGGGGACTGCACACAATCTACATATTTTAGTACTGCACTTTAGTGTCAAAGCCTGACTCATTTTATCAATGCACAAGCAAAGACTGGCTTCTAATGCTACTAAAACTTGACAACATGACAGGTTTTAAAACAATTGTCTGTCAGCAAATACATAATTTTACCAAATGCTTCACTCACAATGCTTACCCAAATACACACAGACTCACAGTGTGATTGTAGACAGACAACGATCCCTTGTACAAAACACATTTACTAGTCTACAAGATCTAAGGTGACTGCACACATTACTGAAAATCTACTACTACAGATTAGTACCAAAATGTTTCTCTCAAAATGATTCCTAAATGCACACAGACTCACTGTGTGATCCTAGACAAACAACACTATCCCTTGCACTATACCAAAACACATTTCTTAATCTACGAATACTACATTTTAGTGAAGAAACATGACTCATTTTGCAAATTTATAAACAATGACTGATTTCTAATTGTACCAAAATATAAAAACAGCACAGTTATCTTTCTGCAAAGACATGAAAAACACAAATGCTTATCACAGAATGATTTCTACATGCACACACACTGTCAATAAGATTGTAGACAAAAAAAAGTACTCTCTGCACTTTACCAGGAAAAATACATTAGTCTGATTAAAATCAAAATACAGCACATACATCCCCTCACAATTAAATAACTCACCTTTCAAGTTGTTTTGTAGATTAAGAAGAATAGCAGTCACACACCAGATTTTCTTATACAGAATCTCTGCACTGTGTACCTGTCAGCGAAACCAAAGAATGGCAAAGTTTCCCTCTCATTTTCCACACATATACATGTAAACATCAAATCACATTCCTTACCACATAAATTCAAAACCAAACACACATTTCTATTGGTTAAACATTTCAACCCTTTCCAAATGACATAAATTTGAACCCTACCCCAATCTGCCTTCTGCCTGTTACCATAGAAACAGGTCATGGAACACTGAACTGAGCACACAGGTCACAAGTTCAGCACCCAATGTTGCTAATCAAAACAGCAAGTGTGCTTGACTTTTCAACATATCAGCTTATCATATATAATGTTCCTTTCACTCAGTTTTTGTTAACCAATAAGAATCATGCATTTAAAAAACAGAAACATGCACCCTACCTTTCAATGTAGAACGTTGTCAAACAACCAATGAGTTCTTGTCTTTTTTCAAAACTGCATCTTAGCCACCATTTTAGAAAAATCTTACTTTTCAAACTGCCATTTCATTTACAGAGACCATCTGAGTGCATCCAGACCTCCCTTCAAGATGCTTAGAGTGTGGAACACAGCTATATTTTCTGGTGCCCAAGGTATGCAGAAAACAAAGGCATTCACAAATGGATTGGACAGAGAGGGTTAAAGTGGCACCAATTGATGCCATTGGTAAAATCCTTTATGCATATCCAACACCCTGACCTCATAATAGTGCACTGTGGTGGCAATAACCTAGGCACTTTGACTGGGGTAGGTCTGGAAATGCGTATGAAGGACACCTTTGCAGAATTGATTTCACTTTTTCCCAAAACTGTCTTTGTGTATTCCAACATATGCCAAAGTCAGAAATTGAACTGCTCCAATCATTTTTGTCCACAAATTGAGAAAGCTAGGAACCATGTGAATAAATCTGTTTCTGCTTTTCTCCGAGACTATATAATGGGGTCCATTTACAATAACAATCTGCGCTTTCATATGCAAGAGATGTATAGGAGAGATGGAGTACACTTTACTGATGACGTGACGGAAACAGAGTTTTCCTCAACAACTTTAGACTCTGTATAGGTACTTACTTATAAGTACCAAAAACTCTCAATGAACACAACGGCTCTTTTTAGAGTCACTCAAGAACAAAACACTTAAGCTTGATGTTTATCTCCCAAAAATTTCAGTTTTTTTTCCTTGGATCCGCGCACCCAACGCGTTAGGAACCGCGTACCCAACGCGAGAGGAACCGTGCAACCAACGCGTTAGGATGCGTGACTCCTAATTTTACCGTAAAAAAAAAATAGCCCCTATCACTAATTTTTATTACACCCGGGGACCCCATCCCCCGGGGCTTATAAAAAAACGTTGGAGACCGTGGGGGGAGCCCCAACGTCCCCACGGTCCTTTGGTGAGCCGGAATTGCTTTTCCACATGGGGAGCTGCTGACATGCAGCTCCCCGTGTGGAAAAGCAATATCGTTTGGATTTTGAAAGAGAGAGCAGGTTTCCCTGCTCTCTCTTTCGAAATCCTAACAAAGTTTGCTATAGGAGGGTGGGAGACTCCCGCCCTCTCATAGCAAACAACAGTGTCCTGGGGGTGGGCACACTAAAAATCAATTATCACATTACAAGGTCCTTGAGAGACTACAATGAAAAACTGAAAATGTGATTGTAGAGAAGTGGAAAAAAGGGACCATGATATTATTGACTTACCATACCCACTCAAAAAAATATTTATTCATTTAAATTTTTTTTAAATTGCTTTAAAAATGGTTCTAGTTTTCGAAAATTTTCTATCTCAATCTGAAAAAAAAGAAAAAAGTATTAATATTTAATAAAACATTTTATAATACAGTACACATATTTACATATTTTTCAAAAAATATTTTTGCCTTATTTTTGCTGTTTTCAGAATATATTGCATTTCACTATAAATTGTGAAAGCAATTGCATTCATCATTTAACAGCGGGCAAAAAATAAATTAACAATCTCAAAGATTGTTTTAAAAAAGCCCACAATCTCTTTTTGCATAAACATAACTTTATAGAAATGCATAATATTCTTAAAAAATATCATCTAATATCAATACACTCCAGCAAGGGCAACCAGCCTTAGTGATGCTGTATGTATTTGCATTACTGACTGAAACCTCAAACCCCACTCGCTTGTGAATACTGTACATGATTCCACATGGTAAGCAGCTGGGTGTGTGCTAAGAGTCTGCTTCTGCACCAAAAAATGGCTCCCCCTTTCCATCTAATGCAACTGTGAAATCACCAGAGCAATACGCAATAAATCTCTGCCTGTAATTCCTATTTTCACACAGAGTCATGTTTTCACATTAGTCACAAAACGAAATTTCTTTGCCAATTTGAAAGCACACTTACTACTCTTTTTTTTGGCAAGTGATAAACACTTTTACAGACTGACACATTATGAATCCACTTTTCAGGTTCTTAAAAAAGCACATGTCCAAACTGCTTTTTCAGACCAGCACCATTTGTAACCTGGGTGACTGCCTACACTCCAGCAAGGGCAACCAGCCTTAGTGATGCTGAATGTATTTGCATTACTGACTGAAACCTCAAACCCCACTCGCTTGTGAATACAGTACATGATTCCACATGGTAAGCAGCTGGGTGTGTGCTAAGAGTCTGCTTCTGCACCAAAAAATGGCTCCCCCTTTCCATCTAATGCAACTGTGAAATCACCAGAGCAATACGCAATAAATCTCTGCCTGTAATTCCTATTTGCACACAGAGTCATGTTTTCACATTAGTCACAAAACGAAATTTCTTTGCCAATTTGAAAGCACACTTACTACTCTTTTTTTTGGCAAGTGATAAACACTTTTACAGACTGACACTTTATGAATCCACTTTTCAGATTTTTTAAAAAGCACATGTCCAAACTGCTTTTTCAGACCAGCACCATTTGTAACCTGGGTGACTGCCTACACTCCAGCAAGGGCAACCAGCCTTAGTGATGCTGAATGTATTTGCATTACTGACTGAAACCTCAAACCCCACTCGCTTGTGAATACTGTACATGATTCCACATGGTAAGCAGCTGGGTGTGTGCTAAGAGTCTGCTTCTGCACCAAAAAATGGCTCCCCCTTTCCATCTAATGCAACTGTGAAATCACCAGAGCAATACGCAATAAATCTCTGCCTGTAATTCCTATATGCACACAGAGTCATGTTTTCACATTAGTCACAAAACGAAATTTCTTTGCCATTTTGAAAGCACACTTACTACTCTTTTGTTTGGCAAGTGATAATCACTTTTACAGACTGACACATTATGAATCCACTTTTCAGATTCTTAAAAAAGCACATGTCCAAACTGCTTTTTCAGACCAGCACCATTTGTAACCTGGGTGACTGCCTACACTCCAGCAAGGGCAACCAGCCTTAGTGATGCTGTATGTATTTGCATTATTGAGTCCAACCTCAAACCCTTAAACTATTCTTTTTTTATACCAGTACACCTTAATTTATCGTGAAAACATAGTCCATATTATTTTACATGTTCCTCACATTTAAATTTCTCCCAAAACAGAAAATAATAAACACAACTTCAACAAAAGGAATCCCATTTCTATTATTCATTTCTTAATTTACTATATACATCCCCTCTCAAACTCTAAACTCACCTTTAAAATTAGTTAGTTGTGAAAGAAATGTGGCACTCAAACAGCAGATTATCAGAGCCAGGATCTCTGTTCTTTACACCTCTCTCCACTCAGCAGAACCAGATAATGGCAAACTTTCCCTCTCTTTTTCCACACATATACATGTTAGTTTCAAATCTCAGTGCTTGCCCCTTTTTTTCAAATGTAATCACACATTTCTATTGGTTGAAAACCAACCCTTTTCCAAAAGTACCCTTCCCCCAACTTGACTTCTGCCTAGTACCCTTCCCCCAACTTGACTTCTGCCTGCTACCATAGCAACAGCTCATGGAACACTGCTGTGTGGAGTTAGGTCAGAAGTTCACCAAACAATGTTTCAATTCCACAGAGCAAGAGTGCTTGACTTTTCAAACCTAACTGCAAATCCATAGTACTGTTCTTTGGTAACACATTTTTCTGTACCAATACAAAACATGCTTCTATTAATTTACACATACAGCCTAGTTTTTATTCTAGAATGGTATGAAACAGCCAATCAGTTCTTTTTTTTGTTGAAAAAAATATGTATGCCTCCATTTCAAACTGTCTTTCTTTTCATATTGCCATTCTACTGAAAGACACCTCCTGAGTGCATCCAGTTCTCCTTTGAAGATGTTCACAGTGTGGATTGTAGGGCACAGCTATGTCTTCTGGAGTGAAAAGTATGCAGAGAAAACAGATATGGTGAGAGACCTTGCTTTGCCAAATGTAGACATTAAATGGATTGGTCAGAGAGGGTTAAAGTGGCACCAATTGATGCCATTGGTGAAATCCTTCATGCACATCCAACACCCTGACCTCATAATAGTGCACTGTGGTGGCAATGACCTAGGCACTTTGACTGGGGTAGGTCTGGAAATGCTTATGAAGGACACCTTTGCACAACTGTTTTCACTTTTCCCTAAAACTGCCTTTGTGTTTTCTAACATATGCCAAAGGCAAAAATGGAACTGGTCCAATCATTTCTGTCCGCAGATTGACAAAGCAAGAAAGCATGTCAACAAATCTGTTTCTGCTTTCCTCCGTGACAATGGTATGGGTTCCATTTACCAAAACAACTTGCGTTACGACATGCAAGACATTTATAGAGGAGATGGTGTGCACTTCAATGATGAAGGGAACAGAGTCTTCCTCTTGAACCTTAGACTCTGCATCGGTACTTACTTGTAGGTACCACTAAAAAATCACTTCATAAACACAACGGCTTTTTTTAGAGCCCCCTAATATCTAAACACTTAAATCTGCATTTCATTTTTTTTTTTTTTTTTTTTTTACCGTACGCTTACCGTACGCGTACCCCGCGATTTTTTTTAAAATCAATAAATGTTTTCTTTGTACTTTTCTGTCCTTCTTTGACCCCCTTACAAATGTTAGGGGGTCTGTAACTCTCCTCCTTGCCCCCTTTTCTTGTTATCACTCCTTTTTTTCTGAGTGAAACACACGAAATGGCGGCCGCCGCTTCCTGGTTTCGACCGATTCGAATGTTTACTAAGATCTAAGAGCCAATCAGAATCGCGCTCGCGCACGCCACCGTACGCGTACGGTAAGCGTACCGTAAGCGCACCGTAAGCTGGCTCAGATATATATATTGATTTAAAGGCTATTTTCTCAGAATCTACTGAACAGATTTACACCAAACCTACAAAAGGCACTTCCTTGACCTGAGGACTACCTCTCTGCCAAATTTCTTTAAATTCTGTTCAGCCGTTCGGGCTGTAGCTCTGTCTAAAGGTCCTATGGAAAAATGCATGGGAAAAACGCGTTTTGGGACCCCCCTTTTATCTCAGCCCCCGCTTGACGAATCCCCCCGAGACTTTCAGGGAAGGAGCGGAGCGTAGCGCCCCACCTATTTTAAAAAATTCGCGAGGATTCGTCGACCGGCGCCAAAGTTATTCAAAATAGAATGTTGCGGATTTCCTATGGAAACGTGGTCCTAACTATAACTACCTACTGGCGACCGCCAGTAGGTAATATATATATATATATATATATATATTCACAGAAAAAACCATAGGTTTCAGGCACGTTATAGTTAGGAATTAGCATTTAAAAAAACCTCAGAAATTCACTGAAAAAACCATAGGTTTCAGGGGTGTTATAGTTAGCTGGACTTTTCACTTGTACAAAACCATTGAAATTCCCCCGTTATAGTTAGTTCAGCTAACTATAACTCACGCGTCCGCAATGCACTGCTGATGACGTCACATATTACATCACTCATGACATGGTCAGTGACATCACTCATGACATCACTGATGACATCTCAAATGACATCACTATAACACCCCTGAAACCTATGGTTTTTTCAGTGAATTTCTGAGGTTTTTTTTAAATGCTAATTCCTAACTATAACGTGCCTGAAACCTATGGTTTTTTCTGTGAATTTCAAAGGTTTTTTAAATGCAAATTTCTAACTATGCCTACAGAGATAGGACATGTGAAGAAAGAAGAAAAATGCACAGAAAGAAAAAAAGAAGTGCAGAAAGAAGCAACAGAAGTCCTCAAAGACGAAGAAAAGTGCAGGAAGAAGGATAACATGCAGAAAGAACAAAAAGAAGAGCAGAAAGAAGCCTTGTTGCAAAATCATCCTGTACCCTCAACTTTTTCAGACGGATACTGGTGGTAACTGAGTCTGACTAACCAGTCCTAGAGCCAGTGCTATGTTAAAAGACACTTAGAATATAGTGAAAACACCTACATACACTAGGGAACATTATGCGTTGGGGTCCCCCTGTGATTAGCATGACCTCCTCTGTAAGCCCCTAGTATATAATAGGGCAGGGGGATTAAAACTACCTCTTAAAACAGGCCACAGGGCGTTTTTGCACACGTTAACTCAGGCCCTGTCCCCTCCCTTCACCACTGTGTAAACATGCCCTGTGTCCGTTTTTAGTTGGGAGATTAAGTTCATTTGAATCCTGAGGGTCCCTAGGGTCCAACTAGCCCACTAGGTACCTCCAGTAAGTGCCACAGAGCTGCGTTGCAGAGAGGTGTAAAAAGTGGCACGGCCTGGACCACCTCTCTGCAATGCAGCTCAGTGGCGCTTACTGGAAGCACTTGGTGGGCTAGTTAGCCCCCAGGGGCCCTCAGTATTGAAGGGAAATTATATCCCCAATTTAAAACGTGCCATAGTGCGTGTTTGCACACGTTAACTCAGGCCCCGTCCCCTCCCTTCACCACTGTGTAAACGCGCCCTGTGGCTGTTCTAAGTTGAGAGATTAAGTCCCCTTGAATCCTAAGGGTCCCTAGGGTCAAACTAGCCCACTAGGTACCTCCAGTAAGCGCCACAGAGCTGCGTTGCAGAGAGGTGTAAAAAGGGGCTTGGCCTCAGAACACCTGTCTGCAGCGCTAGTTGGACCTCAGGGACCCTCAGTGTTGAAGAGGAATTAATTCCCCAACTTACAACTCGCTAGGGGGCGCATTTGCAGAGTGCTGCAAGGAGGGGGCGTGGCCGCCGGCACGAAGCCAGTCTTTTATTTATTTTAATTTTTTAAGAAGGGGGGCTGTGTGGTTCCCCTTCTGATTCTAATTTAGGGCCTGTCTCATAATTATATTTTTTTGACCCCAATCCCCAGGGCCGGCCACTGTTTTTTATTATTTAAAAAAAAAATATATTTATAGACACACCTAGGACATGCTGGACAAACCGTACGTACCTATCACCATGACGATTTGCGTAATATTCATTAAAAGGCGACTATGCATACAATGAATCCATGTGGAATGTATTTACACCACTAGTGAAGCTCTGACATGTCTGATACCCTACCGTGCCTAATCCCGGTAGACACCCTTGTCGTTTATTTATACAAACATGGGTAGCTATTGACGGGCACATTTAATACACATGCACACCAAGCCATTCAAAGGGGATTCGACAAAAATTCGACCAAAACTATGCAAGAAACCCCCCTCACGGTTTATAAAACACACATCCACTGCCGGATGTGTAATACTTTTTATTTTACTCTCTGGAAAGGGGACGAACATCACTTGAGAGTCACAGCACGCTCCTGGCAGAGCCCAATGCTGTGTTACACCCACCATTGCCTGCTGAGTGCCACACACCTCTGTGTTGTATTCCACTAGCTAGTGCATATGCTATGACACTCTCTAGCCCATGTGCACTGTAACACCTCCCCGTGAATATGTTATGCCACACTTGTGTTCACACGGGTTATATTGCCCCATCTAACGTGCCTTCCTCGATGCCTATGTTATAACGCACAGTGCTATGCCATACATATTACAATCTGGGATCCATATCTTTGTCACAGTGCATATGCAACGTTACACTCCCCAGCACATATTTTATATTACAACTTTAGAGACTAGTTAGGTTACACAACACTGCCCTGTGCATATTACACTCCAAGGCGCATATCGCATAGCACGCGCTAGTGCCTGTTCTATCTCGCGCTCTCCAATGAATCTGTCATTGCGCACAATGTATTGCATATTATATTTTACGCCCGGTTCATCTTATATCACACTTTTTGGTGCATAGTTTATACCATACACTATATCTAGTTTTCATTTTCAATCGTGCTCTCAGGACTATGTTCTATATAACACTGTGTTCACCTACCCTTTTCACGGGCATTACATTTTGCGATATGGGGTGGAGGGTCAGGGGGTGTTTCTGCCAAGTGAGCCCGGAGTCACAGTCACAAACGTCCTCTTCTTCCTGAATAAAAGTGAGATTATGCTGCATACTTGTTCATATTTTAAGTAGTTCGCACAGACACACGTTTTAAAAACAATAAAGTTCCTAATACCCGCCTTCTTTGAACAGTTAGCTTGCTGCCCCATCCCCCTCCTCCCCATCCTCTGTTGTGTGAATCCATGGACTAGCCTCCTCCCTCCTGCCATGCATGGTCTGATGTGCTGCCACTGCCCTCAATTTAGTATGATGTACCAGTCCACTCCTCCTGCCCTCCATTGCCCAATTCTATGCCCCATCATTGACCTCCTGCTTAAACTCTGTGCTTAGCTTGCTGCCCCTATTCTCCTTCCCCCTGCCCTCCAATGTCTTTGTGCATGCCCCTGCTCCATCCTTTTTGCCCACCCTGTTCCATGGACCTGCCACTCCTATCTACTCTGAGTGTTCTGTTGAGCTGCCACTCCCCTCCCACCTGCCTAGCATTGTCAGATGACTGTAACCTGTCCCTGCCACCTCTACCCTGCCTGTCCACATGCCATGCCCCTATCCTCTTCCTCCTGTCCTACATGGTCCATTGTACTGCCACACCCTTCTGCCCTCCCTGGTCTGTTGTGCTGCAACTGCTCCTCCTCCCTGCCCCATGCGGTCTATTGTGAGGCCCCTTCCCCTGAACTTTCTTGTCTGTGCACAGGTCCTGACCCTCCCTTCTATCCTCCATCGTCCTTTGTGCATACCCTGCACCCTCCTTCTTGCCCATCATAGCCATTGTGCTGCCACTAACCCTCCCACTTGCCATGCATGGTCTTCTATGCTGCCATGGCCCCTCCCACCTTCCCTGTGTGGTCAGTTATCGGCCCCTGACCCCCTCCCACCTTCCCTCCATGGTCTGTGTGTATGCCATCACAGTCTCACTGTTGCTCTTCATGGTGTGTCTTGCTTCTAGTGCCCATCCTGCCTGACCTCCATGGCTATCTTGCTGCTCCTGCCCTGCCCCCTTGCCCCCAGCCCTCTGTTTACATGTGCAGACCCCCTACTCCCTCCCTCCTGGCTTGTCTGTTCCATTGTAATGCCCCTGATCCGTCCCTCCTGCCCTTTATGGTCTGTTATGCTGCAGCTTTCTCTCCTGTCTGTCCATTATGGTCAGCTAGCTACCATTGCCTCTTGCCCCTCTGTTCTCTGTTGTCCATGTGCATGGTCCTGTCCCCTCCCTCTTGCTTTCTATGGATTGTTGTGCCGCACTCCCGTCCCGTATGCCCTGTGTGGTGTATTGTGCTGCTGCAAACCCTGATGCCTGCCCTGCAGGGTCAGTTTGGTGCACCTCTCCATGTCCCTCCTGTCCTCTGTTATCCAAGTCCATGTCCCTACCCCATTTCCTGCCATGATCCAATGTACCATACTTGCGAACATTTTGAACTTGGTAAGAGGGAGATTTTGAAGAAAAACTGGGGTATTGATTTTCCCCTTTGAGTTACATTGAAAAAGAGGAGATTGTAGACAGGAGACAGATAAAATAAAGCCCATTTGAGCTTAAAAACATTGGACGTTTCCTGGCTGAATCAGGTCTGTTGGCATGGATGGTTGTACTACCATTGCCTCTTCCTTCTGCCCACAATGGTCTATTACATTGCCACAGCCTCTCTTGCAAGTCCTGTATTGTTGGTTTGTTGCCCCTGCCCCCCTTTCCACTGCCCTCCATAGTCTGTTGTGCTGCCACGGCCCTTCCTGCCTGCTCAGTGTGGTTAAATTATTGCCTTTGCACTCTCCTACCTGCCTTCAATTTTCAGAGTCCGTGCCCCTGGCCTCTGCCTCTCAACAGTATCCTAATGAACAACTAGATTGCTAACATTCTATATTTATTACAAAAGTGTGGAACGCCTGACGTCATCTTGATGTAAGCAAAACTGTAATACCTAGAGCATTTCCTTTAGAAATTACATATATGAGAGGGTCTTATTGGGATGTATGACGTTACAACGCACACTTTTACAACGCATGCACTTACAACGCATTTTTTACAACGCATAATCCATTACAACGCATGACATTACAACGCATGACACTACAACGCATTTTTAAAAACTACCTTTACAACGCATTTCCATTACAACGCATACTACCTTTACAACGCATACCATTACAACGCATAATATTAAATGGCATTTAAGGTAAGTATTAGATAGTATAGGGGTAAAAGTTACTTTTCTAACTCCAGGGGGTGCAACAGTAGGGTAAGTGTTGGATAGTATAGGGGTAAAAATTACTATTCTAACTCCAGGGGGTGCAACAGTAGGGTAAGTGTTGGATAGTATAGGGGTAAAAATTACTATTCTAACTCCAGTGGGTGCAACAGTGGGGTAAGTGTTGGATAGTATAGGGGTAAAAATTACTATTCTAACTCCAGGGGGTGCATCAGTAGGGTAAGTGTTGGATAGTATAGGGGTAAAAATTACTATTCTAACTCCAGGGGGTGCAACAGTAGGGTAAGTGTTGGATAGTATAGGGGTAAAAATTACTATTCTAACTCCAGGGGGTGCAACAGTAGGGTAAGTGTTGGATAGTATAGGGGTAAAAATTACTATTCTAACTCCAGGGGGTGCAACAGTAGGGTAAGTGTTGGATAGTATAGGGGTAAAAATTACTATTCTAACTCCAGGGGGTGCAACAGTAGGGTAAGTGTTGGATAGAATAGGGGTAAAAATTACTATTCTAACTCCAGGGGGTGCAACAGTAGAGTAAGTGTTGGATAGTATAGGGGTAAAAATTACTATTCTAACTCCAGGGGGTGCAACAGTAGGGTAAGTGTTGGATAGTGTAGTGTAATATTATGCGTTGTAATGGTATGCGTTGTAATGGTAGTATGCGTTGTAATGGAATGCGTTGTAAAGGTAGTTTTTAAAAATGCGTTGTAGTGTCATGCGTTGTAATGTCATGCGTTGTAATGGATTATGCGTTGTAAAAAATGCGTTGTAAAGGTAGTGCGTTGTAAAAGTTGCGTTGTAAAGGTTGTTCCCCGTCTTATTGGCATCAAAATTATGGTTAGTGCTCTAAAAGACTAAAATAAGGACATATTTTCTGAGTTTTCAAATAGCGACAAAGCACTTTTAAATTATTTGTTATCTTTATGTTTTTTTATCCAGTTGACCACTTGATTAAATGTTGCACTTAGGGGAGAGAATGTGGTGTTACTTCCAGAACTGCAGACTTTGCAACTGGGGAACCAGGTTGGAGTTTCTGCTTCAGCTCGACATTCTGTGATTCTGGTCAAATCACTTAGTCTCCCCATGTCTACAACCAAAATGAATTTGTTCTTGTGTGATGTAACCAATGCTCATGTAAAGCACTCCAACACCTGACAAGTCTGCACTATATAAACCTGCAAATAAACAAAAAATAAGTGTTTTGCACACTTCTGTCATTGGGCTATGTTTGTGCTACATCTGGGTGATTTTGGGCTACATTTGGGCTCTTTTGTCTCCGGTGGCCATCTTGGGAGATTTATTTGTTATGAAGTTTCCTAATTTCCTCATGTACTGCAGTCTCCTCAGTAGGAAATGCTTTCAGTTTTTTACTTTGATTCCATCATGAAGGTATTCAGATATGTCATACATTTGCCATAAATTCTGAATGTTAGCACTCTAGTTGCTCATTAGATCACTGTAGTAAAACTACTGTTCACCATGGAAGTCTGCTCCTGGTATTAAAAGTGCATGTTTCAGTCTGCATGTCAGAATTTTTTAATGAAATAGAAGAGGATTTGAGAAGTCACTCAAAATGTGCCCTAATTTTCTTTCTTCAGCATTAATCATAATTTCTATGGCAAAATGAACCCCCTCATGGTGTTCCTTTTTAAATTAAATGTTTTAAGTGTTACCAGTTTATTCCAATCAAGATGGCTTCAGGTGTGCCATACTTTTGTCATAATGAAGACAGTAAGCGCTCTAGTTGTTTTTAAGAACACTCTGGGACATTCTGTCATTGGGCTATACTTGGGCTACATCTGGGTGATATTTGGGCTACATTTGGGCTCTTTTGTCTCTGGTGGCCATCTTGGGAGACTTATTTGTTATGAAGTTTCCTAATTTCCTCATTTACTGCAGTCTCCTCAGTAGGAAATACTTTCAGTTTTTTACTTTGATTCCATCAAGAAGGCATTCAGATGTGTCACACATTTACCATAAATTCAGAATGTTAGCGCTCTTTTTGCTCATTAGATCACTGTAGTAAAGCTACTGCTCACCAGGGAAAACTGCTAATGGTATTGAAAGTGCATGTTTCAGTCTGCATGTCAGAATTTTTTAATGAAATAGAAGAGGATTTGAGAAGTCACTCAAAATTTGCCCTAATTTTTCTTTCTGCAGCACTAATCATACTTTTTATGGAAAAATGAACCCCCTCATTTTGTTCCTTTTTAAATTAAATGTTTTAAGAGTTACCACTTTAATCCAAGCAAGATGGCTTCAGGTATGCCATACGTTTTTCATAAGTAGGACTGTTAGCGCTCTAGTTGTTCTTTGGAACACTCTGGGAAGCTGCAGTAGAGCACAAAGGAATCAACTGACAGTCTCTGCCCTTGTTGGATGTACATGTTTTACTGAGAATGTCAGATTTCATTCTCACATGACTGAGAAAGATAATGTGAATTTACAGAAAATAAGCTCTCAGTTTAGCTTATAGATCATCTTCCAAACCTCTGTGGGAAAAGCATTAGAAAATATTTTTCTCTCAATCATGATATCCCAGCAGAAGGCTTTTTCACATGGTGAAATCACCTTAGAACATACCACAATTCCTAAAATGAGTATGGTACCATCAACACATGATTTATAATGTAACTAAAGTCTTAAAACCTTCTATTAACTGCAATGCTTTTTAATGAGGTGCTATCATGTATATTGGTCCCAACACTTCTTGGATGAAATGCTGACAGCCAATCAGATCTCAGGATGAGATGTGTGGTTAGGCTCCGCCCACATATATATATGATTTTACTTTTGATTTTCTCAGGAACTACTGAACAGATTGACACCAGACATGCAAAAGGCTCTTCCCTGACCTGAGTACTATCTCTCTGCCAAATTTCAAGTAATTCTGTTCAGCCGTTCGGGCTGTACCTTGGTCCCTATGGAAAATTGCCCTCTCATATATGTAATTTCTAAAGGAAATGCTCTAGGTATTACAGTTTTGATTACATCAAGATGACGTCAGGCGTTCCACACTTTTGTAATAAATATAGAATGTTAGCAATCTAGTTGTTCATTAGGATACTGTTGAGAGGCAGAGGCCAGGGGCACGGACTCTGAACATTGAAGGCAGGTAGGAGGGTGCAAAGGCAACAATTTAACCACACTGAGCAGGCAGGAAGGGCCGTGGCAGCACAACAGACTATGGAGGGCAGTGGAAAGGGGGGCAGGGGCAACAAACCAACAATACAGGACTTGCAAGAGAGGCTGTGGCAATGTAATAGACCATTGTGGGCAGAAGGAAGAGGCAATGGTAGTACAACCATCCATGCCAACAGACCTGATTCAGCCAGGAAACGTCCAATGTTTTTAAGCTCAAATGGGCTTTATTTTATCTGTCTCCTGTCTACAATCTCCTCTTTTTCAATGTAACTCAAAGGGGAAAATCAATACCCCAGTTTTTTTTTCAAAATCTCCCTCTTACCAAGTTCAAAATGTTCGCAAGTATGGTACATTGGATCATGGAAGGAAATGGGGTAGGGACATGGACTTGGATAACAGAGGACAGGAGGGACATGGAGAGGTGCACCAAACTGACCCTGCAGGGCAGGCATCAGGGTTTGCAGCAGCACAATACACCACACAGGGCATGCAGGACGGGAGTGCAGCACAACAATCCATAGAAAGCAAGAGGGAGGGGACAGGACCATGCACATGGACAACAGAGAACAGAGGGGCAAGAGGCAGGACCATAATGGACAGACAGGAGAGAAAGCTGCAGCATAACAGACCATAAAGGGCAGGAGGGATGGATCAGGGGCATTACAATGGAACAGACAAGCCAGGAGGGAGGGAGTAGGGGTCTGCACATGTAAACAGAGGGCTGGGGGCAAGGGGGCAGGGCAGGAGCAGCAAGATAGCCATGGAGGTCAGGCAGGATGGGCACTAGAAGCAAGACACACCCTGAAGAGCAACAGTGAGACTGTGATGGCATACACACAGACCATGGAGGGAAGGTGGGAGGGGTTCAGGGGCAGCTAACTGACCACACAGGGAAGGTGGGAGGGGCCATGGCAGCACAGAAGACCATGCATGGCAAGTGGGAGGGTTAGTGGTAGCACAATGGCTATGATGGGCAAGAAGGAGGGTGCAGGGGCATGCACAAAGGACGATGGAGGATAGAAGGGAGGGTCAGGACCTGTGCACAGACAAGAAAGTTCAGGGGAAGGGGCCTCACAACAGACCGCACGGGGCAGGCAGGAGGAGCAGTTGCAGCACAACAGACCAGGGAGGGCAGAAGCGTGTGGCAGTACAATGGACCATGTAGGACAGGAGGAAGAGGATAGGGGCATGGCATGTGGACAGGCAGGGTGGAGGTGGTAGGGACAGGTTACAGTCATCTGACAATGCTAGGCAGGTAGAAGGGGAGTGGCAGCTCAACAGAACACTCAGAGTAGATAGGAGTGACAGGTCCATGGAACATGGTGGGCAAAAAGGATGGAGCAGGGGCATACACAAAGACATCGGAGGGCAGGGGGAAGGAGAATAGGGGCAGCAAGCTAAGCACAGAGTTTAAGCAGGAGGTCAATGATGGGGCACAGAATTGGGCAATGGAGGGCAGGAGGAGTGGACTGGTACATCATACTAAATTGAGGGCAGTGGCAGCACATCAGACCATGCATGGCAGGAGGGAGGAGGCTAGTCCATTCCATGGATTCACACAACAGAGCATGGGGAGGAGGGGGATGGGGCAGCAAGCTAACTGTTCAAAGAAGGCGGGTATTAGGAACTTTATTGTTTTTAAAACGTGTGTCTGTGCGAACTACTTAAAATATGAACAAGTATGCAGCATAATCTCACTTTTATTCAGGAAGAAGAGGACGTTTGTGACTGTTACTCCGGGCTCACTTGGCAGAAACACCCCCTGACCCTCCACCCCCTATCGCAAAATGTAATGCCCGTGAAAAGGGTAGGTGAACACAGTGTTATATAGAACATAGTCCTGAGAGCACGATTGAAAATGAAAACTAGATATAGTGTATGGTATAAACTATGCACCAAAAAGTGTGATATAAGATGAACCGGGCGTAAAATATAATATGCAATACATTGTGCGCAATGACAGATTCATTGGAGAGCGCGAGATAGCACAGGCACTAGCGCGTTCTATGCGATATGCGCCTTGGAGTGTAATATGCACAGGGCAGTGTTGTGTAACCTAACTAGTCTCTAAAGTTGTAATATAAAATATGTGCTGGGGAGTGTAACGTTGCATATGCACTGTGACAAACATATGGATCCCAGATTGTAATATGTATGGAATAGCACTGTGCGTTATAACATAGGCATCGAGGAAGGCACGTTAGATGGGGCAATATAACCCGTGCGAAGACAAGTGTGGCATGACATATTCACGGGGTGGTGTTACAGTGCACATGGGCTAGAGAGTGTCATAGCATATGCACTAGCTAGTGGAATACAACACAGAGGTGTGTGGCACTCAGCAGGCAATGGTGGGTGTAACACAGCATTGGGCTCTGCCAGGAGCGCGCTGTGACTCTCAAGTGATGTTCGTCCCCTTTCCAGAGAGTAAAATAAAAAGTATTACACATCCGGCAGTGGATGTGTGTTTTATTAACCGTGAGGGGGGTTTCTTGCATAGTTTTGGTCGAATTTTTGTCGAATCCCCTTTGAATGGCTTGGTGTGCATGTGTATTAAATGTGCCCGTCAATAGCTACCCATGTTTGTATAAATAAACGACCAGGGTGTCTACCGGGATTAGGCACGGTAGGGCATCAGACATGTCAGAGCTTCACTAGTGGTGTAAATACATTCCACGTGGATTCATTGTATGCATAGTCGCCTTTTAATGAATATCACGCAAATCGTCATGGTGATAGGTACGTACGGTTTGTCCAGCATGTCCTAGGTGTGTCTATAAATATATAAATTTTTTAAAAATAATAAAAAACAGTGGCCGGCCCTGGGGATTGGGGTCAAAAAAATATAATTAGGAGACAGGCCCTGGGGGATGGGGTCATCAGGGCCAATAAATTAGAATAAGAAGGGGAACCACACAGCCCCCCTTCTTAAAAAATTAAAATAAATAAAAGACTGGCATCGTGCCAGAGGCCACGCCCCCTCCTTGCAGCACTCTGCAAACACGCCCCCTGGCGAGTTGTAAGTTGGGGAATTAATTCCTCTTCAATACTGAGGGTCCCTGAGGGCCAAGTAGCCCAACAGGCATCTCCAGTATGCACCAGGGAGCTGCGCTGCAGACAGGTGTTCTGAGGCCAAGCCCCTTTTTACACCTCTCTGCAACGCAGCTCTGTGGCGCTTACTGGAGGTACCTAGTGGTCCAGTGACCCTAGGGACCCTTAGGATTCAAATGAACTTAATCTCCCAACTAAAAACGGACAAAGGGCGTGTTTACACAGTGGTGAAGGGAGGGGACGGGGCCTGAGTTAACGTGTGCAAAAACGCCCTGTGGCCTGTTTTAAGAGGTAGTTTTAATCCCCCTGCCCTATTATATACTAGGGGCTTACAGAGGAGGTCATGCTAATCACAGGGGGATCCCAACGCATAATGTTCCCTAGTGTATGTAGGTGTTTTCACTGTATTCTAAGTGTCATTTAACATAGCACTGGCTCTAGGACTGGTTAGTCAGACTCAGTTACCACCAGTATCCGTCTGAAAAAGTTGAGGGTACAGGATAATTTTGCAACAAGGCTTCTTTCTGCTCTTCTTTTTGTTCTTTCTGCACGTTATCCTTCTTCCTGCACTTTTCTTCGTCTTTGAGGACTTCTGTTGCTTCTTTCTGCACTTCTTTTTTTTCTTTCTGTGCATTTTTTCTTCTTTCTTCACATGTCCTATCTCTGTAGGCATAGTTAGAAATTAGCATTTAAAAAACGTTTGAAATTCACTGAAAAAACCATAGGTTTCAGGCACATTATAGTTAGGAATTGGCATTTAAAAAACCTCAGAAATTCACTGAAAAAAACATAGGTTTGAGGGGTGTTATAGTTAGCTGGACTTTTCACTTGTACAAAACCATTGAAATTCCCCCGTTATAGTTAGTTCAGCTAACTATAACTCGCGCGCCCGCAATGCACTGCTGATGACGTCACATATTACATCACTCATGACATAGTCAGTGACATCACTCATGACATCACTGATGACATCTCAAATGACATCACTGATGATATCACTGATGACATCATCCTTGTGATAGAGTGGCAGACCTCCTCTCACCCTAATATAACCTTTGATACACACATTCAAAAATAGAGACTAAACTTTTCAAAACAATAGACATACCAATACCAGTTACAACAACCTCTTCAGTAACTCTAAGATCCACATACACATCCACTCATTCACCAACAGTCCTATACAGTCACTCATACATGTATTCACTCATCATATGTACTCATACACCTATACATCCTGTTACACAATGCCACTCATCCATAGAGTTACTCACACACATAGTCACTCATGCTAATAAAGAATCAAACATACATTTATTTGCATATACAGTTATACACACACCACCACACTTACTTCTACGGAAACTTACACATACTTAGTGTTTTAAATAATCTTTTATAGAAACACATACTTATTCATACAGGAACTCTTTCAATCTATCACTCTCACATATACTCACTTATATACACCAATAGTCACATATACTAGTTTACAACATATGGAGTTACTCATAAAGACACTATTGAGACAGTCATTCACTCACTAACACACCCATACACACACTCATCCACCCATACAGTCCTGCACACATGCTGTCTTCAACACATACAAAGAGTGAGTCACTCATTCATGCACCTATGCACTACGTAATACCCCCCACCGAACCATGCAGACACTCAGACTGATACTCCAAAAACCAACTAATAACCTATATAGACACCCATGTAGCTACTCACCAACCCATGCAGCCACTTATACACAAAGTAAGAGACTGATACAGATATTTACATATTTAAACATTACTCACTAAGCCATGTATTCACTATGATACACTTAATCAGTCAGTTACACAATCAATTTTTCAAAAACAAATCATCCATTTAGACACTTATATACCCATTTATTCTTCCATCGACCTTGAGATATACATATATAAAACATATTTAATTTTCAGAAAAACACACATTCATATATATTACCTACTGGCGGCCGCCAGTAGGTAGTTATAGTTAGGACCTAGTTACCATAGGAAAATGGCAACATTCTATTCCGAATAACTTCGGCGCCGATTGATGAATTTTCGCAAAAGTTTCGAAACTAATTCTTTGTTGAGATCAGCTCCTATGTTGAAAGTTTGGGAGTGATTCGTGAAGAGGGGGCCGAGAAAAAAGGGGGGTCCCAAAACATGTTTTTTCAATGTTAATTTCCATAGGAATCTTTAGACAAGGCTACACGTCGAACGGGTGAACGGAATTACCCCAAATTTGGAAGGGAGAAGGGTCTTGGTCTAGAAGGCACGCTTTTGTTTATTTGGTGTAAATCCATTAAGTAGTTTTTGAGAAATATCGAAATTTACAGATATTGATATTTGGGAATTCTGCCATCTGATTGGCTGAGGCGTTATGAGCACGAGCTTGATTGGCTGCGAGCGGGTGCAACTAGGAAGTGTTGGCTGCCATTTTGTGATTCAGTTGAAGCGAGTAAGGGGAAAAAAGGGAGAAAAAAGTGGGAAAGAGGAGGGTGGGAGAGCAGTGAGGTTTGTAGGGTGGGTAGGGTGTGCTATAGAGGGAGTGTGAAGCGAATTATTTATCCCTACTGGTGTGAAAGTGCTGTTTTGCCCACTGTGAGATGGTGCTGAGGTGAGGTGCCGGTACACTCTGGGATTAAACCGTGCGTCTAAACTGTGAGCTGAGAGCTGTAAAGTGATGTGCTCTGGGCGCTGTAGCATAGTGGGTGCTGTAGTATATCTGTGCAGGTGGTGTTAGTATGCGTTTAGAGTATAGAGGGAGTGGGAAGCAAAGTACTTAGTGGTATCGGTATGAAGACTCAGAGATTAAACTGTCATGATGTAAGTCGTGAGTTTATTGCTGCGAAATGATGTGCTGTGGGCGCTGTAGGATACTGGCCGCTGTAGCATACCTGTGTAAGTAGTGTTAGTGTGCGTTTATTCTAAACAGGGAGTGTGAAACAAACTACTCATCCCTATTGGTCTGAAGAGTCGAATGTAGTGTTTTAGGAAGCAGGAATAAAGGAATAATCGTGAAGAATATACTGCAGAATGTTGCAAGGCCAGAGAAGGAAAATGGTAAAATGAGTTGTGTCTAAGAAAGTGGTTGTGTGTAATAAAGGGATGGAGTTTGAAAATTATATAGAAAATGTCTTTATTTAAGTGCCATAATTGGACCCACTGGTGCAAGAGTTAGGGTATCCAGCTGATGCAAAGTTGAACCACTTCTGCTGTATTCAAACGTAAGCTCCGGCATAGCTGAATTGTATATTACATGTTACAGTTGCATGTGAAATAAACAATAGCTGTTACACTTGAATGACTCTACATTCTATAAAGAAAATAAAGGTAGGATACGATTACCACAAGTATCGTTTAAGAAAAGAAATGAATAAAAAAGAAATTGCAAAATGTAGTCATCAAACCTTTTGTGTACCTTGGCAGTGCTTTTTGTAACAGACAATTAACAACAGTAGAATAGTTAGCAATCTGTTGTACAGTAGATTCAATGTGGTGCGTGTCAGAATTGGTACTAGTTCTACCCACATTTGAACTTTGAGGATGAATACAAACATTTTGCTTCTGAGAAGCACATTTGGTACCTTTGTAGTCAAACCGTACATTATTGTCTTCAGCTGTTTCAAAAAAACATTCTTGTGTAGAGAGCTAAGGCATCGAGCTTAGACAAACTCCAATTGCTTCTGCTGTAGTCAAATCAAAGCTCCTGCATCAGTGAATTGCACATTATATGTTACAGGTCTATGTGACCTACAAAATAGCTATTAGACATGAATAAATACAATGAAAATAAAGGTAGTTTACGATTACCACACTGTGCCAACCAGTTCCTAAACAAAGTCGTCTTTTTACATTTTTATCGTGAGATTCTGAGCAGAGGCTGATTTTGTGTAAAATTGTGTGAAAGGGCTTTGTGAATAACAGGCAGGCAGAGAGGTGTGTGCACAAAGAATAGACGTGGTTTCTAAATGGGTGTCGGGTTTAGGTTAATTTTGGAAGTAGATAGCGTATTTGCATAGGCCATACATCACCGATTCCTGGTTTGACTGGAGACGTAAGGGGGAATAATGAGGATAGAGTTCAAATGTCTGAGTATCCTTAGAAAGTTATTATATCAAAGTAGTAGGATTGAAGTGTATTATAAAAAATTTTAAGGTAAAAGTTAAAAAAGATGGAAAAAAATCCATTCAAGAATAATGTGAGTTTCTTACAAGTCTTGGAGATTCCAGTCCAGAAGTTCTTCAGCTGCTTGAGATGCGTAATGTTCCAAGAGGCTATTATTGCCATCGTGTGAGTAAAGTGAAACGATCCAATTCATATTCTCGAAGGGAAAGTAATGTTCCTCGAATGTTGGAGTGGTAATTTGAATGGGCATGCAAGAGATCTTTCGCGGCTGCGCAGAAATCCCATTGTGCTGCGATTCCTTTTTGCATTGCATTCACCATTGCTCCGCTGCCAGAACAATCACGTTCATGGTTTTCAAGATACTCCTTTACCTGCTGGATATCTGGAGCGATTGTTGAGATGTTGGTAAGGCATACATCCATTTGCCAGTCGAATGGGCAAGTTTTGTAATCAAACGATGGCTGTACGCATATTGCATAAGTGTAGATAAATGTTATGTTGTAGCTAGCTCTGATAATAGATAGAGGCAGGCAGCCGAAAAGTTTTTCTGTTTTTTTAAAGTATTGATGTAGCTTGGCGTAGAGGCGTATTCTGTCGGACATAGTTGTTACCATAGAGAGCGTAGCCATTTCTAGAAGTAGAATTAGAAGTAGGATGGTCGCAAAGAGGGTGAGAATTATGGGCACTGTTCCTGTTATTCCAGAGATGATCGAAAGAATGTCTGAATGTAGTTTGGTATTAAAAGAAGAACAGTTTGAAAGCGTGTTAGGAGGCTGTAGGAGACCGTGTTAAAAAAGTGTGCCAGACCTTGAGTGTGACATGTGTTGAAAATTGAACAATTCACAAAGTGTAATTGGCGGTTCGTATTTAAAAGGGAGTGTATTTTATTTGAAGTTTGTGGTATCTGCAGTCGATAAATGTATTTTGCAAAAGTGAGGGATACTTCTGTTCTGAACAAAGGTGCTTTTAGTTTGTTTTGTTTCTTGATATGTGTTCTCAAACTAGGAATTGAAGGCCAAGTTGAAGTTTGGGAGTTAGTTTGTGTGGGTGGGAATAGATATTGCCACAGGAAGTTGCTGTGTTTGAAACAGTAAGGACATGCGGTATGCCAGCTCATATTCCGTAGGAGTGTATGTTATTGAGAAGCAGATAACTGTCGTTAGAAAGCTGTGTGAATGTTGGTGTGATTGTGGGAGTTGGCGTCCTTTTAAGAAAGGACGCAAGATTGGTGGCTGTAAGCTTAGAAGCGTCGTGTAGTTGGACATTCTTGGATAGTATTGAATGACTGCTATTGTGGTCGCACTATTCACCTGTGAGAAAAACCTTTGTATGCTCTTTAAGACAGCGAAATGAAAATGGAATAAGCCACTGCTCGTGAATAAATGTGCTACCTTATATAATGACATTCAACATGACAAACAACATGTGCCCGTAGCAGACTCAATGACACTACATACTGTGGGAACCGTGGCTAGCCATCAATACAAACTAAACATGGCATGGCACCTCTGCCTTACTATGCAGAATGCGGGGAGAGATGAGAGCAAAGTATGTGCGAAGGTGGCAAGTAATTCTCGATTATAAAAGTATACAATGCAAAGTCTTGAGGGGATGTGCCGGACAGAATTGAGTATGCAGAGCACAGACATGTACATGTCAACATACACTGATGGTCTATTGAGTGAAGTGGACAGTGGATGCAACCATGATAGTACAGTCAGTAGGGAAGATTACGGAATGGTAGCCCGTATGTGCCCCCCCCCACAAAATGTTTAGGGAAGTTGGCTGGCTCCCTCTACGCAAGGCTAGCGTAGGCGTATGAATAAAAGGCACGTTTCTTCGGGTGTGGTTCTCTTCCGGATTGGCGAACGTGTCTGCCAGGTCTGCGCAGCTTACACCGCCACAAGGCTGATGCTGTGAGCGAAGGTGGCTGCGGGAATAATGCTCGAAGCCTGCTGGTACCCAGAAACCGCCATGGCCGCTGCGATGCACATATGCCCCACAGTTCACCTTTCAACACCGCCGCATGTGAAAGAGGGCCCACCACGTGCCGGCGGAAGCTCCTGAGCCGAGGTCTGCGAGCTGGGAAGGCTTCTGAGATCAATGCTGGCTACCGCGACACAGGCATACAGAGCCCAGCCTGAGGCCCAGGAGCATGGAGTGCTCTGTATAATAGTAACGCAGTAGTCCGACAGGTACCAACAGTGGAACGGTGTTTTGATACCACAGTGGACGATGTTAGAACTGTATCTGAGAGTGGAGATGAAGGTACTCCCTTCGACCAGCTGCAACCAACTCTGGGTCCCAACAGTGTAACGGTGTCTTGATCCCATAATGGATGATGTCCGATAATACCTGCTGCTTGCTTTTCACAGAACTCCCTCCGTTGAGGTGCATCACACTCTGTGCTTCCGTAGCTAACTGCTGTACAGGATTATTGGGCTTTGTTGACTGTAGTTGCTGGACTATAGCGCGGTACAGCAGGTCTGAACAATGAAACGGGGTCTTGATTCTATGATTGAGGATGCCAGAAGTTAAAACCTGTGATGATTTCGGTGTACCCCCTCCGATCAGGTGCAACCAAATCTAGGTCTGAACAGTGGAACGGTGTCTTGATCCCACAATGGACGATGTTAGAACTGCATCTGCGAGTGGAGATGGAGGTACTCCCTTTGACTAGCTGCAACCAACTCCTACGTCCCAACAGTGGAACGGTGTCTTGATGCCAGAATGGAGGATGATAGAACTGCATCTGAGGGTGGAGATCAAGGTACTCCCTTTGACCAGGTGGAACCAACTCTAGGTTGCAACATTGGAACGTTGTCTTGATTCCACAATGGAAGATGTCCGTTATTACATTCTGCTTAATTTTTACAGAACTCCTTCCGTTGAGGTGGATTAGACTCTGTGCTTCTGTAGTTAACTGCTGCACATGATTATTAGGCATGGTTTATTGCAGTTGCTGGAGTACACAGCGGTACAGCATGTTCGAAGAATGAAACGAGGTCTTAATTCTATGATTGAGTATGTCAGAAGTTAAAGTGTGTGTTGATTTTTGTGTATAACTTCTGATGAGGCGCAACCAACTCTAGGTACCAACAGTGGAATGGTGTCTTGATCACACAATGGACGATGTCCGATATTACCTGTTGCTGGTTTTTCACAGAACTCCGTCTGTTGAGGTGCATCAGATTCTGTGCTTCTGTAGTTAAGTGCTGCACATGGTTATTGGGCTTAGTTGACTGGTGTTGCTGGAATACACCGCGGTAGAGCAGGTCCAAACAGTGAAATGGGGTCTTAATTATATGATTGAGGCTGTTAGAAGTTACAATTTGTGATGATTTCTGTGTACCCCTCCGATGAGGTGCAAGCAACTCTAGGTCCCAACAGTGGAATGGTGTGTTGATCCCATAATGGATGATGTTAGAATGTATCTGAGAGTGGAGATGGAGGTATTCCCTTCTACCAGCTGCAACCAACTCTAGGTTCCAAAAGTAGAACGGTGTGTTGACTCCACAATGGACGATATTAGAACTGCATTTGATAGTGGAGATGAAGGTACTCTCTTCGATCAGGTTCATCCAACTTTAGGTCCCAACTGTGGAACTGTGTCTTCATCCCACAAATGATGATGTTCGATATTACCTGCTACTTGCTTTTTTCAGAAGTTCGTGTGTTGAGGTGCATCACAGTCTGTGATTCCATAGCTAACTGCTGCACATGATTATTGGGCTTGGTTGAAAGTAGTCGGTGGAGTATACTGTGGTATAGCAGGTGCAAACAGTGAAATGGGGTCTTGATTCTATGATTGAGGATGTCATAAGTTAAAGTCTGTGATGATTTTTGTGTATCCCCTCTGATCAGATGCAACCAACTCCGTGCTTCCGAATCTAACGGTATGTGGCTGTAAGTTGTGAATGACCACTGGATTTGGTGTAGACTGCAGTTCGCAGGGTTCACAATTTAGATTGCGTGGTGATTGTTTAATTAGAGAATCCAGTAGTTAAGTAATTAGAATGTCTATTGAAACATACACAATATTGTTTTAGTATACTTGCTTCAAGAAGTTTTTTATATCAGTCATAGGTTTAGTGAAATGACCAACTTTATCTTGGAAGTCCAAAGGAACAGTGAATAGTGTAGACTGTGGAGAGATGAAATCCCAATTTGAATTGTTTTGATTTATTCATTGTAGAGTTCTCTGTAATTTATGTTGTTTTATTTTGTAAAGAGGGAGTGAGAAAAAGTATTGATGGTTGTGTGTGTGAGTACTGCTTTTAATTAACCATGCAGACAGTAGTGTTCACAATTCAGATCGAGTTGCTATTGTAGATGATGCAGTCCTGTAAGAGAAGAGATTGCTGTAGTGTGCTCTGTCTGCACCACTCATACGCATCATTGCAGGCTCCGCACACGTTTTCTTTGCTTCATGTATTGCAAACTGTAGAGCTCAAGTCAATGCTACGTGACTGTGGGCCATTGCTGAACGCTCTCTCTGGCCTATACTGCAGACTTCAGTGTTCACATTTGACATTGAGTCGGTATTGTAGATCATGCAGTCCTGTAGGAAAAGACATTGCTCCAGTGTGCTCTGTCTGCACTACTCATACACATCATTGCGGGCTCTGCACACGTTTTTTTTGCTTCGTGTATTGCAAACCGTAGAGCGAATGTGAATGCCAGGTGGCTGTGGGCTCTTGCTGACTGCTCTCTCTGGCCTACACTGCAGAGAGCAGTGTTCACAATTCAGATGGAGTCGCTATTGTAGATTAGGTAGTTCTGTAGGAAAAGACATTGCTCCAGTGTACTCTGTCTGCAGCACTCATACGCATCATTGTAGGCTTTGTACACTTATTTTTGCTTTGTGTATTGCAAACTGTAGAGGTCAAGTCAATGCCACGTGGCTGTGGGCCCTTGCTGAACGCTCTCTCTGGCCTATACTGCAGACTTCTGTGTCCACATTTGACATTGAGTCGGTATTGTAGATGATGCAGCCCTGTAGGAAAAGATATTGCTCCAGTGCGTGCTGTCTGCACCACTCATATGCATCATTGCAGGCTCTGCACATGTTTTTTTTTAGTTTGTGTATTGCAAACTGTAGAGCTCAAGGGAAAGCCATGTGGCTGTGGGCCCTTGTGACCGCTCACTCTGGCCTACACTGCAGACAGCAGTGTTCACAATTGAGATTGAGTCGCTATTGTAGATGAGATAGTCCTGTAGGAAAATACATTGCTCCAGTGTGTACTGTCTGCACCATGCATATGTGTCATTGCAGGCTTTGCACACTCTTTTTTGTTGCTTCGCTGATGACAAACTGGGTAGGTGAAGTCACTTTACGTATCTGTGGGTCCTTTGTGACCGCTCTCTATGGCCTATACTGCAGACAGCAGTGTTCATAATTCAGATTGAGTCGGTATTGCAGATGATGCAGTGTTGATGACAACAGATATTGCTCCTAGTACGGCCTGTCTACAGCACGCATTATCGGAGGCTGTGCACATGCTGAATGCTTTTGATGTGGTTATGTGAGTGCACTAGAACTGATGGAGTGTTTATGATATAATCTTTTTGTGTATTATTTCAGATCTATTGATTGTGTGTCAATATACCACAAGTTGTTCTTTTACGATGGAATTATTTCTGTATTATTTCACATCTACTGTCCCTACCTTACTGCAGCATAAATTATTGATTCTTTTATTATTGAATCTCTGTGTGTGATCCAATGATTACTGTTGTAGTTGATGCTACTAGCAACTATTGTCTGAAGGCTGGTTTAGACTTACCGCACACACATCCAGCACAGACGTCACTGGATATGTCACCATGGTAATAAAAAGGAGTCGAGCGTACGTGCCCGTATCCACTTCCACTATCTATCTGTGTCTGTGTGTTCATTATCTATGCATGATACTGTCTCTGGGCCGTACTATATTACGTTTTGTTGTGCACAGCGTATGCAAACATGTTACCTGTGGTATTGGAGAACATTTTGGTAATGTAACTTTTAGGTGTATGGGTATCATAGGTGGAAGGCTACTTTACAGAGCATGAATTTTGATGAAAATGATGGTTGCATGTTGTGTGTAGTGTAAGATATGTGTATATTGCAAAAAGTTTTGAACAAAGCTCTCTAAGCAGAAGAGGTGTGTCTCATGAAATGCAGTACAGATATTGACTAAAATGGGTGGCGTTTTCGAACTGTTACAATGGGAAATGTTATGAACTAATGAAATGCTTTTTTTATGGTTACATGGCAATCGCGCAGCCAGTGCGCAATGAGACCGCACCGGATGTGATTTTGAGAAAATAGATTTATTATAATATAAGTTTATTAGAGTTAGAAATATATAACTGTTTAAAATATTTTTAATTATCGCTTGCTCTCATATAAACTTTAGAGTTTTTTAGATATAGTTTTGAGACAAAAAAATGAGGGAATGGCGTATGCGGCGCGACATCGTACGTCTATGACATAACACAGGGCGTGGCAGCGTGCACTCGTCGCATACGTAACACGCAGCGGGCGCGACCCGATACTTACATGACCTAACGCGCGGCTTGGTATTGCGTACCCGTCGCATACCAAAGTAGCAGCTGGCGCGACCTCATATGTACATGTTGTTACGCGGGACGCGGTGCCACAAACCCGTCGGATACGAAATGCACATCATTTAAATGTGGTGGATAGGATTCACGTGTTGATCGAGTTTGGTAGACTACCGGTACGGGACTTTAGTTTTCTAAAAAAAAAAAAAAAAGATATACATATTTTGTGGAGAAGATATAAAAGATTGCATAGTTTGTAAAGTTTAAAACAAAGATGATAGAGTTGCAAAATATAAAAAAACTATTTGAAAAAATATAGGTTTTATAAATATTAAAATATGAAATTAACATTTAAAAAACCTTCGAAATTCACTGAAAAAAACATAGATTTTACAGACGTTATAGTTAGGAATTAGCATTTAAGAAACCTTAGAAATTCACTGAAAAAAATATAGGTTTCAGGGACGTTATAGTTAATTGTACATTTGACTCATATAAAACCAGGGAAATTTGCCTGTTAAAGTTAGTTGAACTAACTATAACTTGCGCGCCTGCAATGCACTGCTGATGACGTCACGTATTACATCACTCATGACATGGTCAGTGACATCACTGATGACATCACTGATGACATCTCAAATGACATCACCGATGAAATCACTGATGACATCATCCACGTGATAGTCTGACACACCTCTTCACACTGTAATATAACCTTTGACAGATGCCCTTTAAAATACAGACTACCGTTTTGAAAAGCATAGACACACCAATACCAGATACTAGATATCCATCCACTGATTCCTATCTATATATTGTGAGACAGATATACACTGATACAGTCGCTCATACATGGTGTCACTCATCATTTCATCAGTATAATATCCACTCATACACGTATATATACATTTACACAGTGCTAATGATCCATAGAGTTACTCACACATCCATTCTGTCATGCCAAAAATCAATCATACACCCATGTACTCACCTATGCAGATATATACAAAACACCTGCCTTATTTATACACACATCACTTTCCTTATTTATATAGATACTATCACATACTTACTCTCTTATACAATCACTACTACATGTACACATTCATGTATGTAGACACTCTTGCAATCACTGTCTTTCACGTAGTCAATTATACACCCAAACACTCACATATAGTGTGTAAAAACATATATAGTTACTCACATATATACAACTGAGACATCAATTCACTAATCAACACACCTGTTCACACAGTCAGCTATCTATACAGCCCTTCTGAGATGCACTTTTGAATCTATAGAACCAGTGAATCGGCCATTCAGACATGTAAGCACAGACACCACCCACACACCCACATAGACAGTCTGACCCCCATACAGATACTCATACAATCAATGAAAAACACATATACACACTGATGTAGCTACTCGCCATGCACCTGCTTACACACCAAGTTAGAGACTAAGAGAGACATTCACACAGTCCAGTCACTAATCCATGCATTCAGTAACATACTTTCAATCAGTGACTTATAGAGTCAGTCATGCATCTACTAAATAATGTATTCAGGCACTTTTACATCGACTATTCTTGAATAGACCTTGGCATAGATATATATGAAAAATATTTAAACTTTACAGAAACACACATTCACTGGATGATGTCATCAGTGATGTCATCAGTGATGTCATTTGAGATGTCATCAGTGATGTCATGAGTGATGTCACTGACCATGTCATGAGTGATGTAATATGTGACATCATCAGCAGTGCATTGCAGGCGCGCAAGTTATAGTTAGCTCAACTAACTATAACAGGCGAATTTCTCTGGTTTTATATGAGTCAAATGTCCAACTAACTATAACTTCCCTGAAACCTATGGTGTTTTCAGTGAATTTCTAAGGTTTTTTAAATGCTAATTCCTAACTATAACGTCTGTAAAATCTATGGTTTTTTCAGTGAATATATATATATATTTTCCAATAGTCCTGTGTCGATTGCACAACACCAACAGGTACAGACCACAAGATGTGCCATAAAGTTTCTCCGTGCTTTTATTACTCCAAAGTCAGCATGACACGTTTCGGCTGTGTACACACAGCCTTGATCACATGACCCTCCGGTGAAACACATGATTGTTTTATAGTGACACATTGGATGTTCTGGTTACGTCGCGTTCAGTTGAAAAAGAGCTAAACAAAATACTACTGTTGCGAAAGTATATGTTAGATTCATAAATATATAAATAAATTTGTAAATACATTTTTTGTCATAGTTAAATATATATAAAATATATAAATATATATTAATCATGTACAAAACAATTTTGCTAATAAATAAGCTTTTCTTGTGAAGCCTAAATCAAGAGCATAATTATAGCCAAGTGGCTAAATCAATACTACATTATATGAATCTCGCCCACATTAAAATTCCTCTTCACGCAGTAACCTTAAAACCAATAAAGTGCTAGTGCTAAAATCCTGTGATGTGCAAAATTGTGCAAACAAATTATTCGTCCCTAAAATGTTATTATATTCATATCACATCCAACATACCAATTGCCTAAAAAAAGATAGTAAGTATAAACAATTACAAATTAATGTGTGTGAGCAATATACTGATTGATGCTTCAATTTTTCAATTCCTAAACAATAAAAAACTCCAAAATTTTGTTATAATAAAATTAGACTAAAATGTTATTGTGAATCAAAAGCCACTTAAAAATATCATAATTCAATATTAATTCATCAGAAATTACAGAACTATGCCCCCATAGATTCTTTTTCCCCTTATAGGTTGGAAATCTAGTACAATAATGCACTTATGCTAAGAAAAATTGCTGACGTATAATTATTTAGTACCATTATTAGTAGTCTAAGAGGGTACCCAGAGCAAGATTGGAATTGCCTCAAATGGAGCTCTCTATAGTAACCAGATGAGATGACATTTATCTTAGGTTAAAATTCATAGAGCAGAAATTTGAATTGGAGTTTGAAATTACAGAAAATTATGGAGATCCTCTCCTGTATTGAGTCCCTTCGGAATTCTGGTATCTAACAAAAGGATATATTTAGATTCCAATTGTCTTAACTGCTTCTCTCTGTTTCCGCCTCTCAGATTCTTTTCACAGAGTCAATGACGAAGTAGCATAAGTCATTCAAATTTTTATTATGTACCAATTTGAAATGAGGTGCTACTGGGTAACTTTCGTCTGAATTGACTATTTCTCTTAAATGTTGCAGGATACGATTGAATACCTGCAGTTTAGTACTTCCCACATACTTCATTTTGCAGGTACATTCCAATACGTATACTGCATAATCTGTGCGGCACGTATACAGATTTTGAATTTTGAGAGGGCTACTCTCAAATGCACTCCAATATTCTGTGGTATTTATGCCAAATTTACAGGCCCTGCACGAAATACATTTGTGGAAACCTGTTTTAGTAGACAGCCAGTTGCTAGAGTTTATCACCGCTGGATTAGATCTAACCAGAGCATCTCTCATTGAGGGAGCTCTTCTAAAGGTGATAAGTGATTTCTCCGGTAAAAGAGAGGCTAAAGTTATATCAGTCTTTAATAGAGGCCAGTGTTTATCTATGATCCCCCTAACTTTCTTTCCTTCACACTAAATGTGGTTATACGCCTGATCTCTCCTTGACTTACTTGTGGATCCTTAATTTGTTCTTTAAACCTTTAGTTTTAGATTTAGCAGTAGTATTTAAACACTCCTCTCTCGTATAACTATTAGCCCTAATTCTGGCCTGTTCTAACTCATTAAAACAGTATCCACGAGCAAGAAATCTTTTTTGGGCCTCTTCTTGACATTTCTCTAAATCTATGTTGGAACTACAGATTTTGCGCATACGTAAAAATTCTCCATAAGGTATGCTTTTGATGAGGTGATCAGGGTGGGCACTACTCGCATGAAGGATAGCATTCCCAGCCGTTTTCTTTCTGTGTAGTCTTGTTTGAATTTCATTATTACTGATGTAAATTTCAACGTCCAAAAATTGGACAGAAGATTTCCTAATGTCAGCAGTAAATTGTAAATTTAAACTGTTGTTGTTAATGGTATACAGAAAAACACTAGCTGATTCCGGGGTACCCTTCCAAATAATGCATATGTCATCTATAAACCTCCAGAATCTTATTACATTGGAGTCAAACATCAATTTATGGGTGCCCCTGAGGACATGCTCCTCCCACCACCCAACATGTAAACAGGCATAGGTTGGGGAAAAACAAGCCCCCATGGCAACTCCTCTCTGCTGCTGATAAATCTCTTTGTTGAAAAGAAAATAGTTATTTTCTAGACATATTTGTATCATACATAGAATCATACCATTATGGTGACTAAAATTCATATTACGTTTGTCTAAAAAATATTTTACAGCTGTTAGTCCATTTGCATGATGAATACTTGTTTACAGGGTACATATATCCGTAACTACTAGTACATAGTCTTCTTCCCATTTCACATTATTTAACTTTGACAGAAAGTGTCCTGTATCCTTAATATAGGAAGGAAGATTTTCCACTGATTCATGCAGAAAATGATCCACATATTTGGACATAGGTTCCAGGACACTCCTTTGGGCTGAAATAATCGGCTGTCCTGGTACTGGTATAGTTTGTTTATGAATTTTCGGAATGAAATAAAGTGTAGGTGTAACCGGAAATTCATTTTTCAGAAAGCTATGTTCTTGCTTGCTTAATAAACCTTCCCTCTTCCATTGATTTAATTCTTTGAAGACAGTCTCTTTAAGACATTTAATGTCATTGAATGATCCTTTCCTGTAACACAGGTTGTCCTCCAAATGTCGGTTCGCCTCTTCCATATACAACGTACGTGGCCAAATAACAATGTTGCCTCCTTTATCAGCCTTATTAATAATGAGGTTAGAGTTGCTTCTTAATTTTTTCTTTTTCATTAACTTTGCATATTGTATTTCCATATATTTATATCTTTTCTGTTTTCGGGATGATACAACCTGCAATGTTTTTTATAACTCTTCAATTACAATGTCATTAAAGGTATCGATAGCATCTTTTGGCATAAGAGGTATAAACGTTGAAGGTGGCTTGAAATGACTGTTGCATGGAAGGTTACTCATTATGCCCATAGACGCCAGATCATCCTGTGTTGAACCAGTAATACTTTCTCCATTCGTTGATAAGGCATGTATGGTTTTTAGAATGCTGGTGTCTGCAACTTGAAATTTACTAGTGAGGCGTTCTGTAGTAGATATAGTTGTTGCCTGATCTTGTACTTTGTTCAGTTTGAAATGTTTTTCAGTTTGAGCTATCGTGTAAATTTGAAAACAACTATTCGAGTCTGTACATAGTTGAAACTATTACGTGGGCAAAAAGACAAACCCAGTGATAGAAGTTGAGATTCTGCTTTGGTGAGCACTGTATCTGATAGATTAACCACAGTATTATCAGGAATTGTGGTTGTTGGAGTCTTATTCACCATTTCTTTCCCCTGCCTCTCTTGGCGAAGCCTCGCCCTCTTGCATTTCCTCCTTTGTTTGCGCCGCTCATTGTTTCTGCTACGTCTTTCTTTTGTTGTTGCGTCCGCGACCGAAAGGTTTGGCGCCGGTCCTCTATTAAAAAACCCAATTCCTCTGAAGGTGAATATTTTGTCAGTGCCTGGGTATGTGCCATGTTAACGGATTCCCCATCCTCCGAATCTATACTGCTAGTTGCTGGACTAGTATCCACATCTGACACCATGTTGCTAGAGATATTTTGTGCAGGTATTGCAGGGGATTTTAAAACTAGAGCCTGTCTTTTTGCTGTATCGTATTTGCGGGCAAACGTGAAAATTCTACCTGTTTCATAATCACGCTTGTCTCGCGCTAATTTAAATTGTTTACGTGTTCTTATTGTTTCCTCATGTTTAGATAATCGAACATTAATTTCATCTCTGTTCTTTTTTACAAACTCTTTGTTGTCATGTTGGTCAAGCTCTTGATTTAATTGCTCTATTTCTTTTATGATTTCCTTACGATCTATTTCTGCATATTTGATCAAGATGCATACCATATTCATAGACGCTTCTAAATTATTTGTGGCCCATTCTTTCAACATTAGGGGGTTGAGGTTCTCAAATGATGGTGCTGTGAGAACCCTCAACCCCGTGGTACGCGCCCCACTTCCATATATTGTTCCAATGAGCGTTTTTCCCACCACTTGGTAACTTCTTTGAGAAGCAGTTTTTTCAATTTTCTTAGTGACGATTTTAAATCATTATGGGAACTCGTTTCCGTATTGGTGGCTTGAATATTGTCATTCATATTCGGTAAATTAAGGAACAAAGCATCCGCTATTGCCTCACGGCTCCGGAGCGTCTCCGCTGACGTCGACATGTTCAATGGAGAATAAACAACTCAAGCACTCACGAACACGCTAATATCGTTCAGCGTGTATCGCGCATAAATTGAAAGCACAATCCTCTCACCCGCTAATTCAGAAAGTCCATCAAGCAATGTCTGCTTACCCCAGAGATCCTCGGTTATCCTGTAAGCGTCCTCCAACACCAGCTAGGTTCACCAAAAAGACTCTGAGTCCGCCGACAAACGTGCTTTGCAGATCCCAATTACGGGGGGCTGACTAATCGTCTACTCCGTCCGGGTTAGTCAGATGATCGCCTCAGCGAGGTCAGCCGCATACCAAGCCAGCCCAAAACGAGAGGAGGGTTCGTAATGGCGGAAACTGCCGTATTCCACCAAAATTGCAGTATTTTCCAATAGTACTGTGCCGATTGCACAACACCAACAGGTACAGACCACAAGATGTGCCATAAAGTTTCTCCGTGCTTTTATTACTCCAAAGTCAGCATGACGTGTTTCGGCTGTGTACACACAGCCTTGATCACATGACCCTCCGGTGAAACACATGATTGTTTTATAGTGACACATTGGATGTTCTGGTTACGTCGCGTTCAGTTGAAAAGGAGCTAAACAAAATACTACTGTTGCGAAAGTATATGTTAGATTCATAAATATATAAATAACTTTGTAAATACATTTTTTGTCATAGTTAAATATATATAAAATATATAAATATATATTAATAATGTACAAAACAATTTTGCTAATAAATAAGCTTTTCTTGTGAAGCCTAAATCAAGAGCATAAATATATATATATATATATATTACCTACTGGCGGTCGCCAGTAGGTAGATATAGTTAGGACCTATTTTCCATAGGAAATCCGCAACATTCTATTTGGAATAACGTTGGCGCCGATTGATGAATCTTCGTGAAATTTTCCAAACTTTTGGCCAGCTACAGTCTGCTCCTATCCTGAAAATTTCACTGTGATTTGTCAAGCGGGGTCCAAGAAAAAAGCGGGGTGCCAAAACACGTTTTCCCCATGCATTTTCCCATATGACCTTTTGACGCAGCTACAGCCCGAACTGCTGAACGGAATTACACCAAATTTGGCAAAGAGGTAGTCCTCAGTTCAGACTCGTGCCTTTTGCTTAAATGGTGTAAATCCATTCAGTAGTTCCTGAGAAAATTAGAGGTAAAAGTACATATATAGCTATGGCCTCGGAGGATCCGCGCACCCTCCCGAGAACGAGCTGTATGCTAATTGGCTGCCAACACTCTGAATCAGGAAGTGTTGGCAGCCATCTTGTGCCTCGGTAGAACCGAGGCACAAGAAAACCCCCCAAAAAAGGCGCAAAACGCGACAAGGGGGCTGGGTAGAAATACCCTGACCCCCTAGGCCTGCTCGGGGGGTCCCACAAGGTCCCCCAAGGCCTATTTTTTTTCCGGATCCTCCCGATAGAAAAAAAAATTCAGCGCAGGCTTCCGCATTGAATGTGGTAATTTGCCCCCGGGGGGGCCAAATCCTGCGGGCAGAGTAAAAAAAAAGTGTGGGGGGGTCCCAATCCCCCCCACACTGCCCCGGGGACTGCCACCCCTGGGGTTCGAAGATTGTATATGCGGGGGGCCCCCCAGCCCCGGGGACCGCCATCCCCACCCCGGGACACTGCTGTTTGCAATGGCAGAGCAGGAGCCTCGCAGCTCCCGCCCTGCCATTGCAAACTGCTTTGCTTCATTGAAGCGAGAGCAGGGAAACGACCCCCTCCCCCATTAAATTAAAAAAAAAAAATATATATATATATATATATATATATATATATAACAATGGCCGGCCCCGGGGGATGGGGTCCCCGGGGCCTTAAGTGACCACAGGAGGGGGGCTACGCAGCCCCCCTCCATAAAAATATTTTTTTTTAAACAAAAGGGCCATGCCCCGGGGGATGGGGTCCCCGGGGCAAATTATGGCCTCGGGAGGGAAACCACACGGCCCCCTTCCCGATTTTTTTTTTAATAAATAAAAATTGGGGGCAGGCCCTGGGGGATGGGGTCCCCAGGGCCAAAAAAATTGAAAAAGAAGGGGGGCTACACAGCCCCCTTCTAAAACAAAGAAGAAAAAAAAAAGACGGGATCGGGCAGGAGGCCACGCCACCTCCTTACACCACTCTGCAATCGCGCCCCCTACTATTTCCCCTTGAATACTGGGAGTCCCTGGGGGCCAACTAGCCCATCAGGAACCTCCAGTATGTGCCAGGGGGCTGCGTTGCAGAGAGTTGTAATGAGGCCACGCCCCTTTTGACACCTCAGTGCAACGCAGCTCTGTGGCGCTTACTGGAGGTACCTGGTGGCCTAGTTGGCCGCCAGGGGACCTCAGGATTCAAGGGGACTTAATCCCCCAACTTAAAACGCACCACGGGGCGCGTTTGCACAGTGGTGAAGGTAGGGGGCGGGGCCTGAGGTGATACTGTGCAAACACGCCCTGTGGTGCATTTTAAGTTGGGGAATTGATTCCTCTTCAATCCAGAGGTTCCCTAGGGGCCAACTAGCCCACCAGCTACCTCCAGTAAGTGCCACGGAGCTGCGTTGCAGAGTGTTGTAAAAAGGGGCGTGGCCTCTGAACACTTCTCTGCAACGCAGCTCCCTGGCGCATACTGGAGGTACCTGGTGGGCTAGTTGGCCCCCAGGGGACCGCAGGAATTATTTCCCCAACTTAAAACACGCCACAGGGCGTGTTTGCACATGTCACCTCAGGCCCCGCCCCCTTCCTTCACCATTGTACAAATATTCCTCTAAAATCAGCCAAACTATGAATTCCGATTTACTCACCTGTTATCAGGAGAGAACCCAGTGCTGCATCTTTTAGCCGAGCACTGACCCTGAAAAGTAATGCTAAGCGTACTTACCAGTAACTTGTATTTCCTTCCATAGGAATCCATTGTGTGGTTTTCACTAGGAAAGTTTCTAAGAGTCCATTTTTGAAACTTACAAATATTCCTCTAAAATCAGCCAAAGTACGAATTCCGATTTACTCACTTGTTATCAGGAGAGAACCCAGTGCTGCATCTTTTAGACCAGCACTGACCCTGAAAAGTAATTCTAAGCATACTTACCAGTAACTTGTATTTCTTTCCATTGGAATCCATTGTGTGGTTTTCACCAGAAAAGTTTCTAAGTGTCCATTTTTGAAACGTACAAATATTCCTCTAAAATCAGCCGAACTACGAATTCCTATTTACTCACTTGTTATCAGGAGAGAACCCAGGGCTGCATCTTTTAGCCCAGCACTGACCCTTCATGCATTGGAATCCATTGTGTGCTTTTGAGCAGAAAAGTTTCTAAGTGTCTATTTTCACAAACTACAAATATTCCTAAAAAATCATCTGTATGACTTAAACACATTCTTTCAACTGTTTACAGGAGATTCACCTGTGCTGGATCCAGGATCCACCACTGAGTAAGAAAAAGTAACGATAACACTACTTACCTGCTAAGCGAATTTACTGCCTTAGGATAACATTGGTGATTCTATGTAAAAAAAATTCTAAGTGTCAACTTTTAAAATACAATAATAATCCTTAAAAATCACTACTGTAACCAAAACGCTTTTACTCAACTGTTTACAGGAGATGTCCAAGAACTGAATCTCGGATCCAATCCATAAAGTAACTAATTGCATTTGACTAGAAATTCACATTGAGATCAATGTTGCTTTGTGTTTGAAATTGTGTTGCCCATTGCAACAACTGTAACTACTGTACTTAAAAATGTATTGCCTATTTGCAAAGTATTTAAACTAAAGTAATTCATTCTGAGAAAGTATATTTTGTATTGTAATGTATGATGTAATTAAAAAAATAAAATGTCTAAAAATAAACAGTTAAAAAGATTTAGTAAATCAGTATAAAAAAAATCAGTATAACAATTAATACATAAAAAATTGTCATTTACAAAACCTTTGAAATTCACTGAAAAAACCATAGGTTTCAGGCCTGATATAGTTAGGAATTAGCATTTGAAAAACCTTTGAAATTCACTTAAAAAACCATAGGTTTCAGGCCTGATATAGTTAGGAATTAGCATTTAAAAAACCTTTGAAATTCACTGCAAAAACAATAGGTTTTAGGGGTGTTATAATTAGCTGGACATTTCACTCGAACAAAACCATTGAAATTCCTCTGATATAGTTAGTTGTACTAACTACATCTTGCGCGCCCGCAATCCACTGCTGATGATGTCACATATTACATCATTCATGACATTTAACACGGGGTATGAGAGGCAACATACAGTAAAACGTAAAAATAAAGTACAAAACACATGAATGTCTGGTAAAGAGTGAGTCCACGATGTTGCTTGTATTTCTAACGTGATCTTTATTCAAGATGATGTCAAGGTTCAGTACAGCCAACGCGTTTCGCCCAAGCATGGGCTTCTTCAGGGCAAAGTACTATGTATAATGCTGTAACCTTGGTAGATCCAGTAAAGTCCCCTCGGTAAGTGACTTGAATGAGCACGAGTTCTAGGGGAACCTCTCAAAGGTAATATTAGAGCGTATCCAGGTAGATGGAAAGAAATACGTAGATATTCTCCTACGATTCTGTTCTCAATGATAAGTACTTGGATGTGATGATCCGTGTTCAGATGAGGTACCTTTGTGGGCTCAAAGATTTTTATTGTCGAAATACATTGACTGCATTTAGGCTGTAGCCTTGTTTACTGATGCCAAGACGCAATTTTTTGCCCATATTTACCAAATTAAACATGTAACGTGTACCAAAGAAGAGAGTGAGAGCGGACTTTGAAATCTCGCAAGTGATGACTCATAATTTCAAATGCTAATTCCTTTGGGCCACATAACCCACTATCGACACTTAACACTTAACTGTTAATAATTTTGCACCATCTTATTATGACACAAATATATTTTATCACCGAATAATATAATGAGTTGAACGCAACAGTGTGGCCTTTGGGGATAAAAACATTTTCATATTCAAATGTTAAGTTCTATTCACAATGTTCCATCCATAATAGTTAAAATCTCAGAATTGTATTACGAATCCACAAAATGAATGGCACATATGGTATTCATGCTATTGAATATTAAAGTGCACATGGTGCAAATAATGGCATATAAAAAGTCATCAAGGGCAGATAGAAATTCATACATTCCGCGAATATTCTTACTCAGTTTAAAGTTATTTTAAAACTAGCCCTGCCCTGCACTGCTTAATTGCCTCTCATATATATTGAAAAAACCAAAGGAAAGTGTCAATTATACTGTTTTTTAAATTAAAAAAACACTGAAATTCACCAGTTATAGTTATCTCAAGTAAATATATAACTTGCACCCTAAAGTAACTGTAACTGACGCTAATGCCATGCAAGGTGCGGTGATTAATTAAGTAAATTCAGATTTTGCAGTGATGCTGTCAATGATGTCATGGGTCATGTTATGAGTGATGTATTATGGGAGGCGATTAAGCAGTGTAGGGCTTGTTTTAAGATAACCTTAATTGTTCTTTTTTTCAGTGAACTTTTAAGACTTTTTTTTAATGAGTAGTCTGACATTACAATTCCTAACTATAACGTCATTTTAACCTTTGGTTTTTTTCAGTGAACTGCGTGGGGTGGTGTGCATGTCCTGCTCCTAACCCCCTAAGGGCACGCAAACACCAGTCACACACAGCTGCTGCGGCCAAGTCCACACCCCCAGCTGTGCACAGCTAAAGGTCTGCGCAGCTCCCCTCCCCCTCCATTCCAAGTAAGGCAGACCTACTGTAATTGTAAAGAGTAAAACAACAAAATATAAAAAGCTGGGGGCTATTGGCTTTATGAAGAGGTCAGCACATCAATATGTAGAAAGCGGACCTACTGGCTGTGTCAGAAATTCACCACTGACTATAATCAAATGTTTATTTTTATTATTTCACTCATTGCAATATTTAATAATAATGATTTTCATAAACTATTTTTAACAGTTAAATGAAAAAAAAGTCCTTGAGGTTTTTTTTGGGCACTTTTTTCAGGTTACACAGGGCCCAGCTGACAAACTTATTGATTCAGTTTGGAGTTCTGTTATAGTCACACAGTAAAGCTCTCTTTAGGGTTATGAATACAATGACCCAGGAGATTTAATTTGTTTTTCTGAAGGGCTGCTACGCTCCCAGCAATCCTACATACATTTAAAAAAGTGCTTGGTGGAGTTCCTGCCCTTTGTAGGATCCAAAAAATATGACTAAAAGGCCCTCACAGGGCATTATGAGCAGTGGCGGCTAGTGAGTCTTGAAAGTGGTGAGGTGTAAAAGTTTGTGATGGGTGACTTGTGGCGAGCAAGTGCAGTGAGCTAGCCCAACAGCCACAAGAGGGGTCCGGGGGGGTTCTTTTGAAAAAGAGAGCGGGCAAATGATGCATTTTCACGCATATTTGAGAAAGAAAGAAGGTTAATAAAGCAATTGTTAAATTCTAGTTTTAACATCAATAATGCTCACTAATAGTACTGCAATTAATCTCTGTGACAACCTCACATCTCTCACATGTGAGGTCCATTTTGATGTAAAATAAGCTTTTTATATGGAAGTTGCATGAAACAAACCGCATTCCTCTGAAAAATGTCTATAATAGCCTCTCACACCACCTACATTCACAATAAATTGAAGGAAAATCGTATTTAAACAGTTTGTTTTAAGAATTATTCAATGTCATCAGGTCATAAATCTCTGCAGAGCAGAGCTAGCTCTATAAGGGGACCCATGCCATCTGAGACTCCTATGCACCGCTGGACAAAATTACGCTTTTCCGAAATGCCGTTTGGGGGGAAAAAGCTGGAAAGTTTTTTTCAAGCTACAGGAAAGCAAACAAGACGATTGATATTTTGTCCTCTCTACTAAGAACATTGCAATCTTCCGTCGAAGCCCTTAACTACCAGTCCCAAAAAATTAATGTTCAAATAACTTAGCTAAACACAATGGCAGTTTTCATATACGGCATAAACAAGAAAAGAGCACATTTAAATAGTCTCATAACGCTGACTCTGCTAGCAGCAGAAACACTGTGCCCTGCTTGAACCTGCATTGCATGGAGGATCTCAAGATCACATTAAAATTGGAAAAGTCAACCAATAAGAACTTATTAGGGAAATGCTGGCTACTCAGTATGGAAAAACCCCCAAAAAGACCAGGGAATTATGTTTAGGAAAGTTGATAAATTGGTCTCCGAAGGTCACAGTGGTTACACACTCGCACTATTACCTATATAGCCACGGAAAGTAACACCCCCCGGTCTTCATCCCCCAGGGAGGCTTTAAGTGGCTGCACGAACGCCAGGGGCAATGGGAAGCACACGTGAGGCCCTCTATACAGTAATTGCTTCCATTGGCCCTGCACAAAGCACAGCCTGCTGTGCAGCGCGGTGCACATGGACCAGCTCTGCCTTTCACAAAGCCAGACTGGGAAGATGCCAGTTTACTGTGGTGTACCTGTGCACTGAGTCAGCAGAATTTGACCTTCACACGTGGCGGTCTCCTGTGACTCAGCAGCTCACCTGTGCAGCGCCTAGAGTGTCCAAGCTCCTTCACTGCGCACATTCAGTTAGTTCCTCCCCTTCAGCAGCAATCAGGCTATTGGAAGTAAGAAACTCCCGGAATGACTCTAAATGATGGTGTGGAAATTGTATTGGGGCACCTGGCACCCCTTTCTTTTCTTTTGGTTATCGCCATGTGATTTTGGAAAGTGGCCACCAAGCTTTGCCTCATGACCAACCACGCACAGCACTTGCACAGAAGGCACAGTGACGTTGTCGCCCTCTTTCACGTTTTCAAGACCTCACTGGAGGAGACGCCTACGTACCCCCTGGACAGAGAACTATGGGGGTCTCTGCCCGCTGCCCTGCCCACCTATTGGTAGCCGGGCTGTGCTCAAATCAACCCCTCATCCTGCCCCGACAGGATGAGGGGTTGATTTGGAACGGATTCAAAACCCATCACCTGACAGTGCAAACTGGGGCCAAGAATGTATTATACCACAAAGCTCCAGCCCCAGCCTTCCACAACTCTACAAACATGCCCTTTGTTTTGTATACTTTTCACATCACCAAGTTGAAGTGCTTTGCTGTATAAATACTCTTTGTACACTCAAATACGTGAAAAACGTTTTTTAATAGTAAATCAGTGAAATCTCACATTGCATATGTAAACGGTACATTTGTGCACGTGTGCACACATATTCCATCAACAAAAAAATGAAAAGATACACACTTCATTGATAAATCCGCAATGTAACTCATCAACTGCCACGTAATCACTGAACAGTCACAAACTAAGGTCCAGATATACTAACAATTTGCAAAATCTCAGCGTGTATTTATTATCCAAAAGGTGCCCTTGTCTTAGCGCAAAACACCTTTGTGGTTTACCTTGTTGGTTTTTATGTCAAATTAAAATAAATAAAACGTACCTTCTCCAGGCCGCCTCAGCTCCTGGCCGGGTCCCGATTCGCGCTTTTTCTGCTGCTCCAATCCTCGGCAGGAAGCAGCCCTGCAACCCACAGGCAGCCTCCCTCCCCTCCGCCAATCGCAATGGCAGCGTTGTGATTGGTAAGATGCAGGCGCACAGCGCCCCAGCCGGGTGCCTAATCGGAGGCCATTCAGCCTACATAGAGAAAAGGGAGAGTGCGCATGACTGCTTTGGTTGGCCCCGGGCCGACCAAAGCAGTCAGGGCCCACAACAGTGGGCAAGCCACTCCCCCCCTGCCCTCGACCAGGACCACCCACCCGCCCGCCCGCCCACAACCAGGTACTTCTGCTTTCTCGCAGTGCGAGAAGCAGAAACATAAAATGGTAGTTTTGCCATTTTATGTTTCTGCTTCTCGCGCTGCGAGAAAGCAGTGGGGAGACGCCCCCACGCCCCTATGGAGGAGCCACCACTGATTATGGGGCGTTCCTTGTTGGAGCAGTGAATGATAAATGGGCGGCTCCTGCAAGTGTGCTTCTTCCGCCTCCCCCCTGCACCCTGCTTCTTCCAGCCCACTCCCATTTAGTTCCTACGCTATCCACTCCTCTGTTGTTGACGAACAAAACACAGCACACTAGCCGAGCCAATACGCCTCAAAGACGAGACCTATCTGGTTTGCCAGTGCTTGTTTTCAATTTACTCAGGTACTTAAGTGTCGTTGTCTGAGTCGAGTACGTCACTTCGTTTGCATCTAACTGATCTGAAAAGCAGACTTAAAAATAATGAGCATCTGCTGCCACCAAGTGGCCCTTCTAGATATAGTTCTTTCAAACTTTTGTCAAAGGACCGGCTGCTGAATGTGATGAAGGCATTGTTCCATCCGATGTTTCTGATGACAGCCAGCTCCTGCTGCTACTGCGCTCCCCATTCTCCACAGGGTTGCCCTGGGACTCGGAGGAATTGCGGATGGAGATGGAGATTTGCCGCAAGGCATGCTGGGACATAAAACACCCTCTTTCCAGCCCTTTAGGTGTGGCTATATTACACAAAGGGAGCGTCCTGGTTGATTGGCTTGCTCCATTTCAGCAACGTTCCATCCGGGGTGCTAATAGTCGATAGACAATGCAACTTTACGGAGAGGATAGCGGCCAGAGTAAATAAAGGTGTACAGAGACTATCAGGAGAGTAGACTACTCAGAGAATAGGGGAACAGTAGGCAAGGAGCTGCACTAACCGGATCTGCAGAGATTACATGGTTCCATGATTAAGTATCCGAATGTAGATGTTTTTTAAGGAGCAGATTCTTTTAGAGCAGTTGTCTTTAAACTTTTTAATGCCGCCGCTTCGCCCCCTTGAAAAAAAGTCACCAGAGCCCTACTTAAAATAAAATCACAATTATTCTATTAAAGTAGCAATGTTTAAATATGTCAGGACTTATTTAAATATTGCAGTTAATAACTGTTACAGTTTTAAAAAGGCAATCAAATGCATGATAGGCAAACAGACTATTCTGGTCAGGCAGGCCTTACTAACATATAAAATTGGGGTTGGAGGTTTTAGAGAATATTTTAAGTCCCTTCCCGTTTGACACCTTCTCCTAGCCAGGATATAAATGATTAAAGATGTTCCTTATGGCCCATGACATTGCTTCTGCTGAAAACAAAGCACTGCTATCTGCAAAATGATTATTGTAGCCAGAGCCTGGAGCCTCCCCTGGGATCACTTGAGGCCTCCCATTATGGGGGCTACCCCCAGTTTGAAGACCCCTGTTTTAGAGTGATGAATAGTTTTGAACAGAAGAGCATTCTTGATATGTAAAGAGTGGGCACTACAGATTCTGGGAGCATTGCCATAGAAGGATCTGTGAACCATGGTTTTCTTAGCCTCTTCTATGCCCATGACGAGATAGTCTCGTCATGGAGCACGGTTGCGCTGTGCCCATGACAAGACTATCTCGTCATGAACCCCGCCCGCTAATATAACGCCCGGCACAGGAGGGGGAAAGTGCGGGGCACTGAAGGGGTTAAAGAAGGTTTGGGAAGAGATCTTCCATTTTGCAAAAAATGGTACAAGTGCCTCCATTTAGCTTCTGTGTTAGATATCTTTAAATTTGGATGTTCGCATTTTTGTATGACATACAGTTCTCACAGGACAGCATGCCTCAATAGAAAGTGATTTGGGATAGGAGAGAGCAGGGGTGAATTGATCCAATTTTTTGGTGTTGACGAGTAACCAGAAAACATCATGCTCAACAGTTCTTAATAGGGCATGTTTCTTTTTCAGGAGACTGGCTTAGGCCGCAGGGCCATAATCAAGTCACCAGCTGCAAATTTCGGATACTGAGGGAGGAAAATGTGTATTAAATTCTCGAACTTATGAAGGTAGAATCCAGCATGCTAAACCATAGCCTGGATGAAGATTTTCATCAATATGGAAGCACAGGAGTTGGAGGGGTCACATTTCACGATTGCCTTGGTGGTAGGAATAGGTCTCAACATTAGGGGTGATAGTTCTTAATTCTAGAGAGAGAGGATTTTAAGGAATTTGTGTAGAATAAGGCTTGAATAAGGTCATCTGCATCTTAAGGACGAACAAGACACTGCTTTCTTCTGTTACAAAACAGGGTTTTAAAAACTTTGATTTTAGTGCTAGATTGAACTATAGGTCTGGACAGCCTTGGTGCATTGATAGATATGTTCAAGTCACAAGCTTCATAATAAATAGCTAAAGGACAAATAAGAACTGGCAATGCACACATATCTTATGTGGATAATCATTCCATGACGTGTAATCACAGTCCTATCATATCCCTTAGTTTAAAGAGGAATGTCCCAATGGAACAGGCATGTCACCTACATGACTCTGAAAGTGAGCTCCTCAATAAGTGATCCACTGGAGTTTTTAGACTCATTTTATCTTGCCTCAGCACAAATAGCAATCAAGCGTGTATACAGAGGGTCTAGTATATCATGGACAGGCACATCATTACACCCTTCTTAATCTAAATTAACTTGTTTGGCCCTTACAGCTGGCTCATAAACTGCATCCATTTGTGTGTGGATGTTTCTGCGTGTAATACAATGAATACAAAAGTGGGTGTCACTAGTAGAATACATTTTGGATAAGATCACATCATCCCCCTAATAGAACTCAATTAGCTCCACTTATTGGCCAGCATCATCTTCAAAACCAGCGGCATCATTTACAAAGTCATCACGACCTGCGGTCTAAATCATTGAGAAGAAACAGTGAGAGGAGTGGGAGTGCAGGTTTAAAACCAAAAGGAGGCCGGAACAGGAAATCTGGTAGCGCTGGGAGATTCTACATTGTACTTAATACATGCACACAATCCCACCAACTAAATCAATTATGAACTCAAAAACAAACTACAGGAGTGGTTTAACCAACATTTGCTTACTTTTGAGGAGATAACCGCACTACGTATCGAACACCCAACCATGGCAATATACTGTCTTCTACCAAAAATACATACATAAGGTTTTCCACCACCAGGACGCCTAATCATAACCGGAATCAACTACATGTGTTCCTGTGTAGGTTAATATATTGACACTCAACTACAACCATATATGAGAGACCTGAACAGTCGATTTATTAAGAGTTATTTTGTAAGTTATTGGGTTTTGAGATCCTAACCCCACACCGCCTCCCTTGGACTCTCACTTTGGTTGCCTGAGTGTCAAGTGAGATGTACTAGATTGTATTGTAATAGTAATTGCATTTATATAGCACTTACTACCCCTGATGAGGCATCAAAATGCCTTTACAGCGAGTAGTATGCTGTTCCGGAACCCATAAAGGATGAGTGGTGAATTAGTATAGGGAGATATTAAATGAATTGGAGTAGTGGACATGTGAGCTGGAAACTAGAGAAGGAATGGCACAGTGAACAAACTCCGGACAGCCACGCAGCACACAAGGACGCCATCCGCAACCACCACCACCACCTCATCAGGGCGGCCAAGAGGACCTCCTTCAAAGACCGCCTTGACAACAATGCACACAATAGCAAGGAGCTCTTCAACATTGTGAAGAAACTCTCCAACCCCAGCTCCAACACCAATGACATCCCGCCGTCACAAGCCCTGTGCGACTCCCTCGCCACCTTCTTCCACCGCAAGATAGCAGACATCCACGACAGCTTCAACACCCAGACAGCCCCAACAGACAGCAACACAACAGACCCTCCGCACACCATCGACCACGACCCCCTGCTAGCCTGGGCCAGCATGAGCGTTGATGACACCATCAAGACCATGAGCACAATCCACTCCGGCTCCCCGTCAGACCCATTCCCGCACCACGTCTTCAACAAAGCAAGTAGCTCCATTGCACCCCACCTGCGCAACGTCATCAACCTCTCCTTCGAGACCGCGACCTTCCCAGAGAGCTGGAAACACGCCGAGATAAACGCCCTACTCAAAAAACCTAAGGCAGACCCAAGAGACCTCAAGAACTTCCGGCCCATCTCTCTGCTCCCCTTCCCAGCCAAGGTCATCGAGAAAATCGTCAACAGACAGCTAACCCGATACCACGAAGAAAACAGAATCCTGGACCCTTCCCAGTCAGGGTTCCACAGCACTGAGACTGCCCTCATCACCGCCACCAACGACATCAGAACCCTGCTGGACAATGGTGAGACCGCATCACTCATCCTCCTAGACCTCTCCGCCGCCTTCGACACTGTCTGCCACCGCACACTACGCGCACGCCTCCACGCCTCAGGGATCCAAGACAAGGCTCTGGAATGGACCACCTCCTTCCTCTCCGGCAGAACCCAGAGTGTCCGCCTCCCCCATTCCGTTCCAAAGCTTCCGCGATCATCTGCGGCGTACCCCAGGGATCCTCCCTCAGCCCGACACTGTTCAACATTTACATGGCCCGCTCGCACACGTCGCCCGACAGCACAACCTCAACATAATCTCCTATGCAGACGACACTCAACTGATCCTCTCCCTCACCAAGGACCCCATCACCGCCAAAGCCAACCTCCCCGAAGGAATGAAGGCCGTCGCGGAATGGATGAAGATCAGCCGCCTGAAGCTGAACTCGGACAAGACGGAGGTCCTCATCCTCGGCTCCAACCCCTCAGCCTGGGACAACTCCAGGTGGCCGATGGCACTGGGGGCAGCCCCGACACCCACCGACCAGGCACGCAACCTGGGAATCATCCTCGACTCAATGCTCTCAATGACCAAGCAAGTCAACGCCGTCTCCTCCTCCTGCTTCAACACCCTCTGTATGCTCCGCAAGATCTACAGATGGATCCCGACAGATACAAGAAAGACAGTCACCCAGGCCCTCGTCAGCAGCAGACTCGACAGCGGAAACGCCCTCTACGCGGGAGCCCCGACTAAGCTCATCAAACGACTACAACGCATCCAAAATGCCTCGGCGCGACTGATCCTCGACGTACCATGACACGGCCACATCACCCCCCATTTGAGAAACCTGGACTGGCTCCCCGTCAACAAGAGGATATCCTTCAAGCTCCTCATCCACGCACACAAAGCACTCCACAAGACCGGCCCAGCCTACCTCAACAGACTGCTCTCCTTCTACATCCCCAACCGCCAGCTACGCTCCGCCGACCTCTCACTCGCCACCGTCCCGCGCATCTGAAGAACAACCACCGGCGGGAGATCCTTCTCCCACCTCGCCGCCAAGACATGGAACACCCTCCCACTGAGTCTACGACAGACCCAAGACCTGCTGACCTTCAGGAGGATACTCAAGACCTGGCTGTTCGATCAGTAGCGCCCCCCCCCCCCCCAGCGCCTTGAGACCCTTACGGGTATGTAGTGCGCTTTACAAAGGATTGATTGATTGATTGAGTTTGTCATTTGGATTGTAAAAGGATAGAGGAGGAATAGAAGAGGGTAGAGTTTGCATTTATATAGCGCTTGCTACCCCTGATGAGGTGTCAAAGCGCTTTTTGACGATTAGTACGCTACTCTGGAACACAAACAGGATTAGTGGGGAATTAGTATAGGGAAATATGACATTAATTTGAGTGGTGGACATGTTAGTCTGTTAGTTGGATTAAAATAGAGTGAAGGGATAGAAGAGGGAAGGGTCTAGAAAGTTTTTTTTTAGCTCATAGCAGTATGAGCAGGTTTGGGATGGGTAAAGGTGGGTGGAGGGGGGAAGAGTCAGAAGGAAGGGTTTAGAAAGGCTTGTTTGGGATATCAGAATAGTAAAAGAGGGATGAGATGACGCAAGGGTGTAGAGGAGGGAAGAGTCTAGAAAGGGTTATTATGTGGTTTATAGTAGTGGAAAGGGGCTTGGGATGAGTCAGGGAGTGGATGTAGAGGATATATTGTGAGAGATATAGGGTGAGAAATAGGGTAGTGCATTGGAGAGAGTAGTAGAATGAGGTTCGAGATGAGTTAGGGAATGGAGGTAAAGGATATATTGCGAGAGGTATAGGGTGAGATTTAGGGTAGTGCATTGGTGATGCTGAGTTAGAAGTAAAGCGATAAACATAAAGATACATAAGTACATGGAAGGTATATCTGTACAAGGATGGTAATATATGTAGATTTAAGCTATATTTAATAAACGCAGACATTCAAGTGTTTCTGTACTTTAAGTAAATTTATTTGTTTCTAAATATATATTTCTTTGTAATTTAATAGTGAAGCAATTGTAGAACCATAAGTAATATATTCATTTGTTAAGAAGAATTAACAAATATCTATATATTTATAAATATAATTATTATACACTTTTATACAAAGCAATACACATATGTAGGTACACATTTATAGTCCACATAAATGCTTCTATACAGAGGGATATGCTGTATATTTACATTTGAGCATGGTGGTTATGTGGGGAAGAGCCACATCTTGAGTAGTCTTCTGAAGATGAGGTAGTTGTTATCTGTGGATCTTATGTTAGGGGTTAAAGAGTTCCATAGTTTGGCTGCTTAAACAGAGAAAGATGTGCCCCCTATATTGTTATTCTTGTATGGTGGGATTTCGAGGCAAGGTGCCAATCTAGAGAGGAGGTTCTTTTTTTAATGTATGTGGTGATTTTATACCTGATTAAGAGCGATCCTGTTTCATGTATTGCTTTGTGGGTGAGACAAAGCAGCTTGAGTATGGATCTTCTGGCAATCAGTATCCAAAGTTCAAGGAAGGGAAGAAGTGGGCTTTTGGCTTTATATGTAAGAGCAGTCTGGCAGCAGAGTTCTGAATCCATTGTAGTCTTTTCATAGTTGTTAGAGATGATCCGTGGTAGAGGTTATTGGCGGAATCAAATTTAAACAGAACAAGAGAGATAGGAGCCTGGACCTTGAGTGGAAATCCCAGGTGGGTGGGAGATGCGTTGCAGAGTTTTTATAGCAATTAAGCTTGATTTTGCTAGTTTGTCTACTTGGGCATTCTTTGATGGCTTGGAGTCCATGGCAATGCCGAGGTTTCTTCAATCCTTAGATACTTTAGGCGGTGTTCCCAAATTATCAGGCAAGGCGGGGAGTGGGTCATCATTTTTCCAATTGCCACATGCAGATGGCTTGGTGTCATCCACTGATCCACGGCTCTGAGACAACTGAAAATTTGTGAGTTTCTAATGTCTTTGGGGCTTTCCAGTTGAAGGAGTATTTGCAGATGGCTTGATGCCATCCACTGATCCACGGCTCTGAGACAACTGAAAATTTGTGAGTTTCTAATGTCTTTGGTGCTTTCCAGTTTAAGTTAGTATCTGCATAGTTATATCATGTGAGGTTAAATTGATCAGTGCCGGTAATGACTTCATGTAAATGTTGAAAAGCATGGGTTAGATGATAAAGCCTTTAGGCACCCCTGCTTTTGTGAAGTACGGTTTGGACGAGAAAGGGGGGGTATGGATGACATTAGTTCTGTTTTGAAAGTAGGATGTGATCCAGTTGAGAGCAGCCCCCTCTATGCTGGCTTTGTAGGATCTTTGTCTTAGAGTGTCATGGTCTACCATGTCAAATGCAGCTGAGAGGTCCAAGAGAAGTTATGCATCAACCCCAAACCGGTCAACTGTGTTATTAAGGTCATCCCAGATGGCAATGAGGGCACATTCTGTGTCTCTTCCTGGATGGAATCCTGTTTGGAAGTCTGAAAGTACTTAATTATCTTCAATGAATTGTGACATCTCGGTGAATGCTGCACTTTCTATCAGTTTACCCAGGAAAAGTCCATTTGTAATCGGTCGGTAGTTGTCGCGGTTACGCGGATCCAGGTATGTTTTCTTTAGTAGTGGGCATATAAATGACATTTTTAGATCCTCTGGAAATATTTCCATAGTTAAGCAATTGTTGATGATTTTTCTTACTGGTGTGGCAGCAGAGGTAGTTAGAAGACGTTTCTTGAAGGTAACCCCTGTGTGCTCTGTGGCTCCTGAATCAATTCTAACAATTGATGGCAGTGGTGGGTCCCTTAGATTCCAGTTTCATTGCCTCAATTATTATGTATTAAGCCTCACTTTATTTCTATCACAACCTACACAATGAAATGGCAGATACAAGGTGAGAAGAAGTAATGGCTAGACCAGTTGAGGTAAATGTGTTGGATATGGTGTTTAGAATAGTTTAAGAGGAGGCAGCTAGAAAAACAAGTCCTCCCAGGAAATTTGGAGAGGGCTGTGGGAGACTCGGGAGGGTTCAGTGGAAGGGACCATGGAAGAGCTGTGTTGGCATGGTCTTAGATCCTTCAAATGCAGGTTTCACCAAGGCCTACACTAGGGTATCCACAAGGGTGTTCCTGGGCCTTCCCTGTGACATTCCTTTCCCTCTGATGTTGGAGTTTTCCCTATCACCAGAACTAAAGCTAAAAGCACGACTCTCCAATTTAGCCTTCAGAAAACTATGGCTTCAGAAGAGAACTTGACAGGGAGAATGTGAGATTAGCTCACCAGTAACAGGAAGAGAGTGGAGAGTGGAGAAAAAAACAGGAATGAGTTCTAGGAGAAAATGGATAGAGAAGAATAGAACAGAAAGGGGGTAAGGCAGCAAAAGGAAATAAAAAAAATATGAAACAGATAGAGGTAAGACGTTAGTAATATTAAGGAAGAAACATAAGCTCAGGATTGCAGTAGAGTGAAAGGTGAACTCAGGAAAAGATGATTCTTCCTCCAAACCTGGGGAACACATTTCTAAGGTTCCAAAGCATTTTATACATATACACATGCCAACTCATATATTTTGAAAAAACACTATCCAGTGTGAGTCCAACACTTTTCAAAACTTTACGTAACAGTATATATCACATGAAAACATATTTCAAAAAAATGAGTCCAAAGATGTTCTTAGTATCAAACGGAATCAAAACGAAGTCATATTAATTACACGACAATTCTTCTTTATTGTCGAAAAATGACCATGTTCATGGTTGCTGTAGCATGAATCCACATCAATAAGTGTTCAAAACAATCATAGCGATGTGCGAATTTCCCAATGCATTTCGGGCTGATAAAGCAAAGCCCTTCGTCAGGGGAATCTGAAATGCATAAACAATAATGGTCTATATACTTGACATAACAAAATGTGTATATAATGGTCTTAACAATATGGTTCATGAGGGGACAGGACTATCGAAATATCAACAGGAAAAAGATGGTAGTGGAAAAGCACTGAAAATAGAAAGGAAAAAATCGAACCAGTGTAGAACAGGTCACCAAGCTTGTGCTCAAGAGCTCAACAGATATCATAGTGAGCGAACCATCACCATGAGCCGTGATTAAAAACATTCCCGAGGTCTAAGAACAAACTAACATACCAATGCACGATCGGCAAATCAATGTCTGGTGGAGTAAACACCGGACAAACGTCCAACGAGTTATGAAGCCTGAGAAATCAATGAACATTAAATAAGCAATCAAATGGTGTTTGGTGTGAAATAACCGTCACCAGATAGCGTGCTAAAACCTTACCCCGTTCTTGGGTTATCGGGCGCGACAGTGTCGGACCGATTCCAGAAGGGATTTCAAAAAATAGCTGAAAAATATAAAACCACGTCAAGTACCTAAACAGGCTAAAACCAGTCATTGTAAGTTGGCGAAACTAGAATCACCGAACATAAGAGTCGGATACGAACTAAAACCATCAGTTCTCCGCTCGCACAACATTGGGCAGCAGCTAAACACACTATAGCTCAGCTCAGATTTGGAGTTCTTGAAATCATTGAGGCTCTTCCTGGAAGAAATATGTCTAAAATGCTATCACAACGTGAGGCTCACTGGATATGGCTTCTGCAGACACTTTCCCCCATGGGGTTGAATGATAAATTTGAACTATCATGTTTCCTATAGTAGTCTGAGTACCTTGTAATTATGATGTCTCTCTCTGCCTGGTACTCTACATAACAAAAAATTTCTGTTCATTATTATTAATTTTTTTTTTTTTCACCATTGTATAAAAAATTCTTTGAGCTATTGTGTATATTTCTGATACTGTGGCTTTCCTGCCATGTGAATTATGTTGATTGTTTTGCAATGATATTGTCTTGTTTTTATATGAATGGTATTGTTTTTCTTTCACCTGGTTCTTTTTCTTTTTTTTCATTTTCACACGATTTAACAACCAATGCACTCTCTATCATGGCCACCGTCGGTCTTCACCTAGTCCTCTTTCCACTTGGGTGATTTTTTTTCAAACGCGCATGCTCCTTATTATGCCAGACACTCGCCTCCATTCGCGAGAGCTGGCGTAATGGGTGATGAGACGTCCGTTTCACCGTGAAGGGTAAGCGCTTTTGACCGTTTTTTAGTGCATGTATATTAGTTTCGCCAACTTACAATGACTGGTTTTAGCCTGTTTAGGTACTTGACGTGGTTTTATATTTTTCAGCTATTTTTTGAAATCCCTTCTGGAATCGGTCCGACACTGTCGCGCCCGATAACCCAAGAACGGGGTAAGGTTTTAGCACGCTATCTGGTGACGGTTATTTCACACCAAACACCATTTGATTGCTTATTTAATGTTCATTGATTTCTCAGGCTTCATAACTCGTTGGACGTTTGTCCGGTGTTTACTCCACCAGACATTGATTTGCCGATCGTGCATTGGTATGTTAGTTTGTTCTTAGACCTCGGGAATGTTTTTAATCACGGCTCATGGTGATGGTTCGCTCACTATGATATCTGTTGAGCTCTTGAGCACAAGCTTGGTGACCTGTTCTACACTGGATCGATTTTTTCCTTTCTATTTTCAGTTCTTTTCCACTACCATCTTTTTCCTGTTGATATTTCGATAGTCCTGTCCCCTCATGAACCATATTGTTAAGACCATTATATACACATTTTGTTATGTCAAGTATATAGACCATTATTGTTTATGCATTTCAGATTCCCCTGACGAAGGGCTTTGCTTTATCAGCCCGAAATGCATTGGGAAATTCGCACATCGCTATGATTGTTTTGAACACTTATTGATGTGGATTCATGCTACAGCAACCATGAACATGGTCATTTTTCGACAATAAAGAAGAATTGTCGTGTAATTAATATGACTTCGTTTTGATTCCGTTTGATACTAAGAACATCTTTGGACTCATTTTTTTGAAATATGTTTTCATGTGATATATACTGTTACGTAAAGTTTTGAAAAGTGTTGGACTCACACTGGATAGTGTTTTTTCGTAGTGCACTGGGCATCCCCAGACACATTTCTGGGTTTCACTTGTACTGTTGTATTTAGTGGTTTGCAGAGCCACTTAACCTGGTGCACACATGATTGTATAAGCTTATTTATTAGTGTAAAAGTGGTATATTGTTTCAATACTGACTCTTGTTGAGTGCATCACAGCTGTTTTTTCTGCTAGTTAACTCATATATTTTGGCATGGTCTGTTAGCTATGAGACACCATGTAAAACATAATGTTTGAATGAGAACTACCAAGGCAGCGGCCATACTGAGTTTTATTTCATGGAGAGACTCAATGTCTGAGGATGACAACTTGAACTATAGGCACATGAAGGAAGCTCAGATCAGACAATGTTAGCTTTAGCACGCCTAGTATTAGAAGAGATTTTGGTAGATAAAGAATGTATGTGGGGTTTTAATTGAAAATAGAATCCATGATATATTTTATGAATGGAATTAGTAGGTGAAAAGGGTGGAAGGGAAGAGAATATCAGCCTCTTAACAAGGCAATGGTGGCTGAGCAGCACAGAGAAGAATGATCTACCCAACTTAGGCTGCACCTGTCTGACTTCACAAAAAGGAATCAAGAAAAGCTTGCTGTGTTGGCTGATAAGCAGCTAGCCCACTGCATAAACAAGGGCTTGGATCAGCATGGTTTCTGGTTGAAGGGGGGCGGTATAGAACTCCTAGCATAACGGCTCCAAACTGGAAGAGAAGAGCCAAAATGGATCTTGGGGCTCCCGACCAGGACAGTAGACTTACGGGTGCTAGGTTCTTAGGAAATCAGAAACACAAAGATAAAGAAGGGAGTTTCTATGTGCCCAGCGTGGTAATTGTCTTTTACGTTCCTTGGAGGAAGGCTGGTCAAGGATTGCCCCATTAAGGATCCTTTACCAGCTGCACCCCAAATAGACAGCATGCTGTTTGTGGGATGAGGATTAGAGAGTGTCCAATGGCATTCAAAAGTTGGTGCCATGGTCATCTAATAGTGAGACTCAGATGCTTTCAAGCTCAAATATTCACACACTAGGTTTTTGTCTTTGATATGGGTATCAATGGGAGAAGGTTCTTGCCCTGAAGGTTATGAGCATCGATAGATTATGGTAAAGAGGAAGTGTTTTATACTTGAGAAGGTTATCCCCGATTTCTCTGGCATAACATGTAAGATCTGCCTGCAAGGGTTGAACTAAAGGTCAACTGCAAGGCAGTCATGTTGGTTAAAGGGTGGGAAACAAGCAGGGAGCTAGAAGCCTTTAGGATAATAACCTGATTGACACAGGTCTGATGCAGGACTTGAGTCCTATATGGTATGGATGATGTCAGTAATGATTGAGCAGAGCACAGGTTGCACGTCAACCTCCAGTCAGCAGTGGCGGTGCGTCCATTGGGGCACTGGGGCATCTCTGAACTTAAGTAAACTGAGTCAGTTTACTTAAGTTCAGAGATGCCGAGGGAGAACTGACAATCATGTCAGTCAGCATGACGTCGGACCGCCCAACCCTTCAGAGTCTGAAGGGGGTGGGCGGTCCGGCGTCATGTTGACTGAGATGCATTATCAGAGTGAAGACCAGGGGCAGGCAGCAGCACAAGTGCGCATGACTGGTGAAGGTTGGAGAATTTTTCCGACCAGCCCAGTCATGCGCACTAGTGTCTGCTCTGGCTGGCGTCTGCGCATTAGGAGAGCGAGGGTTGATCAAAGGCGCAACCATCAGTCTCCTAATGGCCAGGCGGGCGGCGAGTAACCCTGCTAAGCCAATCCTGGCGCTGCTGGAGCAGCGCCAGGATTGGCTGAGAGGGGTTGCCACTCCAGTGCTCTTCGTGAAGGCGCCAGGGGCTCAGGAGCAGAGGCGGCGCGGCCCGGCGGTCAGGTAAGTTTTCTTTTCTCTAATTTAATTCCCCGCCCCCCTGTGCAAACCTCCCCCTTCCACCCCGCGAGTATTGCGATGTGAGCCGCGACTGCGAGTACAGAGTGCCTCGTGATACTGTGAGTACCCAGTGCCTTGTGATACTGCGTGCACGGTGCCTGGTGATACTCTAGAGTTCTTTGGGTTTGTGAGAGTACACAGTACCTCGTGATACTGTGGGTCAGCAGTGCCTCAGTGATACTGCAAGCAGGGTGCCTGGTGATGCTATTATCAGGAACGATGGCTCAGCGGGTTAATTACCAGAGGCATTCTGCGATTTATTTGCTGATCCGAAGCCCTGCTGCCCCTGCCACATGACACCACTTGCTGTTATTGTTCCTACTTAAAAACAGTAATCGGCATATTGTCAGCATCATATATATAAATTATTATTTGTTCCTCTGGCGCCCTCAGGGGAAGTCAGCAACTGTAGTCCGTTTTAAAGTCACAGATCTATGGACGAGATATGGGTAGGAGAGTGGGGAGAAACGGATGAGAGGTGGACAGGGTGAAGCCTCAGTAGAGGGAAGGAAGAAGAATGTAGGAAAAGGAGAGAGTGTGATGTGAGAAGAAGCAAGAACGAAAGAGGACAGGAGGAAAGATAGTGACTGCTGATCTTTTGTGACAGACCGCAATAAGAGCTAAGGAAGTGACATTGGTGAGAGGTAAGGGAAGCAACAGAGGAGAGATGGAAGCAACAGCGCTAAGAGGGAATGAAGGCGACAGTGGTGAGAGGGGTGGAATGGACAGAGGTGAGAGGGAAGGAACCATCAGCACGAGGGAAGGAAGGAGGAGTGGTGAGAGGGGAAGCAATGGTGGTGAGAGGGAAGGTAGCGACAGCAGTAAGAGGAAAGGGAAGCGACGGCAGTTGGAAGGAAGAGACAGCGGCGAGAGGGAAGGAAGGGCCAACAGTGAAAGGAAAGCGCAGAGGCAGGCCCGACTGAATGTCACCGGAAAATAATGTTTTTACATTTATTTTACCCTATAAGAAACCTTTAATAACTCACTCAGGTTCAAGCCTGCCTCTTATAAGCTATAACCAGTAAAGCTAATCTTCACTCCAAGCATAGCCATAGACACTCCAAAGTCCAGGTTACTGGGCTTGCCCTCATGCTTTTTTACTTGCTATTGGGGTGACTGGTGAAGTATACTGAGGACCGGTTTGTCCATAGGCAAGCTCATGGCACAATGTCATATATGTTCTTTGCTAGCACTATGTCTATGTTGTACTTGAAAGAAACCTGTATTTTTCCTGAAAATAAGCTGTCTGACCATTCACCACCTCGGGGGCCCCTGCTCACTCTTTCCCCTCAGATGTGCGCCAGCTACATCTTTTTCAAGCGGCGCTAAATTCGATAATACATTATTTTCTAATATTACAGAGTGCGTAAATGCATAGTTATATCTGTCCCACTGAGGGCATGTTTGTTGAAGTCCTTATTTTAATATAACCGAGAGTTTGCTTAAATAGTGAGCCGTCACAGATTATTTTAACGGGCTGACATGTCTGCATCTTTGCATTCTGGGACTTGTAGTTCTTGTAATGCAATCTCCAGAATGCAAAGAAAACTGTACCCTAGCTACTCCGGGATGGATCTGGAAAGCTATTTAATTGGTTTGAAAGGTTATCATTCGGCACAGGGACCCAGCCTCTCTCGAGTACACTTGTGATGCTACATAGGGTAGAAGTCAGGTGAAAACACACTGCATTCACTTCGTGCCAGGGAGGTATATTTAATATTAGATTGAGCTTGACATTCATACTAGTAGGAGCTGATATCTGAAAGCTCTGATTGAGGTTTGCCGCTGACAGACAGGCCGGTGCACTACTTGCCTTGCCATGTCTGCCTGCATCTTTCCAAAGTGTGGCTGTGACCATGTGACACGATCTGTATGTATCGGTCTCTATAGATGCATATAGTAATGATACATAGTTCAGCGAAGGACTGAATCTGGGGTGTCTGTTTATGATAAACCTGAGGATAAATTAAAAAAGATGGGACTGTGATTGTTAGCAATGCTACTTAGCAGAATGTACTAAATCTCAAATCTGCCACCACATCTGTGATGTAAGGCAGCGTGAACCATGCCAACACCATGAAATTCAGCTCTGTTTGTATGGACCTGGCTCTGTGATTGCATCCTGCCTGGCCTTTGTCTGCCGGTGGCAAGGCTGGAGACCAACACAGTCAGTACATACTATGATGTACACCCACAGTGAGTCACTGCAGGAAGCCGTTTTATGCTCCCATATATGCCAATAGAGGCAACAGTTGTAGTTTCCTCAATAAAGGGGCTTAGTCAACATTTCGCACTGGCCCACTCATTATCTAATTAATGTGTTCAAATACGTCTGACTGCAGTCGCAGCATAGGTCGTGTTAACTTTCTACACACTGTTCAGAAACACATGTACGTCAGCAGCACACCAAACAAACAGTTGAGTAGAAGGTGCCAGCTTCATTACATGATTTGCATTGTAGGTGCTGCCCTTACACTACAGAACTGATATTGCAGAAGAGGCACGCAGCCGCCTTATAAATCAGTTCACTCAATATCTCAGGCCAGAACACATTGGAGCAGTTTTTCATTCCTGATCACCCATCCTTTGAACAGAGTCACACCAGCAGCACTACGTATTATGCTGCAATTGAGAGCTCTAGAGCTGAAGGTACTGTGAGTTTCTCACAGTGTGTGCCAGTCAGTCAAAAATGTGTTCGGAATACATGCCCATCCAATCCTTGGCCTCTCTGCAGAGAGCACAGGGCAGTGGTCATGTACTCCTGTTGTAATTGTGATTCTGTGCAAATGGGTGTGATGGGACCCCCATTATGGGGGTGCACAGTCTTTAAAATAAGAACAAGGCGAAAGTAAATGAAAATGCAGTGCTCGCTGGCCCCTCAAAAGTCATCCCTAACTTTTACGCCTCACCACTTTCAAATGTCACCAGCCACCACTGCTCCAGTGGAAGTTGTGACAACGGTAAAGGCCAGAGGCAGGGTAGAGGAGAGAGAACTAGGTCAGGCTCTGAGAAGACTCCATACTGGTAACCCATTGCCCTTTGTACTGATGGAGAGGAGGATGAGGCCCCAGAGGCAGAAAATGCATTGAAGTCTGGGTTGCTGCCACAGCAGCAAGGTCGGCTAGCTGCTGGAGAACCATCTTGAGAGGAGTTCAAAAGTGCAGCTGTACTATAGTAAGTCTTCAGAAGAAAGCCAAGGACAAGTTCACCACATGAGTGGATGGAAAACAGAGCATGGCTTCTAAAGACACATTTTTGTTAGCAAACCAATGAGCTAGATGGCAGTATAAAAAAGAATGGTAGTTCCTCAAATGTACAGGACCTTTCTTTTGACACTAGCCCACAATGTTCCTTTATCAGGGCAAACAAGGACTAGTACTCTGGTTTATTGTCCAGGTATGCACAAGGATACAGAGTGGTTCTATAGGGCCTGCTCAACTGTCAAGTGAGTAGCAGGTCTGGAGGTAAGTCAACATCTCCACTGGTGTCTCCCCCAGTGGTAATTGCGCCTTTAGAGAGGGTAGGCATCAATGTGGTTGGACTCTATGACATTTCCTTGGCATAGTACAAAAAAATATTTTGTTGTTGTTCTGGATCATGCCAGCAGGTACCCAGAGGTGGTACCTCTGAGGAGCACACATACCAAGGTAATCAAAAAGACATTCCTTTGTACCTTTTGGAACACATTTCATTTCCTCTTACATGTAAGAGACGTGGAATCAGGCAGGAATATCACTCCCAGAACAATGAGTCAGTCAAATGGTTTAAAACAACTTTGAACAGATTGAAAAAGACTAATCCAGAGACCATAAGGAGAAGTGGGATCTTCTCCTGCCATGTCGCATGCCAAGAGATTTCTTAGAATATGGGTTCAGTTCCTGTGAAGTCCTGATTGTATAGCCTGTTCAAGGCCCACTGCAGGAAGGTAGGATCTTTCTGCATGTGTACCCCCACTTTTTGCCTGGTGCTAAGCTGGTTTTTGACTAGTCTGACTGAGATCCTGCTAATCAGGACCCCAGTCGATCTGCTTTCTCCATAAACTGTTATGGCATGTACTTAGGTACACTTCAGATTGGATACTGGGGTACCCTTGTCAGTCCCTAGTATATGGTACCCATGTACCCAGGTCATAGGTACCCCAGAGGCCTTCCATGGGCTAAAGCATGTATTATGCCACCCATGAGAGGCCATGAAAAAGGGAACTACAAGCCTGCCATTGCGGACTGTGTTAGATGGTGCATGCACCTCTTACTTTAGATATAGGTTTCCTATATCTAAGGGTCACTGCACTAAAAACCTATAAGTCCCCTCTATAGCAGGCCTTGACAATACTGAAGGCAGTATAGTATATGGTACCCATGTACCCAGGTCATAGGTACTCCAGAGGCCCAGGCCCCAGGTCATAGGTACCCCAGAGGCCTCCCATGGGCCGAAGCATGTATTATGCCACCAATGAGAGGCCATGCAAAATGGAACTACAAGCCTGCCATTGCGGCCTGTGTAAGATGGTGCATGCACCTCTTACTTTAGATATAGGTTTCCTATATCTAAGGGTCAATGCACTAAAAACCTATAAGTCCCCTCTATAGCAGGCCTTGACAATACTGAAGGCAGGTTGCTAAGTGAGAGGGTGCCCATGCATGAGCAGGACACCCCTGCAGCCTAAGGAGTTCATTCTCCCGGGTTGAGTCTATCAGCAATTTACGACATATAGAGTGTCATTATGCGACCACGTAATGAGCAACTCTAAAATGGCTGAAAGTAACCCTACCATGTTCAAACATTGTGGAATCATACCCCCACACCGGTAACCGGTGTGGGAAGTATGATTCCACCCCTCAGAAATGAGCTTTGTGAGGTCCCTGATGTTCCCGGTACCAGCCTTCTAGTCCCGGGCAGCCCAAAAGGGTTTCTGCTGACCAGAGGCACATTTCTGCCCTACTGCTACTGAGCCAAGCTCGAGCAGGGGGAGGCAGAACAATAGGCATCCTGTCCCAGGGAGGTGTGACCACCTCCCAGACAGGATTTAGTGTATAAGCCTGGGTGGGTGCGCTTGCTAGCGACCGAAAGTCTGCACGAAGGGGACATTTGGTGTCCCTGTGCATAGTCCAGTTCAAACTAGTCTGGGAGCCATTGGCTCCTGCTCTGGCGCGAAACTGGACAAAGGACATGGGAGTAACCTCCCCACTGTCAAGACCCTCCCCTGGGAGGGTCCCCTGAATCTTACCTGGCTGTAGTACCCTAGATTCGAGGTGGACAAGATTCTGAACCAGAAACCACTTAATTTCGACCGTCTGGACACTCTGGACTACGCTGGACTTCGTTTGGGCCCGACTCTGCCTCCCACTCCGTCCAAAGCATTGTCTGTGCCCGTGCACCATACAGGCTCCATGCAGGACCTGTGAAGCATCAAGGATAACTGAAGGTATCTCCCTTGGAGTGAAGGACTCATGCCCCTGCAACTGCAAGCACCTCATCACGATTGACCGGTCTGCTGCTCCAGAGCTCCTACGGACTCCAAAGTCTCCAGCAACACAGCAGGTAGTTTCCCAAGTCTCTTGAGGTCCGATCTGCCCTCTCACCCAGTTTGAGGTTAGAATCCCTCATGGGGACTGCAATACCTGTGCCCCTGAGCACCACATACTTTTGCAAGTGCATATGCTTGTTGGCGTTTCCAAAACAAGTGCACTGGGCTCTAAGTAGCCCCAAACTCTGGCACCATTTCCTACAAAGAACTCCAGCCTTCTCACACCGAGTTCTCTGTGGGCTTCTGCTTTGTGAAACTACTCGAGGTCCTCTTGAGGGTCAACACTGCTTTTCTTAGGCTCCCTGATTGCTCCAGGCCTTTCCTGACTCCCCTGTGTTTGGTTAGTCTCTTGGACCTTGCTGGTCCAAACCGTAACTTTCCTCATCGGGTTGCCGCTGGCAAGGATTGTAGGTGCTCCCGCTGGACATCTACCCCTCAGCACTCGACATCCTTCGTGGGACAGCTCGTATCCGGCTCTTAGTCATCCTTGCGTCTCCTGGTCCCAGTGGCTGCAGAGTCAAGAATCCCCTCAACGCACCTGAATCACCTGACATCGGTGGGCATTCGTCTACCGAGCCCTTGGTCACTCCTGAGTGACCCAGACTCTGTTCCCTCTGCTTTCAGGTACTCTTCTTCAATAATCCACCTTTGGATTCCTTCGGATACTTTTCTTCTTCCCAGCATTGGCTCTTCTTCTAAGTCCTCCATAGAGATCGATGGCGGTTTCTGACGCCAATTTAGCACTATGAACCCGGCTTCCCTGGGATAGGTAACTCTGGTACTACAGTATCGACGGGTGGGGTGGCTCTTCAACCTCCTAACTTCCACGGGGTTTCTTCAAAGTCCACTTAGAAGGGTCCTTAAAATTTAAAACTGCAACCGCGACCCTCCCAGAGAATTGCACGGCGCACACGGTCGTATTCCCACACTGCCCCCATCCTCCATGGCATCACTACTTACTCACCTTGGGTGGTTCCTTGGGGTCCCAGCGATTCTACATCCTTCAGACACTGTCTTGACTCAAGTCGTGGTTCTTATACCACTATTTTAGTATATGGTTTGGTCTCCCTCTGGAGTCTTTGTGTATTAGTGCTACTTGCGATTGTTTCTGTGCTATAGCATTGTGTGCTTTGTGTTTGTCTGCTTGTAGCAAATACTGTGAGAAATTGAGAGTGTGTTATAATAATAAATACATATTTTTATAACTACTGTGTGGTTCTCCTTTCATTTAACCAATACAATAAGGTTGCATTCTGGTAAAACAAGCTGCTTAATATTCCTTCAAGATAGCTTTTTAAGGTTATCTTAGACCTCTCAAATCACCATAAGGGTTGTTTGGACTGATGCAAGGTGTCCAATTTAATTAGTGGACAGCAAATACCAGGTCAACTTATCACACCCACTGACTTTAATTAGAAAGGTTCAGAAAGGTACTCCTGATTCCCCTACTAAGGACATAGTGGAATATGCTCTCATCCTCAGAAAGCTAACAGCACAGTTGCTAAATAAAGCAGAAAATAAACTTTAAGCCAACCAAGAGCTGTTGAAGGACCGATATGACCAGAAAGCAATGCTGACTAGGGAACAGGAATGTAAAAGGCACTGGTTTTGAAATGTATTTACAGCCAAGCTTTAGAAGACAAATAGAACAAACCCTACAAAGTGATCCACAAGAGCTCCTAAGTCAACTATTTAGGTAATACAAGTGCTCCAATGGACCCCAGGAGGGTTTATTCCATGTGAACTGACTAACGCCATACTATGGCAGAGATTATGCTGTGAACGTCCTAGCAATGGCAGAGGAGATTTAGCAAGAGAATACCCTGTACCAGAACTTTTGCACAGTTATGAGAAGGATGTTCCTCTTGAAGAGATGAAGCTTGCTGTTTATTTGACTTGTGGGCATAAAACAGAGTGTAGAGAATTTGGAAATTTTTGTCCACCTCTTTTCACTGGCTCCAGGTTTGACCCTTGTCTGTATCTTTTATTTTTACCCCTTTGTACGAATTGTATCAATCTGGTCTGGTGTTGCTTTTATTCAAATGCAGTTCAGAAATGTAAATTATATGAATTTTATACCAAATGTATTTTTATGATCATTTTTAATCATCGAAATAAAGATTTACTGAACTGAACTGTATCCCAAGCAATGTTACAAGGCGCAGGTTTCTCATGAAAGATCTACATTTACAGGATTTTGGACTGGGTCCAAAAGCGTATCAAGACTGAACTGGCCCATATGGTAGGCGAATTACAACATGCATATTAATCAGCTGCTACATCTCCTGTTAGTCAAGTCATGGACAGGAAATGTGGACAGTAAATGCCATCTTAAAATTGAGTACCAATTAGTGTGACTGCCACATAGTAAATTCCGGAGCTCTTCTGTGACATCAGCAGGTTACCAGCTCCAGGAGGTTGAGTGACTGAGTTCCGTGTATAACCTGAAAGGAGGTTACATTGCGAGTAAAATTGCTTGGTCGGGTTAATGCACCTGCTGCACAATACAATCTCTGTATGTGTGATTGCGTCTGCGTGTCTTGTAAGTTTTTTCCCTATTTTATGTAATATATTTGAAATGGAATGAACCTAACTCCAGAGAGCCGCGGCATGATTTTTCAGGAGCATCTCTATTTCTGCAGGACCACCTGAGAATTAATCTGATCTCCAAAAATATTATATTGCTTGTTTCCATGATGGAGCCATCGTCGTCCTCTTGTCCTTGAGTCCATGTAAGGGGGATAGAGGAGGGTAAAAATGTCACCATGATAATGCCCTGAGGGAGCATGAAGAGTTTGGCTTCCAGTTGGGAAGGAGGTTAAGATTTGCTAAACCTACAAATGGAAGGACAAGTCACCGAAGCCCATTCCTTAGGAGATAGCAGTATTGTCTGTGTCTCCAATATGGAGGTGTGTGTGTTGATTTCTTATGGTAAACGTTGCTTGAAATGCAATGGTATATTGTGAAAAAGCAAGGGAAACTTCTAACTCCACCAAATGAAGACAAAATCCTAAATCCACTGACCCCTGACTACTGCCTCAACTGTCTCCAGATTAAAGACTCCCTTCTAATGGTTCCACTGATTCCTGAATTGAATGAATTAATTCTTTCCAGACTCCAATATTTTTAGGTCCTCCTATATATGACCTTACAGACACTGCTTTCTTCTATTACTTTATCCCCTCTTCTCACTGATTTTGGGAACTCACTACACTGTTAAAGTTCATCTTTCCTGACTAAACTACACTGTCTCCACTTCTCTGACGTTACTGGGTCCTGATTCTACTCATCTGACTCCTCTTTTTTTGGCTCATTTGAATTCACACTCCATTGATTGTTAATCTGAGTCTAACTGTAAAGCAGTTTTTCTGTCTCAATTGATTCTGGACTTCAGACTTTTGCCTCTCCTGCCTCCTAATTCCACTCTGCTGTCTCCACCGATGCCTGGCACCACTCTTCATCTCTCTACTTATCACTACCCCAACTACATTGACTTGTAATTTCTAATCTTCAGATTGCTCAGACAAAGGACCCCACCAACTCCTAACTCAAATCTCCTGATTCCTCTCACTCTTGACTTCAAATTGCTATTTGCTCCCTCTCTTCTACACTTTCCTGCCCATACTCTCATATCACTGCTCTCTTGACTCGTGTTGTTGCTCTTCTGAATCCTCTCTCCTGGCTTCTCCGATTCATGACTTTATTTTCATAACTCACAAATCCTCTATTTCCTGCCTTCACTCGTCCGACTCAAGTGTCTTGAATCCCCAGACTCCAAGCTGCTCTTTCCTGACTATTGACCACACTTCCCAGACACCCCCCTCCTGACTTTACCCTTATGGCTGCACTTGCCTGACTGTCTTCTGATTAAATTGCCCCCTGCATGTACCTTCCACAACAAGCCATTGTCACTCGACTTCACAGTCACCTGATACTGTCTTCTATACTCCACTCGTCTTGCTGTGCTCTCCTGATTTCATTGCTCCATGACACTACCATGCTGGGTTTACTCTCGAGACCTGACTGTGTCCTGGCTCCACATCTGATTGTTACTCTACTTTCTCAGCTTTCCAGATATTATCTTTTCCTTACTTCAAGAGCTCTTAAGTATACATACTTCTACCCTGACCCTACTCTCAGTGCTGATGTCCAGTGAGTGCCATAAGTCAATTGATACATAGTTGCCAAGTGGCCGCATGTCATATGTGACAATTTCCGGCAGTCCTAGGCTTTTGACCATGAGTACCAAGTATTCCTGGACCTCTAGGTTTACATTTGATATTGCAATTGTTTGATAAAAAAACTCATCATGAAGAGTGGTGTTGACTAAATATTTAGAACAGTCTCAAACTGCCACTTCATATGGAATCCTTCGGTAGCTATGTGTTTCCCTTCAACACGATTGTAAACCAGGTGTAAATATTTCTGTTCATAATGGACTCAGATTGCAGAGAGATTCATCATGGACTCAGATTGCAGAGAGATTCATCATGGACTCAGATTGCAGAGAGATTCATCATGGACTCAGATTGCAGAGAGGTTTATCATGGACTCAGATTGCAGAGAGATTCATCATGGACTCAGATTGTAGAGAGGTTATGCTGAAAGTAGACTCATATAGTTGCAGATTTAAGAGGAACTGGAAAAGGAGGCGGTGCGGAGATCAGCAGGTGATGCCTGCTGTTCTTTATGTTGAACGTTAGGTCAATAGGGCAAACAGTGTGACAAGGCCCACCCAAATACCCATGCCAGCGAGCAATTCTAAATCACACCTGCATCCATGAGGCCTTCAGCCCTCTCACCACATCTCACATACATCTCTGCTGCCTAAGAGAACACTCTCCTATCAGTGGCGCCAAGAATGGATCCTAGTCACCCAAAAAACACATGGCTGACCGACCAGACTAGGGGATATTTGGGGAGTGTGCCACACTTCATACACCCCCTGAAGATACGTCATTGGGAGCCATGATAGAATGAGTTAGGGTATGCGCAACAATTCTTGAAGTGGATTAAATATTTCCTCACCACTTGGTCTCAGAGTATCTTTCTTTCACAATTTAAGTCAGACCCTAAACGCACTAGGTGTGGTGACACACAAGGTTCAATCCTGTCACTACTTCAATTTAACATTTATATGACTCCTTTGGTGTTTGTTCTTCATTAAAAAGGGCTCCTCTTCCATATTTATGTTGACAAAAACAGTTTATATTCAGAATTTCTTCACACATCCTTTCCACCCTGGCCTGAATTTGTACCAGAACTCCCAGTTCTATGCTCTTACTACAGATAAGCCACTGGATGGCTGCCAACTTTCTAAAGCTTAACACTACAAAACGTGAGCTATTTATCACAAAAAGATTAGTTTAAAACTGCAATCCGTCCAGCTTGCCAGATATAATGGGACCTGCCCCATCACATTGCAAAGCAAATTTAAGTACCTACATCAACACCGACCTATCAGGTGAACAAAAAGGGGCCGATTACGATGAAGGTCGGCTTTCCGATCCCCATCGTTGGTTTCAATTCTGACCAGCTGATTATGTATCAGCCGTTCGGAATTGAAAGCGTCAGTTATTCTGGGTGGATTCTAATGGGCTCAAGGAGCCCTTCGGCCAGTCAGAACTGGCTCGTAATCCCAAAGGGCGGCTTTTCCACCCTTGGGATTACGATGCACGGTTTCTGTCATGGTTTGCATGTCGGCCTGTCCGACAATGGAAACCATGTCAGAAAGTGTGTTTGGGGGCCCCCAGCAGAGCCCTCTTGTGTGTGCGTGGCCTCCGATTGTGGGCCGATGGGGCACCTATGGTGCCTCCCTGTTGATCTCTGCACCTTGTGGCAGGCACCTTGAGGTGGCAGTCACCTTGAGGTGCCTGCCACGAGGTACAGGGTTGAACAGCACCTCCCATTTCCCTTCAGGAGCATGTATTACGGCTGGTTTATGGCAGTAATGCATGCTCCAATAGGGAAATATAGGAATGAGACCAAACAGTGTTTGCTGCATCCTAATTAGGAGGTGGGGACCTAGACGGTTTCAGGCGGACTTAAGTCCGCCCGACATCGTAAGGAGGCCCAAAGTTTCTTCCATTGCCAGAACTTGTCTCTGGTGGCTAAAGCTATTGAAGAAGATCTTGCTCTATATCAACTGAGTTTATCATACCTCAATCAATCAATCAGGTGTTTGTTAAATCCGACCACTCACCCGTAAGGGTCTCAAGGCGCTGGGGGTGGGGGGGTTAGCAGGCTCCAGTCCATCAAGGGGGTGGGGGGTCTGTCGAAGAGCCAGGTTTTTAGGTTGCTTGCGAAGATGGGGAGCTCTGTTGTCTGTCTGAGGTGGAGTAGCAGTGCGTTACAGGCTCGGGCTGCGAGGAAGGAGAAGGAGCGGCTTCCTGATCTGGTCTTTCTGGTGCGGGGGACCACAGCGTAGGAGAGCTGGGCAGATCGTAGGGTCCTCTGGGGTGCGTGGAATTTGAGTCGGCTGTTCAGGTATGCTGGTCCGGTGTCGTGGAGGGCCTTGTGGGCGTGGGTGAGCATCTTGTAGCTTCGATGGGGAGCCAGTGGAGTGTTCGCAGGTGCTGGGAGATGTGGCAGTGTCTTGGCAGGTCGAGGACCAGTCTTGCGGCGGCATTCTGGATGTTCTGTAGCTTGCGGGTGAGGTTTTTGTTTATTCCGGCGTAGAGTGCGTTGCCGTAGTCGAGTCTGCTGGTGACCATGGCGTGAGTGACGGTCTTTCTGTGTTCGAGAGGGATCCATTTGAAGGTCTTACGTAGGAGGCAGAGGGTGTGGAAGCAGGAGGACGAGACGGAGTTGATCTGGCGGTCCATTTTGAGCTCAGAGTCCAGGATGATTCCCCGGTTGCGTGCGTGGTCCGTGGGGATGGGCGGGCTTCTGAAGGCGGGGGGCCACCAGGTGTCGTTCCATGCGTCGGGGTTTGGGCCCATGATGAGTACTTCTGTTTTGTTGGTATTTAGTTGTAGGCAGCTGTTTTTCATCCATTTGGCGACGGCTTCCATGCCTTCTCGAAAATTGGGTCTGGCGGTATTGGGTTCGTTGGATAGGGAGAGGATGAGTTGGGTGTCGTCTGCGTATGACACAATGTTGAGTTTGTAGGTTCTGATGATGGGGGCGAGCGAAGCCATGTAGATATTGAAGAGTGTAGGGCTGAGGGAGGACCCCTGGGGGACTCCGCAGGTGGTAGGTGTAGGGTCAGAGAGGAAAGGGGGGAGTCTGACCTGCTGCGTTATGCCAGAGAGGAAGGAGCAGATCCAGTTGAGGGCCTTGTCTTGGATCCCTGCTTCGTGGAGTCTGAGTATTAGGGTGCGGTGAAAGACTGTGTCTAACGCCGCTGAGAGTTCGAGGAGGATGAGGGCTGCTGTTTCTCCTTTGTCCAGTAGGGTGCGGATGTTGTCTATTGCAGCAAAGAGGGCGGTTTCCGTACTGGGATTTTTTCTGAAGCCGGATTTGGGAGGAGTCGAGGATGTTGTGCTCTTCGATGAATGTGGCAGGTTGGCTGTTGATGGCTTTCTCGATTACTTTTGCTGGGAACGGGAGCAGGGAGATGGGTCTGTAGTTTCTTAGGTCGGTTGGGTCCGCCGAGGGTTTCTTCAGGAGGGGGTTGACCTTGGTGTGTTTCCAGTTGTCGGGGAACGTGGCGGTTGCCAGGGTGAAGTACTGGGTATTTTAGACCCAGCGGTGCAGGGGCACACACCCTATGACTTCTGGGTTCACCCTGTTCCAGACCTACAGAAACACAGAGTCTTCTGGGTGAAGTCAAAGGATCGTTTATTGGCTGCAGACCAATTACAGGTATCCTAGAAGTACAACAGCGTGTATGTTCTCAGGAGACTGCTGAAAATCATAGGAACGGACTTCATCTTAAATACGCTTTTTCCTGCCTCAAGCATACATTCCTAGGTTTATGATACGGTAATATACAAGTATACATTACAAACGAAAAAGCAAAGTCATGATGACCATCCCACATTCCAGTTCGGCCAGCCCACAATGATTTACACAGCAAGGTTCAGATCCCACATCGGATATCAATAGACCCCCCAATAAACATGAGCATCTCCTGTTTTGGGAAACAAGTCATAAAGCAGGAACAGTCAGGTGTGAAAGAGATTAGCCGGAGGCTCGTGTAGAATGAAAGGGTTTTATGACGGGTCAAGCCCTGATGCTAATCACAGGTGGATGGAGGAAGGGGAGCTCGTGAGACCAGTTTGACCCGGGGGAGCAGAGCCAGCTGCCCAGGTCACAGAGAAGTCAGAGGAGAAGCCCATGTACTGTGAGGCCCGTATTTGCTCCATTGTAGCCTATGTGAGGGCAATGACAAGATGGCCACCGCTTCCAAAATGGAACCCGCGTAGTGAAGCAGAATAACGTGTACACAGTGCATTCATAGCTAGAACGATATATAAAGCACTCGTACATACCGTATTATCCATTTGCGGTTTGCTAATACCGGGATAGACAGGGGTAGGGCCCTGTCCCCTACGCGGTCCCGAATATTAAAGTACTACAGACCCTCCTTTTGCCCTTACATAGGCAATCACTATACTCATCTTAATCCGAGTCCAGGTCAATGTTCACAAAGTCATGGAGATGTTGCTGTAGCATCATCCTATTACTTAGTTCATCCCTCGATACAGGTTTCCTTACACATAAGGTAGCACAGAGGCCACATATCGCAGGAGCACACTGTATGCACAGACAGAACAGGAAAAGAATGGCTAAGATCATTCCAATGACCATCAGAACTTTCCAACCCCAGGCAGATATCAATTCCCAGAACCACCCCACCAGTGACCAGTCTCCCTTATCCACGTGTATGGATTCAGATATTTTATGGAGTTTGGAGATGGCTTGATAGACTGTTGGAGCGTTATCTGGTATGAAAATGCAGCAACTAGATTGGATGACCTTGCATACCCCACCGCGGTCTGCAAGAATAACGTCTAGAACCATGCGGTTCTGCAAAGTCATAAGGCGATCCGCTTGGAGCTCAGCTGTCAGATTACCAAGGGCACCAGCCGTTACATTGACAGTGGATTCAACCACACGAGTCAGCTGTCTCAGGTTCCTACTATTGACCATAGGTCCCCAAAACGGCAGGAAACCCAAGAAGAAGTCTCCCGCTTCTTGACCGGCAGTATCCTCCTTACTAATCACGCCTCTCACAACTCTGGTCTTGTGATAGTCAGAGGCAGCAGTGAATGTCGGCGGTAGCAAGTTCGCAATATAACATGTGCCCGAGAAATCAGGGGGCAACCATGTATATGCTCGGTCATTGCAGATGAAATATGTACCCTTGGCAGTCAAAAACGCAGGGGAAAACTGTGACGGGAAAGTGTACATTTCAGTACAGTCACTTTTTCCCAGCTGAGCTCTAGGATTCTGACCATTACCCTGTAAGCAGAACCGACCCATGTGGGGTACGACCCAGATTGGAGATGAGATTTTTCGCTGTCTTTCACCCAGACTAATACTATACCCCGTCGCGTTCCATCCTACATAAGGTCTCAGCTCTTCTTTGGGAATGGATGAGTATGCATTAATATCCCTACTCATATCGGCAATTCCTCTCACTAAGGCTTTATTATTTGTACCCGTTCTGATGGAACGCGGTTGTCGCGGGGAGTAAGCATCTAGAGCATAGAGGAACATGGTCTGGAATGCCCATGACGATCCATTATAACTAAATGGCAGCACCAAATAAGGAATACCCTTGTTAATGGTATGTGGCATTAACCCACACACCCAGCAATTGGTCGTATTCATTACTAGTTGGTGCTGGTGCAAGAGCTGGATAAACGAGTTATTTACGAACTCTGATCGTCTGGTCTGTTCGTGCTCAGGCAAAGGGTGAAAAGAGTGAGAGGAGGCAGTAGAAAGAGGTATAGGCTGTTCAGTGGGTGCAATGGGCTTTTGAGCGGAGAAAAACACAAATCCTACGATGAACATTATTATACCACATAGTGTAAATAGGCACAAAAATACAAAACATTTACTTTTTACAATTCTACACATCCTTGCTTTAAAGTTCATTTCCTCAACGGGTCTCTCCATCTTAAAAAACTCCATCCTCTAATCGGGCCGCTCGCGGCGGATGAGTTTCTTCTGCTAAGGAGTACGCCTGTCAGTCCAGGGAAACGCCCTAGACCAACCAGAACCGTTGACCTAACGTCTTCGGCCTGTACCCCAAAGTCTTGGCACCGCGACCCTGCGGCAGAACCCGGATGGTGGTTCGAAAAACAAAAATCAAGAAAGTCCTTCAGATGGGAGAGCCAAAATGTCAAAAAGGAAATAGTAAGGAAATCTTTATTAGTCCATGGGCCTTGGTCTCAGATTATAGCGGAGACGGCCAAGTGCTGTTTGGTCTTGGAACAAAAGTTCAGGCTCAGTGGTGTCCAGTCGATTTGATGGTGGCACAGCTTCCTGCAGAATATTGTCACTCTCTTGGTCTGAAACTGTGCCTCTTATGCGTGCGTCACTGAATGGTATAAAACGAGGTACAGTGTCTGCCTCAGAGTCAGCGATACCCTCCTGGACCCACCGGTCATATGGCAGAGGCAAGGGGATTACTTTGCAGTGGGTACCATGGATCCAGTGCTTCTTCCCTTTTACTCGCACCGCTGATCTTGTCGATAGAAGCACAAGGTGAGGGCCGATCCAGCGAGGCTCGTCGTTGCTCTTGCGCTGGAAATTTCGGATCAGGACCCACGAGCCAGGGTTGATAGGGTGTCCAGGAGGTTCAGAAGCTTGGGGAAGAGTATCATGTACCTGTTGGTGCAAAACACGCAGTTTAACAGTCAAATCATACAGGTAATCGAGTAGTACTGGATGCTCAATCTCACTACACTTCGTAGGCCTCGGTACACGCCATACGTTGGCCGGGCGGCCAAAAACCACTTCGTAAGGACTAAGTCCCACTCGTGAGTGTACGGTCATTCTGGTGGACAGGAGTGCTAAAGGCAGAGCGTCAGGCCATTTAAGACCGGTGCTCGCCTGGATTTTGGCCAGCTTGAGCTTTAAGGCTCCATTGTAGCGCTCTACTAGTCCAGCTGATTGGGGGTGATTTGCAGCGTGGAACTTCTGCTTTATCCCTAGCCCTTCACATACATTCTTCATCACTTTACCCACGAACTCACTTCCATTATCACACCACACCATTCTTGGCATTCCAAACCTAGGGAAAAATTCCTTCACAAGGGCTTTGGCTGTGGATAGGGCAGTGTTATCTTTCAGAGGATAAGCCTCTATCCATTTTGAGAAAGCACAAACAACCACCAGTACATATTTCAGGTTGTTGCATCTTTCCATGTGAATAAAGTCCAGCTGCAAAACTTCGAATGGACATGATGGGGGTGCAAAGTGACCAGCTGGAGTTGGGGTTCCCCTACCAGGGTTGTACTTCAAGCATACCATGCAATTCTTGACCACATTCTCTGCACACTTGGGAATCCCAGCATTCTGCCATACTGGAGCCAACAACTTACAAATTCCTTTCGTACTGATATGTGCCATTCCATGTGCCATAGTAACCACTGGAAGCACATATGCGTCAGGCAACAACCATCGCCTATGTTCTGTCAGATCAATCCAACAACCATTCTCATCCAACTTACCCATACTTTCTCTCCACTTGCTTAACTCTCTCTCTGTGGCTTCAGCTTGAAGCGACTTCACACTCTCTATTGTGTTCTCACACATCCCAACATTATCTACCCATCTTGCGGGGCCTGCAACATACATTCTAGTCTTCACATTCTGTGCTGTTTCTTTCGCGGTCTCATCAGCAAACGCATTCCCACGTCCAACATCATCTGTGACTTTCCTGTGCGCACTGCATTTCATGATCGCAACTTGTAACGGTAGGGTCAGTGACTCAAGGAGATCATTCACCAGCTTGCCATTCTGAATTTTAGCTCCATGCGACGTCAGGAACCCACGCTCTTTCCACAGTCGCCCAAAATTATGAGCCACGCCAAAGGCGTACTGGCTATCTGTGTATATATTCACTCTCATTCCTTCAGACAACACGCATGCTCTTGTGAGGGCGATTAATTCTGCTGCTTGGGCCGAATTATGTGGCACTCGTGCAGTTTCCACGACCGTGTGTAAAGTCGTGATAGCATATGCAGCAGTCGTGTCACCATTAGGGAGCTTAAAACACGAACCATCCACCCATAAAGTACCATCACACTCAGTCAGGGGAGTATCTTTTAGATCTACTCTCCCTTTCGTCTCTTCTTCTGTTCTGAACAGACAGTCATGTTGCTCAATCTCATCTGAGTCTGCTGTAATTGGCAATAACGTAGCTGGATTCAGCGTATTACATCTCTTTATGTGTATGTGATTGGCTAACAGTGTGAGCTCATAGCCTGATAATCGCGCACTAGTCAAGTGTTGTGTCTTGGTCCTATTTAATAATGTGTCTACGGCATGTGGAACCATAACGATCAATGTGTTGTCCATTACCAAACCAGCAGATTGTCGGATAGACATTGCTGCAGCAGCTGTCGCTCTCAGACAGCTCGGCAATGCCCTCGCTACAGGGTCCAAGGTTGATGAAAAATACGCGCATGGGCGCGGTCTGTCGCCAAAAGGCTGTGTTAACACTGACAACGCACATCCATCTTTCTCGTGAACATACAATGTAAAAGGTTTGCTGTAGTCAGGAGTACCCAACACAGGTGCTGAACACAATGCATTGCGCAATTCCACAAAACTTTTCTGGCACTCTTCGGACCATGGGATAGGATTCGGTGTGTCTTTGCATGTTAAGGCTAACAAAGGTTTTGCCAACAAGGAAAAACTAGGAATCCAATGCCTACAGTATGAAGTGATGCCCAAGAAAGCACGCACTTCTCTCTGTGTTCTTGGCACACTCAACTGTGCAATGGCTTGAATTCTTTCTGGGGTCAGTTTCCTTCCCTCCTTCGACAAGAGATGACCTAAGTAGGTCACTTCTTGTCGACAATATTGCAGCTTAGAGAGAGACACTTTGTGATGGAAAGCGGATAAATGGCGCAACAACGACAATGTGGCTTCTTTACAGATCTGTTCAGTATCCGCGGCGATTAGTAAATCATCCACGTACTGAATCAGAATAGCGCCACTAGGTAAAACAAGTGCATCAAGCTGCGCTTTCAAAGCTTGACTGTATATGGATGGACTCTCACAGTAGCCCTGGGGAGCGCGTTTGAAGCGGAAGCTTCGGCCTCCCAGACTAAAGCCAAAAATGTCTCTGCTCTCCTCTGCAATTGGGATGCTAAAGAAAGCATTCTTTAAATCGATCACTGAAAACCATGCAGCAGAGGCTGGAATCATCGTTAACAAGGCAGTTATATCAGGGACAACCGGAAACTGTGGCACAACAATCTTATCAACCTCTCTAAGATCAATCACAAATCTGTAAACAGGTGGCTGTGAAGGGTCCGTTCGTTTTAGGACAGGTAAAATCGGACTATTGCAAACGTTGCCTCTTGTCTCTTCAATCACACCCTTATTAATCAGGTCGCTGACAATGTCTAACAATGCTTTCTGGCCTTCATTAGAGATCTTGTACTGGGGAATACGTGGCAGTCTGACATTAGCTTTTAAAGTCACCACGTATGGCGGTATCTCCAAGAGGCCCACATCATTGGGACCAGTAGCCCAAAGGGCATCCGGAAGGGATGACAATTCAGGTGGCATTGTATTTTTAGACAAGTACATCGGGGAAATCACTTTCTTGCCTAATGTAAGTTGTACTCCTGAAGGAGAACAATACAGTGTAGCGTGCAATCTTTTCAACAAATCTAATCCTAGCAAATTCTCACCACAACCTGTTGTTAAGATCAGGGGTGCTTTCAGCTCGTAAGGTCCAATAGAAAGTGACATGGGACTAGAAATCGGGTTCCTAACTGGGGCGCCAGAAAAACCTACTGAAACATTTATATCGCCAGACAAAGGTGCGCCAGGGAGTTTTGAATGCATGATTGAACTCTTTGCAGCACCAGTGTCTAGCAGAAAGGGCTCCGTTACATTTGCTGTAGTCACCTCAACATACGGTCCGCTCTGATCCACTGGCACTGAAACAACTCCCTCTCTCTGTCTATGGCTGTCCTAGTAATCATTATTGTCTGCATCGCCGTCCTCTGCATAATAATCATTATTATAATACTGAGCCGTATTACTAGTCGCATTGGCTTGCTGATCAAAGCTATTAATGGCGCTTTGGGGCGGAAGAGGACGCACATTCTGGGGAGCATTTCCTCGCCCTCTGCCTCTAGGAGCTTGCTGACCACCCCTTCCTCTGGCGCCATACATATTTCCGTTACGTTGCATCAATTTAGGGCAACTATATTTAAAATGACCTTCCTCTTTGCAGTATGAACATTGGTTGGGACCTACAGGGACACGTGGTTGATAATACCCGTTCATTTGCTGATTGTTCTGAAATTGTTGGGGTTGGTGATAGACACCTTGGGGTTGCCTATAATTATTCTGACCTCCACGTGGCGGATAAGCCTGCTGTAAAAGGACCTTTGTCTTTAATTCTTTCGTTTTCTTTTCTGTCCTATCTTTCTCGTCTTTATCTCTGTTTTCATAATACTGTGCAGTAGCCAGTATTTGCGCTGAAGAAGAAACAGCCCAAGAACTCTCTGAGTCTTTCAACTTTTTACACAGGTCAGGAAGTAAATTCTGCACAAACTTATCCACAAATAACCGTTGGCCACCCTCAGTACTCATATCCTGCCCACTGTGGTCAATAAACGTTTCTTCAAACCTAGTAAAGAAGTCTGACACTGTCTCATCTTTCTTTTGCTTGCATGCAGATAACTTGTCCCAATTTACGCGCATCGCAGGCATTATTGTCTTCATATACGTGATGATTCTACCAGGCAGTTCAGCTATTAAAGGCTCTGGTTTCGCGCCACCAGTTTGTCTAGCATCAGCAGCAATGATGTTAGCCCATGTATCCCCTAGTTCTGCATCGTGATCTGCATTATGAATTGACCCCCATAGAGGCTGTGGAACAACATTACCAAACAACATGTCTATGTCGGCCAGATTCATAACGCATGACCCTGCCGTCTGTGACAACTCTTTATAATAACCTGCTGGGTTTTTACGGGGATCAGGTAATGACTGCTTAAGCGCTAACACCTCAGAGCGCTTCCATGGAACATGCACCCAAACACGCTGGAAATGCGCTGGCGCAGCGGCGATACCGGCACCGGCATCAGCTGCAACTGCTTCCTTCCATACCGGGGGAACTTCTCTCATGGGGTATTGTCGCGCTTTTACCTTTTTCCCCACAAGGACATCTTGTTCAAACAATGACTGTTGACAATCATCATTCCTGAAGGACAATACAACCGCAACTGCTTTATCTACCTCGCGGTCCACAATTATACCAGTTCCAAAATCAAACCTCACTCTACACAACTCCTGCGGGCTCGGATTTTTACCACTATCCTCCAATTCTTCACAGAGAATTTCGCACATTTTCTCAAACACATATCTCTGTTTTGGGGCATCCCATTGATGGAAAACGTTGACAACTGATTCCACATCATACAGTGAAGGGAAAACAATCCATCTATGCGCCATGCTATCTATTACCTTTTTCTCATCAGGGTTAGGCAATTGACTGCGCAATTGCTTACGCTGTAAACCAGGAGTCGTACCAGATGACTCAAAGAGAGGCGACATTAACGTAGTAACCACATTAGCTAAGCGCTGTCGCGCTGAAGGAAAGGCTGAGGCGAAAACAGGGGGAAAAACAGAGGGAAGAAAAGAGGATGTAGAAACAGGTACTGGAGTGGTGCAAAGAAGAGTGTCAGGGGAGGCAGCTGCTGAATTAGGCAAAGTCGCAGGAAGTGCGGGGGCAGTTGGAAGCACAACTGGCGGCCCTTGAGAGGGCTGCGCTACAGGGATAGGAGCCGGCTGCAAAGCAGCTGGCGGTTGCGGCAAGGCTTGCAGTATATTAACTGGAGGTGGCATATTCACAAGCTGGGGAGGCGCCGTGGCATTTTGAGCATACGGGGGTGGCGAACTCAACAAATGCGACATCAGGGGATCTTTCTCCTTTTCTTCTAACTCATTCTGCTTAGAGTGTGGTAAGGCTGGGTAACATTTGTCAATCCCTAACTTACGCTGCCTGTGTAATTGCTCATTCATCTGCTCCTCCTCATTGTCTTTGAATTGTACTGCTGCTTGCATTACTGTCATACCTCTCTCTCTTTTATTCTTTTTCGCTAGCTTAATTTCCTTCTGTTTGGCTTCCTTTCGCCATAAGCGGAAAGAGTCAAACATCGCCGGCCGGGCTTTCTTTTTGAACAATTTAATTTCCAAATTATCTAAAATATCGGTATCGAAACTACCATTTTGGGGCCATTTTAAAACACCGTCTTTCCTGGTGTAGTGGATCCATACTTCGTTATATGCAATGGGGCCTACGCCATGTTTTACATAGAGCTCATAAGTTGGAGTTCCAACCGGAGGAACCGGGCATGATTCCTCCAGCTGGAAATCTTTTCCACAACCCAAACAAAACAATCTACCAAATATTCCAGAACCAGGCATCTTCGCTCACTAGTCTAGATCCAAACGTCAAAGGATTATCGATTACGATAGTCTCGTGAATACACGAGTCCTCTGGCTTTGGCGTTTGCAAACTCCAAATTACCAATTCAAACGATCCCGAGGGATACCAAAACAAATGGGAGACGCTCCACTTATACTTAACTGAATATTGTTGATCGATGGCGTCACCAGAAGACTCTCTCGATTGTTTCGCTCTCTCAAACTCGTCAAGGGTCCAAAACAGGTCGATTAATCAGGGCAGCAGTCCTTCGTAGCCGTCGGGACGCTGAGAACCTCGCAGAAAAGACTTTCGGACCACGTCGACATGCAGGGGTCGATGAAGTGGCGGCCTTCCTCCGGAATTTCCACACGAAGCTCCCCACGAACCTCTGGCTTGGACTGGTACTGCTGAAATCGCCCCACGTTGGGCGCCAAACTGAAGTACTGGGTATTTTAGACCCAGCGGTGCAGGGGCACACACCCTATGACTTCTGGGTTCACCCTGTTCCAGACCTACAGAAACACAGAGTCTTCTGGGTGAAGTCAAAGAATCGTTTATTGGCTGCAGACCAATTACAGGTATCCTAGAAGTACAACAGCGTGTATGTTCTCAGGAGACTGCTGAAAATCATAGGAACGGACTTCATCTTAAATACGCTTTTTCCTGCCTCAAGCATACATTCCTAGGTTTATGATACGGCAATATACAAGTATACATTACAAACGAAAAAGCAAAGTCATGATGACCATCCCACATTCCAGTTCGGCCAGCCCACAATGATTTACACAGCAAGGTTCAGATCCCACATCGGATATCAATAGACCCCCCAATAAACATGAGCATCTCCTGTTTTGGGAAACAAGTCATAAAGCAGGAACAGTCAGGTGTGAAAGAGATTAGCCGGAGGCTCGTGTAGAATGAAAGGGTTTTATGACGGGTTAAGCCCTGATGCTAATCACAGGTGGATGTAGGAAGGGGAGCTCGTGAGACCAGTTTGACCCGGGGGAGCAGAGCCAGCTGCCCAGGTCACAGAGAAGTCAGAGGAGAAGCCCATGTACTGTGAGGCCCGTATTTGCTCCATTGTAGCCTATGTGAGGGCAATGACAAGATGGCCACCGCTTCCAAAATGGAACCCGCGTAGTGAAGCAGAATAACGTGTACACAGTGCATTCATAGCTAGAACGATATATAAAGCACTCGTACATACCGTATTAACCATTTGCGGTTTGCTAATACCGGGATAGACAGGGGTAGGGCCCTGTCCCCTACGCGGTCCCGAATATTAAAGTACGACAAGGGAGCGGTTGATGGTGTGGCAGAGCATGTGTGCGATGGTGTCGGCGGCTCTGTTGAAAATGTGGTGGGAGCAGGGGTCCATGGGGGCCCCGGAGTGGATTGACTTCATCGTCTTCAGTGTGTGTTTGGTGGTGAGGGCTGTCTAGTTGTCGATCACTGGCTTCAGGGTGTCGGGGGTGGTTGATGAGGGTTCAGTGTGTTGGTTGTCTTCGTCGAAGTTGTTGTAGATGCTCTTGATTTTGTGGTGAAAAAAGGTGCTGTGTTTGTCGCAGAGGTCTTGTGAGGGAGGGAGTGATGTCAGTGGACTCGCTGGTGGGTTTGGCGAACTCCTTGATGATGTTGACGCTTTCTTTGCTGTTGTGTGCATGAGTGGAGATTCTGTCTTCAATCGCCTTTTTCCTCATTTTTCTGATGAGTTGGTGGTGGCGTTGGTGGCGGCTCTGAAGTTGTTGTAGGCATCTGTGTATTTGGTGTTCCTCCAGGCCTTTTCGAGGTGGTGGAAAGTGCGTCTGGACTCTCAAAGTTCGGTGGTCAACCATCTGGCTTTCTTGGCGTGGGTGTTGTTGTTTTTCTTGAGGGGGGCTATGGTGTTGGCGCTGTCGGAGATCCATCTGTGCAGGGTTCGGGCTGCGGTGTTGGGGTCGTCATTTTCTGCAATGGTTGGAGTGGAGTTGCTGAGTGATGAGGTTAGCTGGTCGTCGGTGATTCTGGACCAGTTTCTTCATGGGAGGAGGTGTCTGTGGATGAAGGGTGTTCTGAGGATGAAGTGGACGCATTGATGGTCAGTCCATTGGAGTTTGGTGGTGTGGCTGAAAGTTGCCTGTTGTGAAGAGGGGGTCGAGAATGTGTCCACTGACTGCATGGGTTCGGTCTTGATCTGGCGGAGTCCAATGTTGTGGAGGTTGTCCAGGAGGGATGTGGTGCTGGGGTCCAGTTGGTTGTCGAGGTGGAAGTTGAGGTCTCCCAGTAGGGTGTAGTTGGTGGATGCAATGGCATGTGGGGAGATGATGTCTGTGATGGAGTTTGGCGAAAAGTCCACAGGGTCCAGGGGGTCGGTAGTTGAGGGTTCCTTGGAGGGTGGTGGTAGGGCTGGCCAGTATCTTGAAGTGAAGGTGTTCCATCAGGTCTGTGGGCTCGTCAGGGAGGTTGGATTTGTGGACGATGGCGATTCCTCCACCCGGGCGGGTGGGGCGGTCCTTCCTGGAGATCTTGTATCCTTGGGGAATGGCGATGGCGATGGCGATGTCCGGTCTCGAGGTGGTGTTGGTCCATGTTTCGTTGAAGAACGCTACGTCCGGGGGGGTGCTGTCGAAGAGGTCCCAGATTTCAGTGGCATGTTTGTGGAGGGATCGGACGTTGAGGAGGATGCATTGCAGGGTCTTCGGTTGGGTTGTGGTCTTGCGGGTGAGTTGCGCCGGGCCCTGGTCTTGGAGGTGCTGCAGGTGTGCCGGCAGCGGTGACAGCTGAAGGGTCTGTGGGTGTCGGCTGGTGATGCTAGCTTGCAGTTGTTGTTGCGTCCTGGGTTGAGAGCGTGGAGTGCCGCTGGATCATAGCGTTGGCGTTGAGGAGGTCCAGGGTTCCTGGCGCTGGTCGCGGTTGGGTCGCGGACGGTCGCCGACGGGCTTGCCTTTGGTGCGCCTTTGGCGCGCCAGCGGTGCGCCCGCTGCCTGCGTCCGCTGAGCAGATGTGCAGCGGCCGCCATTAAGTAGGGGTCGGGAGGGCTGGACAGCTGGGAGGCAGGAGCAGGGAGGGGAGCTGGATTGGGCCGGTTGCATTGGTCGTGCTGGGGGAGGGGCTGCGGGGGCAGCAGCGGCAGGGAAAAACGGGCAGAAAAGGAAAAAAGAGAGGAAAGAGTGAAAATGAGGCAGTGAAAGGTGCAAGAAAAGTGGAGGAAAGACACCGAAGGCGAGTGAGAGGGGAAGATTAAATCAGTGGAAACGGAGGAAAGACAGTGTGGGGGAGTGAAAGGGGGAGATTGAAATCAGTAAAAAACGAGTGAAAACGGAGGAAAAACACAGAGGGGGAGTGAAAGGGGGAGATTGAAATCAGTAAAAAAGGAGAGAAAACGAAGGAAAGACACAAAAGGATAGTAAAAGGGGGAGATTGAAATCAGTGAAAAACAAGTGAAAACGGAGAGAAAGAGCAGAGCGAGAGAAAGGAGGCAGGTCCACTGGACCACCAGGGATGAGGCGCAGGTAAAACCTGCGGGTGGAGGAGGGTCTCGAACACCAGCACTTGAGAGTGCAGGAGCTCGGGGGAAGGCCTCACTTGATGGTGGAGCTGCGAGGGGGGAGAGCAATTTCACTGACAATGAGGCAGTGAATTGATTGATTGATTGATTGATTGATAGCATCCTCACGCTCCTTCACTAGCTGCCAATCAAGAAACATATTCTCTCCAAATCCCTGAAAATTGATGATCATGTCATCAATGGCAACTAAATTGTGCTATACTGACAGAAACTTCATAACAGATGCTGTAGTAATTTCAGATGTCACCATGACTTCCGCTTTCTCGAAAGTGTGTCCATCAAGACCAACACACACTTGGAAGTGGAGCCACAGCTAATATGTCCCATATTATCCCAGGAAACATCTTCTCACACTTCTTTTGTAATCTCTCTTTTTACCATGAGAGATGCATTCCTCACAATCTTTAACAATCCTTTCCACTATCGGATCATCCCATGCCACCAGTACGTTGTTCTCAGTCTTTCCTTTGTTTTAGTCATGCCTTGGTGTCCTTCATGAGCCAAGCATACAAGACGCTGCTCTATACTATTGGGAGGGACCAATTTACAACCTCTCAGTACAGTACCATTGTTGACTGACAATTCCTTTGAAAGTTTGATGAATCCCATCAAAATGTCATCACAAGCCATTAACTGAAACAAAACTTTCTTTCACAGCCTTCAACTTCTTATTCTCATTTAACCCTTCCAGCACTCATTTTCTGACACGCAACTACCAGTCACAACACATACTTTAACATCATTCTCAACACACTAAGAACCATCATTTTCTCCTACACCTGGAACTTGAATGAATGAATGAAATAATTTTATAGAGCCCGCATTACCCGCGGGTGTGTTAGCGCAGAGCAGATCAAAAGCCGAAAAGAGGGGCAGTGGGCTGGGAGAAACCTGGGTGACTCTGCTCATTAAAGTGGAAATAGCCAGGTATTTAGCTGTTTTCTGAATAGCTGCAGTGACGGTTGTGAACAGAGAGCAAGGGGAAGAGAGTTCCATAACTTTCCCCCCTGATAGGCCTGCATTCTGCCGCCCCAGTTTACTCTTTTAATTCTTGGAACGATGACCATAAACGCAGAGCTAGATCTAAGATTTCTGCTTGGCGTGTACCACGAGAACCGTTCTTGGAAGTAAGATGGTCTGTCTTATGAAGAGCTTTATGCAGTAGGCACATTTCTTTAAAAGAGATCCTCTTCTCCACTGGCAACCAGTGAAGACCATGCAATAGATGAGAAACTGGTTTGAACTTGGGAATTTTCAGAAGTGTTCATGCTAAAGCGTTCTGTAGGGACTGCAATTTTTTTATCAGGTATTTGGAGGTTCCTAGATAAAGAGCATTACAGTAATCCATTTTGGATGTGATGAGGGCCATCATTACAGTCTTCTGTAAGTCAAACGGAATGAACGGGAGGATTTTTGGGAGAACCCCAACTTGAAAAAGCCCCCTGAGGTTACCGCATTATTTAGGCAGAGAAACACAATTTGGTGTCAAAAATGACTCCCAGGTTTCCTACCTTCTGCACTGGCTTGGAAGGTTGCCCAGCTCGAACGGCTACCAGGATGCATTCCAAAAGGAGGTCTCTTTCCCAGAAAGCAATACCTGAGTTTAGCTTCAGGCAATTGCTCCGTATCCAACTCGCGACTGCCGCCATTCATCTGCAAAAATTGCTTTCATCTTTCTCAGCCTGTAATGAGATGGATACCACTATCTGTGCATCGTTCGCGTAGGACAGTATAGTCAGACCAAATCTGTGGATGAGCTTTACCAGAGGGGTAACATACACGTTAAAAAGAGTGTGACCAAGTGCCGAGCCCTGCATCGCCCCACAGGGGAGTGAGAAGGGGCTGGACTTTGCGTCTCCCATCTCCACCCACTGTATTCTGTCTGCCAGAAATTACCTCAGCAGTGTTAGTGCAGAGTTCCTAAAGCCTAAGGCATGCAGATGCTTAATAAGTAGCGCATGATGGACGGCAGAGAGATCCAGTAGAATTAGTGCTGCTCTGCCACCTTTATCCACCCTCTCTCTTACTTCCTCTGCTGCAGCCACCAGAGCTGATTCCGTAAAATGGTTTGCTCTGAAACCATATTGAGCAGAATATAGCCATTGATGAGTGTCCAAACAAGTCAGAATTTCCTCCTTTATGGCCTTCTCTAGCAGCTTGGCAGGGAATGGAAGCCGGGAAATTGGCCTGTAGCTTTCCACAAGCTGAGGGTCCAGGGAGGGTTTCTTCACTAGGGGAAGAACTGAAGCTTTTTTCCAGATATTTGGGTAATGCCCAGAACTGAGGACCTCATTTAATAGATCTTTCAGTGGCCCCCCCACCATGCTAGCCACCTTGTTGATAATAAAAGGGGGACAAGGATCCAAGGGGGCACCTGAGTTGCTGGAACTCATGAGACTGATTGTTTTATACCATGAGAGAGGAGAGAACTTCACAAAGTAAGGAGGTACACAGGACCATGGGAAAGCACCAGGGTTCACAGCCCCACCCTGATGAAAAGGATGGGGCTTTTCTTGTTAATCTTGACATACAGTCTGCCGATTTACTCTCACTTCCAGGAATATATTTCACTACAAATTGAAAATCTTGCAAACCCGCAATCCATTTACAAATACGTTAAGAGACACAGTCCAAACCCTTCTTTCCAAAAATCTCTTGTAATGGTTTATGATCACATTGTACAACAAAATGCACACCCGATAAAAATTGCTTACATATCCTGAGAGCCCAAAATACATCTAGAGTCTCTTTCTTGATAGTGGAATACCGCGTTTCTGCTCCTCTTAGAGCACAGGAGGCAAAAGCTATTGTGACTTCCTCTCCATGTTGCATTTGCTTAAGGACACATCCCACACCCTTGTCACATGCAGCAGTAATGACACAGCATGGTTAGCCTGGCTGGAAACTTTTGAGTGATTGTGCTGACAACTAAGCACATTTAATACCATTAGAATAATTCTGACAAGATTCTGTCCATTCAAATTAAGTTCCTTTTTTGAGTAGCTCCCTGATACAACACAAATTTTTAGCAAAATCTGGCACGTAACTGGCATAAAATTCTGCCATATCTAAGAAAGATTGAACTTCTTCCTTCTTATTAGGCTGTGCCAAACGTGAGATAGCTGTCACTAACTCATCCTTAGGTTTTACACCATTTTCACTTGCTGGTTATGTGATTCTTAAAGCATATTTTATTTTATCATTTTGCCACTTTAGTTATCAGCAGGATTTAAAGTTTTCATGGCAGGATATGTGTTAATGTTGTGGATTAGGTATTTCTTTAATGTTTATTTTCTGAGCCAGTGGCTACGGTCAAGAATTTTGTTTAAACTACACAGCATGGGTGTCATCTGTGGGGTTGTTAATAGGGTGATTTATGGTCAGCTCACTCTATTCGTTTGTTTTATGGATGCTAGCTGAAGGGATCACACTGCTGGTCACGACGTTGAGACAGTGGAGTTGCAGGTTATATATTTGTAGCATTTATTGGGTTATACTTACAAAGGGATAGTGTCACCAGAACGTCACTATTAGCAACATTCTGGTGTCACTATGCCCTTTTCCATACAAAGCGGCGTTAAGCCACTTTCTGTGGCTTAACGCCACCTTGTAAATACAGCCCCGTTTCACTTAACATGAACGGGGCGTTCAATGAGTGTAGCTGTGGGTGTTCCACCGCAACATCCATTGCTTTTTGATGGTGCCACATATTTACAGGATGTGTAACTCTGAGGCAGCGCCCAAAACTAAAGCCATGCAATAACAGGCGTTAAAATGGTGCAACGAGGAGAAATACTTTTATTTCTCCTCGTTTTTGCTTTTTCTATTTGTGCTGCATTCTGCAAAACGCCATGAATGAGCTGCGCCTAATTTGGCGGTACAAAAGGGGGTGGTGATGGTCGGAGCATCAGAACCAATCAAACACTCACACCCAGTCAACAGATCTGGGTTTGATCCATCACTGTTCTTAAGCCCACTCTGCCACCCCAGTTCAGACATGACCATATGCAAATTAGTCTGACCCTGTGCCTCATGGGAACAGTCCAGCCCGAACTGCCAAGCCATGCGTTCCCTGGACCGGAAACAAGCTTCCTAGGACCGGTTTCTAGCATTTCAGCCGTCTTCAGCCAGGCTTGCTTGAATCCAGTGGCAAAGTGAGCAAGGGACTCACGTCTGAGCATACCCTGCCAACTTATGGCGAACAAAGCGGTACAAAAGGCAGCACTGCACTCCACCATTTCCAAAACGTGGGGATGTGCCATATTTACAACAATATGTGCACCCTTGTATTTTCCTTAGCGTTGGCACTAAAAAATTGCTGACTAGCGCCAGCGCAGCCACCCTTGCAACCTAGTGCAAGGCTTCCTGTGTTGCAGAGAATGATTGTTTATGTGCAGGAAGGGACACCTTCCTGCACATAAACAATCATTACATAATGCCGATTTGCTACTTTTATGTGTGCTGTATTCTGCATCACCCATAGAAGTAACAAATCACCATTAATTATAGTTTATTGCAGGAAGGGAGACCTTCCTGCATTGGCGCTAGTCAGCTATTCTTAGTGCAAACACAAGGGAAAACACAGGGGTGCACTGTATTGTTGTAAATATGGTGCATCCCTACGTTTTGGAAATTGTGGAGCACAGGGCTACCAAATTTGGCACAGCTCCACACTCCGCCATTTCCTCGTAAATATGCCCCGTTGTTTGGTGGAGGTCAGGGTGGCACATTTTGGATTTTTGCACAGGGTTTGCTATTAGCACGGGGTGTAATCAACTCACTGCATAATAACACACTCATTCAGTATAGAATATTTCTTTGTTCGTTTTTCTAAAAAAGTTTGGGTTTACATTCAGCACAAATTTGTGGCGATAATGGGTGGAGCATGATGTAGTGGTTTTTTTTGTATTCACTTTATGGAGGGTATGTTGCATATGTTTTAATGGTTTATTTAGGTTCATTTTTCATGAGATTATTCATGGTTACGGAAGGACTTCTTCTAGATTACAGTTACCCCTGACAAGGGCTTGTCTACCCGAAATGCACTGGGTGAATATGTGCATGGTTACTCAAGATAAAACATGCATTCTAACATGCTGCAGAAAAAAGCCTAGATGGGCATTTCTTCAGCATTTAAAGTTTGGAATAATGCTGCCTCTGTGTGAATTTAGTAATTACAGAAGAATATTGGAATGCATATGGATTAAAGTGGATTACTTTTGGACTATTGATTCTGTGATTCTTGCAATAGGTGCCTGTATGGCTGTCGCTGCTTGAGTCTGGTGTAAGATGATTCATCAGTTAGTTATGGTAGCTTTATTTGACCATACAAAATTGCTTTATGCAATAACTTGGTAATAGATCTGAACTTTCTGTCAAAAAAGCTATGCCTAAAAATCTATTAATTCCCTTAACTGAAGTGGCTGTGGGCCACTGAACAATTACTGACAAATTCTTTGCATACCTCGGAACTCTCCCAGGTGTAATTATATATTCAAATAACTCTACAGTAGTGGTTTGGGCAATGCATTCATCCTTTTTAGCCAAAATATGATGATCTTTCATCATTTCTAAAACTGCCTTAACACGTGGTCTGTGAGTTTCCAAGAAGTCTGAAAATATCAAAATATCCTCTAAATAGACTAGACAGAACACGTCCAAGAACTCTCCATATTTCATTTATAAAATGTTGAACCTGTGCAGGAGATCTGCAGAATGTGAAAGGATGACCTGGTATCAGAACAAGCTAAACTTCGTATGGAATGCTGTTTTCCATTCATCACCATCTCGAATTCTGACTAGGTAATAAGCTCCTCTGGGATTCAACCTTGTGAATATCTTTGGGTTTCAGATCTGATCTCACAGAACAAAGGAGTAAGAATTCTTTACCATCATTCTATTGAGGTCTCTATAATGTGTGCATATTATACTTCCCTATTTATCTCGCTCATCTATCTGTCCATTCATCAAATCAATGATCCATCCACCCATCCATCCAGCCTGCAACATATCTGGCATATTGCTTCAATATATTCTGAATAATCAAAACTAAAGTTAAATATTGTATCTGTTATTATGTAAAGCATATAGAGCAGCATAGTTGTTTGCAAGAGGCTGTATTTCCACAACCATTAATTACCAAAAAAGGAACTGCAATATATTAGGACATCCCATTTTTGGGCAGTCTGGCATGAGAAGAGGAAGACAAATGGGGAAAAGAAAGAAAGTGTGAGTGAAAGACAGAAAAGAAATGGAGATGAAAGAGGAAGAACAAAAGTATGAAGGGAAAATAATAAGTGCATGAGTGAGAGAAAGGGAGAGAAATAAAAGGCCAAACCCTAAAGTTATTTTACCCCACCCACTTTAAAGGGCTCCACTGTACATACGAAAATAAAAAGTGAACTATGTTCCTGTTCTCACTTCACATTTTTACAGCCCAACACCTCTTCATTTGCGCCACTCCACCTGTACTATTGCTGTAAAAAAACATAAAGACCAATCCCAGAAACAGAACATGTAAGCCAGTTTTAATCATTCCTTTGTCAGTGATGATAAAGAAAATATATATGGGATTATGAGTTGGGTGGAGTGGTAATTGCAGTTATTCCGCTCTGGCCAATCCCCAATGGCCTAGTGTTCACACACCCTGAGCTACCAGTCCCATTTATACAGAGGTATTTCCCTTCCCGGTAAAATTACAAGGTTACTGCAGGCAAACTGAAAGCAAGTGGAATTTGTGTACGGAAAGGCGCCTGGTGTTGTGGCCCTGCAAGCAATCAAGGGAACACGAGCACTACAGACCGCTACATGTTAGTCCCCGCTCTGGCCCAAAAACTCAGAATTGTGTGGTGCAAGGGAGGAATTGCAAGTTGGAAACAGTCATTTCGGGGCCAGTAATCCCAGCCCCCTGCACCATGCTGCTTCTACTTGGCTCCTTTGTGTTCACCTTTCATTTGATAGGTTTGTTTTGCATCATCGCATGACAGTGCCTAATATGTAAAGTATTAAGTGCCAGGGCTCAGACCAGGAGGCCACTGCAGCTTGCACCACCCATCGCCCTTGTCATTGCTGCCAAAACAACTACTATCCATCCCTCTCGCATGTAAATGAGACAGTTGATATTATTCCAGTTCCCCAAAGCTAAAGGAATGGCTGGGGAGGCAGGTATGAGCAATTTTAATGTATATTGCAGTCCTAATTTACCGTTGTTCTGCTCATCTCTAAATTAGATAAGCAGTGCCACCATGTGGTGGACTGTTCTAAGTCTGGTGTTGACAATTAGATGCCGGTGCCGAGCACCGGAAATCAATTAAGTACCGGTGCTGAGCACCGGAAAGCACCGGCCCAAATTAAGCATTCACATCCTCACAAACATTGAGACCCAATTGTTAATAGCTGCATATGTTCAAGTGTCAGTGAAGTAAGTGCATCAGGTGCAAACAACATTAAATTGTAGACTTTATAAAACTAACAGATTAAGGACCGAGAAGATAGGCGAAAATCAAAGGAAGGAAGATAGAATATAAGGAATAGTGGCATATGTCCGAATCGAAATGTTATTTATATTTTTGAGGTATCTCAACTGTAGGTCTGAAATGTTCAGACTGGGTAACTTAATACCGGGCACTGTGCCTAACAGATTAAAGTTAATATTTTGGGGTAGGTGTATTTTCAAAATATCTTTGATATATCTAAAAATTTGGTTTGAGAATTAATTTTTTAATAGTGAGCAATTAAAGAACACGTGAGCCTCGGACTTTATTTTTAATTAGAATATCAGAATACATGCTGCTCCTTAACCTATAGTTCATAAATACTGGTAGGTGTCGATAGTTCTCAATGAATTACCATAAACTAGGGGGAAGAGCGGGGGTAATTGTATTTAAAATTATCATAAAAATCATTTTTCACTGCAACCACGTGGTGGCGGTGTTTCCTCATAAACGGAGAGACTGGCTACATATTTCCTGTTCGTTTTTATTAAACTAATTAAATGAATAAAATTCAATATACAGCGAGGCAACTCGTAGGGAGCGCGGGACACATATTGTCTTTATTATCTGTGTGCTTTAAGACATTTGATTAAGAGTCAAATGTCAATTGCTCCTCTTTTTAATCTGGGTGTACTGAAAGTTCGGTTTAAAAAATATTAGGAGTATGAAATTAATTTCACGAGCCCGGATATTTTATTAAATCGCTTCCTCACTTCTGTGTTACCATGTATCATGGCTTGGCTGTGTCAATGATGAACTAAGAACTGAGTTGAATCTCACTTGAAAGGCAGTGAAAAAAGGCAATTTATATGCTGTTTGTCTCTAAAGGAAGAGGGCAGTGTAGATGTGCCGTACCTTGTGGAATGCGCGCGATGGCGCAGTTAGGACAGGAACACAGTTACACTGGTGCAGAGCTTGAAATGAAAAAATAGAAGTGCAGGTACTCTCTGCCACAGTACCTGCTTGTTTCTGAGAAGTGCCGGTACTCTCCAATTAAAAGTATTACCTCTCTCTTGAGAAGTGCAGGTACTCTCTCCCTCAAAATAAAAAAGTGGCGGTACTCAGTACTGGACAGTACTGGCCCATTTAAAGCACAGCGACATGATGCAGGGTGCGTGTTGCGCGTGCCGTGTGTCTGTGACAAGCTACAGACAAGCTACGTTCGCTCCCAGACTTAGCCAACAGTTTGTAACACACTTTAGAAAATTTTAATAACAGTGTAATCTGAAGTCTTTTGGGAAGTGCCTGTAATGTCCTGCAAGACACCTCACACAGCAGTCCCTCCTGTGGGGTCGTGCTGACACCTAACTCTCTCCCACCCAAAGCAGGATGCACCAGTCAGTTTCCCTGGGAATAAAAGGGACCGGGCGCAGGTGCCCTGGGACAGTTTTACCCACCATAGGATGTTGGCGTCGTAAATCACCTAGCATGTGGGCCTAGGGCCAACAATTTTACAGTGCCATCCTGACCCTAGTAGACATAGTCTCTGGGATGTTGGAACCATAAAGCAGTGAGCCTCACACTGTGGAGCGTGTAACGGTCTAGTTGTTGGATCCAAGGGACCTATAGCCCGGAAGGGCAACCACACATTGTAACACTCTCTGGCCAGGCGTGGCCAGAGAGCTTAAATAAACGGGCGGAGGTCGCACGGGACTTCCGGCCCAACTAGTAATTGTGGTGTGCGTGTCTTAGTTATTGTGTGGCCCAGCATTGCCCCACCCTTACCGCAAGGCCATCTTTACACTGGTGACGAGGGTGGGATCCATCTGTGCCTGATCACCGCGGTGCATCTGTCGTGTGCCCCGGTACCAGCTGTAACCCTTCGCGGCGTTTCCTCGTTGTGCTGCGTCTCCGGGAGCCGGCGCGCTCTTGCCGAAGCCTCCGGCCGCCAGTGATCAGCGGAAGTCAATTACCACGTTGGTCGCGTGTGCCCGCGAAGCCTCCAGGGGTGTCATCCTGCCGGCCTTCGCCTCCATCAGCCTGTCAACGTGAGTCTGTGCCTCTCACCGCCTCATCACTCGCGCTTATGTGAACAGTGCTTCCCTGTCTGCCAAGTCCTCTGTTTGCTCCGTCACGGAGCCGAGCTGCGCCACCTGCTGGTGGAAGGGCGATACAGCACGCTCTCAACGCTGCAGCTGCAGTGTTTTGAGCCTTTGGCCCCACAGTCACCTAGTTGCCTCTCACTGGTGGGCACACGCATCTGGCTTCATTTTGTGGGAGGAGTCAACAGCAGGCTAGAAGAGCAGGTCCCATTACCCCAACATTCTGGGAGATAAGACTTCTGGTGGCAAGGCATATCCAGCCAGTTTTCCTTGCTCATTTAGCCTTGACAGCAAGTACCACGTTGCTGACGTCCCCTGTAAAACCACCATGTCAAACCCAGGTACCGCAGCCGCAGCCCAACAGAACGCAGTCCCAGCTCAACAAGTGGTGCAGCCCATGTCACAGCACTCCCAGATCGCAGCGCTGCCTCCGTTCAGCGAACTAATCGACCCTGCCATGGCGTCACCCAGATGAATGGTGTAGATCGACAGACTCAACAATTACTTCACCGCGTCTCGCGAGATGGACGGCGAAGTCAAGAGGTCGCTACTGCTCCATTTTGGTGGGGAGGAAATATACAAACTGTTTGCCCACCTCCCGAACACAGGCCCTCCCACTGATTACGACGCAGCCGTCAGGGCGCTAAATGCCCCCTTCGACCCGCAACTCAACCCCGACTACGAGCGTTTCAAGCTCCGTCAGGCGCATCAGAGGGAAGGCGAAACAATGGACGCGTTCCACGCTCGCCTGCGGGAACTGGCCAGTACATGCACGGATGATGACCAGAATAAAGAGGTGAGAGCCCAAGCAATCCAAGGGTGCCGCAACAAACATCTTCAGACCCTCATACGGTGACAGCCAGGAATCACCCTAGAAGATATCCTTATCCTAGCAAGATCGCACGAACTGTCCGATGCTAGAGCAACAGTCATGGATGCAGCACTTGCCCAACAGGCAGAAAAACCTGTAACAATCAAAACGGAGAGAGCATATGCTTTACGGACATCATCCAAAGGCACCCGAGGGCGATGGTCATCCAAAAGCTCGCGAGGGCCATGCTGTGGCTACTGTGGGAATGAGGAACACCCACCTGAGGAATGCCCCGCACAAAGTAAGAAATGCTCCAAATGCGGCATCCCCAATCACTATGCAAGGGTTTGTCAGGGAGGAGCCTGAAGCAGAGGAGCGCGTGGAAGACAACCACCATCCAAAGTGGTGCGACAATTGTCGCTTGATGAAGGGGAGAACTCCAAAGCGATGAAAGCAACAGCCAATCGGAAGCAATATCTAGAAGATTCATCCACTGATGACGAGGCGGAAGCGTACCTGATATAATTCGCAAGTGATCTCAAGAGAAGACGGAGGCCTCAGCCGACGTGTGCCATTGAGATTGCAGGAACACCAGTGACGGCACTCATTGACACAGAAGCGTCAGTAAACGCCATGGGCTTCCAACAGTACAAACAATTGAAGCCAAGACCAGCACTAACCCCGTCAAACGTGAAGATCCTAACGTACGGAAGCCAGAAGCCGTTACCTCTAAAAGGAAAGTTGAAGGTACAGGTCAAGTCCGACACCCACGAAGTCACCACGACGTTCCACGTCATAGACCGAGAGGCAGAAATCCTAGTAAGCAGCCACACGGCCGAAGATTTAGGGCTGGTAGCATGTGCCAACACAGTCAAGACACTGCGAAATGATGACATCATGGAGCTGTTCCCACAACTCTTTAAAGGCCTTGGGTGCATGAAGAGGCCTCCGGTGAAATTACATATTGACAAACCTGTGAAACCAATTGCCTTACGACACCGTCGGATACCATTTCATCTCCGGACGCTCGTCGAGCAAGAGCTGCTGAGTCTAGAGCAGCAAGGAGTAATCGAAAAAGTCACCGGACCAACGCCATGGGTGTCGCCGATGGGCATTGCTGAGAAACCAAAGCAGCCCGGAAAGATCCCCCTCTGCATCGACATGCACATGCCGAATCAAGCAATCAAGCGTGAACGCCATCTCACCCCAATGGTCGATGATATCCTAGCTGATCTCAACGGCTCCAGGTGGTTTTCAAAACTCGACCTCAATGCTGGGTATCACCAGCTGAAGCTGGCGGAAGAAAGTAGGCACATCACAACTTTCTCAACTCATCTAGGACTACGACGCTATAAGAGGTTGAACTTTGGTATTCATTCGGCAGCGGAGATATTCCAAAATGCGGTCAGAGAAATGTTATCAGGGCTTCAAGGGGTCCTCAACGTCAGTGATGACATTCTCATACACTCAGCAACACTCAAGGAACATCACCGTCGTCTCCAAGCCACCCTACGATGCCTAGTCGACCATGGAGTGACACTCCACCGGGACAAATGTCAATTCTTTAAACAATCTATTGAATTCTTTGGCTACGTATTCAGTCAAGACGGCGTGCAAGTAGACCCCAAGAAATCACAAGCTATTCAGCAAGCACCGTCTCCTACCACAGTATCTGAAGTTCAGAGTTTTATGGGTATGGCCACATACTGTGGTTGATTCATACCCAACCTCGCAGTAATAGCCGAACCTCTAAGAGCCCTTACCAAGAAAAGTGTTATTATTATTATTATTAAAAGGCTCTTCTATAGCGCATGGCTACTCGGGAGCATCCCAGCGCTTAAGACTAACCAAGCAGAGAAGGATTGGGAATCTAGAGCTATTTTAACTAGTTGTTTGGAAACAGAAGAGTTTTTAACTTTTTTCAAAAGACAGGGAGGTTAGGCTCTTGGCGGAGAGGTGGGGGAAGAGCATTCCACAGCCCAGACGCGTTGTGCGAGAACAGGCGACCTCCTGTGCGGGATCTGCTGATCCTAGGAACTGTCAGCAGATTTTGTTGGTTCGAGCGAAGATTCCTGGTAGGATTGTAAGGTCTGATCATATCATCTAGAATGGGGGGGCCACTCCCATAGAGTGTTTTATGGACCGTGCAGAGGGTCTTAAAATAGATTCGCTCCTTTATGGGGAGCCAATGCAAGGTGCAAAGTGCGGGCCTGGCTGAGGTACGATGGCTGGTGCCCGTGAGTAGCCGTGCTGCGGAATTCTGGACAACCTGAAGTTGTCGTATAACCGACACGGGGGCTCCAAGATAGAGCGCATTCCCATAATCCAACCTGGATAGAACAAGGGACCGGACAATGGTTTCCTTTGCTGCCTCCGGTAACTGAGGAAGGATTTTCCGGATTGTTTTCAGCAGTCCGAAGCAAGTGGCTACTGTTTTCCTTGCCTGGATCTTAAATGACAACTCGGCATCCAACCAAAAGCCGAGACTCTTTATCTCGGTCTTTGGAGTGGGTCCTGGACCCATACAGGAGGGCCAATGTATCGAGTTGTCAAATGTGGCTCGTTTTCCTAGAAGCATCAGCTCCGTTTTACCTCCATTCAGTTTCAGATGGGACAGGTCCATCCAGTTTGCTACTGCCTCCAGGCAATGACAGAGCCTGGAGGGGGAGGATTCCAACTGATTAAGAGAAACAACTAGCTGGGTGTCGTCAGCATAGCTTACCAGTTGGATCCCAAAAGGGGCAACTACTTCTGCCAGGGGCGCCATATAAACATTAAACAGTGTGGGGCTAAGGGAGGAGCCCTGTGGCACCCCACACTGTAATGGCATTGCTGGAGAGCAGCTATTTTCTGTAAAGACCTTAAAGGATCTGTCACCAAGAAAGGACTCCAACCACATGAGTGCCCTGTCTTTGACGCCCAGTTTTTTAAGACGAGACAGGAGGACACGGTGGTTCACCGTGTCGAAGGCGGCACTGAGGTCCAGGAGGATAATGGCCGCGCTGCCACCTGCGTCCAGAATCCTCCTGGAGTCCTCTACCACCCTCAGCAGTGCCGTCTCCGTGCCCTGTCCTTTCCGAAACCCAGTTTGAGTTGGGTGGAGCAGGTTATGGGTCTCCAGAAAGGATGCTAGTTGTTTATTTACCCATTTCTCTGCGAGTTTACTGATGCCGGGGAGCAGGGAAATGGGACGATAATTGGAGAAGTCCTGGGGGTCGAGATGAGGCTTTTTTAACAGGGCCTTAACCATTGCCAGTTTCCAGTCTTGGGGTACCCTTCCTAATTCCAGTGAGGTGTTAACTAGATGGATAATGTATGTACAGATGTTGGATAGGGCTAACTTTAAAATATTCATAGGGGCAGGATCTAGCGGGGAGCCGCTTTTTACAGAGTTGAAAAGCGTGGGCAACAATTCAGTACTGAGGGGGGAAAAGGAAGGGAGGCAAGGCAGAGTAATATCTGTATCATCTGGCAAAGGGAGGATAGGTTCTTCAGGAGGTAGAGGGGGGAGGGACAGGAGGATCTTTTGGATTTTTTCAGCAAAGAAATTCGCCAGATTGATGCAGTGAGCATCAGCCTCCTCCGTGCAGAGTAGTGAGGATGGCGGGTCGGGGGCTTTTAACAGGGATTTAGCTATCTTGAACATCTCTCTTGGGGCATTGGCTGAGATCTCTATTTTTTCTGCATAAAAGATGGATTTGGCCACGTTAAGAGCAAATTTATATTTTTTTAGAGAGAGTTTGTATTTAGTTTTTTTCTCTTCCACAAAGTGTTTTCTCCACTGTCTCTCTAACCGTTTACATTCTTGTTTTAGGAGCCTTAGCTCAGAAGTGAACCAAGGTTGTTTAGTGGAGGCTTTCTTTTTGGAGATGTTTGTTTTAGGGAGCACCCTATCCAATGATGATTCAATCCATTGGTTAAAGTCCACATTAGCCCTGTCAATGTCCTGATTAACCTGAGGCTCGCTTATATTCAGTGCCTCTGCCCATTCGTTCATTTTTAATTTCGTCCACCGCCTACTCAGAGTTTTTCTGGACGGTTCTGTTGGACCGGGTGTGGGCGTATTCCATATGAAGGGGATGACCATATGATCTGTCCAGGGGGTGGGATAAGGCTCAGCTGATGTTAAGTCCACAATATTGGAAAATATGGGGTCTAAAAGGTTCCCTTTAGAGTGGGTAGGGTGTGAGGCTATCAAATTCAGTTCACATGCCGCAAGATCTTTAGTTAATTCTGTGGCAGTGGTATCTGAGGGATTATTGAAATGAAGATTCAGGTCTCCTAGTACTATAAAATTTGAGACCCTGCTAGCTAACGCTATGGTTGATTCAATGGTTCCTTTCGGAAATTGTCCAATAGCGCCAGGGGGACGGTAGATCAGAAGTCCAGAAAATGACACTTCTGGGGATAAAGTGATGGCAAATTGTGCGCTTTCACAGTCAGGAATGGAGCTGTCGATCATACGACAAATTAAGTGCTCCCTGTATATTATGGCTATCCCTCCTCCAACTTTGAGTTGTCTGTCCCTACGTTGGATCAGATATCCAGGAGGAAGGGCCTGAACAATATCTGGACCGGACGTGGATCCCAACCACGTTTCAGTTAAAAAAAGAATGTCAAGTCCGAGATCTTGGATTAACAAGAAGATTTCAGTGGCATGTTTGGGTAATGAGCGGCAATTGACCAAGGCCATTTTCAGGATGCCTTCTGGATTAGTAGTGTTAATATCCGCTTCCGAGGTTCTAAACGGGCAGTGTTGACAGAAGGGACGATCCGTCGCAAGATTTATAGAATGAGTGCAAGGGGGCCGCGAGACACTCCTCAATGCAAGGAGAGCCAGGCGGGAGTAAGTCTGTGAGCAGTTGGGAGATTGGTCAGAGGTTCTGGTCCCTGAGCCCGACCGAGCGCGAACGGGCGCAAACGGGCTTACCTCTGGCGAACCTCCGGCGCGTCCGCTGTCCGCGTCCGCTGCGCGGAGGCATGGCTGACCGTTTATGTAGAGCGACTAGAGCGCTCGTCCAATAGCGCCCAACCTAAGATGGCCGCCAACTACAGCAACCCGGGACCCGGTGAACTAAGCCTCGAGGACGGCCAAGCCCCACCTGGGAAGCGGGGAAGAGTAATGAGGTGCTAGTGTGTCCTGGGCATTAATATCAGCCCCTAAAATGTGCAAAAAGTAGCTCGAAGGGGAGGGGACGGACACAAAGGGAAATTCAATCAAACAATTCCAATGAGCAGTTTAAAAGTTTTTAAAAGCGTTTTAAGCGAGCGACCGCTCAGGAGCAGCCTTAGGGGTCTGTGCAAGGTAATCTTGCACAGTGGAAGTGGGGACAACAGGAGGATGAAGCGTTCCAGAAAGTAAAGTCAACTCTATTAAGCAAAACCACTATGGCTTACTTCGACACTGCGCGACGGACGGAAGTTATAGTGGACGCCAGCCCCATAGGAGCGCTCCTAGCCCAGGAGACAGAACCCGGAAAGTGGGCACCACTAGCGTTTGCAAGCAAATCGCTCACACCAACTGAAGCTTGCTACTCCCAAATCGAACGGGAAGCACTCGCCATCAAGTGGGCTTGTAACCACTTTCATCTCTACATTAGCGGACACCCTTTCAAAATGGTAACCAACCACCAGCCACTGCTCCCTCTGTTCAGAGGCACCGCTCTGCACCCGCCCCCCAGGATCGAAAGGTGAGCGATCCAACTACAGCATTACCAAATGGAGATAGAGTACCGACCCGGAGCCAAAAATCCGGCTGATTTTCTGTCGCGACACCCACTAGCGGAGTGCGCAGAAGAAAATGAACAAGAACAATGTACCGAAGAATACGTGCGCATGTTATCACAATGGGCCTGTCCACGAGCCCTCACTGTAAAGGAGATCAAAGCAGAAACTGACAAAGACGCAGTGCTACAGACAGTGCTGGAAGCTCTACGCGGGGGATCGTGGGAAGGATTTCTTCAGGGCATCACAGGATGGAACGAAGAAGACCGAACCCGGCTGGGGAAAATGTGGAGAGTCCATGACGAACTAAGCGCTGCTGACAATAACATGGTGCTACGAGGGTCAAGGATTGTCATCCCTATAGGCCTCCAAGAACGAGCGACAGTTCTGGCACATGAAGGCCATCAAGGAACCGTGAGGATGAAGTCGCGTATGAGGGAAAAAGTATGGTTCCCTGGTCTAGAAGCGGCAGTGGACACCATTGTTAGAAACTGCCGGGCCTGTCAACTCACCAGCGGCCCTGAAGCACCAGCGCCTGTGATAACAGAGGATCCCGCACCCTCTCCGTGATCATGGGTGAGTCTAGACTTCGGGAGCTTCCCTGACGGAAGAATGACTGCTGTATTAGTAGACAATCAATCAATCAATCAAGGTACTTGTAAAGCGCGCTACACACCCGTGAGGGTCTCAAGGCGCTATGGGGGGGGGGTGCTGCTACTGCTCGAAGGTCTTGGGTCTGCCCTAGGTGGGTCGGCATGGTGTTCCAGATCTTGGCGGCGAGGTAAGAGAAGGATCTGCCGCCGGAGGTCTTTCATTTGATGCGGGGGACCATGGCGAGGGTGGGTGGGGGTGTAGAAGTTGAGTCTGCTGTTCAGGTAGGCTGGTCCGGCGTTGTGGAGTGCTTTGTGTGCGTGGGTGAGGAGCTTGAAGGGGATCCTCTTGTCAATGGGGAGCCAGTGCAGGTCTCTCAGGCGGGGGGTGATGTGGCTGTGGCGGGGCACGTTGAGGATCAGTCGGGCGGAGGCGCTTTGGATGCGTTGTAGTCGACGCATGTGTTTGGCTGGGATTCCTGCGTAGAGTGCGTTGCCGTAGTCTAGCCTGCTGCTGACGAGGGCCTGCGTCACTGCTCTTCTTGTTTCGGTCGGGATCCACTTGTAGATCCTGCGGAGCATGCAGAGGGTGTTGTAGCAGGAGGAGGAGACAGCATTGACCTGCTTCGCCATGGAGAGGGAGGAGTCGAGGACGAATCCTAGGTTGCGTGTGTGGTCGGTGGGTGTCGGCGCTGTCCCCAGCGTGGTCGTCCACCACGAGTCGTCCCAGGCTGAGGGGGTGGGTCCGAGGATGAGGACCTCCGTTTTGTCCGAGTTCAGTTTCAGACAGTTACCACAAAGTACCCTCTCGTGGAAGTCATACCGTCCACGTCCTTCAACTATTTACAGCCTGTACTGGAGAAAGCGTTCGCCTTGTTTGGCCTGCCTCAGTTAGTCAAGACCGACAACGGACCACAGTTCCAAGGAGGAGAGTTCCTGGCACTGCTATTACATCTGGGAGTCAAAGATCATCACATCACCCCGCAATGGCCGCAAGCAAATGGTGAAGCAGAACGCTTCATGCGAACACTCAACAAAATAATTTGAATAGCAGTAGCAGAACAGTCGGACCCTGAAGTGGCCCTTCACCGGTTTCTAAGGGAATACCGAAGTACCCCACACTGCACCACACAATGGTCGCCGTGGGCGCTGATGCTGGCTGGGCACCGGCGAGACACTATTCTGGTGGCAGATGGCTGGGTGCCAGAACCATACAATCCAGGGGAGGCACAAAGCCGACGGACTGTGACCAACGACAAAGCTAGCTGCTAAAGAAGAGCACAATCCTGAGTCATAGCACCAGGGTGCACTGTCCTAGTGCGTCACCGTCGCAACGGAGGAAATTTCCGCACACTGTATGAGCCAGGACTGTGGACAGTACTGAACATCAACGGGACTGCCGTCACTGCTACGAAAGGATGGGAGACCATCACCCGGAACATATCCTGGTTCAAGAAGGTACAGCCAGACAATGTGGAGCCGCAGCATCCCAGTGGCCTCGGTGATGAGTACCCCACCAATGGCAGATCGCCGTTACGTACAGAAGGTATTTCGAGCAGACACCACGAACCTGTCACTCCATCCGCAGAATGTGGACAAGACAACACCAGGGAAGCCGCATCAGCAGCCAGCTCAGAGATAAGTCAACGTGACATGCAACACCGATACAACCTGAAACCCAATCCCAGACCGAGTCAGAGACTGGCAGATTTCGCATGTTGACATTCTGGAAGAACACTAACTTGGGATGGGTTGTAACGGTCTAGTCGTTGGATCCAAGGGACTTATAGCCCGGAAGGGCAACCACACATTGTAACACTCCCTGGCCAGGCGTGGCCAGAGAGCTTAAATAAACGGGCAGAGGTCGCACGGGACTTCCGGCCCAACTAGTAATTGTGGTGTGCGTGTCTTAGTTATTGTTTGGCCCAACGTTGCCTTTACCCCTCACTTACCGCAAGGCCATCTTTACAGAGCGCACCCGGGTGGGGTTCATCTCAAGGGGGGTGCCAGTCCATGTCACCCCAGTGACAAGCAAAAGCCCCAGAAAGCACTCACTAGTGGTTTTTATTAGTGCATTTTGTAACATGTTTCTTTCATTGTGCATTTTTGGCCTTATTTTTAAAGGCAGGTAAGTTTTTCCTGAGAATGGCTTGGACTCAAGTAAGGAAGAGCAGGAACAGCTTCGGAAATTCATTGGGTAGCGAAGACCTGCCGACGATCCCTGTGCACCTGCCCCCTCACTTTGATTTAGAGGTGGCACATAGCCTGTAGATGTTTTACAATGTAATGCATACTGTTGACTGTTTCGGTTTCATTAGCCAACATATGGTCGGTGCAGCGGCGGCCGGCACAGGTAGGCACAGAGGAGCGGTGAGGCCACGTGGGAGTGGGGGAAGTCGACAGATGACGGAATAGGTCTAATTAAATAAATAAATAATACCTATTCCATCATCTATCGACTCCCCCCTTGCCACGCCCTGCCAAGTCCCACCACGTTTACCTGTGCCGGCCGTGGCAGAGTGGGTGGTATTTTTTTTGTTATGAAACATTTAACCATTTGCAACCATCACAGGAGGTCGCCCTAAATGACACTGAAGACCAAGTTTTGGAGAGTCATTTCAGGCCCCAGGCAGATTTTCTCCTCACTGGCGGAGGCCGTAGGGTTAGAAATAATACTTTTCACCTCTGCCTCGTGTTGGAGGGCAGCATACAGACTTGTTTCCCAGGTGAGCATCTGTCTTTTAAAGGTGGCCACTCCTGGGTCCTACAGTTGGCTTCATTACTATCTGCTTTGTTGTACTTTTAAGCAGACAATAGGGCTACCTCCGTTACCAGGGAGAAATACTGGTGATATTTTCAGGTTTAAAAATTCTGCAAAGGCCTGAACAGGATAATTAAATAGAACTTTACATATATTCATCTGTATACATTTTTACCATGTTTTTTTAGTCTTAGTTTACTTTTATTAACAGTCAGGTGTAAATAAGAAAGCTCCAGAACGCATTGTAAAGTGAATTTTACTTATAATTACTGTTGAGAGTATCTACACGTAAGGGGAAAAAGTACTGGTGTCTGGCAGTTCAGCTAATTTTTTTATTGGCCGGGTCATTAAGGGGTAGTAGATTAGTAAACTTCCATTGCAAATGTTTTTTATCAATTTCTAGAATTTTTTAATGCTTCTCATTGCTTAAAAGTGTGCAATTTCTGACAATGCACTTCATTGCTTGGTTTTGGTCTTACTCTAAGTGTCGTACATTTGGTCATTGAATGTCACTCCTAAGCACCCTGAAACTATGGAAATGTGACACATAAGCATTCCGAAAACTTGGCAACTGGTCTGGGTGGAAATTTACAGAGCTTTCAGGATAGGACGTTGTAAGTATAGGTCAGGATGGTGGTTTGCAGAGAAGATCTGAATGGGGCTTTGGTAAGAACTGTATTAGGCTTTTGCCCAGTGGAATTCCCAATATGCTGCTGATTTAGTTAGCCTTCTTACCCTTGTCTCGTTTTGCCCTTTCGTATGTTTGAGAGGGGGTGCGACCACCAAATATTTTGCTCAGGGGTGGGGGGGCTTGACAGAACAGAGTTTGAAGACCACTGCCGTATAGGGTAGGGTATAGGGTAGGGTTCGTTCTCAGGTGGTAGTGGCCAGCTTTGTCGCCTCAGGGACATGCTGTCCTACAAAAGTGGTTCTGCATCTGCGTGGAGTTGAACTAAGCTTTTGAGCCTGTTTTGGGTGCTCACTTCTAGTGATCTCTCTTCTGTCAGGTCTGTGTTGGTGGTATCCCATAGTTCTACATTGTCATCAGGGATGATGTCTAGGACTATTTATCTGGTTGCCAAGTCAGCTTGCTGCTTTATAAAGAAGACAATGTTTCAGATCACAAGTCCATTTTCGGCTGTGGTAGTAGTGTCCTTCTTGTCAATTATACTCCATGATTATTGCTGAAATTGTAGACAGAACCTTCCACCTACTAAACAATTTTGCATACTCGGTCACCTAGTTGGATAATGGAGTGCAATGCTCGGCGTTTTAAGCTGATGGTGTCACTATTTTTTTACCGTCACTGTTGCCCTTCCAGGGGGTCTAGAGGTAAGGGAGACCACATAGTGATATGCCGAATGACGTCTCTGACAGCTCTCCCGAACCTAACCGTATCATGGGGCCTTTTTGTGGTGCAATGGGGTGTTCATTGACAAGGTCATAGGAACTAGTGCAAGGCTAGCTCATCGTTACAATTCTGCTCATGGCAGATATGGATTATTTTTTTTAAGGATACTCTCAAGTCGCTCGACTTCCCCATTGTGATCTCCTTTTGAACAATTCCTAAGGACTGCAGATAGGCTCTGAAATTTGCTCCTTGAAATGGTGTCCCATTGTCTGTTTTGTGTGCCTTGGGTATGCAAGAGATGCAGTCATTTTTCTCTGACTTTGGAAGCACATGTTCAATACTTATGGACCAAAATATCTCAATAATTAGGAACTTGGAGTAAGCGCCTGAAAGAACTTGTATGTACCTTCCATCATGGTCTGAGTGAAAATCAACACTTCTGTCTTTCCTTGGGCCACCACTCAGATCTTCTGTGATTATTGACACTAGCCTGTTAGTAAGGTCAGTTGTCTAACACCAGTGGCATTCTGACACCCCTGAGTTAATCAAGGTATCCATTCTTGGGAACCATACTCTGTCTCATAGGCAGACATTTGTTTTGGATGCCCCTTGGTGGCCTTGGTGAGCCAAGAGAATCACCTGCAGCTGGGGAATGACTATTCTGTGGCTCTGATGAAGAATTCTACATCTTGTCATGTTGAGTTCATTTCTTATAGTTCATAAGACCATCAGGTCCCCCTGGTAGTCACACTCTTTTCTGTTGATGTCTCGTAAGAACGCCGTTCACTGGTTGAATTCATTTTCTCGGATTGCCTCTTGGAGGCAGGGATCTGTTTTTATTGTTGAAGCAATGTCACCTAGGAGGAGCTCAGGGGCACAAGATGGTCACTATCCATTCAACACAGGCATCCGTACACTCAACTGGGAGTAAGTGGTCAAGGGTGGCGAGACAAATAGAATGAAGGATTGTTGCATCCTGGTTTGTAACAGATTGTGAACTGGTAATTGTTTAGCTGGAGGACTTATTTCTCGATCCTGGGTGATGAATGAGGGGACTTCCTTGTTAAAAGCTGCAAGAGTGACTTGTGGTCAGTAATCACTTGGAAATGATGTCCATAGAAATAGAGATAGAGATGGAAATGATACAGCCCCACCGTATGTCCAGGGTCTCTTTCTCAATCTGTGAGTAGTGCTTTTCAGGGCCAATTAGCCCTCTGCTTGCACAGTAACCGGCCTCCACTCACTCATCTCAATCCATTGCATGAGAACAGCCCTAAGGCCAATAAGTGTCAACAATAAACTCTGACTCTTCAGAAGGGTCAAAATACCTGATTGTGGTGCCTTGAAAGAGTGAGGCTTTGATATTTTGAAATACCTTGTTTTCCTTCTCACCCCATATTCAGGTGACTATTGACAAGGTGGGGTCCCTGAGGGGACCAGACAGAGTGGTTAGATTCAGAATGAATCAATCACAGTAGGCGGCTATCTTGAGGAAACTGCAAACTTCAGCGACTGCCCGAGGTGATGTGCTTCTTGGATGTTATTAAATTTGCTGAGGTCGACTATGATGCCCTCTCCAAAAAAGGCACATTCATTCAATACACCTCCTGTTTGAGAAAATCACATTTACTCGGATGACGTGTGAGCCCAATATCGGGCAGTTTCTGCAGTGTGGCTCAAAGACATTTGTGGTGTTCAGTAATAGAATGTGCATGGATCAAGATGTCATCACTGATAATTAGAATGCCTTCAGCCTTTCAGGACATCCCTAGTGGCATTTTGAAAACCTTAAGCAACTGAAGAGATGCCAAAGTTCAGTCTTTTGTATCTCCCCTGACCAATGTGTGTAGAAACGGAAGTATCCGGAGTTCAAATTTAGTTTAGAGAACAAATTTGACTCCCTTGAGGGCTACAATGGTGTGGGTAATGTGGCGTTCCTTTTGATCGCCTTGTTCAACAGCCCCATGTAAATGCAAGGGCGGATTTCCCCTAGTTGTTTAAGCTTGCTAGTGACTACCATAGGGGTCACCCAGGGCATCTAGCCTTAGACTTTTTAATAAATCTCAAGTCCTCTAGCCGCTGAAGCTCCTCTCCCACAGCGGGTGGAAGATGAAAGTGGACTCTGCGTAGCAAAGGGCGGGAGGCCAGACAGTGGTGTTGAAGCGTTATGCCACAGTGGGTACCTATAGGCATCTGCGGCTTTTGAAAAGGTGTGAAAGTCTTGAAGGATGTAATTTATCCCTCATAACTGTAAAGCAAACATAAAACACATGAGGGCAGATCCTATGCAGTGGAGCCTATGAGGAGTGTTCCAGCAACATTGGACGCCACTTTGAATTTTGTGTTCAGTTAATGCCTCTGTGTGATGTTCTGGTTGTGAAACTCCCCACCAGGGGAAACAGCATTTACAACAAGGTTTTTACCACGTTGTACCCTTACCACGCATGGTTTTTGAATGCATATGCTTTTACAATGTATGCCTGTACCACACATTTAACGTAAGCTCAGGGGGTAGGGGGTCTCTCCCCACAAATACATTGTTAATATATATAAATATATATATAAACAATGCGTGACAAAGGCATATGTTGTAAAAGCATATGTGTTCTAAAAAAAATTGTGGGGTAACAAATGCGTGGTAAAGGCATGCAGAGTATTTCCGTACGTTGTTCTGTCATACAACCCCCACAAGACGGCAGGGCTTCAGGGCCTCCATTTGTGAAACTGCTAGTGCATGTAGGATACAAGCATGACATCCATTGATACTCCTGTGTCTATTAGGGCTGTGAAATGGGCGCCTTGAACGATGACTTGACATGTTGGTTGAAGTTTCTTTTTTTTAGGTCTGTCATTTTCTGCAAAAGATATCAGGAACATGTTATGTCATTTTCCTCATCAATGAGGGTAGGGTTTACTTGTAGGGGTCCTGGTGAATGATGCTTGGGCTTTCTTGCTCAGTGAGTGATTGTACATTTTGGTGTGGAGGTCATGCAACAATAGACCATCATCTTCCTCTACATACTATGGCAAAGTGGTTGGGTGTATTACAGGCAGAGCAACATTTTCCTCTCTTCAGGCACACGGTCAGAAGGTGTGTTAGAAACCCACAGTCTTTGACTAGACTTGTCCTTCCCATAGGCGGTTTAAGTTGGGACGAATGCACTTGCCTCTGGGATGTGTGTTGCTGCTATTTTGATTTATTTGCGTTCCTCCAGGTCCTTTGTGAATGTGACTTTAGTGAGTGCCGACTCCCTCAGGTCTGTCTTTTGAGAGTTCATGTAGCTTTGCCAGGCAAGTTTCTCGTCTGGCAACCTTCCGGGCTTTAAGTGGACCCGCAGTTCTAAAAAGCAGGTGCCGAGACAGGACCCTATCGGGCTCTCCATTTTTGTCCTCACCCTCAGGATGAAAAAAATCTGACCTCTGCATCAGTGTCACCCTTCCCTGATTTAATGTAACTTCAAAGAGACTCGATATAGTTCTTTTGGCCTCATCATTTCTGAACTGAAGCATTTTTAAAATATTTTATGCAACAAAGCCATAGGTGTAGCTTATTTATCTTATGCAGCTAACAACCATTCCCAAAGCCAAAAGTCCTGGCTTGTTATAACTGTAATGTTACTTATTGTATTATATATCTGGATGGAATGGCAGAAGCAGCAAAATACCAATCGGGCAGCGCACCATGCTAAACATAGATTTTTAGCTTCCATGTTATAAGCCCCGCCCGTAATGAATTCGGCCAAGCCCATTTGAGAGCCCCCCCCACCCCCCCCAGTTTGTTTCATCGCAGTTAAAGCCTTGCTTAAAGCTAGTGACCTGCAGCCCTGGATCTTCTGGGGTCACACCTTATTGAGATCATATTCTGTACATGTGCTGGCACACTCTCTTAATCTGGCATAGACTATGTTGATGGACTCATGCTCATGTTGAGGGTCTATCGTAGTTGAAATCTCTCATAGTCAGGGTTCACTTGAGGATCAAGGTGCAGACTGAAGACAGTGACTGCCCTGACATAGTGTTGCTCACCGTCGGTGTTTGGTAGGGTTTGGAAATTTCAAATATTGCTTTCCCTGCATGGTTGAGGAGTAAAGAGTGCTTAACTTCGTTGTCAGTTTCTTTTGTTGCTTTGAAGTAGTTGTTGAGGCAAGTGACTTAATGTGCCATCTAGGTGCAGCGGTTGCAGGGTCGCTTAGATTGCTGAAAGTTGAAAGTAGTGCTTGCAACGCCAACCTGGGGTGATGGCCTGAATGCCAGTGCTGGGCCTAGCTCCAATTGCACTAGCACAGTGACTGCGGCCACCGCCTGTTTATTGATGGCATTCTGATTGGCAGTCCCATCATTATTCCAATGTTAGAAGTGGTTGCTTTTCGGTGTTGATAGCAGTCAGACATATGCATGTGGGGAGTTTGTGCCTTTTCTCTTTGTTAGGTGTAGGCTATGGGAGAGGAGGAAACCATTTTTCCTTAGTTTTCTGAGCAGCTGTCTCTGTAATCTTCTTTGTATCTGTGGGTTTGTGCATTAACAGTAATTTTTTTCTCTCAGGTAACCCAATTAGTCCCTTTCTTTACCTCTCTGTTGATTGGGCAGAGACAGCTGCACTGTGGTCTGATGGGCTTTTTTTCTCCACTTTTCCTAAATCTCTGCTGCCACTTCATATGTGGGGTGGATGGGAGGACTGGCCTGAATCATAATGTGTTTGAGGTAAGGTAGGCATTCCCACTGGTGCTGCCTTACCACATAGTGCTCATGTGGTCAACAGAGTGAAGGACCTATTAAGGGCATGGTAGGTGAGGCTCTGGTGTGTGGGAGGCCATGATTGGCCTTCCTCGTGCACAATATTACAGCGAGGACATGGACACAGTTGTACTTCTAACTAGCCGACCTGATGCACGAGTGCACCAGGACTCCTATTTACTGATTCCCCATTCACTGCACCCAGCAACACAATAGGGATGGCTGTTGCATGTCATGTGTGTCCGCGATACACTACATGCCTGTCTGTGCAGTGCGGAATCCCAGTTCCCTGGCTGAATAAACCAGAAAGAGAAGATATTCAAAAGAAACAGAAATGAGTATGTTGATTTTAATGCAGAGGCTTGTCATCCTTTTGTAACTGCTAATGATGATACAGTGCTGGAAAAGTAAACAATTACTCTAGTACCCCTTAAAGTGAGGGTCAATGTGTGGTATTAGACAGGGGGTGGAGTCCCAATAGGGAGAGTCATGAAAAGCAGAGTCTGACGGTCAATTTATACGTTTAGGGGCTTATTTACCAGTTATGACACAGAGCAGCGCAGCGAGTCACTTAGCTGCTCTGCCCTGTGTCAAAAGAAAAAGGCAGGAATGCACTGTATCTATGAGATACGGCACATTCCTGTCCTCTTCCACTACAAAGGCACACAATTGGCTGCCATGTGCCAATGAAGGCACCCTTTCACCATGGTGCAAGGGTGTCGGCATTGTAGGAATGATTGTTTTTGTGCAGGAAGGGACACCTTCCTGCACAAAAACAATCAATGGAGGCGTTTTCCTCCCCTCCTTCTATGTGTGCTGCATTCAAGAAAGAGGGGAAGACAAGGAGAAATAAAGTTATTTCTCCTCGTTACGCCTCCCCTGGGAAGACATAGGCTTTTGACATATTCCCAGGTTTACAAGTCCTTGTAAATCTGAAACAGCGTCAAAATCCATGGGCGTTGTACGGGAACACCCACTGCAATGTCCATAGAATGCCTGTTTGACGGAGAATATGGCAACACAGTGACTTGCGCTGCTTTACTATACGAGGCCATGAAAAGCCATGCAAAGTAGCTTTGCACGGCCTCGTAGATATTGGTCTGCAGTGTGATCACAACCCTGTCAGCACCAACATTTTGCGGCAAGAAAGTTATAGTTCCTCCCAAAGGTTTTTGATTGCTCCCACAGAGTATTCTCTAACTCTGACATTGGAAAAAGTAGACTCGACTTGTGATCATAAGAACAGCTAGGAGTAAGCACATGTCAGTCTTTGAAAAGAACTGTCTTCCCTCCATGGAACACTTACTTGTATTGTAAAATTGGATCGTAGAAATGCTTGTTTAGTGGTAACAAGCAGGAATGTGACCTGCTTCTTCAGGCTGTAGATGATAAAATATGGGAGAAATCTGAAGGTTTGTAGCTTAAAACATAAGAGGGCATTCACATAACATTTAGTGCCAATAACAGAGTACGGGTAGAGTCTGGAAAAAACAAGCAATGTGTTCTTGGAGGAATGTAGTAGAAAAAAAAGTGAACCTAACACTCAAGCAACCTTTTTCCTGGATTAAGTGTTACATGTTCTGTGAAAAGCCTCAAGACTGGTCTAATAGCCATGGAATTCTTACATGATCTAATATTGTGGGTCCTTCACCTCGCTTTGCTTCTTTAAGGACATTCTGAAGGCAGGCTCATTCCTAGAGTCCTCTTTAAAGCTTTTAACATCCAGTATACAAGAAGGGTGGTAGAACACTACCTACAGTTCACTACACAATTTCCTTTCTCATTGCATTTGACAAGCCTTTTGGAAATTATTATTCATAAGACTGAATCATCACTCAAAGCAGATGGGTTCCCTGGTGAATAGTCAAGCTAGTTTTAGGCAATCAATCGGTACCATAAAACAAGCCTTTATATTAATGAGAGTAAAATATTCTGATTTTAGAGCAACAAATTACCTTTTGGGCCTTATTTGATTTGGAAGTGTCATTTGACAATGATTACCAAACAGTAATTGAGCTATCCCCTGTAATCTAAGGGAAGCTCTGTATTAACGATATTGTCCTATCTAGGCGTTAAACTAGTACCAATGAGGTGAAACCTTGTCGCTTACAGTATTATTGTGCGTTAGAATGACAAAATAGCAAAATAATACTCCCAGAAGATGTGGTACATATGCCTTTTCTTGACCTTACGTTATTCAACTCTATCTCACAATTTGGACACGCTGTCAGCATAATTCCAGGAGCCCTGCGTGAACTCACATCTAAATCTGGAGTGAACCACACCTGTTTTTCGGTCTCGCCTGAGACAGCGCTTTAGCGCTGCGCTCGCGAGAGCTTTTGTTAAAGGGGGATCTGGAAGTGCAAACAAGTGCTTTTCAGGCCTCCAAATACAGTGCATGTGCGCCGGGCGCGCGCACCATTTGGCAGCCTGAAAAGCACTGCCTGATCACTTTCACGGCCGCTTTGATGTCCTCAGTGAGTCGCGCGGCCACTGAGGACATCAAAGCGGCCGCGGCCTTATTTCAATATAGACAAAAAAAGGAGAGAGTTTCCCAGGTGTGCCAAAAGGGACCGGGTATGTAAGATTTAACAAAAGAAGCTTCCCTTTTGTATTTACTTAGTATATGCCAATAGTCAATTTAGATATTGTATATTGTGAACCCGAGACTTAGAATCTACAGACCATTACACTGCAAGTATATAGTATGATAATTTTTATTTAAATTTTTTTTTCTCAAATTTAATTAAAATTATTACAGTCAATGCTGCTAAAAGTTTTGCAGTCACCATTAATTAATGGAATTCATATAATTGTCAACCATAAAATCACATATTCAGCAATATTAATCACAATTACATACAATTGAAATGAACACTCAATAAATCATTTAAATCAACTGAACAGAACAAAATTGCAAATATATAAAAAAAAAAACAGCAAATATAATTTGTGTCCTCTTGTCGACGCGTTTCGGTGCAATATCTAATATGTAACACCTTCTTCAGGACCAACACATTAAAACAGCTCACAATATCGATTAAAAACAATCTATAAAAAAGGAGGATAGATACAATTAGTGTTCATGGTACTGTTTCGTTATCTTTGGTTCACAATATTAGATTCATAGGTATCTCGTAAAGCCCGTACAAAGAATTATATTACGAACCACTTTTAGAATAAGAATACGGGAACCTATGTTATGAATTAATTCTCATTGGAGGAAAATACATAGTTGTCCACCCCCAGGGTATAAAAGGGGGTGTTTTAATCCCACCAGCATGATGTATGGGGGTCTCATAAACAGTGTATACTCAATCGTATAATATTACACTTTAGACTGTTGTACATATTTCTTCTCATACATGAAGAATTTTAAATGGAAAGGCCCATATTGGAATCAAATTCAGTGATTATACTTACACTGAAATGGGGCTTCAACTCCAATATCAAGGACGACCATAGGAGAGTGTGTCAATTCACTGCATCCTATACAGCAAGACAAATGTATAGTCTAAATTCTAGTCATAGTTAAATTTCTATGTTGGTACTAACTGTCGGGTTATTAAGTTGTGGTCTTTTTCTTTTTGTATTAACAGGGAGTACGCTTACCCAGGTTGTTGCTCAAATGGTTAATAACGACGACTCCTCAATACTATCTTCATGTTTGTACTTGTGCTTTTGATTATTGGTTCAAAAAGCTATGTTAAAATACAAAATAAATAGGTAGATATTAATCCCCTGTGTGTATTGATTGAGAATTGTTTTAAGACCAAGACTATTAATTAAACTCACCATTTGAACTTTAGTAGGGTATTAATTAATCATTAGCTCTTCATTAAAACTCCATGTGTTGCGTTTGTTTCACTTTGTGTCTCGCAATCACTATGGTTCTTGGCTTTCAATTAAATTCAAGCTCAGGCCAGTACCTAAGGTTAGAAACGAAAATACGTGCTCTCAGATTATGTGACCTTAATATATTAAGTATTCAAAACAGTTGATTACGCACTTTATTTCACTCGACTGCGTGTGTGAGCACACCGTAGCCATTCTATCTTTATCATAGATTTTACTAACCCCGATGTGCTTTCCACATTATTCTTTAAGTTCGGCACACCACGACAAAACCACTGACGTGCACAGTTCTATCCTACCCCTTTTCAGTTTACCCTATTCGGAGTTTAAATCTAATATTAGTGCGGGGTCCTCCAATGCGAGTTTTTGCGTGAGAGGACCACGTGTTAGAATCCCCGTGTCTTATGGGTATGCTGCCCATTTAACTCGGCACGCCCTCTCTAAATTATCAAGGCTAGCATGACAGCTTACAAAGATCTTATGTGTTAAACTGTTACAGATTTTTAACAAATAGGTTTCTAAATTCTAAACTGCTAAGTATTGCGTTATTAAAAAACCATACGCTACCATTATGGAACAAGGCCAATCCGACATATTCTTACCTCGTTGAACCGCGTAGCCTAACGTCTCACGGGGTTTCCAGATGGTGTTTGCATAAAAAGCAACGTCATTTCCTCTTTATTTATACCTTACGTTAGTTGCTTACGCACGTTTGTCTACGTGGCGGCCATTTTGGTAGTATTTTTCATTATATTTTGAATAACGCGTACTTTATTTATTTCTAAGTAACAACACAGAGGAACCAGGGAATGTACTGTGGTTTCGATATTTATGCCCTCAGTTCTTTGTTTGAAATACTTTATGTCTTATATTATCCCCCTACTGGGGTACTCGTTCTTAACTATGTCAGTTTATTGTATTCGTAAAACAATGATGTTTGACTATGATATTCCATGCGGGAAATGTACATCTATCAATCCTTGGTTAATAGATTTCGTGGACATGGTCTACAGAGACTACTGTGTTCATAAACACAAATAGTACCTATTAATCTCCACAAGTCGTGTAAGCTTACTCTGACTATACTATTACTGTTGATTCTGGCTCTATATAAATTAATGAATAATCTATAAATTAGACAGTTATAGTTGTTATCTAATGATTCTTTCCCATTCCTCTCTGTTATTCAAACCCTGATAGTACGTTTTAAATTTAGACATGTAGAATTGTTCCCTCTGTTTTCTTTTTTTGTCGATGTCGCCACCTCTTACTGAGATTCTCATCTTTTCGAGAATAAACCATTTTAGATCATCTTCCTTGTGTCTCATTTCTTGCCAATCATCAACCAATGGCGCATTCTTTTTGCCATTTCTTATGGCTGATCTATGTTCTGTTAGGCGAAGTCTCATCTCTCTGCTTGTTTCGCCTATGTATCCCTTCTGACAGGGACATACAAGGAGGTATACCACATTTTTGGTTCGGCAATTGACCATTTCATTTATCCAATGTGTTATACCATTTAGTACTACTTTCTGTTCCTTGATGATCAATTTACAATGTGTACAATAACTGCACGGAAAATTTCCTTTCAATATTGTTCCATTTTGGATGTTAGTTTGTACACTCTTGCTAGGTTCTCTATAAGTTTTTACTAGGTGGTTTCGGATGGTTTTGTTCCTTCTGTATGAAAACAGGGGTTTGTTGAATGGGCTCTTCCCTGGTTTATTCAACAGATGCCAATTCTTATTAATCAAATTCTTTAGTTTGTGGCTCAGCCCATTGAAATTACTAACCATCACTATTCCTGGGTCTTTTTTGTTTTTATCAATGGTTTCAAAGATGCTTTCACGATTGTAGTATCTGGCTCTCTTGTGGGCATCCTTGACGAGCCTTTTGGGGTATCCTCTTTGTAAAAGTTTTTGTTGTAGGGATAATGCGTGATGTTCAAAGTCCCTATTGTCACTACAATTACGCTTTATCCTTAAAAACTGACTAAAAGGAATGCTATCCTTTTGACACTTAGGATGATAACTTGTGTGGTGTAAAAGCGTATTTCTATCAGACGGCTTAGTATAAAGCTCCACACTAAGTTTATCATCTTTTGTTTTAATAGTAATGTCAAGGAAGGCAACTGATTCTTTGCTTCTATTGGAGGTAAACTTTAAGTTGACATCACCACAATTAAGCCAGTCGAGAAAGGATACCAAATCATCCTCGTCTCCCTTCCAAATAAAAAACACGTCGTCTATAAATCTAGACCACTGTTTTATATTTTCAAAATAGGGGGTGACTTCGTTGTAAATGTGCCGATCTTCAAATTTGCCTACATAAAGGCAAGCCAGACTGGGAGCACAGGTGGCTCCCATGCTGGTGCCTTTGATCTGACAATAGAGATCATTCGAGAATAAAAAGATGAACCATAGTGATTGCGAGACACAAAGTGAAACAAACGCAACACATGGAGTTTTAATGAAGAGCTAATGATTAATTAATACCCTACTAAAGTTCAAATGGTGAGTTTAATTAACCCCTTCCATGCTGGACGGATTCCCCTGCTGTGCTGATCTTTTCCTGCGCGGGCGTGGTCATGACGGAACGGTTCCGTCATGAGCACAGCTCAACCGTGGCTCATGACGGAACCGTTCCGTCATGAGCACCGAAGGGGTTAATAGTCTTGGTCTTAAAACAATTCTCAATCAATACACACAGGGGATTAATATCTACCTATTTATTTTGTATTTTAACATAGCTTTTTGAACCAATAATCAAAAGCACAAGTACAAACATGAAGATAGTATTGAGGAGTCGTCGTTATTAACCATTTGAGCAACAACCTGGGTAAGCGTACTCCCTGTTAATACAAAAAGAAAAAGACCACAACTTAATAACCCGACAGTTAGTACCAACATAGAAATTTAACTATGACTAGAATTTAGACTATACATTTGTCTTGCTGTATAAGAATCAGTTGCCTTCCTTGACATTACTATTAAAACAAAAGATGATAAACTTAGTGTGGAGCTTTATACTAAGCCGTCTGATAGAAATACGCTTTTACACCACACAAGTTATCATCCTAAGTGTCAAAAGGATAGCATTCCTTTTAGTCAGTTTTTAAGGATAAAGCGTAATTGTAGTGACAATAGGGACTTTGAACATCACGCATTATCCCTACAACAAAAACTTTTACAAAGAGGATACCCCAAAAGGCTCGTCAAGGATGCCCACAAGAGAGCCAGATACTACAATGGTGAAAGCATCTTTGAAACCATTGATAAAAACAAAAAAGACCCAGGAATAGTGATGGTTAGTAATTTCAATGGGCTGAGCCACAAACTAAAGAATTTGATTAATAAGAATTGGCATCTGTTGAATAAACCAGGGAAGAGCCCATTCAACAAACCCCTGTTTTCATACAGAAGGAACAAAACCATCCGAAACCACCTAGTAAAAACTTATAGAGAACCTAGCAAGAGTGTACAAACTAACATCCAAAATGGAACAATATTGAAAGGAAATTTTCCGTGCAGTTATTGTACACATTGTAAATTGATCATCAAGGAACAGAAAGTAGTACTAAATGGTATAACACATTGGATAAATGAAATGGTCAATTGCCGAACCAAAAATGTGGTATACCTCCTTGTATGTCCCTGTCAGAAGGGATACATAGGCGAAACAAGCAGAGAGATGAGACTTCGCCTAACAGAACATAGATCAGCCATAAGAAATGGCAAAAAGAATGCGCCATTGGTTGATGATTGGCAAGAAATGAGACACAAGGAAGATGATCTAAAATGGTTTATTCTCGAAAAGATGAGAATCTCAGTAAGAGGTGGCGACATCGACAAAAAAAGAAAACAGAGGGAACAATTCTACATGTCTAAATTTAAAACGTACTATCAGGGTTTGAATAACAGAGAGGAATGGGAAAGAATCATTAGATAACAACTATAACTGTCTAACTTATAGATTATTCATTAATTTATATAGAGCCAGAATCAACAGTAATAGTATAGTCAGAGTAAGCTTACACGACTTGTGGAGATTAATAGGTACTATTTGTGTTTATGAACACAGTAGTCTCTGTAGACCATGTCCACGAAATCTATTAACCAAGGATTGATAGATGTACATTTCCCGCATGGAATATCATAGTCAAACATCATTGTTTTACGAATACAATAAACTGACATAGTTAAGAACGAGTACCCCAGTAGGGGGATAATATAAGACATAAAGTATTTCAAACAAAGAACTGAGGGCATAAATATCGAAACCACAGTACATTCCCTGGTTCCTCTGTGTTGTTACTTAGAAATAAATAAAGTACGCGTTATTCAAAATATAATGAAAAATACTACCAAAATGGCCGCCACGTAGACAAACGTGCGTAAGCAACTAACGTAAGGTATAAATAAAGAGGAAATGACGTTGCTTTTTATGCAAACACCATCTGGAAACCCCGTGAGACGTTAGGCTACGCGGTTCAACGAGGTAAGAATATGTCGGATTGGCCTTGTTCCATAATGGTAGCGTATGGTTTTTTAATAACGCAATACTTAGCAGTTTAGAATTTAGAAACCTATTTGTTAAAAATCTGTAACAGTTTAACACATAAGATCTTTGTAAGCTGTCATGCTAGCCTTGATAATTTAGAGAGGGCGTGCCGAGTTAAATGGGCAGCATACCCATAAGACACGGGGATTCTAACACGTGGTCCTCTCACGCAAAAACTCGCATTGGAGGACCCCGCACTAATATTAGATTTAAACTCCGAATAGGGTAAACTGAAAAGGGGTAGGATAGAACTGTGCGCGTCAGTGGTTTTGTCGTGTTGTGCCGAACTTAAAGAATAATGTGGAAAGCACATCGGGGTTAGTAAAATCTATGATAAAGATAGAATGGCTACGGTGTGCTCACACACGCAGTCGAGTGAAATAAAGTGCGTAATCAACTGTTTTGAATACTTAATATATTAAGGTCACATAATCTGAGAGCACGTATTTTCGTTTCTAACCTTAGGTACTGGCCTGAGCTTGAATTTAATTGAAAGCCAAGAACCATAGTGATTGCGAGACACAAAGTGAAACAAACGCAACACATGGAGTTTTAATGAAGAGCTAATGATTAATTAATACCCTACTAAAGTTCAAATGGTGAGTTTAATTAATAGTCTTGGTCTTAAAACAATTCTCAATCAATACACACAGGGGATTAATATCTACCTATTTATTTTGTATTTTAACATAGCTTTTTGAACCAATAATCAAAAGCACAAGTACAAACATGAAGATAGTATTGAGGAGTCGTCGTTATTAACCATTTGAGCAACAACCTGGGTAAGCGTACTCCCTGTTAATACAAAAAGAAAAAGACCACAACTTAATAACCCGACAGTTAGTACCAACATAGAAATTTAACTATGACTAGAATTTAGACTATACATTTGTCTTGCTGTATAGGATGCAGTGAATTGACACACTCTCCTATGGTCGTCCTTGATATTGTAGTTGAAGCCCCATTTCAGTGTAAGTATAATCACTGAATTTGATTCCAATATGGGCCTTTCCATTTAAAATTCTTCATATATGAGAAGAAATATGTACAACAGTCTAAAGTGTAATATTATACGATTGAGTATACACTGTTTATGAGACCCCCATACATCATGCTGGTGGGATTAAAACACCCCCTTTTATACCCTGGGTGTGGACAACTATGTATTTTCCTCCAATGAGAATTAATTCATAACATAGGTTCCCGTATTCTTATTCTAAAAGTGGTTCGTAATATAATTCTTTGTACGGGCTTTACGAGATACCTATGAATCTAATATTGTGAACCAAAGATAACGAAACAGTACCATGAACCCTAATTGTATCTATCCTCCTTTTTTATAGATTGTTTTTAATCGATATTGTGAGCTGTTTTAATGTGTTGGTCCTGAAGAAGGTGTTACATATTAGATATTGCACCGAAACGCGTCGACAAGAGGACACAAATTATATTTGCTGTTTTTTTTTTTTTATATTTGCAATTTTGTTCTGTTCAGTTGATTTAAATGATTTATTGAGTGTTCATTTCAATTGTATGTAATTGTGATTAATATTGCTGAATATGTGATTTTATGGTTGACAATTATATGAATTCCATTAATTAATGGTGACTGCAAAACTTTTAGCAGCATTGACTGTAATAATTTTAATTAAATTTGAGAAAAACATTTTTAAATAAAAATTATCATACTATATACTTGCAGTGTAATGGTCTGTAGATTCTAAGTCTCGGGTTCACAATATACAATATCTAAATTGACTATTGGCATATACTAAGTAAATACAAAAGGGAAGCTTCTTTTGTTAAATCTTATTTCAATATAGCCTTTCCCCTGCGCCTGCTATGGCACTCTTCTGAAGGGCACAGTACTACCACAGCAGTCCATAGGGAATACATTCGACACTTGTATGCACCTGGAATCGCTTTTAGGCGCTTCTCCTCGGGACAAGCTCTTTTTTTCTTCTTTTTAGGTACATTGCATACTTACTAATTTTACATTCTAAATACTCCGATGTTGGCAAGTTGTATAATTGGGGCAGAGGGAGTCACAAACACACGCTTCTCGGCGCTATTCGGGGGTATGTAGCGCTATATATCATTTAAATCTCGTTTTGCGATGGTGTGTTGAGGAAATATGGATCATGATCAATTGTGTCCCCTATCTTAGACCCCAACGGCTCCATGTACGCGCCACAAGTACAAGTACATGTATGTTCCCTCCACTTCCAGCTATGAAGACGCAAATATATGTGCGTCCAACGTTAACATGTCCTCTTTCAGATCCGCCATGAATGGGTCGGATATTCCGTTCCTAAGTATGATTGGCCACCGTCTTTATATGGTGCACCTTTCACGTTTTACAGCTCTGGCGAGTAGGCCCTGAATTCTGCCATCGAGCCTTTTCCTGCTTTCTGCCTCTGAATGCTCCAGTCTGGACTCGCATCTGTATCCATGACCTTTGTTTTACTCCCTGCGCGGCTAACGGTGCCTGGCTCGGCCTGTTGCCTGCCAAGACTGTATTTCGCCTTCAAGTTATCTGCTCCGCTCCTCAACCAATACATTCCTGTCTAGTAGTTTAGGTAAACATCCTTCCAGCTGCAGAGCAAAGGGCCCGGCCTCACTGTCTCCGTGCAAGTAATTCATAGCTCCTGTTACCATGGTAGGCCCATGCCCCCTCGCATCTCATGTAGACACGTAGACGCTTATACACGCACTAGCAGTCAGTATAGAATAGACTCTAACTGAGAGACCTTTCCTTCCAGATAATACAGTTCCTTAAACACAAGATATTAGATACGATTTGGGATTAGGTTGTTCTGACATCCCAGACTTCTGTCTCCTCATGTAGGGCTAAATGTCAAAGTCCCCTTCACCCTTTAGTTACACGTCAATCACACGTCATGCTACTGCACGCGCATCTCTGCCATGTATTTCTGCTGACATTGCAGGATTCTCTTATGGATCCACCCACCTGTGACATCCTCATGATGACGTTTCTAGTACACGCCTTTATGCACGCCTATTGTAACGCCTTTTTCATTACGTATGTGTATTCTTATCTTTCCTATCAGCTGTTACGCCTCCTGCATCTGTCTTTACTGTAATGCATTGACTATATATATGATAACCTGTCAATAATGTATTGCCGATCCCTTCCTGAACCTTCGTGGTGACGGAACCCGATTGCCTGGTTCGAACCAATTCCTTTGTAAGGAATAAAATCCCTTTTATAACCTCAAATACCACAGATTCTGCCTCTTATTTTTACTGAGTTATTCTTATTGAATTTTACTGCATAAATTAAGTCTAGGTAATTTAAATTTACCACAGTGTCTGGGCTAGAGTTTAAGTTTCCGTTATTTGGGATAAAATCCAATTGATACAAGTAGATCCGGTTGATGTTTGTATTTTTTATTCTTATTGGTAGCTGTAAACGAAAAAGGATGGCACAGCCAACACGTGTTTCGCCCCCTACTTGGCCATCAGGCCTGGGGCTTCCTCAGGGCTGTACATAGACAATGTAAAGCCAAGGTTGGATAAGGACATGGTGTGGTAAGTCATGTATGTATTATGTACATGATGAAAGGTGATTACAAATTTTTTTATCGTAAGGAGACGCAGCGTTAAAGGAGAGAAAGGTAAGTGTGGGAAGAGAGAATGAAGGTAAGGTGAGAAGGGGATCAGGGTAGGCGTGCGGCAGATATGGATAAATTAAAGAAAGCAACGTGTGTGGCATGAGTAAGAGCGATTGTGTCAGTGAGGGAGACAGAGATATAGTAAAATTGTGGTACAGAGTTTAGTCGGTTTGGAGGGAGAGGATAAGCAGTTGTGATTCGAGAGTGAGATTTAGAACACGAAAGGTGGGTATATTTTGTGGAGAGCGTTCGACAAGATTCAGTGGAAAGTACATTTTACATTTTAAACAGTACCCGGTGTATGTTTGCGCGGACGAACACATAATAGGAGTTACATTATAATCAACAAACGGTCATGTGGAGACAGGATATAAAAGAAATTGTGGGTCACATAGGAGCATAATGAACAAATTAAGTCAACAGTAAAAATTACATGGCATTAAGCGATTCCAATGTTCAATTGGAAAATACGCGATTTAAAGGACGTGTAGAATCAATTTTCGACATTTTGAAGAGAATAGTGAATATCCACAGTCGTCATTGAGAGTTATTGTTTAAAACAGGAATATAGTGTTATTGAAAAGTAGAATAAAAATATAGTTACAGTTAGAATTTTGAGAAGGCCACATCAGGTTACCGGGTCAAGCATGAAATAAGGGAGGAAGAGTTCGCATTAGTCTTTGGAAAGAATGGAGTTTTGGCGCCAAAAGTGAATAAGTGACTCCGTATGGTATAAGGTACCGGTGCGTCCTGGGTCACAGGGTCTATTCATATATATTGTTTTTTTAAAAAAGGAAATGTGACAAGGTTTAAGAAAAATATGTTGCGCCGATAAGGTGAATCAGTGACCTCGTGAAGTGTGAGGTACTGCTGTTTCATGCGTTACAGGATATGTTTATACATTTTGACGAACGGGGATAAGGAGGCATTTAATTTCACGAATGAAAGTTGAATGGTGAAGGTAATGGTTCGTAGGTAGTGCAATCTATATGAAAGAAGTAAGCACTAGATTTATAAGGGTGGAACTATTGCCAAGTGAGAGCGGTGCTCTTAGGTATTCTGAAGGCTATAAGTGTTCAAAGCCACACGTGGATGTTTATCTATACGGGGTTCAAGACAGTGTTAAAATCGATGTGAGGCATACGCATGCTCTAGACGATAAGGTGAGCAAGTGCGAATGAAAAATTAAGCAGGATCAGGAATTCCTTACCAGGTGTTCAGGTAGTTCGGTATTTTTAACGAGGGTTTATAAACCCGAAGAATTCTAAAATGCAGAGAAAGCACAAGGGGGAACAAGCAAGGAAACATGTAAGCGGAAGGCAGTTACTGTAATGCTAGGTGGCAGGAAGGGGGAGCGTGGGAAGGAGTCCCTTACCTCTGGTCTCGGCTAATGCCAGGTGCTGCTGTTGTCCAAGTTGTGGTGGTAGTGACAGCTCGAGGTAGCGAGCAGTGAAGAGGAGTCGTGTGAGGGGACTTCCGGTTCATAACCCGGAAGTGACAGGGTGCTTTGGCTGGGCGCCATATTGGGTTGGGGATTTACAGCGGGATAGGCGGGATTTAAAAATACGATCTTCAATTTTTTTTGAGAGAACTGAATTAAGGTGAAAAGAAAAGAAAGGGCGAGGAGAAAGTAAATATAAAGATGTTAGAGATCAATACCGGAGGAAAGTAAGTGAGTGTGTCAGGCATTTTAATCACTTGAAACATATGCAAGAAAATTATTATAAGAATTATTGACAGCACATATATCAATAGACTCTGAAAGGCAGAATCTTAAGACAGGACGGTGGGCAGAGTTATGTTAATTCACACAGAGACGCCCATTTATCACAATGTTTGCCACCTGGTATCCGTACATATTATTACATATTCTGAAAGAATGGCAATCAATCAGGAGGGTATGCTGTATGTTCCTAGGTAGTATTAAAGGAACCTTAGTTGGGATTTGTTGACAGCGGACACGTTGTGTTAGTCCTCGGGTAATGGAGGGTGCGGTTGTAGCAATGTGTTGGGGCGAACTCAAACTCCGAAGACGCGAAAGTGAACTAATAATGAACTATAAAACCACCAATCTGGGGCTCAATAAGGATGCGGAAATGCATATATGGTTGGGAGATGACTAGATGCCCCAACACATTGCTACAACCGCACCCTCCATTACCCGAGGGCTAACACAACGTGTCCGCTGTCAACAAATCCCAACTAAGGTTCCTTTAATACTACCTAGGAACATACAGCATACCCTCCTGATTGATTGCCATTCTTTCAGAATATGTAATAATATGTACGGATACCAGGTGGCAAACATTGTGATAAATGGGCGTCTCTGTGTGAATTAACATAACTCTGCCCACCGTCCTGTCTTAAGATTCTGCCTTTCAGAGTCTATTGATATATGTGCTGTCAATAATTCTTATAATAATTTTCTTGCATATGTTTCAAGTGATTAAAATGCCTGACACACTCACTTACTTTCCTCCGGTATTGATCTCTAACATCTTTATATTTACTTTCTCCTCGCCCTTTCTTTTCTTTTCACCTTAATTCAGTTCTCTCAAAAAAAATTGAAGATCGTATTTTTAAATCCCGCCTATCCCGCTGTAAATCCCCAACCCAATATGGCGCCCAGCCAAAGCACCCTGTCACTTCCGGGTTATGAACCGGAAGTCCCCTCACACGACTCCTCTTCACTGCTCGCTACCTCGAGCTGTCACTACCACCACAACTTGGACAACAGCAGCACCTGGCATTAGCCGAGACCAGAGGTAAGGGACTCCTTCCCACGCTCCCCCTTCCTGCCACCTAGCATTACAGTAACTGCCTTCCGCTTACATGTTTCCTTGCTTGTTCCCCCTTGTGCTTTCTCCGCATTTTAGAATTCTACGGGTTTATAAACCCTCGTTAAAAATACCGAACTACCTGAACACCTGGTAAGGAATTCCTGATCCTGCTTAATTTTTCATTCGCACTTGCTCACCTTATCGTCTAGAGCATGCGTATGCCTCACATCGATTTTAACACTGTCTTGAACCCCGTATAGATAAACATCCACGTGTGGCTTTGAACACTTATAGCCTTCAGAATACCTAAGAGCACCGCTCTCACTTGGCAATAGTTCCACCCTTATAAATCTAGTGCTTACTTCTTTCATATAGGTTGCACTACCTACGAACCATTACCTTCACCATTCAACTTTCATTCGTGAAATTAAATGCCTCCTTATCCCCGTTCGTCAAAATGTATAAACATATCCTGTAACGCATGAAACAGCAGTACCTCACACTTCACGAGGTCACTGATTCACCTTATCGGCGCAACATATTTTTCTTAAACCTTGTCACATTTCCTTTTTTAAAAAAACAATATATATGAATAGACCCTGTGACCCAGGACGCACCGGTACCTTATACCATACGAAGTCACTTATTCACTTTTGGCGCCAAAACTCCATTCTTTCCAAAGACTAATGCGAACTCTTCCTCCCTTATTTCATGCTTGACCCGGTAACCTGATGTGGCCTTCTCAAAATTCTAACTGTAACTATATTTTTATTCTACTTTTCAATAACACTATATTCCTGTTTTAAACAATAACTCTCAATGACGACTGTGGATATTCACTATTCTCTTCAAAATGTCGAAAATTGATTCTACACGTCCTTTAAATCGCGTATTTTCCAATTGAACATTGGAATCGCTTAATGCCATGTAATTTTTACTGTTGACTTAATTTGTTCATTATGCTCCTATGTGACCCACAATTTCTTTTATATCCTGTCTCCATATGACCGTTTGTTGATTATAATGTAACTCCTATTATGTGTTCGTCCGCGCAAACATACACCGGGTACTGTTTAAAATGTAAAATGTACTTTCCACTGAATCTTGTCGAACGCTCTCCACAAAATATACCCACCTTTCGTGTTCTAAATCTCACTCTCGAATCACAACTGCTTATCCTCTCCCTCCAAACCGACTAAACTCTGTACCACAATTTTACTATATCTCTGTCTCCCTCACTGACACAATCACTCTTACTCATGCCACACACGTTGCTTTCTTTAATTTATCCATATCTGCCGCACGCCTACCCTGATCCCCTTCTCACCTTACCTTCATTCTCTCTTCCCACACTTACCTTTCTCTCCTTTAACGCTGCGTCTCCTTACGATAAAACATTTTGTAATCACCTTTCATCATGTACATAATACACACATGACTTACCACACCATGTCCTTATCCAACCTTGGCTTTACATTGTCTATGTACAGCCCTGAGGAAGCCCCAGGCCTGATGGCCAAGTAGGGGGCGAAACACGTGTTGGCTGTGCCATCCTTTTTCGTTTACAGCTACCAATAAGAATAAAAAATACAAACATCAACCGGATCTACTTGTATCAATTGGATTTTATCCCAAATAACGGAAACTTAAACTCTAGCCCAGAAACACCATCGCAAAACTCGTTTCAATTTAGGGGGAAAGGGGCATCTCCCCCTGTCTCTGGGCAAGAACCAGCACATGAAGGCTTTTCGCTTATTATATGATGAGTAAGGGATGAGGATCTCTTTCCCCTCGCATACATACATCATTTAAATCTCGCAGCGCTTCGAACAAGCATTTGCAATGCAATAGGTCTCGCAGTTATACGAGTTTGAGCTATTGGCATTATAAATGACAGTGCCTTTTATTTATGTTTTAAAAAAAACAAACTTAAATAAAAAGCATTGTCATTTACAATGCCAATAGCTCAAACTCCTATAAATGCGAGACCTATTGCATTGCAAATGCTTGTATTCTGTACCACTTTTCTCTTGTAACGTAACTAGCTCTATTGTACAGCGCGCTGACACCTTTGGGTAATATCCGCACTTTATAAAAACGCACTAAATAAATAAAATAAATAAAACAACTAAGTTCACCAGGGATACCCCAATCCCCCTCCCCCCGCCCCTCCTGCGTCCGGCAAAGCGCTTTAATTGCCAAGTCAGGCTGAAAGCGGATTCTGTGGACGGCCAAAGTATCCGAGTTTTCAAGCAGGAAGGTTTGCAGTGGGGGAGGGTTTCTAAACGGGGGGCTGGCTCCGAGCACTGTAACATTGGGCAGCTTACAACCGACCCAACACAACGGTGCACTAAAGCACAAGCCGTGCAACGCTTGCACCAAAGAGCACGTGGCAGTATGCATCGCACTCTACACGCAATCCCTTCTTAGCGCTGTAATGAGTCTTGGTAAAGCGAGGCACTCGTTGGACAGCCCGCTTTTAAATCTGTGAAAGAAACTGCGGACTCGAACCCGTGTCCGGCAGACTACACCGATCTACTGCAGATACTAGCCGCGGGGCTATCTTACAAGCCATTTAATGTGCTACAGGCCTAGTTTATGCTACACACTACAGCGTGCGCGCTTTCGGGGAGCTAAACTTAACTAGTATCAACCAACCCCCGGGTGCCTATGGCAGTCCGCCTGCAGCGGCCGTCACTTTCCTTTCAGACTTGTGAAACTGGCTGGTTCTAGCCCCTTCCTTCAGTCTTGCCCCGGGGTCTTCGATGGGGAAGTGAATATACACCAGAGCCCTCCCTCCCCCACGGCCGACCCCTTCCTCTCAGACTTGCCAAACTGGCCGATTCTAGCTTGCAGTGCGGCCCTGCGTCCCTTCCTTGGGTCTTCACCTGGGTATTTGATGGGGGAGGTGGAGATTAACTCGAGTCCCCACTTCCACACCACCTCCTGGGTCTTCAAAGACTTCAGCCCTCTTCCCTCGGCGGCCAGAGGGGGCATGGCCGCGGGGTCCTTTACAGCCCCACAATAGAAGGCAGAGCTCGTCTCCGCCTCCATATCCCACAGCACTGATCCAATCAGAGATTGGCATGAGAACCAAGGTTCAATCGTGTTAGACAAAGAGGCCACCCCTTTAGATATCTGGCCCCTAAATTATGGGATTCAATTTCCCATCAGCTTTGCCGGTTCACTGCCAAAATATCGAAGTTAAAAAATATAGAAGTAAAAAATATCGATGTAAAAATATAGAATGTAAAAATATCGACTTCCAATACTTAAACAGGTAAGTACAAAAGTATCGAGAAAAAAAATATCGATGTAAAAAATATAGTTGTACTAAATATCGAATATTATACATATATAAAATAAAATAATAAATATTAACTATGTTAAATAATAAAATGAATATAAAAGAAATAAAGTAGATTTAATATAAAATTTTAAAAATATATTAAACGTAATTAAAAAAAGTTAAACACACATACATAATACTTCATATACAATTAATAAACTATTCATTTTGATTTATTTTATAATTCAAAAATTATATAAAAATGTACATATCTATATATCTATATATATCTATATAGCTATATATATCTATATATATATATGTGTGTGTAGCAATAACATAAAATCTGATTTAAGAAAACATTCTATTATAAATTAGAACATTAAACTTTTTAAAAATGTTCAAACTTAAATTTGCAACTGTAGGGAAAGCGTTTGATAGCGAAGGGGTAAAAATTACTATTCTAATCACAAGAGAGCTCCACTAATTGTGTGGAGGAGGGAACAAGAGGCGTGGGGTTCTAGGAGCTAGCAGCCTCCAATACTAAATGTTTACCACAAAAGAGCTGCTCCTAGTGTGATAACCCAAGCGAGTTAAAAGAACGTCGTGAGTGTGGGCATCTCACAAAAAGTTACGGACTGGTCTCACACACCACCTGGTGTCATGCTTCATCATTGACCAGTCCTCGCCCTCCAAAACCTTCGTTTGATGGAGGGCGGGCATACACTTGACGACAAGGATGCACTTCTAAATGACTAAGTGGGGGCCCGTGAATATGTGAGTGGGGTTAAAAATCATTATAGTAGTCAGGAGTGTTTGTTTAATACGAATGAAAACTATATGATATTAAAATATATGTGACGGTGATTGGGGTAGTTAGTGTCCCCTAACCGTCTATTGAATGGTCGACATGTTTCTGCCAAAGCGGCCCAATAGGGTCCATGGCATTCATCAGGATCTAGTAGTAAGAAAGGGGCTCCGTTCTTACCAAATGTTGGTAAGATGTTACCACTGTGTGAGTGTGGCATAGGTCACACTTCACTGTTTTAAACTGCTTCCAATGGTGAAGCCTAAAACAAAAACATTTGGGAAATAATGATTAATATAACTCGTTGGGTCACTCGTACCTGCAAGAGAAAAAGAAGAAAGACAATGCATGCATTGGTTTCTAAGAGTGAACTAAGTGTGTGCGTGACTTAGTGGCACTCTATTCGTGTACACATGTGTGAAACTTTGAGGGTGGTGGCAGGCAGCGCTGCTACCAGTCTTACCCTAATTAAATGGACAACTTATCCCATGGGGGAAGGGGCGGAGGGAATCCACAGTTTCGTCTCCTCTGCAAAAGAAAACATAGAAAACCATAGCCTTCATAAGAGCGTTTTTGGTTGAGAGACTTCTCCCAAAGCAAAATGAGCAGTGATCAATTCAAACCTCATTGGGGTAAAGGAGCACACACACGTACACACACTCCCTGGTCTCAGTTCATTCACACTCTTACTATGACATGTGGTGGATGCGTCACGAATCTTATACGTCCGCTCCCAGTCCTCCCGAATGTAGAAATGGCAGGGAGCGGGCGTCGTCTTTTTAAAGTGGATCGCGGGCGCTTAATTGATGTAATTAGCGAGAAGCGTTTGCATGTGCGCGTTTCCCGGTGTCCCAGAGTTACACAGCCTGGAGGTACAATGTCGGTGGTAGGCGTGTGTATTCCAGGATTGTGCGAGCCTTATTCGTGAAAAGGCGAGTAGGCGTACTCTGTGGTAGAGGCTGGGGCCCTGATAGGAGGAAATGGCATATTGTCCCGTGCTGAATACCCCGTACAAGCGGGATTATACCAGGGGTTGGAAACACAAGGGGTTTCGTTGGTTGTGGAGTTGGTGGTATTCTTACGCGTTGCCTCATTGGTTGCATTGCGGCAGGGGGCGGTGGCCCATACGATGAAAAGAAGGATGTTGTCAATGCGTGCTTGAGCGTGTGTTGTTGGCATGGGAACAGAGGATGTTGTCATTGCGGGCTGGAGCGTATGTCATGGTAACGCTGCTGAAAATCAAAGGGAGCGGTGCGTACAAGTGGGGGTGTGTGCGGCTTAATAAAGGGAAAATCTTATTTATATATAAAAATTCTTATATATGCACACACACACAACCGCAGCTTTCCTCTGTGTGGTCTATACGCTCTCAAACTGAGGTTCGTTCGTGAACCGACCAGGGCTGTGGACGATAGTATGGCCACCGTAGCTAGTATTGCGCATAGTAGCTCTAATACACTTCTAGAAGGGGACGGAAGCCCATGCATTGGAAACACAGGGCTGGTCATGCGCGCAGGAGCGTCTGTGGTCATAGTAACACTGCAAAAATAAGGGGGAGAAAGGCACGCGCGGGTGGAGGTGTAATCGCATTTATATTTATAGTATAGAAGGGGGGGTCACTTGAAGACTGTCTGGTAAAGGCAACTATGATCTCAAGGTATGTTGATGGACCTCCAGGAGAGTGTACTGAGGGCGTGTAGACTGTAGCAATAATTCAGGAGTGTGTTTTTATTCTTTCTGTGTGTACCGACCATGCTTTTCACGTGAATGTGGGCGGTAAATAGATCATGGTCTGAGAATGGTATATATCATGTTCATTGCCCTTTTTCATCGTGTTAGCTGTATCCAGGGGATGTCGTCATTAAGGCCCTTCTCATGGGAACGTAGGCGATAAACCCATCGTTGCTCTCTAAAATGCAGTGCTCTGGTGAGGTCAGATCTGCCTTTTTGCATGACCTCAAGTATAGTCCAGCTTAAGTCCGTTTCTGTATGGTTATTTTCTGAAAAATGTCGAGTCAGCTTAGTGTTGGTTTTTTTACACCTGATCGTGCTCCGGTGTTCATTAATGCGGGTTCTTATCTTTCTAGTCGTCATTCCCACATATTGGAGCGTGCAAGGACATGTTAGAAGATACACAACATTTTCTGTGTTGCAATTACTGAATGTTCTGAGTTGCCAGGGTTTCCCTGTGCCTATGTCCACTTCTTTGATGTTTTTCGTGAGGTTGCATGAGTTGCACGCACCACAGGAGAAATGGCCCACTACACGTGGTTGGTCCCAGAGCCTAAGTTGTTCTGTGCTCTCCCTTGTGGTCATCTGGGCATGTACCAGTTCGTCCCGTAGGTTTCTGTTGCATTTGAACGCAAAAAGAGGTGTTTCCCATTGTTTTCCGGCGCTGTTTAGTATATGCCATCTCTTTTTGATGATTTTTTTAATTGAATTGGATGCTGGTGTAAATGTGGTAACACACACTGGTCTATTTATTTTTGCTTGCTCAACATCCTCCAACAGTGCCTCTCTTGGATTGTTTCTTGCTCTTTTGTTTGCCCTTCTTACCATTTTTCTTGGATAATGGCGTTCGATGAGTTTCCTCTCGAGGTGTTCCGCCTGTTCTTTGTAGGTATCTTTCTCAGAGCAATTTCTCCTTATTCGGAGGAACTGACCAACCGGTAGATTCTGTTTGAGGGCTTTTGGGTGGTAACTTTCGTACAAGAGTAAGCTGTTCCTGTCTGTGGGTTTATTGTGGACCTTGGTTGTTATCCCCTCATTGGTAAATGTAATATCCAAGTCCAGAAAGATAGCATGATCCTTGTTGATGGTATGTGTGAACTTGAGATGTCTGTCTTGTAAATTGACCCAGTGAACAAAAGCTATTGCATCCTCTTCTGTTCCATTCCATACAATGAGTACGTCGTCAATGTACCGTTTCCAAATTCTGAGATGACTCAGAAACGGGTTCACCGGATTGTTAATGAAGTCATCCTCAAATTGCTGGACGTACAAACAAGCCATACTGGGGGCGAAAGTGCTCCCCATCGAAGTACCTGTTATCTGATGATAGATGACCTGTTCGTACTGAAAGAAATTTTCCGTAAGGGCCAATTCAGCACACTCCATGACAAAATGTTGGGGAGTGATGAAATCCCATTCTCTTTGTAGAATGATGTTCTCTACGACTGCCAGTGTTCGTCGTTGGGGTATACTTGTGTACAGGGCTTCGATGTCCATTGTTATGAGCCAGTCGCTAGTGGGATCTACCTCCACATCTCTTAGGAGGCAGAGGACGTCTTTAGTGTCCCTTAGGTAGGATTGTGTCTCTTTTACAATTGGCCGTAAGAACCAGTCACAAAATTGTGACAAAGGTTCTCACACAGACCCAATCCCTGACACGATGGGCCTTCCGGGTGGTGGCATCCGGTCTTTGTGGATCTTTGGGAGGATATAGAATCTTGGCATCCTTGGTTCTTCGTTGGTCAGAAACTCAGCTTCTTGTCTCGTAATCCAATCATTACTGAGTGCTTCCTCCACTATGTTCTTGATTTTGATCATGATTTGCTTAGTGGGATCCGTTTGATGTATGGCATAGCTGTTGGTATCAGCTAACAGTCGTAGACACTCATCCCGGTACATCGTGCGATCCAAGAGGACAGTGGCGCCCCCTTTATCAGCAGGTTTTATGACGATGTTGTGGTTGTTTTTTAGTGCTTGTAGGGCCATGCGTTCCCTCCCAGTAAGGTTGTTAAACCCTTTGACATTTTGAAAGTCGATGTTCTCAACATCCCTGAGTACAGCCTGTTCGAATGCGAGTATTTCGCACAAGATACTCTGATTCGGGGGTTGGAAGGTGGACTTCTTGCGCAACCCCGTTGATTTCTTGATGTCTTCATTGGTTTCTGTTGTATCTCCAAAAAAATCGCGGAGATACAACACTCCAATAAGTGCAACAGTAGGAAAAGTGTTGGATAGCGGAGGGGTAAAAAAATACTATTCCAACTCCAGTGAGTGTAGCAGTAGGGAAAGTGTTGTATAGCAGAGGGGTAAAAATTACTATTCCCACTCCAGTGAGTGCAACAGTAGGAAAAGTGTTGGATAGCGGAGAGGTAAAAATTACTATTCCCACTCCAGTGAGTGCAACAGTAGAAAAAGTGTTGGGGAGCGGAGGGGAAACACTTACTATTCCTACTCCAGTGAGTGCAACAGTAGGGAAAGTGTTGGATAGTGGCGGGATAAAATGTACTATTCCCACTGCACTAATTGTAAAAGTAGGGAAAGTGTTGGATAGCGGAGGGGTAAAAATTACTATTCCCATTCCAATGAGTGCAACAGTAGGAAAAGTGTTGGATAGCGGAGGGGTAAAAATTACTATTCCAACTCCAGTGAGTGCAACAGTAAGGGATGTGTTAAATAGTAGCGGGATCAAATTTACTATTCCCACCTCCAATAATTATAAGAGTAGGGAAAGTGTTGGATAACGGAGGGGTAAAGATTACTATTCCCACTCCAGTGAGTGCAACAGTAGGGAAAGTATTGGATTTCAGAGGAGTAACAATTAATATTCTCACTCCAGTCAGTTCAAAATCAAAAACAAACTACATTTTAACAACAATAAAAATATTTTAAAAAACAAAATAAATTAAAAAATATATAAATATGTTAAAAATTCAAATGCAATTATATTTAATATTTAAAAAATAAAATCAATATTATAATGTTAAATACATATAACAAATACCTACAAATATTATATTAAATAAAAAATAAAAACCATTTCCAAACAAAGAAATATTTGTAATAAAAATGTATTTAGAAATAAAAACAATAATTATTACATACATTTACTTTTTTTATTCCCTACCCTATAACACCACACAATTCACAACGCACATCTAAATTTAAAAAAATGTACTTCCTCTACTAACATAATTATTTACCAATTAAAGAAATATTAGTAATTAAAAACAAAAACTCATAAAATGTATTTAACTTCCCACACTTTACTCCTATAATCCCCACAACCCACAGTTAAAATTAAACTATAAAAAATGTATTACACAGTTAAAATTCTTTTTAATTAAAAACCTCATACTCTCTAACAACCAATTATAAAGTAAGTAAAATTAATTTACTGCCCACACTGTACCCCATAAAAAATAAAACCCACACACAAAAAATTATAAACAAATACCCTAATTAAATATAAATTAATTAAGTATTATTAATGATCAACTAAGTTTTAAATAATGAAACAAAAATTAATTCTAATTAGTTAAACAAAAATTACTTCCCACCCTTTACTTCTATAAACCACACAACCCAGACATAAAATGAATGACGCAATTACCATAATTAATTATCAATTAATTAGTTAGTATAAATTAATGGCTAATTATTAATTAATTAAATATAAATTACTTCCCCCCTTTACCCCTATGAACCCCACAAACCGCACCTAAAAGGAATTACACAATTACCATAATAAATAATCAATCAATTAATTAACAACCAATTAATAATTAATTACAAATAAATTACTTCCCACAATTAAAGCTAAGCAATCTAAATTAAATAATTAAAACATAATCATTAATTTATAATAATTAACTTACTTCCCACCCTATTCCCCTACAAACCCACAACCTGCTACAGAACAAAAAAATGCAAAATGTAATTAAAATAAAATTCATAACTACTAAAATTGTAACAAATATATCATAAAACAATAAAAATACATCACATACATTTAAAATATAAACTAAAATACATAACACTAATTAAAAAATCGATATTTTAAACATCTTTATTTTTGCAAACAAGATTAATGACTTGTATATTTTTAAAAACAATATTCCTTAACCTAAATTCAATATTCTTGCCACGATATTCTTGCTTTCGATATTTCTGAATCATGATATTTCCAACTCTGTATTTGTGTAAGTCGATATTTCCAACTCGATATTCTGTCTCAGCACCTTGGCAGTTGATGGTCTTTTCTGTCAGCACTGGGAATCCCTCTTTGGGCAGCTATGCACTTTATAAATTTTTAATGTAGAAATAGAAATTCCTACACGGAAAGTAGCAGAGAAAGTCACCACTCCTTGCCCAATCAATGACGGAGGATTGAGTTTCTACTTGCCTTTTCCCAATTCAAGATAGAGGCAGTCAGGATTCTGGGATAGCTTACTGTCAGACTGAAGTCAGACTGAAGAGAACTTCTTTGAGCCACATTCAAAGTTCTTTTTCATCGTGATCATTGCCCCCTTAGTCCCTTTTGCTGGAGGTTTCAGTTTTCTTCAGCATTTCTTATTCGTCAAGCCCTTCTGAATATGTTTCCCTAAAGTTCACCATTCCTGCGAAGGAGGATTTTTGACCTTGGATTTTTCCTTATGATCAGGACTGTATTTTGAAGGCACCTATTGTCTTGTGATTTCCAGCATAGGGCAACATTGTTGCTACTAGAATAGGTCGCCCCTGTTCTGGCAGAGCTGACTGGAGAAGAAGCCCAGGTCAGGATCACCCAGCCCTTGCACTAATGAGATAAATACTGGTCTTGACAAGTCACAGATGGTTTCACTGTGCCGTTGACTTTACATTATGCCATTCGTAATGTGATGGATAAGGCAACCACATGCACCAAATATAAAGGATAAAATGTGGTTAGTAGAGCTCCCTAAACCTGGCAGAGTGGAATGAAGCCTTCACTACATGGGAGTTGAACAAGCAACTTGTGCCCTTCTCTCAGTTAGTTGTAGGGGTTGATCCTAGGAGAAGCAGTTTCTATCATGCCCTCACACTTGCTACCACAAACACAGGTACCCAATAGAGACAGTAGGTGAGTAGTGCTAAAATCTTTGGGGTATTTTGCGAAACGAAAAATCACATAGCATGCCTTAAACAAGATTATCAAAACATTTGCAAAGCCTAGAGAGGACAGATGTGTGCAAATACAGATCAATGCTGTAAAACGTGAATGTATGGAAGCTGCTGCAGAGGCACAGAGGGAATAGACAGATAACAGTGAGTAAGCATTTTCAAAGGTTGCATGGAGGGACACTAAAAAATGTGGATGCAATGTCATGATTGACTGTGCTATCTCAGCATAGAGCCACATGTTTGTTTTTGTGCATCTGCAGTACGTGAAGTGAATTCATTTAACACTTTATTTCTCTGAGTTAGTGCATTATTTTATACAGCACACGTCAGAAACCAAAATATCAAACCCCACCATCTGTACAGGCAGCAGTGGCTGGCAAAGGTAAATGCGGTGGGTCGGAGCATGGGGCGGGGTGGGGGGAGTCGATAGATGACGGAATATGTATAATTAAATAAATAAATTATACCTATACCATCGTCTGTTGACTTCCCCCCCTGCCGCATCCCGCCCCACCTACCAACCTGCTTACCTGTGCCGGTCGTCGCTTTGTACAGGCACACAAAAACAGGCATTCAGCTCTGCGCTGGGCCAGCAGAGCCCATCATGATGCTTTCACTGGTCTTTTATTAACTCTCTAGATGATACTGAAGCATCCAGTCATTTAAACTGCAACTCTTGTCTCCAAAATACAATTACTTCCAAAAGTTGGAGGGTTTCAAAATTAAACCTGCTCTATAAATAGGGTCATGCTTCCCTCCCTTCAAACTATCAGCTAATTGTTTTATTGTATGTGGTGGTGAAGCATTATATCAGAATTCTGCTGATGGAACTGGAAACCTGGCTAGAAGGCACGTTACATACTAAATTGACAGGTTTTGCTTGTAATGTAATGTCCATGTTTTATCCATACTCAGCCATTATCCTATCTAAACATTTAAAACCCTATGGCTTGCCCGTTTTATTGATTTTGGGTCAGTTTATGAAGGCATGGACGTAGCCTATATATATTGCTGATCTGGATATCACGCTTCAGGAGTCAAGGACGTTTCCATTCAAGGTTTAATAACTTAAGATTGCTTTAGAAGGCAAATATATTTTTGCCTAAGTTTGTGTCACCTAAAGATGCTTCTGAAGGCAAGGGTATTTCCACCTAAGGCTGCTTCAGAAGGCAAGGACATTTCCATCTAAGGTTGTACCCACCGTTGTTTCAAAAGACAAGGACATTTCCTCCTATGGTTAGATCACCTAAGATTTGATGAAAACATATAGGCGTATTGAAATAGGCAAATTATACTGCTATCTTAGGGCAGACTCCTATGGGCTTGCAAATGTCCTTCTCCAGACTTGACTAGTAGACTGCACTGCGAGGGCATAATAATGTCAATACAGTGATTTAAATAATCTCATAACATAACATGCCATAACATGACATAATCAATGTAGAAAACAGGTTTAAATGCATTTAAGTCCAATGTAATGGTCTTTGGGAAGTGTAAAAGTAGTACATTGATAAATCCAAAATAAAATTGACTTCACCCATAACTACTATGGACTCTGCTTAGACAAGCAAGGTAGCATACGGACCAGTTTGCTTGACTTGAGTCCAAATGGTCATCATATAAGTTTGCATTTCGATGTCTTCAAGCCAAATTGTTCAGCCCTAACATACATGCTCTACACGTGCTAACAGTGTTTTATTTGTCTGAAGCCTTTCCAGGAAAACTTTATCATTGGCTTGATTCGCCTCTCTGCAATATCATCAGAATGTCATTTAGGGCTTCATTTTTATCCATTAAACACCTAGGGCAACTTGAGTTTAATCTCCCAAACGAAATGCTATGCAATGAAGCACACATTCTAAATAAAACGGGTTCACTGAGGGCACTGGTGTAGTTTGAGGGGAACCAGTCTAGTGTGGAAGGGATCGCGTCAATCTTGGGGTAGGATACCTCTACGTAGTGTTTCATTTGTGACAAAAATAACTCCAGAGGCCCAAATATCTTATAAAGATCTTGCTGTGCTTCTGCCAATTGCCAGATTTATCAAATACCAAGGCTGCCTAATCTTGAGTGCACATCAAGCTTCTTTCTTCGACCACCCTGCGCTTCCTACCTCTTTTCCGACTCTTGCAGGTCCTTTGTCCTCTACGCCTTTTCCTTTTGTCACTGTTTTCAAAGCTTTCTTTCTTCCTCCTATGTTCTCCCTATTTTGGTTTTCCTTCTCTTGGGTTGAAGTTTAAGAATGAAAAAAAGGCCCCTGTCTCAAAAAATGAGTGTGGCTGCCCATGACCTGCAGCTAGTGACATAAATGACGAACTGGCAGCTCCCCTAAAAATTGCCAATTTGAGAAATCCGTCCAGGAGGGTTTCACTGAAGTAGCATCTCATTAAAACATACTTTATGTTCTGGAGAGTTACTCAGAAAAGTCTATACAGCCCTCCATCAATCAATCAATCAATCAGTGGATTTGTAAGGCGCTACACCCCAAGCTGTAAACTGACAAGCTGTAATACAGTGCCTGGAGTGGTAAAAGGGTTTTGTCAGTTTACAGCTTGGTGTCGATGGCACTGTGCTAATCCGATGATTTAAGACTTTGCTGTAGAAATGGCAAAAGACGTTACCACTTTCTATCTAGGCGTGGATGGCACTGTGCTAATCCTATGCTTATTACTTCGCTAGAAAAGCAAACATTTGAGGTGAGCAAATTCAGAGTGTCAGATGTTGGAGGGTGCCCTATACAGGAGCTGCTCTCCACCTAATCTTGGGAACTACCCAGAGTTCTCTGCTCCTTGTTTGCATGATTTATGCAGCACTCTATGCCTGAAAGGGTATTTTGTTATTTTACAGGTCAGCTTTGGATGGCACTGTGCTAATCCTAAACTTAAAGACTTTGCAGTAGAATTGTCAAAAGACGTTGTCCTTTTCTATTTCGGCATGAATAGCAGTGTTCTAATCCTATGCTTTGATAGAAAAGCAGATATTTGAGGTGAGCAAATTCAGAGTGTTGCTGCTGTTGTACGATGCTCTATACAGGAGCTGCTCTCCATCCCAACTTGGGAACTACCCAGCGTTTTTTCTGAATATATATATATATATCTCCAAACACAAAGTTGTCCCCTAGAAAGAGCCCGGCTTTTACCTCATGAAGGTTGCTGCAGTGGATGTCAGAGTGCGTCTCCACAGATGGGAACCTTGGAGCTTTGATTTTTACCGCGGGAGATGCACCACCCGGAAATTTGGGGCCACAAAGCTCCGAATCACGGAGTCCCAATGTGGAGGCATCCATGGAGGATTGACAAGCCGGATGTGCGAGTGGAGGCCCATTGGTGGGCTTGAAAAGTCTCAGACAGCAGCACACAACTGAGGCACACACTTCAAGACCTACAAACCAACGCGGACTCATTCGAGTCGCCCATTCGAGGGCTCATATTTTAAAGTGGGAGGTGTGGCCTCTATGCCAAAATGACTGTCGCGCCTCTGAAGAGTGCAATGAGCACGAAACGCGTCAGGCGTGAATCGACAGGCATGCTGTAAACTTGATCTGCCCGCCGATCCGGCTTTTACCTCATGAAGGTTGCTGCAGTGGATGTCAGAGTGCGTCTCCACAGGTGGGAACCTTGGAGCTTTGATATATATATATATCCAAACACAAAGTTGTCCCCTAGAAATAGCCCACAGCAGGAAGGTAAGTTCTTAGTGTTTATTGATGTAAGCTGCAGCCTCTCAGTCAAACCGAATCTCCTTAGTAATCAAGTCTTTAATGCCGACACGTTTCGTGCGCCTCGTGCTCTTCTTCATGGGCTGACTCTGCAAAGGCATCGCCAAGCAGCACCCAGCGCTGAAATCACCTGTAATGCTCGCCCTAGTGGGCGGGACAAGCAAGTTGCCTTCTGGTCTTGGTGGTTCTTATAGCGCCGGGCAGTTTTCATTCCAGTGAATTTGCATGCGCGCTGCCAAATGTTCCAAATTAAAACCACAGTGGGCTGGTGAGACATCCCGTACATGAGGGGTTGCACCATGCGCCTTGCATCTCGCAACTCACTGCTCATAGGTGCTGATGTCGGTTGACGCCAGCAAAGACCGTGTTCACACGGCGGGGCTTCTTCCGCGGCAGGACTGGCCGCCAAAGATCCAAACACAAAGTTGTCCCCTAGAAAGAGCCCACAGCAGGAAGGTAAGTTCTTAGCATTTATTGATGTAAGCTGCAGCCTCTCAGTCAAAACTAATCTCCTTAGTAATCAAGTCTTTAATGCCAACGCGTTTCGTGCGCCTTGTGCACTTCTTCATGGGCAGACTCTGGAAAGGCGTCGCCATGCAACACCCAGCGCTGAAATCACCAGTAATGCTCGCCCTAGTGGGCGGGACAAGCAAGTTGCCTTCTGGTCTTGGTGGTTCTTATAGTGCCGGGCAGTATTAATTCCAGTGAATTTGCATGCGCGCTGCCAAATGTTCCAAATTAAATATATATATATATATATATATATAGAGAGAGAGAGAGTGTGTGTGTGCGTGCGTGCGTGTGTGTGTACACACAATTATATTTAATTCATGAGGCCTTGGCTAACGGCAGACCTGATGTAAATGGCATAATGCTGAATGCTTAATGTAGAACTGCAACGTTGTTGTAGCTCACACTACTAAGACGTGGTATCCATGGAAGAAAAAAAACTACGAATTAAAAAATAGATCATCTCAAAACAACGCACCCTCCGCATCACACAACAAAAAGTAAACAATGCAGCGTGTACAGGCACAAAATAAATAGCATAACGTTCAACAATATATAAGATGACATCATTCAGAGCGTGCACGATGACGATGCGTGTGATTCCAAAAGTACATGCCTGCCAGGATCTCTAAAGCAGCGGTTCTACATGTACTTCTGCCAAGGGTGCCTTTTATCTTCAGAGCAATGAAATGCGCATTGCATGGCGGGAATCCAGATGTTCCTCGTGAGGTTGGCTTTGAAGCAGTTAAACACATACTTGCTCGTTTTAAAACAGCAGGTGTTGCCCATGAGTTGGAAAAACACTTTGCTGTCTCATGGGCCCTTGCTCCTTTATTCTCCCCGCAGACCCTGAGCAGAAGATTTTAATCACAGTTTGGAGTTTCTGAAGCGTGGAATGCGACATATCTCTGCTTCCTCAGACACAGCAACATACCTGAGGCTCGTGGCTGACTCGCATTAGCCAGCTTTCCCACAGCTGCAGGTAAGAACACAGGGTGATTGTAATCGCCGCTGCACCTTCTTCCAAATTCAGAAACAGCAAAAACCTTAAAAGCTCGTGAATAATTCGATAAAGTTACGACTGGTTATTGTTAATTGCACATAACACGGATCCCTTCGAAAAATACATAAATAAGTTGCACAAATATGCACCATTTATTGACTGAGCATATGACCTTGGGCTTGATTCACAAAGCTATTGCATGAGTAGGTACCCCATACTTAAATGTGAGTAACAACGTTTCATGAGTTGGTGTATCTTACTCTAGACTTAAGTGCGACTTACTCCTGACTTTCCAAGGCTAAGACATACTTACAAAAGTCTTACTCTCAGAGGATGCTCACAGAAAGGGCTTAGCGAATCAGGGCTTGTCATGCCAGTGTAACTTACATTTAGGGCCAGAGTAAAACAGAGCTGCTCAAAGAAAATGTTTGTGAATCAGACTTTGCTTTTGAGGTGCACACATTTAAGACAGGCGAAAGACACAACTAATTATGAAAAATGCTTTGCGAAAGAGGCCTTGTTGCGCTGGTGTAACATATATCTAAGACAGGAGTAAAACACAACTACCCATAGAAAATGCTTTGTGAATCAGACCCCAGGTGTCAAATAAGCATTCTAACTGATAGATTAATGAGTTACCGTGATCCTCCCCCTGGACTGGCCTACAGCTAAGTTTAGCTGATGTTTATTTAACATTCAGCAGATGTTTTAAATATTATTTCTAGGGTGCGCAGTATGCCTTTGTTTGCTTTCATTTCAAGTAGATTTTCTGTTTAAGACCTAAGGTCACAGTCTGAGTTCTGGGTGCCGGATTCCAAACTTCACTAGGCTCCTACTGTAAACAGCCTTGGTTATTAAGGTAACAGAGACCAGCAGTGAGATTGCATGGCAGACAAGCTTTATATAAGTGGCAATCAACGTGTAAGTAACTCTGAGTTGTGTGACTTAAAAATATACATGAGTGGCAAGGTGAAGAGAGAAATCTAACACCTTGAGGTAGACATTTTTAATCTTAAAATAGATCCTCAGAGCTATAATCTAAACACGCTGATGTAAATTTATTTTAAAAAATACAGCCTAGCTTTTGGAAACGAACATTTTAGCCATTGAAGGAACATACTAACCACCCTCTTTCAATAATTTTTTTTTAATATAAACATGACTCGTACTCCCCCACCTAGCTGATGCCCTCCAAATCGTCACATGAAACAATTGATTCGATTTCATATCTCCAGACTATTATTTATCCAACTTTTCTTCCCCTTTGCCTTCTCCTAAATACAATTCTTGTGGTTCCCTGGTTACCCACTACTCAGTTCTAAAGTTGTTTTGCAATTTATTTGTAAAGATAATTACTTTCTCTTTGGTTTTATTATGTAAATATATTAAAAACTGCCTTGGATACAGGAGCACTATGTGAAATGTAAAAAAATATTTAAATAATAATGGAATTTGTCGGACAAAACTTTTTTTCCCCACCGGACTAGCTTGTTCTACGCTGACTAATTTGTACTGTCCTATCACTTGGCATAGGTGTGTTGTTTAGTTACAGATGTCTATCGAGCACACACAAGTGGAGTGCTTATTTGTTTTGTTTTTTATGTTGACAGTTTATGAATAGCTCTTAAAATATATAATCGTATTGTAAATTGTTAATTATGTTACACTTTTGATACTATACGTTACTGTGAGAATGCATGAATTTTAGAAGATATATAGTTTTATAAATCGATGATAAACTGTTTTGTAATAACAAAAATAATTCTCACATGTTCTTCCCACTCTATCTTTTAAACCCTTTGTAGAAAACTAAGTAAAAAAAATCCAATTTTCATTCATAGATCTGCCTTCTGTTTTCGTGTGCCTGGAGCAATATTTTCAATTTCCTTTCACTCCTTCCTTTTTCTTCTCTCTGCAGCCCTGCCCAAGGATGCCACGCATAGTTCGAATCATTGCTTGGTATTAGTGTCTCGACCTCAAGTTGGCAGTCCTACAGACAGATTTAAGTGCAAACAGCTGAATGTGATCAGAATTCGAGCCACACTCACATAGAGTTTCTCAAAATAAGTACGCCCTCTTCCTGATCGTAGCTTCCTGCACTAACCTTTGAAGGAGCCTGGCCTGCTTCACTCGCTTCTAAACAAATCTATCCATTTTTGAAAGAAAATGTTTCTGTATTTTTCCACAACAGTCGGATTGCAGTATGTTTGCACCTGCAATATGGGTCGGCGGAAGCTGAATTAAGCAAGCATTTTTAGGTCGAGCCTGGTCAGCGCATGCGCTTCTCTGTGAGGCATGCTGTATTCAGGTAGGGACTTGAAGCTCCGCCCACTCTTCACCCATATTTTTTATTGGCTTGTGTCATTGTCCTTTGTAAATGCTGGCTTCTGTTTCGTTATTAGGCTTGTTAGTCCCTCCTTGGTACCGCCTTTTCTGCATTTGTAACCTCCCATGAGGACTGACCCTTCTACTTCTGTTTTACAGGTTATGTTTTATTTAGTCTGTAAGCACTATTTTATTTAACTAGTTTCTCCTACTGCAGGCACGGCGTGCTTCCTTGCAACATTTAGCATGCCATGCGCACTTTCACTTTTCAAGCAGCCCGGGACAATGGCGGCTGCTTCTTTGCAAGGCAATAGGTCTCACATTTACAAGAGTTTGAGCTATTGGCATTGTAAATGCCAATAGCTTAAACTCTCGCCAATGCGAGACCCATTGCATTGCAAATATTTTTTTCGCTTCCTCCCTCTAAGAACAGTTATTTCTGTTCGTTTTTTGTGGGTATTTTTTGCTCTGCCAGATTGTGATTTCTACTCTTCTCCCTCTGCCCTCCCTTTTCTATTTGTCATCACCTGATGTCACCAGAGATGTAAACTTACATTCCCGGCTCTCACTTAACGGCTAATTCATTCTGGGAGACTCTGACTACAGTGGTTTGTAGAAGTTAAACAGTGAATGGAACCACGTTCCTGTTAACAGTGGCACAACGGAAAATGATGGGGTGTCTTCAGAATGTGAAGAAGGGCCCTGAGCCTCCTATATCTCACAAATATTCACAGAGGTGGGCGAACCACTGAAAGCTCGGACCGGCAGCGAGCCAGATGCCTGGCTCAGGTTGAGGTCACCTTAGACCCTCTAGCCCAAAATGAGCCGAGCCTTCAGTGACCAGTGATTTCTAAAAATAAGCATGTGCAATGCAATAGATCTTGTATTGTGAGAGTTTGAGCTATTGGCATTGTAAATGACGATGACTTTTATTTATGTGTTTTGAAAACCTGCAAACGTTGTGTAAACACGCACTCTGTGCTTATACTCATTTCTTACGAGAAGTACGGCTGGCAGTAACTGTGTCTCTTTCACTACCAGCCTTGCGTGCGTGTTTACGTATCCTTGCAGGTTTTCAGAAGACATAAATAAAAGGCATTGTCACTTACAATGTCATTAGCTCAAACTCTAACAAATAAAAGACATATTGCATTGAAAATGCTTGTTAGGTCTGCCATTAGCCGAGACTTTTAGATTTTCCTTACAGTATAGGTATAGCATACTTACTTATTTGGGTTTTCAGCCAGCCCTCCTCGACCATTGGTGTGTTATTCACATTTTCCTCCACTTACTTAAGCATGGGGCAGTGAGTCAGCTCACTTCGGCCATTAGCTAACTTCGCTGTGAGTGATGGCATTCTACCCTATCACAGAGAGCACATCCCCTATCAGCCTAGTTCCTTTCAGTGCCAGGGACTACTATAGCAGAGTGCACATTTTGAAACCAAAAATATTTTTGTTGTAGCTAAAAAAATGTTTTTATGTTGAGCAGAGCTCGGCAGCGTCCACCAAAAACTATGGTAAAACACAACGAGGAAGATGCCGTCGTATTGATCACTCCGTAGAGGTTATTGCCGAAACTTGAAGTACTTGACTTCGTGGATATTATAAGATTTGTCCTCTCACAGGAGATTACATACTGATTTAAGCCCTGATGAAGTTCCCGTTGAGGGAATGAAACGCGTTGGCTGACCAATCTTTTACCTACAAAATCTAAATGAAAATTAAAATGGACACTTAGTTTAAAGAATCTTTTCGGACTTTTCTTATTCGTGCACCCCCATTTCTCATTTTCTATTGACGTTTGATCTGGAGCACAGTAGCGCCACTCAGCGGCTGGCGTTTTGGGGTAGATTGCACGATAACCATTACATTTGTCTAAAGAACTGGTGTGAGGTGCGGCAAGAAGGGCCCGCCGTTGTTTTCAGTTGGAATAAAACACAACATTGACAATGCCAAAAGGCTTTCAGCCATCACCAGACCTACTGGCTTTGCCAATTTTTGTTTGTGTTAATGCCACTTAACCCTGTAATAGTAAGAAACCAAATTTTCAAACCACAAAAAACACTTAATTTCATCAGTTATATGTATTTGGCATATGGCAAGTCACCAGAGATGTAATATGTTAGGTTATAAGCAGTGTATTATAGTGGTGCAAGTTATGCCGAAAGAGCAGAATGCTGCAGAGACCGTACACTGCTGCTAAGCCTGACTAAGGACAACATTACTGAGAGTGAAGTTACCACAACTACCTGGTGCGGGGGAAGAAGGCAAAAGGGTTGTCACATTTTCTCCCCCACACCAGTTAGTTACCTGCCCCCAAGACTGAGGGGTAGAGTTCAGCTATCTCTGCGGTGAACTGCTCTGACATTGCGTTGCTTGTGAACCTTCTTGCACCCACCACATGGATATCAAGGCTGGCTCTTCTGGCCACAAAAAACACATCAGGTCCATATCACTGTGCCCCCCCCCCCCCCCACTTTATGCATTTTTTTAAAACAAAATCTTTTTATTGAGCAAGCTCAATAGACTGTGCAATAACCTTTTCCAAAGCATGCACACTGGAGTTTCGTTTACATAAATTAGAATAAAAAAGGATAGAGTGGGGTGGAAATCATACTGCAAATGTGAAATAGTTAACGCTGAAGAAGCACTTCTCTCTGGTCGGCTTGTGCCTCAACGGTTACTACTGGGCTCTACAGTGACCTTCTGTAAGCTCACCACGGCGCCCACATTATTTCCATTTCTTAACACACACCCTGCCTTTGTATACTGTTTCCTCTGCTCTCTGGCACCAGTCAATGTCCTTCTCCCAATCTGTAACTAAAGGGGGATGTGGCACCCACATCCCTTAGCAATATTGCGTTTCGTGATTCCCGCTGCCAGTGTAAGCCAGATAGTGGCATATTTGGACCAAACTATCTCCCCCTTAATGATAAGCAGAAGTCACTTTACGTAGAGTGGCACATCGGTAGCCACCACCCTGGCCATTATTGCCGTGACATTACGCAAAAACTACACTATCTTATGGAATTCCCACAAGATATGGAGGAAAGTGCCCTCACCCTGGCAACCATGGATGCACTGTGGTGACGGTACCCGCCAATCTTATGTAAGAGTGTCATAGGGTAGAAAGAGCGATGCAAAATCTGGAGCTGGATCAACTGGAAGCGCGCTCGTATCGCTATTTCCCTCGGGCCCTGGAGTGCCTCTTGCCACTTCTCATCCTCTATATTGCCCAGGTCATCTGTCCATGCTGCCCTTAAGGCCACCAGTTGATGGGGTAAATTATTCAATAGTTTTCGGTATATTGTTGAAGTTGCTTTCTCAGGGATAGGGTCAATCAGCAGTCTGTCTTCAAGGGGAGAGTAGTCAGGCAGGGAGGTATCACCTTGTAGCTGAGTCAACAGGGCATGTGTGAGGCTCAGATAGTTCAATCTCTGGGTCTTAGCCAGTTCAAATTCCGGCTGCAGGACCTCAAACGGGAGAGGGGCCCCTTCCCTCCAAATATACCCCAGTCGATCTATTCCTATGTTTTTCCAGCCTGTAAACCCTTGAAGTGAGGCCACCTCTTTCAACTCAGCACTAAACCAGAGTGGCTTTCTACTGGTTAATGTGTTCTGCCACCCCAACATCCGATTTGCCTACCTCCAGCAAGCCACCACCACTACTGCTGTGTGTGGGGGCCAGCTGGGATCCTGTTTTTGCGCGTACAACAGCGGCTTGCAGTTACCTGCAAGCATAGAGTCTCGGGCCACCCTGTACGCTGGCTCATCTCTATCCTTATACACCAAGTCATTGACTACTAACAGTTACGATGCCCAGTAATAGAGGTGAACATCTGGTATTGCCAGGTTGTCATCGTATACCCCTCTTTGTAACTTGTACAGTGCTATCCTGGGTGTACCTGCCCACCATAACAATTCCCAAGTATCTTGGGCAATCTTTTTTTAAAAACGTTGGTGTAACAGGATAGGCGGTGTTCTGCAGAATGTACAACAGACGCGGCAGGGCCATAATCCTGAAGAGGGCCGCCCTGCCTTCCAGGGACAGTGGTAGAGTTCGCCAATGTTGCACATCACTTTGTAGTCTTTCTAACTGAGAGGTAAGATTTCTGTCTAGAAACAGCTGTTGATTCCGCACAATCTGAATCCCCAAGTATTTGAAGCCCTCCAGAACTACAGGCGCCATGCACTGCCTCGGCAATCGCGGGGGGCACCAGTGGGAACACCACTGATTTAGCCCAATTTATGGTATACCCCAAGTAGCTCCCAAAAAGGTCAAACAGATGGAGAACTCTGGCAATAGAGTGGTAAGGCCTAGCGAGATACAACACAATGTAATCGACATATAACGATATGCGATCCTCCCAACCTCCCGGTGCCTCAATACCCCATATCATAGGATCCCTCGTAATCCAGTGTGCCAACGGCTCCAAAGCTAAGGCAAATAATTAGGGAGATAAAGGGCACCCCTGTCTCGTGCCCCTCCGCAAGCAGAATTCCCCTGAAAGCACACCATTGACTCACACTTGGGTCATTGGTTCTTGATAGAAAAGTCTCACCCACTTACAAAAATTAGGGCCAAATCTCAGCTTCGCTAGCACGGCAAACAGTATGGCTATTCAATGCTATCAAAGGCCGTGGATGCATCAAGCGCCATCAGCGCTGTTTGCGGCCCGAGGGGTCTCTTGTCTTATGCAGCACTCCATACAACCTGCGCAGGTTGTGCCTGGTACTTCTATGGGGCATAAAACCCGATTGATCCCTATGAACTACGTTGGTAACAATCGGTAGCAACCTATTTGTTAGGGTCTTAGCCAATACCTTGACCTCAACAATGAGGATGGAGATTGGCCTGTATGATCTGCACCGATCAGCGGGCCTCCCCGGTTTATGGTGGAGAAGTGTGGCTCAATGGTTAGTGCGGCAGACCTCGATGCAGAGCACTGGTCCGGGACCAGGGTTCAATTCCCGTTGCGGCAGGGTCTCTGGCTATAAATTCCGCGGACCGGATATTCTCGCCTCAGTGCCTATTCTAATCATGGGTCCCACGCTGCAACTCTGGGCAATAGCTTGCTTAATCTCCACAACGGCCCCAACAGCGCTGGGATGCCTGGCCTTCACCATGGGGGTGCCCAGGAGTGGACACCTCACATGGAAAGCCAGGAAGGGTTCCTTCAGTGGTATGAATACAGCGCTGAGATACCCGTAGTGGTGATCGGCGCTATATAAAAAAACATACATTTACATTTACAACTGCAACACCCACTGGGGAGTGGTCTGAGATACCCCGAGCCATATGTGTGGGGGCTAGAAATTCTCCCACCTTATCACCCTGCGTAAACAAATAGTCAATTCTCGAGAAAGAGTCATGATGCACTGAGTAGTAAGTGTATTGTTGTAGTTGGGGATTCTGCGCTTGCCAAATGTCAACTAGTCCCATAGCAGCCAGAAAGCCCGGGAGGTGATTCTCTCCCCCCGACCCGCTGAAGTACTCGATCGATCCAGCTCTGGATCCAAAACCGCATTGCCATCGCTCCAGGCCAGAAGCGTGCCCCCTGGCACTCCTACCAGGATTTTACTGATCATTGGGAGGACGATCTTCTGGAGCCTCAGGGGAGTGTTGAACGAGCAGAGGTTTATACCTCGTCCCCACCACCTCCCCGCTACAGCCACACAGCAGCCAGCATTGTCGGACCAGACCCTCTCTACATGAACGGACAGGCAGATCGCAACAAGTTCCCCACATCCCTGGCATCAGATGTGTACCCCAAATGAGCCAAAGCTTATATCCAATGCAATCTAGCGCCTTGTATCTGTTCCCTTTAATGTGTGTCTCCTGTAACATTACGACATCTGGGGCATGTCTTTTAATATGTTATAGGACAAGAGTGCATTTGATTTTATTCCCCAAACCATTTACGTTCCAGGCTCTGAGCTGCGTGGCACTCTCTACTGTCTTAGCCATGCCGTCCCGACATTAGTCTGCCTTTCGCTCCCCTTATTCCCATCTCTCCCCTCCGTGCATGTGCTAGAGCAGAGTTTTCTGTTGAAAATTTATCGAGTTTTAAGCTCCAGTTTTGTCTATATGTTAGGATTAAAATTACTAATTTGAAAACATAAACTAATAGTTTGTTTTGTTGAATGTCCAGATTAATCAACATTACTAATGAGAGAAAACTATACGTGGGGATGCATATATGTTGCTTAATAATATGCGCGGTTTAATTAAAAGAGTATCGCAAAAGTGCTATTTGTTTCGAGTTTGTGCTTTTAAAATAACGTGTGCTAATGCTTTATTGTGTTGCAGAAGGCTAGATAATTACATACACATAAGGGTATTAGTGGGGATTAACACTGTTTAATCATTATGATGTGGTGACGTTGTTTTGTGTTTCTTTTAATTAAGATGGTCCGTTTTGGCCTAAAACAAGATGGCTGCCATTTACAGCCTGCACTCGAGTGATTGAATTTTGACGAGAGGCCTTGCTGAACATGGTCGAAAGTCACCTGACCACAGCTTCTGCCTGTGTAGAAAGTTTCCGTGAGGACAGTAGCTCTGGGAATGATTCCAATTGTCCTTGGAGAAGGATAAAGCCACAATGAACAATGACCAGTCTGCGGTGGCTCTGCTATGATACCAAGGAAGATCATTTACGAAAGTAACATTTGCAAACTCGAGTTTCCTTCTTCCGAATTTTTTATATTTGTGATTTTTCCTGAGCGGAGATTTTCTAAATGTAACCAAGAGACTTCCTTTCCTGCTCGCTCTGCTCAGTGGTTCATCGGATATCCAGAGTTTGTTTGTAACTTTTATTTTGTTATTTCTCTTATAAATATGTTAGACTTGAGAGGGTCCATGTTCATTGCGCTCATTGCGCTCATTACATTCATCGCGTTCCTTGCGTTTTGGACTTCCTGAACTTATGCTGAGGACGGCGGCTCGAGAGACTTTACCGAGAGACCTGTCCTGACCCATTTAGCTAGAATAGGTAACTATGAGAACAATGATTTCACTATTGATTGACTTTCATTTTGAACTAATTAGATAAATAAGCATTTGTTTGAATTCCAGTGTCGGGTGGTTATTTCCTTGTCATTTATTGAGTTTCAAATGTATTTCCTATGTTTAAAATCACGACTCAGGACAATGTCTTTAGGGTCACATTGACCTCATTTTAGATGCAGATTGGTTTAGGTTTTCTCTCCTATATTCAGTGTGGATAGAGTAATAGTGTGAATTTTAGTGTGATGGGCCCTAGCGTATGATGAGTGTATGTGCGTGTGACTGTGGATTTACTCTGTCTGTGAAAGTAGGGAGAATTTATATGCGCCGATCTTCAGCAGTTTCCTGGTAGCAGTATGATGGTTAAGATTATTGTCTTGATCTGATAGGTTGCTTGTACATAGGCTTTTTGGTTCATTGATTATTGGTTAATGTTGGTATATGTACTAATACTATATGTTGAGGTCGTTGTATTGAGTTCTATGTAGTGTGTACGGCTTCTGGAACGTAGGGAGCTGGTGACAGTTCCGTAGTAGAGCAGAGGGAAGTGAGTGCTGCTCTCGGGAAAAACAGGATTGTTGGCCCTGTACGTATGCGGGGAAAAACGTGTGACAATTGAAGATGCGCGTCACATTGTCTGGGTTCGGAATCAGTGACATCGTTGTGTGTTACTATTAGGGACATATTTTCGGTATAAAAGAAGTGCGTATGGTAGTGAAGGTTATCTGTGAAACTCTGGTCTTAAGTCCCAGGGATCCGTAAGGTTCGCCGTTAAAGCTTATCGCTGGAGGAGTAATAGGTATTCTCTGAGCTTGTCTGAAGGACTGGGCAGAGGTAAGCGCTGCTTGGTTAACGCGTGTTATAATTCTGTAGTGGGACAGACTGTTTGCTGTTCTCGGGAAAGGCAGGATTCTGTGTGCATGAGCTACATTTTCTGGTGTGAAAGTGCGTAAATGTATGAGCATTTAATTGATTGTGAGACTTTTAGGAGCAGTCCTAGAGAAAACAGTTAATGGATGCATGTTAGAAGGGCAGAGTAGAGGGATGTGCTACTGTGTCAACGAGAGTAATTATTCCGTAGTAGAGCAGAGGCAAGCGCTGTTCTAGAGAGAAGCGGGATTCTTGTGAGAGTTTTTCTTTACTATTCTGTGGTTAGCGAAGCAGACAATGGAGATGTTTATATGTTGTAACTAATAGATTTTGTAGAATCTGAAACGAAGTCTATTGAGAAGACTTTGTAAAGGAGGGGTAAACGAGTGACAGGAGACAGGAGCAGAAGCGACTGCAGCGACTGCTGACGTCATACAGACCGCGCTGTGATTGGGTAGTGGATCAGAATAGTGCTCGCGCTGTGATTTGTGCGTTGGTGTGAGCCGCGCAGGGATTGGAAGGAGTCACCCTATACTCCTGTGACGTAGACGCTCCAGGATTGGTGCGTTGGTGTGAGTCGCGCTGTTATTGGACAAAAAGATCGTACAGTTGCGGAAGGGACTAAAGAATATTGGTAAACGTTAAAATGCATTACCAACCGGAGGAAAAGAAGAAAAAATCCTTGTTCGGTAAAATTAAAAGGTGGTTCGACAAGGATAAAACCGTAATAACTAGAGAAGGTGAATTGCTACCTCCGACGAGAACTCCTGCATCCTTCATGGTTGCGAAATATGGGTATCATACCTGTATATGGTTAGATAACTGGGCTAAGTATACTAAGGAAGATGGTGTCTTAGCGTTCCCGGAACATGGTTCATTTAATCTGGCCGTGTTGAGAAATTTACGGGAGAAGATGATGTGTCTAGAGCCTAGACCAAGGCCGACACAGTTTGAGGCGTTGGTGGAATGGGAAGATGAGGTGCATGAGCGAGAAAAGCAGAGGAGTGGAGGCAATTATAGATACATTTTTGGGAGGAAATATGATCGTGAGACTCATCATGATCGAATGAGGAGATGGCGAGATGCTAGTATGTCAGAGGGATTATATCCTATGAGAACTGTTGAAGAAGCGGAAGGGAGGAAAGGTGCAGAAAAGGTGCCTGATGTAGAAGTGAGAAGGTATGGAGTTAATGATTATGAGGATGAGGTCTTGGATGACATGATTTACAAGAGACCACCTCCGTATAGACCAGAACCAGAAGAGAGCACGCCAGTTGCTACTCCTGTAAGAGATACTTTGCGAATTATTAAAACTGAGGTTGTGACACCTGATCTGAAAAGTGGTAGCTCTTTCACGGAAAGGGAGAGAGAGAAAGAGCGAGAGAGAGAATCGAGTCAGTGATGAGAAAACAAGAGAATTAGCCAGAACCACATCTGAGCTGACTGGAAAATCCGAGAGTTAACGAAAAATCTTGAAGCAGTTACAGTGCCTGTAACAATAGGTCCGGTTGTGCCTATTTTTGATAAACAAAGAATGGGTGAAATTGGTTTGACAGTTCCCTATGTTGGAAATGGTTTGGTTGGTACTTGTACTTTGGAATAATCAAGAATGAGAACAGGAGAAAATAATTTGAGGCAGTCGAGACATGACACATGTAGTGGAGGATCAGATGTGCAGCCTAATTCAGGATTGAATACTGGTTGTTTGGGAGGAACACTTTTGGAACCACAGAGGATGGCAGAACAAGTGGGTGCAGTGAAAAAGTCTACTGAAATAACAGCTGAAGATTTGAATGATTGGTTTAAAGTTCTTCAAAAGAAGGATAAAGATTCACAGGCAATTGATGTAGCTGGGTTGCGCATAGAATTGGAGGAGCTTATTGCAGGAACAATTCCTACAGATATACTGAAAAATCATCATGATGGAGAGTTGTTATTTATGTGTAAAAGTATCACCTGGAGGGCTAAGAGTACACATGACAGGTTAAAAGCAATAGCGAGTGAACAAGGAGTTGACATGGATAAGGTGAAAGCTTTGCAGAAACCTTACAGGGTGGATTTTTCTGACAAAGATATTGAAAATCTAAATGGTGCTGGCAGAACAGGGCAGATTAAGGAAATGATTGCCTTATTGCGAAAATGGGGTGATGTGGAAAAATGGAAGGATAGGTGGTACAAGAAAAGGGAAGATTCAATGGACAGGACTTACTCAGCTTTTCCCATGAGAGAAAAAGAGAAAACAGTGGATGCTTATCCTATGAGAGGGATTCCTGGAGGAGGATATGTACATGTCCCATGGACTAGACAGGATATTTTGTCATTTACGAATGATTTCCCTCGACTGAGAGAAAAGCCCGTCGAGTGGTATAGGAAGGTAGACAGGTTTGTGAAATTGTCGAAAGTGCTGTGGATTGACCTGAATAGTCTGTTTGATATAATTGTTCCAGCAGATTTGTGGGCAGAGTGTAAAATAGTTGTAGATTGGCCTGCTAAGGAGTACCCAAGAGATCCAAAAACAGGAGCACCAGATCCAGAGGTAATGAAGAAATACGAACAGGTTATTGTGTTCCTGAAAAATAAAGTACCCCCGAAAGAGACAGACTGGGTTAAGATAGATCGAACACATCAGGAAGCAAAAGAATCAGTTCATGCTTTTTACGAAAGGCTGATACTGGCTTTCAAACAGTTCAGTGGAGATGAACACCTGGGTGATAAGGATTTGAGTAATTTTGTATACAGATTTGTATATGGCCTGAGACCTGAAATCAGTGAAAGGATACGTGAGCATACAGTTGACTGGCAGAGTAAAAAGATTTATGAAATCTTGAGACATGCAAAGTACTTCTGTGATGAAATTGAAGCAAAACAGAGAAAGCTGAAAGAGAAAGCAATGTGGGCACAGGTGAAAGTTGCTGAGAGACAAGAAGCACAATTGATGGAACAGGCAAATAATCCAGGAATTAGACCTAGATTTGCAGGAAAAGGAAAGGGGAATTTAGAGGAGGCCAAGAAAAAGTTCCCTTGTCACAACTGTGGACAATTGGGGCATTGGAGATCCGAGTGTACCAATCCACCATTAGTGAGTAATGAGAATAAACCCTTAAATCAACAGGTGCAGAACGAGGGGTGTAATCAACAGCAGCAACAACAGAAGGTTGTCAGACAGCAGAGTCAAGAGCCAAAACCGCCCTTCCGCAGAATAGAGGGTCCCAAAAGTATAACCAGGACTCAGGATTATACAATGATGAGCAGGTACACAAACCGAGACGTTCTAACCTGGTACAGCAGTACTGGTTAAAGAATGAGGGGAGTGAGTCTGAAGGGGACTATTGACGGTGCCGAAGAGAGGAGGAAGAGTGCATACTTGGTGCAACTCTAGAAATAGACCAGGCAGGACCATTTGTAGATGGAAAAATAAATGGGGAGAGTGTTACTTTTTTAGTAGACACAGGAGCGACGAGATCAACTGTCAGGTCAGCAGATATTAGAAATCTTCCTCTCTCGGACGAAGCAATCCAAGTAGTTGGTGTAGCCAATACACAGATTAAGACTCGTCTTACTGAACCAGTAAGGGTAAGAATAGGGAAATTTTCAGACATGCACAGATTTGTGGTCTGTGACACTAGTCCAGTGAACTTGTTAGGTAGGGACTTATTGTGCAAGATGAACTGTACAATTTTCTGTACTCCGGATGGAATAGCTTTTGAGACACCAGATGAGGATGTTTTGTACCGGATGACTCTAGATAATAGAGAGAGTGAAATTGTTGGTACATATGCTGTGTTTAATCGAGATGATTTGCCACAGGAGTTGAGACACACAGTGAAAACAGCAGTTTGGGATTTTACTGGAGAAGATGTGGGATTGATGAATAATGTGGATCCAGTGAAAATTTCAGTGAAAGAGGGGATTGTTTATCCTAATATTCCTCAGTACAGATTGACACCAGAAATAATTGAGGGAATTACTCCTATAATTGACAAGATGATTCAACAGGGTGTTTTGAGAGAGTTACTAAGCAGCCCGTGTAATTCACCGATAATGGGGCTAAAGAAACCTAATGGGAAGTTCAGGATTGTACAAGATTTGAGAAAGGTTAACAAAATTGTGGTGGCATGTTGTCCCATTGTGCCAAATCCTTCAGTGATTTTATATCAGATTCCACATGATGCTGAGTGGTACACAGTGATTGATTTGTGTCATGCTTTCTTTTCAATTCCATTGCATCATGATAGCCAGCCGATTTTTGCATTTCGGTTTGGCCAGCGTATTTTAGCATGGTGTTGTATCCTACAGGGGTATACAGAGAGTCCTTCGATATTCAATCAGTTGTTGAAAAAATAATTGGAAAGTTTGATCATGCCTGAAAGCTCAGTACTAGTGCAGTACATCGATGACTTACTTGTGGCATCAAAGACACGTGAAGCTTGTGAAGTAGATACAATAGCTTTACTGAATCATCTGGCAGATGGAGGGTTAAAGGTATCTCCAGCCAAATTGCAATTTTGCAAGAAAGAGGTGCATTATCTTGGACACAATATTGAAAAGGGTCCGAGAAAAGTGACTGATGACAGGATCAAAATTATCAGAGGAATGAGAGCCCCGATGACCCAGAGAGAGGTAAGGATGTTTCTGGGGATGGTGGGTTATTGTCGTCAGTGGATAAATAATTTCTCCCTGATAGCAAAGCCACTGATTAAGTTGACCAAAAGTGAGGTGAGAGACCCATTGGAACTGGATGGAGAACAAATGGCAGCATTTGAAGAATTAAAGAGCAGAATGTGTGAAGCCCCTGCTTTGGGAATGCCAGACTATGAGAAAGAGTTTGAGTTGTACTGCAGTGAGAGAAATGGATGTGCACTTTCAGTGTTAATTCAGAAACATGGACAATTGAGAAGGCCGATTGCGTACTTCTCATCGACACTTGACCCTGTAGCTGTGGGTTTGCCAGGTTGTCTGACAGCAGTAGCTGCTACATGCAGAAGCTTGGAACAGAGTGAGGGTATAATAATGGGATATCCTGTAAGGGTATTCGTACCTCATGATGTGGCAATTCTTTTGACAAGAAGCAGGACTCAGTACATGTCACATAGTCGGTTGACTAAATATGAGAAAATCATTCTGGGAGCATCAAATGTGACTCTTGAGAGATGTGTGAATGTGAATCCAGCAACGTTGTTACCGGATGCTGACAATGTGAATGTGGGAGATGATGTTGATCATGATTGTTTGGATGTGCTTGACTACTGCACAAAACCAAGACCAGACATAAGAGATTTGCCGTTACCTGAGAGTGATCACGTGCTGTTTGTGGATGGATCATGTTTAAGGACTGATGATGGTGTGCTAAGTGCAGCATATGCGGTGTGCAAGGTTTCAGAAGTTATGGAAGCTTCGCCTTTGAAAGGAGTGAGGTCTGCTCAAGTGGCTGAATTGGTGGCATTGACAAAAGCTTGTAAGATTGGGAAGACTCTGAGAGTGACTGTGATGACTGATAGTCAGTACGGATTTGGAGTCGTTCATGATTTCGGCCAGCTTTGGCTACAGAGAGGTTTCTTGACGTCGAGTGGGACTCCAATAAAGAATGCTGAGGTGATTGGGAAGTTGCTTGAGGCGATACAGCTGCCTAAAGAGCTAGCAGTTGTGAAATGTGCTGCTCATGGACAAGGAGATGATTTTGTTACTCTTGGTAATCGTTTTGCCAATGACATAGCACAGTATTGTGCAAAGAACAATCATTCGATTAACAGGGCACGAGAAAGGGAGATGTCTTTTTGTTCTGTGATGTTTACTAATGTCCTAGAAACGTGGGATGAATTGAAACAGTTGCAAGATGAGGCAGGAGATGAGGAAATGAGAGATTGGATCAAGGCAGGTTGTGCCCCAAGAGAAACAGATCATGTCTGGATCTATAGAGATGGAAGACCAGTCATGCCAAACTCAATGCTGTCGACAATGGCAAGAATGTATCATGGCCAGGGACATCTGGGGAGGGATGCAATGATTAGATCTTTTAAGCAAACCTGGTACAATGCAAAGTTCAGGTTGATTGCAGAGAGCATCTGTCAAAGATGTTTGATTTGTCAGCAGTTCAATACAGGGAAAAAGAGAGTGGTGAGTCTAGGAACAATAGGCAGAGAAGGAGGTCCTTTTACCAGAATGCAAATAGATTTCATTGAAATGCCCCAAGTGAATAAATTGAGGTATGTTGTAGTGGTAGTCTGTTTGTTTTCAAGATGGGTGGAGGCCTATCCGACTAGGAGAAATGATGGGATAACAGTTGCAAAGTTACTGTTAAGAGAATTGATTCCTAGGCACGGGTTCCCAGTGACCATTGAGTCTGACAGAGGTGGGACAGAGGTGGACACTTCTACAATGGGCTTATGGGTTTAATTTGTGAGGCATTGAGCATACAGCAGAAGCTACATTGTGCATACAGACCAGAGGCTTCTGGCGTCATTGAACAGATGAATGGCACAATAAAAAACCGAATTGGTAAGATGTGTTTAGCCACTGGAATGAAATGGCCTGATGTCTTGCCTCTAGTGCTGATGACTATTAGGTCTACTCCAGATAGAACCACAGGTTTGAGTCCGCTCAAAATATTAATGGGACGTGCGATGCGACATGCATTTGTGCCTGTCAACAAGTTGATGACAATAACTGATGAGATGATTTTGGATTACTGTAAAGGCCTGGCTGACGCAGTTCATTCTGTGTTTCACCAGGTTGGAGAAGACGCTACCACACTTGAGAAGAAGCAAGCCCATGATCTGAGTCCAGGGGACTGGGTGAGGATTAAGGTGCACAGAAGAAGAAATTGCTTGGTTCCAAGGTGGGGAAGGCCAAGACAAGTTATTCTGACTACGACAACTGCAGTAAAGTCTGCTGGTGTGAAAAACTGGGTGCATGCGAGTCATACTCTGAGAGTTCCAAATCCAAAAGATGGGACTGGTAAGGAGTATTTTGAAGAGTCAAATTCCAGTGATGATGCAGAAACTGAACCAGTGAGAAAGGAAAAGAATTCTGAAAGGGGTGAAGGAGAAAGAGAGTGGAATGATTCTTTTCCCTTTCCAAAGGAGACTTCAAGAGAAACATTGAGAGTCTCGGAGGAGAGATCGGATTCTGTAAGAGTGCCTGAAGTTCCAACAAACAGTAGAAGAGAAAAGAGAAATTCCACAGAAACTACAACTGAATCAGATGAGGAGGTTGAGAATCCACTTGGGATTACACCTGAAGAAGCAGGGTCAGAAGAAGATAGAGAGGGACAGATTGCGGAAGACCCCCGAGGAGGTGTAGGGAACATTCCTGATAAGTTAGGTGAAGGGAGAAGTAGACAGAAAGAAGATTGCGTGTCGGAGACCCGAGGAGGGACAGAATTAGGGAAATCTCAATCAGTGGTGGAAAAGACTGTGGAGCGAAAGAAAATTGTTGAAGAACAAGAGGCAAATAAAAAAGGAATCGGATGAGAGTGAAAATGAGAAATCAGAGGGTCGAGTTCTGAGAAAGAGAACTTGGATCGGAGAGAGAAATAATAAAGAGGTGAGACCAAAAAGGGTTGTAAGAGGAGATCTTTGGCCCAATAGGATAAAGAGACTGAGGTACAGACTGACACAAGCAAATTCATCGAAAGCTGAACAGGTGAACGAGGTGTCAAGTCAGAATCAAGCGAAAGGTGAAAAACAAAAGGTCTCAAAAGAACCAGAAGAGATCAAGAGAATCAGAAAACCTAACCAGAAGTATAGGTCACCGGAATGGACGTACGTGGCACTGTCTGAAGGTGAAGAGGCAGAGAGTCAAAGAAATCCAGAGGGGACCGTACAAGAAGTGGTTGAGGAGAAAACTGTTGGAATCCTGAAAGTTATCCTGACTGACATTGGAGAAGAGTCGGATGCACAGGATGTTGTTGAAGATCTGATACAATTTGATGTTGCTGAAGAAGAAGTGAAAAGTGATGAAAATCCAAATTGAGTGAACTAAAGGAGTCACTTGGAGAAAAGTGAAAAGAAAAGACCTGAAATTAGCTGTGTGAAATAACCTAGAGTTCTAAAATCCCAGTAGTGGAGTAGAAGAGGCTAAGTCAAAAGACACTGCCAAAGTAGTAAAATGGCAACACAGAGAATAATCAAAGTAGATGTGCCTTTTTGAAGAGATGGTGTAGAATGTGCTGCTGCTGTACTGGATTATTAATGCTATTATGGGGTGTACTAGCTTTACTAGTTACTTTTAGAGTTACAATAGACACTTTTGGAATACATACTGAAAATGTGACTAATATAGAGAGGAGTTAACAAAAAGTAGTTCCAACTAGAATGAGTAACATTTATGTACATAAAGATAGGTCAATTAATGATTTTTCTAGCAATATTTTTTCAAATTTGTTGTATGAATACGTAAAGACAATGGAAGTTAGGGATTGCTATGTATGTATGCAATTACCTGCATCCGTTTCAGAGGGTGTTACTTATCACCATTTACCAGCTACGTATGGAATTTCATGTAGTGTGCTAAGTAGTGTTTTTTATTTGTTAGGGAAAATAGATTATGAGATGTCTAACAAAGATAATATTTTTGGGCAATTGCCTATGGACAAAAGGCTGAATCCAGCTAAAGAAGCTAACATTTTTGGTGAGATTTTTATTGAGAAAGAAGAATTAACCTTAGATTACATTTTTAGAAACAATTTAACTTGCAGTCTGAAAGAAGAGGAGAAGGCTTTCCTAAACATGGTAGAGGAAAGGAGAATGAGCATGCATAAAAAGGCAGGGAAATACAAAGTGAGTGAGACAATTTGGGATATTGAGATGGGAAAGGAATTGAAGAATGGGGCTAGTCCAACTTTGGCTTTAGATGCACCACAGAAGGGTAAACTATGCATTACCAGAAAGAGATCCCAATATGATAGCTATTTTGTTGGGACTAGTGAGTGTCATGATACATACTTCATTGCAAAAACCAAAGGAAATGATGGACGGAGTGTTGAACATTGCAAGCACTCACCCCCAGTCAACTGATCTGGGTTTAATCCATCACCATTCTTTAGCCCACTCTGCCACCCCAGTTCAGACATGGCCATATGCAAATCAGTTTGACCCTGTGCCTCATGGGAACAGTCCAGCCCGAACTGCCAAGCCATGTCTTCCCTGGACCGGAAACAAGCTTTCTAGGACCGGTTTCTGGCATTTCAGCCATCTTCAGCCAGGCTTGCTTGAATCCAGTGGCAAAGTGAGCAAGGGACTCACGTCTGAGCATACCCTGCCAACTTATGGCGAACAAAGCAAAAACCAAAGGAAATGATGGACGGAGTGTTGAACATTGCAAGCACTCACCCCCAGTCAACTGATCTGGGTTTAATCCATCACCATTCTTTAGCCCACTCTGCCACCCCAGTTCAGACATGGCCATATGCAAATCAGTTTGACCCTGTGCCTCATGGGAACAGTCCAGCCCGAACTGCCAAGCCATGTCTTCCCTGGACCGGAAACAAGCTTTCTAGGACCGGTTTCTGGCATTTCAGCCATCTTCAGCCAGGCTTGCTTGAATCCAGTGGCAAAGTGAGCAAGGGACTCACGTCTGAGCATACCCTGCCAACTTATGGCGAACAAAGCAAAAACCAAAGGAAATGATGGACGGAGTGTTGAACATTGCAAGCACTCACCCCCAGTCAACTGATCTGGGTTTAATCCATCACCATTCTTTAGCCCACTCTGCCACCCCAGTTCAGACATGGCCATATGCAAATCAGTTTGACCCTGTGCCTCATGGGAACAGTCCAGCCCGAACTGCCAAGCCATGTCTTCCCTGGACCGGAAACAAGCTTTCTAGGACCGGTTTCTGGCATTTCAGCCATCTTCAGCCAGGCTTGCTTGAATCCAGTGGCAAAGTGAGCAAGGGACTCACGTCTGAGCATACCCTGCCAACTTATGGCGCACAAAGCAAAAACCAAAGGAAATGATGGACGGAGTGTTGAACATTGCAAGCACTCACCCCCAGTCAACTGATCTGGGTTTAATCCATCACCATTCTTGACTGATTTGCATATGGCCATGTCTGAACTGGGGTGGCAGAGTGGGCTAAAGAACGGTGATGGATTAAACCCAGATCAGTTGACTGGGGGTGAGTGCTTGCATTGTTCAACACTCCGTCCATCATTTCCTTTGGTTTTTGCTTTGTGCGCCATAAGTTGGCAGGGTATGCTCAGACGTGAGTCCCTTGCTCACTTTGCCACTGGATTCAAGCAAGCCTGGCTGAAGACGGCTGAAATGCCAGAAACCGGTCCTAGGAAGCTTGTTTCCGGTCCAGGGAATACATGGCTTGGCAGTTCGGGCTGGACTGTTCCCATGAGGCACAGGGTCAGACTGATTTGCATATGGCCATGTCTGAACTGGGGTGGCAGAGTGGGCTAAAGAACGGTGATGGATTAAACCCAGATCAATTGACTGGGGGTGAGTGCTTGCATTGTTCAACACTCCGTCCATCATTTCCTTTGGTTTTTGCTTTGTGCGCCATAAGTTGGCAGGGTATGCTCAGACGTGAGTCCCTTGCTCACTTTGCCACTGGATTCAAGCAAGCCTGGCTGAAGACGGCTGAAATGCCAGAAACCGGTCCTAGGAAGCTTGTTTCCAGTCCAGGGAATACATGGCTTGGCAGTTCGGGCTGGACTGTTCCCATGAGGCACAGGGTCAGACTGATTTGCATATGGCCATGTCTGAACTGGGGTGGCAGAGTGGGCTAAAGAACGGTGATGGATTAAACCCAGATCAGTTGACTGGGGGTGAGTGCTTGCATTGTTCAACACTCCGTCCATCATTTCCTTTGGTTTTTGCTTTGTGCGCCATAAGTTGGCAGGGTATGCTCAGACGTGAGTCCCTTGCTCACTTTGCCACTGGATTCAAGCAAGCCAGGGTGAAGACGGCTGAAATGCCAGAAACCGGTCCTAGGAAGCTTGTTTCCGGTCCAGGGAATACATGGCTTGCCAGTTCGGGCTGGACTGTTCCCATGAGGCACAGGGTCAGACTGATTTGCATATGGCCATGTCTGAACTGGGGTGGCAGAGTGGGCTAAAGAACGGTGATGGATTAAACCCAGATCAGTTGACTGGGGGTGAGTGCTTGCATTGTTCAACACTCCGTCCATCATTTCCTTTGGTTTTTGCTTTGTGCGCCATAAGTTGGCAGGGTATGCTCAGACGTGAGTCCCTTGCTCACTTTGCCACTGGATTCAAGCAAGCCTGGCTGAAGACGGCTGAAATGCCAGAAACCGGTCCTAGGAAGCTTGTTTCCGGTCCAGGGAATACATGGCTTGGCAGTTCGGGCTGGACTGTTCCCATGAGGCACAGGGTCAGACTGATTTGCATATGGCCATGTCTGAACTGGGGTGGCAGAGTGGGCTAAAGAACGGTGATGGATTAAACCCAGATCAGTTGACTGGGGGTGAGTGCTTGCATTGTTCAACACTCCGTCCATCATTTCCTTTGGTTTTTACATACTTCATTGCAACAGGATGGAGTTTTAAAGGTGGAGAAGATCCAGTTTTCCCAGGAGTGTATTATGTTTGTGGGAACAAGGCTTATTACAAGTTGCCTGACCATTGGTATGGCACGTGTTATGTGGGCCTGGTCTTTCCAAAGATTTTTCATACAGATAGAATAGAAGACGTAGAACACATTAATTTACTAACACGCTTTAAGAGAGAAACTTGGTCAGAAATTGTAGGTGATATTTTTGGAGCTTTAATTCCAGCAGTGGGAATTTCTTTAAATGCATATGGGATTCGGAAACTGTCAACAGTGGTGGATCGCTTATCGACAAGTACCGCTGGAGGGTTTCTTTTGGTAAATACGGAGATGATTGCCGTACGTGCCATGTCTATGCAAAATCGACTTGCCCTTGATATTCTATTAGCCAAGGAGGGTGGAGTCTGCGGAATGCTGAAAGTTCAACATTGTTGCACTTACATTCCTGATGAAAGCAAAGATCTAAAGGTCTATATCAAAAATATTACTGATTTGCATGAAGAATTAGTACCACTGGAAGCTGAAAGTATCTGGACTAAAATAGCTAATAAAATAGTTGCTGTTAAGAGTTTTATTGCTAAGATAGGTAGTACCATTATTGGTAAAATATTATTTCCATTGACATGTGTAATTGTTGCTTTATTGATACTAAGATTGGGGTGTTTGTGTTGTAAAAACAGGGGAGGGAAGAAGAGAATAATTAGAAGGGATACTGAAAAGAAACAAAAGAGGTCGAGGAGAGACCCACAAGAAATAGAATTAGACGAATTAAGGGAGAGTGTTTTCTTGGAGTCAAAGAGGGATGATGTGAGAGAGTCTGGTGTTTAATGTTCATAAAAGACATTTTCGATTTCTCCTAAAACTGGGACTACATTTTTTTTTTGGGTTGGTTTTGTGGTGATAAGATATCACCAAAGGGGGGATTGCTGGAGCAGAGTTTTCTGTTGAAAATTTATCGAGTTTTAAGCTCCAGTTTTGTCTATATGTTATGATTAAAATTACTAATTTGAAAACATAAACTAATAGTTTGTTTTGTTGAATGTCCAGATTAATCAACATTACTAATGAGAGAAAACTATACGTGGGGATGCATATATGTTGCTTAATAATATGCGCGGTTTAATTAAAAGAGTATCGCAAAAGTGCTATTTGTTTCGAGTTTGTGCTTTTAAAATAACGTGTGCTAATGCTTTATTGTGTTGCAGAAGGCTAGATAATTACATACACATAAGGGTATTAGTGGGGATTAACACTGTTTAATCATTATGATGTGGTGACGTTGTTTTGTGTTTCTTTTAATTAAGATGGTCCGTTTTGGCCTAAAACAAGATGGCTGCCATTTACAGCCTGCACTCGAGTGATTGAATTTTGACGAGAGGCCTTGCTGAACATGGTCGAAAGTCACCTGACCACAGCTTCTGCCTGTGTAGAAAGTTTCCGTGAGGACAGTAGCTCTGGGAATGATTCCAATTGTCCTTGGAGAAGGATAAAGCCACAATGAACAATGACCAGTCTGCGGTGGCTCTGCTATGATACCAAGGAAGACCATTTACGAAAGTAACATTTGCAAACGCAAGTTTCCTTCTTCCGAATTTTTTATTTTTGTGATTTTTCCTGAGCGGAGATTTTCTAAATGTAACCAAGAGACTTCCTTTCCTGCTCGCTCTGCTCAGTGGTTCATCGGATATCCAGAGTTTGTTTGTAACTTTTATTTTGTTATTTCTCTTATAAATATGTTAGACTAGAGAGGGTCCATGTTCATTGCGCTCATTACATTCATCGCGTTCCTTGCGTTTTGGACTTCCTGAACTTATGCTGAGGACGGCGGCTCAAGAGACTTTACCGAGAGACCTGTCCTGACCCATTTAGCTAGAATAGGTAACTATGAGGACAATGATTTCACTATTGATTGACTTTCATTTTGAATTAATTAGATAAATAAGCATTTGTTTGAATTCCAGTGTTGGGTGGTTATTTCCTTGTCATTTATTGAGTTTCAAATGTATTTCCTATGTTTAAAATCATGACTCAGGACAATGTCTTTAGGGTCACATTGACCTCATTTTAGATGCAGATTGGTTTAGGTTTTCTCTCCTATATTCAGTGTGGATAGAGTAATAGTGTGAATTTTAGTGTGATGGGCCCTAGCGTATGATGAGTGTATGTGCGTGTGACTGTGGATTTACTCTGTCTGTGAAAGTAGGGAGAATTTATATGCGCCGATCTGCAGCACATGCACCTTGCATTACATTTGGTCCTGAGCTAGGAACATCAAAATAAGAAAAAACACAAAATATAAACAATGTCCCACCCCCCCTCCCTGCAACCCTGCTCGGTGAGTAAAGAACCTCCCCAAAATGTGGAGTGCCTGTTGCCCGAACTGTGTAATGGTAACAAATAGTGTGCGGTACGTGTCAGCCTCCAGCCACATGGTATCTCATGTAACACTCAGATAAACAATGCCCATGTTCCCTTTAGGAGTGCACTGCAGTGTGTGTCTCTAGTCCAGCATCCTCCAGCTCTTCCAGCGACGTAGTCTCTGTAGCTGCTCTTCAAAGCCTCAGTGTAACAGCGACTTCAATGTAGCACCGGCCCCCCCCCCTTAAAGCCCAGTCACTTTATTGCAGACATGATACCCCTGAAATGGTCACTTATCTGGTCGTTTCCACTACGTTGGGTTGTCGAGTTCCTGGTCCTCCCCTTCCTGGTGTCTGTCCAGCATGGTGTTGGGCCCTGCCACCTTTCCACCCAACAGTTCTCCAGCCTTCGAGCCAGTTACCTGCCTCTTCTGGTGCGTTGAAGAAAAAGGTTTTGCCCTCCGTGTTTATTTTCAACTTGGCTGGAAAGAGCATCATGTGTTTAATGTTTTGTTCACGCAAGGCCCTTTTCACCGCATCGAAGGTTTGTCGCTGATGCTGTACCTGGAGCGTGAAGTCAGGGAAGAATCGGATCATGGCATTTTCATGTTGTAGATCCCCCTATTGGCGCGCTGTTTGTAGGATTGCATCTCTGTCTCTATAGTTGAGTATTGTAGGGGGGAGCCCCCAGCCGCAGCCTCAGTCACAGGGCACGGTGGGACCTCTCAATAGAGAAAACGTTTTTGAGACATTTCGGCTTCAATTCGTTCAAAATCAAATCCTCCAAGAAGAGATCCACTGATGGTCCCTCCATACCCTCTGGCACTCCAACCACCCTGATATTGTTGCGTCAGGATCTACCTTCCTGATTCTCTAGTCGAGTCAGGATGTCCATCTGGTTCTTTGTCAATTTCAGGAACTGCTCCTCTAGGTGTTTAGTCTTAGATTGTAACCCATCAATGCTGGATTCTGCCAAGGTCGTATTGTCTGCCATCTTTGAAAGTCTGCCCTAAGCAGGTTGCCTTCCTCAGTAACTGAGTCCAATTTGGGTTCCAGGGTTCCTCGGAGCTCCGTTATTGCATGCAGTATATCTTTCAGTGACGGGTCCTGGGCTGGGTCCTCCCCCTTCTGTCCTGGAGCTCCCCCCTTAGCGCTCTCCTCACAGCCTCACAGCCCATACTGACGGAGTATTTGTCAATTTGGTTAGATTAGCCTGCTCCTACTCCTTTTGTGCGCCCCATCCGACCGCCCATGTCATGGTCAAGTCTCTTTGGAACAGCTTGGTGGTTGCGTTTGCCACTCTCCAGTTGTTAGGCAAAAGGCCTTTTACTGGCACACCTCAGGTTATCAGGAGGCGACACTCCTCCAGTTGGGGAACCTCAAGACAGCCAGGTATAGGCTCCTACTTAGGTGGGCTCAATCTTCCACCTCCGGGGCACACCACCGTCCCTCAGTGGCAGCGGCCCAGCCCATTAGCGTTGCTGATTCTCGTGGTCTCTACGCATCCCCGCGTGACTATCAAGGCTATCCGCGTGTCTCAGGGGCCCAGTGGAGTGAACTCCATTTTTCAGAGCAAGAATGGGGAATGCTCATTCAGGTACCGTGCTGCAAAAATGTAGAATAGCCTACTGATGGAACTAAGAAGAGAGCCATGCAAAAGCAGATTTCGTAGGCAGCTAAAGACCTGGCTGTTTGTGCAACCGCTATAAGGATAAGTCTTGGTTAATGGCCTTATGTCACGGCCGATCTCGCATTTAGAAGCCGCATCTCCCAGAGTCCTCTCTAAGCGCGGGGACACACCGGTGGTGTAACCATGCGCTCTACAAACTTATAAATAAATAAATAAACTCAGCGCTCATTCAACTCATGGAAATCCGGTAGGCACCGCGTTTATGCACCCCTCGCTCCCTTGGGGGACAAAGTCTTCACATTGCCTGTTGTACTATTATGCCTCCCGGCCAGGTCTACACTCCTCCCACGGGCACGTAACAGATTCTCCTGCGCCCACGGCTGCTGCTGCCATCCTTGTTAACGAGGCTGGGGGAGGATAAACAACAAGGGTGGGGGCCCCCACTAATGCACCTCAGCAGTACCGGCCGTGCCCCGTCAACCGGCCTCTTACCGCAACTTCCAGCGGGCTGCTCACGGAGCCTCAGCACGCCCGCAGAGTCCACCACACAGGAGGCAGCGCTTCCACCCGCCACACTTCTTCCGCCTGGATACACAACTACTGGCGGGGGGCCCCCTCCGCTGCTCCCTTACAAGTGGACAAGAGCATTGCTGCAGTCTCCTCCAGCAGCCGCATATACCGAGACCCGGAGATTCAGACTCTTAGGGGATCAGGCCCAGTGGGACTTCGCCATATTATACGCACCAGCTCCCGCAGCCACGGATCGTTTCGTCAGTCTGTTTCTCACCACACGGCCAGAAACTCGCCAGGTTGGGTGGTGCGAGTACCCAGTCCTTTCCACTCTCCTGGGTGCACTCAACACTGCGGATTATGACAGATTTTCCAGGGGTATTGTTGCGTGGCTAGGGCAGCTCTCTCAATTTGCGGCCATCTTGGCCAGCTGCTGGCCACGCCCCCCACACACTTTATGCTTGATTGAACTGATATAAGCCTCTGCTGTTGTGAAGCGTTGACAGGGGAGTGTTGTAACAACTGGTGTCATCCATTAATAAAAAAATGAGACTTTACAAAATGCCTGAATAAGCTTATCCCTACAGACCAAACACAGTACTTTTGTTATACTACTGAGGCATCACCCAAAGATGTTAATGCACGCAGGACCCCCTTGCTTACATGCTGAGCCACATTGTCCACATTCCTTATGCTGGTGTAGCTCCATGTGAGGCTAAGAAATACATTAAATGTATGAAATTATGTAATTTGTGAAATATATAGCCATGGCCACTGGAATTATATGCTTCTATGGTTGTGGTATTTTCCTTATAACTATGGATTTGCTGCATTTGACACATAATCCAATCCACTACCAGCAGGGAGTTTCATATAGGCATTCTTGTAATATGTTTGCTTATTAAATTTTATAAGCAAGAGTTTCTGTCACCATACGTCTTGCATAATTTACAGCTGTGTACACATTCAGATTTTATTAAGTCAAGTGAAATGGAGCAATTTGTCCCAAGTATGAAAATAAAACCTGTTACAATAGTTTGTATAGGATACAGTGGAGCACATGTCAACCTCATATTACCTCTGCCATATATTGCAATCTTTTAGTTTTCCCCATCCATCTTTACAGACTAGTTTTGAATGTATCATACAATAATACAACAGCATTCTAACTTGAAGTCACCTTGCATAATAAGCATCAGGTGACTAGCCTGGCACATGTGCATTCTTGTTGTTGCATTTCCCCTTTCTAACAATTTTATTTTACGTTTCCATGCAGCAATACATAACTGGAGTGCACTTTATCTTGTGAAGTATGATTAATGTATAATCAAATAAAATGTTTGCATAAAACACAACTGGAACAGCAACCAGCAGAATGCCCTGAGGCTATATTATTATCAAATCGTAGTAAATACTGTGCTGTGGGCCTCCACTTAAGAGTGTTGCCACACGGCTGTATGATGCCTTTTAACTGGACTTCCAGAGTAAATAGATGGCATTGTCCTTTGTGTTGAAATATATATATATATTTATATCCATTTACATTCATATGTATGCACTACAAAGATATCATGCTTAGATATATCACACTAACATGAGGCCCGTAGCTCCAAGGACTTCCTATGTGACCATGCCTGGACAAGCTTCAACAGCTATTCTGAACCACCGTAGAGGTCACTTTGCCTGTCCTGACTTCATGATAGTTTCCTTATCTGGTTGTGCAATTTGCTTACACAGGGCCGAGCCAGCCTTTTCTGGTCTGCCCATATCTAGCTGTTTATAATTGGCATGGTGCAGATCTTGCACATCCCTGTTAGCCATATTAAGCTTTGTGCCTTATTCTAGTTCAGCTGACATGGCAAATCCAAAATGCATATGTCATGTCATGTCATGACAATAGAAATTTGTAGAGCGCACGTACACCGGGGAGGTTTCATGGTGCTAGTTTGGCAGAAGTCCAGGTCCCTTGAGAAAAAGTTAGAAAGCCTGTCGAGAGAGCCATGTTTTTAATAGACTTCTGAAGCCAAGAAGATCGGTGGAGAGACAAATTTCAGATGGCAGGAAGTTCCAAAAAGAGGGGGCCAAGGTTGAAAACCTGACACCACCGGTGCGCTTGAGTCTAAAAGAGGGGATGAGAAGAAGGTTTTTGTGTACTAAGCGGAGGTTGCGTGTGGGAGCATATTTTTTGATCATGTTATTAACAAATTTCGGACTGTTACCATTGAGTGATTTGAAAATGAGACATCCAATCCTGAAGGCACACCGCTGAGCAACCGGAAGCCAATGAAGTTGCTTCAAAATAGGGGTAATGTGATGATGCCGAGGCAGATGAGTAATTAGACGCGCTGCCTGGTTTTGTATCAACTGCAGCCATTTAGAGAGATAAAGAGGGATGCCAAAATATAAAGAATTGGTGTAGTCGACATGTGACATGACCAAGGCAATAATTACCTGGATTCGAGCATCGTGAGTGAGATATTTACAAATCTTCTTTATTTTCCAAAGTTGAAAAAAACAGGTGGAGATCACAGAGCTAATCTGAGGCTTCAGAGTAAGATCTTGAATGATGACCACCCCAAGGCTTTTAGCCAAGCTGGAGGGGACAGGAGACTGACCCAGTTCTCCGGGCGAAAAATGGGGTCCCCAGGGATTTTTATCAATACCACCAGTTAGGATAAGCTCCGTTTTGTCCGGATTAAGTTTCAGATGGTTCTCGTTCATCCATTGACTGATGAACAATATGGTGGATTGAAAAGCATGGATCGACTCAGGAGAATTACTAATGGAAAAAATAAGTTGAACATCATCTGCATAATTAAAAGTGCAGACTTTGCGCTCCTGCAGGGCTCGGACAAGTGGGAGAAGGTAAAGATTAAACAATAGAGGAGAGAGGGGGGAGCCCTGGGGGACTCCGCAAGAGATTTTCACACTAGGGGCAGTGAACTGAGCTGTGCGAACTGCCTGAGATCGATTTTCCAGAAAAGAGTTGATCCAGCTTAGGGCTAGACCTGAAATTCCAGTATCCCTGACACGGTTGAACAAAAGAGAATGGTCGACCGTGTCGAAGGCAGCGGAGAGATCAAGCAGGTCGAGGGCTTGAGGAGAGCCTTTATCAGCCTCACTACGAAGGGTATCCAATACAGTAAGGATAACCGCCTCAGTTGAGTGTGCTGGGCGAAAGCCAGCTTGGTGAGGGTTAAGGAATTCTGATTTCTCCAAAAAATCAGCGAGACAGCCGGTGACATGGGCTTCCAATAACTTGGCCAGAAAAGGAAGAAGAGAGATGGGGCGGTAGTTGGTCAAAACTAACGGGTCGGATCGCATCTTCTTCAAGAGGGGGACGACAATGGCCTCTTTAAAGGTGGCAGGAACGGAGCCTTGAAGTAAGGATTCATTTAAAAGGTTTAAAGCGGGCCAGGAAATGCAGTGAAAATGTCTTTCAGAATGCTAGGAGGGCAACAGTCGGTGGGTGATCCAGATTTGACTTTGGAAAGAAGTTTAAAAAAGGTGCGCTCAACAATTATGGGAAAATGCGAGAGAGAGCTGTTGTTGGTGATGTGAGGGGGGATAAAAGACAGACTTTGACTGACAGGGATGCTGGACTTGATTTTTGTAATTTTATCAATGAAAAAGAGATTTAAGGTGTTACAAAAGGTTTGAGAAGGGGGGGCCTACACAAGGTTCTTTAACACCCAGAAACAAGTCACTCTGGGAAGAAACAGTATGAGAGCCCCAAAGGCAGGATACCTGACTTCTTCCTTGCTGATCAGAAATGATGCATGCATTTGGTAACAATAAATACATTTTACTCTGTTTCTGAGCAACCTACTATGTCTGGTGAGTTTCATTAATTTGCTCTTGGGAGGGTGCCAGTATTTCCCTATCACTTTGCAGGGTAATATGCAATCTTGATTGATAAAACAACTTTACAGGCTCTACCTTGACAAATTTAAAAGTATGTACTCTTCTAATGTGCAGCAAAGAATGTGATACACTGCTGTCAGGAGACATATAAAGATATGTGGGCACAGAGTACTTCTCAAATCCTACACCCAGAAAGACACCTCAACAGTAGGCCCATGGGTGGGTGGATTGGAGATGGTATTAAACTTCAATTACACAAGACAATGTGTCCCATGATAAAATACAAACTAACATATCAAAAATACAGTCACTTCAGAAAGGTCAGACTCAATAAGGGAGTTCTAGGGCAGAAATTAAAAATGGAAAGTTTTTATTACAAGAAATCATTCCGTACAATACGGGATAATTAGAATGCAGGTGCATAAGATCATTACCTTAAAGGCCATTAATACAGAAACATAACAAAATCAAGGGAAAATGCTAAGTCCCAAATGTGCAGAAAAATCAGTAAGGCAATGGACAGCATCCCTAGTAGCATGAGAAAGCCTTTTGGCTCACCCTCAAATTTGGGGGTTTAAGTAGGAAATGGTCTTATAGGAATCCATTGAAAGTGAATATTTATCATGTTGTGACCATAAGAATAAAACCTTTACAAATCAGAACACAGGCAGTCTGAGTTTCATACAGTGGCAAGACTGTAAGTACTAACACACTATTGAATTTTAGTTCAGCCCCCTTTGACCTTATGTCATCCAGAGATGTCAGAACAAATTGGCTACAAACACAATACACTATTATGAAGGAATTAAATACCTCATGCAAGCAGAAGAAACTTTCAGCGCTTCAGCAATGATGAAGCTGCTGCTTGCACTCCTTGCAGCCCTGGTCTCACCGATGCCACTGGACGACCATCACAGAGCTACTGCATGCACTGTGACCTAAGGGAACCACACGCCGCACTTCGCACCGCAGTCCTGATGCCTGCCAGTGCTGGCGCTCCCACCTTGAAACGCGAGGAGTTTGATCTGCAATGCGTGTGTCTTCAAGGGCCTGACGACTCCTGCACTGGCTTCTGAAACCGATGCCTGCCAATGCCAGCTCTGCGGAGCTCAACGAGAGGTCGTTGACGCCCTGCCTTTCTAAAGGTACTGTTTTGTGGGTCTTCCCGAAACCATAGCTAAGTTAGGATTTTGTCTTAAGACCAAAACTAATTTAAGACAAAATCCTAACTTAAGTTTAATTTAAGTTTAACTTAGGATTTTGTCTTAAGTTTGTCTTAAGTTTTGGTCTTAAGTTAACCCTAAGTTAAACTTAAGTTAGGATTTTGTCTTAAGTTTGTCTGAAGTTATGGTCTTAAGATAAAATCCTGACTTAAGTTTTAACCTAAGTTTAACTTAAGACCAAAACTTAAGACAAAATCCTAACTTTACTACTCCTAAATGCCCTTTGTGAATACCGAAAGTTGTAGAGTTAGGATTTTGTCTCAGATTACTTTTGTGAATCGGGCCCTTACTTATTAAATATAACAAACAAAATATTGCAAGAAAGGCTATATGAAATTACCAGGTAGTAGCAGGCCACACCTTTACATGCAGAAGATGGGAGAAAAGTACAACTCATGCAAATCTCAACTCCATTATGTCTACATATTGATCCAACTAATTTACATAGATATCATCATTAAAACTACTTACTCATCTCTCCCTAAATGTCACTGTCTTGTGTTCCACTTCATTATGTACTGTAGTCAAGTCAGCCTGTGGGGAAATCTATCCAACCAGAAGAATTAGGCACAACAACGGGCCAATTGGAGCTATTAGTATCACTGTTAGTGAAATCATGCTAACAGTTTTGCAGCATCTGCTGTATACAGTATCTATGGAGATCAAAAACAAAAGTTAAAAGACATCTGGCGTCAAACCTCATTTTCAGGGAAACTTTTTTTTCAAAATAAATACATTTTTCTTTATTTACAAAATAAAAAATAATCAAAAACAAAGCCAAAATTATTATTTGTTCTTTGTTTGCTCAGTTCTTAAACTCCAAACTTTATTTCTTCTGGATAGTTTGCAAAGTTGAAAATTGTAGTTGAAAAAATAATTTCCCAACTCTCAGTATTTATAAAGTTCAAGGAAGCTCTTTTTCCTCTAGATCTTATTCAAAGATGAGATTGGCAGCAGTTTATTGGACTGTAAACCTCTCTATGTGGCTGTTCGTCTTCTTCAGACACAGATGCCAGATATGCAATTCAGGAGATGTGAACTTTCTCTTCAGGGCTCTCTTTGTCATTGGTCTTTTGGCAACAAGTGATTCACTGTCGGTGTTATCTGAATACATTTCAATTATTTCAGGTTTTTCTCTGATTGACTCTGAACTTTCATTCTCCCTGTGTCTTTTCTTGTCACTGTTTTAGGCCACTTGTCTCCTTGATGTACTCTTTCAACTCTTGTTGCTTCACTTGTGACTACTGCTGAGTCTTCTTCACTCATAGTCAAGATTGTGCTTTGATCAGCATTTTGACTCACTGTGAACTGATTCTTTCCCTTGGAGGTTCTAGAGACTCAAATGTTCAGCTGAAACCTTTCATGAGCTGGATCAGAGAATACTTCTTCTTGCTGCTCCTTGTGACTTTGCAACAGTTCACTCAGATCCTGAATTGAAACTGGCTACTGGCACCTTCACCAGGAACTAAACTTTCACCCTCAATCTTTTCACCAGCATCAACTTCACCAGCTTCAGAATTCACTTCCCCAAACTCTCTCCCCTCTAAATTCATGCTGTGAACTTGAGCTTGACTCTGTCAATCAGTGGTTGTTATCACCACTTTATCATCTGCTGTCTTCACTCTTCTTGCGGGAGCTGGGTGGATCCACTGGAGGATTGGGATTCCAGCTCACTTTACAGCAGGGCTAGTCACAAGCACAATTTGAAGTCGGCTTTTCCACTTGGGCTCAAGGCAGCTTTTGCAGACCTGCTTCTTCACTAGGATCCAGTCTACTGGTTGTAGTGTATGGCACTGGGTTTTTGTCGGTGCTGTTGCCAAATTGATATGATGAAATCTAGAACTTTGCAGTAATCTATTACGATGTCATCAGTTACCGACACGTGTTGCTGTAAGCAATCCTCATAGCTCTGCCCATTAAAAGATCTTCGGGTGCGAGACCAGTCTTTTTGTCTAGAGTACTTCTAAAACTCATGAGAACAAGATAAAGAGCATCAGGCCACTTGAGACTCTTGGACGTACACAAGCTTAGTCTTGATAGTGCCATTCAAGTTTTCTACAATTCCAGATGATTGAGGATGATAGTTACAATGAAACTGCCCAACCTGAAAAGCAGTGCAACATAGTTTCAGGATCTCATTCTTGTTCCACGATTCGTCTCAAGAAAAGTTGGTAAGTCAAATCTCGGAATTCACTTTCTAAGCATGTTTGGGCACCATCATGAAGTCACATCTCTGGGCAGGGTAATTTTCCACCCATATTGAGAACCAGTAGCCAACTACAAGTATATATTTGAGCCTGTTGCAAACAGGCATTTCTGAATGCTTGAACTCTAGTAAGTGGCCCCCTGGTATACCTACGTGACTCGGTCTCCAATGCCTGATTATAACTCTGGCAAAAAACAGACTTCATTTACTCAACCCAAGGCTCTGTTGCCTGAAATCCCACCCTCTCAGAAACTCTGCGATCAAATTTCTGACTTCTTCGAGGAAAAAATTGCCTCGATCCAAATCAACTTTCCCCCCCCCTGCCACTCTCCCAATCCCCCCCCCACTGGTCTCCCAAAACTGTACGCTAAGCCGCTTCTCCCTTGTCACGCTTGAGCAGTCGAAAAAAGCCATCCTGGCCTGTAAATCGGGCTCCCCGTCCGATCCTTGTCCTCCCAAGATACTTCACCAACTAATCAACGAGGTTAACCCGACCATCAACAACCTAATCAACTCCTCGCTTAGCTCAGGCACCGTTCCTAGCCGCTGGAAAAAAGGAATCGTCAAACCCCTTATGAAGAAGGCGAATAAACCCCCGACGGATCTCACCAACCTCCGCCCAATCTCGTTACTCCCGGCCTTGGGAAAAATCACGGAACATCTAGTCCACAATGAACTGAAACACTATCTAGATGAAAACAACCTTCTCCATCCTCAACAATCTGGATTCCGCCCCAAGCACTCGACAGAAACCGCCCTCATTGAACTGTCTGACACTATAAAAACCCTGCATGATCAGAGAAAAAACTCCATCCTCATCCTTCTCGATCTAACGGCGGCGTTTGACACTGTCTCCCACACTATCCTTATCAGCAGACTCAGGGACATCGGCATCTCTGACTCTGCCCTTTCCTGGATCTCCTCTTTCCTCTCCGACCGTTCCCAAGCCGTTTCTTTGGGCCCATTTCACTCCAAAGACAAACCTGTCTCCTCAGGTGTCCCGCAGGGCTCCATCCTGAGCCCTCTCCTTTTCAACGTTTACCTCATTCCCCTCCTTAATCTAATAGAATCTTTCGGCATACCTGTTACCTCCTATGCCGATGACACACAGCTCATTGTGCCATTAGACAAACTATCCACCAAAGCTGAACTCAACCTAAAACACTGCCTGACTGAAGTATTTCGTTGGATGGACAATAACCACCTGAAATGCAATTCGAGCAAAACGGAAATCCTTCCGATCGGTACTAACATCTCCTTTTGTCCATCACTTTGGTGGCCTGACAATTCTGTTGCCCCCCCCCAGACAGTTTCGTCAGCCAGGAACCTCGGCGTTACCTTTGACTCCGACCTCTCCTTCGATCAGCATGCCAGAACCGTCGCAGGCAAATGCTTTGGAATGATCAGATCCATGAGAAAGTTTTTTGACTTTCTTCCCATCGATGCCAGAAAGACGGTGACAGTAGCACTCATTATCTCGCGACTGGACTACTGCAACGGCTTGCTCGCAGGAGCTAAAAAGAAAACCATCCAAAAACTGCAGAGCGTACTACACACAGCCGCCCGTCTTGTCCTGGGCCTTCCCCGCAGATCCTCTATTTCTGCAGCACTTCGCTCACTTCACTGGCTCCCCCTTCACAAAAGGATTCTCTTCAAGATCCTGATTATAGCCTTCCGTGCCTACAACAAAACTGGCCCTAAATACCTCACCAAACGCTTCCCCCACTACCTGCCCAGCCGTCACCTTCGCTCAACCAACGACAACCTCATTCTTCTCCCCAAATACAATCTTAAAACGAAGGGCGAGAAGACCCTCAGCTTCCTTGCAACCAAAGCCTGGAACAAACTACCCAAATCCCTCAGACAACAAACCCAGGAAAAACCGTTTCGAAAACTGCTAAAGACCTGGATCTTTAATCTCCCGGACGATCACTCCAAAGCTTCCATCTAATCCTCTTGCACTGGCTCACTTAGGTTCCCTAGCGCCAAGATGCTCCCTCCGGAGCGAACGTCGCGCTCTATAAATACCCCACAAATATACAAATATACAAAATATATACTTCTAACACAAATCTTCTGCCACGCTTCTAAATTATGTATTATGGCAGTACTTTCTGAAAGTTCTGGCTATGTCTTTCCACCCAACATGAGAATGACCATGCAACTAATGGGTCATTGGATACAACATGGAGTCTGGAAGTACATATTGGTGATCAGGAGTAACTCCTAAGTTACTAAAGCCTCCCATATAGTCTGTTAACTCCTATCTCCTTCTCTCATGCTCTGGTACCTCCTGGAGGTCCCTCAAATCACTCAATGTTGTCTGCATTGGATTCAACACGAAACAATTTATATAATTTGCGTTTTCAGCAGCTCTCACACTTTGTTCTCATTCTTGCACTGTGATTTGTTCATTCCATTTCACAGTTGCATTTTCAAGGACACAGTACCTGACCACTTGGTCAGCGTACTTGTTACCCATTGTGACTATGTAATCTCCAGCCTTATGGGCTATGCATCTGACCACTGCCATCTTTTTAGGTTGTTGTACTGCTTCTAAGAGATCCAGAATATAGGAACGATTCCTGATGAAAGTACCAGGGGATATCATAAAACCCTTTTCTGGCCACAGCTAACCCAAAATCAGGTACCACTCGAAATCCATACTGACTGCATAAATTGCCACACTCAATTACTTCGCTAGGCAGCAAGCTCTTATAAGATTAATCGACTCAGTTACTTGTTCTGAAGTTATGTCAGACAATTACGATGCTTCGATAATTTCAGGGATGAAACAAACTGCATAAGCAGACTTTAATGCTCCTCGATTGTCTCTCAAGCAAGAACCTTCTACAAACCAGGTCAATTCTATCACTTCAATACAATCGTGGTCTAGACCCATATCATCTACTACGTCTTCATTCCTGTTTGAAACAGGTAGCAGTGTTTCAGGATTTAAGAAATTGCACATTTTAATCATCATCAACTTTATTTGGTTTTTACAAGAAAACCATAAATGTCAAACAACACCTTTAAAAAAAGACTTCTTCCAATAATTTAACACAAGCAATACATAATACAGAGTTAAATAGCAAACACTTCTGGTGGATCCATATAAAAACAATTTCATATTACCACGGTAACCCTGATTGACCATAAAAAGGAATCACAGCTGAACCTAAGCTTAATTGCAGCCCTTAAAAAACTAAGAGTGTATAATACAGAGTTGCTTGAAATCAGTTTATAAAAAGATAAAAGCCGGTCTAATCTGCCTAAAACTGACTTTCTTAAGAATAAGAAAGATAAAAGACTTTCTTGGGACCTCATAAAAACTACAAAACATTAAAAAGTGAATCAAATCATGTGGAGACTTTCCATCGCAGCCACAGGGTAAGAGACACTGACCTCTATATGCACCACGGGATGAACTAAGAGATAATGAAAAATGACCAAATGAAATCGAGTCCCAAAAAAGCGGTCATGGGCACTTTTGAACCATAAGAGATAGGGATCAGTGAATGGCGCTATCTTCAACAGGGAATACCTATGAACACTGGGCTTCCTCAACTCCACTCTTCCCTGGCCCATGTGAGCATTTTGAAGAATTTCTCCTGCACCCAATACATATCCTTTCTACATAGTCCCTCTGGTTTCTCAAATAGATCAGCCCTTCCCATGCTGGAAAGACTTTCTCTGATATACCTTAAACAGCAAATATGGTTAGAATAATCAAGGGAAAGACAATCCCTCAGAATTTCTTTACTTAGGTTGGCTCCATTCTTCATCCAGATTTTCATCCATAATGACAATGGACGATAGGCCAGCACATCTGGAAGAAGGCGTGGGCTATAAACGATGGAATACACTGGAGTAAGCAGAGAATCCATCTCAGAAAAGTGTTTTCAACAGATTGCAATAAGTCATGCTCGATATAACTCCAAATCTCACTCCCATAGGTGACCTTCGATATACATTTAGCTTTGTAAATGTGCAAAAGTGCCCCGATCAGTCTACTTCCTAATCTGGAGGCAAAATTAAGGATGGACGCAATAGCCCTCGCAAACTCCCCTTTCTTTCGACTTGTCAAGGGGCGCCAATTCAGGGCTGCATCAAACACCACCCCTAGTATATGAAAAGATGTTGGTCTTTGGAACCGGCATAGCCCCCACCAAAAAAAGTGCAGGGCTTAGCTAGACACTGGCCAACCTGCTTGATAAATGATTTGATGTTGTTGACCAGCAAGTCCAAGTCCTCCATGAAGTCTACAAAGGAGTTCAATAAGCATTATAAACCCCTTGCTGTCATCGCCATAAGGACAGCATCATCAGCATTCAGAAGGACAGGCAAATTTTGCCTTCCCACTTGAGGGGAGACAGTATTTAATTTAAAAAAGGGCCTGCTCCAAGTTATTAATTTCCAATTTAAAAAGAAAAGGGGCCAGGATACACCCGTGACGGACCCCTCTCTGTATACAATACTCATGGAATACTTTAAAATCCTTAGAATAGCGTACTATAGCTTTAGTGTCTCTACGGAGAGCCCTTAAAAACAGAACAATGTCTCTATCAATGCCAATAGAGAGCAATACCTGCCAGAGCTTGGATCTGTTAATGTGATCAAACACGAATGACAGATCCATGAAAGCTAAGTAGACAGTGCCAGTGTGGTGACTGTGTACTTGTTCAAGAGCATGTACAAATTTGGTCCACCATTGAACAACCCGGTCGAAAACCATATTGGACCTTGGTAACAATATTAATGCCATCTACCCTGCTAGTGAGCCTATCATGGACAGTGTAGCCCACCACGTTTGCAACAGAATCCAAAAGGGAGATGGGCCTATGACAATGAGTGCTATCCCGATCTCCCTTTTGAAAACTGGGACAATGGTAAATAATGCCTAGTGTCTGGGCGGCCAATAATGACAGCAGCATTATTAGCTGCAGTGAGACAGGTACCCAGATGTCCAGGTTAGAAAGATAGAGGTCTGGTAGACCCATTATACCTGCTCTAACCTCCTGAGCGCTAAATAGGATCCCGGATTTACCCTCACCGATATCCAAGACAACCCTCAAAAAGGGTTCAGGCTGGAACATGCCCTCAAAATGACTTATCCAATCATCCTCGGAAATATTGGCATCCAGTGTATTGGCTCCATCTACTGCTAAAAACAGCCTATTGATGATGCTCCAGAACTTAGAGGTATTGCGCACAGTGCCGACCTCTACCAGGTCTGACCAGGCCTCCTCTTTCAGGGCTGATTTACGCTTTGCCAAGGCAGCTTTGTATTATATGTGGTACCTCTTGACAGACAGGGAATCTCTTGGAGTGGTGCTCAAAGCTTCCTTCCATCTTCTAGAGGCGCAGGAGCACGCAGAGTCAAACCATCACAGACCTGTATAAAAGGGGCACCTGCCTGAGGCCTGCAATAGGTGGCTATGGCTCCTCACATACTTCCAAAAGCCTCTAGAAGGTCAGAAAGGTTTTTCCACCCTGTCTGAGCAAATGGCAAACTCCGTGGAACACTCGGTGAGCAGGGACTCATAAAACTGATCCGATATAATCTGTACCCACTTCAATCTACTCCCCCCCATCCACGGCTGTCAGTGCCCTCATTGCTCCATTATTGGCTAATTTTTCAGCCACTAATATTATGTGCTCATATCTCGCAAGACAGCTGTTTGTAATATGTTGAGTTCTGGTGTGAACCTACAAAATTTTGCCTGAATGTGGGACAAACACTATAAGTGTATGACCCATTGCAACTCTTTTACTTTGCTTAATTGCAAGGAAACAGCTGCAACCGCCTTTAGGCAGCCAGGAAGAGCTACAGGTGCCAGATCCAACTCAGCAGAAAAATAAGCAAAAAGCTTCATTGTACCTTCATATCTTTGAGCAAGTATGGAAAGCAAGCACCCACTTTTCTTGTGACAGAAATTGAAAAACCTCTCATCATTATCAGGCAGTCCAAGGGCAGACGCACTACATAAATCTTTCCTTAATTCTCTGAAGGCCTTTATGCATTCCTCAATAAATGGATCCTTGATATCACATTGGTTAGCTTTAGTAAAGGTTTTGCAGTCAGGGAAAAGTTTGGACTCTACTGACAACAGTAGCCAACTATGCACAGAAACATCCTCACCTTCCTTAGGGTGATTTGAGGATCAGTCTTCAGAATTACAGAAACACTCAAGACTTTCTTTTCCCACTCTTCAATGTGATGACCAAAATACATTACTTCTCTTTCACAGTGCTGCATCTTTGTGGGAGAAACTTTGCGACCACTATCAGCAAGATGATTCAGGAGTGCAAATATATGTAGCTTACAGCCTTCTATTGTTCTTTATGCCACTTACAGATCATCAATGTATTGGACTAAGACTGAGTTACATGATAGCAGCACATGTTGTAAATCTTTTTAGGATCTAACTAAAAATTAAAGGGCTTTTAGTATACCCATGTGGGATTCGACACCTGGCGAGGTCTTTATTTTGGAACTGAATTGCAAAAAGATATTGACTATCCTCATGCAGAGGAATGGAGAATATCACTTGGCATAAGTCAATGACTGTATACCATTTTGCATCTGCAAGTATCTGAAACAAAATCACTGCAGGATTTGGTACCACCCAACAACATAGAATTACTATTTGATTAATTTTCGAAGGTCCTGCACTATCCTCCACTTACAACTTGTTTTTTTAATGACCATCAAAAAAGAGTTGCAAGGCTGCTGGTGTTTGGTCTGCAGCAGTGTGTGACACTGACACATCAGGGGCCAGAGATGTGGATGTAGAAGTAGCAGCAGCATTCATCTGCGCTCTGTCTTGTGGCATCACTCCCATGATAAGGATCTTCAGGGCATGGAAGATCCCATCTACAGCTTTCTCGTGTGCAGCCATGGTAACCATTCTTTGCGCCTGCATCCGCTCCATGTTCTCCATGACCCTCCTTATGTTTCCCAAATCATGGATGACATCGCTGTAGCTACTCTGACTGGGCAGTTGTTGTTGTCTCAGAGTCATAACTCCAGCGACACCAGCCATGGAATGTTGGAGGGCATGGGGCGAACTGTGGGTGTCCGTTAGGGAGTGTAAGTGGTCCCTGATGGGACTTAGAAACCAACGCATGGCATCTAGTTTGGCTGCCATGAGGCCGAACCCCACCCGCACCTGTTCAGCCAGCTCCTTTTGGCGATCTAACACACGGTGTTGGAACACCATGGGTTCTTAGGTGAGGTGCTGGGTGCCAGACATGGTGGTGGGTGCTTCCTGCTGGGTGGTCTGTGCAGGGGGTGGGCTCACCTCGATGGTGGTGGGCTGCCTTGCTACAGGAGGTGGGGTTTGGAGGTTGTCCATGAACCATTGGGAGTTCTTCGTAGTCGTTGTTTTGGGGGTGGTCTCCATCAGCATTGACAAGATGTAGGGTCTGCTCTGCAGGAGGTGTTGATTGTCCCTCTGCAATGTAAAGGGGAGATGCAGTTTCACAGTGTGTTCCATGTATGTTTACGCATTGGCGAAGTTTACATACGTAGTAATCAATGGGGAGGGAATGAGAGCTGTGATCCATCCGGCTTCCAATGGCTAGTACAAAAAATCAAGGAGGGGGAGAATGGATCACTTGTCCTGTGAAATCAGGGTCTTTATCATTGCGTAACCTTATAAAAAAAACTCATATACGTACACAGGTCGGGGGCGGTATATCTTGATTCTCCGCCTTGGTGTACTGTCACAGCATCATCATAGGGTTTTATTATTGTATATATGCTGTCCTCCGCCTGGAGGTAGACCAACTGATTTGCCAGTAGTGTCCAGATATCAAAAAAGAGGTGCGTGCATGTGCTCAAGTGTAGTGGAATTTAAAATTCCCTACATTACTCTAATGCAAGAAAATTTTATTAGGAAAAAAGGGTGATGTGGGAAATTAAAAGGAAAAGTGTTGTGCGTGTGTAGACCTAGTTACTAGTCTACCGCACTGAACGGTCAATAGGTCAACATGTTTCAGCCTTCCTGCATTCTCTTGAGGCTTTCGTCAGGACCAGGTGTGTTTAGGAGCTCATTGTGCCTCCTAATAGGAGTGGTTAATTTGCCACTTCTGTATTATTTGTAGTCAGATCTGTCGTATCTGAAACTGAAATCAAAATTAGAATGAATGTTGTAATGGTGATTGTTATATACCCTATGTTTTTAATATATTGGCTAATTTGGCCTATAGTTCATAAAGTTGCTGTAGCAGTATTCAAAATATCTTAATTATTGTTTGTGCTACATTAGGTGAATTCTGGTGAAAGTAGGTGCGCTAATTCTAGTTCGAATGAGAGTGGGGAGTTAAGTGGTAGAACTACTGGGGAGGAAAGGTAATTCAAATGAGTTTCATTATTACATAGAAATGCAATGGTGAGTACGAATGTTTCCTAATTGGCTCGATAATGTCGTGGTCAAGGTATTGGGATATCTGCACGCTCGTGCTATTCCATGGTGGAAACGAAGAATGAACACATAGAGAGCGATTTGTTTCATTGGCATGCATTTACAAATAAGCATACTTCTCAGTCGGCAAGTCAGTGTCATTGTTAAAAGTGCCCACGCTACTTAGTCATCGATTCGAAAAATAAACACGGTATGAGTGATTTGATAATCGTTAAAATGCGGTTTGACTCAATGCTACATGGAGCGTCCACTTTTCTACGGCGCTCGTGCTGCCTATACATTAAGCTGTGAGATTATGTGGGGACGGTAGTCCTCGCATACGGTAGGTAAAATAGAATGAAATAGAAATAAAACAAGACAAAAAGCGTGATAACACTTAGGCGCTATTACCTTTAAATACGCCGTTGTTTGGCTTCCTCGGGGCACCGGAGAGCGAGGAAGGGACCCTTTTCTGTAAAGGTAAACTATATTTAGTTACGGTTACCTTACCATGATTGTTGCCTGCCTCGTGGTATGAGTGATGGGCGCTTACCGATCCTTCCTTGTGAATGACTGGTTCTGTCTCTAGTCGCGATTTCCCGGTAAACGCGACTAGAGACAGAAGAGGGACTGTGAAGATGTCACATTGGTTTGGCATAATGGTTGGCATTGCAGTAACTAGTATGGAAAAGAGACTACAGTCACCGTTTTTTCACAATTATTTCAACAGTATATTGAAGATAATGTTATTAGGTCATAGAAAAATGCCTGTTCGGTCATAGAAAGGTGCAAAAGTTATTTGTTCATTTGAAGCAATTTGTAAAAATTGTTTTATTTGAATATGTCAAGGAACTCTTTTGGTTTTTTAGTTATTTTTAAGGATTGAGGATGGCTTTGTTGTTCAGTGTGGCTGTGTTTTGTAAATCATACTAATGTATGCCACGGAATATTGTCGTTCAATCCTTCGGTATCAGATTTAAGACGATGGATCCAACGTTGTTCTTTCTCGAAGAGGACACGTTCAACATTGTTGATTTTCATGTGTACTGTTTCCAGGAACACCCATTTGAGGTCGTCTGCACTCTGATTGTTTTCTATATAGTGCTTACTCATCTTGGTGGTGGCTCTCTTGCAGTTGACGTTGCTCTTGTTTTCACCTATGCGTAGTTTTATTTTCCGGCATGTCATACCTATGTACCTACTCGTGCACAGGCATGTGATCATATAAACCACATGAGTGGTGTTGCAATTAGTGTGTTGACGTAAGGTCCATGTGAAGTTAGGTGATAGTTCTAGTTTTTTGTGACTGTTGTTAATTTGCACACCGTGCATGATCCACATGGGTAGTGGCCCATTATGGGACTCAAGTTTCATGCTGCGGTGAGACTTTCTTTGTTAGTGACTAGTGCTGGTCTTGTGTGCACTATGTGGTCCTTTATGTTTCGTGTTCTTCTGTTGGCGAATCTTGGTTTAGGCCATTGTAGGGTGTTTGATGTTAGGATCCTCCATTTTCGGTTTATGATTTTCTTGACAGTGTTGGTGGATGTACTGTAAGTGGTCACACACGTTAGTAAGTCTTCTGGTATTTCCCTTGGTGTTGTTTCCAGTAGGCTCTCTCTTGCTTGGTTGCGAGCTCTCTTTTGACATTTCCTGATGGTTTTCACCGGGTAGTCCCTCTTTTCCAGTTTGTTTCCCAGGTCTTTAGCTTGTTCTTTGTAGTCCTCAATGGTGCTACAATTGCATCTCAGATGCAAGAATTGGCTGTAGGGTAAATTTTCCCTCAGGGGACGAGGGTGAAAGCTGTTGTAAGAGAGTATTCTGTTCCGTGCCGTGGGTTTGTAAAAAGAGTTAGTTTGAAGAACGTTATTATCAGTGTAAATTATGTCATGTCTAAAAAGTCAAGTCGTTGTTTGTCTGATGTACATGTGAACTTAAGACATTCATCTCTACTATTCATCCATTTTAGGAACTCATGAAGTGTTTCTTGGCAGTCTCTCTATGTGTTCATTCTTCGTTTCCACCACGGAAAAGCATGAGCGCTCAGATATCCCAATACCTTGACCACGACATTGTCGAGCCAATTAAGAAACAGTCGTACTCACCATTGCATTTCTATGTAATAATGAAACTCATTTGAATTACGTTTCCTCCCCAGTAGTTCTACCACTTAACTCCCCACTCTCATTTGAACTAGAATTAGCACACCTACTTTCACCAGAATTCACCTAATGTAGCACAAACAATAATTAAGATATTTTGAATACTGCTACAGCAACTTTATGAACTATAGGACAAATTAGTCACTATATTAAAAACATAGGGTATATAACAATCACCATTACAACATTCATTCTAATTTTGATTTCAGTTTCATATACGACAGATCTGACTACAAATAATACAGAAGTGGCAAATTAACCACTCCTATTAGGAGGCACAATGAACACCTAAACACACCTGGTCCTGACGAAAGCCTCAAGAAAACGCAAGAAGGCTGAAACATGTTGACTTATTGACCGTTCAGTGCGGTAGACTAGTAACTAGGTCTACACACGCACAACACTTTTCCTTTTAATTTCCCACATCACCCTTTTTTCCTAATAACATTTTCTTGCATTAGAGTGATGTAGGGAATTTTAATTCCACTACACTTGAGCACATGCACGCCCCTCTTTTTTGATATCTGGACACTACTGGCAAATCAGTTGGTCAACCTCCAGGCGGAGGACAGCATATATACAATAATAAAACCCTATGATGATGCTGTGACAGTACACTAAGGTGGAGAATCAAGATATACCGCCCCCGACCTGTGTACGTATATGATTTTTTTTTATAAGGTTACGCAACGATAAAGACCCTGATTTCACAGGACAAGTGATCCATTCTCCCCCTCCTTGATTTTTTGTTGAAGTTTACATACGGACTGCATGACAATGTACATTGTGGCTGTTTGTGAGGAGATTGCTTTTTGATGCGGGACAGTGGACATTTGTACTACATCACGGATGTGAAGTTGTACTTGTACATTGTCATCGCACAGTTTTTTTCTCTGCTTTTTTTGCGCATTTTCCCGCATGACGAGTGGGAATTCTAGGCCTGTTGCTGGGTATCGCTGAATTTTGTATTGTGGTTTGGGAGATCGCCGCTTTTTTTGCGTTTGTGTTTCGCATGTTTTAGGCATCTCATTAATTTTACAGCGGTCATTTGGCGCATTATCGTGAAACTATCGCATGGTACCACCGTGTTGAGAATACCACGTTGACACGGCGTTATTTTCCCGCGATAGACTGCGATGAGGAAAGTTGCGTTAAGCTAATTTTGCGATAATACCACACGTTCTTGTGAATATCCCCCAGTGTATCTTACAATGCAGGTCTCTGGCAAGTTAATTAACAGGACTCGAATGACATAATGTGCACTGTTGCCGTTTTTCCATTGATCCTATTTTAACGGGGACATCTGCTGTAACCTGATTAACAATTATGCTTATTGCCAATGCCTCCATCTCAGACTTCTTTTCCCAAGAAGGGCAGGTTTGGGACCCTCACAGAACAAACTGTTGAGTGGGTAGTGCCAGTATTGATCGAGAATGATATGAGGTGGCCGTTCACCTTACCATCTATATATGGGCCACCTCTAAGAGTGCACCAGGCATGCAGTCCTCTCCCCCATCATGTACTGCCATTGTAAATTTGTCTCTGATAAAGATTGAGCAAAATCAGTATTCAGATTCAATGGCTTTTGTTGCTACCCTAGATTGTACGGCATTTTATTTATCATATTTTGCTGCAGCATTGGAGCTGTGGGCATATTTGTATGGAACTGGCCTTGATTTTGCACATTCATACAAAATGTTTTAGCTGGGGCAGTGAACTGGGTCTGCATCGAATTTGTGTTTTGTTGCATCTGAGGAACAAAATCATTCTGGGTTCGATCTGGGTTCTGTCTGCACTGGCACTTCCAGTGTCCAACTTCACTGCAGAAATGACAAGCAGCGCTCTTCTTTAGCAAATTAATATTTACATCCATCCTGGAATTATTCACATTCACTCTGCCTCGACCTTGAGACTGTTCCATCTCATTTCCCATCTTGACACTCTGCATGGTATGTACAGCATTCATTCCAAAGCCTGTCCAAAATCTAAATCAGAACTCACCACCTAATTTCGGTTGTTTCTCAGAATTTGTTTTGTCTGCACCACAATAATTTCTCCTTAATCTTTTTCTGCTTTGCCTCCACCAGTCATTACAGTATTAAGCATATTTTTAATATTATTGATACGCTTAGTTAGTCTGCCAATGCCTCACCCTATGCTTAATATGAGAACTAAGCTTCGAACACCCGAACGCACACCCAAAACTAAAGCTGATACGATACTTGCTGCTGATCTGATATTTCATCTGCATTGTATGTTATAGGTCTATTTAACCCCTTCCCCGCTCATGACGGAACCACTCCGTCATGAGCCACGGTTGCGCTGTGCACATGACGGAGTGGTTCGGTCATGCTGTGGCCGTTGGCGGCCGCTCCGCCCACGCGGCGCTAATTCCCCGCCTGTGCGGGCGATTAGCGCAGTGGGCGGAGATGTGACGGAACCACTCCGTCATGAGCACAGCTCAACCGTGGCTCGTGACAGAGTGGTTCCGTCACGAGCACAGCGCCACCACGCTGCCCCCAAACCCCCCAGCGCCGCGGCGGAATTCCTCCCGCGGCGAAGGGGTTAAGTTAACTGTTCCCTGTAAAAACTCTCCAAATTCAATATTTAAGAGTCCAATAGTAACATCTCTCTCTTTTGAGAGTGTAGTAGACACTGCAGAAGCATCAGTGGACACAGCGGCACACACAGCACCAAAGTCAGCAGTAAGCACAGTGTGTGAAGCATCAGCAGAGATATTACTACTAATACTAGAATAGCTTTGCCCAGCATTCTCAGGCTGAGCACTTGCATTTCCAGTTTTGCCAATTGTATTTGTTACAGCAAGCACTGTTAGTCCCTCCGCTCTCATACTCGGTTCACCGGGCACACCCATGCCCGATCTCTGTGGTTGTTGCTAATTACTATTTGTGTACGGAGGAGGTGTAGAATTCAAAAGGTCATTTTGAAGGTTTATATAAGACATCTTCTCATAGGAATAAATTGAAAGTGCAGATCCAGCATGGTGTGAGCAAAATAATACAATTTCAACAAATCAACAATCAAAGATTCAACAAGAAGAAAACATATACCCAATCCTTTTCAGGGATGCGCCCAGAATCTGGAATGCTTTACCCCCCAGAAACCAGACTTAACTCCTCTACTGCATCTTTCAAAAAGGAAGTAAAATCGATTCTCATGGCCAAATTCACCTGAGCATGGTCTAAAGAAATTTTGAGACCAAACATACCCTCGTTACTAACCGTTATTAAGACAAGGGACCATCTTGGCAACCTAGACATTATATCTACCCGTTAGCTGACACACCGGGATAGTTTTGTGATGTACCTTACTACTTTGCTTTTACAAGATGTTATGCATACGAGTTTTGACTTGCATTTAACTGATGTATAAAGAACTTTACTTGCTGTAAAGCGCTCTGATATCCGCAAGGGTCTTTTTCACGCTCTATAACACTTTCAAAATAAAAAATAAATCAGAACACAGAAATATTGATTGTCATACAGTGGTAGGGCTGTAAGCACTAACCCACTATTGATTATTAGTTCAGTCCCCTCTGACGGATTGTCATTCGGAGATGTCAGAACAAACTAGTTAAAAAACAACATTGAACTAATATTTATAAATGCAATACCACATGCAAGCGGAAGAAACCTTGAGAAAATATGCAATACCAAGCTTTTGTTAGAGGGCTTCCTTCGAGAACAGCGCCTCGAGAGCCTCACGGGTAAGGCAACCGCGCTATATAAATCCTGATTGATTGATTGATAGGAGATAAACAAACATGAGTTGCAGAAATAATAACCAGTCAATGTGACATCCATTTTCAACAAGATGTGTTGAATCCTAGCTGAAGCCTTGTTACCATAAGCCAAGAAAATCCACTTTAAAAAGTTGTATTAAACTTATTTGAAAGGCAAAAGTACCATGCCAATGTATGCATGTGAATTCAAGTGCAAATCTAATTTTTCAAATTAGCTATAATGCAAAACTAGTATAGAATGCATAAAACGTCTACAGAAATATAACATGTGCAAAGTCAAATTGTGAAAAAAGGTGAAAACATTACTCAAACTATCCAGTGCTGGACACCCAGAGAAGGAGGATCATTTAGGGTCTGAGAAAGAATGCAGAGGGGCAAGATCATACTAAGGTGCAGGAATACATCTTTTGCCTGAGTGGGTGGTCCTGCATGAGTGACAGATGTTCAGGCAGCTGCCTTCTTGAAAGTCCTGTGCTGTTCGGCAACAGTCCCATCTCATAGGTAGACAACTAAAATGAGTGCCCATGGCCACCGGTTGATCTCCCACCTCACCCCCTGTTTGTCTGAGGAGTATATCCAGAATGTCAGCATTGGAATAAGGGAGTCCCTTTGGAGTGACATGTGCTAGAAGATGACTGACTCACCCTCACTGTAAGCTCTATTTGCCCAGTCTCAGAAACATGAATGCTTTTATGAAGGATCCAACCAAAATGTTATATGAGTGGGGAAGCAGAAGAAGTTTTTAACCAACAAGTAATTTTCAGAAAAAGTCCTCCAAATAGTCAGAAGGAAATTCCACCAGAGAAAATGCCATTGTCCTTTTAAGGTCTGTAATAGCTTACTGCTGAGCTTGATAAGAAAAGTGAGCCACTGGCTTCCCCAAGTAGCATTGTAAACATCATCATAAATAAACAGTAGTATTCTAAAACAGGGGATGCAAATCATCAAGGGCTGAGGAATCAAATCCCCATACACGGTGGAAGGGCTCTGCAAGTGATCAAATAAAGAATGAGAATATAGCAACCTTGGTAGGACCAAGAAAATAATGCAGGAAATTCACAGGTGAAGATACGTGTAGGAAATTCTGCACAAATACAGTTTTCACTATGGAATGCAGGCACAACAATATGGGAGAGAAGGTCAAATATTCTGTAGGGGCAGTACAAGTGATCAAAGACAGGAATAACTCCTTGAAACCTGGCAGCATAAAGTCAGATAATCCCCCCCGCATGTTCGGCGGAACAAGTGAGAAATACTCAACAGATCGCATCCCCTAAGAGTTATATAGCTAGCATCTGAGCAGCAAAATCTGATTCATTTAAAGTAGTACAGAAAAGGCCAGAAATGACAATACTTTCATGAACAATAGACAAAGAGATGAGGTCCCAACTTAAGATGGGTCCAGCAAAACAGATACCATAAGCAATAGGGTAGAATGACCATCACATTGACCTGGTGGAAGGTTGGTGGATGGGCTGCCAAATCAGAGGTTTACACTTGCAGGTATAAGCCTGGGAATTCTCCTAACATTACATTTATTTATTTATTTATTTGAAAGGTTTTATAAAGCGCAAACAAGACCCAGAACGGGTTTCAGAGAGCTGTACAGAGAGGACAATTAGCGTTACCATGGAGAGACAGTAAAATTACAATACAACAAAGGTAGCATAGGAAGGACCAGGTGAAGGTCCTACTAAGAGGGGCTGTGCAGTTTAAGCAGAGCACTACACCCCAAGAACGATACAGTACATTTCGAATCGAGTACAAATTTAAACCATATTACAGAGAAAGATTGTCAGGCATACATTTCAAAACAGAAAGAAAAAAAGATTGTCAAGCACCTGAGGGAAGTGATTATCACAAGAACATAAAGGCTATTGTTGTTGAAGTTCTTCCAAAAGTAGCCATTTGACTTGTTTCTTAAAAGAAGCAGTTGAGGGGTTGGTTCTGATTTCTGTCGGAAGGGAATTCCAGATTCTTGGCGCAAGCCCTGAGAAGGTGCGATGTAAGTTCTTTTTTTGTTGAATTTGGGTGGTTACAGGAGTAGGGTATTCGAGCTTCTTAAGTTTCGACTAGAACCAGAGAGCTCGAGTTTCTTTGCCAGGTAAATGGGGCTATTGGGGTGAATAGCTTTATGTGTCAGACAAGCAATCTTGAAGTGGATCCTTGCTTCAATGAGAAGCCAGTTAAGTTGAATTAGGTCAGGTGTACTATGATCATCTTTTCTGGAGCCTGTGATTAGTCTGGGAGAGGCGTTCAGAGTAGCACTTAGTGGTGCTAACTTTGCCTTAAGAAGCCCTGCTAGCGTTACCAAGCCTTATTCAACTCGCGAGATAACAAGTGATTGGACTGCTGATTGGACGTCCTCAAGAGGTAGGAAAGGTTTGATTTTCCTGAGAGTGTTGAGCTGATTGTTCGCACTCTTAGTAGTGGTCCTGATGTGTCCTTGCATGTTTAGAAATTTGTCCAGAGTGACACCTAAAGAGCAGCGGAGTCCACCACGTGCGGGGAGCAGTTGAGTGCAGAGATATCGTTGATCCAGTTTTGCTTTGGGGTCTCTTGGTTGCGGGGTGTAATCAGGAGAAATTCTGTTTTGAGTGCATTTAGTAACAGATGGTTATGTGTTAGCCATTGTTGAGTTTTTTGGAGCGCTGCATTAAGAGTTTTAATGTCATCTGGTGAGGAGATCTTCAAATACAGTTGCATGTCGTCTGCGTACATATGGTATTGAATGTTTGACCCGTTCAAAATAGCAGTTAGCGGTTCCATGAGGAGATTGAAGAGTGTGGGCGAGAGAGCAGATCCCTGAGGTACCCCGATAGTGACCAGGGTGCTTGCAGCCAAAGATTGGTTGACTTTGATTCTCTGCGTTTGATTGTGGAGGAAGGAGGAAAACCAGTTTAAGACAGGGCCAGATAGCCCCATCCTATATTGAAGAAGTGTAATCAAGTTATCTTGTTTGATAGTGTCAAAAGCAGAGGACAAGTCTAGAAGAATTAGAAGACAAGGTGTGTCTTGGTCCAGAGCGTCATCCACAATGTGCATAAGGGCAGTTTCTGTGCTATGACCTAGTCTAAAGCCTGACTGATGTGGGTCTAGCAGCTGAAATTTCTAGATATGATTGCATAGCTGAGTGTGAATACACTTCTCAAGCAACTGCTCTAAAGACATGATGCTTGGGGTCAGTTAGGTCAGTTAGGTCTGCATTGGGCTTCTTGGGCATAGGTGTGACTTGCCCCATTTTAAGGCAGTCCGGAATCTTCCCCTGTAAGAGAGACTGTTGGATGATCTCGGACCAGATAGGCAGAATGGCCGGATTGAGGTCTTTGAGCAGCATAGTGGGGAGTGGATCACTGAAATGGTTGGATGGTTTAAGAGATGCCATTGAGTATGATATCTCCTCCAAATCAAGGAGTATGAAGGATGTTCCAGCAAGCATTGTTTTTGGGTGTGTACTCTGTTGAGTAAGGCGGAGCACTCACTGCTGCAGGTACTGTCACACCCAGGGAGCTCATCGACAGCAGATTAGTGGCTGCAAGTTTCAGTTCCCGATCAATACTCCTAGACTTTTCTAAAAAATGCGCTGAGAAGTCTTCTTCACTGGGACCTGCGGTTTTGATTGCAGGAGTAGGATTTGCCTGTTGTTTGATGATATCAAACAGTTTTTTGGGACGGTTTTGAAGCGCTGTCAAGCTGCTTTAATGATCTGATTTAGCAATGCGAATGTGTTTGTTATAAGAGCTTCTCTTCTTCCTTAACTGATTGAGATTAGGGGTAGAGGGGGAATTTCTCCACCGTGTCTCAGAGAGCCTTAATTTGCGTCTCCCGTCGTTAAGGGCACCATTGAACCAAGGTTTGAATTGTTTGCAAGGGATACTTTTGAGTTGCTTCGGGGCTGCAGAGTCGAGGATGTTTGTCATGGTGTTGATGTAGTGATCTGTCAAATCTTCCAAATTATTCACGTTAGTGAGAGGTTCTAGTAGCTTCTTGCTCAAGTTGGTGAGGTTAGTCACGTTGATGAGACAGTTGCTTGTTTTTGAGTGGTTGACCATGTCTGAGCAATACCTTTTCCAGGATGTGAAAGTAGATTTGGTGATGATCAGACCAATCGCATGGTATTATGTCATCTAGTTGAATGATGTGGTCTCTAGCTATAATAAGGTCGAGGGTAGTTCCCTTGGAGTAAGTGGGTCTGTTGCAAGCCTGTATATAGTTGAGGTCGGAGAGGAATGACTTAACAGAGCAAACTAATGTATCATCCGTGTCATTCCAATGAAGGTTGAAGTCCCCTAGATAAATATGGGTGGGGTGGAGGGCCGATCTAGCAGAGATGGATTCCATCAGTTGCTCTACAAAGCGAAGGTTATCCCCGGGGGGATGATAGATCGAGTGAAGCACACAGATCATCTTGCCCTTGTTCCAGATTTCAGTGACTAGGACCTCACATGAGGACATCTTATCATTATGGATCTGCTTCAGTATGAGGCTAGAGCGATAGATGCAGGCAATGCCCCCCCCCCAGATCGAATAGATCTTTCGCATCTGATAATGTCATAGCCAGGAGGAATTAGGATGTCAAGTATAGGGGAGGAGGAGTCATTAAGCCACGTTTCCGTAAGAATCAGGAGATCTAAATCTTGTGAAAGGATGAGTTCGGAAATATCTGCTGCATGTTTCACTGCTGATCTGCAGTTGAGCAGCATCGATTTCATATGAGAGTTGGTAGTTACTTCAACTCGGTGCGACGTGGCGATCTGAAGTAAGTTGTCCTTATTCATGGATCTAAAGTTAACGCTAGGTTCTCTATCTGGATCAGAAGAGATAGTAGGTATGATGCTATTGGGGTTCTCAAAGTCATCATATGAAAGTGAGAGAGCGAGTGCGTCTTCCTCTGACATCTCAGGCTGGAGTCTAAGGGGTCTATCATGGAGGTGAGGAAGAGGGCGAGAGGGCCAGCGTGGGTTACTGGGGTTAGTCTCCAAGGACCTTTCCAATCCACCACTTAAAGTGGCTGCTAGTGGCTTAGGTAGATCAGACCTCAGGTGTGGATAGGATTTGCATAGCTTCTCATTCTTCCATGAGCAGTGTAGGAGGGTGTAAGAGTGGGAAGAAAAGCACTCGACACAGGCGTGTGAGGTTCGTAAAGGTTTTAATGGGGAATATAGCAAGGTCTCAGAGTCTCAAAAAAAGGTAAACAAAACGTATCCAAAACAACAGGGGAAAGTGTTCTGTTTCTTCCTTCAGTGGGATATGTTCTCCCTCTTTGAAGCCGTCGTCTGGCCCCCTCGGCCGGGATGCCGTTGCTCAGCGGTGTCACCAAGGTTGTACCAAAGAAAAGAAAGGAGACCTATTAGGACCTTTATAGTCTTTCTTCGTTATGAGGAAAAGGGTGTGAGGGACGTCACCAGGCTCTCTTTAGATAGGTCGTGCAGGGAGGGTTCCACCACCTAAGTAGGGTTTAGGGAGAGGGGAGCGCACAGATGCTAGGATTCCCCACCTGGCAGCCCCACTCCTCCCTTGGCTCTAGGTTCAACCCGCCTCCTGGTACCCAGCAATCGCTGCCATACCTGCTCAAGCCACGTTCCTCCGGGACCATGGCAGGGCGCTTCGCAGGAACGATGGCCTCCAGGCTTCTCTGCAACCGCGTCCTCCTGTGTCCTCGCGACCATGGGATCCCTCGCTTCTTCGCCTTCACTCCGTCTCTCGTCTCTCCGGGCTACTTCCTCATTCACGATGACGCGTGCCTCTTCATTGGCTGCCGGGGCTTTTACGTCCGATGACGCGGTGTGGCTCCACCCCCATGGGCGGGGCCAGTAGCCGTCCGTTTCTTCCTGGAAGGGCCAGGACCCGGAAGGGGGGGAATCCAACGTCGCTGTCCAAACCGTGTTGGGGTCTTGCGACTGAAAGGTGGAAACAGCGGTGAGTGGAAGAGGGGAAGGCAACACCAGAGTTTCACAACCCTGCCCCTGACAGAGGGATAGAAGTTATCCTTTACAGTAAGGAGGTCCAGCTTTAGATCAGCTAGTTTTTTTTCAAACTGGCGCAGGCTGTCATCGTCTTGTACTCGCCCAGAGTAAGATGAAGAGAGAGGCCCTTTCTCCCCACAGTGCTTGCACGGAGAGATGAATGCCTGTTTGTGCTCATTTATGGGCTCCAAGTTTGGGGAAGTATTGGCAAGGCAGGTGTTAGGTATCTGAGCAGGTGGTTCGGGAGAGCACCTTTGCGTGTGCCGGTGGTGGGGCCCAGTGGCGGTATCCTGTGCTAAGGAGGTAGGGATATATGGTGCGTGAGTTTGAGGAGGGTTCATAGTAAGTGCGGGCCCAGATGTAGTGTCCAGTGTCATAGGTGAAGTGGAAGAGGAGGAGGGAGAACGTGCAGAATTAGAGGAGGCAGGCAGACGTACTGGGTTCGAAGGAAGGGTGCTGGGAGTTAAAGTTGTGTGTGGGACAGGAGAGGCAATCCGAATAGGGTTACTGGTACTAGGAGATGTAGTCATATTGAAGTTACTGGGATTAGGACTAGGAGATGCTGTCAAAATAGGGTTATTGTAGGCAGGAGATGGGAAGCATATAATGCCAGGGTTGGTACTGGTAACGTTAAGCTCAAACATGTTTCTGATGGTATCGGAGCAGGATAGCATGCAACAGGTGGCGGGAGTGACCTCCAAGTGAACAGTAGTAGGCCGTTCCGTAGCGGTGGGGCGGTTAAGACATTTTGGTCTGGAAAGTTAGGGTTTGTTATTCAGGTTGTTTGGAAGGGGGGTAGGGGGGCGGGCGGTAGGTTTTGCCGTGATTGTTAGATTGGGATCACCTAAATTGGCAGGATTAGGATTATTGAGAGAATTTTTAATCTTATTAAAAATAATGTCAAACCTATTCAAGTACTCGTCCAAGGCTTTAATAAGGATGTTGCTGTTATTGTAGAGTAAGATGTTCAGTTCCGCATTGAGTAAACGAGACGGCGTTATGTTCATGAGGAAACCGTGAGGAGTTTTGCATAGAGATTTGTAGCGAAGCGAATCAGTAAAACGCTCTTCTCCATTGGGCTCTTCTGGTAGTGTAGAAGATAATGTCTAACACCACTATGCCCTCGGAAGTACAAATGTAGGTATCAGCGATGAGGGTTCCAGGGTAGCGTTTGAGTAGATTGTGTTTAAATGTCTTAGCTGCCTTCTTCGAGAGGTTGGGAGGGTGGATAATCTTGCAGGCATTAGTGCCTACCCTAGTCTTTCCCTTACGGGAACGAGTAGAAGGTTGTGCCATGGTGGTTAGTTGTTATATTCAGCAGAGGCTTAGCTCAGAACTATGTACCAGTCAGTTGAATAGCAATGAAGTCATGCCCAGGGGTGCTCGGGTGGACATCCTACCCTTAATGACACAGACAGGACTGGAAGTAGCCAACTTGTGTCTTAGTGCGGTATGACTGACCCAGGACGGCCTCTCAACTATTATCCAGTGAAAAGAGCTGTCTTACGTATCATGGCTTTAGAAAGGACTTGAGGCAAAGGGCAGCAGAAGAAGAAAGTGATGACCCATCCACTAGCCAATACCTAGATCTTGGTGGAAGAGTTCATGGAAGACAGGGTAAGCTCTTCCTGTGCTCAACTGTCCTCCAGGTCTCAGAGAAAGGGGGAAGCGCCAGGGCAGCCCTTCCTGTCTGATACAGATCACTGAAATGAAGTAGGAGGGCAGCTCTTCCAGCGCCCCACGGCCTTCCGTCTGTCAGAAGTAAACCAGGGGATTTTTACGTGAGCCAGCAATCCCACGTGCATCAGCCCTTCCAGTGTTCATAAGGTCCTCCAGGTCATATTGAAAGGGGAAGCTCCCGGGCCGGCCTTCCCACCAGAAACAGAACTCTGTGACTTAGCAGGATGAAGTACGAGGGCAGTCCTCCCATGGCACCACAAACCTCCGGTGTTCAGCGCGAGTGCGAGGGTAACCCTCCTGTCCCCAAAGTAGAGCAGGAGTAGCCCAAACATAGAGCAGATAAACTATGAGTTTGGCAGGTGTGGGAGCGGTAAACAGACATAATATCGAATTAAAAATATCGACAGGACAGAATATCGAGTTTTTAATATAAAATGGACAGAATATCGAATTGCCAAAATATAGTGGTGAAGAATATAGAAAATCAGGTAAGAAATATTGATTTAAATAATATCGAAGTAAGTAATATCGACAGTAATAATATAGTTGTTAAAAATATCGAATTTTTTTATAGTGTTTTAAGTGTTAGTATATGGGTTAAAAGTATGTACTAATTTTGGAATGTATGTTTGAATATTTTTAAAGTAATGAATTTTATGTTATTTAATTTTAGTGTAATTTAATTCCGTAGCGGGTTGTGGGTTTATAGGGGAATAGGGTGGGAAGTAATTTAATTATAGTACATAAAATACTAATTTTTAGGAATTATTAATTATTTTTAATGTAATTTGGCGTTTTACTTCTGTAGCGGGTTGTGGGTTTATAGGGGAATAGGGTGGGAAGTAATGTAATTATTATGAGGTGATTATTAATTGGTATTGAAAATTAATTGGTTGTTGATTAATTATTAATTGTTAAATAATTTGTATTAATTGGTAATTAATTTTTATTAATTGTTTAATTGATAATTATGTTAATTTTATTAATTTATTATTTGTAGTGGGTTGTGGGTTTATATGGGAATATGGTGGGAAGTAATTTAATTGTAAATAATTAATTATAGAAATAAATAATTTTTGTATATTGATAATTAGTTTATTACCAATTAATTATTAATTGGTATTAATTGTATTTATTAATTTTTGGTATTGAAAATTAATTGGATGTTAATTAATTATTAATAGATAATTAATTAAAAAAATATTTGAATTTATAATAAATTAGTTATTCAATATTGTGTAATTGGTAATTAATTTTAATACTTTTTGGGGGTATTAATAATTAATTTATTATTAATAAAATATTAAATTATTATTTTCCCTACTATTGCACTCACTGGAGTGGGAATAGTAATTTTTACCCCTACGCTATCCAACGCTTTCCCTACTATTGCACTCACTGGAGTGGGAATAGTAATTTTTACCCCTACGCTATCCAACGCTTTCCCTACTATTGCACTCACTGGAGTGGGAATAATAATATCTACCCCTACGCTATCCAACGCTTTCCCTACTGTTGCGCTCTTTGGAGTGGGAATAGTAATTTTTACCCCTATGCTATCCAACGCTTTCCCTACAGTTGCACTCACTGGAGTGGGAATAGTAAATTTTACCCTCCCGCTGTCCAACGCTTTCCCTACTGTTGCACTCTCTGGAGTGGGAATAGTAATTTTTACCCCTACGCTATCCAACGCTTTCCCTACTGTTTCACTCACTGGAGTGGGAATAGTAAATTTTACCCTCCCGCTATCCAGTGCTTTCCCTACTGTTGCACTCTCGGGAGTGGGAATAGTAATTTTTACCCCTACGCTATCCAATGCTTTCCCTATTATTGCACTGTCTGGAGTGGGAATAGTAATTTTTACCCTCCCGCTATCCAACGCTTTCCCTACTGTTGCACTCTCTGGAGTGGGAGTAGTAATTTTTACCCTCCCGCTATCCAACGCTTTCCCTACTTTCGCACTTACTATTGAATATTGAATATTGAATATTTTTAATTAATATTACGTTAATATATGTATTAATTTTTTTTGACTTACATTAATTATTTATTAATGTTAACGTTATTTAAGTATTTTTAAGTATGTTTCAGTTAATTATATGTATTATTTCATTAATTTTACATTACTTTTAAGACATTTGAAAAATTCGATATTTTGACTAACTATATTTTTTACAACGATATTTTGGATTCGATATTTTTGTACTTACCTGTTTGGAGATAGGCATTCGATATTTTGGCATTCTATATTTTTCCTTCTATATTTTGGTAGTTCAATATTCTCCTTCTGGATATTTTGTCAGTGATCCGTGGGAGCAGTGCAGATTTACAGTGGTAATTTGCTCTACTCCACCCCGTTCTAAATAAGACCTTGATCTAACCAGCCCTTGTATTGCCTATGCTTAATGGAACACAGCCAGAAGAAAACCAGGAAGAGTTTAGGTGTGTTTGGCTGTAAATGTAAGGAAACACTGAAATCAGAGAGAAGTATTGATTTAAGTTCAAGAAACTGAAATAAACCTCCATTTGAAATGATTCCAAGACTCTTCATTGCTTAAGCCTTAGAGCTAAAGCCAATAAGTAACAAACTATACTGAAAGGAAATCTTTCTTCTTAATTCAATCATAGAGCTCTTGTCCAAGTGAGCATAATTTGGCAGAAGAAACACACCAAAGAACAGGCAGCTGGATTTAATAGGAATATAGTTGTGGTATATTGTGTCATATGTCTCAGGAGTAAATAGATATTTTATTCTGTTAAACAAAGACCACAAAAGTACATCACATGCATAAAAACAAAGTACATTTCGTCATAAATACATATCTGATATATTCAAGTACTATCACTTTGGTGATTAATGTTCTTCCTGGAGAGACCAGAGTTTTGTCTAGTGGACGTTTTGACTCATCATAAAGTAGTACAGGAGGTTAAAATGCCTGCTTCAATGAACATGTACCATGCAGATCACAAAGTGCATATAATGTAAAGAGGTCAGTGGGTTACTGCTTTTTTAAGAGACATCCTTTTGTTACTTGCAGTTTATAAGTTAAAATCATAATATAGAACAGTGAATAACTGTCATCAAAGAACTGCATACACATTTTAAAGTGTAGATTAGAGCATAGATCAATGTTGCACAAAAGGTTCATTTGGGTAGAAATCGAATCTTATTATTAGAAAGAACCCCAACTATGGTGTTCCGTTTTCAATTCTAATTTTGAGCTTCTCCAGACCAAGCACTTTTAAACTATACTGCCTACCAGTATGGATGACATGTCACTCCTACACCTTGTAGCCCTCTGGTATGTAACATTTCCTATACACTGATTTGCACACATATGGTTGATTGTCTCTGTGTAATGAGTGTGTGATGCAAAGTGCTCTGATACCCTACACGGGCATGAGTTACACTATATAACTAATTAAACAATATAACATCTGAAAAAGACTGGTTATGGAGAAATGATGGGCACTGTAAAATCGTGGTGGTGAGGAAATCCGTGTTGGAGGTGCCACCACCTCCACCTAGGGTGGGGGGGTTCCAACAAACATTGTTGCATCGGGCACCACCAGTGCTAAAGTCGGCCGGGTACATTGGCAGACTCCCTTAAATGGTGCTTAATTTACTGGTGGCAAGCGCATCTCCTTTTTCCTCCTGTTCCCTTTTTAACACCCTCACAGTAATTCCTCATCATTGTGCAGCATTCTCCTGCTTTATTGCTATTCTCATAAATCTTATAAGTACATCTCAAAGCAGGTCCGATTTGAATGGCAATCAATTTTTGAATGGAAATCTGACTTTTGGTGTAATTTCGAACCCTGCTGACTTCCTCTTTCGAATTGGACCTCACATTTTTCAGCAAAGTCAGTACCAAAACTCTTAGAAAATGTGTAGGATTGCCACTAAAGTTATCAACTGTGAATTTGTGGCTAAATAAAATGGCTATGGTGGGGGCGGGAGCAGAAATTTTGTTTGTGGGCCTAAATTTGTGTTGACCTGATCAAAGAGATGTGATACAAGCAGAACACCCAAATCTTGCCTTCTTAGGCCTAGATTACAAGGTCCCTTTTAAATCTAGTTGGGGGCAGCAAAGGATGTTACCAACCCTAAAAAAATTACAAGATCCACAAAAAATGCACGAGAGCTGATAAATACAGCTACTGAAAGCTTCCAAAATCTCTGGGTGGAACTCTAGGGCAGAGTGGAAATGAGGATTTACCAGTGGACTCGGAATTGGAATTCTACACACAATTCTTCATTTCTCAAGGGAATATCCTTTTGTAAACCCTTTAACTGCCCCCATGCCCAGAGTTACTGCTATCCCCGGTGTTGGTAAATCCAGAGTATTCGTTTATAGGGCAAAATATAAGGGCTTCATAATAAGGCTTTGAATGTAGAGACAGTTCGGCTTTGACTTCTCCCTATATGGTATGTATGGGTTTTTTTGCAGTGAATAATGCCACATTTGTAACACACAGGAACTAAGGGGCATATTATCAAGCACAGCGTTAAAATTATCGTCGCTTTAGCGGCAGAAAACTGCCGCTAAAGTGGCGATAATGGGCTTGATAATATGGCGCAGAGAATTCCAATAGAAGCCCATGTTGACACCAGAACATATATTTAAAGCCGTTTCTTGATAATATGCCCTTAAGTTTCCATTGCTGGGTTTATTAAACCGGACACCCAAAAACATTTAAAAAAACGTACTTGTCATACTTGTAAGACATAGTAGTTCATGTGGCAGAAAAACATACAGATTGATTGTATTTTACTGCTTAAAGTAGAAGTGAATGTTACATACTAAATACTGCAATTTACTTGAGTGAGGTGCTTAGTACATGGGTTCAGCCCCTGGTTTTGCTCAGACATGGCAGTAAGATATAGCATGCGTCTTGCTCTCTTTTAGGACTGAATCACATACACTTTTCATTCATAGCAATAAGTGCTTTGGTGCCTCACTTTTGCAAAGAGTCCAGAAAGGGTCTGCTTTATTTTGCGTTGGTTACATTTGCGTAATTTCCCTTTGACCGAAGGCTCTCACATTATCTAAAACAGGCTTCTGCAACGAGTAGCCTCTAAGCTACTGGTAGCTCTCCAGCTACTTGTCACTAACTCTCCTGTATTAATTCCAGCCTTCTAAATTGGAACATTTTTGCTTGTTAAATTAACATATGTATGACAAAATTGTGTTCTACAAGACATAATTGTGTGAATTTTCAGGACTGATAAGCTTTTGTTTGTCAAAAAATTTGCTGAATTTCCAAAATATATTCAAAGATGATTTTTGAGTGGTAAATCATGTGAAGAGACTTATTACTAATGTGATTACTTTTGCATTCCCTACATATTGACATTCCACATAGACAAAGCATTTTTTAAATTACTGTTGGCAACCCTCCTGATGCACTGAAGTGATCACTGGTGGCAATCTTGTCTTATGTGGTCACTATTACAACACTAGTAATATTAGTAGCTGTCCAGTGGTTCAAATGGAGAACACATCAGAAAAGTAAGGACCAAGTGAAGGTCCCACTATGTATTACAAAAGGTTTAGAGGTGAACATGTGGACTAAACCTTTGAGAAAATACATCATAACAAGCGATTTGAACAAGAGCGGTTGGTCCAGCAAATAGACTTACAAGTAATCTTTAAAAGTTCCCACTGTAAGTCCTAGCTGGGCTGAAAACAGAAGGAACAGCAACAAACCAAACAGTTTGGCTTGTAATAGATCCTTATTACAGGTGCAGCACCAAACCACAAACTTGTTGCAGCGTCCTTAATAAATGCATGTTGTTGAAGGACGCCTGGCTACCAGGATGACATCCACTACTTAGGAGGATAGATCAAATGCGGTCAACTGCCACTGCTCAGTCTCCAAACATCGAGATGTTGATTGTGCAGACCCAAGTGCAAGACCCTTCCCTGCTGCTGCAACAGGCGATCCTCCTGAATATGTAGCCTGATTGAAAGACAGATGCTCATGCCCAGAATTTCCAGATACCTTACTCTCCTGTCCCAATCTGGGGTCACTAGGATGAGTTGGCCTTTTTGTTGCTTCTGTTCTTCAGAACTTGGGGGACAGGCAGCAGTGAGAAGGCATGCATGAATCCTGAGCTCCACTCTTAGCAGAATGACTTTTCGAAAGAGAGCCTTCCTGTGAACTTCAATGAGAAAGTGTTGACACTGCTCTTTTCAGTAGTAGCAAAGAGATCGAGCCAGGGCTCCTTCCACTGGCAAAAAATATCTTGCTCCACCTCCCTCCAGATGCAGTTGCCATTCATGATCCACTAAGCATCATTGGCGAAGTTTGTTCGCCCTTGCCTTTAAAGATTCCAACAGGTAGTATATGATTAGGGAGATGCTCTGATGATTCTGCTGAACACAAAGGCACAGAACATCTTGGTACAGGGTCTAGGACCACTCTCCACCCTGCTTTCTGGCATACCACAAGGTGGGAGTGGTTTCAATTAGGACCTGCGCCAGCATCCCCTTGATGGATAACAGGAAGACTTTCAGTGTCAAGCAAATGACCCAAAACTCCAACAGATTGGTGTGGAGGCGGGTTTCCTTCAGAGACCAGCTCCTCAGATCTCCACCTCTCCCAGATGACCGACCTCAACCAGTGTCTGGCACCCCAATCAGCTTTAAGTGGGGTAGGGAGAGAGCGATCTGCTGCTGGTCCAAATGCTGTTGAACAGCCACCACAGCAGATCTTTTGCAGTGTCCTCTGACCCCGTATAGAATCCAAAAGGTTCCTGGTGCCAGGTCCACTGAGACTTCAGATTCCACTGCAGAGCTCCATGTGCTATCTGGCATGATTGGCTATCAGGATGTAGGAGGCCAACATTCCCAGGAGCCCCAGAGCCAGCACAGAGGCTCAGACATTGAGATCATTGTCTGAAGGTCCTGGACTCATTCTTCCAGAGGAAAGACTTGAACATGCAATATAACCAAGATGGTTCCGATCAAAAGGGCGGTCCCTAGAATTTTTCAAGATATCTAGGAGAATAAATACAGACTCGATCAGTACTATATTGAAGGGACTTGTCCAGCCAGACAGAGGTAAATTATTCACTTATACGTTAATAAACAAACATTAGTAATTTAATACACAAAGTGGGACACAAGCCTGTGTCCTGTTTGAACAAAGGAAGATGTGCAAAACAAAAGGAGGAGCAGGTATCTTAACAACAACAAACCCTTTCTCTTCCTGTATTTGCAAGTGGAAAAGGTACATTGACGACGTCTTTATGATTTGGCAGGCCAATGAGACGCTACTAGACCCTTTCCTCCATTGGTTGAATAATAATTGCGGTGGTCTTAGATTCATCTTGACACATGACAGGGAGTCAATCCCTTTCCTTGACCTCAATATTAGACATAAGGACGGCTGCCTTATAACAAGCTTATTCCGCAAACCTACTGAGCGCAATACTTTGCTTAGCTATAACAGTAATCACCCACGTGCCCTGAGAGACTCTTTACCCTTTTCACAATTCCTGCGCATTCGCAGGAATTGTTCCTTAAAGGAAGACTACTTCCGTGAGGCTAAAATGCTTTGTATAAAACTCTCAAAGAGGGGCTATCCGCGCAGACTTGTACGAAATTCAATGAAAAGAGCCTGGTATTGCCCGCGTGAGGCCCTACTAGAACCGAAAACCAAATCTGATGCTACCCGTTTGGTCTGCGTTACCACATTCTGCACAGTGTCCAACGCTATACGGAAGAGCATTATAAAAAACTGGCCAGTTCTGAATGCTGGAGATCTTTCCTTAGAGCGACACATGTTTGCCTTCAAGAAAGACAAGAATATAAAGGACCATTTGGTCCGTGCAGCATTACCTAATACTACCACCAAAAAAAGTAGTAATACCCTGAACGACATTTGGGCACTTCCACCGCTAAAAGGTCACTCAAAATATGGTATTTGTATAGTCTGTGCACTAACAATTGAATGTAAAGTTTTTGTTTCAGAAACATTAAGAATGAACTAACAATGTTTACAAACTGTAATACCAATAATGTTTTGTATGCAATCTTCTGTCCATGTGACGAGATTTACATTGGACAGACCACTCAAAAAATCCGACTACGAATCTCCCAGCACCGCAGCAGAATCAGATGCAAAATTTCCAATGCCCCATTGGTTGAACACTTCATAGAGAAAAAACATTCTGAAGATGAAATACGCTGGACTATTATCACTGCCGTCAAACTTCCACCTAGGGGTGGAGATATTGCAAAACTGCTGAATAAGGAAGAGTTCAAATGGATTCTGAAAACTGACAGTCTCAATTCTGGATTGAACCGTCTTGAAGATTGGACTACCATCATCTAATCCTTCAATCTGCTGTATTGATGTATTCTGCCTTACTATAAGTGTTAATTCAAACTGCACCAATATTTCCTTCTGAAATGTATCTGTAATAATTTTTCTTACTTTCTCTCCCATTATCCTTGCCCACTCTCCTTATTTCTCACTCCTTTCTAACCTGAGTACGTTCAACCTATCACGTTCCCCTCCTGGCTTCATATACCCCCGCCCACATTCACTCTCAGCTCCCGCATTGACGGAAACCTGCCTCCCGCTTTGACGGACACTTGAATCCCACTACCAAGGAATTTCCCCCTATCATCACGGTGAGTCCCAACGACGCCCTCCTTCAATTCCCTTAGCGCCGACCCCGCCATGGCCTCACATTAGCTCAACTCTTGCCTCCTCCCTTCCAGGCCCGAGTGCCGCTGAGCACGCTGCCGCGGCTCCGCTTCAACATTCTATCCCTGTGAGTTGCTCAATAGTATTGCCACCCTCTTGCACGGTTCTCATCGACCCGTGATCACGACCTCGATTACACTCTCCCTTTCCCTTTCCCCAACACAGTTGCCGCATTTCGCTGTCTCCCCCGTGCCGGACTATCACTCCCGCTCCCTTTCCACCGGTAAGCTCGAATTCTCCTACAAATCCTTTCCGTTACTATTCTGACTCTTTTCTTCACCTCTTTAAATTGTTTTTATTCTCTGTAGCCTATATCCGTTCGGTACCTTTTAAATGTTGAGGGACCTACATTAATGGAACGTACTGTTAGTAATGATTTTATGCCACTCATGACACACACGAGGTCCACCTGAAATGTTTCTCGTTAAAATTTTAAATTGCGCCGTAAGAGTAACAGAAAGGATTTCCTTTCCACGCGCGATTTCTGCATGTGCGAAACAACCGTATCACATGCTTCTATTATTCGTAATGCCGCTGCACGTATCGAACCTGATGTTACCTCGTTTTCCTTCACCTGCTCACTATCCTTAAACCTACGAGTATTCTGCAACAAATGCTTACATCCTTGTTCTATCGCTATGCACTTTTAGCACACACTTTCTCTTGGCACTGTAGATATCCTCTGCCGTAGTCTCTGTTCACATAAATTTACAGCACCTAAACACGTCATCTTCATCACTGCCTAAGTTGTCAGCCAATCTCCTTATCTAAATTGTCTTATCTGTACCCCCCATTTTTCCTTTCTCCCCCTCCTTTTCCCCAGGTTAATCCGGCTCTATCCAACAGGCATAATACTTGTTGTCCTGATGATGATCCTTGTATTTCCCCAATGGATCGAAACGCCGTCGACACTTTAATAACACCTTATATGCTAAAAATAGCTCATTGTAAAGTGTAAAGGTGTTTGTGATTTGTTTGCTTGTAACTTTTTATTGGCTCCCTACAACAAACCTTGTGCTTTGCCTGAGCCCCTGTTTTCTCCTTTGTTTTGCACATCTTCCTTTGTTCAAACAGGACACAGGCTTGTGTCCCACTTTGTGTATTAATGTACTAATGTTTGTTTATTAACGTATAAGTAAATAATTGACCTCTGTCCGGCTGGAAAAGTCCCTTAAAAATAGTACTGATCGAGTCTGTATTTATTCTCCTATATATCTTGAAAAATTCTAGGGACCGTTGTTGTTTAAAGTAATTAATTCCCAGAGTCCCTGTTTGACCTTTTTGGGTGCCCTTGTTGTGTTAAAATATATCCGATCAAAAGGGAGCATCTGCGATGGAGTCAGGTGTGAGTTTGGCACATTGACCGTGGACCCAAAGATGTAAGGCTGTTTGCCATCAAGGTTGAAGTGGTCTACAACTGACTGTGGCAAGCCAGCCTTCAACAGCTAGTTGCTCTGGTAGGACAAGTCTAGTACCTCTAACGATATGCAGTGCCCACCGCCATCACCTTTGTGAACACTCAAGGGATACTGGTGCAGCCAAAAGGTTGCATGGCAAACTGTAAATGCTTGGAGCCAACCTTGAATCGCAGGTACTGTGTGTGGGTCTGAAGGACGGGAACATGGAATTAGAAATCCTGCAGGTCAAAAAAAAACATCTAGTCTTCTGAACTCTAGACAGAGAGAACCAGGGCCCGTGTGAGCATTTTGAATTTGTCCTTTCATAGGAAGAATTTGAAAGGTCAAAGATCTAAAATAGGGCAAAGTCCTGAACCCTTCTTTGGCACTAGGAAAGAATTGGGAGTAACCAACGGTTCTGATTACCGAGGACATGACCTCTTTTAATGGCACCTTTCCCCAAAGACTATCTGCAATGAAATGATCCAATTGCCCTCCGAAAGCCTCTCTGATTTAAGTGAATTTGTGACGGGGCGGAAAGGAATGCGTCGCCCCTATGAGCTATCTGCAGGACCCACCTGTTGGACGTTATTGGTTGCCACCCATGGAAAAATGAGTGATTCCTTCTCCCACTGGGTGGTCATGTGCCTCTAATGGGAAACTTGGAGGCTGCTGCCTATGGGGCTGGTAGCTAGGAAGTATGCTTGCTGCCCCTGCTTTCTTGGGCGATGCCTGCTAGATCCTGTCCACAACCTTGAAAGGACTGGTTGGCCTTGAAGCTGCTTGAATATTAAGCCCAAACGAGGGGGGGGGGGGGCTTTGCTCTGGATACTACCTTGCTGGTTTAGAAGAAAGACGGAGCCTGCATTTGCTCTGTTTTCTTTAAAAGGCTCAAGGGTGAGACCCATCAAGAAGCATATCCATGAGTGAAGTCTGGACTCGCCCAAAAGGCCATGCCAGAACAACCAGTAAGGTGCTGAAGATGTGCAGCATGGGCTCCTAAATGTCTCAGTTTGTTGCAGCATCACAGATGGGCCCAGAATCTTCAGGTGCATCAGAATAAGTTACGGAATCGGCTCCTTGTTAGGAAACTGGAAGTGAGACTGCTGGGCCCCTTGACATCCTTGCAACTTCTCAGAACCAGAGTGTTGTGGTAGAGACAGGACCTGCTTTGACTTCTTGTATTTCTTCTATGATTTGTACTTACTCGAAGACTTGGAATGTGAGAATGGGATCTGGTCTGTGTCCTTGACTTTGAGTGGGAGCTGCCTTTACTTTTCGCAAAATGCTCAGTGTCGTACAGCATGGCAGCAGTCCCAGATCAATTTCAGGTTCATCAAGGCACACTCCCTGCACAATGCGGGGTCGCGGCCTCACCCTAGACACCACAGGCACAGCGTCATGGACATTTGTTTGCAATTCTCCCCATGAAGTTTAAAGACTTATATTAAGAGGTGACATTTCCCTTGCACAATAAACAAGCATTTGCTATGCAATATGTCACGCACATGTGAAAGTTAGAGCTGGTGTTGTAAATGACACTGTTTTTTTTAACTTATGTTGTCCAATAATACCTTTCTTTTTCAAATTTACACATTTAATATTTCAAACAGTGCTCCACAGAATGCAGTGTGAGTACTATTAACAGATGGATAGAGACAGGTGTGTAGTCATGACAAGTTCCCGTTGTTTCCAAAGAAGAATAAACTTGAAGTTCATTTTCTTTCAATGTGACAAATGTCCATAGCAGGCAGCTTAAGTAACACTACTCACTTATGAGCATTAAAACTCAGAAGGTTGAAGCGTAGTGAACCCCCCACTTCAGCAGCTACCATGATGGAGTAGCAGACTGGTTCATACCTAAAGTCAAATATGTGGTTTATGTTCCCTTTTTGGACAGAAGCTCATAATTACTCATTCAAGGGCAAGCAATGACAGAGGTAAGAGATGGAGGATAGGAACTGGTAAAGAAGCTAATTACAGCAATGGAGAAAATGCTTGAATATCAATTCGCCAAATGCTAGGAGTAACGGAAGTGATATCACATCACCTTTGACCCTCCCCCTGATGTCATCACAGGAAATGATATCACACAACATTTGACCCTTGTTACCGCACTGGAACTGCCATTCGGCTGGCTCTGGCCCAAACTACACACAGGGGTTGAAACTGTGCGACTAGATATATAAATTACAGAGTACAGAATAAAAACACATTTATATCTACATGCTCCGGCCCATTTTAGTATCTCGCAATTATCTACTAGAACCCACTCTGGTCGGATGGAACTTTTTACTTGCCCAATAGTGTGGAGGGAATAAACACCCTTATCAAAATTACTGTCCACAAATGGTCATAATCAAGGACGCGAGACTTAATCTCTTGGCTCTCTCGCTTTTATTATCAACATAAAGATTTGAAGATACAAAGTCCTCAATACGAGGCACAACAAGTACATAGGCACTAACACAAACGCTACTCTACGAAGAATCCGCATACGGCTAAAAATAACTAAAAGCACAATCTCTAAAAGCATGAGGTAGAAAACTACCAAGCCAATGTCGATATTAGGGACACTGGACCATACCATCTCTGTCCCTACTCTGTACTAGATGACATCCCTACTTAGCAATCCCTTGAGACCCTCAATCGAAAGGTGTCAGAGTGAACCTTCCTAAGAAGTCTTCACTTAGAGAGCTTGGTCTAAGTTGCCCCCTCTATCTCTTCGCCTAGCCTTTCTCTGCTCTGGGCTGCTCTGATCTGCCTCCACCCTCGGGGCGCTTTCCCTAATACAGAACCCCAAATCTCAGAACACGCCCTTCGCACCTCCTCTTCTGCGGGGTCGTCTTTCAGTAATTTTCCACAGAGCGCTGTCCAGTTCCATCGTCCATCGCTTGGCCTTGAGTCCCAGACACCATCCGCACTAGGAGTTACGATTGGCACATTCCAATGCACTCCCATGTCTGGCTTTTACTACATAAGTCAATTCATGAACAAAGAGCTTCTCTACTAACGAGCAACTGTCCTTGCACCTGGGGTGAGATCATGCAAGACAGACATACTTCACATCTTTTAACTTGCAATTTACTACAGCCTAAAACCTCTACTGGAATAAATCCTTTTGGCCTATTGCCCTTGGCTAACATAAGAAAATACCAGGCCTTTCGCCTCAACGATATATGCGAATTCTGGCCACCACTACGGTTACACAAGCAGGTCTAAATCACAGTATTGATATTTACGTCTTTCTTTCATGTACGTTAAACTAAACAGTCTACAGACACGTTTTCTAAGTTACACATTTCTAACACCACATTACTTTTCATGTAAGCTAACTCTATACATTTCTCTAATACGTTCACAATATGCTTGTACATAGCTAACACTTCTATTGAAATCGATATAAGTTATACAATTCTTAATACATTGCACACAAAATACCTGAGTACACATTTGATTATATACGGGTGCCGACTAACAGTGAATATAACGCACCCCTACGATTTTCAAACTTTTAAGCGCTACATCAGTTCCCCCCTTTGATGACATCTGTCATCACACCACTACAATCTTCTTCTTCAGAACTGATCTAAACCGTACTAGTCATGGCTCCGCCATGTCGAACTCCCTCCATTCTCTTAAGACTCTCATATTGCTGCTCCTGAAACTTCGCCATTCTTTTCTCGTTTGCTCTAAGAGCTCTTTCAACCTTGCCTCCTTGATACCACTTCCATGCTTTCACGCATCCCCACAAACAAATCACACAAACTACAGCAATGATAATTGTCTTCAACACTGATCCAAGAAATCCTCTTCCCAAATTCGCAAACCACGTTCCCACTCTTCCAAATCCTTGTCCAATCTTTTCCCACACATTCTCCTCCGTCAAGTCCATAATTTCCTTGTGAATAGTTGTGATGTTATCTATGTACTTCCCTATCTCCTTCGTGTTGTCTGGAATATATGTGCAGCATTCTTGAACCTTCAATAATTTGCAGACTCCGCCTTCCTTGGCTAATAACAACATCTCTCCAGCCACCAACAACAAGGACCTCGCCGTGTTCATAGACAACTCATCAACTACAGTCGCCAACCTCCTGATCTTCACGTCATTCAACACCACACCCATACTAGGTATCATTGCTCCGTATATATCCCCAATCACTGCAGCTGCATTTGCAGCCCTACGTCTTCTCGAATGTTGCTTCGTCTCTAACAATTCCAAGTCCTCTGTGTGATAAATCTTCGGGAATATGATAGCCAAATAGCATATGCCATACCAATTTGCGGGTAGCCTGACATAAGCATTCTTCCCACATACATAATACACTGTCGGAATTACTTCTACCGGACCTTGCATAAAACCCTTAACGGAAGCTTCCAGAGTGAAGGTCTGAGAACAGGTACTATGTCCTACTGCAACCTTCTCCGTGGCCGATTGAGGCCGCCCAATACACAAATTCCCTCTCTGCACTTCATCTAACGCTATTGGTCCATAACTTCCCTTGGACCTGTGAGCCCTCTCCTCCTCTGTCCAATCTACTGGACTATCTCCGGTGTCTCGTGTCTGGGTCAACTTTCTATATCTGTCTTCTACTTGATCAATGAATTTCTTCTCCGTCTCAGATAACGCACATGTCAGGTTATGCCTGTGAGCATGCGCAGTATCCAACTTCACAGTCGGTCTAAAATACTTCAGGAGTCTGTCCTCTTTCTTATAATAATCGTATTTATTCAAATGCTTGATTGCTGGAACTTCAGGAAGTACTGTGTCAAAATTTGAAAAGAAATACTCGAACTGTCTCCTATCATAAAATAGACTGAGCAATAAACTACAAGAAATCCCATATGTCAATGGGAGGTGATGATACTTGATACCTTCATCCACTGAAGCAGGCAACTGCATACACACATAACAATCCTTCACATCCATCGCATCAACATATTCATACAATAACTTTGCATACGCATTAAGCTTAAAATCACCCTTCGACAAATCCATGTGGAGTCTGCGATCCTCACTTAACCTCGATGTTCCCGGTTCTCTGATACTAACACCTCTCTGCTCTGGGGTAATAGGTGTGGGTGCTCCCTGAACCTTCCCCTCCTGCCTGTGAGCCACCATGTATGAACTTATCACTACTGCAAATATAGTGACTATCACAACTCCTATCAATGTGCCTATTATCAGTTTAGCCCTACGATGTGTGTTTGCAGGATCTGCCATCTTCGGAATATACTCAATGTCCAATACAGTTTCTGAAATGGTAAGTCTCTTTCTCATTAATGTCTCTTTCGTGAACTTAGGCAACCCTTCCTAACTTTTCTTCGTTCTATAACGGAAAAATCCCTAATTTTGTTCTTCTTCCGCTCGGATCTAGGTTATCTTCTTCCCTGCTTGCAACCCTCTCAAATCAGTCCAACATAACTGCTGGTCCCAACAGTTCCAGGACTCCCTGCAATATTTCGAGCTTAAGGATAATCAGTTCTTGTGGATCTGGCACAGTAGTGAACGTCGGGAACTCTAAATTGTCCAAGATCATACCTCGAATGACACTCAGAAAAGGTGGACTCGGAATGTGGATAGTCAGAATTCCTGCGATCTCCAGTCCCGGAACTTTCAGCAACACTTCCACTCTCTGGAGCGGGACACTGTTGACCAATGTCATCGACCTCAATCTTCCCGTGCTCGGTAACCCTGGCATCAGTCACTGGATATGCCCACTCTGGTGAAGCGTACTTCCGACTTGGCACTCTAGTTCTCTTTGACCTTCTCACACCTTGAGGACACTCCTCGTCGCCTGATTCTTCTTCTGGCTCCTCCGAAACTGGTGCAAGCTCTGTGTCCAGTACCAACCTCAGGTTTACCCGTTTCTGTCTTGCGGGCCAAACCCTTTCTACTTCTGTGGCACCTCCGGTCTTCCCTTCGATACCCCGTGCACTGACCTCCTCCTCTTCGGCAGAACTCGATTCCGTACTACCCACTGCACCTCTTGCTCCTTCGCCCGTTTCTGGGTCAGTACTTCTTTCACGTCCTTCCTCAGCTCGGTTCAGTGCACCATCAGACGCTTCAGCAACCCTTACAGCTTGACTGGCCCTCTCTGGAGGTTCTGTCGGCTCAGCTGGATTTTCGTTCTCGAGAGGGGCTGTATCTTCTAAGGGTGCTGGAACTCTACGGGTATGGGAATCATGCACCCAGTTCGGTAAACCTCCACACTTAACTGCTGTGTTCGTGATGAGGATCACTTGAAACGGGCCTCGCCACCTAGCATCCAAGCAACTCTTCCTCACGTGCTTGCGGACTAAGACCCGATCGCCTGGGCATAAGTCGTGGCACAGGTCGCTCGCAGCTGGAACCGTTGCTGTCTGCACCTGCTGAGACACAGAACGGACCACGTCAGCAAGGCCTTTACAATAGTCCAGGATCATATCATCAGTGATATTTATCAGCGCAGTAGCAGGTATTGCAGGCAAACGCATCGCTCTTCCCATGAGGATTTCATGGGGAGACAACCCAGTCCTTCTATCAGGCACACTTCGGAGGCTCATAAGGACCAAGGGTAATGCATCAGGCCATTTCAGAGACGTAGACGAACATACTTTCGCCATCCGAGCCTTCAGAGTTCCATTCACCTGCTCCACTATCCCTGAAGCTTCTGGTCTATAGCTACAATGTAGTCTCTGATCTATATTCAGGGCAGCACAAAGCAACTTCATAACTTCGCTATGGAAATGAGTTCCTCTGTCCGATTCAAAGGACGTCGGGAACCCGTACCTTGGAATGAGTTCTCTCAATAGTAGTTTAGCTACCGTGAGTGTGTCACAACTGCGTGTAGGGTATGCCTCCACCCACCTGGAAAAGACACATACTATGACTAATATGTACCTCAACCCATTACACTTCGGCATTTCAACAAAATCCAGCTGCATCCTATTGAAAGGTCCTCCTGACCTCCCTATGTGGCTCAACGTCACAGCTGTCCTCTTTCCTACATTCATCTGTTGACAAGTGACACACCTCTGGCACACGGTTTCGGCCACTGCCCGAAAGTTCGGGTTGTACCAAGTCTGACGAAACACTCTCATCATTGCGTCTCTCCCAAGATGCACAGCACCATGTATCAGCCTCGCCATGGGGTTCAACAACCTTTCCGGCAACACTGCTCGTCCATCATTCGAAACCCATATATCCACATCTCCTTTCTCACATCCCGCTCGTATCCAACTGTCTCGCTCCTGATCTGAGACTCCTTCCTGAAGCTGTTTCAGTTCCTCCCATGAGTCGGCCATTGCTAACATTTGATCATACACCAATTCCTCCTCAGTTTCTTCAATGTGAGTCTCCGTAAAATTGCATCCCTGCTCTGCACAAAACCGAGCTACTTCATCAGCATAATTGTTACCCAACGAAACAAAATCATTTCCCTTCGTATGAGCAGCACATTTAACAACGGCAATTTCATCAGGACCTTGCAATGCTTCAAGCAATTTTCGTACATAGTCACCATTTCTTATAGGAGAACCTGAAGACGTCATAAACCCTCTCTGGGACCATAGCTGTCCGAAGTCATGAACCACACCAAACCCATACTGACTGTCCGTGTAAATAGTTACACGGATCTTCTCGGCTGCCAAACAGGCACGAGTCAAGGCAATGAGCTCAGCCACCTGCGCGGAGTGTACTCCTTCCAAACATGCGGCTTCAACCACACCCGTGATGGTACATACAGCAAACGCTGCTCTCAATCGACCGACACTGTCTCTTAAACATGAACCGTCCACAAAGAAAATCTCATCTGAAACTGGGAGCGGTTCATCAACAATGTCGGGTCTCGGTTTGGTGCATAGTTCCGTAACGTCGAGACAATCATGGTCCTCACAATCTTCATTATCATCTATTTTTGGAACAGGTAACAATGTAGCAGGATTTAAAACAGCACACCTCTTCAATGTCACATTATCGGCTGCAAGAATGACTTGCTCATCACGAGTCAGCCTATTATTCGTGAGGTGCTGCGTTTTAGTCCTAGTCATCAACAATTCAACAGAATGTGGCACATGTACAGTAAGGGGATGACCCATCACAATGCTCTCACATCTCTCGATGCTGACACCTGTTGCCGCAACGGATCTGAGACATCCGGGCAACGCAGAAGCTACTGGATCTAAAGTAGCTGAGAAATAGGCAACTGGTCTACGGACACCCCCATGATTCTGAGTTAACACTGCTAATGCGCAACCTTCCCTTTCGCAGCAGAACAATGCAAATGCCTTGTTGTAATCTGGCATTCCCAACGCAGGAGCGCTACATAAGGCTTCTCTCAGCCTCAGAAATGATTTCAAGCAGTCGTCGTCCCATGGTACCGGATCACTCACATCCTTTCGCGTCAGCCGCTGTAAAGGCTTTGCTTCAAAGGAAAAGTTTGGGATCCACTGGCGGCAATAGCCCACCATTCCCAAAAACATTCTAACTTCCCTCTGTGTCGAGGGAACTGGCATTCTCAGAATCGCATCAATGCGATCTGGAGACACCTTCCTTTTACCCTTCTCGATTCTGTGCCCCAAATACTGTACCTCAGGTAAACAGTATTGCAGCTTATTTGGAGACACCTTGTGACCATTCTCTCCCAGGAAATTCAACAATGCAATGGTATCGGTCCTGCAAGCGTCTTCTGTTTCTGACGCAACAAGCAGGTCGTCAATGTATTGCACCAAAACAGAGTTTCGCGGCAACACAAGACTTTCAAGATTCTTCTTTAGGAGCTGATTAAAAATCAATGGGCTCTCCGTATACCCCTGTGGGATACGACACCACGTTAATATACGATTTTCTAGCCTAAATGCAAAAAGAAATCTGCTCTCTTCGTGTAGGGGAATCGAAAAGAATGCCTGACATAAGTCAATCACTGTGAACCATCCAGCTTCACATGGGATCTGGAACAGTATCACAGATGGATTCGGTACCACTGGACAACATGGAACAACTATGTCGTTTATTTTTCGCAAGTCTTGCACTATCCTGAACTTCCCGCTTGGTTTCTGCAGTCCCATAATGGGCGAGTTACATGGACTACCCATGATCTCCACCAGTATTCCCTGCCTAATCATAGACTCAATCACAGGTTTAATCCCTGCAATCGTTTCAGGGGATAATTTATACTGAGGTGTTCTCGGGAATTCCGCATTTGGCTTAACCTGTATCTTCACCGGTTCCACTCCCCTGACTAAGCCAATCTCCTCTCCACTTAGGTCCCACACGTCAGCCGATACTGACTCCCTCAAATCCTGTGGAAGCTCCTCTACTGTCAAAGCTGGTTACATTTCCACGCACACCCGCTGATTTGCAACCTTAAAGGTCGCATCATCATCTCTTGTCTGCACCTCTACTCCTTTCGGGGTACAGTAGATTGTGCAATTGAGCTTGCACAATAAGTCCCTCCCCAACAAACAAACAGGACTAGAATCGCACACCACGAACTGATGTCGATCCCTAAAATTTCCTATCCTGACTGGAATCGGTTCCGTCAAGGGGCTAACTAGCCTTTTATTCGCCACTCCAACCACTTGTATGCTTTCTCCAGAAAGGGCTACACCCGGAACTACTGCTGATCTTATAGTTGACCTGGTAGCCCCCGTATCAACCAAAAAGGTAGTAGGGTGTCCATCGAGTTCTGCTTCCACAAAGGGTCCTCTCTGATCTACCTCTAAAATGGCCCTAAGTATGCAGTCATCATCCTGGCCTAAACTCAACCGGGCCAACAAATCTGTATCCCTCTCCTCGCCCACTTCAAACATGGGCATCTGCAAATAGGTTCGAGCTCCCTGCTGTATGTTCTGTATCCTGGGTGGCTGGGGAATCTGCACTTGCGAGATGCCGGTCCCCCCTTGCATCATTCTCGGTACAGTCACCGTCTGTACCTGTTCCGCCCCAGGGACCTGACCCATTCCTCCCTCCATCTGTGGCTGATTATAGGGGTTCAAGGGACACTCGCGCCTCCAGTGTCCCACCTGGTGACACTGGTGACAAGCTGTCGTCTTTTTCAGTATTGCTACATCTATACCTGTCCTAGGGTCTACGGGCCTCGGCCTTCCTTGACCCTGCACGTTCTGATTCCCTGTCTGATAGTTTCCCTGTCTCCTCACCACTGGACCCCCATTCGGCGGTCCCTGAGCAGCTTGCATCTGAATGAGCAATAGGTTATCCTTCATCTTCTTGTGCTTCGACTCAATCTCATCCATGCAGTACCTGGCGTACCGCAAGATTTCATCTACGGGCTTATTCTGCCAACAGATTAAATGCTGCTGTATCATGAGACTAACCTCGGGCTTCAGACCCAGCACGAACTTAGACACAAACTGTCCCATATCTTTCGTCTCTAACTCGTCTAGACCACTGTACTGCTTGAAAGCCTTCAAGAGTCTCTCATAAAATTCATGTACTGTCTCCTTGGGCTCCTGCACCGTCCTGTCTATTTTCACCCAATCAATGTCTTGGGGTGAAACCTTCGATTTCAACCAGGTAATTACTTTCTCATACAGCCTCATCACCGCTGGCGACGGACCATTTGTAATCATATTCCTCTCAGGCTCATAGTCCGGCCAATCAACAGCAATCTTACATGCGTTCCACAGATCTCCTGGAACCACAATGTCGAATAAGGTATTTAAGTCTATCCACAACACCTTCGAAATCTTGACAAAACGCTCAACTTGCTTGTACCACTCTGCAGGCTTCTCCCTGAGCCTGGGAAAATCATTCGTAAATGATGCCAAATCCCCCCTGCTCCATGGTACATGCACATATCCTCCATTTGCCACTTCCCTCAGGGGAAAGGTCTTTGCTAGTAACAACCCTTCACCCGGGGTTCCTCCTTCCGCTCCCTTCGAGGTCTTTTTCTTTGACCACTTCTCCTCCCATTTGTCAAGCGTCAGCCATGGCCGCATGGCTAGAACCAATTCTCTGGCATGTGACCTTAATCCAACAACTCTCTTCTCTTCCAACTCTCGCTCAGTATAATGCATCCTATGACTTCCTTGCAACACCCTAGTCTTGGATAAATCCACATCATATTCCTTCGCCAATCCCCTCAATTTCTCGTGTGCCATTCGTGCTTTCCGAGTCACATCTTTCGCTACGAAAAACAGCTCATCCGGATTGTAAGATACTATCCTCTCAAGAGGTAGACTTCCATATATAATTTCGTCTACCTCTGCCTTGAGCCTTACTATATCTATCATCCCTGCCTTCAAGGCTCCTATCAACACCTGACAACTGGCTCCACGTCCCTCATCATATTCACATTCCGGTTCCTTCTCTCTCCTCTCTTCTGGTGCCTCTATAGGAGCAGAATAACTCCTAAAGTTATCCTGAGCTTTCTCCGCTTGGCCCACATTCCGGTTCAGGTGCCTCTCTGACGGTACCCATGACCTTAAATCTGATCTCGACTCCATCAGAGTCCTCGGCCTCACCGATCTCTGGTCCTCTTCGCCCCTAGATGTATCTGACACCGCTGCCAATGGTCTACTCCATTGTACAGGGCTTGGAGGTCGGGCCATTGCCCCTTCCAACCCACTTTCCTCGCTTTCTCTCCTCGTTCTTTCTGCCACTTGTTCAGACCTCTCTCCTTCCTCCGATTCCGGACTGTATATCGACACAATCGGTCCAATGGTGACCGGTACCCTCAATGCATCCGGTAACCTCATCTCCCTCTCATTCCTCCCACTAACTTCAGACTGACTCCGTAAACTCTCTGTTCCACACGAAACCAACCCTTCCACTCGGGTCTCGGGTTGGATTGTTACCCTTCTAGTTTCTCCCCTCTCACCCCACCTATCATCCACTTCGTCTGGATTATAAGGAGGTGGTCTCTCGTCTAACAATCTTTGCAATACCCCATCATCGGAGTCACTCTCTTCATCCTGTGCTTTCACATGCCTTATCCCCGTCGAGTCTATCAGTAAGGGATACAGTTTCTCTTCCTCAATTGCCTGCACTCTCCATCTTTTCTCCGCTGCGTCCCACTTGGCATCCTGAAATGCCCTAATCGACTTCCTCATCCTCTCCTGACTTCTTCCCTTTTCCTTATCATGCGCTGTTCTAATCCACGCATGTAATGCTTCAAACTGTGCCGGTCTTGGCAAGGGTCTTAAGGACCCCATCACCGTCTTCAGTTGGTACAGCACCGCTAGTCTAAATGAGCCATACCTCGGGAAAGCTAGTTCCCCTTCACCTTGTGTAATCTTGTGCCAATTCTCGATCCAAACTATAGTATGTAACCCCACATTCTTTGCCATGTAATGTGCTGGGGTGTCCTCGGGAGGGGCTTCTTCTCCCTCACGAACAACCACATGCTTATCGCCTCTACACAATTCTCGCAAAACCCTAAGACACTTCATGATGAGCGAATTCGATCTCGCGCTCTGTTTACTTCTTGTTCTTAAATCCTCCAATAACAGCGCGACTCACACCAACCGGCCTATCACAGCGCGACACTCTCTGACGTTACCTTCCTCCGTTCGCAGCGGTTCCCTTCTCCAAACACGTTCACGCTTGCTCTCGTCCCATCCATACACTGAAATAACCGATTAAGTTACTTCCCTGGCTGTCCGTCCACAGCCTCTGACTGTTCGTCCACAGTCTCTTGACCTTGTTGACCTCAATTGGCGCCCGTCTGCCCCCGTCCGGCCAGACAGATCGCCACTGATAGGTTACTAACACTCCGATCCGCACACAACAACCCACGACCAGCGTTAAGTTGCCATACACACACACGTTCGCTCCCCCTATCTCGGTCCAGGTGATCGATGGTACCTCACGATCGCCTTTGGGTGGTCAACAAAATCTATCTCAGGTGTCTTCTACACCCCAATTCCCGGGCTGCGCGCGCTCACAGCCTGATCTCACAATCACACAACATACACACCAACTCCGCAAGACATCACACAACAAATCAACACCGCAATCTACAACATCTCATTATGTTCATACTCACTCCTGGAACTGCTGCTTTCTGCCGCACTGCTACTCGCCGTCGATGCTCGTCTGCTGCCGTCTGCTGCTCGCCATCTGATGATTCACCATCACTTATCGTCTCTCGGGCCTCAAGGGTCACTTATCCTTATCTAATCTAATCGTCCCTCGCTATCGGAAGTAACCATCCATCTCTGCTACCAACTGCTCCGGCCCATTTTAGTATCTCGCAATTATCTACTAGAACCCACTCTGGTCGGATGGAACTTTTTACTTGCCCAATAGCGTGGAGGGAATAAACACCCTTATCAAAATTACTGTCCACAAATGGTCATAATCAAGGACGTGAGACTTAATCTCTTGGCTCTCTCGCTTTTATTATCAACATAAAGATTTGAAGATACAAAGTCCTCAATACGAGGCACAACAAGTACATAGGCACTAACACAAACGCTACTCTACGAAGAATCCGCATACGGCTAAAAATAACTAAAAGCACAATCTCTAAAAGCATGAGGTAGAAAACTACCAAGCCAATGTCGATATTAGGGACACTGGACCATACCATCTCTGTCCCTACTCTGTACTAGATGACATCCCTACTTAGCAATCCCTTGAGACCCTCAATCGAAAGGTGTCAGAGTGAACCTTCCTAAGAAGTCTTCACTTAGAGAGCTTGGTCTAAGTTGCCCCCTCTATCTCTTCGCCTAGCCTTTCTCTGCTCTGGGCTGCTCTGATCTGCCTCCACCCTTGGGGCGCTTTCCCTAATACAGAACCCCAAATCTCAGAACACGCCCTTCGCACCTCCTCTTCTGCGGGGTCGTCTTTCAGTAATTTTCCACAGAGCGCTGTCCAGTTCCATCGTCCATCGCTTGGCCTTGAGTCCCAGACACCATCCGCACTAGGAGTTACGATTGGCACATTCCAATGCACTCCCATGTCTGGCTTTTACTACATAAGTCAATTCATGAACAAAGAGCTTCTCCACTAACGAGCAACTGTCCTTGCACCTGGGGTGAGATCATGCAAGACAGACATACTTCACATCTTTTAACTTGCAATTTACTACAGCCTAAAACCTCTACTGGAATAAATCCTTTTGGCCTATTGCCCTTGGCTAACATAAGAAAATACCAGGCCTTTCGCCTCAACGATATATGCGAATTCTGGCCACCACTACGGTTACACAAGCAGGTCTAAATCACAGTATTGACATTTACGTCTTTCTTTCATGTACGTTAAAATAAACAGTCTACAGACACGTTTTCTAAGTTACACATTTCTAACACCACATTACTTTTTATGTAAGCTAACTCTATACATTTCTCTAATACGTTCACAATATGCTTGTACATAGCTAACACTTCTATTGAAATCGATATAGGTTATACAATTCTTAATACATTGCACACAAAATACCTGAGTACACATTTGATTATATACGGGTGCCGACTAACAGTGAATATAACGCACCCCTACGATTTTCAAACTTTTAAGCGCTACATCATACAGATAGAAACATACAGCATTTTTCCCTGACAGAGGAATTGTGAATTAGGCCTGAAGGCACGGGGAGGAAAGTTTCCTGTGCTATCTGCCACCACACAGCCTGATACTGTGGGTGTCACAAGATTCTCCATTGAGTCGGAACAAAGTCCCATGTCATGAATGATGGACTGCTCTGTGCCAGCTGCCCTTCTCTAGCATGAACACAAGCAAGGCGGAAAGGTAGAGTTGCACACAATGTCGGTACACCACAAGATGCATCTTCACATTAATGGGATAGGGAGCTGGGCCTTCTGGGACATTTTACATTTAAAATATTAATTGGGTCCACTCCCTGGTAATTTAACATGCAAAAGTCCAAGCAGCGTCTTCTTCCCAAATAAGAATCCACTCACAAAATGGAAAGTTATTTAAACATTTGGTAAAATAAGCAACTTCTACCCTTAGTAAAAACTCACCCAATGGAATACCCTCTAAAACTACGGGAAACAGGAAGTTAAGAATAATTTCCAAATTATGCATTAAAACATTAACACCCACATTTTCAAACGAGCCACAAGTTAAAACACTCACTCGCCCATTTATTAGTCTTGCATTACAATGCTGAGTTCGTAGCTGACATCTGCTGCTCAAAAATATTTGTCCGGAGAAAAGAGCAGACAGGAACAACCTATTATGCCCTCTCCTACAGTCTGAAAACTCTGAGGTGGTGTCAGTATTCGAGTATCCCACCATGCGCACACCTGCACTTACTGGCTCATTTACCCTCACACTTCCTGCTGCCTCTAGCACCCTAGTCCTGTGCATGCTCCTTTTTTGTTATTTTTTCTTAACTTCTGCGCATTCTCTGAGTTTGCAATTCTAACGATAGCAGCACCGGAATCTCTGCACAGACTCCATGGTGTAGGTAATGTAACTGAGGACAAGATCTGCATGTGTGCAAAAACCAGATACTAGTATTTAATGGATATCGCTAGCTTTAGTGTGCGATTAAAAGTTCTGAAAATGACGATCTGCTTTTGCTCCGACGGACCTATATAATAGGAATGTATAACTGAAAGCGTGATGGAAATGTAGGTCTTTGCATGCTTAGATTTATGAATGTGGGGGCAGGGAGATAGAGGCTGTGTGGCCTGTTTCACTTACAAATCTGAGATTTCATGAGAGTACTGTGGTGTGCCATAGGCAGGGCCACTGGATTTATGCGGCATGGGAGGGCTAATTATACTGCAGGGTTGAATAAATTATGCCGCAAGGAGGAGTGGAAGGAGCTACAATGCCTCATGCCTTCTTACAAACAAGATTTCAACAAGCCCAATCCTCCTTAAAAGGAAGCCCAAAACCAAACCAATATCCTACCAAAAAAGCCCAACTGACAGTAAACGTTGAAAAGTGCAAAAAGGCTAAAAAAAAAAATACAAACAACGGAGCTGGAGGCAGGGAGCGGGAGGCAGCTCTAACATAACTGTGGCATTAAGAGGAGGTGGGTGGAAGTAATGCTACATTTAAATGTAGGCTGCTATGGTCCCACAGCTGAACACAGGCAAACAGTAACAGAGCAGGAAACCATGAAAAATAGTCCCCCAAGAACAGATAAAGCACCATTGTGGAATGAGACAGTACTTAGTCCCTGCTGGTTTGGAGGAACAGAAGAGAAAGGGGAGGGGCAAGGAGACAGGACTGACCACTAGCAACCAAGAATTTTTAAAGGACACTGAAACAAACAAATCAAAAGCAGCGGGAAGGCTTTAAGCCAACAAGAGAAGTTAAAACAGGTCTTGAAAAAAAGAAAAAAGCTTGTCAAGTGTTTAGAAAAAGAGGAGCTAGCTCTGATTTTATGCACAAAGGCACAGGAAGAAAGGAACTGATGTCAGCGTGCCTTGGTGAACCCTATATACAACTTTAGCAGTCACTTCTGGGGCGGAGCAATGTTGATGAGGAACTGCACTACGCCACCAATTAGCCTGGACTATGCTGAAAAATCTTCTGGATCCAGTCTGGCGCCCGTGGATATTGTAAATGTGAGGAATTTGCTGTTAGAAGCATCCATCAAAAATATTTATACCAGAAACTGATGGTTGTATGATGGAACATCGCAGGGGAATACTTTGCATGCCTTTACATCACATTTTTACCCCGAATTTTATTTGAACGCATATGCTTTTACAATGTATGCCTTTACCACCCATTGCTTATATGCACATATATATATATATATATATATATACAAGCAATGTATTTGTGGGTGGAGACCCCCCACATCCCTGAAATAATCCTTAAATGCGTGGTAAAGGCATGCATTGTAAAGGCATAAACATTGTACAAACATGCATGGTAAAAAATGTGAAGCAAAGGCACAACGTGGTAAAAGCCTCGTTGTAAACGCTGTTTTCCCAAACTGCCAGCATTTAATAATTTCCCTAATGTGTACCACAATGAAAAATGTATTGACAAATCATTGTAAGGGGATAAAATGAGATTTTGAGAAAAACAATAGTAACTATGTCCATGTGTCTTCATTGATATAGTCATGCATGAATATTTGTGGGTTAAATTATTTCTTTTTGTTAATACATTTTGATTTATGGTCATTTGCAAGGCACTGTCAATCCCCTGAAGCACAGAAGTGAAGGTTTTATTCAAACCCATTGTTTTTCATACAGTCACAATAATGGAAGATGGCAATAACTTGTTTACAAGGTGTTTTTTTTAGTTCATTCTTTTATTTAGTTAGAAGAGTGCATATTACACTGCTGAATAACTTTATTATACAAAAACCTAAAGCATAATGTGCCCGTTCCAGTGGAAACTGCAGAAGATAAACAGTGCTCATCAAGACACTGTTGACCTTCTGTTCTTTCAGGGGTGGCTGGTAAATGATCTTTGAAATTGGTGGGGCGTAATATTTGCCATGCACTGTAGTGAGCAAGCGAAGTAAGCAAGCCTGGGCTTCTCCACAAAGGTTTAGTTTCAAAACAAATGGGTCATTTAGTGCATAAAAAGCCATTCACACTAAACTGACATTTATTAAATATTAGAAACTTTTCATGGTGTGCAAAGCCATTGAAATCTAATGCTCTCCAGGAGTTGACCACATTTTTTACTGTGCCAAAAAATCATTCTAATGTGTCATGGCCAGTATTTTGTCATGGGTGCCCCTCATGTGCTATGGGTGTCCACTTAGTCTAAAAAATTACATACGCTACGTCACCACCAGAAGTTTGTCATTAGTGGCATCCCTATACCTATTTCCTTGTGAGTGACCCCTATGTTCAAAATTACCTCTCGTATGTCAGGGCCAGCATTTTGTCTTGGTTACTCCCATCCCATATGCCATGATTTAACTTTCTTATGCCAAGAATTACCTCTAATGTGCTACTGACTGTGTTTTTCAATTGGTGCCCCTATGCCAGGAGTGACTTCCAGTACCCCAGTGCCAGCATTTTGTCATTGGTGTTCCACATGCCAAGTATTACAGTGCAATTATTTTGCCACAGCTGACTATTTTGTTAGAAATTGCCTCCACTAGTCCAGCACCAGCATCTTGCCATGGGTTTGTCTATAACCCAAGAATTACCTTCTGTAAGCCAGAGTCAAAGGTAGACACACAAACATGACACCCCATCCTCACTGATTAACATTAAGGATTCACACTTATTCTCACTCACTCACACTCACCTATTCATTCTCACTCACTCACTCACTCTCTTGCACTCACGTTGACTCACACATACTTTCTCACACCTGTAGTCACTATTACACTCACTCATTCTCCCTTATTCTCACTCACTGTGCCTCACTCATTCTCACTCTCATATACTATTACTCCCTTATACTTCATCACTGACTAACACCCCCTTACACTCTCCAACACTTCTTCAAACTCATTCTTACTCATTCATTCATACTCACTCATTTGCCATCACTGTTTCTCATCCATTTTCACTCTATATCTATCACTCAAACTCACTCACTTGCTTTCACTAGCACACCCATGCTCACATGCAGACGCACACACTCACACATTCGGGGCCTGATTCACAAAGGAAAATGTACACTTTTGTGCAAGTTTACGATTGTTTGGTCTTCACAAAGAGATTTACTAGTAGGATCTTAATGAGTGCAGAGTCTCTGCACATCACAAAATAGGAGGAATTTTCTATTTGTATGTTCAGAGACTCCGCACTAATAAAGATACTACCAGTAAATTCCTTTGTGAATACTAAACAATCGTAAACTTACATAAAAGCGTACTTTTACGTTTGTGAATCAGACACATGTTTTTTTATCAAACACACTCTCATCAACTCACACGTATGCACACAGTATACATTTGAAATCCTTATATGTTACTTACCTCAGCTGCCAGCAAAGGTCCTGTACCAGCTCCTGGCGTTTCCATTTTTTTTAGCACACTTACAGTGGAAAATAGACTATTAATCAATGCTAGTATAATAAACAATGGGCAGACAACAAGGAGGGTGGGGTTACAATGCTTATAGATGTGAGCCGACCGTGTTACCACCTTTAAGGTAAGGGGTCACATAGACACTACAAGGGGAGTCACAAAGGCCAAGTCAGGGGTCTCTACTGGAAGCCCTGAGTTAAATCTGTAGTCGGGAATCTGGGTAAAATCATATAAGGTTGCAATAGCATTAGCAAAAGGCATCAAGCAATGGAATCCCAAATGGAAACAATGACAAATGCAGTGACTGCTCTCTGTGGAGCAATCCATGAGAAGACAGTGACCCCACACACTTCAGGTAAAAGCACCTTGCAGCAAGAACTCAGGATTTTGGAAGGTCAATAGGCAGACTGGCCAGTGCAATGCAAATTTTGTCTCATTGAGTAGTGGACGTAACAGTGGAAATGAGGCATTTTGGTGGGGATATAGTCATGGGCCTGGTGCAGGTCACTAGAGCACTGGGAGGGCTACAAACTGTCCATGTCACTTGTACGGAGCACGCGAGTGTTCCTGAGAGTCAGGATGCATCCAGCCTCAGCAGTGTCTCTGTGCCAGCAGTGGCTACTGCTTAACTAATGCTTAGAGCTTATGGCGACGTGTTTGCCAGGGAAATGGCTCAGGGGCTGGTACGTTGGACAGAGGGTAAGTGCAGGCACAGATTGAAAGTGGCAGTAGAAGTAATGTTTTTGAAATAAAGGAACTATATGTTTATGTAACCTTTTGCTTATTTTATTCTTGTGGTAATCATGATGGTTTATGTTAAAGAAGGATATACTGTTATATTTCCACTCCACAAGTGAAAAACAAAACGTTTTGAAAAGAAAACTAATGTGGACATTTTTTATTTATAAATATGTCTGAAGTGTTTGTTATGCGCTTACCTCAGAAATAGTTATTGGTGAAGTCTATTCTGAGTCTGTCTACAACGTCAGTATCCGTCGGCCCATATCCTGGCTAGCTCACAGTGCCTCACCTGAACTCCCAACCTTCCAAGAGTAGCAGGTGATTTTGGCAACCTAGAACATGGCCTTTCAGTCCCCAAGGGAACTGTGGAAACAGATCCACAACTTTCATCATTCACCAATGAATGCCTGTAGTAAACATAATATAGACATGAAGAAAGTTTACAATACATTTATTGAAACTATGGCAGTCTATTATGAAGCAAACATGCTGCAATCACAAGGCAGATTAAACTAAACTAAGTCATTAGCATTGCTATCAGGCTTTATAAAATAAACCTCCTCACCATGGCAAATTGTCTATCTGTCCATGCCTACTCTTACTGTGTGAGCACAGGAATATACACGTAATCTCTGGGAGTGGCAACAGGCCCCATACCTGTTGTATGTAGTTAGGGCATCCGCTTCATTACAGTAAACTCAGTTTCCGCAAGGCTGCATGTCAGGCTCTCTGTCCAGTCACTCCAGGACACGTCTCTCTGCTGGAATTCTCCTCTCTGGCCCCTAAGGGTAGGAGAGACAGTTTCTATGATAAGAACTACTGTGTTGAAAAGATGCAGCTGTGCTAATGTGTTATATCTAAAACGTTAGCAGCAGTTGCTGAACGGGCAATGAAAACAATACACCATGTTGTTATGTATTCCAGGCAACCATTAACAAAATTTGAAGTCTGACTCCCAAGAACAATCACTGAATAATAAACAACATGTACAGCGTATTCCTAAAATAACATCACCGAAACAGATGTATTATGTGTGGCTGTGCAGAGCAGAGGCAGCCTAAAACATTGAACACGCAAAACTAAGGGAAAACAAAGAGGGCCCAGAAGGGAGCTCACTACATTACTACAAGGTCTGCAATTAGGCACTCAGAATTAAATACCACCGGTATATATAATAAATGCTGATTGTTCGTCTTTCTGAAAGAGATAGTGGACATAATGCTTTGTGGGGCCCAACCTCTCAGCCAAAAATCTTCACCTTGGTGTCCTACACATTGTGTGCTAGGGAAGGCTGTGTGGGCTTATATCTAATTAAAACTGCATCTAGGATTTTGTTCAAACCCTTGATAATGAACTTTGGTATATTGCACCACCCACAGCTTCTGCGGGCTGGTAGCTGTCTAACACAAGATGGTGTAAGGAGCAAAAGACATGCAGATGAGTGGAAATTTCCTGTCTTCAATTTAGGTCCCCAGCAAGGAGTCTAGGTTTTGTACACGTTGTAGTATATTCTGCCTGCCAAGTCCGTATTGTACTATACCTCCTCTGTTTGGTGAAAGATTGTAATTCAGACCCTCAGTAGCCTCTCATGTCTCATTTTTCTCAGTTTTGCTCCTCAGATCCTCTTTCTCCTCAATGTGCTTCCAAAGAAGCTCTGTTGAAAGACATTGATGCATTTTGGACACAGTTTTATACTTTGCACCTGCTTACCAACTGCTTCAACTTTGTGGTAATTTCTAAATGTGGTGCTTTTGCAGGTACAAATTAATTTGCAATAGCAATAGAATCACTGTCAACTCTTTGAATTTGTTTTAATGTAATTTATTTCAAATATGTTTCAGTTTTTACATACAGAATGAACTTTAGAGTTAGAGAAAAGTTCAACGCTTTTTCTGAATCCCAACAATAAGAAACAAGGGGACTTATTCACCAAAGGAAACCGCTACTGGCGCTCGCAGCCTCCCCGTATCCCAGGAGGGACTGACCGCCTGAGTTCCGCGTCAACAGCTTGCAGCACCCGCTTCGCGGGTGCCGCTGCGCGGCGCTCAGGTGTGGGGTTGAGGCAGCAGGTGTAAACTTAGCATCCAGCACCCGGGAGGAAGAAACCATCGTGCAAGGCAATTGGGGCGAGTGAAGCAGGGACCACAGAGACCAGGAGCCCCTGCGCCGCACAGGTGTGTACGGCCGCACCCCCAGCAAGCCACGCCCCCGGCCGTCCAAGCGCTGTAGAAAAGCGAACCCTCCCAGAGCACAGTGGGACTTACTCACCAAAGGAAACCGCTACTGGCGCTCGCAGCCTCCCCGTATCCCAGGAGGGACTGACCGCCTGAGTTCCGCGTCAACAGCTTGCAGCACCCGCTTCGCGGGTGCCGCTGCGCGGCGCTCAGGTGTGGGGTTGAGGCAGCAGGTGTAAACTTAGCATCCAGCACCCGGGAGGAAGAAACCATCGTGCAAGGCAATTGGGGCGAGTGAAGCAGGGACCACAGAGACCAGGAGCCCCTGCGCCGCACAGGTGTGTACGGCCGCACCCCCAGCAAGCCACGCCCCCGGCCGTCCAAGCGCTGTAGAAAAGCGAACCCTCCCAGAGCACAGTGGGACTTACTCACCAAAGGAAACCGCTACTGGCGCTCGCAGCCTCCCCGTATCCCAGGAGGGACTGACCGCCTGAGTTCCGCGTCAACAGCTTGCAGCACCCGCTTCGCGGGTGCCGCTGCGCGGCGCTCAGGTGTGGGGTTGAGGCAGCAGGTGTAAACTTAGCATCCAGCACCCGGGAGGAAGAAACCATCGTGCAAGGCAATTGGGGCGAGTGAAGCAGGGACCACAGAGACCAGGAGCCCCTGCGCCGCACAGGTGTGTACGGCCGCACCCCCAGCAAGCCACGCCCCCGGCCGTCCAAGCGCTGTAGAAAAGCGAACCCTCCCAGAGCACAGTGGGACTTACTCACCAAAGGAAACCGCTACTGGCGCTCGCAGCCTCCCCGTATCCCAGGAGGGACTGACCGCCTGAGTTCCGCGTCAACAGCTTGCAGCACCCGCTTCGCGGGTGCCGCTGCGCGGCGCTCAGGTGTGGGGTTGAGGCAGCAGGTGTAAACTTAGCATCCAGCACCCGGGAGGAAGAAACCATCGTGCAAGGCAATTGGGGCGAGTGAAGCAGGGACCACAGAGACCAGGAGCCCTTGCGCCGCACAGGTGTGTACGGCCGCACCCCCAGCAAGCCACGCCCCCGGCCGTCCAAGCGCTGTAGAAAAGCGAACCCTCCCAGAGCACAGTGGGACTTACTCACCAAAGGAAACCGCTACTGGCGCTCGCAGCCTCCCCGTATCCCAGGAGGGACTGACCGCCTGAGTTCCGCGTCAACAGCTTGCAGCACCCGCTTCGCGGGTGCCACTGCGCGGCGCTCAGGTGTGGGGTTGAGGCAGCAGGTGTAAACTTAGCATCCAGCACCCGGGAGGAAGAAACCATCGTGCAAGGCAATTGGGGCGAGTGAAGCAGGGACCACAGAGACCAGGAGCCCCTGCGCCGCACAGGTGTGTACGGCCGCACCCCCAGCAAGCCACGCCCCCGGCCGCAACACCCCCTACAAACAAAGCGCGGTAACGCTTAGCGGGACGCGAGCGGGACGCCGAGCGAAGCCCGGGCAAAGGGCGGGCCCTCTGTGGCCCTCAGGGGCCAGAAGAGGCTGGGCTGGGCCAGCCCCCTAAAACTGCCCCCCCATTAATAATATACTGCTATTAGTTCCTCGACAGCCAGTTGGATCACTGGCCATTCCCTTGACACAATTTATATCTGCCCGTTACCATCTAATATAGCACTCGTCGTAATGAGGAAACCTACCAAGAAAACAAGGATGCCTACCCTAAGGTCGAGCTCAAAAACCAAATCGGTTCATTCATCTCCACTACCGACTTTTACTGCTATTGACAAGATGCTCAAACGGACTATAGGGGCGGTTTCCGATGCCATAGCCAACACCGAGAGAAGAATGTCCCTACCCCCGGTAACTATCATTCAAGACACCCAGGATTCATTGATTAACCTGTCAGAAGCTTCCAAAGACTTGGTAGAGGAGATGGATACTAGCCGGCCCATTACCCCACCATCTTTTGTTGACCTTCCTTGCGCCCAGCCACCCGCCGAAATCAGTAGGGCTAGACATGGTGCACAAACAAGCACTCAAATAAATACTCATGATAACGACATATCCCTCGCGGAAACAATGTTGAATAAGGAAGTCCACAAACAAGTGAGGAAAAAAGGTCACGTCAAACCCAGTAACCACAACTTGATCACGCCCATAAACCCATCCACACCGGGAATACCATGCTGGATAACCAACATGGTGGCGGATCTTAAATTAGACCTGGAGCACTCTATCTCGGTGCTGTTAAAACCCCTCATATCAAAAATTGACAGACTGACCTCATTGGTCAATAATAAGGGGATCAGCTCGAAAACCTATCCTGTGCAGGAACGGGATTTGACAAATCGAAAGGACCCTACATTAAGTAGCCCACCAAGAGATAAGGCCTCTCTAGTAATCAATGGGGGGGACAAACTAAATAACACCAGTGTCCCGCAGAAAGGAGCCCAGGAAAAACAAAAGGTTGTCTCTACCCCGCAAGCAGGCAAAAATAAAAATCAAATACCCATGGGCAATAACAAACCTCCATCCGCATCTTTACAAACGATGGAAAAGAACAAGGCCCTAATCCACAAGGCGGTTCCTAAGTCTCCACGGCGTGCTATAGCGTCAACCTCTGACGATAAGAACACTGCAACATGCTTCAAGACAATCAATCTTCCGCCTGAGGCTCTGCCCCTTGTAGTCGTCCTAACAGGAATTCCCCCTTTAAAGGAGGGCCAACGGGAATCACAGACTGAATTAAAAAATAAATGCATACAGTGGCTGCAAACACATCGACCCTTGCCCCCTAACATCCACGGGGAAATCCTTGCAGTGAGAAGGGGTGAGTGGATTGGCAAAGGTATTAAGACCATCGCAGGGGATATCATTACAGTCAACTTTAGAGACAGGGCGGCCGTGAATTTCATCTGTAACGCCCCCCCGAGTCACATAAGTTCACAAATCCACCCGGTTCGCCTATCCTACTTTTACCCCTTCGCACCCCAAAGGCCCAGGCCGAATATTGGCCCTGACAGAATATCGCACTTGGGTCCTCAACCCGGCCTACTGCAATGGCAAAGGCCAAATTCTGTATTCCCAATTTATGATTCCCCCATTACACAGTACGCTCACTGGAATAGGTTCAGTACACTTGAAGGGGTGGACTGACTGAGACTGGACCGCTCATTTTCAAAAATTAAACATAGGAAGGAGCCCACCCTACCATCTACAGGGATAAAAGATGGAGGCGACCAGGGCCAAATTGACGTTCCGGATCCTGTGCAATCCATAGGAGGCAGCAACACACCATTGATCACTAACCGGGGTAGAGGGGAGTGGATAAATCCCTCATTAGACCATTCCCATCTCACCCACAGAAGAATCGCTACCCCCTACAGGCCGCAACTAAGCCGGGTTGTTGCACCCGCAACGGATAGCCTATCAGAGCTTCTGCTAGGCAAGGGAAAAAGAACACCTAAGGTCACGATTCATGACAACCTATTAATAGCTACCTGGAATATTGCAGGGCTAGCGGCCAAGTTCGCATCTCAGGACTGGCGCAGCTATATAAGTAAATTTCACATCTTGTGCCTGCAAGAGACCTGGGCCACTGAATCGTATGCTTACAGCCTGGAAGGCTACAAAGGCTTTTTTGTCCCTGCAAAAAAAGCCATTTCGGGGAGAGCAAGTGGGGGGCTCGCGATCTATGTCAATTTAGACATCAAGGGCACCTGGTCCAACACCAAATGGGTCACAGCCAACCTCCAAGTATTAAGGTTCACTTCACCAAGTCTAACATTTCTGCTTATGAACTGGTACAATGCACCGGCTATAACGGAGAAGGGAATAGCCATAAATGAATTAGAAAACTGTTTGAGCTTTTTAACCATGACACCAAACATCACGGATATAATACTAATGGGAGATTTTAATTGTCACCTTTGTGAGAAACTAATGCCATTTAACAACGACTGGTCTAGATGTACGATCTTGAAAGGCCCTCACTTCACCCATTCAACTGAGGGCTGGGGTTTGGAAAGACTTATGAAAAGGTACAACCTAATACAAATCCTAGATCTCGCCACACTCAACGACAAAGGAGAGTTAACTCCAACATTTAAAGGAAGAGGTTGTCACTCTTACATTGATTTCGCACTAGTCTCTCCCAATCTAAAAAGAAGTATTAGTACAATCATTATAGAGGCCAGTAGTTTCAGTGATCACAACCCGGTAATCATTAAAATGGAGGGTTTCGTTTTTCCATCTCAAAAGAAACCTGCCATTACAGAAAGAGTAGTCGACCAGGGCAGAAGAATTAAATGGGCCAAAATTGATGCGGACAGTTTTTATAAAAAACTATTTTCCGAAGCCCCAGCAGCAATTGATAAATGTCTCGACCTCTGTGTAACTGGAGCTGAGGTGGTGAAGGCATTTGAAGAAATCGCACAGGCTGTAAGTAACTCCTTACATACCCCAGGAACTAAAAACAAAATGCCCCTAAACCCCCGTTGGTTCGATTCAAATTGTACAAAGGCGCTGAAAAACCTGAAGGATAGTCTTCATGCCCAACCAAGGGATAAAATGAAGGTGGCATGGAACAGAGCTGAATATAAAAAAGCTCTGAAGGCTCGCAAGCAAAGCATACAAAATCAGGCCTGGGAAGACTTAAGGGACGCCGCAGAAAGAAAAGATTCTATCGCCTTTTGGAAAGTGATTAATGCCCCCCTCTTTCAGGATCAAGGGGCTCCCAAAATCATGAATACCATTCTGCCGGAACAATGGCAGAAACACTTCCAGGGCTTATACAACCATTCAAACAAGGAACCCCAGGAGGAGTCAGCGGAGGCCCACCGGCCTGTAAAGCTAAAGTTCACCTTGAAGGAGGTCGAATTAGGAATCACCGGGCTCAGCAAAAACAAAGCCGCGGGCCCGGACGGAATTCCACCAGATCTATTCCTAAGTAGACCTGAACTATGGGCTCCGTTACTTATGAGGGTGTTAAATGAGGCAGGGGAGGTAGGCCTCCCCCAGTCCTGGTCAACGGCGACCATAGTCCCTATTTACAAAAAAGGCAACCGTGATGACCCCCAATGCTATCGACCCATTTCCCTCATTGATGTGTCAGCTAAGGTCCTGGGGCGAGTCATCCTATCGAGATTGCAAGATTGGGCAGAGGAGCAACAAATCCTCTCAGAAATTCAATACGGCTTCAGGAAAGGCAGATCTACCACCGATCAATGCCTAAATCTATACCTCCTGATTGCAAAATATACCATCGCCGGGAGGGGGTCAATACACATGGGGTTTATGGACCTTTCTGCGGCCTTTGACCGCGTAAACAGGAGAAAGCTCTGGGCCATGCTAAAGGAGCTAGGTGTGGACCAATCCCTAGTCGACACTCTACAAAACCTACATCGGAACACCTCTGCAAGTGTAAGGTACAGTCAGGAAGGCAATAAGACCGATCCCTTTACCTGTAATAGTGGAGTCAGACAGGGATGCATCCTTGCGCCCTTCCTTTTCTCTATTTATATCAACGCTTTGGAAAAGGATCTCCTCAAGCTCAAAGTTGACTCACCCCAAATTGGTCATCGAGCAGTGCCCGTACTACTCTACGCCGATGACGCGGTCCTGCTCTCTAGAACACCATTGGGACTGCAAAAATTAATTGACGGGTTTGTCAATTTTATGGAGAAACTGGACCTGGCCACAAATCTAGAAAAGTCCTACATTATGTCATCGGGGAAATCCATAAAAGGAACATTTACCTACAACATTGGGTCACACAAAATAGATCAGGTCAAGTCTTTTACATACTTGGGGGTGCTATTTGATTACGCCTTATCGTTCAAACCCCTGATTGAGAAGCACTCTACCAAACTGGCAAGTGCAGTTGGGGCAATCATGGGGTATGGGCAAAGATTAGGGAAATGGTCCCCCGAACAAATTATGACCTTATACAGATCCATCTGTTGTGCGAAAGTAAGCTACGGGGCAGAAGTGTGGGGCTTTCTGGGCAAAAAAGTACAGCCGCTCAAGACTGAAGAAAATAAATTCTTACGAAGATTATTAAAAGTCCCACAGAGCGTTTCGGCCCACATCATACATGAAGAGGTAGGAGAACCATTTTTAGAGGATAAAATTAAATCCAAACCCCTCCTGGCATGGGTGAAAGCATGGACCAACCCTGAGGCGGCCCTTAGGAGACAGATTATCGAGGACTGCCTCAAAAGAGATAAAGGACACGAAATCCCTTGGCTGAAATTTGTTAAGAAGTCGTTAACAGAGATTGGCTGCCCACAATACTTTTTAGCCCCACACTCTCTGTCCCGGGAGAGTAAGACCATGGTGAAAAAACTTTTTCTTACACATCTGAAAACGTCAAGGGCTGAAAAGGAGAAGCACAAAGCCACTAATCACTTGTACAACGACCTCACTGCGAAGCAAGGGATGGAACCCTATCTGAGGGTCATGTACAACGCGCAGGATCGCTACCTCATGACCCGCTTCAGATTTAACATGTTACACCATATCCTTGCAGTGCCATCTGGGTTCACTCATACAATAGAGGAGAAGGGTACCTGCGGCTGCGATCTTAGATCTCCGCAGGATACCCTTCATTTTGTTTTACTGTGTCCTTTTTATACAATGCCAAGACGCAAGTTCCTGGTGGGAATCCTGAAAGAGCTAAAATTCAAACATGCAAAATTGGCTCTGAGATTCTTACAGGAAGCGGAGGACGCTTACACCCTGTTTTGCACGATAAACTTTATTCGAATTGCAACCAGATTGAGGAATACCAGAGATATTGGTCCCCAAACGTGATCTGAACATTCAAAATTTTATAAATCCCCTGGCCCTCTACTTGAGTACAGAAAGTTTAAATATTTATATTTTTGTTTTTTTAACTTGATTATCATTTGCTGTGTTTTTTAACTTGCGTATATTTATATTGTATTTGTGCTTTTATGGTGTCTTTTTAAGAACCGAATAAAGATTATAAATTGAAAATTGAAGAAACAAGTTTGCCAACTGATTTTTGTTTTTTTGCAGGTTAAGAGCCTTATCCTGGCACTGCGTGGCTTAGGGAATTTTACCCTTTGGCAAAGTGACATTCTTTCATTTATTAATTCAAATACCATTCAAATGTGTGTCTGCCGCTCACCTGGGAAAGCTTGCTTTCGGTTGTATTACATTTATGTATCCTGAGCTAGGCAATGTCTCAGTAGCACCATTATGATTTGTGCAAACTTCCCATTTAAAAAAAAATGACGCACCTGCGAGTATGATCCATTTTTTATCAGTGGCAGGGGCACAGCTAGACCCGAACTTTGGGGGTGGCTAACATGTACATCAATGGAGGCGGGGCTAACACTTCAAACAATGGGGTGTAGCTATTCTTAGAGGCAATGCTAGAAACTGTAGTCATATATTGTGCATTTTAAACATACTGGTCAAACCAGAGAAAATTACAAAAAACATTTTATAACACACTTAACAATATAGGCTACTGACAGAGGCCTTTAAAAATGAGAATGACTGATTTGACGACTAAAAAGCAGCTACAACGGATTTTCATGAAAACAAACTTTGGAACCAGTTTTCACAAAGCTATTTTAAGACAACCCATTTTCCAATTTCTTTCGTGCAATGATAGTAGCCTTTTGAAATAGTTTTAGTTTCATCTTCAGAAGTAAGCTCCTGCCTAGCTGTTGCCCAAAGATATATTTTCTGTCTGCTGATTGGACGTTGCAACATATGCTTGTTTGACACCGCACACAGGTCAATTTTTCAGAAAAATTAGCTGCTTAATAATATATACCCGTGGTTTCCGTATGTGTGACTGGCAAGTTACAGGTTTGATTCTTAATGCATCTTTGTTTCCTTCTGGGATTGTGGGGCAGATTTACAAGCCCCTTGCGCCTCTTTGCTCCGCCAGTGCGTCACTTTTTTTGACGCACCGGTGGCTCAAACAATGCGCCCTATTTACATCGTGACGCATCTAGGGAGATGCGTCACGTTGTAAAGTCCTGCATCACATTATACCTGCGTCAGGTATAATGTATGCAAGGTGGGCGTTCCCACGCAGGAAAGCCTCGTAAAAGTGACGCATTGAAATCTGCAAGATTTCACTGCGTCACTTTTAGGACGCCACTGCGTCAAAACCTTACGCCTGCTAGAAGCAGGCATAAGGAGTGATGCAGTGTAGTGGAAATAGGCCACAAAATGCATTGCTGGAGTTGCGTCATGCTTGAGACACGACTTCAGCAATGCGTGACTTTTGCCCCAACAGATGCGTCAGAATTTCTGATGCATCTGTCAATCCTTCCGTCATGGTGCGCCGTATTGTAAATACGGCGCATCCATGGTGGCACAAGCATTTTTTTGTGTAGCGCAAGTAAAATGACGCATCTCTATAGATGCGTCACTTTCTTGTAAATCTGCCCCTAAATATATAAGTGCAAATCAACTGTCAGTATTACCGACCGTTATTTTCTCTGCCAGGAATTTGCACTGACCTAACCTGAATAAAATAGTAGTCATTAGTACAGCACATTAAGCAGTTCTCATATGAGATGACTGAGCTACATCCATGCACGAAGTCACCAGGCCGCAAGAACTGGCAAATAATGTAGTTGCCCTGAAATAACATTGTGTTCTTTCATGCAAAGGGTGCACGTATTCCTTCAAGCTTCAGAACACAGAGAATGTGTGGCTAATGGGCAATGCCCTGCAAAAACATCACTAAAAAGAAACTGAATGTGAGGCTCTTAATAGCAGATTTTATAATAACAATAGCCATGCTTTCAATTCTGTTCTGAACCCTCCAAGACATAAAGTGTCAAATTCACTAAAATAGCATTGTTACTTTTAAATCCTGCGAAAGAAATGCGCATATTTATCACACATTTCTGCAAAATGTATTTGAGAAGAATGCCCATAGTCTCTATTTCAGTTGTTCCTCATTTGCATACTAATTATAGCAATCGCCCAGGCCTAGGTAGAGAAAGGGACCACTTTGAATAAAGCACAACAGAGGCACCAGGCCAACAGCTCAGTTACCAGTTTGTCATTGTAGCACTGGAACAAGTAGTAGCAAGGTCAAAGTATAGGAAAGCCCAAGCCAAAGCAAAAAAGAAATGGGATGAAAGTAGGTGGCAGGATCTCAGAATGGCATGGGGTAATAATAATGCCCGTAGGTTTTGGACAGTGGTCAAATGAGGCAGGGACGGTTCACGACCACAGCCACAAAATCACGTAGCACAAGACCAATGAGTTAGCCATCTTGAATCACAATATGCTGCTGATCCTGCAGAGGCTAGTGCTCCGACTCTCCCTCATACTTATTATTCCAGTAAGCCTTTCACTGTAGCTGACGTTAATGCTGCTCTTTGTACAATCGGGGAGGGTAAAGCGCCGGGTATAAACGGCCTCCTGGCTGATACCTTTCTCCATGATAAGGCAAAATGGAATAGATATATTTTGCTACTTGCAAATGCTATTGCCTTTGGAGCACCTATACCTGATTCCTGGAAGGGGGCTGAGATCATCCCTGTGTACAAAAAAGGTGACAAAACCCTTCCAGGAAATTACAGGCCTATAAGCTTAATTGACTTCATACAAAAAGTGACTGTCCGACTGGTGTTAGGAAAGGTCCAAGAATGGATCAAGGACCAGGATATTCTCACTCCCTTACAGGTGGGCTTTGGAGAGCATGTTAGCACGATAGACCAGGTATTTAGGTTTAGATTAATAAACTGGAGGACTGTGGTCCTAGGCAAGGGCAGCATGTGTGCTGCTTTTGTTGACCTCAAGTCAGCATTTGATCTGGTCTCTCGGAGCAAACTTTGGCCCGTGCTCCAGGAGTTAGGGATGACGCCCGAACTGCTATCCCTCATAGCTCGTCTTCATGAGGACAACTTTGCCCAAATACGCTGGGGAATGCAAGGAAATGTTACTACACCCTTCCCTGTTGTGAAGGGTGTACGCCAAGGTTGTGTCCTGGCCCCTACATTATTTTCGCTTTTTATAAATGGTATCGCTAAGCATCTTACATCCATCCCTACCAATGCTCCGGCTCTTGCAGGTATTAAAATCCCCATTTTGATGTTCGCTGATGATACATTAATTATTTCCAAAACCCCGAGTGGCTTACAGCAAGCATTACATCTTTTTGAAAAGCTCTGTACCATTTGGGTCTTGGAAATTAACGTAACTAAAACTAAGTTTATGGCGTTCAATCCACATAGAGCATTTAAAGGAGGAATACTTTTATACAGCCGACCATTGGAACAAGTCAGTGCCTTCACATACTTGGGTGTGACCCTGCAAAAAGACATGCAATGGGGTTACCAGATAGATGCTGTCCCCCCGAAGCATCGACAGCTGTCAGGTATCCTACAAAATGAGTTCAATGCTTCCCTGACCAAGCCAGTTAGCCCTGTCCTACAAATATACAATATGAAAGTGGTGAGTTCAGTGTTATATGGGGCAGAACCTTTGGGTTTTGAGAATATGCCCCAGCTCACTATTGCTGAAAATCGTGTTCTGTGTAACATCACCGCTCTCCCACAAGGCACCCTGATATTACCATTGCTGCTCGATCTTGGCCGTAAAGCTCTGGTTGATTTTGCCAGGTTGCATCCTATTCTGTATTGGCGCAGAATCTGGAGTACACCAGAATTGTCACCATACGCTGAACGCCTTAGGGATATAATTAAAGCGGATTCTTTCCACAAGATCAGTTGGCTATGTGAAATAAGAGCATCACTGACAAACATGGGTATGCTAAACTTATGGGAAAACCCAACAAACACCCCATTCCCTTCAAAGGAGAGTGTAAAAGAAAGATACTGGGATATGGTTTATCACAATATTTACAACAAATGTGATAGCTCATCCCTAACAGGGACTTATTTGGCAGTGAAACCTTGGACTGACTTGGAGAAGTACTGGGATATCATATCAAAACTCCATGACTGGAAGATGTGTTTCCAAATTTAGAGTGGGGGCATTGCCCTTGAGATCTTTTACGGGTAAATGGGCAAGCCAGAGCGATAGTAAATGCCCTTTTTGTGAGAGGTCTGAAGAGTCCTATGCCCACCTCCTTTTTGTGTGCCCAGCATACACTGCACCACCCAAGGTGTGGCTATCTCCAATCTGCGGATCACTGAGCACTAGCACATGCAGTATCGCACTGAGAATATTGCGTAATGACACCCTTCCTTGTATTGCAATAGCTGTAGCCAAGTACCTGAGTTGGATTTTGGCTATTAGATCACGCTCCCTCCCCACTATCTGATTTACAAATGGCTAGCACATATGTCTGAACTTTTCTCTCATTGAATCAATGAGTGTGCTTATTCACTTACAGTATTTTTAATCAGAAATTAACTTTTAATGTACTGATTTGGATGATCCAATATTTTATCACATGTATTGTCCTTGTTGTTTAATCAGATTTTAACCAAGTCCATGTTTGTTGTACATATATGAACCATTTTATACTATTTTTAAAATTATTGTATCTAAGTTTTATGACCAAAAATGAGTTTCTATTATATGTAACATACTTTTATGACATGATTTGTCAAATAAAGTTTATTGGATTGGATTGGAACAAGTAGTGCCCAAAGTAGTGTTTTCATTGTACAAAACGTTTGCATTGGTAGCCTATTATACCCAACATCAGAGTTTTCCTGCTGTTGACAGGCGTATGCTTTGTTTGCCAGCAGAAATATGTTTGATAAGCAGTTTGCTTCCAAAATGCACTAGTTTGATGAGGCAGGACACAGTGATACAATGCTTACCCAAGGGCTGGGGTACTTCCTCTGCATGGACATCACTCTGGAGAAGAACACACACAAGGCATGAGTGGAAGCAAATTCTACATCTGTCTTACAATATTGAAGTACTGGGTATTTTAAGCCCAGCGGTGCAGGGGAACACACCCTATGACTTCGGGTTCTTCCTGTCTCAGACCTACAGAAACACAGAGTCTTCTGGGTGAAGTCAAAGATCAGTTTATTGGCTTCAGACCAAAACAGGTATCCTAGAAGTACAACAGCGTGTATGTTCTCAGGAGACTGCTGAAAATCACAGAAACGGGCTTCTCCTTAAATACAAAATATCCTGCTTCAGGCACACATTCCTTGGTTTACGATATGGCCATTACATGTATACATTACAAATGAAAAAGGCAGAGTCATGATGACCATCCCACATTCCAGTTAAGCCAGCCCGTAATTATTTACCCAGCAAGGCTCAGATCCCACATCAGATATCGATAGGCCCCAATAAACATGAGCATCTCTTGTTTGGAAAACAAGCCATAAAGCAGGAACAGTCAGGTGCGAAAGAGATTAGCTGGAGGCTTCTGTAGGATGAAAAGGCTTTATGGTGTGTCAAGCCCTGATGCTAATCACAGGTGGACAGAGGACGGGGAACTCGTGAGACCGGACTGACCTGGGGCAGCAGAGCCAAGCTGCCCAGGTCACAGAAAAGTCAAAGGAAAGGCACATGTGCTCTAAAAGGCCCGTATTTGCTTCATGCTATGTAGCCTATGTGAGGGCAACCATAAGATGGCCACCGCTTCTAAAATGGAACCCACGTAGTGATGTATAATAGCGTATACACAGTGCATTCATAGCTAAAACGTTACAAAAAGCACTTGTACATACCGCATTAACCATTCGCAGTTCACTAATACCGGGATAGGCAGGGGTAGGGCCCTGCCTCCTACGCGGTCCCAAATTCTAAAGTACGACAGACCCTCCTTTTGCCCTTACATAGGCAATAACTATACTCATTTCAATCCGAGTCTAGGTCAATATTCATGAAGTCATGGAGATGTTGCTGTAGCATCATCCTATTACTTAGCTCGTCCCTCGATACAGGTTTCCTTACACATAATGTAGCACAGAGGCCACATATCGCAGGAGCACACTGTATGCACAGACAGAACAGGAAAAGGATGGCTAAGGTCATTCCAATGACCATCAGAACTTTCCAACCCCAGGCAGATATCAATTCCCAGAACCACCCCCACCAGTGACCAATCTCCTTTATCCACGTGTATGGACTCAGATATTTTATGTAGTTTGGAGATGGCTTGATAAACTGTTGGAGCGTTGTCTGGTATGAAAATGCAACAACTAGATTGGATAACCTTACATACCCCACCGCGGTCTGCAAGTATGACGTACAGAACCATGCGGTTCTGCAAAGTCATGAGGCGATCCGCTTGGAGCTCAGCTGTCAAATTACCAAGGGCACCAGCCGTAACATTAACAGTGGATTCAACCACACGAGTCAGTTGTCTCAAGTTCCTACTATTGACCATAGGTCCCCAAAACGGCAGGAAACCCAAAAAGAAATCTCCCGCTTCCTGACCGGCAGTATCCTCCTTACTAATCACGCCTCTCACAACTCTGGTCTTGTGATAGTCAGAGGCGGCAGTAAATGTTGGCGGTAGCAGATTTGCAATATAACATGTGCCCGAGAAATCAGGGGGCAACCATGTATATGCTCGGTCATTGCAGATAAAATATGTACCCTTGGCAGCCAAAAACGCAGGGGAAAACTGTGACGGAAAAGTGTACGTTTCAGTACAGTCACTTCTTCCCAGTTGAGCTCTAGGATTCTGACCATTACCTTGCAAACAGAACCGACCTATGTGGGGTACGACCCAGATTGGGGATGAAATTTTTCGCTGTCTTTCACCCAGACTAATACTATACCCCGTCGCGTTCCACCCTACATAAGCTCTCAACTCTTCTTTGGGAATAGATGAGTATGCGTCGATATCTCTGCTCATATCGGCAACTTTCATTAAAGCTTTGTTATTGGTGCTAGGTCTGATGGAACGCGGTTGTCGCGGGGAGTAGGCATCTAGTGCATAGAGAAACATGGTCTGGAATGGCCATGACGATCCATTGTAACTATACGGCAGCACTAGATAGGGAATACCCTTATTAATGGTATGTGGCATTAAACCACACACCCAGCAATTGGTTGTATTCATAACTAGTTGGTGCTGGTGCAGGAGCTGGATAAACGAGTTGTTTACAAATTCAGACCGTCTAGCTTGTTCATGTTCAGGCAGAGGGTGAAAAGAGTGTGAGGAGACAGTAGGAGGAGGTATAGGCTGTACAGTGGGTGCAATGGGCTCTTGAGAGGAGAAGAATACAAATCCTACAGTAAACACTACCATACTACATAATACAAACAGGCATAAAAATACAAAACGTTTGCTCTTCATTATTTTACACATTCTTGCTTTAAAGTTCATTTCCTCAGTGAGTCTCTCCATCTTAAAAAACTCCATCCTCTAATCGTGCCGCTCGCGGCGGGTGAGTATCTTCTGCTAAGGAGTACGCCTGTCAGTCCAGGGAACGCCCTAGACCAACCAGAACCGTCGACCTAACGTCTTCGGCCTGTACCCCAAAGTCTTGGCACCGCGACCCTGCGGCTGAACCCGGATGGTGGTTCGAAAAACAAAAATCAAGAAAGTCCTTCAGATGGGAGAGCTCTGGTTATCAAAAAATAAAAAGGTAAAAGAAAAAGAGTATTTATTTGTCCATAGGCCTTGGTCTTAGATTGTAATGAAAACGGCCAGGTACTGTTTGATCTTGAAACAAAAGTTCAGGCTCTGTAGTGTCCAATCGAATTGACGGTGGCACAGCTTCTTGCAAAATATAGTCACTTTCCTGTGCTGAAGTTGTGCCTTTTATGCGTGCATCACTGAACGGCACAAAACGAGGTACAGTGTCTGTTTCAGAGTCAGCGATACCCTCCTGGACCCACTGGTCATACGGCAGAGGCAAAGGGATCCTCTTCACGTGGGCGCCGTGGATCCAGTTCTTTTTCCCCTTTACTCGAACAGCTGATCTTGTAGATAAGAGCACGAGATGAGGGCCGATCCAACGAGGCTCATCGTTGCTCTTGCGCTGAAAAATTTTCACCAAGACCCACGTGCCAGGGTCGATAGGGTGTCCTGGAGCCTCAGAGGCCTGGGGGAGAGTATCATGCACCTGTTGGTGTAAAACACGCAGTTTAACCGTCAAATCATACAAGTAATCAAGCAGTACTGGATGTTCGATTTCACTGAATTTCGTCGGTCTTGGCACACCCCATACATTGCCCGGGCGGCCAAAAACAACCTCGTAGGGACTAAGTCCCACTCGTGAATGCACAGTCATTCTGGTGGACAGGAGTGCTAGAGGCAGAGCGTCAGGCCATTTAAGACCTGAGCTCGCTTGGATTTTGGCCAGTTTGAGTTTTAGAGCGCCATTGTAGCGCTCTACTTATCCAGCTGATTGGGGGTGATTTGCAGCGTGAAATTTCTGCTTTATCCCTACTCCCTCACACACATTCTTCATCACTTGACCCACAAACTCACTCCCATTATCACTCCACACCATTCATGGCATTCCAAACCTAGAGAAAAATTCCTTCACAAGGGCTTTGGCTGTGGACAGAGCAGTGTTATCCTTTAGGGGATAGGCCTCTATCCATTTTGAGAAAGCGCAAACAACCACCAATACATATTTCAGGTTGTAGCATCTTTCCATGTGGATAAAATCCAACTGCAAAACTTCAAATGGATATGATGGAGGCGCAAAATGACCAGCTGGAGTTGGGGTTCCCCTACCAGGGTTGTACTTCAAGCACACCATACAATTCTTGACCACATTCTCTGCACACTTAGGAATTCCAGCATTCTGCCATACTGGAGCCAACAACTTACAGATTCCTTTCGTACTGATATGTGCCATTCCATGTGCCATAGTAACCACTGGAAGCACATATGCATCAGGTAACAACCATCGCCTATGTTCTGACAAATCAATCCAACAACCATTCTCATCCAACTTACCCATACTTTCTCTCCACTTGCTCAACTCTTTCTCTGTGGCTTCAGCTTGAAGGGACTTCACACTCTCTATTGTGTTTTCACACATTCCAACATCACCAACCCATTTGGCAGGGCCTGCAACATACATTCGAGTCTTCACATCTTTTGCTGTTTCTTTCGCGACTTCATCAGCAAACGCATTACTACGACCAACATCATCAGTGATTTTCTTGTGCGCACTGCATTTCATAATCGCAACTTGTGATGGTAGGGTCAGCGACTCAAGGAGATCATTCACCAGCTTGCCATTCTGAATCTTAGCTCCATGCGAAGTCAGGAACCCACGTTCCTTCCACAATCGCCCAAAACTATGAGCCACGCCAAAGGCGTATTGGCTATCCGTATATATGTTCACTTTCATTCCTTCAGACAACACGCATGCTCTCGTAAGGGCAATCAATTCTGCTGCTTGAGCCGAATTTTGTGGCACACGTGCAGTTTCAACAATCGTGTGCAAAGTCGTGATAGCATATGCAGCAGTCGTATCACCATTCGGAAGCTTGAAACACGAACCATCCACCCATAAAGTACCATCACACTCAGTCAGGGGAGTATCTTTAAGATCTACTCTCCCTTTCGTCTCTTCTTCTGTTCTGAACAGACAATCATGTTGCTCAATCTCATCTAGGTCTGCTGGGATTGGTAATAGTGTAGCTGGATTCAATGTGTTGCATCTCTTTATGTGTATATGATTTGCTAACAGTGTCAGCTCATAACCAGATAATCGCGCACTAGTTAAGTGTTGTGTCTTGGTCCTGTTTAACAATGTGTCCACAGCATGTGGAACCATAACAATCAATGTGTTATCCATTACTAGGCCAGCAGACTGTCGAATAGACATAGCTGCGGCGGCTCTGGCTCTCAGACAACTTGGCAATGCCCTCGCTACCGGGTCCAAGGTTGACGAAAAATATGCGCATGGACGCGGTCTGTCGCCAAAAGGCTGTGTTAACACTGATAATGCGCAACCATCTTTCTCATGAACATACAATGTAAAAGGCTTGCTGTAGTCAGGGGTACCCAACACAGGAGCTGAACATAATGCATTACGCAATTGCCAAACACTTTTCTGACACTCTTCAGACCATGGAATAGGATTCGGTGTGTCTTTGCATGTTAATGCTAACAAAGGTTTTGCCAACAAGGAAAAATTAGGAATCCAATGCCTACAGTATGAAGTAATGCCCAAGAAAGCACGCACTTCTCTCTGTGTTCTTGGCACACTCAACTGTGCAATGGCTTGAATTCTTTCTGGGGTCAGTTTCCTTCCCTCCTTCGATAAGAGATGACCTAAGTAGGTCACTTCTTGTCGACAATATTGCAGCTTCGAGAGAGACACTTTGTGATGGAAGGCAGACAAATGATGCAACAATGACAAGGTAGCGTTTTTGCAAATCTTTTCAGTATCCGCGGCGATTAGTAAATCGTCGACGTACTGAATGAGGATAGCGCCACTAGGTAAAACCAGTGCATCAAGCTGTGCTTTTAAAGCCTGACTGTATATTGATGGACTTTCACAGTAGCCCTGGGGAGCGCGTTTAAAGCGGAAACTTCGACCTCCTAAACTAAAACCAAAAATGTCTCTGCTCTCCTCTGCAATTGGGATGCTAAAGAAAGCATTCTTCAGATCGATCACTGAGAACCATGCAGCCGAGGCTGGAATCATGGTTAACAAGGCAGTTATATCAGGGACAACTGGAAACTGTGGTACAACAATCTTATTAACCTCTCTAAGATCAATCACAAATCTGTAAACAGGTGGCTGTGAAGGGTCCGTTCGTTTTAAGACAGGTAAAACAGGACTATTGCAAACGTTGCCTCTTGTCTCTTCAATTACACCCTTTTTAATCAAATCACTGACAATTGCTAACAATGCTTTCTGACCTTCATTGGAGATCTTGTACTGGGGAATACGTGGCAATCTGACATTGGCTTTTAAAGTGACCACATATGGCGGTATTTCCAAAAGACCCACATCATTGGGACCAGTAGCCCAAAGGACATCCGGAAGGGATGACAATTCAGGTGGCATTGCATTTTTAGACAAATACATCGGGGAAATCACTTTCTTACCTAATGTAAGTTGTACTCCTGAGGGAGAACAATATAGCGTTGCATGCAATCTTTTTAGCAAATCTAAGCCTAGCAAATTTTCACCACAACCTGTCGTTAGAATGAGGGGTGCTTTTAGCTCACAAGGTCCAACAGAAAGTGACATAGGACTAGAAATCGGGTTCCTAACTGGGGCGCCAGAAAAACCTACTGAGACATTCATTTCGCCAGACAAAGGCGCGCCAGGGAGTTTTGAATGCATGATTGAACTCTTTGCAGCACCAGTATCCAGCAGAAAGGGCTCCGTTACATTTGCTGTAGTTACTTTAACATAGGGTCCACTCTGATCCACTGGCACTGAAACAACTCCCCCCTCTCTCTGTCTATGGCTGTCCTAGTAATCATTATCTTCTACATTGTCATCTTCTGCATAATAATCATTATTGTAGTACTGAGCTGTATTACCAGTCACGTTGGCTTGCTGATCAAAGCTATTTATGGTATTTTGAGGCGGAAGAGGACGCGCGTTCTGGGGAGCATTTCCACGCCCTCTGCCTCTAGGAGCTTGCTGACCACCTCTACCTCTTGCGCCATACGCATTACTGTTACGCTGCATTAATTTAGGGCAATTATATTTAAAATGACCTTCCTCTTTGCAATATGAACATTGGTTGGGACCTACAGGGATTAGTGGTTGATAATACCCATTCATTTGCTGACTATTCTGAAACTGTTGGGGCTGCTGATAGATACCTTGTGTTTGCCTATAATTACTCTGTCCTCCACGTGGCGGATAAGCCTGCTGCAAGAGGACCTTTGTTTTTAGTTCTTTCGTTTTCTTATCTGTTCTATCCTTCTCATCTTTGTCTCTATTCTCATAATACTGTGCAGTAGCCAGTATTTGTGCTGAAGAGGAAACAGCCCAAGAACTTTCTGAGTCTTTTAATTTTTTACACAACTCGGGAAGTAGATTCTGCACAAATTTATCAACAAATAACCGTTGGCCACCTTCAGTGCTCATGTCTTGACCACTGTGGTCGATAAACGTTTCTTCAAACCTGGTAAAGAAATCAGACACTGTCTCATCTTTCTTCTGCTTACATGCGGATAGTTTATCCCAATTTACGCGCATCGCGGGCATTATAGTTTTCATGTAGGTAATAATTCGACCAGGGAGCTCTGCCACCAAAGGCTCAGGTTTTGCACCACCAATTTGTCTAGTGTCTGCGGCAATAATGTTAGCCCATGTAGCACCTAGTTCTGCATCGTGATCTACATTGCGAATTGACCCCCACAAAGGCTGTGGAACAACATTTCCAAACAACATATCAATGTCAGCTAAATTCATGATACATGATCCTGCAGTTTGTGATAACTCCTTATAATATCCTGCAGGGTTTTTACGGGGATCAGGCAATGTCTGTTTAAGCGCTATTACTTCAGATCGTTTCCAAGGGACATGCACCCAAACACGCTGAAAATGTGCTGGCATAGCAGCAATACCATGAGCGGCATCAGCCGCAACAGCTTCCTTCCATACCGGAGGGACTTCTCTCATAGGGTATTGTCGCGCTTTTCCCTTTCTCCCCACAGGGAAATCTTGTGCAAACAACGACTGTTGACAATCATCATTCCTCAAGGATAATAAGATCGCAACTGCTCTATTGACATCGGGGCCCACAATCGTACCTTTTCCAAAATCGAATCTCACTTGACACAACTCCTGCGGGCTTGGATCTCTACCATGATCATCCAATTCCTCACAGAGGATTTCACACATTTTCTCGAACACATACCTCTGTTTCGGGGCATCCCATTGATGAAAAACGTCAACAACTGATTCCACATCATAGAGTGATGAAAAAATAATCCACCTACGCGCCATATGATCTAATGTCTTTTTCTCTTCAGGATCAGGCAGCTGACTGCGCAATTGCTTACGCTGTAAATCAGGAGTCGCACTAGATGACCCAAAGAGAGGCGACATTAAACTAGTAACTACATTAGCTAGTCGTTGTCGTGCTGAAGGAGAAGTTGAGGCGAAAACAGGGGGATAGACAGAGGGAAGAAAAACGGATCCAGATACCGGTACCGGGGTAGTGCAAGAAGGAGCGCCAGAGGAGGCCGCTGGCGTGCTAGGCAAAGTCGCAGGAAGCGCAGGGGCAACAGGTAGCAAAACTGGCGGCCCTTGAGAGGGCTGCACTGCAGGGATAGGAGCCGGCTGAGGAGAAGCTGGCGCCTGTGGGAAGGCTTGCGGCATATTTACTAGAGGTTGCGCATTTACAAGCTGTGGAGGTGCTGTGGCATTTTGCGCATATGGGGGTGGTGAACTTAACAAATGGGACATTAGGGAATCTTTCTCATTCTCTTTTGTCTCATCTTGCACAAGGGGTGACAAAACAGGGTAACATTTATCAATCCCTAGTTTGCGCTGTCCATGTAACTGTTCCTTCATTTGTTCCTCCTCATTATCTTTAAATTGCACAGCTGCTTGCATCACTGACATACCTCTCTCTCTCTTATTTCTTTTCGCTTGCTTAATTTCCTTCTGTTTGGCTTCCTTTCGCCATAGGCGGAAAGAAACAAACATCGCCGGCCGGGCTTTCTTTTTAAACAATTTTACTTCCAAATTATCTAAGATATCTGTATCGAAACTACCATTTTGGGGCCATTTTAAAACACCGTCCTTTCTGGTGTATCGGATCCATATTTCATTATATGCAATGGGGCCCACGCCATGTTTTACATAAAGCTCATAAGTTGGAGTTCCAATTGGAGGAACCGGACATGAATCCTCTAACTGGAAATCCCTTCCACAACCCAAACAAAACAATCTACAAAATACACTAGAACCAGGCATCTTCGCTCACTAGTCTAGTTTCAAACGTCAAAGGATTGTCGAATACGATAGTCTCGTGAATACACGAGTCCTCTGGCTTTGGGACTTGCAAGCACCAAATCAAAATGATCCAGAAGGATACCAAATTCAAACTAGGAGACGCTCCACTTATACTTAACTGAATATTGATGATCGATGGCGTCACCAGAAGACTCTCTCGATTGTTTCGCTCTACCAAAAAATCGTCAAGGGTCCAAAACAGGGTGATTAATCAGGGCAGCAGTCCTTCGTTGCCGTCGGGACGCGGAGAACCTCGCAGAAAAGACTTTTGGACCACGTCGACATGCAGGGGTCGATGAAGTGGCGGCCTTCCTCCAGAATTTCCACACGAAGCTCCTCACGAACCTCTGGCTTGGACCGGTACCGCTGAAATCGCGCCGAGTTGGGCGCCAACTGAAGTACTGGGTATTTTAAGCCCAGCGGTGCAGGGGAACACACCCTATGACTTCGGGTTCTTCCTGTCTCAGACCTACAGAAACACAGAGTCTTCAGGGTGAAGTCAAAGATCAGTTTATTGGCTGCAGACCAATTACAGGTATCCTAGAAGTACAACAGCGTGTATGTTCTCAGGAGACTGCTGAAAATCACAGAAACGGGCTTCTCCTTAAATACAAAATATCCTGCTTCAGGCACACATTCCTTGGTTTACGATATGGCCATTACATGTATACATTACAAATGAAAAAGGCAGAGTCATGATGACCATCCCACATTCCAGTTAAGCCAGCCCGTAATTATTTACCCAGCAAGGCTCAGATCCCACATCAGATATCGATAGGCCCCAATAAACATGAGCATCTCCTGTTTGGAAAACAAGCCATAAAGCAGGAACAGTCAGGTGCGAAAGAGATTAGCTGGAGGCTTGTGTAGGATGAAAAGGCTTTATGGTGTGTCAAGCCCTGATGCTAATCACAGGTGGCCAGAGGACGGGGAACTCGTGAGACCGGACTGACCTGGGGCAGCAGAGCCAAGCTGCCCAGGTCACAGAAAAGTCAAAGGAAAGGCACATGTGCTCTAAAAGGCCCGTATTTGCTTCATGCTATGTAGCCTATGTGAGGGCAACCATAAGATGGCCACCGCTTCTAAAATGGCCCCCACGTAGTGATGTATAATAGCGTATACACAGTGCATTCATAGCTAAAACGTTACAAAAAGCACTTGTACATACCGCATTAACCATTCGCAGTTCACTAATACCGGGATAGGCAGGGGTAGGGCCCTGCCTCCTACGCGGTCCCAAATTCTAAAGTACGACAGACCCTCCTTTTGCCCTTACATAGGCAATAACTATACTCATTTCAATCCGAGTCTAGGTCAATATTCATGAAGTCATGGAGATGTTGCTGTAGCATCATCCTATTACTTAGCTCGTCCCTCGATACAGGTTTCCTTACACATAATGTAGCACAGAGGCCACATATCGCAGGAGCACACTGTATGCACAGACAGAACAGGAAAAGGATGGCTAAGGTCATTCCAATGACCATCAGAACTTTCCAACCCCAGGCAGATATCAATTCCCAGAACCACCCCCACCAGTGACCAATCTCCTTTATCCACGTGTATGGACTCAGATATTTTATGTAGTTTGGAGATGGCTTGATAAACTGTTGGAGCGTTGTCTGGTATGAAAATGCAACAACTAGATTGGATAACCTTACAAACCCCACCGCGGTCTGCAAGTATGACGTACAGAACCATGCGGTTCTGCAAAGTCATGAGGCGATCCGCTTGGAGCTCAGCTGTCAAATTACCAAGGGCACCAGCCGTAACATTAACAGTGGATTCAACCACACGAGTCAGTTGTCTCAAGTTCCTACTATTGACCATAGGTCCCCAAAACGGCAGGAAACCCAAAAAGAAATCTCCCGCTTCCTGACCGGCAGTATCCTCCTTACTAATCACGCCTCTCACAACTCTGGTCTTGTGATAGTCAGAGGCGGCAGTAAATGTTGGCGGTAGCAGATTTGCAATATAACATGTGCCCGAGAAATCAGGGGGCAACCATGTATATGCTCGGTCATTGCAGATAAAATATGTACCCTTGGCAGCCAAAAACGCAGGGGAAAACTGTGACGGAAAAGTATACGTTTCAGTACAGTCACTTCTTCCCAGTTGAGCTCTAGGATTCTGACCATTACCTTGCAAACAGAACCGACCTATGTGGGGTACGACCCAGATTGGGGATGAAATTTTTCACTGTCTTTCACCCAGACTAATACTATAGCCCGTCGCGTTCCACCCTACATAAGCTCTCAACTCTTCTTTGGGAATAGATGAGTATGCGTCGATATCTCTGCTCATATCGGCAACTCCTTTCATTAAAGCTTTGTTATTGGTGCTAGGTCTGATGGAACGCGGTTGTCGCGGGGAGTAGGCATCTAGTGCATAGAGAAACATGGTCTGGAATGCCCATGACGATCCATTGTAACTATACGGCAGCACTAGATAGGGAATACCCTTATTAATGGTATGTGGCATTAAACCACACACCCAGCAAATGGTTGTATTCATAACTAGTTGGTGCTGGTGCAGGAGCTGGATAAACGAGTTGTTTACAAATTCAGACCGTCTAGCTTGTTCATGTTCAGGCAGAGGGTGAAAAGAGTGTGAGGAGACAGTAGGAGGAGGTATAGGCTGTACAGTGGGTGCAATGGGCTCTTGAGAGGAGAAGAATACATATCCTACAGTAAACACTACCATACTACATAATACAAACAGGCATAAAAATACAAAACGTTTGCTCTTCATTATTTTACACATTCTTGCTTTAAAGTTCATTTCCTCAGTGAGTCTCTCCATCTTAAAAAACTCCATCCTCTAATCGTGCCGCTCGCGGCGGGTGAGTATCTTCTGCTAAGGAGTACGCCTGTCAGTCCAGGGAACACCCTAGACCAACCAGAACCGTCGACCTAACGTCTTCGGCCTGTACCCCAAAGTCTTGGCACCGCGACCCTGCGGCTGAACCCGGATGGTGGTTCGAAAAACAAAAATCAAGAAAGTCCTTCAGATGGGAGAGCTCTGGTTATCAAAAAATAAAAAGGTAAAAGAAAAAGAGTATTTATTTGTCCATAGGCCTTGGTCTTAGATTGTAATGAAAACGGCCAGGTACTGTTTGATCTTGAAACAAAAGTTCAGGCTCTGTAGTGTCCAATCGAATTGACGGTGACACAGCTTCTTGCAAAATATCGTCACTTTCCTGTGCTGAAATTGTGCCTTTTATGCGTGCATCACTGAACGGCACAAAACGAGGTACAGTGTCTGTTTCAGAGTCAGCGATACCCTCCTGGACCCACTGGTCATACGGCAGAGGCAAAGGGATCCTCTTCACGTGGGCGCCGTGGATCCAGTTCTTTTTCCCCTTTACTCGAACAGCTGATCTTGTAGATAAGAGCACGAGATGAGGGCCGATCCAACGAGGCTCATCGTTGCTCTTGCGCTGAAAAATTTTCACCAAGACCCACGTGCCAGGGTCGATAGGGTGTCCTGGAGCCTCAGAGGCCTGGGGGAGTGTATCATGCACCTGTTGGTGTAAAACACGCAGTTTAACCGTCAAATCATACAAGTAATCAAGCAGTACTGGATGTTCGATTTCACTGAATTTCGTCGGTCTTGGCACACCCCATACATTGCCCGGGCGGCCAAAAACAACCTCGTAGGGACTAAGTCCCACTCGTGAATGCACAGTCATTCTGGTGGACAGGAGTGCTAGTGGCAGAGCGTCAGGCCATTTAAGACCTGAGCTCGCTTGGATTTTGGCCAGTTTGAGTTTTAGAGCGCCATTGTAGCGCTCTACTAATCCAGCTGATTGGGGGTGATTTGCAGCGTGAAATTTCTGCTTTATCCCTACTCCCTCACACACATTCTTCATCACTTGACCCACAAACTCACTCCCATTATCACTCCACACCATTCTTGGCATTCCAAACCTAGGGAAAAATTCCTTCACAAGGGCTTTGGCTGTGGACAGAGCAGTGTTATCCTTTAGGGGATAGGCCTCTATCCATTTTGAGAAAGCGCAAACAACCACCAATACATATTTCAGGTTGTAGCATCTTTCCATGTGGATAAAATCCAACTGCAAAACTTCAAATGGATATGATGGAGGCGCAAAATGACCAGCTGGAGTTGGGGTTCCCCTACCAGGGTTGTACTTCAAGCATACCATACAATTCTTGACCACATTCTCTGCACACTTAGGAATTCCAGCATTCTGCCATACTGGAGCCAACAACTTACAGATTCCTTTCGTACTGATATGTGCCATTCCATGTGCCATAGTAACCACTGGAAGCACATATGCATCAGGTAACAACCATCGCCTATGTTCTGACAAATCAATCCAACAACCATTCTCATCCAACTTACCCATACTTTCTCTCCACTTGCTCAACTCTTTCTCTGTGGCTTCAGCTTGAAGGGACTTCACACTCTCTATTGTGTTTTCACACATTCCAACATCACCAACCCATCTGGCAGGGCCTGCAACATACATTCGAGTCTTCACATCTTTTGCTGTTTCTTTCGCGACTTCATCAGCAAACGCATTACTACGACCAACATCATCAGTGATTTTCTTGTGCGCACTGCATTTCATAATCGCAACTTGTGATGGTAGGGTCAGCGACTCAAGGAGATCATTCACCAGCTTGCCATTCTGAATCTTAGCTCCATGCGAAGTCAGGAACCCACGTTCCTTCCACAATCGCCCAAAACTATGAGCCACGCCAAAGGCGTATTGGCTATCCGTATATATGTTCACTTTCATTCCTTCAGACAACACGCATGCTCTCGTAAGGGCAATCAATTCTGCTGCTTGAGCCGAATTTTGTGGCACACGTGCAGTTTCAACAATCGTGTGCAAAGTCGTGATAGCATATGCAGCAGTCGTATCACCATTCGGAAGCTTGAAACACGAACCATCCACCCATAAAGTACCATCACACTCAGTCAGGGGAGTATCTTTAAGATCTACTCTCCCTTTCGTCTCTTCTTCTGTTCTGAACAGACAATCATGTTGCTCAATCTCATCTAGGTCTGCTGGGATTGGTAATAGTGTAGCTGGATTCAATGTGTTGCATCTCTTTATGTGTATATGATTTGCTAACAGTGTCAGCTCATAACCAGATAATCGCGCACTAGTTAAGTGTTGTGTCTTGGTCCTGTTTAACAATGTGTCCACAGCATGTGGAACCATAACAATCAATGTGTTATCCATTACTAGGCCAGCAGACTGTCGAATAGACATAGCTGCGGCGGCTGTGGATCTCAGACAACTTGGCAATGCCCTCGCTACCGGGTCCAAGGTTGACGAAAAATATGCGCATGGACGCGGTCTGTCGCCAAAAGGCTGTGTTAACACTGATAATGCGCAACCATCTTTCTCATGAACATACAATGTAAAAGGCTTGCTGTAGTCAGGGGTACCCAACACAGGAGCTGAACATAATGCATTACGCAATTCCAAAAAACTTTTCTGACACTCTTCAGACCATGGAATAGGATTCGGTGTGTCTGTGCATGTTAATGCTAACAAAGGTTTTGCCAACAAGGAAAAATTAGGAATCCAATGCCTACAGTATGAAGTAATGCCCAAGAAAGCACGCACTTCTCTCTGTGTTCTTGGCACACTCAACTGTGCAATGGCTTGAATTCTTTCTGGGGTCAGTTTCCTTCCCTCCTTCGATAAGAGATGACCTAAGTAGGTCACTTCTTGTCGACAATATTGCAGCTTTGAGAGAGACACTTTGTGATGGAAGGCAGACAAATGACGCAACAATGACAAGGTAGCGTTTTTGCAAATCTTTTCAGTATCCGCGGCGATTAGTAAATCGTCGACGTACTGAATGAGGATAGCGCCACTAGGTAAAACCAGTGCATCAAGCTGTGCTTTTAAAGCCTGACTGTATATTGATGGACTTTCACAGTAGCCCTGGGGAGCGCGTTTAAAGCGGAAACTTCGACCTCCTAAACTAAAACCAAAAATGTCTCTGCTCTCCTCTGCAATTGGGATGCTAAAGAAAGCATTCTTCAGATCGATCACTGAGAACCATGCAGCCGAGGCTGGAATCATGGTTAACAAGGCAGTTATATCAGGGACAACTGGAAACTGTGGTACAACAATCTTATCAACCTCTCTAAGATCAATCACAAATCTGTAAACAGGTGGCTGTGAAGGGTCCGTTCGTTTTAAGACAGGTAAAACAGGACTATTGCAAACGTTGCCTCTTGTCTCTTCAATTACACCCTTTTTAATCAAATCACTGACAATTGCTAACAATGCTTTCTGACCTTCATTGGAGATCTTGTACTGGGAAATACGTGGCAATCTGACATTGGCTTTTAAAGTGACCACATATGGCGGTATTTCCAAAAGACCCACATCATTGGGACCAGTAGCCCAAAGGACATCCGGAAGGGATGACAATTCAGGTGGCATTGCATTTTTAGACAAATACATCGGGGAAATCACTTTCTTACCTAATGTAAGTTGTACTCTTGAGGGAGAACAATATAGCGTTGCATGCAATCTTTTTAGCAAATCTAAGCCTAGCAAATTTTCACCACAACCTGTCGTTAGAATGAGGGGTGCTTTTAGCTCACAAGGTCCAACAGAAAGTGACATAGGACTAGAAATCGGGTTCCTAACTGGGGCGCCAGAAAAACCTACTGAGACATTCATTTCACCAGACAAAGGCCCGCCAGGGAGTTTTGAATGCATGATTGAACTCTTTGCAGCACCAGTATCCAGCAGAAAGGGCTCCGTTACATTTGCTGTAGTTACTTTAACATAGGGTCCACTCTGATCCACTGGCACTGAAACAACTCCCTCTCTCTGTCTATGGCTGTCCTAGTAATCATTATCTTCTACATTGTCATCTTCTGCATAATAATCATTATTGTAGTACTGAGCTGTATTACCAGTCACGTTGGCTTGCTGATCAAAGCTATTTATGGTATTTTGAGGCGGAAGAGGACGCGCGTTCTGGGGAGCATTTCCACGCCCTCTGCCTCTAGGAGCTTGCTGACCACCTCTACCTCTTGCGCCATACGCATTACTGTTACGCTGCATTAATTTAGGGCAATTATATTTAAAATGACCTTCCTCTTTGCAATATGAACATTGGTTGGGACCTACAGGGATTCGTGGTTGATAATACCCATTCATTTGCTGGTTATTCTGAAATTGTTGGGGCTGCTGATAGATACCTTGTGTTTGCCGATAATTACTCTGTCCTCCACGTGGCGGATAAGCCTGCTGCAAGAGGACCTTTGTTTTTAGTTCTTTCGTTTTCTTATCTGTTCTATCCTTCTCATCTTTGTCTCTATTCTCATAATACTGTGCAGTAGCCAGTATTTGTGCTGAAGAGGAAACAGCCCAAAACTTTCTGAGTCTTTTAATTTTTTACACAACTCGGGAAGTAGATTCTGCACAAATTTATCAACAAATAACCGTTGGCCATCTTCAGTGCTCATGTCTTGACCACTGTGGTCGATAAACGTTTCTTCAAACCTGGTAAAGAAATCAGACACTGTCTCATCTTTCTTCTGCTTACATGCGGATAGTTTATCCCAATTTATGCGCATCGCGGGCATTATAGTTTTCATGTAGGTAATAATTCGACCAGGGAGCTCTGCTACCAAAGGCTCAGGTTTTGCACCACCAATTTGTCTAGTGTCTGCGGCAATAATGTTAGCCCATGTAGCACCTAGTTCTGCATCGTGATCTACATTGCGAATTGACCCCCACAAAGGCTGTGGAACAACATTTTCAAACAACATATCAATGTCAGCTAAATTCATGATACATGATCCTGCAGTTTGTGATAACTCCTTATAATATCCTGCAGGGTTTTTACGGGGATCAGACAATGTCTGTTTAAGCGCTATTACTTCAGATCGTTTCCAAGGGACATGCACCCAAACACGCTGAAAATGTGCTGGCATAGCAGCAATACCATGAGCGGCATCAGCCGCATCAGCTTCCTTCCATACCGGAGGGACTTCTCTCATAGGGTATTGTCGCACTTTTCCCTTTCTCCCCACAGGGAAATCTTGTTCAAACAACGACTGTTGACAATCATCATTCCTCAAGGATAATAAGATCGCAACTGCTCTATTGACATCGGGGCCCACAATCGTACCTTTTCCAAAATCGAATCTCACTTGACACAACTCCTGCGGGCTTGGATCTCTACCATGATCATCCAATTCCTCACAGAGGATTTCACACATTTTCTCGAACACATACCTCTGTTTCGGGTCATCCCATTGATGAAAAACGTCAACAACTGATTCCACATCATAGAGTGATGAAAAAATAATCCACCTACGCGCCATATGATCTAATGTCTTTTTCTCTTCAGGATCAGGCAGCTGACTGCGCAATTGCTTACGCTGTAAATCAGGAGTCGCACTAGATGACCCAAAGAGAGGCGACATTAAACTAGTAACTACATTAGCTAGTCGTTGTCGTGCTGAAGGAGAAGTTGAGGCGAAAACAGGGGGATAGACAGAGGGAAGAAAAACGGATTCAGATACAGGTACCGGGGTAGTGCAAGAAGGAGCGCCAGAGGAGGCCGCTGGCGTGCTAGGCAAAGTCGCAGGAAGCGCAGGGGCAACAGGTAGCAAAACTGGCGGCCCTTGAGAGGGCTGCACTGCAGGGATAGGAGCCGGCTGAGGAGGAGCTGGCGCCTGTGGGAAGGCTTGCGGCATATTTACTGGAGGTTGCGCATTTACAAGCTGTGGAGGTGCTGTGGCATTTTGCGCATATGGGGGTGGTGAACTTAACAAATGGGACATTAGGGAATCTTTCTCATTCTCTTTTGTCTCATCTTGCACAAGGGGTGACAAAACAGGGTAACATTTATCAATCCCTAGTTTGCGCTGTCTATGTAACTGTTCCTTCATTTGTTCCTCCTCATTATCTTTAAATTGCACAGCTGCTTGCATCACTGACATACCTCTCTCTCTTATTTCTTTTCGCTTGCTTAATTTCCTTCTGTTTGGCTTCCTTTCGCCATAGGCGGAAAGAATCAAACATCGCCGGCCGGGCTTTCTTTTTAAACAATTTTACTTCCAAATTATCTAAGATATCTGTATCGAAACTACCATTTTGGGGCCATTTTAAAACACCGTCCTTTCTGGTGTATCGGATCCATATTTCATTATATGCAATGGGGCCCACGCCATGTTTTACATAAAGCTCATAAGTTGGAGTTCCAATTGGAGGAACCGGACATGAATCCTCTAACTGGAAATCCCTTCCACAACCCAAACAAAACAATCTACAAAATACACTAGAACCAGGCATCTTCGCTCACTAGTCTAGTTTCAAACGTCAAAGGATTATCTAATACGATAGTCTCGTGAATACACGAGTCCTCTGGCTTTGGGACTTGCAAGCACCAAATCAAAATGATCCAGAAGGATACCAAATTCAAACTAGGAGACGCTCCACTTATACTTAACTGAATATTGATGATCGATGGGGTCACCAGAAGACTCTCTCGATTGTTTCGCTGTACCAAAAAATCGTCAAGGGTTCAAAACAGGGCGATTAATCAGGGCAGCAGTCCTTCGTTGCCGTCGGGACGCAGAGAACCTCGCAGAAAAGACTTTTGGACCACGTCGACATGCAGGGGTCGATGAAGTGGCGGCCTCCCTCCAGAATTTCCACACGAAGCTCCTCACGAACCTCTGGCTTGGACCGGTACCGCTGAAATCGCGCCGAGTTGGGCGCCAACTGAAGTACTGGGTATTTTAAGCCCAGCGGTGCAGGGGAACACACCCTATGACTTCGGGTTCTTCCTGTCTCAGACCTACAGAAACACAGAGTCTTCAGGGTGAAGTCAAAGATCAGTTTATTGGCTGCAGACCAATTACAGGTATCCTAGAAGTACAACAGCGTGTATGTTCTCAGGAGACTGCTGAAAATCACAGAAACGGGCTTCTCCTTAAATACAAAATATCCTGCTTCAGGCACACATTCCTTGGTTTACGATATGGCCATTACATGTATACATTACAAATGAAAAAGGCAGAGTCATGATGACCATCCCACATTCCAGTTAAGCCAGCCCGTAATTATTTACCCAGCACGGCTCAGATCCCACATCAGATATCGATAGGCCCCAATAAACATGAGCATCTCCTGTTTGGAAAACAAGCCATAAAGCAGGAACAGTCAGGTGCGAAAGAGATTAGCTGGAGGCTTGTGTAGGATGAAAAGGCTTTATGGTGTGTCAAGCCCTGATGCTAATCACAGGTGGCCAGAGAACGGGGAACTCATGAGACCGGACTGACCTGGGGCAGCAGAGCCAAGCTGCCCAGGTCACAGAAAAGTCAAAGGAAAGGCACATGTGCTCTAAAAGGCCTGTATTTGCTTCATGCTATGTAGCCTATGTGAGGGCAACCATAAGATGGCCACCGCTTCTAAAATGGAACCCACGTAGTGATGTATAATAGCGTATACACAGTGCATTCATAGCTAAAACGTTACAAAAAGCACTTGTACATACCGCATTAACCATTCGCGGTTCACTAATACCGGGATAGGCAGGGGAAGGGCCCTGCCTCCTACGCGGTCCCAAATTCTAAAGTACGACAATATACGCTTGGAAAGGGATTATAGAGTTGTTCACTTTAAGTGGCAGAGGTGTGGCTCGAGTTAACATACATTTATTAGAGCAGGCTTTACGAATGCAGAGCTATCTCTCAGTTTAGCCATAGATAATGTGCCAGACAACTAAGCTATGCTCCAGATAACAATGCTCCATCACCAAAGGGCTAAAGCCGCCGTCCATCATTTCTGCTGAATTTCTTCTAAAATTGCCACCAGCCATGCATTTAGTGCCTGAATGCACCCACTAAATATATTGGAAACATATACATGCAAGATTTGAGTTGCGTTGAGTTGTTAGTTATAAAGTGCAACAAATGGCCTAACACACCTTGGCGCTAAACTAACAATATTTGGTGTTTACCACACTGGTTACTGCTTGTTTTGCATTTATGCCTTGGTATTTTATCCTGAGAGATTTCTTCAGTTTTTTCTGTCGAAGTCTGTCAGGGGAAATTTGCAGAGTGTGGTTATTAGAGCACAGCTCAAAATTCTAATATGTGTGCAAGCATCCATTTGAGCATGGATCAGAATTGAAAACGTAATTTTGAATTGGGGTCTAAATAAAGTCTGTGGGCCCGATTCACAGAACAAACTTAAGACAAAATCCTAAACTTAGTACCATTTTGGTATTCACAGAATGCACTTACTACTTCTGGTATGCACAGAATGAACTTACTACTTTTTCGATTCACAGAATAAACTTACTACTTTTTCGATTCACAGAATAAACTTACTACTTTTGCTATTCACAGAATGGATTTACGACTACTAAACTTACGTCCGCACTCGGGCCGGAAATTCCGGCCCGGAGGCAGAGCTTCCGGCCCGGAGGCGGAGCTTCCGGGCCGAAGGTGGGGATTCCGGCCAGTGGTGGAGATTTAGCCATGGCCAAAATCTCCGCCTCCGGGCCGGAAGCTCCGCCTCCGGGCCGGAAACCCCGCCTCCGGGCCGGAAGCTCCGCCTCTGGGCCGGAAACTCCGCCTCCGGGCCGGAATTTCCGGCCCGAGTGCGGACGTAAGTTTAGTAGTCGTAAATCCATTCTGTGAATAGCAAAAGTAGTAAGTTTATTCTGTGAATCGCAAAAGTAGTAAGTTCATTCTGTGAATACCAGAAGTAGTAAGTGCATTCTGTGAATACCAAAATGGTACTAAGTTTAGGATTTTGTCTTAAGTTTGTTCTGTGAATCGGCCCCAGGAAGATTATGGAAAGCAGAGATAGGTTATGTCAATTGAGATTTGCCTAGCTCTGTATCGGCAATAGTATGGCCTCACAGTGTTGCAGGCTTCATGTTGAATATTATTTATTTATACAGGGTTTTCCACTCCTAATGAGGCACCGAAGTGCATTTGCATTGTAGTGGTACACTACTCCATAGAGTTCGATGGTGAAATGCATGCTTGTCGTGCGGCCTAAATGGGGAGTCTTTTTTATGTCATGGATTAAGGCAAGAGTTATGTTTCCTTGAAATGCCTCTGCCAAAATTTGAAGGGAAAATGAGCAACAGCTAGGTTGCTTAAGCATTAGATTCTAATTGAAGGATAGATGTGTGTGAGCACAGCCTGGTCTATTGTTGAAGTATTTTGGTATGTGGCTATGGCTAACATTGCTGAAACTGTGAAATAATGAAGCTGTGCTTCTGCATGGGAGCATGAGAGATGTGTGAGGATAGACATAGCTGCACAAGCCAATACCAGCTATACATGGAGTGATCTGCATACAGACAGGTCGAACCAGACAGAATATGGAGCTAAAACGATCACAGAGATGATGGGAGCTATCCTTCGGATGTGCAAACTTATCAGGTTCGAGAATGCATTCAATCAATCCAAAGAGCCTCAGTGAAAGTAAAAAAACATACAAAATGCATGATATGACAGGTCCTACAGCATCCACACTACACTTTACTCAAAGCCGCGCCAAAGACAAGAAACAGGATAGTCTTTGGAAAGCTGGGGCATAAATTAAACCCCATGATAAAACCTGAAGACAGAATACACAATTGTTTTCTTTCACTTTCTGTTTAAATAGTGCCTGATGTTAGGAATGAGTTCAAAGCACTAAGAAAATAAAACAAAGCTATGTTTCTGCTACACCTGTACTCTTAGATATCTCAAGGGTTACTAAAGTGCTGTTCATGTGGCAATAAAATCCAGATTCACTGCCAATCTCTTATGTTGGAGTAAAGGTGAGATGAAGTACCCCTGCTGTGTATTTGTAGATGTGGTGGGATCTGATTACTGCTCCTTTTATCCCTGTTGATCTATTTCCAGGCACATTAAGTAGACCACCATGGCATGATTATACATTAAACAATAATGGTGGGGTGCAAACTGTGTACCAGTATTAGATGGTACTGTGTGATAACAACCCACCAGTACTTTGCACTTGTGAGAAAAACCCCTCCCACTTTCCCTCTTGCCCCCATTGCAGGCTCATAAGAGGTTTGCCTTTAGACACTATGAAGTGGGTGGGCAGTTCCTGCCTCCCAGAAGTAACCTCTACTAGTACCTGTGCTCCTATTATTAATCTTCTGACATCCCTTATTCCTCTCATTGCCCCCTTGTCCATATAATTTACCTTATTTAATCTCCTTATCCCTCCTGCCTTCATCAATTTTTTGTTTTTTCTTTGCTCTCCACCCTTTGGCTTGATGTGTATGACCAGCTGCATGTAAAGCAATGTTGCTGTACCCAGGGAGATACCAATGTGTTCGGGAAGACCTGATCTGATCCACAAGGCTACTTTCAAATTCCGATGGTCTTGCATTATCCCTTCTTTTCTCCTTCTCTCTGTTTTCCTTAACCACCTCCCTCATCACTGTGAGGAAGCCAATATACGTTCTACATTCATTAGAACAAGCTCAACCTTTCCGACTTCTACTATTACCTCATTGCAGTCTTGGTATCCAAAATGCATAATAGAAGAAAATACTTTCCAAATGCTCTGACTGATTTCTACAGCTCAAGAACTCCGTTTGCCTCAACCATGGACCAAAGGCACTGTGGCTCAACACAAAAGTAAAGACGTTGAAGACTGAAAGCAGGACCGTGGAACTTCAACTGAAGAAGTCAAATGAATGCACACTGACAAGCTCATCTTTCTGCATCACACAATGCTGTATAATTAGTCATCAAAAATTATTACTCCCATTGAAGCTCCAAACCGTATGCTTCTAGAGGAAGATTTTCACATTCCTCTCAAATTTTCACCACATGCCCTACATGACAACCAAGATCACATCACCTCTCGGCCCTGTATGAGGCCTTTGCAGATCATCCTGTCATGAAAATTGATACACTGCAACATTACCACGTAAGTAAGTCACCTAACAGCTTCTATCCTATGACTATACAAGAGAATCTAAAGTGGCAGACACCACATTGTGGCAACTTTCAAAAAGCTCTTCTCCATCCATTTCAGTGACCTAGCCAAGACCAGTCTCCTAGCTTGTTCACAATCAGACACTTTTCCATCTTGAGCATCCAAATGCATCCAACTCTTCACTAACACCACTAAATAGGACAGAAGAGTCACCTTCAACTCCCTAAACCAAGACATCATCCTTAATGACCTCAATACCACTGAACACTAAGCCAATCATATGGAAGAAGAACCTTTATCCAAATGATTCAGCTTGATATTGAACAATCTTCAAAAGGAAATTCTTATGGAAGCCGATTGAAAAAACTGCTTTCACTTAAATGTTCTAATTACTGGAAGAAAACAAAATTCTGTCTAATTGTCAAACTGGCTTTCATCCTGGCAAAGGAACAATGTACACCCCCATGTCGATCTGAAGATCACAACTAAAATGAATCCAGTTGCCACATATTACTTCTGGGATTTTCTACGATACAGTCCATCGCTCCATCCAGCTGCAGCTGTAATAAGATCTTATCATGTAAGGAATCATTTTAAACTGAAGCTCCTCCTACCTTTTTGGCAGATAAAGCTACCCTACTCACTGACATCCTGCTGCACTAGCTCTGGGTTTCTGTAAGGTCCTATCATCTTGCCACTCCTCTTCAGTGCTTCCCTCACTCCAATACCATCCTCATCAGGTCCTTCAATCTAACCTAATAAAACCGCACACACAACACCTAGATCATCCTGTAGCTGGAAAACCAGCAGGACCTGGACTCTACTATATGAGACTGTTACGTCTATGCTATGGACATAACATGAAACTCTAGTCTTCCAAATCTGTGCTCCTTATAGGGAGAAAATGAAAGAATTAGCATTCAATGCCCATCTGAACTCATGAACTTGCACCTCCCATGATGACATCAGCGAAGTAAGAAAGGTGACTAGTTATCCATAGATAGTTCAGCAGACTGGTTGTTGACAGTGAAAGAGTCTTCAAAGGCCCCCATTTATTAGAGGTCTGGATATTTTGTCCAATTCTGACATATTTGTCATGACATGGCCGTGACACAATTGAGGGAGGGGTGTTTCACACTGGTTGACCTGTATCTGGAATAAACCTTCTTAACATTTTATGAAGCCCAGGAAGCATTTGTGGTGTGACCAGACCAGTTTTTGTAATATGCAAAGCTGACCATAATAGCCAGGGCTATCTGGACAGAATTCTCTGAAGTGTCTGAGTCATCACCAACACTTGAAGTGATTTTCGACTCAGGAAGGAGTCATACATTAAACTCACACATATTTAAGGCTTTAAAGGCTAGAAGAAAAGGGCAACTGTTGCAGGTAAGGCAACAAAGGACATTCAGGAAACATTAACACCTAAAGAATGGGGGACAACCTGCCTGCATGTTAAGAAAATATATAGCAAAGCTAGATTCCATTAGAAACACTTCCATTTCCTGCATTGTACATACATGACCCTGTATAAGATTGAGTACACACCTGGAGAGACCCTCTGCATATCCGAGATGTGGTAGATGAAGTGTCCTTCATACGCATGACTTGATCTTGTAGCATGGTGATGGACTATTGGGAAATGGTGGTGGAGCGGCTGCGTCCAGCAATGGATAATATCCCATAGGTCACAATAAATCAATGCCTCTTGGGTATAATACCAAAACACAAAAAGGATAAGATGTGACACAGTATTGTACTTTTGGGATCAGTCTTGGCAAAACATTGAATTGCAGTGCACTGAATGAATTTCAGAGTGCATGCAGTCATAATCGGGATAAAAGACATTACAGGGTGGGCCTCCAGCACAGGAGTCCCACATTAGAAATAGTAGAAAGGATTAAAAGACCTAGCAGGCACGGCTGACATGATCCATACTATATTTAATGTGGTGTGTGATGGTTACACATAGAAACAAGGGGCAGATGTAGTTACCTTGGAAGGAGGGACAGAAATAAAGGGCACTGATCCTTATTGACATTAAGAAAAGGATGAGGACTCGCACAATAAGAGGGAATAATTCATCCTACGGATGGAGCTACCTGAATTTAACATCATGGTGTGTAGGAAAGTCATATTTCCTTTGTCTTTTTGTATTATGTGGAAAAAGAGGAAGAATGACATAAAAAGACGATTGGGTGCAATCCGGGCTCTTTATCCATCAGCCGCACTACAAGTGAACGAAGTTATCAGAATTGACTTCACTAACCACGCCATCTCTCTGGTGCATTTTGTCATATTTTGGTTTCCCACTGAAGGGCCTGATAGCAACCAGAGAATGCAAACAGATTACATCTGGACACATCACTCTACCTACTCAAAAGACTTCAAAAAAAGCAGCAACAAAACAACTACTGAACACACACTTAGGCCAACACAGTACTCCAGCTCTTCAGGCACTTTTTCTTCAAAGGATTTGTCACTGCCCACAGGGGAATATAAATAAAGCTTTGGTGAAGACTATACTCCAGCATTCTACCAACCAGACACAACAATGGTAATTATAAGCTTTAGCAACTATGTGTAGCACTCATCTTTTCTTCACTCCACAGTGAAGCACAGCTACATGTATGCCAAGGTCCTCAGGGCTGACACCTGTAATCTTTCCATCTTAATCACACTATAATCCAAAACCCATCCAATGAAGCACAACCTCAAGAACAGCTAGCTACCCATGCACCAAGAAGTGGACTATAGCTATATAACAAAGCAACTACACTACAGCACAAACTATGTGGTACATGCCAACTTGAGCTTGATCAAATGTGCCTTTGCTCCCACTAGGTACAGGGTTTACAGGATTGGATATAGGTCTGAGGCCACTATGTATAGCTGCACCTATGCATGCACAAGTGCACAAAAGAATACTGGACCAGATTCACAAATGTGATCTGAGACAAAATCCTAACTTTACGACTTTCGGTATTCACAAAGGGCATTTAGGAGTAGTAAAGTTAGAAATCCTAACTTTACTACTCCTAAATGCCTTTTGTGAATACGGAAAGATGTAAAGTTAGGATTTTGTCTCAGATTACTTTTGGGAATTGAGCCCATAGTTTTTGATCAATGGAAGAACATTCACAAATACAATTTGCATTTGTAGATATGCAACACATTCACTTGAGGCAAATAAACATAATAGAGCATAAAAGAAACTGAGGTAATTCCTTAAAAAACAACATTTAAAGCCCCTGTTCTCCTTTAAGCTAAGATCGAACAGTATACATATTCAGACTGCACAACTCTATACTGTGCACTACATTGCTGTACTTGGGCCACATTACAAATGCCCTAGAGAACAGTGTGATAACTATCCCACCTGTCAAAATCCAACAACATTGGATCTGAATTTATTGGGTGCGATAATTGCAGCAATTACCATTTTGACCCAAAAAAAGGCACAACAGTAGGCGTTGCTGCTTTCTGCAGCAATTCCCTATATCCTGATATTTACTGGACGTTTTTTTTCCATGGTAAATTTCAACAGGTTTGATATGCCGAAACTTAACTACGCAAATTTGTGGACAGATGGTGCTAGTCACAAAATTCGTAATTCCGATATGTTCTGTGTCCGTAGTTACCGCATATATAGGAATTAAATGTAGCCAGGGCCATAGTTACCGAAACTCCCTTACTGTAAAGTTTTAAACAGGAATTCAGGGTACCATTGTATACTCTACAACTCTTAAACAATATAGAATGCAGTTATTTTTAAATGCACCTAATGCTGACTGACTTCCATTACTCCACAACACATGACAGAGCTCTATTAATCTTTTCAGGAAGTCTTACAGTACTTTTGGGTCATCTTATTAACAAACATTGGCAAACAGGTCTTGCCTGTGTGAGTAAAGTAAAGTGTCATAGAGTGGAGTGGCATAGAGTGGAGTGTTGTAGAGTGGAATGGAGTGGCTTGGAGTGGCATAGAGTGGAGTTGGGTGAATGGAGTAGAGCGAAATGGAGTAGAATGGTTTTAGTAGAGCAGAGTAGAGTGGGGTGGAGTGGAGTAAAGTGTTGTGGAGTAGAGTGATGTAGAGTGGAGTGGTGTAAAGTAGAGTGGTGTGGAGTGGTGCAGAGTGAAGTGGGTAGAGTGGAGTGGCATGAAGTAGAGTGGTGTGGAGTGGTATAAAGTGAAGTTGCGTAGAGTGGAGGGCATATAGTAGAGTAGCATAGAGTGGTGTGGAGTGGAACTGTGTGGGATGGAGTGGCATAGAGCGGAGTGACAGAGTAGTTTGGTGTAGAGCAGAGTGGCGTAGAGTGAAGTGGTGTAGAGTGGCATAGAGTAGTGTGGATAGTGGTGTAGCATAGAGTGGCATAGAGTGGGGTGGCAAAGAGTGAGATGGAGTATAGTAGAATAGTGTGGCATAGACTGGCTTGGCATAGAGTGGCATAGGGTGGAGTGGTGTAGATTGGCATAGAGTGAAGCGCATAGCTGACAAGGTTTCATATTGTTCTGTATGACATTTTCATAATTTCACTGTAATTATAAGTGACATTTCAACAACTATGAGTGACACTTTCTTGCAAGCAAAATCAAGCAATGAAGACAAGGGAATCGTATACATTTCAGAAATGACAACCATTTGAGAAACGCTAAACTCTAAGAAGTTCTTAAAACTGCTGCAAAGCACCTGAAATGGAAGGGCAGACTGTTTGACTGCAGTTATCAGTAACTGAAGGCAGGCAGGCAGGTACTGCAGCTGCTCAGAAGATAATGTAATTGATCTGATCATACATGACTGCACGGTAGCCTAAAAAAGCAAAGTTTATAGCATAGCAAGTGCAACTGAGAGATCAAACGGTCACTCAGTCTCAGGCACTGCAAGCCTGGCGAACCCGTTATTTCCCAAATGCTTAGGCACTAAATAAATGAAAGAATTAGACAAAGTATTTTTTAATGTATGTCAAAGTTTAACAATCAGTGAAATGTTGGTAAGACACTACAAATGTACCGGCTGCTTCAGTGCCACTGTGCCAAGAAATATGATGGAGACCTCGCAGGTGTTAAGGGCAAAGAGGCACTTTAGGCACGCAAACAAAACATGTCTGATAATCAGTTCCCACTTACCAGTCATTCCTAACTGGTTTGACTACCCTAGGGTCTGCTTAAATCCTATAACACTTGGGGGGGCGTGGCTTGAGCCTGACTGTAATGGCCGCTCTGTAAGCGAGCTCCGGCAACCAACTGCTGGATCCACGTCAAACCGGCATTAGCCGACTCGAATTTTGAGCACCAGCACGCAGAACCGACCACAGATGCACGACAGGTCTGGAAAAAAGTCGTCATGTTCGTGTTTCGGGCGCCACTGAAGAGAGGATGCAAGAGTAGCGGTCGTGACCGCGATTCAACATGGTGCCAGCCGTCCTTCTGTGCCCGAGGCGTGCTTGAGCTGACGTATTCCCTGAGTGACGGTGCAGCGGAGCCCCGCGGAGAGTGCAGAGCGGAGACGGAGCTGTGCGGCTGACCCAGGCAAGTGCACGCCGATCCTGCTAAGGCAGCGAGAGGACGCGGACGGGTATAGCGGCCCTGAGAGAGTGAGGAGTGGACCAGGCCAACATTCCATGACGGCGCGCGGCGGGGGCCGGAGCCATGACCGTGCATGGGGCTGGCAGCTAACCTGCACCGGAGCTCCCTCTAGACCAGGAGCTCCCCAGAAACGGGATACAGAGCCACAGCAGGCCCATATACCGACGAACTCGGTGCTGCCGGCTGAAGCAGCAATGCGCAGACGTCTCTGGGAAGGCGTCAGTAGCCGAACAGGCCTTTCGATACACACAGGGCACTGAAAACAGCGAGAGAAGAGGCACTCACCTGGTGGCCAGCACCGGGCTGAGTGGGGGCCCTCAGCGAGAGCACGCCCGCCCACTCCTACAAGGCACATCTCTCTTTCTGCAGTGGGGTTGCCAGGACTGAAGGCCCACGAGGCAGGAAGCATACCCATAAGGCCTGTAAACGGTGGCACGTCAGGGAGGCACTGAAGACCGCACCCACGAGGGTGCTGCAGGACCATATCCAAAGACACTGGTGGCCTAAATAACAGGACTCAGTCTGCAGTTCGGCGGATGGAACCCCACCCTGATCCAAACACTCAGACTCCTCGGACTGAACAATACAACCTGGGCCGCGATGCACAGAATCTCCGTGAGGCAAGCAGTGTCCACTACTGCGTAGGGCTATAAGCGAGATACGACAGCCGTCGTACCTGTCGGCGTCCCTGGGCTCGGGCGGTCTCTCCCCATGATGGGTCGCAATAAAGGTCTGGGGCAGAACAATCAAATGGACAAATATACCGTTGCATTGGGCTACGACGGTGCGACGGAGGAGACGTCTCCTCCGCAGGAACAGGAGGAGCAGGATCCGGACCCATCCCTCAAAGATATTATGCGGGCGATAGCAGGCCTGAAGTGAACCCTAGAACCGAAATTGGACTCAGTTACCGAGGACGTTAACTTACTCAAGGGCAGACCTACGAAAACTGGGGGACAAAACATCTGCAGCTGAGTTGCACATTGGAACCCTACAAATCAAATCTAAACACCTTGAAGAACAGGTCGCTGCCCTCACTAAGCAAAATGTGGACATCATGGCCCGCCTGGAGGATCAGGAAGGTAGGGCATGGCGCAATAACATCCACGTCGTGGGAGTGCCGGAAGGGGTGGAGGGACCATCAGTGGATCTTTTCATGAAACATTTAATCACCCACGTCCTCAAGCCACCGAGAGTCTCCAACTTTTTTACAGTGGAACGTGACCATCGTTCGCTGGGCAACCACCCGCACCCTGGGCCTCCTCCACGCACTATAGTGGCCCGTATCTTCAACTATCATGATAGGGACGCTATCCTGCATGCAGCTCGAGCCTAGGGAGATGTTCAATCTGATAATACCACGATCCAGTTCTTTCCAGATTTTACGCTACACGTATAGCGCCAGAGGAGGGCATTTGATTCAGTGAAAAGAACCCTCTTCTGAGACGGAGTGGGACTGGTTGGAGGGATGGCAAGAAAAAGAACCAAACACAATCACCGCCGCGAAAGGAACAGCAACACAAGAATTAGGGACTGCCTTCCGAACCAGACAAAACCACTTTACGTGGTCCAGATAAGTGACACATGGGGTACGGGGGCAGTTGTAGAAGGGTCTGAAGTAAGGGATTCTAGTGCTCCGAGTTGCCATGTGAACGGAAAGGGGGGCACGGTCAGGACCAGCCTAATTGTACACCCTTGGGGGGCTGAGAAAATGAGCAGTTCTGAACGATTGGTTGTTAAACTTAATCTCTAGTAAGTGCTATAGAATGTTACCAAGGAATCATTAATGGATCCGAACTATACTCCGGCACTTCCAAGCAGTTGGTGCTCGCTAACCCCCTTACAGTTAGTTTGTCATGAAAGTTTTTGTTTGGGCAACAGGCACTCTGCATGTTGGGGTGGCAGGGATGCAAGGAAGGGGGAGTTTTAGGGTTTATATTTTCAGTTTGTTGGTTGTTGTTTTATGGCTCACAACTCTAATATTCAACAATGCGTGCACGAAGGGTTCAGGGCTAGCCCAAGATGCAACGAAGGTCCAATATACAATTAGATATGTCTGATACAAAAAAAGTGGCAAATATGGCCCGAATCTGGTCCTGGAATGTAAACGGCCAGAGATAGTCATGCTCCAGGAGACACATATAAGAGGTAGTCACTACAAGGCCCTAGATTGTTTTGGTTACAAACTGGTGGCCCATTCAGGGTATACGGGTGGCTCCAGAGGGTTAGGGATCCTGGTGCGCAATTCCTTCCTCCTCACGATTAAAAAACATACTAAGAGATGATGTGGGCTGCATGGTAGCTCTTGCGGGTAGTTGAGAGGGGTGCCGCTCAATTCTTTGCTCTGCATATATGCCGCCTAGGCTACACTCGATCATGCTTTCCAAGATTGGTGCGCTGTTGCTGGAGCTCCTACTAGGAATTCTCCTGATGAGAATAGAAGCAAATGCAGTAGTTGATCAAGAACTGGATTGACTGAGTGGCGCTGCGGAACACCCCTGCGGATGGGTGTTGCCGGACTTCCTCCTTGCCATGGGGCTAATGGATGTATGGAGGGCACACAACCCACTTGTTAAACAGTTCACATATTACTCAGCTCTTCCTGTGTCTTTCTCTAGAATAGACTACATACTCACACGGCAGGATCAAGGGGGGAGCTTTGATCATCCGCTCCTTCTGGCAAGAGGGATCTCTGACCATTCCCCTATCTCTGTTACTCTCAGGGGTCCGGAGATAAATAAGACAGGCTTCCCTAAGATAGATATTTGGTAGCTCCATGACCCGGAGTTTAGGGAGAAACTTGGGGAAGACATGAAGCTGTACTTCATAGAAAATGAAGGAACTGTGGACTCCCTGATAACGCTTTGGGAGACGTTTAAGACAGTGTTGCGGGGTCGGGCACAGGCGCTAATTGGGGGGAAAAAGAAAGAGGGAGTCATTGAGTTCCATAGGTTAGAACAAGAAATAATGGAAATAGAATGAGAAAAGATTGAGGGTGGTGCACCGGGACTAGAACAAAGATTTCTCCTACACCAGCGTGAATTGCGCGCATTGACGTTGAACGAAGCGCGAGCACATGTGTTGGCAACGCAGAGGAGGATCTCTGATGTAGGGAATAAGACCTCCAAGCTCCTAGCGTGGCCAAACAAATGTGATAAAGAACGGTCTTACGTGGCCGTAATCAAGGCAGCGGATGGCGTCAAACATTCTACCAATGCCCAAATAGCGGAAGCTTGCGCATCCTACTATGAGAAGCTGTATGCACCTGTGAGCACAAGGACGGCCTAGGACTGTACTGGGTTTCTGGCTGACTTTGCACTCCCGACGCTCACCAAAGAAGTGAGTGACACATTAGAGGCCGACCTCTCTGTGGCGCTGGGTTCCATCCGTCCTGGGAAGGCGGTGGGACCTAACGGCCTCCCGGTCGAGTTGTTTAGGGGCATGGCTTCTAGAGTTACTCGCCCCTTATTGAACATGCTTGTAGAGGCCAGAGAAGTAGGTACGTTACCCAGCGACCAGCGTCTAGCCACGATAGCAGTGATACAAAAGGCAGGGAAACCCCCGGAAAGTTGTACCTTGTACCGTCCAATCTCCCTCCTGAACGTAGAAGCAAAGGTACTAGCAAAGGCTCTAGCCAACAGACTGACAGCAGTTCTCAGGACTTTTATCCATGTAGATCAATCGGGCTTCATGCCACGTAGGAGCAATCGCCAAAACCTTCGGCGTCCCTACGGCGACCTGCACATGACGACTGACCCTACATCCCCACAATCTTCATTGATGGCACTAAATGCCTCCATGTCATTTGATAGCATAGAGTGGAACTATCTGTTGGCGGTCCTGACCAGGCTGGGCTTCGGCCCACAGTTTTGCAAATTGTTTCAGCTTTTATATCAAGACCCGCTCGCGAAAGTGAGGGTGAATGGGTCACTATCGAGTCGGTTTGCACTGGGGAGGGCAACTAGACAGGGTTGTCCCCTGTCACCCTTATTGTTTGCAATGGCGCTAGAGCCTCTTGCACACTGGATCACAAGAGACCCGATGATAGGGGGTATTCAGGCACTGGGAGTGTGGGAAGAATGCATATCGCTTTACGCTGATGATATACTGTTATACTTATCAAGACCGTATTTTTCCATCACCCGGATCCTCCATATCTTTGCTCTGTTTTGCAGCTATTCGGGTTTCGCTATAAACTGGATCAAATCGGTGGTTGTGCCCCTCTCTAGACTCTCACAAGGCTGCTGTTTGGGTGTGGGGCCACAGTGGTTGAGGATGGATTTAAATACCTTGGTCTGCTTAATTTCGAGACCCCCAGTCATTCCTGCAAGCAAATCTCTATCCATTTCTACAGATATTTCGAGCGGACGCGAGACACTGGGGCATGCTCCCCCTGACACTGATGGATAGAGCAGCACTGTATAAAATGATGACCCTCTCGCGCCTTCTCTATGCTCTACAAAATACACCCTGCCCGGTGCAAGACATCTTCTTTAAGCAGATAGCCCAGGAACTCCGCAACTTAATCTGGCAAGGGGGGCACCTAGGATAGCACTGAACAAGCTACAGAGGAAGCTAAGACGGGGGTCTCGCGGTCCCAGAAGCTAAGCTATATTACTGGACCTCACAGTTGTTGGTTAACCACGAATGGGTTTATACTGGCAGAGAGGAACCAGCCTACCAGATGGATAGAGAGGCCATGCCCAATGGGAACCACGAGGCCCTGCTATATGCCCAGGGGGGCATGCAAGCTGTGCCGGCCCAAACAGCGACAGTCATACAATGCTGGTTTGCAGCCTATAAATCCTTAGCGTGGCATCGCCACCTGACGGGATGACGCCATTATGGGTAGGGGACCTCTTAAGGGAGGGGGTGGACTGGAGGGATTTGTGGAATGGAGAGCCTTGGGTATCGATCATCTGGGCGACATAGGGAGAGGTACAGCGTCACTTGAGGACTTACGAACCGAATTTAGGCTTACGCCTGCCCAGGCATTTCCCCATATGCAGCTTGCACATGCGCTTCATAGACACATTAAGGCAAAAGAGACTATCCCGGACTATTCATCCCTGGAGGCTTGCTTATGGCAGACCCCATACCGGACAAGGCGACCTCGACGATATATACAAAATTAATTCACAATGCGCCAGATCCCCTGATACTCCTGTGGACAGCGTGGGAGTCTGATGTGGGTACTCTTGAAGATGAGGAGTGGACGGATGCGTTATAGGGGCCTAGAGAAATAGCAATCAGGACTAGATTTAATTTGCTACAACTCAGAATCCTACATCACTCGTACTATCCTCATACACTATTGCACAAATGGGGCAAGGTACAATCAGCGGACTGTGTAAGGACGTGCCAGACAGAGGAGTCATTCTTCCATATACTTTGGGACTGCCCAGTGATCACGCGTTAATGGCAAGGAGTGGTGGCAATAATATTAAACGCAATGAGAGTAGAGGTACCGATGGAGGCCAAGGGTCTCCTCCTGATGATTAAGGGTGAGGAGGAGCGGCATGGGCACACAAGAATTTGGCTTGCACTTGCACCCGGGGTGGCCAAGCGCAATATAGCATGCAAATGGGGATCCTGCGTATCCTCCACTGTAGCCGAATGGGAGGAGGACCTTGACTGGTGCTACCAAGTGGAAAAAGTGATATATGACAGTAGGGGATGCAAGAAAAAATGTGATAAAATATGGTCCCCCTGGGCGACGTATAGAAACCTAGAAGGGTCCGTACCCGGGGATGAGCCAGGGGAAATTGGTGAACCTTCTGCATAGAGGCAATTCCGAGTACAGACTGTTTGTCCTAGTTATGGTAAAAAAGGTGATATCCTGACAAAATTGAGATGTGATTTACATGTGGCACTGACTTTGAAAAATTCTTTGGACACCAATGTATTGAAATGGTTAATTATGTATACATGTATTGCATTGTACGAGATTTTGTGAGCCTGTTCAATAAAAAAAGATTTTTTTTAAAAAACGTCCTGTAGCACTTATACACATTCTGAAATGTGTGTGTCTGAGTTAGAAAGGCATCAGGGTACCGCGTTGGGCTGAAACGCTTGAGGCATTATTAAAACTAAGGATAGACTGCTCCATTTAAAACAACCTTCGTGGTAGTAGGTACGGCGTCTGTGGCAGCTGTGGTGTGGTCTCAGATAATTTTATTAGTCAGCTGTGTCCAGGCCACTGCACGTGACAGCGACATTAGCTGCATGTAGGCTGCTTAAAATTAATATACCAAGTTGCAAACGATTACATTAACTCACATGCATGGACCTAGCACAGTGTGCACACCACTCACCATGCAGGCCCCAAAAATATGGATCTTATATTCCCAGCTGCTAATGTGATGCGGGCGGACCAGCAGAAAAACAATTTAAACACATCTTGCCTTAGACCAGCCTTTGTCCACTCCCCCCCCGCTGCTGGCAATGAATCAATCAATCAGATACAGCGTATCAGTGTGGACTCCAGGCCCTCTGACCCACGTGGGACCTGGTCCGATGTGAGGCCACAACACAGATCTAGTCTCAGCAGGTGCCTAATTAAACAAGCATTGGCATAGCCAATAGGTCTCGCCTGTGTTTAGCCATGCAACAGTTGATGTTGCACCAGGGATATTGTTCTGCACAACTAAACACTTATAAGGTCCCAAAAGTGAGACCTATTGGCTCTGCCAATGCTTGTTTTTGTTAGGCACAGGGAGATTAAGTGATTTGCCCAGGATCACAGGATGTTGAGCGTCGTTGCGGAGACTTGAACCTGGTTTCCCAGCTTCGAAGTCAACCGTTCTAGCCGTAAGGCTACATCCTCTCCCCAGGAGAGGATGTAGATACTAGTTTACTGCTCTTTCTTATTGCATTTGAACTACAATGCCTTACAGTCCTGAATCACCCCTTGTTATGGGGCCTGCTCTGATTGTACCTATGTATGTACCGCTGCCTTTCTTTATGTTTTACCTGGAAAAAAAGACAATAAACAGATTTTAAAGTGTATATTTAGACCAATTAATGTAAATTTGGAAAAACGTACATTCGAGCAGGGTCCAATAGCATCACATTTACTGGATTCAACTCCGCTTATACCAAGTCAATTGATCATAAATATTTCATTTGAATGTCCTTGACTGAGGAGACATAGAAACATAGCTCCTTACTGTATTCTATGTAGCTCTACATAATCACGGTCACTCACCTAATCGATCAGGATTGAGTGGTATTATGGGTACAGACTGAAATGCTTGAAAATTATTTCTCAAGGGTACTGAAATTAAACACATAATAGTCAGTCAGACAACTCGGATTTGTAGAGCGCGGCTAATCACCCGTGGGGTAGTGCTATACAAAATTATCATCGCTGCGTTTCATTCTTCCAAAGTGGGTGAATAAAGTGCGAAAAATGGGTAATATTAGCACCTGTTAATTGTATAGCACTTAGAAATGGCAAAAGTGTAGTGTTTATAGCTACATAAAAGCAAGTTATTTTTATTTAACTTATTTTAAGGACTATGCAGCAAGTTAGAAACTGCCACAAAGCAGGAAGAACATATACCAAACCACATTTAAGTACATAAGTTCTAATTGGATGTACATTTTAATTTAATTTAATTTTCTTGGATAGGTAAAATCCGTTCCAGATTGTTTCTGCTATGTCTCTGGTTTTGTCATCTAAATAGCTTGTGAGAAGATTTTGTCTGTACAGTCAGAGTAGGAGAGTTGCAGGATATTCCTACTGTTCATTTGCGCATGAAATCAGTAGCTTTAATTCTTGCTGGTTCCACACCTGCAACAACATCCAGTCTTTGCCTATTATCCCTTAAATAATTAGACAGATAAAGGCCATGGCAGGCCCCAAAGGCTGGCTGTCCACTTGTGAATGGCCTTGGAGGGGGGGTCCTTTGGGAGGGACTGGCCCACCTTCTAGTACCGGGCCTACTAATAAGCGTCATATGTGTTGGGTTCTGCACAGGTGTAAGCGCATTCCAGAGAGCAGCTGGACGTTGCCTCCAAGGACACAGATTGTACCAGTTGTGAGGCACAAAGGGAGGCAGCACGTCTTCCCTGTAGCAGTTTCCTGGTCTCTGCCTTGACCTGCATTGCAGCATGAGTGGAACAAAAAAATCTGTGTCACGCAGAGAAGCGGAGGTGTGTGCATTGTGCCCGTAGCAGAGGGTTGTGTGGGAGGCAGGTGAGTGGCAGTACCTCTTACTTCCTGAAGTCACAAACGAGCCCATTTATAGAGTTTTCAAACTGCGTCACATGGTTTGTTGTGCTTCCTGCTTCTTCTGCTGCATGATGTATTCATGCCAGGTGTTCACTCCCCACAGATGTGTCAGTTGTGAAGTGTTGGGAATTAGTCCAGGATATTTTAATACTGTCGGAGTCACGTGTATAGGGTGTATTTGAGGAATTTTACTTTTGTAATGCACATGTCTGCGTGCCATTGCCAGGAACTATAAACAAGCTGTCTTCAAAAAGGAGACGGAGAGGGCGGAGCGAGTGGGCGAGCGGCAGCAAAGTGAAAGCAGCTGCAGCATCATCACGCTTTCTGTGTGCCGGCTAGCGATGTGCTGAGCGCATGACGAGAGAGGTGAGCCAGATGGCGCCTCTGCTCGTAACTGTGCGCGTAACCGCACGCTCGAGGCCACACAGAAAGAGTGTGGTCGGATTTTTGAATGCCCGCTCACTAAATGTCTTGCCAGAGCAGCGCATGCGCTGGCTCAGGCGAGACCTAAAAAATAAGAGTCAACACAGTCAGCTGACTCGCAGACTATAGCCCCTCAGACAGGCTAGGCATTGGGTAAGATTCATGCTGGCTGAGGCACGGGTCACAGCCGACAGGCAGGGCACTGTAGTGTATTTTTTCAAAAACGACCCTAAAAAAATTACTCTGGAGCAGTTTGCGGCCCGGTCAGTGCGCTGCTACCTGCACATCACTGCTGTGGCCAGGCCTGGTGAATGGCTGATCTTAAGACTTTCCCTTTCTGCACGGGAATTCTGGCCCAGAACGAACTGGAGGACCACTAGGCACTGAGGCAGGGCCTAGTCAGGTGTGTCCAATTACAACAGAGAAAGCCAAGCACTGAAGGAACTTTTATAGGTGTGAATGAGCCACAGGTGTGTGACAAGTGGGACAAAGAGACAGAGACTGCTACCTGCCCAACTCCAGCTACACCAGTGATCACACCAGCCACATGGTCCAGGCAGCCAGCCTCTCACAGAGCTAGTACACCCGCCGCCAGCTCTGCTGAAGTGACAGCAGATGCTCGGGCCCGCGCTGCAAGCGACAAAGTAAAGTTTGGTGACCAGCAGTGGGCACCAGTGTGGGCGGGGGCTCACCTACCAAAAAACTAGTTAGTGCCATGCGACTTTGTACTCCGTGACAAACGTGCTGAAAACAGTATGGTTGAGCAGACAGATGTGGCAGCATAAATGAGCGTGATTGCGTGCAAAGCATTTATTTTATCAACCATCAAATAGCATGGAGTCAGTACAAACATCACTCCAGGCACTTACTTCTTGTAGCGAGCCTCCACAAATGAACGTGCTGGTAGCTGCTGCCCCAGAGTTTGGACTCTCCCTGCGGCAAGGTCCACCCACAGCCTGGGCATGATTGATTTTGAGGGCTGCTGGTGTTGGGCTGCCGGTGTGCTCTGGGTAGGCTGAAGCTCAGCTGAGGAACCACTCCTGCGGCCAGGTTCACTTAGCTGCCAGTGTGGGGTCGGCTCAGGGGTCCAGTCCCAGGATTCTTCATTAAATTTGGCATTGAGAGCTGCACTCATTCATTGCCAGCGGCCTGAACTTTCTCATTACCTGCTGCCAGCTTTGCGGGCACAGAACCCATGGTTCCTTTAAAGATGTCACTCAGTTGTGTCAATATAAATACTGCAGTGTCGGGTGAATGTGTTACACTGTAGCACCAGCCAGAGCTGCGAGCAGTTGAGCCAGCCCCCAAGCCTGCTGGGAGCGCTCAGCAGCACGCACTGTGACTGCACTTCCACTCCAGTGTAAATTCAGTAACTAATGGAGCAGTACAGCAGCGCTTCCGCTTTGACAGCTGAGGAGATGTTATTAATAATGCATCACTTTCTATTTCAGTGTGGTGATGCATGCCACCACACTGAAATGAGTTAGTCGAACGCCTGATGTGTGGTACTTGGCAGGACTGAGAGTGGCATATAGTAGAGTGGTGTGGGATGGCATTGAGTAGGATAGAATGGCACTATGTAGAGTGGCGTGGCATAGAGTAGATTTGTGTAGAACAGAGTGGCGTAGATTGTAGTGGAGTGGCAAATTGTGAAGTGGCGTAGATTACAGTAGAGTAGTGTACAGTGGCATAGAATGGGGTGGCAAAGAGTGGGGTGGAGTGGAGTAGACTGGTGTGGCATCGAGTAGACTGTTGTGGCATGGATTGGCATAGAGTGGCGTGACATAGAGTAGAGCAGAGTAGAGTGGAATGGTGTAGAGTAGAATGTAGTGGAGTGCATACAGTAGGGTGGCGTTGAGTACATTGGCATACAGTGGAGTAGCATAGAGTGCCGTAGAGTGACACTGTGTGGAGTGGAGTGACCTGGAGTAAAGTGGAATAGATTGGCATAGAGTTGAGTGGTGTAGAGTGGGGTGGAATGGAATGGAATGGAATGGAGTTGCATAGAGTAGAGTGGCATAGAGTAGAGTGGAGTTGCATAGATGAGAGTGGCATACAGTGGAGTGTCGTGGTGTGCAGAGGAGTAGAGTGAAATGGAGTGGAGTGGCACAGAGTAGAGTGGTGTGGAGTGGCGCAGAGTCGTGTGACATAGAGTAGAGTGCCATAGAGTGGGATGGCATTGAGTAGAGTGACGTGAGGTAGAGTAGTGTGGAGTAGAGTGGTGTAGAGTTGAGTGGCATGGAGTGGCATTGAGTAGAGAGGAGTTGCATAGAGTAGAATGGAGTGCCATAGACCAGAGTGACGTAAAGTTGAGTGGCATGGAGTAGAGTGGCATAGAGTGGAGTGGTGTGGAGTGGCATGAAGTGGAGTGACATAGCATGGGGTGGAGTGGACTGGTGTGGCAGAGGGTAGAGTGGAGTGGCATGGGGTAAAGTGGTGTAGAGTGGAGTAGAGTGGCATGGATTAGAGTGAAGTGGCATACCGTAGAGTGGCATGGAGTGGAGTAGAGGAGAGATGCGTGTCATAGAGTGAAGTGGAGTTGCACAGAGAAGAGTGACGTAGAGGAAAGTGCTGTAGAGTTGAGTTGTACAGAGTGGAGTGCATAGGGTGCCGTAGAGTGACATTGTGAGGAGTGACATGGAGTGGCTTAGGGTAGAGTGACATTGAGTAGAGTGGTGTAGATTAGAGTGGTGTAGAGTGGCTTAGAGTGGGTTGGAGTGGCTTTGAGCGGGGTAGAGGTGAATAGAGAGGTGTGTCGTAGAGTGGAGCCGCATTAAGTGGTGTGGAGGACAGTGGCATAGAGTGGGTGGTGTGGAATAGAGTGGTGTGGAATTGAGTTGTGTAGAGTGGAGTGGCATAGGGTGGCATATAGTAGAGCAGAGTGGTACAGATTAAAGTGGAGAGGGGTAGAGTGGAGTGGTGTGGAGTGGTGTAGGGTGAAGTGGTATAGAGTTGAATGGAGTGGAGTGGAGTGGAGTGGTGCAAAGCAGAGTAGAGTGGAGTGGCGTAGAGTAGAGTGGAGAGGCATAGAGGAGAGTGGCATGGAGTAGAGTGGTATAAAGTGGAGTGGAGTGGCATATAGTGGAGTGGTATAGAGGGAGTGGTATAGAGAGTGGAGTAGCATAGAGTAGAGAGGCACAGAGAGGAACTGAGTAGTACAGTTGTGGGTGGAAGTAACTAAAGTGTCAATAGTGATGACAGATAGGGTGAAAGCAACATAAATAAGAAGCCATATGCCAGTGTTAAAAGTTGGAAGGCACATTGCATAGTACCGAAACACTTATAAAAAAGGTGTGTTACGAAAAGACAAGGAAGAACAAAGACAAGGATAAACACATGTACTCCAGGGAGGAGCTAACACAAGAAAGGGTGGGAAACCTATGGGAACTAAGCAATTGAAAGATTATAAATGAGAGTGACAACAAAAACAGCTAATGGTATGCTGTGGGTGTGTTGTAAGCCCACTGAATAGTAAAAAATATGTTTCACAGTGAATGTGCTGTGTAGGCAAGACCTAAAATGCAACATGACTGATGCCTTTCAGTACTTTTGAAACTTTGTTTTAGTATACAACATGATGAAACTTTAACTTTTCTTGAAATCTGTCTTTTAAAATAACAAATATATAATTTATATTCTACAAATTAATGCATGACTTCAAATGTTTGGAGGTGTTACACATTAAATAAAGGCTAGAAGGATGAAAGTCTGAGATGCCTGCCCTGTAAATCATACTCGTTTTGTGGGGAATTTAGAGCCCTGCAGGAGGCACACATGCCTATCTATAGAGACAGGCATATTTTTGCATGCTTTCCAATAACATTTAAATAACGTATTTTACCCCTTATATCAGGATAATATATTACTTTTTGCACTTATGTAGTGGCGCTGCACGTTTTGATGAGAAAGCAAAAGACACACAATTGATGGACGGAATGCAGAACAAATCAAAACATTCACCCCCAGTCAAGCGATCTGGGTTAAATCCATCATTCTTTTGCTCACCATGCCACCCCAGTTTAGACCTGGCCATATGCAAATCAGTCTTGACCCTGTGCCTCATGGGAACAGTCCAGCCCTGACTACAAAGCCAGGTCCTCCCTGGACCGGAAACAAGCATCCTAGGACCGGTTTCGGGGTTTCACCCCTCTTCAGCCAGGATAACTTGATTCCAGTGGCACAGTGAACGAACGCAGGACCCACGTCTGGGCATACCTGGCGCACTTAGGGCGAGAAATGTGGTACTTTAAATTTTGGGACCACATAGGAGGCATGGCCCTATCCTGCCTATTTCGGTATCAGCGAACCGCGAATGGCCAATGCGGTATGTACAAGTGTTTTGCATAACGTTTCATCGATAAATTCACTTTGTATACGATATTACACATTGACTTCGTGGGTTCCATTTTAGAGCGGTAGCCATCTTATGGTTGCCCTCACATAGGCTGCACATTAAGGACATGCACAGGCTTTCAGAACACATGTACCTTCTATTGACTTCTCTGTGACCTGTGCGAACTGGCTCCACTGCCCGAGGTCAGTCCGGTCTCACGAGCTCCCCTTCCTACGGCCACCTGTGATTAGCATCAGGGTTTGACACACCATAAAGCCTTTCATCCCACACAAGCCCCCGACTAATCTCTTTCACACCTGACTCTGCATCCTGCTTTATCACCTGTTTTACGAGGAGGAGGTGCCCGTGTTTATTGGGGTCTGCTGATATCTGACGAGGGATCTGAGCCTCGCTGGGTAAATAATTGTGGGATGGCTGAACTGAAATGTGGGATGGTCATCATGACTCTGCCTTTTCGTTTGTAATGAATACATATGAATGACCATATCGTAAAACGAGGAATGTGTGCCTGAAGCATGATATTTTGTATATAAGGAGAAGACTTGTTTTGTAATTTTTGAGCAGTCTCCTGAGAACATACTCGTGTGTCCTTCTAGGATACCTGTTACTGACTGCAGTCATAATAAAATCGATCTTTGACGCCACCACAAGACTCTGTGTTTCTGTGGTCCAAGACAGGAAGAACTCGAAGTCATAGGGTGCTACCCCTGGCACCGCTGGGGTCCTAAAAACCCCAGTACTTCAGTTGGCGCCCAACTCGGGGCGATTTCAGCGGTACTGGTCCAAGCCAGAGGTTCGTGAGGAGCTTCGTGTGGAAATTCTGGAGGAAGGCCGCCACTTCATCGACCCCTGCATGTCGACGTGGTCCGAAAGTCTTTGCTGCGAGGTTCCCCGCTTGCTGACAGCTACGAAGGCCTGCTGCCCTGACTATCGCCCTGTTTTGGACCCTTGATAATTTGGTAGAGCGAAACGATTAACCGAGTCTTCTGGTGACGTCATCGATACCTCAGTTAAGTATAAGTGGAGCGTCTCCTAATTCTTAGTTTGGTTCTTAGTTTTGGTATCCCTTCGGGATCGCTTTGATTTGGAGCTTGCAAGCGCCAAAGCCGAAGGACTCGTGTATTCACGAGACTATCGCGTTTTGATAATCCTTTGAAGTTTGAAACTAGACAAGTGAGCAAAGATGCCTGGTTCTAGTATATTTGGAAACTTGTTTTGTTTGGGTTGTAAAAGGGATTCCCAATTAGAGGATTCGTGTCCGGTTCCTCCAATTGGAACTCCAACTTATGAGCTTTATGTAAAACATGGCGTGGGCCCCATTGCATATAATGAAGTATGGATCCGATACACCAGGAAGGACGGTGTTTCAAAATGGCCCCAAAATGGTAGTTTCGATACAGATATCTTAGACAATTTGGAAGTTAAATTATTTAAAAAGAAAGCCCGGCCGGCGATATTTGATTCTTTCCGCCTATGGCGAAAGGAAGCCAAACAGAAAGAAATTAAATTAGCAAAAAGAAATAAGAGAGAAAAAGGTATGTCGATAATGCAAGCAGCTGTACAATTTAAGGATAATGAGGAGGAACAAATGAATGAGCAGTTACATAGACAGCGTAAACTAGGGATCGATAAATGTTACCCAGTTTTGCCGCACCTTCAACAAGATGTGTTAAAAGAGAAGGAGAAAGATCCCCTAATGTCACATTTGCTGAGTTCGCCACCTCCGTATGCGCAGAGTGCTACAGCACCTCCGCAACCCTTGAATGCACAGCCTCCAGTTAATGTGCCGCAAGCTTTCCTGCAGCCGCCAGCTCCTCCTCAGCCGGCGCCTGCTCTTGTGGTGCAGCCCCCTCAAGGGCCGCCGACTTTGCTGCCTGCATCCCCTTTGCCTTCTGTGACTTTGCCTGCCCCATCAACTGCCTCCCTTGGCGCTCTTCCCGATACTGTCCTTGCATCTGCATCTACACCTACTGTCCTTCCCTCTGTTTTCTCCCCTGTTCTTATGTCAGATTCTCCTTCGGCACGACAACGCATAACTAGTGCGGTTACTAGTTTTGTGTCGCCTCTCCTTGGGTTATCTAGTGTGATCCCTGGCTCACAACGAAAGCAGTTGCGTAGTCAGCTGCCTGGTTCTGAAGAGAGAGAAGTATTAGACCGCATGGCACATAGATGGATTGTTTACCCTTCGAGATATGATGTGGAATCTGTTCTAAGTGTTTTTCATCAATGGGAAGCACCAAAGCAGAGATACGTTTTTGAACAGATGTGTGCTTTCCTTTGTCAGGAATTAGAGGATAATGGCTTAGAAGCAATTCCACAGGAGTTGTGTCGTTTACGGTTTGAATTAGAAAAAGGCACGATTGTGGGTTCTGATGTCGAAAAAGCAGTTGTGGCATTGTTGTCTTTTAGGATTGAGGATCCTTCCCAGCAACTGTTTGAGCATGACCCCTATGGTAAAAAAGTGCGACAATACCCTATGAGAGAAGTCCCTCCGGTATGGAAAGAAGCCGTTGCGGCTGATACCAATAACGGTATTCTTGCTGCTCCAGCTCATTTCCAGCGTGTTTGGGTGCATGTCCCTTGGAAACGATCTGAAGTAAAAGCGCTTAAACAGACATTGCCTGATCCCCGTAAAAACCCTGCAGGATATTATAAGGAGTTGTCACAGACGGCAGGATCATGTATCATGAATCTAGCTGACATAGATATGTTGTTTGGAAATGTTGTTCCACAGCCTTTGTGGGGATTGATTCGTAATGCAGATCATGCTGCAGAGTTAGGTGACACATGGGCTAATATTATTATTGCTAATGATGGACAAGATGGTGGTGCCAAGCCTGACCCTTTGGTAGAAGAACTCCCTGCTAGAATCATTGCTTACATGAAGACTTTAATGCCCGCGATGCGTGTGAATTGGGATAAATTGTCTGCGTGTAAGCAGAAGAAAGATGAAACAGTGTCTGATTTCTTCACCAGGTTTGAGGAAACGTTTATTGACCTCAGTGGTCAAGATATGAGTACGGAAGGTGGTCAACGATTATTTGTTGATAAATTTGTGCATAATTTGCTTCCCGAGTTGTGTAAGAAGTTAAAAGATTCAGAGAGTTCTTGGGCTGTTTCCTCATGAGCGCAAATACTGGCTACTGCACAGTATTACGAAAATAGAGATAAGGATGAGAAAGATAAAGCAGACAAGAAAACGAAGAAATTAAAAACGAAGGTTCTTTTACAGCAAGCTTACCCGCCACGTGGTGGCCAGAGTAATTATCAGCAACAGCCACAGTTTCACAGAAACGTGCAAAGGTACAAGTATTCTCAACCACGTGTTCCTGTAGGCCCTAATCAATGTTCATATTGCAAGGAAGAGGGTCATTTCAAGTATAGTTGTCCTATTCTGTTACAGCGCGCTAATGGCGCTTTTAGCACCAGAGGTAGAGGTGGTCAACAAGCTCCTAGAGGTAGGGGACGCGGGAATGTTCCCCAGAACGCGCGTCCTCTTCCATCTCAAAATACGATTAATAGTTTTGATCAGCAAGGCAATGCAACTGGTAGGACAGCTCAGTACTATAACAATGACTATTATACATACAGAAGATGAAAATGCAGAAAGTAATGATTACTAGGATAGCCGTAGACAAAGAGAGGGAGTTGTTTCAGTGCCAGTGGATCAGAGTGGACCGTATGTCAAGGTGACTACAGCGGGTGTGTCAGAACCTTTTCTGTTGGATACTGGTGCTGCACAAAGTTCAATTATGCATTCAAAACTCCCTGGCGCACCTTTGTCTGGCGACATGAATGTTTCAGTAGGTTTTTCTGGCGCCCCGGTTAGGAACCCGATCTCTAGTCCTATGCCCCTTTCTGTTGGACATTGTGAGCTGAAAGCACCCCTTATCCTAACGACAGGTTGTGGCGAAAACCTGTTAGGATTAGATTTGTTGAAGAGATTACATGCGACATTATATTGTTCCCCCTCGGGAGTACAACTTACACTTGGTAGGGAAGTGATTTCTCCAATGTATTTGTCAAGGAATGAACTGACAGCTGAATTGTTGTCTCTTCCGGATGCTCTTTGGGCTTCTGGTCTTAATGATGTGGGCCTTTTGGAAATACCGCCATACGTGGTAACTTTGAAAGCCAATGTTATGTTATGTTATGTTATGTTATGTTAGATAGATTTATAACGCGCGATAGTTACTCCAAGGAGTGTCCCAGCGCGAAGCCAAATGAGGAGAACTAAAGTGAGAGGCTATGGAAACAGATGGGTTTTAAGGAGACGTTTAAAACAAAGTGGGTCCTTAGTGTTGCGCAAGAAGAAAGGGAGAGCATTCCAGGCCGCGGCAGCTTTGACCGCGAGCGAGCTGCCCCCGATCCTGGACCGGGAGAAACGTGGAACCTTGGCCAGCAGGAGGGCTGAAGAGCGGAGAGCTCTGGTCGGGACATAAAAGGAAAACCGCCTCTGCAGATAGATGGGACCCAGGTTGTGAAGGGCTTTGTGGGCAATGACCAATGCTTTAAACTTAACCCTTTCGGCCATGGGCAGCCAATGCAGGGCACGGAGATGAGCGCGGACGCTGCTACTTCTGGCGATTCCAAGGAGGAGCCTTGCGGCTGCATTTTGGATCACTTGTAGTTTGTACATGGAGTAGCCAGGTAAGCCCACATACAGGGCATTGGCATAGTCCAGGCGGGAGAGTAGCAGTGCTCGAACAACCGTTTCCTTGGCAGTTCTAGGGAGAAGAGGAAGAAAACCCCTAAGAACCTTAAGAAGGCCAAAACAGCCACCCGAGACCTTCTTCACCTGGGCCGAGAACGACAGGTTATCCTCAAACCAAACTCCAAGATTTTTAACGGAGTTACCATTAGAGGGAGGAGGAGGAAGATCCGGGGGCCAGATCTCACGTCTGAAGTCCAAGGGGAAGTTACCATACAGAAGGATCTCTGATTTGTCTTCGTTGCAATTGAGTTGGGCTCTAGCAAGCCAACCAAATACCGAAGACAGACACTTCTGCACAGGCAAGACGGAGTCTTCCCCCTTGGCCCAGGTAAAAAGAAGCTGTGTGTCATCCGCATAGGCTATCACCTTAGCCCCCAACTTCTCGGCCAAAAAGACCAGAGGAGTAACATAGATGTTAAAAAGGAGGGGGCTAAGGGACGAACCTTGGGGGACACCTGTGGGGACCTCCTGCCGAGAAGAGGCGGCCGGTGGCACCCAAACCTGTTGGGTACGACCCTCCAGAAAAGACCTCAGCCAAGCGAGGGCCAAGCCAGAAACCCCAATCTCAGAGAGGCGGGAGAGCAGTCTGGCATGAGGCACCGTGTCAAATGCTGCTGACAGATCAAGCATTACCAGAGCTGCTCTGCCACCAGCATCTAAGCAGTCCCTAATCGCCTCTGAAATCTCCACTAGCGCTGACTCTGTGCTATAGGATGCCCGAAACCCAGACTGGGCTGGGTGCAAGGCCTCAGATCTTTCCACGAATTCGGAAAGTTGTCGGGTCACTACCTTCTCACATACCTTAGCAAGGCAAGGGAGAAGGGAGATAGGGCGATAATTGCCGGGCAGCGTGGGGTCAAGGGACGGTTTCTATAGTAATGGAAGAATTTTTGCCTGTTTCCACTCCGGCGGAACACAAGCCTCCCCAAGGGAAAGGTTAATAATAGCATTCACCTCAGGGTTGATGATCTCCGCGACCGCGGCCAGCAGTCTGGCAGGGCATAAATCCGAAGGTGAACCGGACTTGAGGCCCTTAAGTAATTTCAGAGTACTAGCCATGTCGACAGGAGAGAAGACCGACAGAGCGTGTATTGGAGCGCCCTGAGAGGGTGCAATCAGTCCATCTTCCGCCTGGAAAGCTGAACACACAGGCAAGGACTGCTGTATCATACGGATTTTATCCGAGAAAAAGCAGGAAAGGGTATTACACCAGTCAATCGTGGCCGGGCCCGAACAGTTGAGAGCGACAGGGGATGTAAAACTCTGGACTATATGAAAGATCTCCTTCGAGTTATTACAGGCCTGTTCAATACGCTTGGTGAAATATTGCTTTTTAGCCTGAGAAATGGCGGCGTAATAGATCTTTTGCTTAATCCTCAGAGCGGCCTTAGCCAGAGGACAGTAGTCCTGACGGCGCCATGTCCGTTCCAGTTTTTTACAACTGTGTTTAAGCGTGCGCAACTCAGCCGAAAACCATGGTTTTGAAGGCGCAACTCTCGAGGGCCGAGAGGAGGTAGGAATAGCCAGCAAGGTCATGGACTTGTCCAGCCAGTTGGAAAAGCCAGCAAGACTCCCCTCGAGATTATTAATGAGGTAAGGCCTGGAGGCCGCCAGGGCCCCAGCCAAAGAAACGGGGTCAACCTTCTTAAAGGCTGGTTTCCGTGAAGTAGAATCAGCAGCATGGGGCTGGCCAGCCTTCCAGGAAATAAAAGTGATAAAGTGGTCTGACCACACAAGGGGAAGAGGATCCTCAACTAAGATGTTAAAATTAGAACAGATCGGGTCAAGGATGTGGCCACCCTGATGCGTAGGGTGGATAACCCATTGAGACAGTTGAGTCATCTGAAGAATCTCTTTAAAGGCACAAGCCTCGGTAGATGACCCTTGATCCAGGTGTAAATTCAAGTCACCAAGGAACAGGAACTGGGAAAAGCGAAGCGCCCTTGCAGTAAGCTCATCTCCCCACTTCTGAATGGTAGCATGGGCAGAGCCAGGGGGACGATAGACCAGCGCCCCACCAAGTAGAAAATGGGGGGAGAACCTAATACTGAAATCCAGCGCTTCACCAGTGCCCCAAGCATGGGTTTCGCCCCTAATAAATTCCCATTTGTCTCTGAAAACAACCGCTACACCGCCACCCCTGCCTTCAGAACGGTCGGCCCTAGCCACTTTAAAGCCCTCCGGGATAGCCAGAGTAACATAGGGGTCAGAGTTGGAATCGAGCCAGGTTTCCGTAAGGAACAGAAGGTCAACAGGGTGGTCGGAGAGCAGGTCGAAGATGTCGGCGTGATGTTTTTTTAGAGACCGTACATTAATTAGGGCGGCAGAGATGGATGGAACAATATCCCGTTTATGCCGTTGACCTAACAAACATGAGGCATCAGGAGAGATAGCCGGGAGACAGAAGCCACAAACAGCACAAACATGCTTCTGAGCATTCAACATATCAAACTGAGAGTGTGAAAGACCTAAAGTCACATTGAGACTCAGTAGCTTGTCCCTACCATAGGTCAGCGCAGCACGAACGCCCCCCATTGGAAGAGCAGAGTAACGGGCGCAGGGCGCATCCGAGGCGCGGACGGGCGCAGACGGGCTTGCCTTCGGCGCGCCAGCGGCGCGCCCGCTGCGCTCGTCCGCTGCGCGTCCGCCCCGCGTGCATCTTTGTAAGCCGGCAGCCAGAAAGACTAGAGAGCGCACTACAAAAATGGCGCCTCTCTATGGCTGACCGGCAAGACCAGGAAGTGAGTGTAGTCCCCCCTGAAGCAGATAGCAAATCACCCCACAGATTCCCTCGCAAAGAATAAAGCGTTCACAAGCTTTAAAAATACCACCCTTTCACCCAGCAATAAAAACAAGCGGGATACGATCTGACAGAAAGGTATTACATTAGATTTTACAATTGATTAAAAACATTGTCAAAAAAGGAAACAAAGTTTTGTTTCACAGATAGCACAGCACAGAGGTTGCAAGCGAGTATAGAGCAGTAAAACCCCTCAAGGCATGCGCGTACGCCCCGCGTGCATCTTTGTAGGCCGGCAGCCAGAAAGACTAGAGAGCGCACTACAAAAATGGCGCCTCTCTATGGCTGACCGGCAAGACCAGGAAGTGAGTGAAGTCCCCCTTGAAGCAGATAGCAAATCACCCCACAGATTCCCTCGCAAAGAATAAAGCGTTCACAAGCTTTAAAAATACCACCCTTTCACCCAGCAATAAAAACAAGCGGGATACGATCTGACAGAAAGGTATTACATTAGATTTTACAATTGATTAAAAACATTGTCAAAAAAGGAAACGAAGTTTTGTTTCACAGATAGCACAGCACAGAGGTTGCAAGCGAGTATAGAGCAGTAAAACCCCTCAAGGCCAATGTTAAATTGCCACGCATTCCCCAGTACAAGATCTCTAATGAAGGTGAAAAAGCGTTGCTAGCGATTATCTATGATCTGATTGAAAAGGATGTAATTGAAGAGACAAGAGGTAACGTTTGCAATAGCCCTGTTTTGCCTGTTTTAAAACGTACTGACCCTTCACAGCCACCTGTTTACAGATTTGTGATCGATCTTAGAGAGGTAAATAAGATTGTTGTGCCACAGTTTCCAGTTGTCCCTGATATAACTGCTTTGTTAACTATGATTCCAGCTTCCGCTGCTTGGTTCTCAGTGATTGATTTAAAGAATGCTTTCTTTAGAATGAATGAATTAATGAAATAAAATGTATATTGCGGAACTAAAACCCGAAGGCATCAAGGCGCCTACAAAACAAATCAAAATCAGAAGGCAGAACACAGCTACAGGTATGACCTCGCAAAAAGACAGGTTTTCAAAGCATTTCTAAATAGCTGTAGAGTGGGAAGGGACCTAAGTTCCAGTGGGAGATCATTCCACCACTTAGGTGCCAGGATGGAGAAGGCTTTGCCCCCCCATTTAGTTTTCCGGATACGGGGGACTAATAAGAGAAGTCTGTTGGAGGAGCGCAAGTTCCTGGAGGGGCTATAGAGAGATAAAATAGATCCAACTCCGGAGGAGCTACCATTAGCTAAAGCCCTATAGGTCATGCACATGGTCTTAAACAGTATCCGGTCCTCTATAGGAAGCCAGTGTAACAGTTTTCTGGCAGAGGTAGCCGAGGCACGTCTAGGCACATCAAGGACAAACCTAGCTGCTGCGTTCTGGGCCATTTGCAGGCGCTGCAGCAGACTTCTATTCAGTCCCGCATATAGCGCATTGCAATAGTCCAGCCGGGAGCCGATGAGAGCAACAGCAACTTGTTTCCTTGCCTGCTGCGAGAGATAGTGCCTAATTTTCCTCAGTATGTGTATAATGCCCCAACAGGTAGAGACAGTTCTATTAACTTGTTGACACATGTTGAGGGTGGAGTCGATCAAAACTCCTAGGTTCTTGGCCGACGAGGCGGGAACAGGACACGCTCCCAATGAGTCCGGCCACCAATCGGATGACCATACCTCTTCCTTTCCTCCAAACACCATCACCTCCGTCTTCTCCCCATTCAGTTTCAATGAATTGTGAATCATCCATTGGCCTACTGCCTCCATACAAGATCTAAAATTGGAGGCAGTCGAACTAACTGACTGGGAGAGAGAGACGAGGATCTGTGTGTCATCTGCATAGGAAACTACCTCCATCCCAAAAGATCTAATTAGTCTGGCAAGGGGGGTCACGTATATGTTAAAAAGGGTCGGACTTAATGCCGACCCCTGAGGGACCCCACATTGCACAAACATGGATGGTGATAGAAACTCCCCCAACTTCACTCTTTGCTCTCTTTGGTCGAGGAAAGAGGTCAATAGACACAGGGCTGCTCCCTCAACCCCAATCTCCCTCAGACGAGATGATAAAACTGAGGGAGAGAGGGTATCAAAGGCTGCCGTGAGGTCCAGCAGGATCAGGAGGGCGGTCTGACCCCCGTCCACACGTGTGCGGATATTATCCAGCACTATGGTGAGGGCCGACTCGGTGCTATGTTCCCTCCTGAAACCATGCTGGGAATAATCAAGGCAGCCTGAACTTTCTACAAAAGCTGCAAGATGTTTATTCAGATGAGTTTCTAACATCTTCGCAGGGGCAGGGAGCAGTGAAATGGGGCGAAAGTTCTTTAGGACCCCAGGACCCCAGGATTTAGCATCCCGATTACAGAGGAAAGTAGGGACATTTTTGGTTTTAGCCTAGGAGGTCGTAGCTTCCGTTTTAAACGCGCTCCTCAAGGCTACTGTGAAAGCCCATCAATATACAGCCAAGCTTTAAAAGCACAGCTTGATGCAATTGTTTTACCTAGTGGTGCCACCCTTATCCAGTATGTTGACGATTTACTAATCGCCACGGATACTGAGGAGATTTGTAAAGAAGCTACGGTGTCATTGTTGCGTCATTTGTCTGCCTTCCATCACAAAGTGTCTCTCTCAAAACTGCAATATTGTCGACAAGAAGTGACCTACTTAGGTCATCTCTTTTCGAAGGAGGGAAGGAAACTGACCCCAGAAAGAATTCATGCCAGTGCAAAATTGAGCGTGCCAAGAACACAGAGAGAAGTGCGTGCTTTCTTGGGTATTACTTCCTACTGTAGACAGTGGATCCAGAGTTTTTCTTTGCTGGCAAAACCTTTAATAGCATTGACATGTAAAGGTACAACAAATCTCGTCCCATGGTCTGAAGAGTGTCAGAAAGGTTTTTCTGAATTGCGTGAGGCATTATGTTCAGCTCCTGTGTTGGGCACTCCCGACTACAGCAAGCCTTTTACATTGTATGTTCACGAGAAAGAAGGTTGTGCATTGTCAGTGTTGACACAGTCTTTTGGAGACAAACAGCGCCCATGTGCGTATTTTTCATCGACCTTGGATCCGGTAGCTAAGGCCTTGCCAAGTTGTTTGAGAGCCACAGCAGCAGCAGCTGTCTCTATTCGACAGTCTGCTGGGTTAGTAATGAATAACACGTTAATTGTGATGGTTCCGCACGCAGTGGACACGTTGTTGAACAGGACCAAGACACAGCACTTAACTAGTGCTCGATTGTCAGATTATGAGTTGACACTATTAGCGAGTCATGTACACATAAAAAGATGCAACACATTGAATCCAGCTACTTTATTGCCGATTGCAGCAGACACAGATGAGATTGAACAGCATGATTGTCTGTTCAGAACAGAAGAGGAAACAAAAGGGAGAGTGGATCTTAAAGATACTGCCTTGACTGAGTGTGATGGTACCTTATGGGTGGATGGTTCATGCTTCAAGCTTCCGAATGGTGATACGACTGCTGCATATGCTGTCACGACTTTGCACACGGTTGTTGAAACCGCACGTATACCACATAACTCGGCTCAAGCAGCAGAGCTAATTGCACTTACGAGAGCATGTGTGTTGTTGAAAGGTATGAGGGTGAACATATACACAGATAGTCAGTATGCTTTTGGCGTGGCCCATAGTTTTGGGCGCTTGTGGAAAGAACGTGGATTCCTGACTTCGCATGGAACCAAAATTCAGAATGGTCAGTTGGTGAATGATCTCCTTGAGTCACTGACCTTGCCGCTACAAGTTGCGATTGTAAAATGCAGTGCACACAAGAAAGTTACAGATGATGTCGGTCGTGGTAATGCATTTGCTGATGAAGTTGCGAAAGAAACAGCAAAGAATGTAAATAATCGAATGTATGTTGCAGGCCCTGCAAGATGGGTTGGTGATGTTGGAATGTGTGAAGACACGATAGAGAGCGTGAAGTCCCTTCAAGCTGAAGCCACAGAGAAAGAATTGAGCAAGTGGAGAGAAAGTACGGGTAAATTGGATGAAAAAGGTTGTTGGGTCGATTTGTCAGAACATCAGCGTTGGTTGTTACCCGATGCGTATGTGCTTTGAGTGGTGACGATGGCTCATGGAATGGCCCATATTAGTGTAAAAGGGATTTGCAAGTTGTTGGCTCCAGTATGGCAAAATGCTGGAATTCCCAAATGTGCAGAGAATGTGGTCAAGAATTGCATGGTGTGTCTGAAATACAATCCTGGTAGGGGAACCCCAACTCCAGCTGGTCATTTTGCACCTCCAACGTATCCGTTCGAGGTTTTGCAGCTAGATTTCATCCACATGGAAAGGTGCAACAATTTAAAATATGTACTCGTTGTTGTCTGTGCCTTCTCAAAGTGGATAGAAGCATACCCCTTAAAAGACAGTACTGCCTTGTCCACAGCTAAAGCCCTTGTCAAAGAATTTTTCCCTAGGTTTGGAATGACGAGAATGGTCTGGAGTGATAATGGGAGTGAATTTGTGGGTCGAGTGATGAAAGAAGTATGTGAGGGGCTAGGGATTCAGCAGAAATTTCACGCTGCAAATCACCCCCAATCAGCTGGATTAGTAGAGTGCTATAACGGCACCGTAAAACTTAAATTGGCTAAGATTCAAGCAACCTCTGGTCTTAAATGGCCTGACGCGCTGCCTTTAGCACTCCTGTCAACAAGAATGACTGTGCACTCACGAGTGGGACTTAGTCCGTATGAAATAGTGTTTGGCCGCTGGGCCAATATATGGGGAGTGCCAAGGCCTACAAAATTCAGTGAAATCGAACATCCAATACTGCTTGATTATCTGCATGAATTGACAGCTAAATTGCGTGTTTTACACCAACAGGTGCACGATACTCTGCCTCAAGCCTCTGAAGCTCCAGGACACCCTATCAATCCTGGAACGTGGGTGCTGGTGAAGAATTTTCAACGGGCAAAGAATGATGAGCCCCGTTGGACCGGCCCCCATCTCGTCCTTCTTTCTACAAGATCGGCTGTCCGAGTGAAAGGAAAGAAGAACTGGATCCACGGTGTCCACTGTAAAAGAGTCCCTTTGCCTTTGCCATATGACCGGTGGGTCCAGGAGGGGATCGCTGATTCTGAAACTGAGACCGTGCCTCGTTTTCTGCCTTTTAGCGATTCACGTGTGAAAGGAACAAGCTCTGAGCAAGAAAGTGACAATATTCTGCAAGAAGCTGTGCCACCGTCAATCCGATTGGATACTACAGAGCCTGAACTTTTGTTTCAAGATCAGACAGTACCCGGACGAGAACGCTATAACTTGAGGCCTAGAACTATGGACAAATAAAAATTCTTTTTCTTTGATATTTTTGACAGTACAGCTCTCTCTCATCTGAGAAACTTTCTTATTTTTGGTTTTTCTTTTTCGAACCACCATCTGGGTTCAGCTGTAGGGTCGCGGTGCCAAGACTTTGGGGTACAAGCCGGAGACGTTAGGTCAACGGTTCTGGTTAGTCTGGGGCGTTCCCTGGACTGACAGGTGTATTCCTAAGCAGAAGAAACTCACCCGCCGCGAACAGCACGATTAGAGGATAGAGTTTTTCAAGATGGAGAGACCCGCTGAGGAAATGAACTTTAAGAAAAAAATATGTAAAATAATGAAAAGCAAACGTTTTGTATTATTATGTCTGTTTGCACTAGTTAGTATGATGATGTTTACTGTGGGATATGTATTATTGTCCTCTCAAGTGCTATTTGCACCCACTGTACAGCCTATACCTCCTCCTACTGTCTCCTTACACTCTTTCCACCCTCTGCCTGAACACGAACAAGCTAGACGGTCTGAGTTCGTAAACAACTTGTTTATTCAACTCCTGCACCAGCACCAACTAGTTATGAATACAACCAATTGCTGGGTGTGGTTTAATGCCACATACCATTAATAAGGGTATGCCATATCTAGTGCTGCCGTTTAGCTATAATGGATCGTCATGGGCATTCCAGACTGTTTCTTTTTGCATTAGATGCCTACTCCCCGCGAAAACCGCGTTCCATCAGACCTAGCACAAACAATAAGGCCTTAATGAAAGGAGTTGCTGATATGAGCAGAGATATCGACGCATACTCATCTATTCCCAAGAATGAATTACGAGCTTAAGTAGGTTGGAATGCGACGGGGTATAGCATTAGTCTGGGCGAAAAGCAGCGCAAAATTTCATCCCCAATTTGGGTCGTACCCCACATAGGTCGATTCTGTTTGCAAGGTAATGGTCAGAATCCAAGAGCTCAACTGGGGAAAAGTGACTGTACTGAAACGTACACTTTTCCATCACAATTTTCCCCTGCGTTTTTGGCTGCCAAGGGTACATATTTTGTCTGCAATGACCGAGCATATACATGGTTGCCCCCTGATTTCTCGGGCACATGTTATATTGCAAACTTGCTACCGCCAAATTTACTGCTGCCTCTGATTATCACAAGACCAGAGTTGTGAGAGGCGTTGTTAGTCAGGAGGATACTGCCGGTCAGGAAGCGGGAGACTTCTTTATGGGTTTCCTGCCGTTTTGGGGACCGATGGTCAATAGTAGGAACCTGAGACAACTGACTCGTGTGGTTGAATCCACTGTTAATGTAACGGCTGGTGCCCTTGGTAATTTGACAGCTGAGCTCCAAGCGGATCGCCTCATGACTTTGCAGAACCGTATGGTTCTAGACGTCATACTTGCAGACCGTGGTGGGGTATGTAAGGTCATCCAATCTAGCTGTTGCATTTTCATACCAGATAACGCTCCAACAGTTTATCAAGCCATCTCCAAACTGCATAAAATATCTGAATCTATTCACGTGGATAAAGGAGATTGGTCACTGATGGGGTGGTTCTGGGAACTGATATCTGCCTGGGGATGGAAGATTCTGATGGTCATTGGAATGATCTTAGCCATTCTTTTCCTGTTCTGTCTGTGTGTACAGTGTGCTCCTACAGTATGTGGCCTCTGTGCTACATCGTGTATAAGGAAACCTGTAACGAGGGACGAGCTAAGCAATAGGATGATGCTACAGCAACAACTCCATGACCTTATGAATATAGACCTGGACTCGGATTAATATGAGTATAGTTATTGCCTATGTAAGGGCAAAAGGAGGGTCTGTGGTACTTTAAATTTTGGGACCACGTAGGAGGCATGGCCCTACCCTGCCTATTTCGGTATCAGCGAACCGGGAATGGCCAATGCGGTATGTACAAGTGTTTTGCATAACGTTTCATCGATAAATTCACTTTGTATACGATATTACACATTGACTTTGTGGGTTCCATTTTAGAGCGGTAGCCATCTTATGGTTGCCCTCACATAGGCTGCACATTAAGGACATGCACAGGCTTTCAGAACACATGTACCTTCTATTGACTTCTCTGTGACCTGTGCGAACTGGCTCCACTGCCCGAGGTCAGTCCGGTCTCACGAGCTCCCCTTCCTACGGCCACCTGTGATTAGCATCAGGGTTTGACACACCATAAAGCCTTTCATCCCACACAAGCCCCCGACTAATCTCTTTCACACCTGACTCTGCTTCCTGCTTTATCGCCTGTTTTACGAGGAGGAGGTGCCCGTGTTTATTGGGGTCTGCTGATATCTGATGAGGGATCTGAGCCTCGCTGGGTAAATAATTGTGGGCTGGCTGAACTGAAATGTGGGATGGTCATCATGACTCTGCCTTTTAGTTTGTAATGAATACATATGAATGACCATATCGTAAAACGAGGAATGTGTGCCTGAAGCATGATATTTTGTATATAAGGAGAAGACTGGTTTTGTAATTTTTGAGCAGTCTCCTGAGAACATACTTGTGTGTACTTCTAGGATACCTGTTACTGACTGCAGTCATAATAAAATCGATCTTTGACGCCACCACAAGACTCTGAGTTTCTGTTGTCCAAGACAGGAAGAACTTGAAGTCATAGGGTGCTACCCCTGGCACCGCTGGGGTCCTAAAAACCCCAGTACTTCAGAAAGGAAAAGACACAATTGATGGACGGAATGCAGAACAAATCAAAACATTCAGCCCCAGTCAAGAGATCTGGGTTAAATCCATCATTCTTTTGCTCACCATGCCTCACCAGTTTAGACCTGGCCATATGCAAATCAGTCTTGACCTTGTGTCTCATGGGAACAGTCCAGCCCGATGTGCCAAGCCAGGTCTTCCCTGGACCGGAAACAAGCATTCTAGGACCGGTTTCGGGGTTCCACCCCTCTTTAGCCAGGATAGCTTGATTCCAGTGGCACAGTGAGCCCAGGACCCACGTCTGGGCATACCTGGTGCACTTAGGGCGAGAAAGCAAAAGATACACAATTGATGGACGGAATGCAGAACAAATCAAAACATTCACCCCCAGTCAAGACATCTGGGGTAAATCCATAATTCTTGACACTATGCCACCCCAGTTTAAACCTGCCCTTTTTGCACGTTTTGTCAGCAGCTTCACACTGCTAAGAAAATAAAACAAACTGTGTCTAATAGAACTCCTCTGCTGGCGCAGAGAAATCTGCACATAAAAAGATAGGAAATGCATATACTCTTATGTGCTGAGCTCGCAGTCCGTTGGCGGAATCTCTGCAGTAGTAAAGTTACTTTTAAATCATAGTTTGGGAATACTAAATAAGAGTACGCTTACACAAAAAAAGTAAATTTACCTTTGTAAATCAGGCCCAATGTGTTTATCATTGCCGTGAGAAGCCCGGTATTTCCCGCAGCCTCAAGAGCTGAAAAATTTAAAGCCTATATATACATAGGATGTCAGATGAATGCAACTTTTCTTTATTTTCTTCTAAATTTTCTTGGGGATTTTTGCAAAGCACTGCAGACCACCTTGCAGTAGCGTCAGAGCGCTTCAGTGGCGTAGGCTGCTATAAACCTGGCCTCATAATACATGTCTTTCTCGAAAGATCTTGTGCACGGGGCCCAGGGCTCAGTAACTAGCATAAGAGATACTTCCTGGTAGAACGTGGTTGCTCCGGTAACGAGAGTTCACGTCCTGGCTGTGCCAGTGTGCAGAGCTTGCACTCTGCTGAGGGCTCCTGGCTCCTGACTGAGGCCTGCGACTTTGCTGTGCAAACAGATTACCTCATGCTGACAGTGACGCTTTTCTGAGAAGCTGCCAGTAACTACAAGTCTAATGACCTTCCAACTGTCACTGGCTTGTCAAAATACCAGCACAGCTTGGGAGGCAGGGACAAGACACAGAAAGAACAGTTCAGACGCATTTTGAAATGAGACCATCGCCCCCTGCGGCAAACGAGGAAACAATGGTGCATGGTGTTATAGCATCCATCGCAGACATGTTATGAGAGAAAATATTTGATGAATATGGCTCTAGGTATGAATGCAGTGCTGCACCTGTGGTTCAAAATATTTTGCCAATCACTTCACAAGTGATTTGTTTTCGCTGTGTCTACTTTGTATCTTCATTTCGTCAGCAGTTTGTAATGTTTACCAGAGAGCAACAAAACAGGCCAACACTGGCCTCTCTAGAGGTAGGCGGTAAGAAATTCAGTTATTAGTTGATGGGGGTAAGTACCAACCTGAAGTAATATTCACAGTCTTTGTCAGGGTGAGCCAGGAAGGCACTAAATAAACTTGAGCTTAACCCGTGGTAGCTGTGGCGCAGAGCAGACAGAATTAAATTAGACTCAAGGTGTAAAGTATTTGTGCAGTACTAAAATAGTAATAAAGTCGAAATGCAAAACAATAAAAATCTCAAAATGAATTAGAAAAATAAAGTAAGATGCATTAAACAAAATGACACCAACATCCAATAAAGGGATCGATCAGGAGATATGAATTTTGAAACTTTTTGTAGCAATAGAGTCAAGAAGCACAAAGTGCAAACAATAGTCTATGGCTACTGTAGAAAAGAACTTGGGTGCAATTTGATGCTGACTGCAAAGGCGCACATGTCCTGTACACTAGGCAGGCTCATCCTGGTCAAAGATCCTTCTCACTTTAGTCCTTAAAGTACTAATCCACCAAAGGAGTACACTTCTAAAGCCCCCCAGGACCTCAGGGAAGTCACTTAGGGACTCACAGGGGTGGTAGGCAGAGGCCAACAGGACAGTGTAGCCCAGGTCCAGTTTCTACTGGTCACTTGGGAAGTTGTAGTAAAATGCCTTTTGTGGCTTGTTGTGTCCCTGTGGCTTTATCAGGAGGTCAGCATTATGACCCTTGACGTCCACTCTTTGTCCTGGGTACAAGATGGAGAGCAAGTCCAGCCTGCTAGGCTCTGCTCAGGTCTCAATTAGCAGGTTTGGTCCTCTTCTGATCTTCCGCAGGTCCAGGAATGTTCAAAAGAGGGTCCTTGGAGATGCCACCGTTATGCCTGGCACAAGCTAGTGTTTGATGCTATCTTTGATTATCTGAGAAAATGAAGCACCTTCACAGGATCGGGGGTGGTGTTATCCTTAGGAATAGGTGAAATATTGTGCCCCTTATAGGAATCAAAATCTGAGCAGTAAATAAAAAAAATCAGGAAGCATTTCGATTAAATAACTCTTCATCAGACAAGTAAAAGCGACAACCATAAAGGCTTGTTAAGTATTAAATATTAAAGTGCGGTACAGAAGGCAAAATACTCAGCCATCAGTGATGCAAAGTAGGGAATTAGACACATGCTCAGTCAAATGCAACATAGAATCTAACAAAAAGTACAATAGAGACTAGCATAGGTCTGCTTTCTAGGTCTGAGTCAAATTAAAGATTTGCTGACCTCCAAATATACTGGTTTTTATATCAAAACTCACAAGGAAAGTTGCACAGTCAGCATAAGGTGAGCGAAATGTATCATTGACTTGTCAAATCACAACACAAAATGAATTCACCACCATCTAATAACAACCCCTAACATCATCATAGCGCCAGCCCCTAAATGAATATTAATGTGCCTTCGTCTGACCCAATGCCATCAGACGTGACAGTACATATCTAGTTACACGAAACAATGACAGACTCATAACATGAATGGGCTCACAGTGATCAAGCAGGATGAGACCTTGGATTGGTACTAGCTTTAGTGGCGGCTCCTACACTAAGGCGAAGAAGTGTCGCTACACTCATAAGGGAGCAGTGTAAATGAAAAAATAAAATGATAATGGCTGAAGTTATTATCATTGTATTTTTCGTATCGTCAGGCTAGGGTGGGGCTTGGCTCCCCTGACGTCGGGTAGGAGGAGTGGTAATGCACTCTGTAAGGTGCGCATGAATGTTTGACCAGCCCTCACGGGCCGGCCAAACAGGCATATGCACTTTGCATGTTCTCCATGCAGGCTGCATTACAGCCTGCATGGAGAACATGCCCAGGCCCCCATTCCCTGGCTGAGCGCCGAACCACAGTGCTCAGACCAATCACAATGAAGCGCTCTTATTGGGTCATGGGAGCCTGGGTACTTACCAATCACAACGTTACATTGTAGCATTGTTATTGGCTGTGGGGAGCCCCCGCCTCACCAACCCCGACCCTACCAGCAGCCACTGTAATAGCTAAATGCCAGCTTCCTTCTAGGCTCACCAAGAACAGCAAATCAACACAAAGCATCAGAGGACAATCTGCTGAGTGTGGTGTCAGAATGAGAAATGAAAACGTGGCAGCATTTAAATCCAGGATGAAGTCTGCACCTAGTTTAACCAATGTTAAGAAGACACAGTTGTGTAATGGGCAGCCTTTTGGGGCAAAATATTCATCTTATTAAGCATACATTGTTTATTAATCAGTAATGTCTTTATCGGATTCCCTATCTGATGAATCATCACAAATATCACTACTCTATTTACAATACAGTACAATACAGTCCCCAACATCTTCAGCTTCTTGTGCTAGCCTTAATGTTCCCCAATGCGATTTTATCAATTCTTCTCCTCTTTCTTGCAGACGTTTCTAACACCTGCTTTTTACACCCACAATTTAAGTAAACTGCTTCCAAGAATTTTAGAAAGAGAGTGAGGCCAGTTAGATATAAATAAATAATGAGTAGTAGTGTTAAGATTGTCCGCAGGACACTCTCTCCTATACTATCAAAACACTCACCAACTTATGGAAATCCATTTCCACTCTTACTGAACCAACTACCAACTGATTCCCTAAACCTATGCTCTTCTAGGGCCTTTGCCTCATATAAAATATTAATGATGTTACCTATGTAATCATTAATAAAGTTACTTTAATCCAGAATGAAGGTACAACGCTTGAGCCCCAAACACACGACAGACTCAGTCCTCTTTGCCAAACAAAATATCCAAAGAAAGACAATTTTGCAAGATCAGTGCACGGATTGCATTGGCTCCTCATCAATTCGGGTTTAGGCAATAGCAGTATTAGTAACCAAATGATCCACTAATGTAGATAGCTTTCTAATCTTTGCATCTTTCAAAGCCACAGTAACAGAAGATATGTAAACTTGAGGGAAGGCTAAGGCAAGATAGCAGCTTCCCTCTCAATCAATCAATCAATAAAACTTTATTCGGCTTTTGTGATAAAAACCATAAAAGTCAGGATTACAGCGATACAATAAAACTCCCATCCAATTAATATCATTGATTGACAGTTATCATACATAAATATAAAACACATTCTTAAGATAAATAGATATAAAAGTTCACCAAGCCTACTCTACACATAGTACTAATCACAAATAGATCTAAGCCTAACTGCGGCTTTTAAAAAACGAAGAACATGCCATAACGTGGACCCTGAAAGCATAGCTAAAAAAGTAAAGTCAGGACACACGAGTAAAATTTGCTGTTTTTAAAATTGGGATTAAATACGTCTTTCTCTTCACCTTGTAGTAACTAAAAAACATTAAAAAATGAATCATGTCCTTAGGGGACTTGCTGTCATAACCGCATGACGGCAGGGTCTCACATTTGCTACTCCCTCGTGGGTGAGCGAGGAGGAGATAAAACAAGTCAAAACGAAACCTTGTCAATAAAAAATGTTCATATGTGTTGGAAAGCCCAAGGAGATACGGTTCCATAGATTGTACGGTTTTCAGGATAATGTATTGCGTACACTGGGCTTAATTAGCTCACACTCCTCCCTGTTTACAACCCGGAATCTACAGAAATACTCCTTAGCCCAATGTAAATCCTTCCTGTTGATTACATTCGGGTCACTTAAGAGATCCTTCCTTTCAAGAGTTCTAAACCCTTCCCAGATATATTTAACCCAAGGGATACGGTGGGCATGATCAAGGGCCATATAATCCCTTAGGATGTCTTTATGTAAGGCGGTCCCCTTATTCAAACAAACTTTAAGCCAATAAAATAAGGGGCGAAACGACAAGTCTGACAGGTAGGACATACCCAATTCTTTGTGAACAGAAAAAGAAGAGGTTCCCTGGGGTACACAAAGGAGTCATCCAGGAACCTTTTTAGAATTCTTTGTAGCTCCTCATGGGATGTATAACCCAAATTTCACTACCATAAGTTACCTTTGCTAAACACTTAGCTCTATAAATCTCCAAGATTGCACCTATTGGTTTTTTACACAACCACGATGCAAAGTTGAAAATTGCTGCATCAGTCCGTAGGAATTCCCCTTTCTTTTTGCTTCTCAGTGGGCCCCAGTTTAATTTGGCATCCAACATGACCCCCAGGTAAGAGAAGGCGCTAGTCTTGAGGACTGGGGTAGACCTTACCTTAAAATTAAAGGACTTCCTTGAACTTAACCCCACCTGCATCACATATGACTTAGAGTTGTTGACTAACAGGTCCCGGTCCTCCATACACTTCACAAAGGAGTAAGGTTTGCAAACACCTTGCTATCCATGCCATAAGGACGGCGTCGACTGTATACAATAATACTGGCAGACCACGCCGTACCACCTGGGGGAAGTCTACCTGAGTTTCAACTAGTACCTTCTCCAGGTCACTAATATATAAATTAAAAAAAAAGGGGCCAGTATACAATCCTGTCGCACCTCTCTCGGAATTGGGAATTGACAAGTGACCTAACAGTCGTTCTTGTACCGTACCTCCGATTTGGTGTCCCTATGAAGCTCACAGAGGAAAAGGACGATTGTAGGAAAGTAGTATCTGCTTCTTATGGTTACCCCCACTTTTTGCTAATGTCACACTGTTTTTAGACTATTTTGACTGGGATCCTGCTAATCAGGACCAGTATCTATCTGCTTTCTCCCTTAAATTGCTATGTATGTACTTTAGGTACACTTCAGATTGGATACCGGGGTACCCTTGTCAGTCCCTAGTATATGGTACACCATGCACCCAGGGCACAGGTACCCCAGAGACCTCCCATGGGCTGAAGCAGGTATTATGCCACCCATGAGAGGCCATTCAAATTGACACAACAAGCCTGCTACAGCAGACTGTGTAAGCTGGTGCTTGCACCACTTACTCAAGATATAGGTTCACTATATCTATCTAAATCACTACACTTAAATAACTGTCAGTCACCCCTATAGCAGGCCTTAACAATCCTAAAGGCAGGGGGCTGGTTTTTATGTGAGAGGGTCCCCCTACATGAGCAGAGCCCCTCTGTAGCCTTTGGAGACCATTCTCTGGAGTTGTCTGTTATGCAGCCAGACATATATGTTTAAGTGCATTATAACCTCGCGGTCAATGCTAACTTTAAAACGGCTGCTTAGAAACATGTCGTGTTTGGTGTCAAACACCTTGGAATCATACCACTGGTGTGGGAGGTATGATTGCACCCTTCCAAAGGGAGATATGTGGGTCACCGGTCTACCCGGTACCAGCTTTCTTGACCTGGGTAGCACAAAATGTGCGCTGCCAGGCACAGACACGATTCTGCTCTCCTGCTACAGAGCCAAGCTTGAGCAGAGGAAGGCATGACAATAGGCATCCTGTCACAGGGAGGTGTAACCACCTCCCAGACAGGATTTAGTGTATTGGGGCTGGGTGGGTGCACTCTGAGAGTGCCAGAAAGTCTGCGCTGGGGGCACATTTGGTGTCCCTGTGCATAGTCCAGCTCAAACCAGTTCTGGGAGCCATTTGTTCCTGTTCTGGCGCAAAACTGGATAAAGGACATGGGTGTAGCCACCCCTCTGTCCTGCCCCTCCCCTAGGAGGGTCCACATAATCTTTCCAAGCCCTTCCCATGGGTATAAAGTGGGTTACCTGACTACAGGACTTTAGATTTTACCTGGACAAGATTCTGCTAAGAAGAAACCAAGTACTTTGACTGCCTGCACGACGCTGGACGACTGAAGAATCTCCCTTGGAGTAAAGGAGTTACTCCCCTGCAAAAGCAGGCACCTAAACGGATCAGACCGGTTTGCTTCTCCCAAGCTTCTGAGGACTTCAAAGATTACAGCAACACAGGAGGTGGGTTCCCAAAAGTCCATGAGGTCGATCTGCCCTCCAGCGATTCTGAGACCAGTATCCCTCGTCGGGACCGTGCAACCCGAACCCCTGTGCACTGCATACTTTTGCAATTGCATATGCTTGTTGATGACTCCTGAGCTTGTGCATTGGACTTCATGTAGTCCTGAACCCGAGCAGTATTTGCACCAAAGATTTCTAGCCTCCACTCCTCGAGTGTCCTGCAGGCTGGTACTTTGCAACCTCGCTTGAGGTCTCCTTGCGATCCCTGGTCCATTGGCTTGTGCGTCCTGGCAAGGGTCACCTTGTTTGTTCTTGGGCTTACCTGGTTGCTCCAGACGAGCCCTGACTCTCCATTGCTTGGAGAGTCCCCTGGACCTTGCTGGTCCACACCGTAACCGGTTTCCTCTGACCGCATGGATTGCATTTGCCAAGGCTTGTTGGTGCTCCAGCCGGACATCGACCCCTCAGCTCTCGACATCCTTTGTGGGACAGCTCACCTCCAGATCCTGGTCATCCTCGATGTCTCCTGGTCCCCGTGGCTGCAGAATCAAGCAACCCTTCTTCACTCCTGAAGCACTCGACATCGGTCGGCATTTGACTACTGAGCCCCTGGTCACCTGAAGTGACCCAGACTCTGTCCCCTCTGCTTTCAGGCTCTTCTCACCTCGAATCCAGGCTTGGATTCCACCAGACATTCTTCGCCCTCCTGGCAGCAGTACTTCTTTGCAACTCTCCATTGAAAACGACAAAGGTTTCTGACAGCACTGGACCCCCACGCACCCGGCTCCTCTGGGATAGGTAACACGGGTACTTCGGTACTCACTGGTGGGCTGGCCTTAGAACCTCCTATGTTGCAAAGGGTTTGATTGAAGTTCTCTTAGAAGTGTCCTTAACTTGTAAATTTGCACCGGACTTTCCCATAGAGTTGTACGGAGCACGCGTCCGTGTTTCCTCACTGCACCCGTCCTCCGTGGACTCCCTGTGTCACTCCTCTGGGTGGTTCCTTGGGGTCGCAGCAATTCTACATGCTCTAGGCACTGTGTCTAGTCAAGTCGTTGTTGTTATACCATTTTTTTAGTATATGGTTCGATCTCCCCCTGGAGCCCGCTGTGTATTGTGCTATTTACAAATGTTCTATTGATTTAATATTATGTACTTTGTGCCCTAGTCTCGTGTAGAGACTAGTAGAGTGTGGTATATTAATAAATACATATTTTTGTATAAACACTGTGTGGTTCTCGTTTGATTTAGTCATTTAGGAGGTGATATTCTGGTAAAACAAGCTGCTTTACATTCCTTCAAGATTAAGCCTGAAGGCTGCTCTCCATAGCTACCACTAGGATAGCTTTCAATAAGGTTATCTTTGACCTCATACATCATAAGGGTCGTGTGGACTGGTACAGGGTGCCCACTTTAATTATTGGACAGCATATATCAAGCCACCTTCTCACAACGATGTCTTTGTCCTCGCCCATGCCCAATAAAGTCTCCCAGAACTAGTTTCTCTTTACACGATCAAAGGCAAAGACAAGTCCATGAAGGCCAGATATATTCGACAAGATCGAGAAATGGTATATATTTTTTTACAATCAAATATAAATTCAGACATTCGTCGACTGTAGACCTCTCTGGAAAAAAAACATATTGGATGTCAGTTAAGATGTTTTTGTCGTCTGCCCATGTGGTCAACCTATCCAACAGGATACGTCCCACCACTTTAACAGATGAATCCAGTAGGGATATGGGCCTGTAACAGAGGGTGCTATCCCTGTTTCCTTTTTTAAAAACTGGGACCATAGTGGATATGGACCAGATGCTAGGCAGGTTCTCTCTTATCGCAGCATTTATTACGGTGGGAAGGATTGGCACCCACAACTGTGCGTTAGATAAAGGTCTGGAGGGATACCATTGGTTCCTGTTGCCTTGTTCCTGGACAACCCTGCTATACCCTTTATAACTTCATCGGCTGTGATGACAAGGTCCGACTTCTCTCCGCCACCAACTAAACTTGCATCTGATGGGCTGCTGAACATTTCCTGAAAATAGCCAACCTATTCCTCTTCTGTAATATGGGCATCAAGGGCCTGTGTGTTTCCTTCTGACAGAAAAGGACAGTTGACAATGCTGATTACTGGTTACTATTTTTCAGGGTACAGACCTCAGTGATCTTACTCCATGCCTCCTCCTTTAGCTTGGACTTACACCTTGTTAGTTTGGCTTTGTATATCCATCTACACTCTTTTACTAAAGCAGAATCCCTTGGTTTAGTTCCTAGTGCCCCCTCAAGTTCCTTCCCACACGAGAACAATCATGATCAAACCATCTCATGACTCGACCCTTCGAGGACGTGGGAACACTTAAGAAGATGTCCAATTGTACGTGAAATGGCCATGAATGCTTCCAGTTGAGCCCCTTCCTCTTCACGTCCTGTTGTACAGATGTCAATTTCCCTCTTGCACTTGACCGGAAGGGACTCATAGAATGATTCCGGGGTTATCTGCGCCCACCTTAGCCTTCTACCCTGATCTATTGCCCTTAGTATTCCCCTTGGGTACTAACATACGGGATTTCCCGGGTCTTGGTCTTGGTCATGTGGTCAAAATACACAGAGGGTTATGATCGCTATAAATACTGTCTTCAACAGAAAAATCCAAAAGAGATTGGAAGAAACAAAAATGAAATCTGTGAACGTTGAGCTACCCCACCCAGTGAATGTTGGATTAATGGAGTTCCTGCCCTGAGCTACCCTGCTCATAGATATGATTAGATCAAACTCATCGACTAGGGCATTAAGACTGTCTCACTATAGGGTATGCTCAACATGAATACCCACCATCCGAGGGCATCCTATGCCAGTTATAATGCCTGCATTTGGATCCCCACATAGATAAATATTAAAATCTCCTGCAATCATGAGGTAGCCGTTCAGAGGAGCCTTAACAGTCACTTGTCTTAGAAAAAGGCACCATCCTGGCGATGTTACAGACACTTGGAGACGCAGGATTGGCATTATAAAAATTCAACAGCAACACGTTTACAGGCCCCTGAGGAAAAGATAAAGCCTGCAAACAATCATTACCAGTTGTTAGTTTCTTCAAGCGGGACCGTATATCCAAGGAGAAATAAACTAGCAGCACACCCTTAAGTCTTTCTGCCCGTGAAGGAGTGACTGGTACACAAAAGGTCGTAAATCCCCCGAGAAAAAAACTATTAGTGATAGTCAGCGTCTCCTGGAGGAAAATCACATTAAATCCTTTTATAAAAGTGATCCATCCGGGGTAATTTATCTTGTTTGCTAATCCAGCCACGTTCCATGAGATAAATCTACAAGCTTTATCATCCCCAGGACCTATAGAGGGAGGCCCTGTTTTCCTACGGTGGGAGGATGCTATATCTCTGGGATCTTTACCTATGAGTCAATCACAAGAGTCCAACGTTTCCACTGGTGTAAAAGAGTTATAAAGGGGTATGTCTTGAGTTACCATATGACAATCCAGCAACCTGGATAAGCAGGGAGCCTCCGAGAGCCCACCCTGTTAGGCATCTAACCACGGGTAAAAGATCTATAAAAAGGCCCCAGGGGAAAGGCCACAATAGACGAGACTACCCCAGCTAAGTTGTTCTGTGACACTGAATGTAAAATTCTCTCTACTAGATGGGGTCTGTTAAAGTTGACAATTACAGTCTCCTGCCAAGTTTTTTGTAGACCTTCCAACCCAGAATACTCTTCGCACCATGATTATGGATTTTTACAACCTTAGCCCAAGAGATGTATTACGATCCAACCAGTGCAGTACCTTGTTCTTGGGTTGATCAAATTCTTCAACGGCATCTGAGGGGAGCGCCGGAACATTACCAAGTACTACTACATATGATGAAGATTCTGGTGGAAGATGTAACGTTGGTAGCCTCTGCCTCGGTCTCTTCCCTTGGGGTCTAATGCGCAGGTGTCTGTGAGGGCACCCCCACCTCTTACTGGCTCTCCCATTGGAGGTTTGGCTGGACCAGAACAGGCTGTGGGACACTGTGACTTCAAAACCCCGGCACCTCCCAAATGGTCCACCGCCTGGGAGTTAGAGTCCACCAGGGGCCGTGGAGGAAGGTTAACCCTACTTTGCACAGGTGTTAGTGATGGCATGTACCCACTTGGGCCTTGCTCACCGATTGTGTCACTTGCAGAATGGGGACTGGTTGGAGCCCCCACAGGAGGATCAATATTCCCAACTGGACTGTATTGGCAAATCCTTGTGACTAGACGTTGCATAATGGAGTCTAGTTTACGATCAATGTTGATCATCAAGGTGCCTATCCATCCATCCATCCATCATTGCATTCATGTCCTCCTTAGACAGTGGTTGTGGGTTGCTGACACAATGTCCTGACCCCTCTGCCCTTGGGCGTTTTGCTTTAGCCCCTGTCTCCGAACCTTTCCTTTTTAATCCCATACCTGTCCCTACTTTTGAACCCCCTGGCTTGACCTTACATCCCGGGCCCTTGGTTGGTTTAATTCGGCCTGTAGACTCAAATCCAGTGTTGCTGACTATGCCTACCTCCAGGCCATGGTCTCCCTCCGACCTGAAGGACGGAGATCTTACTGGTGTTAATGAGGGTCCATGTTCAAGCTGGGTATCCTGGGCAGGATGTGATACGCTACCCCCGCAGTACCTGATGGGCTGGAGAGAGTGCGGAGTACAGGCAAATGAGAGAGCCGGCGGGACACCAGCTTGATTTCCTTGTCTATAAACTCAGATGCTCTTGATAAGAATGTGTCCATTGTCGTGGCTGGAAGACCTGGGGGTATTGACATCGGGCCTTTACGTTTCCCCATGATTCCCAAACAGGGGTCAATGTTAACTAAACAGGCTGGCCAGCAAGCAGTGGTTAGAAGGACTAAGATATGACCACTGTCAGGACCTCACGCCTCTAGTTGAAATGTTCACAAAGACTCCTCCTACCTTCCCATGTTTGTGACTGGAAGTAGTCATTCACGAGGATTCTCTCTCGGTACCTTCCTTGAGTTTTCGGCCCCAGGTGTCCACACAGTTACGCCAAGCTCCTACCATCGAGTTCCAGAGCCAATAGAGGTGGCCCAGCTCAGAGTTCTCCGGGCTTTTCCTGGGCACGTCCGGCGGGAGGCAACCAGCGCTTTTCAGCGCGTGCGGCATGGGCGTGCTGCCCAACTCCTCCTCCCTGAGGCCGGTGTTTTTCTGGGACACCGAGTCCCTTAGGGCGATGGGAAAACCAGTAGCAGCAAGATCTTGACAGTTAGGCAAGACAGAAGCGCATCCAGCTTCCCACTCAATTATGTGGGAGCTAGAAATAAGCAGTTTTGCCACAAATAATACCTCTAAATATTGGTTCAGCTCACGTCAAAATCTCCTCATCGATCAAATGATTCTGTTAACACTCACTCTTACCAACCATTTTATCGGGTTCATTATCTCAAGATTTTTCACCTACCAAACAAATCACTCCTTTTCTCATTTGCTCTTTTCTTAATCGAGGATGCATGATTGACTTTCTAAACTTCTATTCCGCCTCTCCAAGCAAATGTATCTTTTCACATCTTCCCAATTTCTGATAATTTTGACTCTTTACATACATAACAATTATGTATTCTCATGATTTCAGAGTACTCAACTAATAAAGTAGAATAGTTTTTCTTTGAAATTTCCTAGAGACCTATCCCTATGTGTTAAGCTCATGTCTACCATATTGTTGTGTACAGTGGTTAATTTACTATTCCCGACTTGTGATGAAGCAGATCCAACTGGGGAAATTAAGCATAACAGTAAGCCAATTAACATCAAATTTACTATAATCAATAAAAGCTATGCTCAACATTTTGCAGCACATTTGCGGACTAATTGACATATGCCTCCTACAAAAATAAAACAAAAATAATGACTAAACTCTAAGTTACAAAATCAAAACCAAAACGTATGCTTTTTTTCAAATTCAGTTCTAAACTCAGTTCATATATGTTTTGTGTGATTTCAGTAAAGGAACCTTAATATCTACGGGCCCGATTCACAGAACTAACTTAAGACAAAATCCTAAACTTACTACCATTTTGGTATTCACAGAAGGCACTTACACATTTTGGTATTCACAGAAGGCACTTACTCATTTCGGTATTCACAGAAGTTAGGAGTCCTAACTTTAGGACTCCTAAATGCCTTCTGTGAATACCGAAAGTCTTAAAATTAGGATTTTTCTCAATTTAGTAGTAGTAAAGTTAGGACTCCTAACTTTAGGACTCCTAAATGCCTTCTGTGAATACCGAAAGCCTTAAAATTAGGATTTTTCTCAGTTTAGTAGTAGTAAAGTTAGGAGTCCTAACTTTAGGACTCCTAAAGTGAGAAAAATCCTAATTTTAAGACTTTCGGTATTCAGAGAATGCATTTAGTAGTCCTAAAGTTAGGACTCCTAACTTCTGTGAATACCAAAGTGAGTAAGTGTCTTCTGTGAATACCAAAATGAGTAAGTGCCTTCTGTGAATACGAAAATGGTAGTAAGTTTAGGATTTTGGCTTAAGTTAGTTCTGTGAATCGGGCCCTACGTCTGGATATGTAAGGTACAAAGCAAATCAAGCACTCTATAGAAAGTACAGTGCACAAAAACGTTTCCCATCAATCGAAAGAAGAAATTCCCTTTTTTATGTGCAGTAGTTCATGGTGGTTCTTCTTTGAAAACAATTTGGCAGTTTGTTAGATCATAAACTTCCACATCTGATTCAACATCTGCCAAAAAGGGCTATTCAGGGACAGCATACCTTTTGCTTGGCACTCTTACTCTAGTTGAATGTTTCGCTACAGACTGCTCACTTTCACTAGAACCTTGTTCAGCTGGTTCTGATTCTTCTCTAACTGTCTCTTGCTTTTCGACTTTCTTGCACACTCATATTCTACCTCTCACCATCTTCAGATCCACTTACGACTACTGCTGTATCTTCTTCTTCACTTGCCACTTGGTTCTCACTTTCATCTGAGACAGTTTGATTCTATCTTTCAACCACTAATTGATTTCCTCTTGGGGTTTTCAAGACTCAATTTTTCAGTTTTGCTCCTTCAGACTCTTGTTCTTGTTGCTTTTGCTGTTCCTGCCTCTGTTCTTCACCATGCTCCTCTGGATCAATGCAGCAAACTCAGGCTCGACACTGTGAATCACCACTTCTTCATCTGTCCTATTTACTTTTTTCCTGTGAGATGCGTGGATCCACTGTGTCAAACAACATGAATTTTACAGCAGTGTTTGTCACAAGTATCACCTGGCAAGGGCCTTTCCACCTTGATTCCAGACCAGATTTACAAACGTGCATCTTCATGACTCCTCAATCACCAGGCTAGAGAGTGTGGCTCAAAAAGAATGTTCTGTATGGGCCACGTGGGACTTTGCTAAAAGGCTGGGTTCAAGTCCGTACTCGCCCTGCTCAAGGTGTATAAAGAAAAATGTATTCCTATGGCTACATACGGGTGTTATGTCTGGGTGCCCCAAGGAAGTGAGTGACATTCAGGGGGTTAAAAATAAATTCATGCGTGACCTTCTAGCCATCCCCTCTAGCACCCCAGCTTTTATTTTGCATAAAGTGGTCTGAGGTACATTTCTGACCTTATTGCTGCTGCGCCCCTGATATGCTGGCTGAGAATCTGGCCGAGCCCAACCACCGCTTTGATCCAGCTTGTAATAGCGGACTGTACTGCCCATGAGGGGGCCCTTCGCATTCCCTTGTTAAAATACATTATGGAGCAAATGTGGTTGGGCTGCTCTGACATGTATACTACACCTAGACCCTTAGGTCCAGCAGCCATCAGGGATATTAAACAGAGGTTTCTGGTTAAGGACAGCGAATATGGAGGGCATGGAATCAGCCAAGCCCTCAGAGAAGGTATGTTACTTTGAGTTTGTGCTCACAGATACAGCCTTATTTGTCACTGGTCTCACATTTGCTACTCCCTCGTGGGTGAGCGAGGAGGAGATAAAACAAGTCAAAACGAAACCTTGTCAATAAAAAATGTTCATATGTGTTGGAAAGCCCAAGGAGATACGGTTCCATAGATTGTACGGTTTTCAGGATAATGTATTGCGTACACTGGGCTTAATTAGCTCACACTCCTCCCTGTTTACAACCCGGAATCTACAGAAATACTCCTTAGCCCAATGTAAATCCTTCCTGTTGATTACATTCGGGTCACTTAAGAGATCCTTCCTTTCAAGAGTTCTAAACCCTTCCCAGATATATTTAACCCAAGGGATACGGTGGGCATGATCAAGGGCCATATAATCCCTTAGGATGTCTTTATGTAAGGCGGTCCCCTTATTCAAACAAACTTTAAGCCAATAAAATAAGGGGCGAAACGACAAGTCTGACAGGTAGGACATACCCAATTCTTTGTGAACAGAAAAAGAAGAGGTTCCCTGGGGTACACAAAGGAGTCATCCAGGAACCTTTTTAGAATTCTTTGTAGCTCCTCATGGGATGTATAACCCAAATTTCACTACCATAAGTTACCTTTGCTAAACACTTAGCTCTATAAATCTCCAAGATTGCACCTATTGGTTTTTTACACAACCACGATGCAAAGTTGAAAATTGCTGCATCAGTCCGTAGGAATTCCCCTTTCTTTTTGCTTCTCAGTGGGCCCCAGTTTAATTTGGCATCCAACATGACCCCCAGGTAAGAGAAGGCGCTAGTCTTGAGGACTGGGGTAGACCTTACCTTAAAATTAAAGGACTTCCTTGAACTTAACCCCACCTGCATCACATATGACTTAGAGTTGTTGACTAACAGGTCCCGGTCCTCCATACACTTCACAAAGGAGTAAGGTTTGCAAACACCTTGCTATCCATGCCATAAGGACGGCGTCGACTGTATACAATAATACTGGCAGACCACGCCGTACCACCTGGGGGAAGTCTACCTGAGTTTCAACTAGTACCTTCTCCAGGTCACTAATATATAAATTAAAAAAAAAGGGGCCAGTATACAATCCTGTCGCACCTCTCTCGGAATTGGGAATTGACAAGTGACCTAACAGTCGTTCTTGTACCGTACCTCCGATTTGGTGTCCCTATGAAGCTCACAGAGGAAAAGGACGATTGTAGGAAAGTAGTATCTGCTTCTTATGGTTACCCCCACTTTTTGCTAATGTCACACTGTTTTTAGACTATTTTGACTGGGATCCTGCTAATCAGGACCAGTATCTATCTGCTTTCTCCCTTAAATTGCTATGTATGTACTTTAGGTACACTTCAGATTGGATACCGGGGTACCCTTGTCAGTCCCTAGTATATGGTACACCATGCACCCAGGGCACAGGTACCCCAGAGACCTCCCATGGGCTGAAGCAGGTATTATGCCACCCATGAGAGGCCATTCAAATTGACACAACAAGCCTGCTACAGCAGACTGTGTAAGCTGGTGCTTGCACCACTTACTCAAGATATAGGTTCACTATATCTATCTAAATCACTACACTTAAATAACTGTCAGTCACCCCTATAGCAGGCCTTAACAATCCTAAAGGCAGGGGGCTGGTTTTTATGTGAGAGGGTCCCCCTACATGAGCAGAGCCCCTCTGTAGCCTTTGGAGACCATTCTCTGGAGTTGTCTGTTATGCAGCCAGACATATATGTTTAAGTGCATTATAACCTCGCGGTCAATGCTAATGTGCAACATCGCTTTGTTTTAACCAGATTTCGGCAGAACCTTGTACCCTGGTTATTAGCCTTCCCCAAGGGTTACTCGATGACTGGTGCCCTAAAGCAATGCCCTTGTGACAATGTTTCTGAGCAGGATACCTTGCATTTTATCTTTTTTTGTGAATTCTATGACCCCTTGCACAAAATGTTCATACTGCCGTTACTTAGAAATGCTATTTTTGTTCAAGTAAGGCCTGCATTATTATTTTTACAAATGCTTTCCTCCCCCATGGTGTGCTTCGGGTTGCGAGTTTCCTGTCAGGGGCCTTAAGACTCAGGAGTAGTTATGTGGCATTCATTTAAATATGGCCAGGGCATTTTATGTATCACCTAGCGCTTCTTAAGGTGTAATTGAGTTGTCCTTTATTAAGCACTCATCAATACTGTATTTTATTCACTGTATTTTATGTCTATTTTGGTACTTGCTGCCTGATTCCTCGTAATTAATTTTAATTCTATTTGTTAAGTGACTAATTCTAGTACACATAATACTTGTGTGATGGGGCCTCTTTTAATGTATATGTGCAATTTCTTTCTTTCAAAGTACTGAATTTTTTAAATGTTTTAAAATGTTTTTTAATTGTCTGCTTTTATAGCTTTTATTGGCCAAATAAAGTATTTTTGACTCTGACTCTAGAGAGTGTGGCATAGTTCTTCTTTTGCTGGTACGAGAAGAGATAGGGCAGATGACATCAGCCAGACCTTTGCAGTAATCCAACACAATGTCATCATTTATAGATAGCTGAAGGGACTGAAGGAATTCTAATTGCCCTTCCCATCTAATCAGGTGTACTTCTGAGACATAGGCAACATCAGAAGTGCATCTGGCCATTTCAGTGATGTCAAGGTACACGTCTTTGCCAACTTAGATTTCAGAGTGCCAATGACTCGCTTTATAACTCCAAATGCTTCCTGTCCATAACTACAATTGAACTTTTGCACAATTTGTAAAGTTGTCCACAATAACTGCATGATCTTGCTCTTAAAGTGACTAACTTTATCTGTCTCTAGAGGAATTAGCATGCTAAATCTAGGGACCAGCACCCTCAATAATAGCTTGGCTACTGTCATACTATTGCATCTCCTAGTTGAGTAGGCCTCAACCCACTTGGAAAATAGGTAAACAATTACAAGAATGTAGCTGAGGCCATTGTAAACAGGTATCTCACCAAAGTCAATCTGAACCCTTGCGAAAGGACCCTCTAACTTTCCTATGTAAGTCATAGCCACTAGCATTGTTCCCCTGCATTCTCTTTCTGTCAGGTCACCCAATACTGACACAGTTTTAAGCTAGATTTCTAAAGTGTGTGTTATACCAATATTTGTTAAAGAGTATAATCATGCCATCCAGACCCACATTGGTTGGACAGTGGATCAACCTGCACATCCGTGCCAACATTGCATTGAGCAATACATTTTTCTTGTTAGCTGTTACCCACACCTCATTTCAATTCTTTGAACAATGTGCTTTTTCACAACTCTTCTTTTCATGCTGTTAAGTCTTGAAGTGGCCTGGATTGTGTTTAACAAGAAACAGTTTGCATTTTCATTTGCATTGTCCTTAACAGTGTCATTAACAGTTTCACATTGTTTTCTTGTTCTTGTTATTCTTCTTTTGAATGGATTGTCACACATTCAGGAGTGTAATATGCTGTTACATAATCTGCGAAGTGACTGCCCAATGTAATCATATTGTTCCCAGCTAAAGGCTACTTTACCACTGAAATCTATGTAGATTGCTGCAATGCTTTCAACAGTTCCAAAATGCATGTTCGGTTACGGATCAGGGCACTAGAAAAAGTCATAAATCCCCTTTGTGATGACAATTGTTCGAAATCGTAGACCACACCAAACCCATACTGTCTGTCAGTATAAATTGACACAACCAGTGTAGAGGTAATAGTAGCTGAGCACCTCAAACCAACATCCTGCCCGTAAGTTTGCGGCTTGTCACATTCTATTTCCCGAGGCAGTCCAGTGCTCCAAGTCTAAAAAGAAGGCACAGTCTATACAACCATGTGATGGAAACTCTCCTTAAAGAGATTTCAATCATTGGGTCCACCCTTTCCAGCATAGGCACTTAAATGTCAGAGATAACCTTTGAATGAAATCCATGAGGCAAGTCATGGCATAATTCCAGACATGAATAGATAAGGTGAACCAGAGGCTAGATGCAGTAGAATTCACCAATGATGGTTTACTGGACTGTGGCTGAGATATTGACTTTCTCAGAGAAAAAGTGATGAAGCTCGAGGACAGGTTAATAATAAACAACTTCTGAACTTTCAGGGTACCCGTGGGTGCAGACCCAGACAATATGCAGCACTTCTTGATGACCCTGATTCTTCATCTTCTTCAAATCTCCTGCTTGGAACTCCTGGAACTGCAGAGAGTACACCGGGTTCGTGCCTATGACTTCTCTTATCGGATGCACCTCACCTAATTATCTCTTGTGCTCTACGCCGTTAGCACACCAGGCTGATTTTCAAAGCGATGAGGAAACAGGCAGTTTCTATCCTGCAGGAAGGTCACACAATACCCTTCTCTGCAGACTTCTCAGTCACTAATAATGCAAAACTTAAACACTTCCTGACCCAGCGCCTCAGGGGGCTGAGGCACGATGACCGCACTACACAGGGCGCCTGCCTGCAATAGGGATGCCATGAAGAATAACAGAGAATCCTTCATCATTGTTACCTCTACATCCCGCACTATGGGTGGTTGGGGTCTGGCTGCTGAAAACCTACACTGGCCCGTGATCCCTATCTCTCCATCTAGCCTCTTCGTCTCTGTAAAGGTCCCCTCAGCCAACCGCCCTTGACCCGAGGTTCATATTGTTCTGATCACATGTCCCATGGCCATTGGATTTGCATATGGCAGGATCCAAACTGAGGTGGCATGTTGTGCAAAATAATGATGAACTGTGATGAGGCCCGATAATTACCAGTGGGTGACATGAATTCAAGCATTCTACCCTACTTTTTTGTATACTTTAGTGTGTCGCTATAAGTGGGACAGGTATGTCCAGACGAGGGTCCCATGCACACTGTGTCCCTGGAACCTAGCTATTCTTGGCTGATGAGACCTAACTAGGGTGAAATTGGTCCTGGGTTGCTTTTGTTCTGGTTCAGAAGGGCCTGGCCTAGCAGTCCGGGCTGGACTCTTCCCACTGGAGCTGAGTCAAGACTGATTTGTATATGGCTGGGTCCAAACTGAGATGGCATAGTGTGCAAAATAACGATGGACCCTGAGTAACGTGGCCCTGAGTAGTTACCAGCGACTGAAATTAATTCAAGCATTCCACCCATCACTGCTTTGTATACTTCAATGCAGTCATACCAGAAGCATTATTGAGATAGGCACCTGCCATGCTGCAAAATAATCTCTATGATGAACTGGCTTCGCCCTTTGAAGAGCTTCCAGAGGATTGGCTTGAACAGCTGATGTCATTTGAGCCACCCATTGAGGCACTCTCACCATCCTCTGCAACCATGAAATCTGTTGCAGTGCCCTGGTTCATCCACCTCACAAGCAGCCAGTACCATGTATGTGGTGCCAATTCATGTCATAGATTATCCATATGCTGCCTGTAATCCTGCTGTTTTGGTAGTATCTTCAATCGACAAGTATAGTTGGTTGTCCTACAGTTGGACTGAGGGAAATGAACAGAATCCAACTCTAAATAGAAGAGAAAGTGTCCTGAGTCCCCCGAAAAGAGAGCTATTATCAGTCTATTTTTCTTCTCCCCTCAACTTTTACCAACCCACATTATTTCACATTTGGCTTACTTCATTATCATGACTGGTATACTTAGTTATCAAAACACATCTCTTTCTAATTGTTATGATAATATATTTTATTGTAATAGAATGTTTTTCTATACTGCTTGAAATGCTTGAAAATGCATAGCTTTAAGGAAAAATGTTTGTGTAAAGCTTAATGCAACATTTTAGGCGATTTTACATATATCCATTTATTTTCATTAATGATGATTTTATTAGTTGAATTAGTTCAGATGTGAAGTTTTATATTTCCTTCTTTGATGAGCATGGATTTTACTTCACTTTATCTAGTTTATCCACAGTGGCGTGGCTTCAGTGGGGATGTTTGGGGTGTGATGGCCCCCAAATAAATGCAATCTTGGCTGGAGCGTTCAGTCTGGGGGCCCTGAGTCGGGTCTCGAGTCTTATGCATTTTTGGTCTTCGTTTGACTAAAAGGTTTACACATGTTATTATATTTTTTATCAGGAACTTAAACAGGGGCCCACCTTCTGCAAATCAGTATTGACCTTGTTCCTCGTGGTAATAGTGTATCCTATACCTTGGTCATCCCTTCGGCATACCGTTTTTTAGCCTGGAAATGTACACTTCACATCCGCCGAATCTCACTGAGTAAGCTATGCCCCTATTTATCCACATATGACAAAAGCCCTAAAAATAATGCAATCTATACATGTTCCATTATGTCATACTCAGACTTCCAAGCTGGGAATGTCGTAAACTCCCACTGGCAACTGAATTCAAGAGGCCTTTGCACCAGTGTGTCAAGAGGGGCACTGCCAGACCGCGGTAGCATCCACTCTTAAACTGAGAGTTGATATAGAGATGAGGGAAGCTAGCCCAGCTGTTTGTGTGTTTTCCTTCCCAAAGAACACTCTCTCCTGGATGAAGTTTGATAACCACAGCTGATACACTGTGAACAAGGTATGTAATGTTCTGAACTTCAAGAAACTCTAGATACCTACTCCAGGCTTTCATAGTGCAGCGCATACAGTAGATTTCAGGGGGGGGGGGAACATGGTGGCCGGCTAGCGGCGGGTCGCGGGCTCACCTAGGGTTGGGGATCTAATTATGTGTAAAGGGGCCAGTAGTAGCTTAGTTGTAGAGTCTCTTTGCCACAGCAAAACCAAGCGGGTGTTGGGGGACTTTCAAGTCCCTCTGGAGAAGCGGAAAACAGCATACATGGAGATTCAGGCTCCAAGCTGCGCTGGAATGAAGCTGCGCGCGGGCTCCACGGGGGTCGAGGAGCCGCAGCTCGGATTCTGTTCCGGGGAAGGAGAGGCGGAGAGCACTCGGCTTGCCTGGGCAGCCAGGAGGAATTCCGAGCTGGCTCAACAGAGGGAGAGAAGCTGAGAGCCATCACACAGCAGCTCATGAGTAAGAAGGAACAAGCATTTGCAATGCAATAGGTCTCGCATTTACGCGAGTTTGAGCTATTGACATTGCAAATGACTGCCTTTTATTTAAGTTTTACAAACAAATAAAAGGCATTGTCATTTGCAATGACAATAGCTCAAACTCGCGTAAATGCGGGACCTATTGCATTGCAAATGCTTGTTTATTTTGATTGTGAGAGTACCGGCAGTTCTCAAGAGAAATGTAATACTTATAATTGGAGAGTAAGGGCACTTCTCAGAAACAAGTAGGTACTCTGGTTCAGAGTACCTGCACTTCTATTTTTCCATTTCAAGCACTGGTCCCGGTGCAACAGCACACACTGCACCATTAATGGCGACACCCCGTCTCACCTGCGGAACTCACAGAGGTGGGCTTGGAAGGACTCTCCTCCCGCTCCGTGCTCTAGGGCGTCACCTACTCTCCCCCGGAGTTTACCCTCATGCAGGACGCTGTCTGCCCCACTGAAGCCGGGCACGGGCAGTCCGTTTATGGTCAAAGGTTGTAGTCACACTGGGGTGACCTGGTTCTGTGGAGTGCGACTTTCAACATAATACGTCCAGATGCCTGAATCCTTCCCCTTCCTGTCCGTACTGTGTTCTTTACATGTCTCCTTCCTTCAGTACCCGGTCCCTGCAGGGGGCAGATACTGTTACGAGCCCCCTCATGCAGGCACGAGGAATGATGCAGAGGCAAGTCACCCCAAGATTACAAGACGCCGACACCATCGCTGCCAAGAATCCACGCCTCGCTAGATAGTCCAGTCCAGGCTTTTCCTTAGAATTCTGGAACTTGTAGTGGCGGCTTTATAATGTGCTAACCAAGACTACAATTCTCAGAATTCTAAGATGCAACCCGGGCTGGAGTAACTGGTGATGCATCCCCCTCCACGCTCTGTGTGTTGCATACTCAGGGAATGGAGTTGTTATTTTCTGCTCTCTTATGGAGCCATTCACTTAAAAGCTTGGCATCCGTATGGACCTGTATTGCCATATCTTTCCCTGGACGGGGATACTGGTGCACGGGGCGATAAATACAGTGTGGGACTTTTATTTTAAAATCAGGGTATTCTGTGAGTTGTGTTCTTGAGGCGCAACAATTGAACCGACGAGAGCGGCGCACCTCATCGGAACAGTTAGTGAAATGAAATAGAGCACAAAAAATTCACACTCTTCTCGACATGGAACCCTTGAAGTACACGTATCTCAGAAGTAAGAGTGCCAGACACCTATACTCGCTGCTATCCATACAAGAGCGTGTACAATATTAGAATTTGTCTTTATAAATATTACATCAGGTATAAATAGATATATGTCCTCTTGCATACTTCGCATATTTTAAAGCAGGGTGAGCCGAGTGCAGGAATTCAGTGGTGTTTTTATCTGACCGGCGACTAGGTCATTTTCATGAAAAATTGTGTCTTAAATTCCCTCGCAAACAAGCTCCATCTGAAATAAAATAGTCACTTGTCCTGAAGTAATTAGGCCACAGTACCAAAACACCTTCCTGTTTGTGTAAGGTGGCCAATAATGTATAAAAACACAGGGGTTTTAATGCATTTTTTGGGGCCTTTTTTATTTGTAGGGGCGGGTATTTTATAATATTTTCGATGTAGATGCGATGCAAACAAAAAGCGCTACAGGCTTCGTCGCCGTCCGGGGAAGTGGGCTCGGGTCACATGGCTCGGTATTTCAACTCAAAGGACAACGCATCTCACTTTTCCGTTCTTCTTAAATTGATCTTTGCGGCCTCGCGCACCGGTTGGGGAGGTTCCTTGAAGGGGGCTGGGGCGCAGAGGTGTCCTCCGCGCTAGGCATAGAGCGCACGGCCGAAGAACGGTTTGCTGGAGTGTATATATTTATTTGCTTGTCCATCACGGTTTTCGCCGTCTTCATAATAGAGTTCTTGCCATTTTGTCCGTTCTCCTCAGTTTGTTTTTTCTACGCTTAGATGAGCTGTCTTTTGGGGGAAGAGGGGCTAAGTAGAAGTTATCAATGCTTCCAAATAATTTCGAATACTTGCGGCCCCAGAATGTTTGTTGCTGCTTTTCCTTAAAGCACAAAATGCCCCCCGTGCACACACAGGTCGTTAATTTCATTGCCGATGTGCCTGTAGGTAAAGTCCGAGCGGCTTGGGTCTGCTCCCTTTGATTCTTTTTAGTTTCTTTTTGTAATAAACAACAGGAGTCCGTCCGGTTTTGTCCACCCCACATTGGCAAGCAGGTTGAGGATATATAACGAGCTGGAGACTACTAACCTCGATAAATGTAAGCTTGATTCCACACTGGAGATCTGGGGTCCCGAATTCTGACTGAAACGAGGGGGCGTGTTCAGGGCACGTTCCCGAACGTCCGAACCGGACCTTGAGTTTCCGCCGCTGACACAGACTCGTTCTTCACACAGGCCTGCCCCCCCCCCTTTTTTTTTAGCTAATTGGCCATGCATGAGTGACCTTTAAAAATGTCAGTTTTTTTTTAACCCCCAAAAACGCCCACCGCACCGTTTTCGCACCTTCGTGAAATAAACTGTTTAACAAACAACACTACAAAAATGCACCACAGATAAATCGTAACACATATAAAACCCGCAGTGGTGCCGAATATGATGACGCTTTCGAAATATTGCGAAGGTGGCATGCATAAAGTGAAACCCGAATCAGGGACGCCGTAAAACATTTTGATTTGCATAGTTAAACCGTAAACTCGCCGCAGCATTCCTGCTTATGATTTTGCAATCTACTGGAATAACGTGGTGTAGCGAGAGAGAGGGAGAGAGACGATGAATCATGGGCTAATAAAACCACAGTGATCCTCGGTTGCACGGGGCTGGCTCTCTCTCCCCTCCATGGCTTTGCAGCAGCCGAGCGGGTGATTCATCTCTGGGGGGCATGCCAAATGTGCAGCACTGCTATATCCACTCCCCCACTGAAGAAGAAAACAAGCACTTGTCATGACGTATTTGCTCTGCTTTCTCGCCTGCAAAAAGGTTTCTTGTCTTTATGGGGCCATGTGTTTGGCCCCATAAAGATAAGAAACCTTTTGCGATGAACGCAAAGCAAGCGAGGCCGTCCAAATGGGACGGCCGAAAAAGCCGAGCAAATACGTCACAAGGAGCTCTTTTCTAATGGCTGGCCACCGTTTAGCATAAACGGTGACGCCAGCCAATGGAAAAGAGGGGCGGGGCTTAATGCCCCTTACAGAAAATACCCCATATCATTAAGTCTCGCCAGCGAGACTGCGCATGCGTGCAGCCTACACCAGGTGAGACCCAAAAAGGAAAAAGGAAAAAGGAAAAGGAGGCAGTAAGAGGAGAAGCAGCAGTAAGAGCACAGGATCAGTCAATCAAACCCAGAGGGGAAGAAGTAAGAGGGGTAAACAACTGTGATTGTTAGTGGTGCCCCCTAGGAGGATAAATCTGTGGAACAGGGAGAAATTAACAGATATGTTTTAAGAAGCACAAGAAGTGCATTAGTAGAAGGGCAGGATAAGGCAGTGTGTGTCACAGAAACCAAATCAGCAAAGACTAACATTGTAAAATACGCTAACCCACCACCGGGAGAGAAGGTAGTAAAAGTGGAAGGAGGTGGTGGAAGGGGGAAAATAAAAAGATCAAAGAAAGAGGGAGGAACCCAAGATCAAAAGCTAAAGATAACCCCTTCGCTCCGTACCTTTTTTAAGGTAATGCCAAAAACATTGCTTTTGAATATATCAGATGAAGGTAAACTGGTGAAGCTGCTGGCTCAAAATAGGAAGGAGTTGACGGAGGAGCGGAGCGACATGGTAAAACTGGGAGGGCCTATTCTGACTAATTCAAATAGATTCCAGGTCTTTGCAGTAAAAGAATGTACCAATCCAGATGAGGCTGTACAAGATATAGCAGTAGCAGTAGGAGATACAGATCGGGAAGCAAGGTTAGGGGCTAGGGTTGTAGAAGAGTTAAACTCTGCGTGGCAAGAAGGAGGATTCGATCCACGAGATGGTGCAAGGAAAGAGCCGGAGTCAGAAGAGCTACCCCAGATACATACGCCACCGGGCCATTTCTAAGTGTTTTGCCGCCCTAGGCGAGAATTGAAAAATGTACCCCCCTCCCTTTTAGCCGTTTCAATGTCCATTGCTTAAATCCTTACAAAACATAAGTAGTATAGTTTAAAAAGACAACATCTCTGAACAAAGAGCAGCAGTACACATTTTATAAACTAAAATAAGGAAAAGAGCTGATAAGGATCACATTAAACGTTTTCCACTCCAGTCATCAACCAGGTATTGCAGAACCTCCAGGAATGATGCACTTCCACACCCGTGGAAAACAATGCTGTTCAAAGAATGACGAGAAAAAGAAAGTAGCGCTTCACTGGTAAACTCTGTAAAGCAGCACTTATGTGTTTGGGGGAGAATAAAACCAATCTGGTCACTCTGCGACCACTCTGTAATGCTTTATTTTGTTATTTATTTTTCATATTTAGCACCTATTTTCCTCTTGGCCTAGAGGCTGCACTTTGGAGCAGAAAAATGTAAGAGAGAAGAGGATATTTCCAACAAAAGTGTTTCTTCCATCTTTGGATCCATTTCATAGGGGAACGAATGAAGGAAAGTAGAGGAAACAGAGGGTAAGAGACGTTTATTGAAGCTGGGATTAGGTGTTTTATTCGTTTAAGTGGCGGGTCTGTGAAAGATTCGGAGAGAGAAATGTAATGACCTGCTTCTGATGTGTGGTGAACACACCCGTTAGCTACATTAACTGCACGACCAGAGATGTCCCCAGGGCCTGTGGAGGAAAGGGCGGTAATGTGGAGGGATCTTTCAATGTCCCGGCAGTAAGGTTACAGGAACCTAGACTCTGTTCAACTGAGGGTATTTCTTTGTCAAGGGCACCCATACTATTTATTGGATAGTTCGATATTAAAGACCTGGGCTTACCTTGTGCCTTAGGTGTCGGTAACTAGCGCTTCCCTATTGTGAGTGTTGAGGGAGAAGCAAGGGGCCAAGAGGGGGGCCCAGCCCACCCTTGTCCAGCCACAGAAGGGCCCATCTTTTGGCCCGGTTTAGACCGAAGAACTTGCCTGGCGTGTCGCGCGCAAGTCGTGCGCCTGTAGAGCCTGGCGCATAAACTGTGCTTGCCGGTCCTTGGCTCCTTCCTCCTGGGCTCGTGGTGACAGCTAGAGGGTGTAGTCCCTGAAGCGGCCCCTTTTGAAAAGCAAGTATGGCGGAAACAGGTTGAAGCATGGTTTTCAGCAAGTGAGGATCTGCAAGAGGGAGACAGAAAGGAAGGGAATAAGAGGAAGAAAGAGAGGGGGGGCAGCTGACAGCAGCAGAGCAGGAAAAGTGGACACTTTAACCACTCATCTTACCTTAATACACCTGCTGGGCACCTAGGGACTCCCACACGCACTAGAAGCAGGCTGCAGAGTAGGCCAACCAGTCCTTGCCTTGACGTTCCTGACTCCGCCTCTCTCGAGCTCCAGATAACAGCACTCCGGGTCTACTGTGCACCCGCACCAAGGCAAATGCAGGGATTCAAAAGTGAAAAAAAAAACGATGACTGGCCTTACCCTCGTGAGATCATTGGTCCATTCTCTCAGTGGGCAGGCCAGAAACAAGAAACAGGGCTGTCATAAGTAGCGCATTCGCGCTATGAATGATTGACGGCCCTGATTGTTACAGACATCTGTGGGCACCGCGGAACCCACAAATTTTGCACACACAAGGGCAAATGTCCCAACTTCCTTTTGCCGCCCTAGGCGGCCGCCTAGTCTTGCCTAATGGTAGAAACGGCCCTGTGCACCACCATTCCCAGTGTCTGAATTGATCCAGTTATTAACTATGGAGATAAGGAGTAGGTTTGAAACATCAGAAGCAAACCAAAAAGATATCAGGCTGGTATGCGACAGCCTGGAGAAAAAATTTAATAATCTTGCTGTTAGGACTCAAGTGCTGGAATCCATAGTTAAAGACCTGACCCGGAAAGCGGGGGCAAACAAAGAAAGTATGAGACTTCTCAAAGAAAGCGGGGCAGGTATGCAGGAAAAGTTGGATTCACTAGAAAATAATCAGAGAAGAAATAATCTGCGCCTTATGAAAATCCCAGAGGGGGCAGAAGGGGACAACCTGATAAAATGTGTTGCAAAACTGGTCAAAGCGGGGACACAGGTGGAGTATTCTGAGAAGGAGAATATGGATGATTTACAGAGGGTGCATAGAGATCCTTTCAAGTTAAACCCCAACCGAGCAAAGCGTAGGAAGATTTTGGTGAATTTTCTAACATACAAAATGAAAGAAGAGATTCCCAGTAAGGCACTGAAAATGAAGTCCCTTAAAGTTGAGGATATAAACTTTAAGATAAGGTCGGACATCTCCCAGATCACTGCAAACAAACAATGGGAACTAGGCAGAATGCTGGAACCATTAAGACAGTTAGGTGCTACGGCACAGGTAAAATTTCCGGCCTTGTTGTGTGTAATGTAGAAAAACAAAATACACAATTTCAGCAGAGTCGAAGATGTGGAGGAATTAATGGAATCTATTTCTACATAAGGGGGATTAAGAGAGGCTCTGTATAGGTTTTTTTTTCATTTGTCTTCCCCCCTGCACCCTCCCCTTTGGTTCTTCGGCTGGATGGCCAGGATTGTAAATGGTGGCTTAATTTTGTATTAATTTTTTCTTTTTGTTTCTTAGCACATTATTCACATTTAGGTGGTAGGTTGCTTGTCCCCCAATCTTTGTTGCAGTGGTTCTGAAAGTCAGTCCCAACTTAGTGGCCCAATAGGCTTAGGCCATGAGGAAGAAAGGAGGGTTCTCCAAGGTAAAGGGAGTGGGAGAAGTAGTTTTGTGGGAGGGTCACCGAGTGAGGAGCATTTAAGGGAGACAAAACAAGAAATAATTGTCCTCATTTACTAGAAAAATTGGTTATGGATCTCCCGTGCAGGTAAAGGTTTTTGATTAGAAAATGGCAGGGGCTCGGATAATGAGGGTTGAGATCTTGTCATGGAATGTCAATGGGTTTAGAGGGAAAGGAAGGAGGGAGAAGATCCTGCAGTATTTGAAAGATGTCTCAGCCTAAATTATTATGCTACAGGAAACTCACTTCACTGTTGAGGAAATGAAGGAGGTGTTGAGATCTAGAAGCTGTGTGTAAAAGGTGGTGCATACTACCCAACATTTCACGATAAGGGGGGTCCCAATTGTTATTTTTTTCAAAACAAACATCTTGGAGGAATTGAGTACAGTAGACAGTGCAAGAAGATGGGTCATTGTAAGGCTGGAAATCCATAATCAAAGGTTTACTGTAGTGGGGTACTACGGTCCCAATGTTGATGACACAAAGCCATTTGGAGGGCTGTTGACAGAATAATTGAGTTTTTCAGACCCTTTTATTATAGCACGTGATTTTAATGTGGTTTTTAGATGGTTCATTGGACCGTTCTATTAATAGCTGCTCAGTTATAAACAGCAAGATGTGATCATTAATCAAGGCCTCCATGGTATAATTAGGATGGTGTGACATCTGGAGAGAGAGGATGGGAATTGAGAATGGTTTTACATATAATAATAAAAAATACAGGCACCAATCTAGAATCGATTTCCTTTTAGTTGACCAGGGCCTTAGAGACTATATGGAAAAGATCACTCATGTGGGAGCCCATTTTCCGGACGACTCGGCAGTTGCTATGATTCCAGCAGTGAGCACTGGGAGAACACAAAAAAGGTGGACCATGGATCGCACTCTATTGCTTGATGAAACAGTGATAGAGGCACTCAAATCAGAGTCAGAAGAATTTTTTGCTATAAATATGGACAGTGCACGTGCAGGCATAGTATGGGACGCATTCAAGGTGTTTTTGAGAGGGAAAATAACCAGCATCCAAATACTAAAAAGGAAAGAGTTTACTGCGAAAGTAAGTCTCTTGGAAAGCCGTATTCAACAGCAGGAGCAGGACCTCTTAGAGGAGACAGGGGAACGTGAGAAATTGACTTTACAAGCTTCCTTACAAGTTATAAAAGAGGTGCTGTCTGCTTTAGTTGAAGATAGGCTAAGGAAAAGATGGAGGGCAAGTAAAATTGTGCATTTTGAGTACAGAGAGGGTTGTGAAAAGCTCTTAGCATGGAAAGCGAAGGCAGACCAAGCAAGATCTTTTATTAAAGAGGTTAGGTCAGAGAAAACCAGTAATATTATTGCTGGAAGCAAGGAAATTGTGGAAACCTTTCAGAATTATCTTACAGAATTATATCATGAGGGCCTGGCAGTCACTGAGGGAGAAGTTAAGGCATGGCTGGAGCAGGAAGTTCTGGATGGTATTTCTGATATCAGTAGTACAGTGTTAAACAGCAGCATAACTACCATAGAGATAAGAAATGCAATAAGGGCAGGGAAGTTGGGGAGGGCAGCAGGCCCAGATGGGTAACCTCTGGAATTATATAAAATACTTGAGGAGGTCCTCTTGCCACACTTGACAAAGATGTTCGCTCAATTTTTGGAAAGGGAGCAGAACTCCCAGCATCCTGGGATGAAGCAACAGTTATTTTAATTCCAAAACCAGGGAAGGCCTTGAATTTATGTGACTCTTATAGGCCAATTTCTTTATCAAATTTTGATTATAAGTTTTCTGTGAACATCCTGGCAGAGAGACTTAACTGGATGGTAGGGGGCCTTTTACATACTGACCAAAAAGGGTTTGTAAAAGGAATAGGGATCCAGGAGTTGACCTTAAACCTGATAGGGGCAGAAGATATAGTTTCCACTTATAAACTCCCCATAGAAGTTATTACATTGGACACCACAACAGCCGTTGATAAGGTAAATTGGGCTTATCTGCAGGTGATGTTAAATCTTTATACTTGGGTGGAAACTTTTGTACGGCAATAGCTAAGAAATATAGAAAACCGCAGGCCAGAGTTGTGATAAACTGTAATCTTTCTGCACCCATTAGCATTTCAAGAGGGACAAGACAGGGATGCCCGTTATCCCCCTCCTTTTTAATCTATATATTGCACCATTGGCAGCTAAGATCAGAAAAGACAGCCGAATAGTTCCAATTAGATACAAGGATTGGGAGAATAAGGTGGCGTTATACGCAGATGATTTGTTGGTTTTCACATCAGATATGGACCTATCGGCCCCTCTCCTGAATTACCTAAATTTACAATTTGGCCGTTTTGCTGGGTAATCAGTAAACAGGGAGAAAACAGAGGTATGGCATAGAATTTGGAGTCAAACCTAAATATTTGTAAAAAGAGATGAGATATTTTGGCGTAAAGATCACCCAGAATATTGAGGACCTCCCTGAAACTAATTTCTTCAGTGGAATGAAAGAAGCTGGAAACTGGATGCTAAATTGGTCTCATCTTCCATTGATGTTTATAGGCAAAGAAATCCGGTGAAAATTCTTCCAAAGTGTTCATTCCTTTTTCAGATGATTCCATTACTATTTAAGGTGGAGTGGTTGAAGAAATTACAGGGAAAAATTAACAGTTTTATATAGGACTCAAAAGGCCCCCATATTGCCGGGAAAAAACTACGCAGACGGACAGAAAAGGGTGGCTTATGTCTGCCAGATCTAATGTACTATGCCTGAGCTTTTCTTTTAAGGAACGCAAAGATGCTATTATACAAACCAGACAATTCTAACATTGGCAAAATACATTTTGGATGCCTATTTTAAAATGGTTAGAGTCGAAATGAAGGGGGATGTCAAAGGGAAGGGTTTGGTCCAATGATTATGCCTTTCTTCTTTACGGTCTCCTATTTCTCCGGGATGCTCTGCAGTTGGGCTGGTTGGGGGCCAGGGCAGAGAAACAAGGAAGAACATTAAGAGACATTAAGACCCTTGGTATAATTAAATTGCACTGGTAGATGCTGGATTTGGGGGCCCCAGAGCTGGATTCCAAGGTAAATGAGGACTAAAAAAAAAGAAAATAGTAGATTTCAGGGTCGTAGGTTGCCTAGAACATTTTAATTGTGTTAAAACTGTTGATTTTATTCTTGCTGCTAGAAACATGTATAAGTGTTTGTTTTAATTATATTCTGTGTGTTGTTTACTCGTCCTAAGCAACAGGATGAAACTGTTGAAATAAAACACGTTTAACAGTATATATTGTCTTTTCTTAGTGCAGTGTCTGAATGTGGTGTTGTAAAAAACAAAATTGGGTTTGAGTTACTACTGTGTCCTGAATTGTTTACAGTCCTGTTAGTAACCCAGAAAGCACAGGCACCACACCAGCAGGTATGCTCAGTGGGTTGTGTGGGGCTACAATAACCCGGACTCCCCTACTCAAGACAAGGTGCACTGAACTCAGTCCAGGCACCAGTGGGTAGGGAAGTCAGACCTTTTAGAACCGGGCCAGAGCCCCAGAATACGCAATAGAGATATCATCAGGGGTCTCCTCTTAGCACCATTGTAGGTTTTTTGTGTGCAAAAAAGAAGTACAGGAACCTGAGGTACACTTGTCTGTGCAGAGACGTGAAGTGAAAAAGAAGAACAGTCAGCTGCAGAGGAATTAATCAGAGACAGTTACCAGCCAAATTCTCAAAAGTCATCCATGTTAAGACAAAATCTACACATACACGAGCTGTTCTGCAGGGAAAGAGAATCCCCAACAAACGTATAACCTAAATCTTGCATTGAAGGGAAAGCAATAGGCCGCAGTCGCGACTGGCTGTGGGTTAAACCAGGAAAGACCAGTTGGGACTAGGCCTGGGCCAAAATTCCGCTCCGTTTGCGGAAATTGCGATATTTTGGCATTTTCGCGTTCCGCGGAAAGCGCAAAAATGTCAAAATTTCCACATTCCGCAGCTTAGCGATAATTTGTTTCTTGCTCGCGCTGTAAAAAAATACATTTTCGCGTACGCGCGATCGCCTTACCTGAATCCCCGCGTTCGCCGACAAGTTTTCCCGACCCGGTCGCGTTCTCCACGAGATGTTGGATTGTTGGTAGCCATTTTGCGCTGTCTCATGACAGTTCGTGGCCGCATTAACGTCATTTGTCGCGCGATCGCGTCATTTGTCGCGCGATCACATCTTTCTTCTTGTGATCATGCACCGCGCGAGTATGAGAAGATTGAGATCTCGAACACGTCATTCTACATCGCGAGCGAGAGGGTGAAGACGCGGGCACGTCTAATCGAACGCGAACAGGAGAAAGAGACCCCGAACACGTCATATTCAAAGCGACAGGGACAAAGAGAACGCGATCATGTCATTTTCGACACGCCGGCGGAAGTAATGTGAAGCTCGAGAACTCGAACATGTAAAATTTTCAATTTGGAGAGGAATATCAGCTCTAGCAGCATGAAACCTTCTGCAAATGCTGATTTTGGATGAAAAGGGGACCCTGCATATCATGGTTACAGAAAAAAAGACCGGCGCAACTAAAACATAAAAAGATACCCATATCATGTCCCGTTCTCCAGCAAAGTCAAGGCCAATTTTAATTGCACCAGCCTTTGATGCTGGAAATAATATATTTTCCCAGAAATGTGAGGAGGAGGACACCTCTCAATACTATACCATGAACTGTCAATCCTACATGTGCACAAAAAAGGGTGCAGTAGTGCTCAATTAATGGTGGGTGAACCCACTGCTTTGTGACTGTATGCCTCCTCCACTTTTGTAGGAAGTCCTTGAGAACCCCACAAAGGTGGCTGTCGTCCGTTTGAATAGAGTCTTGGACCACCACCACTAAAAGAGCTTTTTAGGTTTCGCCTGCACAGCGCTTGTGTGTGCTTGTGAAATCTCATGTATTTATTATATCTTAAAAGGGAGCTCTTATCAGTTCCCATTGCAGAATTACTGTGTTCAATTGCTTTTGTGTGGAATTTTTGTTGTTGTTAACTTCTCCTGGATGCAAGCATTTGCGTCTACTAAAGCTGTTCACACTGTTTAAGCCCCATTCACTGTCAAGATAAGATCTCTTCCGATGGAAAAGGCAGACAACTTCTAACATAAACAAGTCATAACACTTTAACAGACTTTCTATAACTTATATTGTGCAACTAGTCAGCAAGCTACAACTTACAACAAAAAACAGCTTATCATTAATCACATAGGCGAAACCTAATGCATTTACCATTGCTTGTTGTGACAGTATCTCCTCCCTTAGAAGGCACTTCATGTGCATCTGCTGGCCTCCTCTCCCCTCTAAAAGTGCACAAGGTGGGCTTGATACCTTTTTGCTAATGCTTTGCTTCCTTCTGGTGGTGAATATTCAGTGCATCTTTTTGTGACGTTACACACGTTTGAATGCTTCAGTAACTTGCAAATTGCAAGGACAAAGGGTTGCTCCATTGGCATGAGGCTATGTGCTCATACAAATGAATGAACAACCACAGTTAAATGTGTACTAGCTACAAAAGTGGCCCGTTTCAATAGTCTTGTGCCAAGTGATGGCACTTTAAAAGGGGGAGCCCTAACTTTAGACTCGTGCCCAGAGTTGCCGTAGCACAGCCAGAGTTACTTTAGCTAACTTGAAGTAAATGACACCACACAAAGTTTGTTTGACGCATGAACTTTGTTGTTTGTTCATTAAACAAGATTTGGGTTAAATGTAAGGTAATCCAAGGCAGCCATCTACAGGACAATGCGCTATTTGGTTGATACTATCTATCAGGTGTTTCTGTTTAGCCTCTGATGTTCTCTGTTCAGGGTTTGCCCTTCATGCTTCCCCACAGTCCAGTAAAATCGTTTTGCTGCACAACTGAGCAATGCAGGCTAGGCATGCAGTTGCTCCGGATTTCAACCGTCAAGCAGCAGCCATTGCTTTCATCATGATGCCCCGCTGTGGAGATTCCTAGATTATGCCTGGCAGCCCCATCCTGCTTCTTATTGCAGAGTCTTTGCTGCATCACATTTCTTTGGATTGGTTTGTAACTTCGCCAAGCCTCTTGGGAGTTTTACTGTTGTCCAGGGGATCCGAAAGGTGTTACTCTGAAACCGGTCCTAGGATGCTTGTTTCCTGTCCAGGGAAGACCTGGCTTGGCAGTTTGGGTTGGACTGTTCCCTTGAGGAATAGGGTCAAGCTTAATTATGCAAATCAGCTTGGGTCTGAACTGTGGGGGGCGAAGTGACCTAAAGAAAGATGATGGATTCAACGCAGATCTGTGACTGGGGGTGAGTGTTTGAAAAATTTACATCTAATGGTGTTTGCTTCATGCGAATCAGAAAAGCAAAGACCGACTGCCTGCTCTTGGTAACCACAGAAAGCCAAGTCCTCGCCAGAGGCTGACCCCGGAAGTGACGCTGCAAGGGTGATGTCAGTGTCAAAGACCCTTAAGAAGTTCAACCGAATGTACCTCCTGTAAACTGTAGGAGGCGGATGGGGCAACTTAATGTGGCACCGGAAGCGAAGCTGTGCTCCCCTTTAATGTACTCCTGCGAGTCACATGACCAACTCCTTTCCGCCTTGTTTTCCAGAACAGTAAAAGAAGTCAAACGTTAGATAGACTCACGGTGACCAACACTCAATGTAGAACTAAACGTGTGGTCCTCTGATATTTGACTCACAGTTTTATTTTGATGGTTAAAATGGCAAGAGGTGTTTTTTTCTAAGCCACGTCCTCATATTGAAATATAGATATATACAAAGGAAATACCTCACATTTTTGTATTTTATTTAATGACTGAAATATGTTCAAATAAAGTGATTTTAAGCTTGAAAGTTATGCATTTTTTGGCTACATGCTTCGAATAAACGGCGCAGAGTTATTGTTCTAACGGGCGGGTTTATTCTGTGATGAAAGGCAGGTGCCCAGCAGGCTTCATTTATGCTTTAAGCCTCCAGCTTCTGACTGGAGCTGTTGAGAGAATGAAAGTAGAAACCTCTGGGGACAGACACTCAGCCAGAGCCTTCGAGTTTAGCAAGGCTGAAGCGCTACTAAGGGCCGCCTTTTGAAGTTGCGGATCCCCACTGACTGCTGCATTCTCTGTGACTAAAGTACATTGTATATTATTTTTACGGACTTTGACACGTGCAGGGATAGCTCGGTGCTAGGTTTGACAGTCAGAAACAAACAATTTGAGCTCACAGAGAGCTGTTGACGGTTTGCTAAAGATCACGTCTACTGCACTTCCAAGACACATTTGTCAATGTATGGACAGGGACAGCAGTGTAGACGCACTTACTACCAAGCTAGGACACAAAAAAGAAATATTTATTAAAAAACTGAAAAAGTAATTTACAGTCAATGTGTTAATTCAATGAGCGTACAAGGTTTGCAGTGCTTAATTTGTGGAGCGTCTTACATTTTTCAGTGGTGCTCAGGGCTGGTGGGATGGAAAAACTGGGGGGTCTCTCATAGGGGCTTGGCCAATGTAATTATGGGCGTGGCCTAAGAACATTTAAGCTAAAAATCTGTGCTTAGCATAGTGTGAAACGCCACTGGCATTTTGCTGTTTCTGTCAGTTTATCCAGCTATTTAAAACAACAGGTAACATTTCACCTACAACAAGCCAGGACTATTCGCTTTGTCAATGGTTGCATATTGCATAAGATAAATAAGCAACAACTATGACTTTGTTGAATATAATATTGAAAATGCTCCCGTTCTTGTGGGCGCGGTTGTGGGGTATGGTTGGAGTTGCCGACCATGTTTGCTCCCAGTTTGCCTATATAATACTGGAAAATGAGCCTCTTTGAAGCTACATCAAAAGCAGTGACTGATGGTACTATCACAGAGGTAACCTTTTTTTTTTTCCACCCTGAAGGTAGAAATGGAGAGCCCGATAGGGACCTGTTTCGACACCTGCTTTTACCCGGCCCACTTAAAGCCCTGGAGGTGCTCGCGGCCTAAATTGAAGAATGCTGAGTTTGATCAGTACCAATGCTGCCTAGTCACAATTACACATCATATTCTTTCTTCCATCTCCCTTCACATTCTGGCTCACTCTTACAGGTTCTTTTTCACCCCTTTATTGTTTATCATTGTTGTTCTATCTTTCTGTTCTTCCTTCTCACTTTTCTGACTTTCTCCCTTGGGTCAAAGTCTGATGAATACAAAATAAGTCCATGTCCTCAGAAATGAGTGCTGGTGCCCACCACATGCACAAATTAAGCACAATACATGGCCAGTTTGCTTCAATGGAATGCACCCACAGTTTTTCACTCTCAGCTATACTAACTGTGGCATTTTTTCATGGAACCACACAAATGTGTCTGTAGCACTTTGGGAGAAAACTCTCAGTTTGCCAAGGCCACTTTTAATTTGTGTACTGAAACTGTATCCTCATATATTGTGAGAGCAATTCTATCTAGGTTCCTAGACATGGTATTGGGAGAAAACTCTTAGCTTGCCAAGGCCACTTTTAATTTGTGTACTGAAACTGTATCCTCATATATTGTGAGAGCAATTCTATCTAGGTTCCTAGACATGGTGGACCTACCGGCACAGATTTGGATGCCAGAGATGGATTCCACCACCTTATGTGAAGCGCCACATAAAAAAAAAACACATCTCTGTGATAAAGAAGCTGAAATGTGGTGAACTGTCCACTGGCAATATAGAAAACATATTGCCACCATAAAACCAGCATTCCGACTGAGCTCTGTTAATGAGACCATGTTACAGTAGCAATTAGAATTACCTACCTCATTCGAAGACAGGTACCCTACCCATGTTTGTTGGACAAATCATGATTATGCTTAGTGTATGCAAGTTTAACGCGAATGACCATGGTTCGACCTTATTTTTGAGACGTAGTAGATTGTGCTGTGATTTTCTTGCCATCCTCATCAGTAGTCGTTTCAAGCAGAAGGAAAACCTTTGGTCAAATGATCTAATATTTGATTGACTATACCTGAACCTGATTCCTAGCAGAATAATGAAAACATACTATTGTTATCTAAAACATAGCATTGCTAACATAACCTTTCTGCTTTCATTTTTCAATGTTGGACCTATTTCACGTTCTTAGATGTTTGAGGATGAGCATGTGACACTATTTTTAGAGCTAAATCCTGCAGACAAGTCCAATAGGATAAACAATGCAACATGCCCATAACTATCACTTACAACAACTTCTGATGAGGTATGGAATAACTTGGTGAATAAATGCTGATGTATACATGAATGTTGATATAATAGCAATTAGTTAATGATGAACAAGTTGCTAACTACTTTGGGGTTACCTACAGCCCAACCTTCACACAGCCTTACGTATGTCTTCAATAGCATAAATGTCTTGGTTCTTGGTAGACTAACATGCCCAAATAAAGAAAACCATGATAACATATCTCTTCAGTATGGGTCATCTGGAAAAAAAATTCAAAAGTTTCCGATACCCTAATTCATACAAATGGAAGTCCCACAGACCATCTCCTCGCTCACAAACATTTTATTTCAAGTTTGGATCATAATGGCTGTGCATTTTAGATCTCATCTGTAACAGCTGCAGTAGCCTCCCACCTCCTCCAAATCAAATTTGATTTGAGATTTCTAAAGCGCACAATTGCCCTTGGGCTTCTTGGCACTAGCATAATGCAGTATCCAGCCTATTTCCAATGCCAGTGAGACAGTGAGAGCTATATGGAAAGTGAAAACAATCAGGTTTTTAACTGCTCATGAAAGCAAAGAAAGATGATCTGACTTTTGAGATGCGAGGGCAGTCTGCTCCAAAGATCACTAGTAGAATAAACAAAACTGCGACTGCCCCATGCCGCTTTCCTGATTCTGGTGATGATTACGGATCTTGAAGTTGCTGATCGTAGTGATTTTTTGGAAGGGTGGCACCTAAATTTACTTTTGATATTCTCTGGTCCAAATGCATACAATGCTTTGTGGGCCAGATATAAGGCATTGAAGGCAATCCTTTTCCTGACAGGGTGCCAGTGAAGCTCCGATAGTGCACCCGTTGCAGACTTAAACTTGGTGTTCTGCAATATCTGAAGCTTGTTTAATGATCTCTGTTTAATGCCCAAATAAAGAGCATTACAATAATCAAGCCTAGATATAACTAGGGGAGACGACCACTGATTTTTTGCAAATCGAGGGGTATAAAAGGTAACAACTTACATGTTATTATGAAAAAAACATGATGATGTCAATTTGTTTGTCTGATCCACAAATGACATCTCGACACCAAAAACGATTCCTATGTTTCTTACTTTAGAAACTGGCAGAGGAAGAGGGCTGAGAGACTGAGGCCACCATGATTGGTTCCAGATGGCAATATCTTTCACAAAATGAAGATCCTCTATTTGTTGACTCGATGATTCCTCGGGAGTGGATCGATGCCAAAAGGGGTCCACCTCTCGACAGCCCCAACCCTGAATGCTGTTAAAGCACAGGAGAGTGGGATGGTCAAGCGGGGGAAGGAAAGGATGGGGACAGCGGGGAGGGAGACCTGAAAAGGAAAAGACACTCAACACTTTAGCCACTGTAGATCACTGCTTGTTAAACTCAAAACCTGTGAGGAATTCGTACCTGTAAATAAACTAAGGGCAGTGTTCTCCAGGTGTAATCAGCCTGGAATCAACACAATCAATACACTGTTCTGTGCGCTACTTGAGGCTCTATTGGCAAAAGAAAGGCACCATGAAACACACCCTTTACACGCTGTTGCCCAATGAGTCAAACACACTCTTCACACATATAATCATACACACCATAATCTTTGTCGTACTTCACGTCACAGGGGAAGAGCAGGAGACCGCCTCTTAAACCCCCTGTTAATACATAAGGAATGGAGTCAAAATAAGTCTTTTCACTCCGGATTACACAAGAATTATCCAACAACCAGGTATGGTTTAATGTCGCTGTACGTGCCGTTGCACACCTAAACACCTAATAGCCCCCTGATAGTTCGAGCAAGCAAGGCGTTTTGCAGTTCGCATGGTCAAAGCTTCATTAAGTTAGTAAGCACTAAATGCGGGTTCTCCACCAATGGTGGAAAGGTCTATAACAACACGCAGGTATTCCGCTTTCAATATCAAGAGCGGAACCTGCTTCTAAGTTCTCTGGTGGTGCAAGTGCACCCTTACCCTACGCGGGATATAGCAGGAATCGTGGTCCAAGGCTGCTTCAGGACGGAATAACCAGCAGCGTTTGGAAGGCAGGGCGGCGTCTTATGCTGTCTTCCGTTTCCGATACGTTCCCACGTGATCGGAAAGGCTACCGGAAGTGCTGCAAGGTGTGCTGGGACTTATAGTTTGTTTGATGCCGTAGCACCCGTCCGCTTCCAGGTTTATTGTCGCCGAGGCACCGCTGTCCCGACTCCACCATCCGACCAGCGAACACCAGAGTACCTCCGCATTGACACCCTGAGGAGCGCCCCCACCATCTTGAGGTGATACCGCATCGATACGCGGCTCGTCTGACGCTCGAGGGGTGGGGAGGAGCGTAACAGCACATCCACCCTCCGGGGCCCTTTTCTGTGGACCGGGTTTACCCGGATTGGTTCTGTGGAAGAGAGACACAAGACGAGGGGCGTGCACGTTTGAAGCGGGTTCCCATGAATTTTCCTCAGGTCCGTAATTCTTCCAGGCCAGGAGGTACCATAAGGACTTCCGTTTCCATTTGGAATCAAGAATTTTCTTCACCTCATACTCTGGTTATCGTCAATCAAGATAGGAGATTGTGGTTTCCGGGCTGGCGTAGCAGAGGGTTTCAATAGTGAGACATGAAAGACCGGATGAACTCTCATATTGGAGGGCAAGGCGAGCTTAACGGCCACTGGATTGATTCTTTTCAGTATGCGGAACGGGCCTATGTACCTTGGATTAAAAATGCTTTATTTCCGAAATCTCCGATTTTTTGTAGATAGCCATACAAAGGGCCATGTGTAGGTAATTTCTATTTACCGATTCCTAAATACCGAATTTTACCGATTCGGTATTTAAGAATCGGTAAATAGAATGTAGGTAAAAAATCGGTAAATGTTACCGATTCAGTAATATTCGTTATAAGGCATACCTTCCCATTCATTCCTATGGGCCTGGAGGCCCATAGGAATGAATGGGAAGCCATTCACTATTACCGATTCGGTAAATACCGAATCGGTAATAGGGGGAGCATATTCAAGGGTGGCAGGGTGTCACATTGACACCCTGTTGCACCCCTGAATCGTGCATGTGTGCACATGTGGTGCACATACATGCCCTAAGGGCATGTATGTCTGCCACATGGCACTTTTAAAAAAGCACAAAATTGCTTTTGAAAAGGTATTCGGTATTTACCATCAACTTGTAGTTGGTGGTAAATAACGAATCCTTAGACCAAAAATGCACTCACTTGAGTGCTCCCTACATAGGATTTAAGGATTCGGTAATTTACCGATTCGGTATTTTACCGATTTCTTAAAATACTGATTCGGTAAATTACCGAATCCTTAAAACCTGCCTCCTACATTAGAAAGGGCTAAATACCGGTCGGTAACGGGAAAATTACCGATTTTCGGCCGTTACCGACCGGTATTTAGCTATCTACATATGGCCCAAAGTCACCTATCTTATATGCTGGGCCTGGTCGACGATGTTTGTCGGCCTGTTTCTTGTATCGCTCCTTGGTTTTCTGTAGATTCGTCCGGGCGGTTTTCAAGGTTCCTTGTATTAATGTAACACGTTCTTGTATGTCAGGAACCTTCTCTTTTTTTTTTTTTTATTTTTTTTTTTATTGAAACTGAAAGGTGTCATACAACATTCAAGTAAAATACAGAAAAAATATAAAGTTACGAAAACCAGAACATCTCAGAAACAATGAACCAAGATCCTTCTGAAATAACAGAAACAATTAAGAAAATAACCTTAATACAGAGAGAGTCAAAAAAAAATTCCCCAAATTTTTTCGAATTTTCTCCCCCCTCCAATCCTCGCCGCATAGTTGCGCTCACTGATCTTAACTCTTCGCATTTTACGTAGCCATTCGTAAAAAGATGGTATCTGGGTTGATCGCCAATTCTGAAGTAACAATGATCTGGCCACTACCATGCAAATGAATAGGAGTTTGGCAAGTGAGACAGAGAGATTAAGATTTTGATCAAAGCCATGAAGCATCAAACTAGAATTTATAGATATCTGGATATGAAAAATCGAAGATAAAAAAGCAAAAATATCTCCCCAGAACTCTTTGACCATGCAACATTCAGCTATGACATGTGTCCAGTTAGCAGGGGCGAAACTTTGACAACGAAAGCAGATCGGTATATAATTACTAAACATTTTGGCAATTACCGCCGGGGTGTAGTAGAGGAGCCATTTCCCAAAAAATATCATTCTGCGCCAATTGGCTCCCCGTAATGTGGAAAAATTATATTTATTAATAGTCCGCCACGTCGTGAAAGATAAAACCTGTTTTTCATGTTCCCACCATTTTTTAACTACTTTGGATCCTAAATCGTCTTGTTTAATCTGAGCAAGATGACGTTTCCACTCACCAGGTTTCCTTATTAAAGTACTATTGAAAAAAAGATCGTTGTTAAAAGGGGAAATCTGATAAAAGGAGGTGGGAGCAAATGGCTGCAAAAGTTTATAAATTATATTATAAGACCCGGCTAACAAAAAATTGCCAGAAAGTAGTAGGCGCATCTCGGACGGAGTTAACCACCTGGAATGATGTAAAAAATCGCCCACTTTGCTAAAGCCGGCCTTAGTCCAATAGCACATTAAATGCGAGCTTACCCCCTGCCCTCTTGAGGAGAGTAAATTAGTCAGCAAAGAGGAGGTATTAAAAAGAGAGAGAGAATATCTGCTAATCATGGCCGAACGCTTCATGAAAAACCAAGCTAATATTTTATACCGAACCAATTTTGGGGATTTAGGTATTTGAAGAGGGGAGGATATTTGACTCTCTGAAAAAATTAAATCGAAGAAAAAACTAATATAGTCATTTGGGTTCGGAGTAGGGACCTTGAAACGAGTTAAATACTGAGCAAAATAGGCGAAATAATAATCTCTAATGTTTGGAAGTGCTAGACCACCATTATCTAAACCGTCATAAAGAGTAGTCATCGCAATCCGGGGCTTTTTATGTGCCCAGAGAAAACTTGAAAATAAGGATTCTATTTTCGAGAAAAAAGACCCGGGGAGAAAACACGGAATTGTTGAAAACAAGAAATTAAATAATGGTAAAATAGACATTTTAATCAGGGCGACTCTACCCAGTAATGATAAAGGTAATTTATTCCAGCGGGTTAGCATCAAGCGAACCCTTTGAAGAAGGGGAACAAAGTTCAAACCGAAAAGATCAGTAACTGAAAAGGAAAAAAACACCCCAGATATCTTTTAGGTTTATTATTTATACAGCCACGTAAATCGGGATATAATTCTGGAATATGATTGCCACAAATCAAAATTTCAGTCTTTTTTTTATTGATCCGGTAGCCCCCAAAAGACTCAAATTGCTCAAAAATCTGAAATGCCTGAGCTTGAGACTGCAGATCGGAATTAATAAGTAACATGATATCGTCCGCATAAAGTTTTATCTTAGACATAGATGGAATTGGGGGTAAAATCTCTGCAGACTTTCGAATAACTATTGCGAGAGGTTCGATAAAAAAAGCAAAAAGAATCGGTGATAAAGGACACCCCTGACGGGTTCCACGATTAACTGAAACAGATCCAACCGAGTGTGAATTAATGATAATATTAGCACTAGCACCCGAATAAAGATTACGAATGAAGTTAATAACGTTACATGGGATATGAAAGTGCTGCAAAATAATAAAAAGTGTCTCCCAAACCACCAAATCAAAAGCTTTTTCTGCATCAAATAACAAAATAAGTGCAGGGATCCTCCGTGTCTCCAAGTAATCCAAAGCTTCTGCCAGATAATGAGTATTAGTCATGAGCTGTCTACCGGTAATAAAACCGTTTTGGTCTTTATGAATCAGATCAGAAGAAATTCGGTTAAATCGAATAGCCAGTAATTTAGTGACGATCTTGTAATCCGAATTTAAAAGAGTAATGGGACGGTATGAGTTAGGATCGGTAGCATCTTTCCCCTTCTTCAAAAAACTGACCACAGTGCCCTCGCGGAAAGAGTCAGGAATTGAGGCTCCAGACAACATGGAGTTAAGCAAAAGTAGAAACAAATTAGAGAAAGAGGAAAAAAAAACCTTGAAAAACTCTGCGGGTAGTCCATCCGGACCCGCGGCTTTCCCTGATGGAAGATCTTTTACCACCGCCTCTATCTCTTCCAGAGAAAATTCATCTGCCATAGTTAATTCATCGGAATGGGAAAGAGAAGGGATCTCAGCCTGCCGTAGAAAGGAGTTTAATTTAGACTGATTGATTTTAAGCTGATGAGAATATATATTTTGATAATGACGATGCATTATCGCACCTATTTTATCTGGATCGATTGTAGATTGATGCGAAACCGGGCATTTTAGCTCCCGAATTAAATTAGATGCTGCTTGTTCCTTGGCCTGCCAGGCCAAGAATCTCCCAGTAAAATTACTTTCTTCATATATTTTTTGATATTGAGAACGAAAAAAAACCTCGCCCTGCTCATATAAAAAAGTGGTGTATTTTTGTTTAGCTTCATTTAATTGTTCTTTAACCGATCGTGAGGGATTTTGTTGCCTTAGAACGCTAAGTGTATGTATACGGGATTCCAGTAGTTTGATTTGAGCCCTGGATACAATTGAAATGGCCGCATCTTTCCCTATGATGATTCCGCGAATAAAGGCCTTTAGGGCGTCCCAGATAATACTTATGGGGGCGGTGCCCATATTAAGAGTTATAAAGTCTTTAATCTTATTTTTTAATTCAGAGACCCATTTATCGTCATTAAGATGAGCTCTATTGAGAACCCATCTTTTGGGGGATCTTCTAATATCCCCAAAAGTGAACTCCCTAATAAGCAAAGCATGGTCTGAGAATACGTTGAACAGCGTATTGCAAAAGCCGAGCTTAAGATTACGTGAAGCTATGAAAAAGTCGATACGGGATGAGGATTTGAATCTACCCGACCAGCAGGTATAATCTCTTTTAGAGGGATTATCAGCCCGCCAATGATCAGAAAGATCGAATAATTTGATATAATGTGAAATGGTTTGAAAGACTTTCGGTTTAAGTTGTTTGGATGATTGAGATGATGTATCCAAATGCGGGTCCATTAACACATTAAAATCCCCACCAATCACAATATCACCTGAGACCATCAAAAGAGATTGGAACAAGTCTTCATACAAACTGGCATCGTCTATTAGAGGTCCATAGCAACATACAAAGATAAAAGGTCTCTGCCTGGTTTTAACTCTGCATGAGACCCAGCACCAACGTCCTGAGCCTTCCTGTTGTGATTGAATGATATCAGCACATAAGTTCTTATTCAAAAATATTGCCACCCCTCGCTGAGATACATCGCATGATGCGAAACACCGAAACGAAGCCCAGGATTTGAGCATTGAAAACCCATCGAGCTTGGAAGAGGGAATATGGAGTCGGCGCGATGGAGATCCACGCCTCCACGCGCACCTGAGGATTCCCTGCTCCTGGCTCCTCCCTTTCTCCTTGAGGCAGTGCAGGTTTCGGCGGCGGTTGATGGCGGGAAGCGGCTGGCGTTTGGTGTTGGAGATACGAAGCCGGGGAGCAGTATACCGCTATTAGCTTGACGGAAAGCTAGTTTTCATCATTTTGTTCCGGGCGTTTTGGCATGAAGGCGGAAAGCAGTTCGGCGCGTTCAACTTGAGAGGTGCTGCTTCTCATACATTGCTGTACCTCGGGCGTTTTCAGCATTTCAGCGTTTTCAGCATTATTTCAGCCCAGTGCCTGTGTCTCGTATTGCTGCTTATGCCTGAGGGTCTGTGGATGCGGCAGTCGCGGTGAGAGTAAGCTGAGCTGCAAGTAGCAGGGGCGCACCGGAAAAAACATTAAAAATTCTTCTTTCAGCTTTCTCTTTTCAGTATTCGCTCATCGTAACAATACTTGGTGACAAGGATCAAGGCCTCTGTCTGTTTTACCACACGCTGAATGCTGGACGCTCAGAGACTTTTAGGATGGGGAAGTTATTGAATACACGCAAGGCGAAGGCTTCACGTATCCAGGCTAAAGAGGCGCGGAACGCCGCCAAATTATTAAATAAGGGGGGCCTCGGTGATGGCAAGGCAAAGGAGAAAAGTGATAGTGCGGGAAGTTCGGAAGAGCTCGAGGAATCTATCTGTGAGACTCCATCTCCAGTCTTGAAAGCCTCTCACTGCACAGAAATCGCAGGTTCCTCGCACATCAAGGATGGGTTATCTACGCAGGCAAGCCCAGTGGAGGGGCTTAAAGGTACTAAATCATTTCCTCTCTTTGAAAAGAAAAATGTCGCACCCGCCCAAGTTTCTCCTGCTCTTTCTCCTTCAATTATTCACCCTCCTAATTCTTTGCCTAAATCTAACATAGGGGCACCCCCTACACCATCTATGCCCTTTACGCCTTCGTCTAGAGATAACCCCTTAGTACATTCCCTAACAACTACGGCGGATGCATTGACTTTGGGAGGGATGGATACAGGGACACTATCTATTGACAAGTCTTTAATTCCCCCCGCTAAATTTGTCTCTAATGTCTCTAATGTGGACCACTTCAGCCCTTTGCTTGATTTAGATACTGAGACCGTTGGGGAGATTAAGATGTCAGTCAAGGATATGTTAAATTTAATCCTCGACGAGGTTAGAGAGCTGAAGAGGTTTCAGAAATCCGAGCTTGCTTTAATCCATCAACGTCTGGACAAAATGGAGGATCTCTTTTCCACATTCCCTGCTCGATTGCAAGAAGCTGAAACCCGCATCTCTAATTTGGAGGATCAAATGATTAAGGTTAAAGAGGATGCAAATCAGCTCTCCCTCACTTCACGTGCACTTGAATCTAAACTGGACGATTTAGAGAACTATAATCGTTGATCTAACCTACGCATAGTGGGGGTTCCGGAGGGTCTTGAAGGGTCCAGCACGCTGCTGTGGGTCACCTCTTTTTTAAAATCTAAAGTGATCCCTAATCATGAGGGCGACCTGACTATCACGCGAGCACATCGCGTTCCCGCTCAACCTTTCCCAAATTCTTCTCTTCCTCGAACAATTCTATTGAATTTCTCTGACACACGGATTAAGGAGACTATTCTCTCAACGGCAATTCAGAAAAGACAATTTTTTGTCAATGAAACTGTGAAATGTCGCAGGTTCGTCTGATGCTCGAGGGGTGGGGAGGAGCGTAACACTATTATTTTGGAACAGAGAGGAAACATATGGCCCCAAGAACCTACAGTTGAACATTCTGAAAGAGTTCCCCAATGACATAGTTAACAAAAAGGAATTTGCACTACACCTTTGAAGATCTTGCTAAACTCTTCAATAAACTTACTTTGGACTTTACAAACACTCCAGCCCGTCCCAAAAGGAAAGTGTTAAATCCTAAAAAATCATCACCGTGATACAACCAAAAAGTTAACACTGACAAACTCACAATCGCCTCACGAAAAAAATGGAGACACATATCTCCCTCCCATTTCCACAGCCATACAATTCTCACTATAAATACTAAAGCCGAATACCTTAAAAATAAAATAAATTCAGGCCTCAAACACCATCAAACATGGTCAATACCAATAACCCACACTCATTTCACCAATCTGTCCTTCTCCCAACTTTGCAATTACAAGTAGAAGCCCTATAGGCTTCCCTCACCTCCAGCCTCAGGAGTGCACTCCATTATCTTTCAGCTGCCTGGCTCCTCCTCACCTCAAACTTGGTGTGTATCCCTGGTAGCTCCAATAATGTCATTGATGATATCCTATATGCCTTGTCATTTGAGGAGTCAGTAGAGATGTCATGTGTTAGGCCATGAGCCGTGCATGGTGGATATGCGAGCTACAGTTTGCCTAGCATACTGTAACTGGCGAATTGCAGGGATATTTGTATTTTGCTTTTGTACCATAAGGGTTTTGTGTCTTTTTCACTGAATTTCTGAGTTTAAAAAAAATGTATGTTAATCTCTTATTAGCAAAGGTAATCAATAATCTCAATTAAGAAAGTGAGTTTTTTTTAGGCTTTTTTCACAATGCACTGCATTTAAGCACTCATTTACTCTGATGTGCAAATTCTTCAGTTGTGCACAGTGGGTTTGGGAATAGAACTTGTGCTACCAGGTCCTCTGCCAGCCCGCACAGCATTGGGTCTCATGCACAGGACCTTTAGCTGGCCTCAGTCGGCTCTGGGTTTTGGCATCAACTGCTGTTCCACCAAGCCCACTGCATAAGGGCTTCTGCTGTGGGCAACGAGCTCTCCCCCACACCATTGTGCTCAGTGCTTACTGCCTTCTGTCCCGCTCAGTATGGTTTGGGCTCAGAGTGTAGCCTGGGGCCAGGACCAAAGTCATTAGCTAATAGATAGGAAGGTACCGCCTATATTATTTTAGTTCCTGGGGCAGGTGGAAACAACATGAGAGAAAAACCTTTAAACCGACCTAAATTATTTATACAGCTGGCCAGTAAGGCTCAAACATCAAACATATCCCCAAAATATTTTCTGGACTGGAATGGATTCATAAAACTGTATTTATTATTTATACAAATATTTTTACTTTTGTCAAAAATTCATTGCTATAAATTGACACTGAACATAGAAAAACATAAACCATACATAACAATCCAGTAATGTCAATACTTCAGTACATTTTATGAGCCTAGCTTCATAGATGGCTTAATACCTCAGTTAGCCTAAGATGACTAAATGAAACAGAAAGTGCAATATCATAAAAAACACATAGGCAATACAGATGCAGAAAAAGCAAATACAGAGATAAAGATAACCCCACATTCATCCATCAAACCTGCCATCCTACCTATCAACTAGCTCATCCGTACTATCATACATACAACACTAACCCCACACTCATTCATCAGACCTGCAATCATACCTATCAACACTAAAAGATAATGACAAAACAATTCAAAACAATAATGGGGTCCAATGAATCAGAAACGAGACACTGATGGTATAACTAGCTGGGGGTTCTTAGTTGATGGAGCGATTTGTCTGGTTAATTCCGATAACGAACGAGACTCATCCATGCTAACTAGTTACGTGACCCCAGTGTGTCTCGTTTCTGATTCATTGGATCCCATATATGTTTTGAATTGTTTTGTCATTATCTTTTAGTGTTGATAGGTATGATTGCAGGTCTGATGGATGAGTGTGGGGTTATCTTTATCTCTGTATTTGCTTTTTCTGTATTTGTATTGCCTATATGTTTTTTATGATATTGCACTGTCTGTTTCATTTAGTCATCTTAGGCTAACTGAGGTATTAAGCCATCTATGAAGCTAGGCTTATAAAATGTACTGAAGTATTGACTTTACTGGATTTTTATGTATGGTGTATGTTTTTCTATGTTCTGTGTCAATTTATAGCAATGAATTTTTGAAAAAAGAAAAAAAGTAAAAATATTTGTATTAATAATAAATACAGTTTTATGAATCCATTCCGGTCCAGAAAATATTTTGGGGATATGTTTGATGTATGAGCCTTACTGGCCAGCTGTATAAATGATTTAGGTCGGTTTAGAGTTTTTTCTCAGTTTCTCAGGTCCTAAGTCATTCCTGTGCCTCAATCCCAATGTGCACAGCGTTTTACCAGCATCAGCCTCCGATCCACGGTGGCCACTGAGCTCAGCCTTCAATCTTGCCTACGGAGCTTTGGACCAAGGACCTGATAACCTCTGGTTGCACAGTGCCATTTGTAAATCAAAATGTAAATTGGCACAAGTGTTAGCATGTTAATTCCAGGTATTTAAAATCTACTTTGAGCTAATTCGAACAAAAAGTGCCAAAGTTACTATCAAATCACCAACTTTTTACCCCTTACTAACTTTTCCCTCCCCACAACTGCTAAGTGGTGGCTGAGGACATGCATAAGTGGTGGGGCAAACATTAAATCATTTTGACCCACTGTCAGGCACTGTGAGAATGCCTATAAGGTCAACGCCAAAGCTCTCAATCATAGCTTGTCATAAACACTGCTTATAACGGACCACGACTGAGAGCTCTGGGGTTGAGGCTGAAGGCAGTTAGGGATTCTCACAGTGCCTATCAGTGGGCCATAAAACAAAAAATAAAATATGTACTTACCCACTGACTCGCCTCCTCTGGTCCTCGTTGGTGTTCTTCGCTCTGGGAGCACGCGGTTTCAGAGCCAACACCCTTAACCAATCTAGACGCTTCTCTCATGCTCCTGATAATGATAAGCAACTTGAGAGAAGTGCCAGGATTGGTTGAAGCAGACTGGCTTGATTCTCCCTCAGGCACTGGGGGCCTCTGCCTGCTCTCCACCCAGTTGTCTAAGACAACTTGGGTTGGAGAGGTTTAAAGTGCACATGTCAGTCTGGCCACCGGAAAACAGCCGGCCAAAGTGACATGCGCACTTTTAACAGGAGTGTATATCACTCCTCCCCTGCTGCAAATCAGCAGCAGTGGTGGCCCTGCCCCGCGCTGACGCTCGGCTCAGGAGCAGTGCCATTTTTTTATTATAAAGTAATTTTGTTGTAATTTTGTTTTTCAACTTTGCAACTTTTTTTAGCAGTGGGGCAACGGTTGTCCTCCCTAATAGAGGAGCAATTGCTACAACTGCTTGATGGTTCTGCAAAGATCTTGACAACCCAGAACTAGGTTTAACTTTCTAACAGGAAGCCACATTTAATTCATATTTGTCAAACAGCTCCAAAATTATTTGCACAACAAAGCTTTTTTATACCGTTTTAACCAGTGGCGGACGCCATTAACAAAGGATGGGGGAGGGGTTGTGCGGGGGGTAGTAATAATATATTGAAAAAAAAAGAACTTACCTGAAGCCTCCAGCCATGTCCCGCATCGCGTCGCGCCTCCTCTCCTCTTCCTGGTCCCAGCAGCCACTGGGACAGACTCCCATCCAATCCCTGTGCTGCAGAGCAGCACGGGGATTGGCCTCAGCGGGCTGGAAAGACGCTCCACTCAGACCAAGGAGTCTGTGGGTTTTCTCCAGTCCAGCTGTTCAATGCAACTGGGCTGGAGTAACCTAAGTGCGCATGTGTGTTTTGGCCGGCCTGAGACGACCGGCCAAACACATATGCGCACTTAGGGAGTGCATATAGCACTTCCCCCTCCCATGCCTCTGTCCCGCCCCTCCCTATAGCCCTGAAAAATAAGAGAATGCTAGAAAATTGTTTTATTTTTCATTTGCCGCCTCTGAGCCAGGCAGTGGGGCGACTCTCCTCCACCATTGTGGAGGAGCCGCCGCTGCCTTTAACTTGGCTCCAAATTTGCTCTGATTTTGCTGGATCTGGTCAAAACCTAACCTATTAGGAGTAAGCTAAACACATTTAATGCAGAGCTATCGGGAAATCAAAAAATGCTTTTTAAATGGAAAACACAGCTCCATTCATTTTCATATTCAGACATGCAGCTGAATTTGCATGTTCTGGGTATCAACAAGCATTATTTTTCTCAAAACAAAAGGCATTTTCCATGCCTCTGGCGATTTCCCTCCTTCCTTTTGTATTTCAAGAATTCTAAAATGGCTCCCCATTCTCTCCAAATTGTTTAATTAGCACGCTGAACCCAAGATGGCAGAAAAATAGAAATATAAACTCCTAATCAACCAATCTTACCCCTCTAAAAACGTAAACTTGCTTGACAAGACTCCCGAGTTTCATGCTCACAAAGTCAAGCAATAACACACGCAAAAGAATTAACCTTTTGAACCCAGGTATATGCTTTTTTTGTAATGTTATTTCTCAAAAGCTACTAAATTTATTTCGGCAAACCACAAAAATCATGTTTTCTGATTAAATTTCTATTTTTATGCCAAGTTTGGTATAATTCCAGTCAATGGTTTTTGGCTGTAGCTGACAGCAACGATTTGATTGTATTGTACCTAAAATGGAAAACACTTATGTTTTTTTACATCTTTCAACCCCCTACTTCCCCAATAACTCTTTACTTCCCGGATGAATCTGCATTAAACATGAAATGCTGAAATTGAGCATGGATGAGCCAAGCTATCCCAGATTTTATGCAAATTTATCAAATAGAACCAGTTATTTGCGAGCCAAAAAATGCCTTTTCAATGGAAAGTGCAGCTGAACCATAAATACAGTCGCTATCACTAATTGTGTTATCTGTGAGGATTCAATACATGCTAAATATTCAGTCTAAAGTGCGCAGTGGTGCTTCTTCATGATTAGTGCTGTTCTCAGGCATGCATTTCCACATTTTGTAAAGCGCGACCAATCACCCGTAAGGGTCTCTAGGCGCTGGGGGCCGTCGGGAAGATTAAGCAAGCTATTGCCCAGAGTCACATGGTGCTGGGCTAATCTGCCGCCAGCGCTGGGGATCGAACCGTGATCCCCAGATTCCAGAGTCAGTCGCCCTGGCCGCGGCACCACACCTTTTCCCTAGAGTTCCAACTAGACTACATAGCACACTCTGTGTGTGTATGAAGGGAGTTTTGTTACTGCTGGCAATTTGTGTGTGTTGCTTCTATAGAGATAGTACTGCTGTTAACCATTTGATAGCCTCTTGTATGACATAACTGGTCTGTTTTAGGTGTTGGCCATATATTGTGTCTTGTGTGCTGTACTGCAGTACACTCCTTGATGCAAAAGAACATAGAAAATGTTATACTATGTAATTGAGATGAGGTGCTTGTGCTATACTTGTGCTATTGACAACCTCATGTCCTTCATTCAAAAACTTTATTCGATCATTGCTTAATAATCATAAAAGTACATACATACATAAACATTAAAACATGAGGATATAGCCGGTTTTAAGTTAATCACATATCGGAAAAAAAAGTGCTTTTCCTCAGACGTATCGATTTTAAAATATATACAGCAATAAAAAAACAGATGTCCTGTGAATTAAGTCCAAATAAAAGCCCCATGGCCGAAACAATATTGAATACATTGTATTTTTTAAAAAGCGGTTTCAGATATACTTTTCGAAGGTGGAGATAAAGAGGGCATAACAATAAAAAATGCTCCGTACTTTGCTTTGTGGTCCCATCACACGGACAGGGGGCAGTAGTATAAATCTTCATTACAGGGTACGCAACAAGCAAATGAACAATCCCCATCCGTAGTCTTGTCAATACATATTGGTGGGATCGAATAGTAACCATTTTAAGGTATCCTGAAAGCCCCATTTCTTCCTTAGTGTGTCTGTCGTAAAAAACATGTGATGAGAACAGAGCAGAAGCTGCGTTACGCTTCACCATGCTATCCCTCAGAAATTCATATTTAATCTCACTCTTCGGGATATCTAAAACACAAAAAGGGTTATCACGCACCGTGAGATTAAAAACATCATTAAAAGTTTGGGTAATATAGTTAAGCCAGGGGATGCGGGAACATTTGTCCATGTAAAGACAGTCTAAAATAATCTTTCTTGTAAAACCAGTCTGTTCCTTGGCCCATATAGATCTCCATACTAACAGGGGTCTTAATCTGATCAAGTCAGATAGAAATTCTAGACCAACCTCCTGATGGATCAGCTTTGTTGAGGCAGAAGATGGTAAACACAGGAGTTTTTTGACAAATTTGTTTTCCTCAACCTGGAGCATGTTGTTATTACAATGGCCCCACACTCCTGAACCATATAGGGCCAGAGCAACACATTTATGGCGATATAGGTACAACATGTCTGGTATCCGTCTTGAGCCTAACTTGGATGCAAACCTGAATATGCCAAAAGAACACTTGGCCATTTTGGCTCTTACATTAATCATTTCAGGTGTCCACATCCCCCTACTATTAAAAGTGATACCCAGATAGCAGAATTTGTCCACCACTTTTATAGTTTGGTCCATAACTGTGAAGGACCTTAGGTTTTTAATTTTCTTCCCACAGGGCATTATAAAAGTTTTTGAATTATTAATTTTTAATTTTCTCCCATTAATAAAATCTGCAAATTTATTCATAAGTTTTTGCAACCCTAGAGGGGTTTGTGAGAGCAGAACCGCGTCATCCGCATAAAGCAGTATTGGGATGGACAGGCCGCCAGCAGTCGGTGCGTCTGCACTGGTGGACCGTAGTTCCGACTCAATTGCATTAATAAAAAGGGAGAAAAGTAGAGGTGCAAGGACGCATCCCTGCCTAATTCCGGAACCTATTTTAACACTGGGTGTACACTCCCCTGATTGCCCGTATCGTATCTTAGCTGTCAAATTCCTATAAAGTTGGGCCAAGAAATAAATGATATCCTGTGGAGCTCCCATGTCCAACAAAGTTGGCCACAGAAGACCATGGTCAACCAAGTCAAAGGCACTGGACAGGTCGGCAAAGCAAAGAAACAACGAGCCTTGTTTAGCCCGTGTATATTTGCATATAATAAGGTCTAAATTAATGCACTGTTCTATAGTGCCTAACCCCTTGCGGAATCCGTACTGGGAATCCGCAAGGATCCCTTTATCTTCTACCCATTCCTCTAGGCGACTCAGTAATACCCTGCTCATAATTTTTAGAGAAGCAGTGAGGAGAGAAATCGGGCGGTAGTTTTTTGCCTCACCCCTCTCCCCTTTTTTATACACCGGAATAATAATTGATTCCCCCCAAGTCTGTGGGGCCGCAATCATTGCAGCGGCATTAAAAACCTTTGTTAACAATGGGCTCCATATGGAAATCTCGGCTTTATAAAGGTCAACGGGTACCCCATCAGGTCCCGGCGCCTTACCCCCCTTACTGACCCGGATGGCAGCATCAACCTCAGAGACTGTGATATTAAGAGGTATGGGGATAAAAGCCAGGGTTTCATTTCCCCCCCCCTACAGCTAGTCCTTCAGGGTTAAAAATACTAGTAAAATGAGTCACCCATTGTTCCTCAGATACCTGGGCAGACATTACCGGGACTTCTTCATTTTGGAGGAAGGGACTATTGACAGTGGACCAGAACAACTTGGTATCCTTAAGATCCACTGCCTTAGTCAGGTTGTTCCAGGTCTCTTCCCTTAGTTCCTGTTTCCTATCCCTCACATGAATTGAATATTCCCTTCTGAGGGTTTTAACTGCTTCCTTATCTCTGGGTTTACCCTTAAGAGCCACTTTAAGTCTTTGTAGGGATTTAGTACATTCCCTGTTGAACCATCCCCCGTTAATCCTAGGGCCCTTTGATTTTCTTCCAGTTAAGATTTCTGCTATGTTTTTATTAATGATATCGAAACTAGCTAGAATATCAGCATTATCCTTTTCAGGTTCGAGACAGCATTCCACCTCATCTATACAGGCAGACACAATGGTACATAGTAAATGTTCCTCATTTTGCCTACCCCATTTAATTCTAGGGCCATTGGGTCTATGTGGAACTATGTCTGTCACTGTACCATGTACCGCGTTTACTTTATCCCCCACAAGGAGAGATACATTGTTAGACAGTTATGATCACTTAGGGCAGGGTCAACTATTACGGGTAAAGAACACAAAGCTGTAATACTGGAAGAGACAATGAGGTAGTCGATAACCGTGGCACAATTCCTACCAATAAAGGTTGGCACCGAATTACCCTCACTGTCCATGCCAGGTAACATAATGCATAAATCCATTTTAAGCATAAAAGTGTTTAGGGATTCCCCATAAACCGAATGTATAAAGTGGATCTGATCTTCCCCCACCTGATCCCCATACCCACACACCCTTTTGCCAACAAATGGGCACATGTGAATGTTAAAATCACCGCCCCACAGAATATCAAAAGACACATCACTGCGCCCATATAACCTTTCCACCTCCACTTCAAGTTCATCAACCATATCTGTTTTGGAGTGGTTAAAGGTATTGTTGTAGTGATTAATAACTAAAACATTTCGCCCATTCATGTTTTGTAGCCACAGCAACTGAGAGTGCAGACCGACGGTCCGGTGGATTTTTACTCGAACCGGTAGCCTCACGGAAAGCAATATCACCATTCCACCACTGGCTCTCCCCATGTTGGATGGCTGAGCATGGCAATTATAGGCAACATACCCATCAAGATAGACATCTTCGGCCGCCCAAGTCTCCTGGAGACACAAGATATCAAATTGGGTTATAAATTCTAACCATCCTAGACAATCTATCTTGTTATTCCATCCAGCAATATTCCAACTCGCCATCTTATATCCCCGTTCTGTTAGACTAACAGCCTCAATAGATGGTGGGTATAGGGTGTGGACATGGGTTGCCTCCCCTGGCATGAGGTCTTCAGATAGTAGGGTCGGACCTGTACTTCCATTGGCCGGGGTAGGAATATCTGAGTTACAGTAAAGCTGCCCCGAATTGCGTGTATTACCCCCAGAGCTACAAGTAGCATTGAATCCATTGGGTGGATTAATATCAGTTGAGCCTTTTTCCCCCGTACCTACACCCATATCTCCCCCTGTGTCTCCACAGAATACCTTCACCCTCTCCCCTGTGGCTCGATGGCGTCAGTCACAGTCTTCCAGGCCACTAAGGACGTCAAACCTATTGGTGGTATCTAGGGGTGTAAAAGGTATGAGATGATCCATTCTCCTGTGTGTTAGGGAGTTATACCTTGGGCCTATAGTATTCCACCCATACAGATCTACAGCTATAGGTGGTTGCTTATCGTTAAATATAGGGCCGTTATTGTAGACAGGTGGACGATATGGGTTTGAGAGCATTTGCCTCAATAACGGGGGTGGGGGGGCTCGCTGTGATTGATGATTAGGTGGGAACACCACTGAGCGAGGATAAAAATATGTTAGGGGACGGGGGGTAATAGATTTACTACTGTGGTCGGACGGCCAGTTAAGTATAAAATGGACGGCATTCGGATCTCTAAAATTAATGACCACTATGTCTCCCTCAATGTCTTTAGATCTTCCTCCCAGCCAAGGAAGGCGGCGGACATAGATAATTTCTCCATTGATATTATTTGCAATAGGTCTGTGTAGACTTAACCAATGCGATATTTTATTTTTCAACTGGGCATAGCCCTCCCGTTTGTTCTTCTCCAGCTCTGGTACCCCAGTGAGGACTACTACAAAGGGCACAGCTTCTGGGGGAAGTTCTGGAAGGGGGCCCTTGTTATAATTACCTCGAGCCGGCCGCTCGATTCCTCCCTCTCTATTTATATTCCCTGGGACTTGACCAAGATTCTTCCGCTGTCCATTAGTCGTTACAGCCAGGGATAATGTGGGTTTACTGTTAGGTCCAACAGGCTTACTCCCTGATATACTTCCACTCATATTATTTGATAATTGACGCTGAATGGTAGTCTGATCAGCAGTGGGAATAGTAGTTATAGTAGAAATACCTGATAAAGAGGGTACAATTGGGGCTTGTATAGGGAGGTTAGGCAACACTTTGTTAGTCACTATCTTAGTTCCCAGTTCAAGTTCAATCTTCCCAAGTCTGTCTTCTAATTTACTAAGTCTATCTACGATAGCCAGGGAATAGATCCTCATTATAGACTCTATGCTATCGATCAAGGCCCTGTTTGCAGGTTCCTGTAGCGTCACCACCGTGGGGGGGCTGTCGGTGGTGGAGATGACAGGATCATTAAGGGGAGTTACACATGGATGCGTAGGTGATATTACTATCCTTCCTTTATCTGTTAATTTAACCTGTCCACCCCTAGTACTGTCGTCCTTTTTAATGCCAAAGTCTGCATGATTAATTTTCCTCTTTGGAAGGTCAGATTTATTTTTGCGCCTTTTTGTCGGAGGAGGGCCATAGGTTTTAACTGGCGTCACTTTTTTTACCCTACTATTAACTACTTTTGTTTGTTTAGGGATAGGGGTAATTTGTGCTTTGGTTATAACAATAGATTTAGTTGTACTAGGAGTGGTAACAATGGTTGACAAATTACTAGTAGTGCCTAAGGGTTCTAATTCACTCATAGGTGTTCCCTCTCTAAATATTAGAGGGATGCTATCCTGCGAGGGGATGCAGAGTCTTTCAGTAAGAGTTCCATCCCCCGTAGAGCTAATTAATACTGGTGACACCGGGAATGATCTATTCTTTAGGCTTTCAATCGACCGCCGTCGTTCTGCCCGAAGTTCCTCAAGGGTGGGGGGGATTGGAGAATCCAAGAGGGTTTTCTTAAAGTACTTATCTAATTTCCCATTTACCAAACTCACCGGCTTCTCAGGGCCAGGTAACTCCGGGGTTAGTATTTCAATAGACATTATGGTTGATAATATAATGTACCCCCAAACACTTACACAAATAGTCCTAGGCTGGTCAGTGCTCGGGCAGGGATTCTGGCCCAGTCCAGTCTCTGTGGGTCTATGAGGGTCTTAGAGGGTCCGCCCTTAGTCCGGGCTTTGTCCCGGGTGATGTCCCGCACACGCGTCCCGCTGTCGCGTGATATCTTCTGGTCTTATGCTGTCCGTGGATAGAGGGGGCGGAGACACGGGAAGAGGCGGCAGGTGTGCTGGATGGAACACGCACAGCCTGCTGGGCCTCGCAGTCCCGTCCTCCTGCACAGCAGCTCTCCACACAATTAGCAATGCCCAACGGGGCTCCCAGCATACAGGATCAGAGAAAGCAATGCCCAGCGAGGCTCCCAAAGGCAGGTAGCGAAACGGGTCAAGGACTCCTATGCGAGCGGCTCCCGCGAAGCGGGGGCCGCGAGGTGTTTTCAGCGGTCAGCAGGGGGCGGAGACACGGGAAGAGGCGGCAGGTGTGCTGGATGGAACACGCACAGCCTGCTGGGCCTCGCAGTCCCGTCCTCCTGCACAGCAGCTCTCCACACAATTAGCAATGCCCAACGGGGCTCCCAGCATACAGGATCAGAGAAAGCAATGCCCAGCGAGGCTCCCAAAGGCAGGTAGCGAAACGGGTCAAGGACTCCTATGCGAGCGGCACCCTACGACCAACGAGACCGCTGCGCACAAAATGTGAAGTAAACGACGCACGCAGTCAGGGAACTGGCGCCGATTCAGTATGAGTTGGCGATCTAGAGCCATCTGATAGGTGTACAGGTATTGGGATCAGCGGCTCTGGTCATCTGGAGCTGCAGAATTCTACCACATCTCTTCTACCTGTCTCATTACTCTGTTGTTGTCATGCAGCCTGACATCTACTCCATTCCATAACCACTACTCTCTTCTAGACAGCTCTTATTCCTTCTAGCTCTTGCCTACATGACCCCTCTCGACTGTGTACAATAATGACTGCACAATTTACATCTACACAGGGCTCTTGTTAGCTTTCAGTCAAATCTACTTCTTTCCAGAAGTGAGAGAGAAACCAGATACGTTTCTTCATGTTTCTTCTTCCATGTGGGGTCAACTCCAAACCCTTTAAATGATGCTTTATGTGACATGCTGTACTACCATATGGTAGGATCAGCTGCTGCTTCTCTCTTCAGACTTGCACCATCATGCATTGTCCAGAGCCCTTGTTCAGTAACGCATTAGCTTCACTTCGAGCCTTTACCCCATCCCTTTCCAAACTATCAATTCCCTGTTTAGTCCTTTCTATAGAGGAGGGTCGACTCCTCACTCATTTTTAGGACTGGCTTGACAGCACAGCTGGTGACATACCTTATGTGAACAACAGAAAAGAGCTTCAGGAAGCACTAATAAGAGAGGGCCTTAGGTTCAATCCACATGTTGGTTATCTTGAATACAACATTAGATTGGGGAGATAGTGTACACTTCTTCAAAAGAGTGTGAGTATATTGTACTCCTATTGACTAGTGGAGAGTATCCCCTCACTGAACATGGCTGTCGCATAAAAATTTGATGATGCGCCAGTATGTGAGGGGAACCCTCTATCAATCTACACGAGTAACAATGTATTACTGTTGTTTTACTCCTCAACTAAATGCTAAGACTATAGTCAGTCCATCTCTGCGAGCAGGTTACGGTAGCCATCTGTCCGGTACTTACATTGACCATCCATAAATTCAGCCTGTGTCCCATTTCTCTTTAAACAGATGTTTATCAGGAATTTCAGCATTTCAGGATTGCTTATGAGCGAGTCCTTTGGCTGGACATATTCCGGTAGTTGGAGTGAGTCATAATGTGTAAAGTGATCTAGGATTGGTTCAATAATAGCCCCACAACCAATCCTAGTGTTCTACACAGAATTCAGAAGTGCACATTGGCTGTGGAGCCTGCACATGACTGTGTGGTGTGAAAATACCAACTGAGCCAGGCTCTGAATGGACTAGGGTGGCAGATGACCCAAGGTGAGTCAGTCACGACATCGGCAGTAAACAGCCAACGTTTATACATACAGCCTATGTTGCTGCTCCCGCCTACATTCTGGATGAGAATAGGGAGGGCTGAATCGTAGCTGTATAGTGCAGTCGCAGCTTTGAGCTGGGATTCCTTGGGTGGTGAGAGTGAGTGATGGTCAGATCCCACTTGCGGTGTCTCCATGGAGACTATTGGAAAGATGAATGGATCTGGGTTGGCAGTGAAGGCCTTTCCAGCTGCTGAGGTTTCTGAGGTGTGGGACAGCTTGTAGAGTGAGATAGTAGCTGAAAACAGTCAGTATATGGTATTGCAGCTCTCTTAAGGCATGTGTAGTGTCCCCTCACTGAGAGTGATGTTTGGAGTATTTATCTCCACCCCTCTTAAATTCGTGTTGTCCTGCCTGTTGAGTTAGTTTTGGCATCATAGGTTGTTGCCAGAGGTGGGGCGCTGTGCTGCAGATATGATGTTCTACAGGCATTTAGGTGGCTGTGGCGATATCAGGTGTCAATTTAGAGTTCAGCCAGCAGGGGCGGCTCCTCCGCAATGGCGGAGGAGTGCCGCCCCACTGGCTCAGAGCCAGCAGCTAAAAAATAAAACAATATTTTATTACTGTTGTATTTTTAAGCAGCTGGCTTATTCATCATGCGCAGGGAGGGGCGGGCCGGGAGGAGAAGTGCAATGTGTACTCTCTAAGTGCCCATGTGTGTTTGGACAGTCTCAATCCGGCCAACACACATTCACACTTAGGTTTCACAGACTCCCTGAGCCTGAGCAAGCGTCTTTTCAGCCCACTCAGGCCAATCTCGTGCTGCTCTCAGAGCAGCGCGGGGATTGGACAGGGAGTCTGGTGCAGCACCAGTGCCTGCTGGGACAAAGAAGTGGAAAGACCAGGTGCAACGTGGAACACGAGACGCGCCTGGCAACTTAAGGTAAGTTTTCCTTTATTACTTAACTACTTCTGCGCTACCCCTCCCGTGTGCCCCACTCCTCTGCCTCACCACCTTTTGTATGTGGCAGCTGCCACTGTCAGTCAGGTTTCTGTAAGGAAATGTAGGTCCGGCCATTGTCATACAGCAGGTATCCACATCTTTGTGGCATGTTTGGTGAGTGATCGGGTGTTTAAGAGCATGCATGCGAGTCCGGAGCATTGTCTGAGGGGTTACTGGAGTGTGTGATTGTGAGAGAATGGGTGTTGGGTACTGTGGGTGCAGATGCTGTGAGTGTTGAATGTAGGTGTGTGCATGAAAATTTGCAGGGAGTGCAGGAGAACACTCACTTGGTGTTGTGAAGTGTGGTCACACATCAGCGTGTGGAGAGGTGGCCAGGATTGAGGGCACGGAGGGTCGGTGGGAGGGGATTATTAGATTAAGACCAGGGTTCCTGGTACTCGACGTAGTCTACTCATTGACCAATGCAGTGGTGCACCCGCTGCATAGGTCTACTGCACGCACACACTATGGCCACCTTTAAGTAGGCCCTGTGAGGGGAGAGGACTAATGCCACTTACTTGCAGATGGATGACGGGAAATTCAGTGATGTCAATTCCTGTGCAGATGGATACTGGAAATGAATGAGTGAATATGTGAGTGTACAACGAGTGGTTTGTGATTGCATGGTGAGAGTGGTGTGTGAGTGCAGAGGGAGCAGTGTATGAGCCCTGAGAGAGCAGTGCATGATGGCAGGGTGAGCAGTGTGTCAGTGCAGTCCTCGTGGTGTGCTTGTGTAAGTTCAGGGGAGTGTCAGCATAAATGTACGACAGCAAGGAAACCAATGTGTGACTACAGAGTGAGTGTGTTGATCAGTGGTGTGTTGTGTGAGTGCAGGGTGAGCAATGTGCCTGTGTGAATATAGGTCTGGGTCTGTTTGAGTTCAGAGTGAGTGGTGTGTAAGTGAAGGGTGGAGTGCAGGAGGAATAGTGTATGTCTGTGTAGGGTGAATGGTATGCCTCTGCTAGTGAACTATAAACTATGTGCCTGTGTGAATGTAGAATGAGTGGTGTCTCTAGTGAGTGCAGAGGTTGGTTTGTATAAATGCAGGATGAGTTGTGGCTGTGTAGGTGCATGATACCCTTATGCTTGTGCAAGTAGGTGATTGCATGGTGAGAAATGTAACTGTGTGGGTGCTGGGAGGCATCAGTATGGCTAAATGATGAGAGATGGCCAGTGTCAGTGCATGGCGTTTGAGCGCAGGATAAGCGGCATGCAAGCGCAGAGTGAGAAATGTACATGGGTCAATACGGGGTGAACGAAAGCCAGTGATACACTGTGAGTGTGTACTAGTGCGGAGTGAAGCAGTATCACTGTGTGATTGCAGGGGGAACAGAGTTCCTGTAGGAGTACAGGAGGAGGGATGTTCATGTGTAAGTGCAGGGGGAGGAATGTGCTTGTGTGAGTGCAGGGGTGACTGTATAAGTGCTGAAAGACTATTGCGTCTCTTTGAGTGCAGTGTGACAATTGTACTTGGGCGAGTAGAGATTGAGTGAAGTGCCTGTATGAGTGCAAAGTAACCACTCTGCCCATGTGCGAGCAGGATGAGTGGTATTTCTAGAGATTGCAGGTTGAGCCATGTTCCTGGTTGAGTGTAGCAGGAGAATTTCATTTGTGTGAATGCATGATGAGAGTTACATCTCTTTAAGTGTAGGGTGAGAAATGTACCTGGGCGAGTGTGTGTTGAGTGGAGTGCCTGTATGAGTGGAAGGTAAGCAGCCTGTCTGTGTGAGCAGAGAATGAGTGGTGTGTCTGAATATTTGCAGGGTGAGTCGTGTTCTTGTACGAATGTAGCTGAAGTATGTTTTTATGAATGCATGATGAGTTTGTGTCCTTGTGAGTGCTAATTAGCCCTTAACCTGTATGAGTGTAGCATAAGTAGTGTGCCTGTATTAGAGCAGGTTAAACAGTATGCTTCGGTGAATGTGGGCAGAGTGTCTATGTGAGTGTGTGGTAAGCAATTTGTCTGTGTGAGTGCAGGCTATTTGTTGTACCAGTTTGAGGGTGACATAAACAGTGTGCCATTATAAGGGTAGGGTATGAGAGTGAAAGATGAGTTTAATTGAGTGCAGGGGTGCCTGCATATAAGTGCGCTTAATGAAGGGTGTGAGTGCATAATGAGTGGTGTGACTGTGTGAGTGGTGTGCCCATGTGATCGAAGAGCAAGTGCCATGGATGCAGGCTAAGCAATATACCTGAATGAGTGCAGGATGAGTAATGTAACTCTGTGAGCCCCTGTGATTGCAGACCGAGTTTTATGTGCCTGTGTGATAGTTGTGTGAATGGTGAGTGGGGTACCTGTATGACTGTAGAGTAAGCCATGTACTTTTTGAGTGCAGGGTGAGCAGTGCGCTCATGTGAGTACAGGAGTGTTTGTATGACTGCTAAATAAGTGGTATGTCCATGTGAATGTAGGGTGAGTAATGTGTGCGTGTTGCATGAGGAGTGTGAACGGGTAACTACAGGATAAGCGGTTTGCCATTGTGAATGCAGGTTGAGTGGTGTGCCCATATTACTGAAGGATGAGTGGTGTGTGTGTCTGTTTTAAAACCATGGTGAACAGTGTGCCTAGGTGTACATTTATGTCAAGACATGGTGCATCTCCACGAGTAGTTTACCAGGGGTGTGCCTCTGTGAGTGCAGGGTGAGGTAAGTGTACTGTGAGGAAGTGCACTGTGCTTGTGTGAGTGAAGGGGTTTCCCCGTTTGAGTGCAGGGTGCAGCACATTAAATCCACACCTATTGGCATTGCCAATGCTTGTTTTTTCCATCTCTTCAAAGTTTGCCCTTTTACTGTTCCCCTTATCCTTTGGGAGCATTTATCAAGTAGGGTAGTCAGGGTATGTTGGCGGAAGTCGCTCACCTCACTGGCCAGTCTAATGTTCGTACCTCATGTACTACCCCACTTGCCAACCACAGTTTATAGACTATTTTGCGGAATTGAACGCAACCTGCAAACAGTCTTCTGTCATCTACAACCAACCTCTGCGTAACTTCCAAAAAGGATGTGCACTTCCCCTGGCAGCCATTGCCTCATAGTCCTTTCATCCAATGAAAGGTGAGATCCCCTGTGCCATGTGACTGTTTCCACAGCAGGAGCAGGAACCCCTTCCCCTACCTCCCAACGTTTTGCGTCTCCACTGAGAGTGAGATTGAGTGGTTGGAGGCTGATCCCACTGGAATCAAACGAGATGAAACCATTTTTTGGAGGGGAGGGTGGTTTTCTTCGAATGGTGATTAAACTAAAGACTGTGTGGCATTTTGCTGGTTTGTCCTAGGTGGGTGACATAATCCAAGTAAAAGAGAGGTGAGAGTTAGGTCTTCACCAAAGCCCTCCTGTGGTTTTGTGCTGCAACCAACAGCCGTAAGCAGCGCTTGAGTCTGGTGAGTGTTCTTTGTAAATAATTTATAACATTCAGACAATCTTTACCTGGCTTTCTTTCTCTCTGTTGAGGATAATGACAAAAAGCGAGAAAACAATGTCATGAATAGTTTGGGAAACCAGTTGACCATGCGCCGGTATTTTTTGCCAGTTTTTAATACCGGTTTTGCTGGTCATGTTTAATTCAAACCCCGTAAATCCGTAACTTGTGGTCTCAGCAGCAGAAGCCAGAAATTCTCTTTTTTTTAAAAAAAGAGCGCAGAAGTCTGTGTGGGCTCCAGTTTTACAGTGTGGAGGGGAGGGAGCATTAATCACAGCTATTCAGTTGCGCACTTACCGTAAGCCAGGGCGAGGCGCCTTTTCTTTTGGAGCTATTTTTTCTTCACCGTTCTTTTCACCTCTATGATTTCTGCTCCGTACAGGCTTGTAAGTCTGCCATCACGCGAGCAAACTCTACTGCAAAGAACAAGACTTCTCTGTGAGATTTAAGTCATAAATCGATTTTTTTTTACTGGGGAAAGGAATGAACACTTGGCACGAGGCTGCCCCGGAGCTTTCAAAGTCTGTAACTAATTTACTTGCATTGGGTTATACATATTTTAATTGCACCGTGGAACAATATCTCCAAAATATAACCCAGGGCTTATTATTTCCGTGCTGCAATGACCAGAAATCCTCTGTTAACATCTAAATAAAAAGGGATTACCTTCGGTAAAAAACACAAAGACCCATAGCTCCTACAGTTTACGCGATTACTATTGTATATGATGTAGGGGGCGACGGTCGGTGTATCTACTTGCATTATGGAATTCATTACGCATCATTAATATGAGACACACAGCTGTGGAATTCATTACCCTTAACTCGCTTCTTACCTTCTGTAAGAATCCAAAGACAGACACACTTTCACAGTGTGTCGCTACTAAAATAGCCGCCATAACTGCAGCAAGCCATTTACTTTTAATGCATTCTCCTGGTTAACTATCAGCCGCGGTCGGTAGTAGGAGTAACTGCAGGGCGGTGACGTGGGGAGGGGGGTAGTAAACTATGAATTACGGAGGTTTACAGGTAAATTAACATTATAAATTAATAACACGAATTTCGTTGCGTGCACTGCATCACATTTGGGGATGCAGTGCACGCAACGAAATTCGTTTTATTAATGTATATGTTAATTTACCTGTAAACCTCCGTAATCCATAGTTTACTACCCCCCACCCTGCCCCTCCCCCTCCCCACGTCACCGCCCTGCAGTTACTCCTACTACCGACCGCGGCTGTTAACTATACCGTACTCTGATGCTATACTGGCCGGTTTCAGGCAACATTTTTCTCAAAATAATAAAAATTAGATAAATCGCATTTCAAAGTAATACAACATTGATTCAGTAGGCCAGTCCCTCCAACACACAGATATGGCTGCAGCGAATGTGCAGAGTAAGGGTTGCCACCCTAAACAAGATGGTCAATGGCCCGTGTGAATAAGGAGTTGGGTCGAAAGAAAGCATGCAGCACCGTGATTTAGAGATGTGTTCAATTTGGGAAACATTGCAGAGGAGTGAGAGAAAATATATGCATGTGATGCAGTGTGGAACATCAAATTCCCCCTTCATCGCAGACCAAATACCTCAAGAGCAAATTCACTCAAATACATTCATTGGTGGGGCCCATAACACCAACACTCACTCTTCGTTGATCTGCTTCCCTAGAGGAATAAGCTTCCAAACGCTGACATGAAAGGAAAATCTTTACCTAACCCTAAATGCGTTGACTCCAACCCTGAGATAGTCCCCTCATTAGGAGATGAATCATTTAGTTGTTATATATGGTTTTAGTGATCAAATTCATTTATCCTTACACAACTCTTTATCTTAGTTTTCTTCTTCAAATAATCGACACAACACATTTGTCAATTAATCAAATAACCTTTATCTAAGAAAATTGCAAATTGTTAGAAATCATCATTAGAACCGCAGAACTTCATATTTACCTAATCTGGCTAATAGGCGTCCTCTAAGTCAGTCAAGTCGTGGAAAAACCTTTAAATTTCATCAAAGTCAGGCCGCAATTCAGTCTCTCAAAGATTCAGGATAACAGCTGTCCAGCAGTGTCACCGTTCTCTCCGTTAGCATAACGTCAGGAAATCGAGTTCGTCAAAGAAGAAGAGTTTTTCAGTTCATTTCCCTACCTACTTTTATAATGAAATTCATGTCAAAATGTATCAAGATCGGGGTTTTGTAAAGTTCTGATTGGTAGACTTGGGGTCATCCGTTAAAGTTCTCACATAGTCCGCAAAATGAAGTCATCGCACTTGCTGGTTCCGGTTTTAAGACAGTCCTTTGTATTATCGTTGGCGAAGCTCCCGGAGCGTCCTTGACTAGAACATCAGCTCCTAAGGTCAGGACTAGGCCATTGTTGCTGGCGGTGACGCATGCGCACTTCACCCAGAACCTCGTGTTGTCAGGAGCAGTCACGTTCAACGTCTCGTTCAGCCATTTTGAATTAGGTCGAAATGGTCAACTTAAGCAAAAGAAACACAAAAACGTAATTAAAACATGGAAATGGCTAATAAAATGTTAATCCCTCACTAATACCCTTATGTGTAAGTAATTATCTAGCAGAATAGCAACATCCAAAGCATTTATACTCACTCAATGATACGCAACTTACAATTACAACACAAAAGCAACATATATCATGCAATATTCTAATCTTCTACTATTAGTATGCGTACATATGTTAGTTTACAATTACTTTAGCCATACAAAGTGCAATTCCCACGTGTAATCCTTTTGTTAATATAATTGATAAGTCTTTCACTGCAAACAAATTAATAAGATTCCTATTAGTTGATTATTCAGATTAATATAAACATGCAGAATGGGGGGCTATACAAAATTTTGTACTACCCGCTCCAACACATGGTCCTATCATTCTTCAGAAGTCTGCTTCAAAATGAGCATCAGTCGATAGGGCGGTGAAAGTTTTTAGTAGAGGTGGGCAACCCACTGAAATAGTGGCGGCTCCTCCGTAATGGCGGCTCCCCGCTAAAAGCCAGCAGATGAAAAATAAAATGATATTAAGACACTGTTATTATACTTTTATTTTTCTCAGTTTGACAGCTGACCTAAGTCTACAACAGGGCTAGGAGGAGGAGTGGTAGGTGCACTTGTTAGTGTGCATGTCAGTTTAACTGGCCCTCTTAGGCCGTCCAAACAGACATAGGCACTTAAGTTTCTCCAACCCGATCTGTGTTGTACAGCCGGGTTGGAGAAACAGCACAGACTCCATGGCACTGTCTGAGCAGCAAACCAGTCCACTCAGACCAATCTCAGTGATTCTTTCATGCTGCGAATACTATTCCCAGCATGAGAGCAGCGTTGGGATTGGCATCTGGGAGCCAGTGCAGAGTGCAGCAGTTCGTGGATGTTCGGAAGGTGAGGATTGGGAGAGAGGAGCAATGTATCGGCCACCGGAGTGACAAGTAAGTACAATTTCATATTTTGCAATTGTCTCCCGTGCTTTTTGTTGTATTTACCCTCCTCCCCTGCCTCACCACTTCACAATGCGAGCAGCCGCCACTGCACTGAAAGCTTGGGTTAGGCTTGAGCCTAAAGCCTAAAGCCTGACTTTGGCTTAGCTGAGGTCCTGTGAGAAGCTCGAGCCCATAACGTGCTGGGCTTTCAAGTAATACCAAAGGGGATGATGGACAGAGCGTTTGAGCAAATCAAACTCTCACCCCCAATCAACTGATCTGGGTTTAATCCATCATCATTCTTTAGCTCACTCCACCACCCCAGTTCAGACATAGCCATATGCAAATCAGTCTGACCCTGTGCCACATGGGAACAGTCCAGCCCGAACTGCCAAGCCATGTCTTCCCTGGACTGGAAACAAGCATCCTGGGACCGATTTCGGGTTCATAACCTTCATCAGCCAGGCTATTTTGAATCCAGTGGCAAAGTGAGCAAGGGACCCACGTCTGGGCATACCCTACCAACTTAGGGGAAACAAAGCAATACCAAAGGGGATGATGGACAGAGCGTTTGAGCAAATCAAACACTCACCCCCAGTCAATTGATCTGGGTTTAATCCATCATCATTCTTTAGCTCACTCCACCACCCCAGTTCAGACATGGCCATATGCAAATCAGTCTGACTCTGTGCCACATGGGAACAGTCCAGCCCGAACTGCCAAGCCATGTCTTCCCTGGACTGGAATCAAGCATCCTGGGACCGGTTTCGGGTTCATAACCTTCATCAGTCAGGCTATCTTGAATCCAGTGGCAAAGTGAGCAGCTCGAGCCCATAACATGCTGGGCTTTCAAGTGGCTTCTGCTTGCCTTTCTCCTTGTACCCAGGATGGGGCATACAGAGCTGCCGACTTGCAAGCTGGGGGAACCAGTATCTAGTCACGGTGTTGGCTCAACATCATGTTATACTGGGCAATTCATTTAATCTCCCCGTGCCTATAAAAAAAGGAATGTGACCATGTGCAACATAACTGGTGCTTACATAAAGTGCTCCAATACTTTCGGGTTGATTTGTGTTATATAGAAACTACAGAAAAATATGCAGAGGTAAAAACAAAGCCAAAACATCAATAAAAACAAATAGATACCCATTTAGTGATGTATTTGTACAAAGTGAAACCAGAAAACGTACATTAATTGTGGCTTTCCCATATAATTTATGTGACCGTAGGTAAATATTTTATTTCACCAAAACTCCTTTTTCTTCATTATCGCGTATAAAAGCACTTTCAAATACGGGAGTTTGGAATACATAAAACTTTTGTGTTTGATTTAAGAAACTATAAAGGTGCCTTATAATAATCGGGTTGTTCTACAGGATTTACTTGATAACTGTCTTGCTTCTTAGATTGTAAGCATGAACATTTGGAGAACTATCACTTTTAATATGTACTTCTCAGTGCAGTGCTATAATGTGACGTATTAATGTCAAAGCTTTCACATGTTACAGAAATAATTTTTGGGAAGTTTTAAAGACACGTTATCATAGTTTATGTGATGCCTGTTGTATTATTTACATTGCAAACATTTTCAGAGGTAGGCTTGAGCACGAATTCCAAGAGCTGAGCCAGACCCGAGGTTTGGCTCTGCTCTTCCTGTTAATTTGTTGTTTCGTCCACCTCTAGTTTTTAGTGGGTGGTAGGGAATTATGTAGAAAGCAGGGTAATTGTAAGCTATTGCTTAATTTGTGCCAGAGCTTGCAAGTGCCGGGTACAGGCATTTTTTTTTGGGAACACAGAATTGTTTTTCATCATTAAACGTTGACCCAGAACAAGAGAAAGGAAGAAAAGGGAGAAAGAAGGAGCAAAGGAAACAAGGATATGAAAAAAGTGGCCTATGAAAAAGCAGGGACAAAAGAAATCCTCTAATGATAGAATAAAGAGACAGGAAGTGGAGGGAAGTGGAGGAAAAAGGCATTAGAAATGAAATCAAGACTGAATAGCCTTGGTATTCTGAAACCCCAGCATTCTGCAACTCAGACAGTGGTCTCTTAAGCTATTTATTTATTTAGTGCAAATGAAACACTGCTTGAAAACACTACAAATGAGATGAGAATACTGAAGATCTTGTTACACCAGAGAAGGGTCGTGTGGCGATGCATTTGTAGAGTGTTATGTCAGATGATGTCGCTGAATGGAAGCCACTGTATGTACTTTGGAGGAGTATCTAGTGATACTAAGAAGGTTGGCCAATAACTGACTTGTATGGGTTGCAAAACATTTGCAGGCTATTTTCATTCAGTGATGAATAATACAGAGAAGAGCCAGATATTTTTCATTTTTGGATTGGATGCTTGTCATAACCTAGGGGTGATCAACTCTCCTTCACATATAAGAAATCAGTATCATGTTGTTCTATATTTTTTTGTAAGCACACCAAAAGAGACACCAAATTATCTTCTTAGTTTATTAAAAAAGGTTTTCTATTCCAGGGTTCTGAAAACTACCCTGTTCAAGTCAGCCAATGTGTGTTTCGTCAAACGAGTGTAACCCAATGTCTTCACCAGGGCTAGGAGGAATACATACGAGTGTACAATAAATCCAATTAATCTCACGCTAGAGGTTGCAGTTAACCAATTAAGTTCACATCACCGAAGCACAACAATAATGTATTGCCTCCCAAGTCTATAAAACCAGTGCTCCACAAGTTATGGTACACAATATATACAGTATTATGCTATCGATCACTTTCACTATAAATCATATAGGCAGGAAGCCCAAAAGCTCATGTGAAGCATACCGTCAGGAAACACCCTGCCACATATGGATTGTAAAATTCTAAACACTGTAGTATATCTCAAATATCCTAGGGTGGGAAAGTTCAATAATATCTGGAGAGCATCTTCTGAGTGTAAAACGTGTGGGAACTATGAAGGTCTCATCTTGTCCTAGTTGTAAGGTGTGTACTTTAGAGTTGCTTTTAATAAAGTAAGTTATGTAGATCCTGTATGGAAAAGTCAAAGCATAAGATGAGGATGTGATGAGTATATGGACATGTAGATAGATATATCTCATATCCAGACCGATTATCAATAATAATCATGTATGTACCTACATCATGGGACACACTCAAAAGTTGGCTCAAATGTGGTGACTTTATCTTACGGGCAATATTATTAATGTAGCAATATCGGATATTGCAAAGGTTGTAGTACACAGCAGATATGGGAGAGCAACAAGGTTCAGTATTAAAAACACTGGGCCCGATTCACAAAAGTAAACTTAGACGTTTGGTTTAAACTGAGAGCCCACGTTTAAGTTTCTGACTTTGGCAATTAACAAAGGTTATTTACGAGTACTATCTTTATGTCCCTTTCAGGGTGGATTTTCGCCCTGAGTGCAGACATAAAGATAGGACTAGTAAATGCCCTTTGTGATTTCCCAAACTCATATATCGAGTTGTTTGGTCTAAGTTTAGACCAAACGTCTAAGTTTACCTTTGTGAATCGAGCCCTAGTTTGTTGGTGTCATAGCCTCACCTTATAAGATTGTGGTGTATTAGTGAGTCAAGGGAGCACCACAGTGCTGGCTTACTGTGCATCAACTATAATTTAACCCCTTGCATGCTTATGACGAGCCCAGATCGTCATGAGCACAGCTCCACTGTGCCTCATGACGATCTGGGCTCATCATAACTGCCGCGGCCCGCTAACGCGTGATTGATTCCCCGCTTGTGCGGGAGTATCAATCAGTGGGCGGGGTCGTGACGAGCTTAGCTCGTCATGAGCACAGCTCCACTGTGCCTCATGACGAGCTGGGCTTGTCACGAGCACCGCGGCGCCATGCACCTCCCCCCCGCACCGTGGGGGAATTACCCCCGCGGCGAAGGGGTTAAAGGTATAGATGAAAAATAGTAAAAGCAAGCATGAGATGCTAATTGTTAAAATGTTACCACATCAAAAGAGCATAGCAAGTGTCAATGAATAGAGAGGTGGCAAGTAAATTTAATTGCAGTGATTATACCTCCATCAGTATGTATGTATCAGTGACCATTGTAGAGTAGGAGGTGGTTGTGCGCTAAAGAGTGAGCGGCAAGAAAAATAGAGTAGAGTTATGTAAGGAAAATTATTGTGAATTAAAATGAATATCGTAAGTGGGTGAAGTGTAACTTACGGTTGGAAAAGTGTCCAAAGTTGTAGATTGTTGTCATATGTCTCATGCGAGTGGCATACTAAATGGGCGCCATCTTAGACACACAATTGAGTATTTTTGTGTATGGAAGACGGGCCAGGTAGTCTGTGAGAGGTAACATAACCCCATAATGTATAGTTGAATCAGTAGGTTTCGTTTATAAATTAAAATTATTTGTTGCTAGTATGTGAACTTCAAGCGTCAGTGCATGTTATAATATTCAGGTAAATTAAATAATTGCATATGTTTGACAAAGTTAAGGAGGATAGTCATTTCTGTAAAAAATATGGTGTTGGCAGAATGTGAGTACAAACACAATAGTATTGGCAAAGTTTTGGAAATTTACCTTAAAATTACAAGACCGCTCATGATAAGCTGCAACAGTAAAAGAGAATACTCACAAGTGTAAGCAGTTAAATAGTCGTAAATGCAGTTGCCGCTTGCATGACTCGTGGGTAGAGGGGCTGGTGAGTGTATCATTTGGGGGTTCCTGCGGGGGGGGATTTAAATAAAACAAAAACCTTACCATACCGGGTACCCGCGCCACCTCCACTCCTGGCTGGGTCCTGCATTTTCCTGCTGCTTTCCTCCTCTCCTGCCTCTGGCAGGAAGCATGCAACCTCCCTCCCCTACCCCAAGCCAGTCACAAAGCTGCAATGGCAGCGTTGTGATTGGTGGGGACCGCGCCCAGCCGGGTGCCTATGGGGAGGCCATTTTCTCTATGTAGGCTGCATACAGCCTGCATAGAGAAAATGCAGAGTGCGCATGACTGGGTTTGGTCAGCCTCAGAGGGCCGACCAAACAGTCAGGGCCCATAACATTGGGCAAGCGACTCCTTCCCGACCCACTCGCCCCCAACCAGGCATACCCTTCTGCTTTCTCACAGTGCGAAAAGCAGCAATATAAAATGGTATTTAAAATACCATTTTATGTTTCTGCTTCTTGCACTGAAAGAAAGCAGTGGGGCGACGCTCCTCCACCCTAATGGAGGAGCCCCCCAGCGTAAATGTACATGCTATCTATTTACACATGTTCACGCTTACAAAAGGGTGTTCGCACATGTTGCCATCCTTACTTTTGCTCCTGATGCCCAGCAAATCTGTGCCTCTATTCTACCCAGTCTCACCATTACTGCCCTGGAAATCAGTAAATCGGCGATGGTATCGAAAAATGCTGTGCCTACCAAAACCCTATGGATTTATGGATGTTCCCTTAATTTCCATGAAATGCTCACTCTGAAACACCCACTCCCTACTCATGGGAGAAGATTTACTTCAAAGGAATATAACCCCATAAAGGCCAACTGTTACTTGGGAATAAATCAATTTAAAAGTGAAAATTCATGTTTTGTGAATACAAGACAAAGTTGCTCTCATAAATTATTCCTCTTGAGCCTCTAAACTAAAAATAGGTGTACATATGGTTTTTTTTAATTAGGTCCTATTAATTTAACAGGATTTCATTGATTAAAAAATTACAGTACGGCATACAAATAACAACATGTAGCAACATTTTAGGAATTGCTCTTTAAAAAATCATTGTTTGGTGTCGAAAACATAGTGCTTGGCTTAGAGTATATACATGATTTATTTATTTATGTGTTTTTATATAGCGCAAACTTTACCCGAAGGTGTCAGAGTGCTTTACATTAGAACCAGTTACATTACATTACAGGACTTCAGAGTACATGAATTACATCAAAGATACAAACAGATAAACTCTAAATTCACATAAGAATGGTAGTAAGTTCGCAGATTTTATTCAAGTCTTCTGTCTTTTAAAACCATTACACCAAGCAACAAACTTTATAGGCAAAGTACATCCTGGTAAAAATCATTAATAGAAAGTTAACACCATTAATCCTTATTCCACATTTTGTGGACTCAAGTCAAATTTCAGTTGTCCATAAAATGATTCAAACATAAAAATCATCTTCGTAATAAAAACAATGTGTAAAACTATGGTTCTAAAATAATTTTAAAATATTTTGTAATTTCCAATAATTCTAAGAATTCTTAGAATTGTAAAAATTTCTTTAAATACAGATTTACATTTTTTATCCTCTTGGAAACTAGGAGGATCGAGGTCCCACCTAACTAGTTTATTATTGCTTCTCTGCATGTTCCAATGTTCATGTTTATAAATATTTCTTTTAAAGATATATTTCTTTCTTTTAATAACTTTGGGCATGCACAGAGAATGTGTAGTAGAGATACATATTTATAATCACACAGTCTGCAGTCTCAATTTTGACTTTGGTCTTTCCAGGAATGGATGAGATCCTTTGTTTCCCACATACCCAAACGTAATTTCATAAACGATGTTTTAACGCTGTTGAAAAATGAGCTGATAAGTATTCCTGAGGCTTCCTTGTACCATATAAGCTGATCACCATCCAAGAAAGACATCTTGGTAATAGAATGTTCTCATCTGTTGAATGCAACAGGTGTTTTGTTGTTGAGTTGATTGCTTTGTTAAAGGCCTCTATCCCGATGCTGGAATTCCAGATGTCTTGCGCACAAAGATCCTCTATAACCTGGAGTAGATAAGAACCCAAGGATCCTTGAGTTTGTTCTCTTTTTGCATATCTATGTCTTTCCAGCACAGATCTTCAATGGAACCAGTTTCGGATGCTTGGAGCCTCCACACAGTTTGATGGATGCGCCTTTACTCCAGAATATTTGAGCCAAACTCAAGTCGAACATGAGCCGGTGATGCAGTTTACAGAAAGTGAAAGATGTTTTTATAAACTTTTGTTTGGATATTACTTAAAGATGGAATTTCACGACCCCTCTTCCTGTTCCAAAGAACACAGATGACATTAGCTGTGCAAGCATAACGGATAGTAGATGGCCATGGGATGGACTGCCTTATTTCTTTTTTAATAATTTAAAGCCATAAATAGGGATCCCGGTTTTATGGTATTTATTTTTTTAACATTTCTGTCTGCATTTATCCATATTTATTTTTTAGCCATCTTATCAGTATTTATCCATATTTATTTTGTGGTTTGTGGATAAACAAAGATGTAGAATTGTATATTTCCAAATTTATTTAACAGCTTGATGAGCACTCATAATCTGAACTGGCTCCCGCTCGAGGCCAGAATACAGCTGAAACTGGCATGCATTACTCACAAGGCTCTATACGCAAACTCCCCTGCCTATCTGGCACAGAAACTAGTGGAATCTGGAGGAAACAGGAACTCCCGGTCCGCCAGAGACCTCTTGCTCCAACCTGCCCGTCTTCGAAAAAAAAGAACTTACAATTGGGCGTTCTCCAGGGCTGCACCAAGAATTCTCCACCCGCCATCAGAAGAATCCCTTCTCGAGCACGCTTCAAAAATGAGGCCAAAACTTTCCTCATGGGTAAATGCCTCGTCTAAGTTCTGCCTTCAACCACCACAATGTGCCTGCCTAATCTAAGACTATCGCCTTTCCCTCCGTTACGGATTCTAACTGCAATTGTAACCATACACTTGTGTCTCTCTTTTTCCCCTACGGGTCTAGCACCCCTGCCCCTTGCCAACCGTTTTGTATATTTCTGTACTTCTAAACCTCTTGGTTGTTCACTTCTGTAAACCTTGTAAAGCGCTCTGATACCCTCACGGGTCAAGTTCGCGCTCTATAAAACACTATAAATAAATAAATGTTAGTCATGTTTTAACCCCTTCCCTGCTCATGACGGAACCACTCCATCATGAGCCACGGGCGCCGTGTGCTCATGATGGAGTGGTTCAGTCATGCTGCGGCCGTTGGCGGCCGCTCCACCCACGCGGCGCTAATTCCCCGCCTGTGCGGGCGATTAGCGCAGTGGGCGGAGTCGTGACGGAACCACTCCGTCATGAGCACAGCGCGCCCGTGACTCATGACGGAGTGGTTCCGTCACGAGCATGGGGGCGCCGCGCTGCCCCCAAACCCCCCCAGCACCGCGGCAAAATTCGTGCCGCGGCGAACGGGTTAACTATTTAAGCTGCCAAATATAACATAACAATACACCCACTGGTAAATATTAGCATTATATCACAAATGTAACTTGACATATGCTATTATTTAAGGAAGTGTCATCCTGTTTTTAATTCCTCAGGCTATCTGCTCCGCTGTCGGCCTACAGTTCATGAAAGACAGCACTGAGAATCACTTAAAAGAAGCCCCATTTTCTGTATTTATCCACTTTTAAAAACAGATGTAGACAGAAAACATACAAAAGTATACTATTACATTGAGTAGCAATTGTCAGAATTGAAATCATTTACTTAGAAACATTAATTCCACCACGACTACCACTTCATTGACAGTAACGTTATTAGTTAACCAGCAGTTATCTGTCTTTGCCCCTATACATCGCCTATCGCATTACTATAGATAGTGTAACATTATAGCCTTTTGCTTTGTGTAGTTCACAAACATATGTCCTTTGAAGGTGATCTCATGGGATGATGAAGGAAAAGGAGGCACTGTGAAAACAGTAATTAACTAGGAGCACACAAAGTGATCAGGAGGAAGCTGAGATTGATGCAAGGTTTCCTGGTTGCACATTGTGCAATTTAGCCACTACATGGTTTTCTCTTTCTCCCCCCCCCATTGTAGATCAAAGCTTAATGCTTTTTGTTAATTCTTTGAGGTGCAAAATTAGCGCACTGTGTAAAATACTTCCAGGCTATGCATGTTTCATAAGAATTGGTGGCAGTAATGTTTGGGGATGGTGATGCTGTAATGCCGAAGCTAAAATGCAAACCAGAGCACTCACTCTTGGTCAGTATATTAAGACCATTTACTCCATGTAGTTAAAAGTCTTTATTCATTGTCATTCACTATTCAAGCTAATAACTCCTCGCCATCCAACTACTCATTCTAGTGGCATGCCATTCTAGTTCCAATCTCTATCAATCCATTGAACCATTGGACAAAGCTTTGTATGGAAAAATGTGTTGTAAAATGCACCACATTTGCATTTTTTTCCAAAAACGCCTTGGGGAGAAAGCCCCATAAACTCTTGCAGTGGTCATACTCAGTTGTTACACGCACTCGCTACATGCAGTATGATAAGTGCTGTGATCTTGCTTTTGTCCATAAGCTGGCAAGATGGATCATTGAGTTAACTCTCGCTGCTGACTTCTGCAGAGATATGAAGATGATAATTGTTTCGATGTGAGCATGGGAGACTCAACTTTTGTCCTTTCAATGTTGGTAAATTGAGTACAAGTAACTTGGGTAATTGGGTGTGCCCCCGGTATATCGAGGGAGAAATCTTGATGGCCCCAAATATCATGGACACAACTCCAAAGGACAAAATACAAAAAGGTAAGCATAGATACCTAACTCCACATATCTGTACCTTGATGATATATATAATTCTTCAAGGTGCATAGATGTGGATTTAAAAAGAGAAAATCTATCTTGCAAATGGACGGGGTTTAAGAGTATGCGGTATGCGATGGCCCCTCTCCCGAGTGTACAAATTACACATACACAGAACATTCAGGTGTATTGATTGCTCTTTTTTATTTATGAACGGTTGCCCAGCCAGTCGCCTTTTGAGAATGTAATCATCTCCCTAGAGATGCAGTGTTTGATTTTGTCTTATTGTACAGCCTTTCAGCCCTGAAGAAGTCGAGGGGTATTCCCCTGACGAAACATGTGTTGGCTGGGCAACCATTCGTAAATAAAAAAGAAGAACAATAAATACGCCTGAATGTTCTGTGTATATGTAAATTGTTCCATTTCTCAGTTTGACACCTACCTTTGTAATCCTATGAGACGGAGAGATTGCTCCACTTTTACTCTAAATGTGTGCACAGATCCATTGTTAGAGAAAATCTATACTTCCTCTGTACGCACTTACTTTTGGATTGCCCCTCAATATTCTGTCTATGATAATAGTGTACAATGATATTCCTAGGCTCAATAATACGTAATATAATGCTAACAGCAATATTTATTTAAACAGCTCTCAGAAAAGGCAAAAGTGTGATGAATAGCTCTACATATGTGGTTGGTTTTATTTTACCTGCCCTACTTTTGTTTGTGAATAAAACACCTGCACATTTTGAAAATAAATAGCTCAGAATTGAGTTTGATGTGTGTAATACTTGTGGAGAAACATAATTTTGGTTCCACCCCTTACACATCATGAATATACATTTATGTACTTATGTGCAACAATTATACTTAACGTGTGATTTAACTTCATTAACGTGTCTGTTACATTTCAACGAATCAACAGAGAATATCCTTTGTAAGCACTATAGGTTATATATATATATATGAGTGTATTAATCGATTGCTGTAGCCTTTTTATGCATATTCACATTTAACATTTGATTATTGTCTTCACTTTATGTATATTTCATATTGTAACTCCCATCCATGTTTATTCTGAAAAGCTTAAGTTGACATAAGGCCTCAATTGAAAATGCTTTCTTTAATTGTCAGTGTGCTAACCTTTCTTTCTGCAGATACATTATCATGCTTTATATATCACCACACATAGGTTCTCTAAAGGAGCGTTTTATCCTACCATTATCATGCTCCCCATTAGCTGGAGAAACACTTACTTTTTGTATTAGACGACTGTGAGACCCGCAGGGAGGAAGTTGGCAACGAACTTCTCAAAGAAGACCTTCTGTTTATGGTATACCAGGACGATGGGGTGGTCGAGGTTGGCAGCTGCAGATCTGTTTTCAAGGAGATGGGAATTTAGGGAGTATGTTGACCCCCCTCACATTCAGCAACTTAGTTAATTCCTGGTGGAGAGAAGAGAGATATGGATATTTGTCAAGCTACTGGTATATTTTACTGGTGTTTCCATAGCTAGTTAGGCACATTTTCCCTCACTCTGAGAGGGAACAGATCTCTCTGCTGGGCATTCCTAGTGTGTAAACCTTCATGCTGGACACTTCTTTCCTTTTCTTGAACTTCAACAGAAGTTCTATTCTATGCTGACGCCTTCTACGTTCCCTGGATAGAAATCACTGTAAGCTAGTTCTGGTTTTCAGATCACATTTAGAATAGAAAAGGGTTGTTTCTTTATGGACCCATGATTGCGACAATCTACTTCATTTTCATTGTAGCTGTTACTTTTCTGTATTTCATATCATTATGACTTAACTTACTGGCACATTTCAACCTTCAAACTATATTGTTGTATCTCCTGAATTTATCTTTACTGGGCATCTATACTGGGTGGATTAAAATCATAAAATAAATCCATATAATCGAAATTATTGATTCTTGGTCGAGTTACATTGGCTTCACAAGCTGGAAATATATTTTGGATGTTTACTCCCTTACAACCCTTCAAGTCAACTAACAAAGATGCATACAACCTATCAGTGGAGTAACTAGGGGGGGGAGGTCTGCCCTGGGCGGCATATGTTTTGGGGGCGTCCCCTGCACCCATTTCGGCGTGGCAAACACTGGGATCGCCAGCAACCTCCTCCCACTCTTACCTACGGCCGTCTCAGGGCAGCAAACGCAGGAACCGCCACAGGCGGCAAATGGTCTAGCTACGCCACTGCGACCAATAGGGAAATATATTTGATGATTTTATTAAGAGATTGAGGTGCAAGTACCAGCATGCAATCACCTGTGTCATATAGTATCCGAGGTTCAACCATCTATCACCTCCCAAAGTAAGTCTTGATCAGACTCCCTCTCTACCCTTAGGGAGTCAAGCATAGAAAAAAGGTATTTTGATGAGCAAATGATAGCACTTAATTTGATAACGATGTCACCTACAGCCCTGGGGCACCCAAGACAGAACTCACGAAGAATGAAGCTTTATCTAAGTAAAAATAAGAACTCTGAGTAGGACAAAGGGGCTAACTTATAGAATAATGTCATTTAGGCTTCAGTCAACTGTCCACTCAAAGTCACCCCAATTGTTGGACTCAATTAATCTGTTGGAGCTCAGTCCAGAGTAAAAAAAAAGGAATTGATTCATCCTTCTCATTACCATTTATGTGATTTCCATCTCGCAAACACACCATCATGCATTCATGCATCAGACTGCGGAGGGAACAGCAGCTATGCTGCAGTGCTCAAATGATAGAAAATTGCCCTCAACCACATTGGGAAAGAGTCACCTGCTAAAAGTAGCGGCTGCTACTAAAAGCTGGTGGTGAGACAGAACGGAGGAGTGAATAATAAAAATAAACACATTTTCCCGAATGTCACCAGATGCTGGAACATCTGCTCCGTCTCCACCGCGCAAGCGGAAGCTCCCAGAAGCCTCTGTCCAATCACAACACAGCCTTAAGCAGCATTGTGATTGGTCTGGGCCCTGTGGTTCGGCGCTCAGACATGGGCTTGGAGGCTTTGCATGTTCCTCACCAAGCTGTGTAATGGTGGGGAAAATGCAAAGTGTGAATGTCAAACTGTAATGCGCACTTTAGAGTGTGCTTTACACTCATCCCCTGCCACCTGCACTGGACAGCCCGGCCCACCACCCCGGCCCTACATATGAGCAGGAAGGAAAACAATAATAACATTAGTTATTATCGTTTTCCTGTTTACATTGCTTGCAGAGTAGTGGGCCGGCACTCCTCCGCCTTAGCGTAGGAGCCACCACTGCCTGCCAATGCTATCATCGGCAATGCTTGCGCTAAAAACAGACAGAAAACTTGTAAAGCGCCTATCAGAGGTATCATGACATTAATTTCCTGTTTCTGAGGGGTTTTCTTGATGGACCGATCCATAAATTGAGTTCTATTTTTGCACCCAAGGAGGCTACCACCAGCAATTTAGATCAGGAGGGGCCTCCGCCCTTCAGGAGCTTCCCTCAGCAGATGGGGAATGACCTTTAGGTTTTACTTCTGGTAGGTGTAAGAGAGCTGGAGTCTGGTACTTAAGTTTTGTCATTTGCAGTGGCAATTTAATTTTTAAAAATGATGTGACAAATTGCAAATCAAACATTAGTACATTCCCAAGCCTCATCTAAGATCCAACCTCCCAACTTGGAGTATCTCCACATACAGAAAATTAATTTGTGCTCTGAGGATGATCTTAAAACTCTATCAGACCTTTGGAGATCAAATTGAGCTCTCAAGGGTCTCGAGCCAACTCTTGAGGTGCTTTCCAGATAAAATGTAAAGTCCAGGAGATAATAAAGTCCTTGACTGAATCTTAACCCAGCAGCCAGGATGTATATATTGATTACTTACTGGTAATCTCAATGACTCCAGAGGACGTCTTCCCCATTCCAGTCCCTACAGCCACCCATCACTCCCACCTACTGAAGCAAGTTCTCAGACTGAAGAGTAATGAACAGAAGTGCAGACATACATTTTTAAAACTCAATAGCACATTTTTCCAAGATTCTTGATTTGCACCAAGGAGGGCTTTGTATTTCCTTTCTAACGTTGCTGAATCGCTAGTTTTACTCTAGTAATCAATTTCACAGGTTGAGAGCAAATTGCAAAACTACTACTTGTCTCTCTTCCACGCCTGGTTAGTCCATTGTGATATATTGAGTGAATTGTTGAATGTCTCAGTCAAACATTAAAAAAAGAAGACGCAAAATTTGTTTTCACTCGTCTGCCTCGGTGGCTTAAAATAAATATTGCTGGAAATGTAGGCGCACGGATTGAAGTGTTTAGAATGTGCGCGCTTGAGCTTTCAGGTCACAGCAGTGTTCAAACTAAACCACGGTGACCTAGCTGTCAACTGCGTCTTTTAGAGATTTCACCTCCTAATTCATTTATTTACCAATGTGCCTCCTGGGAAACATCGGAAGGAGTCAAATGGCGACAGGGAGAAGTCTTTCTAATGCAGTTTTCCACTGAACGCTAACATTGACAAGTCTGTTTTGCATCCAACCTCAGATTTCTAATTAAAACGCACATTAAAATGCATAGCTGTGACCAGATCACAGAAAGTGGGGCTAATTCGATTGACGTGCTATTTAGAGCTATAATATGCATTGTGAGTGTGTGCTATTTTATTTACTCTAATGCTTTTTGTTTTCTGTCAGTGCTGTTTTGTGGTAGTGGAAATTAGTGATTGTGAATTCCAATTTTATAGTCAGATTGGTTGATGAGGCCCACAAAGAGGCAAGAGGTCTGGGGCTCCGTTTCTTCCTTTTCAGAGAGGACGCTGCCTACTTTGGCTGGACTGTTGGTACTAGAGCTGATCAAGGCTAATTTGCATATGGTTTGCATATGGTTTGTTCATGCCTATGGTAGCACACCGAGAAAAGAATGCAATCGACTGAAATGCACCCCAGAGTAACACCCAGTGCAACAGAAGCATTAGATGAAATATCACTTGTTTTTATTCAGTGAAACAGGTAGGCCCAAGGTGCACCTCACTTATGTCGCCCAACGACGGTTAAATCACTCTGGACGTTTCCTTTGTTCCTGTTCAGCTAGCATGTCAATTGTGGTGTGGCCGTTCGGATTGCAATGTTTCTATTTTACCACGGCCGAGACTGTATGTATTTAGCCCCTTTTTGCAGTAATAGAAGAATCCTGAACAGAATGAAGGAACACGTCGTCGCTCAGTTGCGAGACTAGTAAGATGGCTTTGACAAAGAAAGATGCTGCACAGACCACATTGCAACACTGCGCATCATCATTGAACAATCGATGGAACGGAACTCACTCCTCTATGTGAACTTCATTGATACTGAGAAGACAATCGACAGCATGGACAGAGACACACTTTGGAATCTCCTCCGCCACTATGGTGTGCCAGATAAACTCGTATGAATCACAAACTGTTACGAGGGAATGACCTGCAAGATAGTCCAGGAAGGACAACTCATGGAAGCCTTCCAAGTGAAGACGGGAGTCCACCAGGGTTGTTTGTTTTTTACTTTTCTCTTCCTTCTGGCCATTGACTGGATCATGTAGACTTCCACCACAAGGAAAAGAATCCAGTGGATACCTTGGACACAGCCTGATGACTTGGACTTTGCTGATGACCTGGCCCTACTCTCCCAAACCCATCTGCAGATACAAGAGAATAATGTGGAAATCACACCAGCAAAATTTGGCCTCAACATCCACAGGGGGACAACCAGGATCCTGAAGGCTAACACTGCCAGCACAACTATAGTCACTCTTGCAGGGCATGCATTGGAAGTGGTTGAGGTCTTCCCCTACCTGGGCAGTGTCAAAGACAAGCAAGGCGGCACAGACATCAATGTCAAGGCAAGAATCAGCAAAGCAATGGCTGCCTTCATTCAGCTAAAGAAGATCTAGACCGCCAAGGACCTAATGCTGTAACCATGATCCGGCTTTTTAACACCAATGTAAAATCAGTCCTTCTGTATGGAACAGAAACTTGGAGGACAAAAGTGAGCACCACCAACAAAGTCCACACCTTCATCAACACCTGTCTGAACAAAATCCTCCAAGTCCACTGGTCAAACGCCATTAACAACAATGACCTATGGCAGTAGACTTTCCAACTCCCTGCTCATGAAGAAATCAGGAAAAGACATTGAGTATGGTCACACACTCCACAAGCCTACATTAAACACCACCAGACTAGTCCTGACCAGGTGCGGCTCCTCAATAATGGCGGAGGAGCGTCGCCCCCACAGCCCGGCCCAGCGCCAGAAAATGATTAATAAAATGATAATAATAACACAATGTTATTATCACTTTATTTATGCTGTCTGAGCCATGCAACGAGAATTGGGCGGGGTCGGGCATGGCATGGAGGAGAAGTAGTGTGCACTTATAAGTGGGCATGTTGGTTTGGCCATCCGTGTTAGGCCAGCCAAACAGGCATGCATCCATAGGTTTCTCCAACCCAGCTGTGTTACACAGCTGATGCGGCGCGGAATGCAAAATCCCTCCTTACTGCCACGGACCAAAAGATCTCACACACGCACATTATCCATACATTCGCTGGTGGGGCCCATAACACCAACACACACTTACCATTAGTCCGTGCAGGAGGTGATTATCCTTTTAAGCGCTGAATAATGAGGGAGGAAATACCACTTTTACCCTAATGAGCAATAAACCTGCAAACCCTTCTTATACTCACTAGGCCCTAGATTCCACATTTGGTATTCCTCTCTTAACTGGGACGGATCTGTTAGTTGCGGTTTTAAGTGAAATTCTAATACTCTAATTAACATTTTCATTAACACATTTCAATGAATAAACAACCCAACTCATTTCTGTAGATATTCAAATCAAATTTTATATTAATATTGCAAATTAAATCATTCATTTGATCAAGTTGCCATTCATATTGACCTATTCTGGCTAAAGTCGTCCTCTATGTCAAATCTGGCAGTTTCGCAAATCTATGCCCATCAATTTTAGCAGATTAAGTTCATCAGGATTTTGGTCATTAATTCAGTCCGTCAAAGATTCAGGCTAACAGCTGTCCTGCAGTGTCACCGTCCTCTCCATCAGTATATCATCAGGAAATCGAAGAAGCGACGGCGAATCTCTAATTACCTCTCTATTCTACCATAATTTATAGTAAAATTGATGATAACAAGTAACAAAATGTGGGCATCCGAGTTCGCTGATTGGACAATCAGGGATCATCCTTTTGGTTTCTCACGAAAGTGTCTTTTGGGTTATGACCCTTGTCAGTTCCGGTTCACACAACAGTCTTTGTTCGGAATACTTGGACGACGTCCCAGACTGTCGTTGAAAGGTACATGTTCATCTGGGGTCAGGTCCAGGCCACTGTGAATCTGTTATCAGCGCAGGCGCACTTCACCCAAGCCTTGTTCAGCGTTGGCAGTCGGGTTAGGCACCAGAGTCAGCCATCTTTCGGCGGGTCAAAATGGTCAACTTAAGCAAAGAAACACAAAAACGTAATTAATACATAGAAATGACTAATTAAATGTTATTCCCTCGCTAATACCCATATGTGTGTGTATTTATCTAGCCAAAAGCAACACTCAATGCGGTTTATACTTACTAAATAAAGCACGAATCAAAATTACATCACCAAAGCAACATATATCATGCAACATTCTAATTATCTATCATTAGTATGCGTACGAAATTTAGTTCACGTAATTAATTAGGCCATGCAGATGCAAATCCCACGTGTATTTTGGTCAATAATAAGGTTGGTTAGTTATTTTCACTTCACTCCAAACCACTAGTACGATTATAATTAATTAATCTAATTAATAAAACGACATGCAAAATGGGGTGGGTATACAAAATGTTGCATAACCCGCTCCAGCAATCCCCCCTTTGGTGATTTTATCACCACAACACCCGAAATGTTATTCTTTCTTTACACAATCTTTAAAATGTTTTCTTGCTCTTAATCATAATTCAGTTTCACCCATTTCTTCTCTTTTTACTGTTTTATACATACTCTCCTTCCATTCTTTTAATGTTATCTCTTCTAAATCTCTATTTTGATCTTTGTCTTTTTATTCTTTTCTTATCTTTCTTATTTTTACAGCACATACAACATAATCTTCTCATTAAAACTATCCAAATTACACATGTTAATGGAAACAATATTTTACCTATAAGAGTACTACCTATTTTTACTAAGAAATTCTTAATAGCAGCTATTTTCTTTCCAATTCCATCCCAAACACTTTCAACCTCCAGAGGTGCAAGTTCATCATGCAATTCAGTAATATTCTTAATATAAGTTTTCAGATCTTTGCTTTCGTCAGTACAACAATGTTGAACTTTCAGCATTCCACAGACTCCACCCTCTTTTGCCAATAAAATATCAAGGGCAAGTCGATTTTGAATTACTTAGCACGCATGGCAACCATTTCAGTATTAACCAATAAAAATCCTCCAGCAGTGCTTGTTGACAAGCGATCCACTACAGTTGACAATTTTCTAATTTTGTTTGCATTCAGAGTTATTCCCACTGCTGGTATCAATGCTTGAAAAATATCACCTACAATTTCTGCCCAAGATTCTCTCTAGGTTCTAGCTAAATGATTACTTAAGCTATGTACACCATCTTCTTCTCTATCCATATGAAGGATTTTTGGAAAGACCAGGCCTACGTAACATGTGCCATACCAATGGTCTGGCAAACGATAATATGCCCTGTTCCCACAAATAAAATATAATCCAGGAAAGACTGGATCTCTTCCACCTTTGAATCCCCATCCACCCATGATTCGATATGTATCATGGCACTCACTATTACCTAGAAAATAATTATCATACGCCGTTTGATTCCTTCAAATGCAAAATTTCCCTTTCTGAGGCCAATCTAAAGCTATAGTTGGACTAGCTTCTCCTTTCAAATGTTTTTCTTTCTCTATATCCCAGATTGTTTTCTCCACTTTCCCTTCTGCTGCTTTTCTTTGCATTTTCAATATCCTTTCCTCAGCCATGTCTAGGAATGTCTTTTCCTCCTTCTTCAAACTGCATGTCAAATTGTTTCTAAAAATATACTCTAATGTTAGTTCCTTAGTTTCTAAAAAGAATTCACCTAATACCTCAGCAGGCTTTACTTTGTTCAATTTATTATAAGAAGGCACTTGCGCAAAAATATTATCCACATCTTTAAAATAATATTCTAATTTCCCTGTCTCATAAAATAAACTAGCTATTACACTACATGTTATACCATACGTTGCCGGAAGGTGATAATATGTCACTCCCTCAGAAACAGATGCAGGTAACTGCATACATACGTAGCAGTCCCGTACGTCCATTGTCTTTACATATTCATACAATAATTTTGAAAATACATTATTAGAAAAATCTATTATTGACCTGTCTTTATGCAAATAATTTTTATCTATTCTAGTTGGAACTACTTTTGGAATCTTCCCTATATTAGTTTTGTTCTCACTATGTCCTTCTAATGTATCTATAGTAGCCTTAAAAGAAATGACAAGAGCGAGGATGCTCCATAAAAGCATTAATAATCCTGTAGAACAACAACACATTTTACACTATCTTTTCATGAATGTACATCTACCTTTACTACTTTCTATGTTAGCCATCTTGTTAAAATGGACCGTGTCTTTTGACTTAGCCTCTTTTACTTCACAACTAGTTTTTCTAACCTAAGGTTCTAACACCTATTTGGTTCTACCAGTCACTATCTTTTAATTCAATATCTTGTTTTCTTCATCAATAATTTTCTTAACTTATTCAGTTTGGCATCTCATCGTTCTTCACTCTCCTCTCGTCTTCCAAATATGGATTTTCCTGAACTTCCGTTTCTTCTTCTCCAATGTCGGACAAGAGAACTCTCAGGATTTCCGATTCTATTTCATCCTCAACCACTTTTAGTACATTCTCCTCTGGATTTCCTTGACTATCTGCCTCTTCTCCCTGTTCAGGTAGAGCCACGTACGTCCATTCTGGTGACTCATACTTCTGGTTAGGTTTCCTTGTTCTTCTACTCTCTTTGTCTTCAGTTAATTCGTCTTCTTTTGATTTTTCTTGACTTGTCACTTCATTCACCTGTTCAGCTCTTGGTGAATTCACTCTTGTCAATCGATATCTCAGTTTCCTTATTTTATTGGGCCAAACATCATCTCTTGCAACTCTTTTTACTTTACTTCCTTTGTCATTCTTTTCATTCCTCCAAGCTCTCTTTCTTAGAACTCGACCTTCAGGTATTTCATTTTCACTCTCTTCAGACTCTGTCTCAACTTGCTTTGTCTTTTCAGCAACTTCTTCTTCCACCACTTGTTTTGTTTTCCCTACTTCTGTCCCTTCTCGGGTCTCCGGCATGCAATCTTCCTGCTGGCTACCTGTCCCTTCACCTAACTCGATGTTGCAGTTCTCTACACCTCCTCGGGGTTCTTCCGCAGAAATCTGTCCCTCTCTCTCTGCACCTGTCCCTTGTTCACTTAGATTTGTTACTTCAGGTGGAATTTCTCTCAGTCTCTCATCTGGTACTTCCTTTTCACAAATTTCTTTTGTTGCGTCTCCAGTACTCTTTCCTCTTTTCTTCCTGTGTTCCTTCTTGGAACCCTGCGCTTCTTGCTCGTTTCCAGAATCACTAGATTCGGAAATCTGCAATCTTCTTCTCAGAGCGATACTTCTGGGGACTAAAGCTGATCTTTGTTCTGTTTCCCCCCTTTCAGAGTTTCCTTGTGTCTTTGACCCTTCGTCATCTGATTCAGTGCTTGATTCTGATTCATCAAAGTATTCTTTTCCTGTGCTGTCCACCGGATTTGGAATTCTCAATGTATGACTGGCATTGATCCAGTTTTTCAGTCCAGCACACTTCACAGCTGTGGTTGTGGTCAAAATGACTTGTCGTGGTTTTCCCCACCTTGGAACCAGACAATTTCTTCTTCTGTGGACTTTTATCCTTACCCAATCACCTGGGCTCAGATCATGGGCTTGCTTCTTTTCAAGTGTGGTGGCATCCGGTCCAACCTGATGAAACACAGAATGAACTGCGTCAGCCAGGCCTTTACGGTATTCCAACACCATGTCATCAGAAATTGTCATCAGCTTGTTGACTGGTATAAACACATGTCTCATTGCACGTCCCATGATTATTTCATGAAGACTTAATCCTGTAGTTCTGTCTGGAATTGCCCTGATTGTCATGAGTACTAGAGGCAAGACATCAGGCCATTTCATACCTGTGGCCAAACACTTTTTCCCTATTCTATTTTTGATAGTACCATTCATCTGTTCAACCACACCAGAAGCCTCTGGTCGGTAGGCTCAATGTAGTTTTTGTTGTACATTCAATGCTTCACAAATTAATCCTACAATCTCATTATGGAAATGTCCTCCTCGGTTTGACTCAATTGTCACTGGGAACCCGAACCTGGGGATGAATTCTCTCAACAGTAGCTTGGCTACTGTCAACCCATCATTTCTTCTTGTTGGTAATGCTTCCACCCACCTGGAGAATAGGCAGACTACTACCAAAACATACCTTAATCTGTTACAGGGAGGCAGCTCCATGAAATCTACTTGCATTCTGGTGAAAGGCCCTCCTTCTTGACCTATTGTTCCCAGACTCACTACTGTCTTCCTGCCAGGATTGTACTGCTGACATATTAAGCATCTCTGACAAAGACTTTCTGCCACAAGTCTGAATTTTGCATTGTACCAGGTCTGCTTAAATGACCTGATCATAGCATCTCGTCCAATATGTCCATGGCCATGATACATCCGTGCCATGGTAGACATCATGCTATCAGGCAGAACTGGTCTTCCATCCCTATAGACCCACACATGATCCTTTTCCCTTGGGGCACATCCTGCTTTTACCCACTGTCTCATTTCCTCATCTCCTGCCTCATCCTGCAACTGTTTTACCTCTTCCCAAGTTCCCACAATGTTAGTGAACATCTATGAGCAAGAAGACATTTCTCTTTCCTTAGCCCGATTGACCGAATTCTGATTCCGTGCAAAATACTGTGCCATGTCATTGGCATACCTGTTCCCAGTGGCAATATAATCACCACCATGACTATGTGCAGCACATTTTACAACAGCCAATTGTTTAGGCAGCTGTATCGCCTCAAGCAACTTTCCAACCACTTCTGCATTCTTAATGGGAGTTCCACTCGAGGTCAGGAAACCTCTTTGTAGCCATAGTTGGCCGAAGTTGTGGATGACTCCAAAGCCATACTGGCTGTCAGTTATCACAGTCACTCTCACACTCTTCCCAATCTTGCATGCTCTAGTCAAAGCCACAAGTTCAGCTACCTGGGCTGATTTCACTCCTTTCAAATATGAGGCTTCAATTACTGCTGCGACTGTGCATACTGCATACGCTGCACTCAGCACTCCTTCATCTGTTCTCAAACATGACCCATCAACGAACATCACAAAATCACTTTCTGGCAAAGGTACATCTTTTATGTCTGGTCGTGGTTTGGTACAAAAATCAAGTACATCCAGACAATCATGATCAACTTCATCTCTTACCTCCACAATCTCATTATCAGGCAACAATGTTGCTGGATTCACATTCACACATCTTGCAAGACTCACATTAGTTGCACCTAATATGACCTTCTCATACTTAGTCAGCCGACTGTGTGTCATATACTGAGTACGACTCTTTGTCAACAGAATTGCTACATCATGGGGTACAAACACTTTCAATGAATATTCTATCATAATTCCTTCACTCTGCTCCAAACTTCGACATGTTGAAGCCACCGCTTTCAAACATCCAGGTAAACCTACAGCTACTGGATCTAGCATTGATGAAAAATATCCAATTGGTCTTCTCATTTTTCCATGTTTCTGGGTCAACACAGAAAGTGCACATCCATTTCTCCTACTGCAATACAACTCAAATTCTTTCTCATAGTCAGGCATTCCTAATGCAGGTGCTTCACACAAACCATCTCTCAATTGTCTAAATGCTGCCAATTCTTCTTTGTTTAATTCAAGGGGATCTTTTACATCACTTCTCGTTAATCGCACCAAAGGCTTTGCGATCAAGGAAAAGTTCCCTATCCACTGACGGCAGTACCCTACCATTCCCAAAAACATTCTTACTTCTCTTTGAGTCATGGGAGCTCTCATTCCTTTTATTATTCTGATTCTGTCTATGGTTATTTTCCTTAGTCCTTTCTCAATGTTGTGTCCCAGATACTGCACTTCCTTTTTTCCAAAACGGTAGTTTTGCAGGTGACACTTCAAGTCCTCCATCTGCCAAATGATTCAGCAAGGCTATTGTATCTGCCTCACAGGCTTCACGTGTTTTTGACGCCACCAAAAGGTCGTCAATATATTGGACCAATACAGAGCTTTCTGGCATTTCTAGACTCTCCAAAGATCTCTTTAACAACTGATTGAATATTGAGGGACTCTCTGTATACCCCTGTGGGATTCGGCACCATGCCAAAATACGCTCACCAAAACGAAATGCAAAAATTTGCTGACTGTCATGGTGCAATGGGATGGAAAAGAAAGCATGACACAGATCAATTACTGTGTACCATTCTGCATCATGGGGAATCTGATATAAAATCACTGATGGATTTGGTACAATGGGACAACATGATACCACAATTTTGTTTACCTTTCTCAAATCTTGCACTATCCTGAATTTCCCATTAGGCTTTTTCAGTCCCCTTATCGGTGAATTACATGGACTACTCATTATTTCTCTCAAGATTCCTTGTCTGATCATTTTCTCTATTATAGGAGTTACACCTTCAATTATTTCAGGTGTCAATCTGTACTGTGGAACATTTGGATACGTTACTCCTTCTCTTACAGTTATTTTAACTGGATCTACATTTCTCATTAGTCCTACATCCTCTCCAGTGAAATCCCAAACATCTGCTTTTACAGAGTTTCTTAGTTCTTTTGGTAATTCATCAGGGTTGAATACAGCATATGTTTCAGTAACTTCACTTTCTCTGTTAGCTAAGGTCATCTTGTACAATACATCATCATCTGGTGTTTCAAAAGCTATTCCATCCGGAGTACAAAATATAGTGCAATTCATTTTGCACAACAGGTCCCTACCTAGTAAATTCACAGGACTGGTGTCACACACCACAAAGCGGTGCATTTCTGAAAATTTCCCTATGCTGACTTTCACTTGTTCAGTAAGATATGTCTTCATTTGCCTGTTGGACACACCAACTACTTGGATCATTTCATCCGAGAGAGGAAGATTCTTAACATCAGCTGATCTAACAGCTGATCGAGTAGCACCAGTATCCACTAGGAAAGTAATATTTTCATCATTAACCCTCCCATCTACAAAAGGTCCTGTCTGGTCTACTTCTAGAGTTGCGCCAAGTACGCACTCTTCTTTCTCCCTTCGGCACCGTCAATAGCTCTCTTCTGCGTCACTCTCATTGCGTTGCAGCCAAAACTGCGAGACAGCGCTAGCGCGTGGTAGCTTATTTACCTGTTCTTCATTGTAGAATCTCGATTCACTACTATACTTCTGTGTGTTTCTGCTCTGTGGAAAAGGCGGCTTTGGCACCTGATTTTGTGGGGAAACAACTTGCTGCTGTTGCTGCAGTTGACCACTCACCTCATGCTGCACCTGTGGGTTCAATGATGGATTTTCATTGTTAGTACTCGGAGGAAACTTACACTCGGATTTCCAATGCCCTATCCTGCCGCAATTATGACACGGAAATTTCTTTTCAGCTTATTCAATGTTCCCTTTGTACTTCCCATTATTACATTTTGGCTTGGTCCCTGCTTGTTCCACCAATTGTGCTTTCTGTCTCTCCGTTACCTTTACCTGTGCCCACATTGCCTTCTCCTTTAACTTTCGCTGTTTTGCTTCAATTTCATCACTGAAGTATTTAGCATGTCTCAATACTTCATCTATTTTCTTGTTTTGCCTATCTACTGTATGCTGTTTAATCATATCACCTATTTCTGGTCGTAGACCATATACAAATCTGTATACAAAATGGCTCAAATCCTTTTCACTCAGATTCTCGTCTCCGCTAAACTGCTTAAAAGCTTGTATTAGCCTCTCATAGTATGCATGTACTGACTCTTTACTTTCCTGGTGTGTTCTATCAATTTTTACCCAGTCTGTTTCTTTAGGGGGCACTTTATTTTTCAGAAATACCATAACCTGCTCATATTTCTTCATTACCTCAGGGTCCGGAGCTCCTGTTTTAGGATCCCTAGGATATTCCTTGGTTGGCCAATTGATCATCAATTTGCATTCTGACCATAGATCTGCTGGTACTATTATGTCAAACAGACTATTCAAATCAATCCATAGTACTTTAGACAATTTTACAAATCTGTCTACCTGTCTGTACCACTCGACGGGCTTTTCGCGTAGTCGAGGGAAGTCATTCGTAAATGACAAAATATCCTGTCTTGTCCATGGAACATGTACATATCCTCCTCCTGGAATCTCTCTCATAGGGCACTCTGTCACTATTTTCTCCTTTTCTCTTACGGGAAAGGCTGAAAATGTCTTATCTGAGGCATCATCGCGTTTTCTATACCACCTGCTTCTCCATTTATCCACGTCTCCCCATTTTCTTAGCAAAATGATTATGTCCTTAATTTGACCTATTCGTCCTGTGGTGTTCATGTTCTCAATGTCTTTTTCAGTGAATTCTACTCGATAAGGTTTCTGTAAGGCTTTTACCTTTTCAATATCAATACCCATTTCATTTGCCACTTCTTCTAACCTTTCATGCACGTTTTCGCTCTCCAGGTTGCACTTTTACACAGAAATAATAATTCTTCATCCTGATTTGTTTTCATTTTTTCTGTCGGGATCGTCCCTACAATTAATTCTTCCAATACCATTCGTAACTTGGCCACATCAATTGATTGGGATTCTTTATCTTTCCTCTGCAAGCTTCTCAACCATTCACTTAATTCGTCTGTTGATGGTCCTACTGGTTTTTCTACACTTCCGTGTCCAAAACCATTTTGTATTTCTGACACTGTCTCTATCATTGTAATACTTCTCTCTGCACAGTTCTGATCTACAAATGGATTATTTGTAAAATTCAGTTCCATTACACTCATAGTCTGTCTCCATGGATTCTCATTCTGACTCAATCTTGGTTGTTCTACAGGGTTACTATTTCTGTAAGGGACTGTCAAACAGTGCTCACTGTCCTTCTGTTTTTCAAAAATGGGCATTACTGGACCTATCGTTACTGGAACAGTTACTGCTTCTAGATTCTTGGTCAATTCTCTTATTTTCTCAGTTAATTCCAGAGTTGTTTTTGCTAATTCTACTGAATTTTCTCCATCTGTTCTTCCTTCTGATCTCTTTTCTACCTCGCTGGTACCACTGTCTTTACTCAAACTTAGGGATTCTGGTTCAGTTTTTATAATTCGCACTGTTTCTCTCATTGGGGCACTTGGAGTTAACATTTCTGGTTCTGATCTATACGGTGGTAGATTTTTATAAAACATATCATCAAGAACATCATCCTCAGACTCATTCGCTCCATACCCTCTCGATTCTAAATTATGCCTCTTTTCTGCACACTTTCGACCTTCATTCTCTCCTACAGTTCTTACAGTGAATACACCCTCAGTCATGCTTGCATCTCGCCATCTTTTCATTCGATCACTATGCGTTTTGTGTCCGTATGGTCTTCCAAACCAGTACCTATATCCTCTACAACTTCTTTGTCTTTCTCGTTCATGCATTTCGTCTTCCCATTCCGTCAAAGCCTCAAACTGTGAAGGTCTAGGTCTTGGTTCCAAATTCATCATCCGTTCCCTCAAGTTTCTTAAAACAGCCAAATTAAATGAACCATGCTCTGGGAAAGCTAATACTCCGTCGTCCTTGGTGTATCTCACCCAGTTATCCAACCAAATACAAGTATGATACCCATATTTCGTAATCATAAAGGATGCCGGGGTTTTCGGTGAAGGAAGTAACTGTCCTTCCCTAGTCTTAACTGGCTTGTCTTTCTTAAACCACTTCTTAATTCTCCCTAACCAGGTCTTCTTCTCCTGGTGGGTCGTAATACACTTTCTTGTCTTTCGCGCACCGCTAGTCCCTCTTTACAACTGTACCGCTAATCTATCCAATCACAGCGCGACTTCACACTAACGCACCTACTCAGAGCGTCCATGTCACTGTCACAGTCCTCGAATCCTAGCACGACTCACACTAACACACCAAGAAGGAGCGTCTACGTCACCCTGTTTCTTCTCCAATCCTAGCGCGGTGTACACTAACGCACCAATCCAGGGCGTTTCCCAGTTCTGACCGACTGTCCAATCCCAGCGCGGTCGTTCTGACGTCAGCAGCAGCTGCGGCAGCTCCTGCTTCTGTCTACCCCTCCTTTACAAATCCGCTTAGTAAGTTTTTGTTTCAATTTCTACACTTTTGTTAGTAACAACATAGAAACATCTCCATTGTCCGCTTCGCTAACCAAAGAACAGCAAAAGACCTTTCTCACGAGAATTCCGTCTTTCCCGAGAGCAGCGCTTACCTCTGCCCTACTACGGAATCATTACTTCCGTTGATAAAGTAGCACATCCCTCTACTTCACCCTTCTAACAAGCATTAGCTAATTGTTTCTCTAGTATTTAAGACACATAGTTGGAGACTCAATGCTCCTGAGAAATAAACCCAGAGTTTCACAATCAACCCAAATGCCTTTGCATTCACACTCGTTCACACCAGAAAATGTAGTACATTCACACAGAATCCTGTCTTTCCCGAGAACAGTGAACAGTCTGTCCTACTACAGAATTATGACATACGTTAACAAAGCAGCACTTACCTCTCGTTTGTCCTTCTAACAAGCTCAGAGAGTACCTATCACCATTCCAGTGATAAGCGTTATCGGAATGCCAGTTGGATCCCTCGTACCTAAGACCAGAACTTCACAGGTAACCTTCGCTATCATACACACTTATCTCACACTATAAATGTCTCTAATGGCAACACACGACGATGCTACCAAATCGAACCCAGACAATGCACCGTGCAACTTCAATTGTCACACGTTTCCCCTGTGTACCTACAGGGCAACAACAATTCCGTCTTTCCCGAGAGCAGCGCTTACCTCTGCTCTACTACGGAACCGTTACAAACTTCCGACTTCCTACATCCCAGAAGCCGTGCATACAACATATAGCTCAACGTAACTCAACATAGAGTGTTAGTACATAAATCAATACCAATCCATAACCAAAATCAATAAGCAATGTACAAGCAATAATCACTAACCCAGAACAATAACAAACCATCATACTGCTACCAGAAAAACTGATGCAGCGCGGAGTGCAATATCCCTCCTTACTGCCACGGACCAAAAGAACTCACACACGCACACTATCCATACATTCGCTGGTGGGGCCCATAACACCAACACACACTTACCATTAGTCCGTGCAAGAGGTGAATATCCTTCTAAGCGCTGAATAATGAGGGAGGAAATACTACTTTTACCCTAATGAGCAATCAACCTGCAAACCCTTCTTATACTCACTAGGCCCTAGATTCCACATTTGGTATTCCTCTCTTAACTGGGACGGATCTGTTAGTTGCGGTTTTAAGTGAAATTCTAATACTCTATGTTAGAACCGGCGGTCTCTAGTTGGCAGAGGTATACACTTCTGACAAATAGGGACCAACCAACTCTAGTCAGGGAAAGGGGATTACACACTCAGATAACCCCTGCTACCCCCTTGGTAGCTTGGCAGAGCAGACGGGCTTATCTCAGAGGCAGTGTGTTAAGCATTTATGACCACATACAGTAATAAAGTGAATACACTACAGATGGACACGACACAGAAGTTATTATAAAAATAGTATTTTTATATAAGGCTTAGCACAAGACCAAATAACGACAAAAATATACCACAGTCTTAATAAATACTCTTTGGAAGGAAAAATAATAGTTCAAGTAAGGTTTCTTCTTGGCAAATAGTTCGTTAGCAAAGTATTCTTCTGAGCACAGTTCTTTGGCAACAATGTAACCCCCACAGGAGTCACACGACGTCGAGTCTACAAGATTCCCAAGGTTCGGCGTCGACCGCGAGGAGCGCTACGTCGAGCCTGGAGTTGCAACAGACCCCACAAGTACAGTACCTTGAGAAACGAAGAAAACGATGATCCACGGCGTCGAGATGTCGGCGTCGAGGTCGGCGTCGATCGTGCCTCGGAGTCGGGCCAATCCGCAGCGGCGTCGAGGGATGTCGGGCCGGAGCAGCGCTCACGGCGTCGAGAAGGGCGTCGAGTCGATGCGATCAGCAGCGGCGTCGGGACGGGGTCGCTTGGAGGCAGAGCCGATACTCACTCCTCACTGGCGTCGATACCGGCGTCGAGACGGGGTCACTTGGAGCCGGGGCCGATACCCACTGCTCACTGGCGTTGCTGCTGGCGTCGATCAGGCCCGGCGGCGTCGAGACTGCAGATTTTCCCTTGCGTACTGGAAACAACACTTTCCAGCAATTCAGCAATTCAGTAGATGGTGAAGTCCTTTGGCCCTGTGACTTCAACAGGAGACTGGCACTCTTCCAGTCCTTGGAGATTTTCTAGCAAGTGTTCAGAGAGTACACACCAAGTTCCTCTCTCCTTGTTCCTTGGCAAAAATAAAGAAGCAGCTTTCAGGTTCCTCCACAGCAAAACAGCACTCTGGCAGAAAGGGGAGGCAAGTCCTTAGATCAGCAGGCTTCTTGTCCTTGGTACAGGTTTCCTTGTCAGAAGTGATCTGAGTTCTTGGTTCAGGGGTCCTTCTGTTATACCCCTTTTTCCCTTTGTTCCCTTTGTCCAAGCAGGGCGATTCCCACCATCTCAGGTTTGTTGTGGGTGTTGCCAGGCAGAGGCACCTGGCCTATTCACTGGGCAGGGCAGAGTCCTCAGCCGCCCAGCAGGAGGCGGAGCCAGTATTGTCACTGGTAGGAGCAGGGCTATCAGTCGCCCAGCAGGAGGCGGGGCCAGTATTGTGTCAGGCAGGGCAGGCTACTCTTCCCTCACTCTACGTGTAAACGCCCCATTCACCCCACACTGACTCACTCAGACCTCTGGAGCCACTCAGCCCCTGACACACACGCCAAACCAGCAGAGACCGGTAGATAGTTGGACAAGAAAATAGCCACCTTCTAAAAGTGCTATTTTCAAACATAGAATTTAAAAACCATCCATCCTAAAGGGTGTGTTATTAAATTCTGAGTTCAGGGATACTAAACTCGACATGCTACCATGCTCCCTGAGTCAGATAGATTATAATGGAGTTAATAATCAGTCTGCCCAGTCTGGCCTATTGGAGGCAGGTAGCCCTTCAATAGTGAAAAACGAAAATGGCTGTAATTCACTATTAGGTCATGCCACACACATCAGGGCATGACCTACCTTTTACCAACAATGCACCCTGCCCTAGGGCCTACCATAGAGGTGTCTGAAATGTGGCAAAGGGAAGGTTTAGAGACTGGTAAGTAGGTTTCCTTACCAAGTCGACATGGCAGTCAGGGACTGCACGCAGGCGCCGCGGTGGCAGGCCTGAGACACATTTTGCACGCTGCTTCTGTGGGTGGCACAACCAGTGCTGCAAGCCCACCAGCAGCAGTTAACTTACACGCCCTTGGCACACGCAGTGCACTAGACTAGGGTCTGAACAGTAAGTCAACCAAGCCAATCATGGTAACACCAATCAACGTAACAATTTAACATAGGGAGCACTTGCACTGTGGCACTGATCAGCAGTGGCACAGTGCCCAAAGCAATAAACCAGCAAAAACATCGTAAACAGAGGAGGCAAACAGAAAAAATGGAGGAGAGACTCATGCCAATGATGCCAGGTCTAACACGTGTCCCCTCCAGCTGAAATGTGGGGAGAACTACCCTTCACCCAGGGAGTCCTCATCACTAAGGCGGAAAAATCTGGACAGACCATCAGCATTGGCGTGATCTGTACCAGGGCGGTGTTCCACCGTAAAGTCCATCCCCTGTAGGGAAATGGACCACCTCAACAGCTTTGGGTTCTCACCCCTCATCTGCATTAACCATCTGAGGGGCCTGTGGTCCGTCTGAACCCGGAAGTGAGACCCAAACAAGTAGGGTCTTAGCTTCTTCAGCGCCCAGACCACAGCAAATGCCTCACGCTCTATCGCACTCCACCTTTGTTCCCTGGGAAGTAACCTCCGGCTGATGAAGGCTACAGGTAAGTCTCGGCCCTCCTCATTCATCTGTGCTAGAACAGCCCCCACACCATGCTCTGAAGCGTCCGTCTGGACAATGAATTCTTTTGAAAAGTCGGGTGCCTGGAGGACCGGTGCTGTACACATTGCAGTTTTCAGGGTGTCAAAGGCTTTCTGACAGGCGTCAGTCCAGATCACAAGTCTCGGCTGCTTCCTGGAAGTCAGCGAGGTCAAGGGGTGCACAATGTTGCCATACCCCTTGACGAACCTCCTGTAGTAACCCGTGAGACCCAAGAAGGCTCTCACCTGAGTCTGGGTTTTGGGCGGTTCCCAAGCCAGGATGGTATCTATCTTGGGTTGCAGGGGGGCCACCTTGCCGCTCCCTACTTGGTGCCCCAAGTACACCACTGAACCCTGCCCAATCTGGCACTTACTGGCCTTGATTGTGAGGCCTGCTCTGCGCAGGGCCAACAACACTTCCTGGAGGTGGCGCAAGTGTTCCTCCCAGCTGGCGCTGAACACTGCTATATCGTCCAGGTAGGCGGCGCTGAAATCTTCCAGTCCGGCCAATACCTGGTTAACCAACCTCTGGAATGTGGCAGGGGCATTCTTCATCCCAAAGGGCATCACCCGGAACTGGTAGTGCCCATCTGGTGTGGAGAATGCAGACCTCTCTTTTGCCCCATCAGTCAAGGCGATCTGCCAGTACCCAGACGTTAGATCAAACGTACTAAGGTACCGGGCAGCCCCCAACCGATCGATGAGCTCATCAGCTCTGGGGATGGGGTGCGCGTCAGTCTTGGTGACCGAATTGAGTCCTCGGTAATCCACACAGAACCGAAGTTCTGGTGAAGCACCAGGCGCTGCAGCCTTTGGGACCAAGACCACTGGGCTGGCCCAAGGACTGCTAGAGGACTCAACCACCCCTAAGGCAAACATCTTGGAGACCTCCTCCTTGATGTATGCTCTGACCTTGTCAGTCACCCTGTAGGCCTTGTGCCTCACAGGAGTGCTGTCCCCGGTGTCCACATCATGGACACACCACTGAGTGACACCAGGGATTAAGGAGAACAGATCAGGGAATTGTACCAACAGATGGCGACAATCTTGCTGCTGCTCAGGGGTCAGTGTGTCAGAGAGGACAACACCATCCACTGACCCATCTTTTTCTTTTGCACACAGGAGGTCAGGAAGAGGCTCACTCTCCTCCTCCATCCCAGCATCTGTGGCAAGGAGCATGCCCACTTCGGACCTTTCTAAGTGGGGCTTTAACCGGTTGACATGCAGGACCCTTAAGGGGTTCCTGGGAGACTTCAAGTCCACCAAGTAGGTGACATCGCTCTTTTTCTCCACAACCTCAAACGGTCCAGTCCACCTGTCCTTGAGCGCACAAGGTTCCACAGGGGCCATGACCCAAACTTTCTGACCAGGTTGAAGCTCAACCAGAGTGGCATTCTGATCGTACCACCGCTTCATCTCTTCCTGGCTGGCCTCCAGATTTGCCTGAGCAAGATCTCTGAAGCGCCGAGTCTGGTTCCTAAAGGCCAGCATGTAACTATATACATCCTGGGGAGGTTTCCTGGGAGATTGCTCCCAGCCTTCTTTGACCAGACTCAAAGGTCCTCTTACCGGGTGACCATACAAAAGCTCAAAGGGGCTGAACCCTAGAGACTTCTGTGGCACCTCACGGTAAGCAAACAGCAGGCATGGCAAGAGGACGTCCCATTTACGCCTCATTGGTTCTTCAAGACCCATGATCATGCCTTTTAGGGTCCGGTTGAATCTCTCAACCAGCCCATTACCTTGAGGGTGGTAAGGAGTGGTAAACTTGTAGGTTACCCCACACTCCTTCCACAGAGACTTCATATAATTCGAAATGAAGTTGGTGCCCCGGTCTGACACCACCTCTCTGGGGAACCCCATGCGGGAGAAAACACCCATCAGTGCCCGTCCCACCACGGGGGCCGTCACTGTTCGGAGAGGGATGGCTTCCGGGTACCGGGTGGCATGGTCCACCAAGACCAGGATAAACCTGTTGCCCATGGCTGTCTTGGGGTCCAGTGGCCCCACAATGTCAATTCCCACTCGCTCAAAGGGGGTACTGACGACGGGAAAAGGTTGGAGGGGAGCCTTCTGCTTCCGCCCACTTTTCCCACTTGCCTGGCAAGTTTGACATGTCCTACAATGGATATCTGAATCCCTTCTCATCTGAGGCCAATAAAAATGGGTGACAAGCCTGTCATAGGTCTTGTCCTGCCCCAGATGTCCAGCTAACGGAACGTCATGAGCCAACCCCAGTAGGAAGGCTCTGAAGCGCTGGGGTACCACCAGCACACGGGCTGACCCAGGTTCAGCAGCCTTAGGCTCGCTATACAGGAGGTCGTTCTCCCAGTAGACCCAATGTGATCCTGACTGATCACCTGTCGTTTGGGCTGAGGCCTGCTGCCTCATACCCACAAGAGAAGGGCACACTTTCTGCTCAGCACAAAATTCCTCCCTGGAGGGACCACCATCCTGCTGCCAATGGGTCAGCTCGGGCAGGTCTCCCAGTTCGGCCACTTGTTCTCCTGTCGGTTCCAGGGCATCCCCCTCAGGGTCTGCTCCCTCCTGGACCGCGGGAACGATGGGGGACGGTTTCCCGCGCCCCCTGCCTCTTCTCTTCACGGTTGGGACCTGGGCCATCCTTTCAGGCTCCGGGCCCCCATCAACACCCTTACTAACTGACATGGACCGGGTGGTCGCACACACCCACTCAGGCAGACCCAACATTTCCAGATGCGCTTTTCTCTCCACCTTAGCCCAAGGGGAGTCCTCCAAATCATTGCCCAAGAGACAATCAACAGGCATGGCGGGCCTCACAGCAACCTGAAGAGTACCTGAGACCCCCCCCCATTCAAAGGGAACTTGAGCTACCTCACACTGACTCTGTGAGTTGTCAGCAGCTACAACGGGGTAGAATGCATGAGGGACCACCTGCTCTCGGGACACCAAGTGACACTTGACAGCTGTCACACTCGCTCCGGTGTCTCTGAGAGCTTCCACCCTATGGCCATTAATGGTCACCCACTGCCTATATTTCTTAGTGTTACTAGGCAGAGGGGTTGGAGGGACCATTTCCACGTCTCCTAAGGAGACCAGGGACATTTCTGCGGGACCCCACCCACCGGGGGCACCCATCTCATCCCCTCCCAGGGCTACACTCGCTACCTGACGAGGGGGTGCACGCGGCGGTGCATTCGAATCCTTCATGGGACACTGGGGATCATAATAACGGTGTCCCACCTGCTTACAGGCATAGCAGGTCATGGGGCCCCTGTGAACAGGTTTACCTGTCGGGGCCTCTGGCTTCTTTACAGGGGGAGGCTGGGAACCCTTCCCTTGGTTCCCTTGGGGACTACTTTGGGGCCCTTTCTGAAACTCCCTCTGTTTACCCCTGTCCCCCCCACTCTTCTGCTGGGGACCCTGCCCACCTTTGGCTGAGTCTCCCACTGGACCCTTGTGGACCCTGGTACTGACCCAGCGGTCCGCCTCCTCAGCAAGTTTTCTAGGGTTAGATAGCTTGCTGTCAACAAGGTGCTGGCGTAGCTCTGGAAAACAGTTATTAGACAAGTGCTCCCAAGCAAACAAATCATACAGAGCATCATAACTATCAACCTTGCTACCCTTTATCCAACCATCCATGGTTCTGCAGAAAAAAGACACATATTCAACCCACGTAGTACCAGGCAACTTCTTACATTCTCTAAAGGTTTGTCTGTACTTTTCTGGAGTTAAGCCATATCTCAGCATTAAAGCATCTTTCATATGAGTATAAGACATCCTATCCTCAGCAGGAAGGCTCAACAAGGTATCTCTCCCCTCGTTTGTAAAGCGGCTCCACAACCCCGTTCCCCAATCCTTCTCAGGGACCCGGTGGGCCAATAACGCTAACTCATATGCTTTAAACCATTGGCTAATATCTTCATTCTTACTGTAATCTTTGATCACATCTTTAGGAAAATAAAACCTACTTTCTGCAGGCACGGATGGAGTGCTGCCACCAGAGGGATTCAACTCTAAACTCTTAGTTTTAAGCTCCATCTCCCTCACCATCTTCTCACGTTCAAACGCTAACTTCTCTCTCTCAAAATCTAATCTTTTGCTCTCCATTTCAGCTTCTCTCTTGCTTCTTGCATTCTCTAATTCCAACTGCCCTCCTAATTTAAGTTTTGCCATTTCCAACTTGTACCCCCTCTCCTTCTCCCTGTCTTCTAATTCTTCGGGGGAAAGGCTCCTAGAGGACGCACTACTGCCTGGAGATGATACTGGCCCACCTGTGGGCTCTTCCTCTTCTTCTTCCTCTTCCGGTACCACCACCGGATCAGAGGGATTTCTGGCCTCTAACCAGGCCTTCAGCGCTTTGAGGAAGCCCTCTTTCTTTGAGACACCTGTGGTAGGAACTTTAAACTGCTTGCAAAATCCTTTTAGATCTTTTAGCGTGTAGGAATCTATCTTCTCCTTATCAAATTCCCCCACAACATTCTCCACAGGTGTAGCAGCTCCGGCATTCTCCATGGTCAAAACTGGCAGTGTTTAAGAAAATAAGCTCCAGGAAAGCGGAGAACAAAAATAGGCAATCCTACCAAAACAGAATGTGGCTGCGTTATGGTCTGCTTTCACTATGTAGCGTACACTAATCACTGCACATGAGTCATAAATGCAAAGTTCAAAATCCTCACCGCTGACCACCAATGTTAGAACCGGCGGTCTCTAGTTGGCAGAGGTATACACTTCTGACAAATAGGGACCAACCAACTCTAGTCAGGGAAAGGGGATTACACACTCAGATAACCCCTGCTACCCCCTTGGTAGCTTGGCAGAGCAGACGGGCTTATCTCAGAGGCAGTGTGTTAAGCATTTATGACCACATACAGTAATAAAGTGAATACACTACAGATGGACACGACACAGAAGTTATTATAAAAATAGTATTTTTATATAAGGCTTAGCACAAGACCAAATAACGACAAAAATATACCACAGTCTTAATAAATACTCTTTGGAAGGAAAAATAATAGTTCAAGTAAGGTTTCTTCTTGGCAAATAGTTCGTTAGCAAAGTATTCTTCTGAGCACAGTTCTTTGGCAACAATGTAACCCCCACAGGAGTCACACGACGTCGAGTCTACAAGATTCCCAAGGTTCGGCGTCGACCGCGAGGAGCGCTACGTCGAGCCTGGAGTTGCAACAGACCCCACAAGTACAGTACCTTGAGAAACGAAGAAAACGATGATCCACGGCGTCGAGATGTCGGCGTCGAGGTCGGCGTCGATCGTGCCTCGGAGTCGGGCCAATCCGCAGCGGCGTCTGCCAGGTCTAACACTCTAATTAACCTTTTCATTAACACATTTCAATGAATAAACAACCCAACTCATTTCTGTAGATGTTCAAATCCAATTTTATTTTCATATTGCAAATTAAATCATTCATTTGATCAAGTTGCCATTCATATTTACCTATTCTGGCTAAAGTCGTCCTCTATGTCAAATCTGGCAGTCTCGCAAATCTATGCCCATCAATTTTAGCAGATTAAGTTCATCAGGATTTTGGGCATTAATTCAGTCCGTCAAAGATTCAGGCTAACAGCTGTCCTGCAGTGTCACCGTCCTCTCCGTCAGCATATCATCAGGAAATCGAAGAAGCGACGACGAATCTCTAATTACCTCTCTATTCTACCATAATTTATAGTAAAATTGATGATAACAAGTAACAAAATTTGGGCATCCGAGTTCGCTGATTGGACAATCAGGGATCATCCTTTTGGTTTCTCACGAAAGTGTCTTTTGGGTTATGACCCTTGTCAGTTCCGGTTCACACAACAGTCTTTGTTCCGAATACTTGGACGACGTCCCAGACTGTCCTTGAAAGGTACATGTTCATCTGGGGTTAGATCCAGGCCACTGTGTATCTGTTATCAGCGCAGGCGCACTTCACCCAAGCCTTGTTCAGCATTGGCAGTCGGGTTAGGCACCAGAGTCAGCCATCTTTCGGCGGGTCAAAATGGTCAACTTAAGCAAAGAAACGTAATTAATACATAGAAATTACTAATTAAATGTTATTCCCTCGCTAATACCCATATGTGTGTGTATTTATCTAGCCAAAAGCAACACTCAATGCGGTTTATACTCACTAAATAAAGCACGAATCACAATTACATCACCAAAGCAACATATATCATGCAACATTCTAATTATCTATCATTAGTATGCATACGAAATTTAGTTCACGTAATTAATTAGGCCATGCAGATGCAAATCCCACGTGTATTTCGGTCATTAATAAGGTTGGTTAGTTATTTTCACATCACTCCAAACCATTAGTATGAGTATAATTAATTAATTAATTAATCTAATTAATAAAACGACATGCAAAATGGGATGGGTATACAAAATGTTGCATAACCCGCTCCCAGCCAGGTTAAAGAAATGCCACAGGCTCCAAAGCACTGTCTGAGCAAGACCAATCCTGGTGCTGCTCTCATATCATTAGAGCAGTGTTTGGATTGGGTGGGGAGCCTGTGCCTTGAGGGCCCATCCTCTTCCGGCCCGACGAGAGGAGCAGCGAAGCAGCCGGGAGTGGAGCAGCAGGTAAGTCTTTTTTGTTTTTATATTATTTCTCCCTATCCCCAACACCCCATCTCTCCCCCCGGCCGCCCAATCACTTTAGATAGGCGGCGGCTGCCACTGGTCCTGACCTGGAACCCTCAATGGAAAATGAAAAGAGGAAGACCAAGAAACACCTGGCACTGATGCCTCAAGGCTGACTGCAAGGAGATGGGTTACATGTCCAGGACAGAGATGGCTGAAAAGTCCTGGTTGATGGCCTATACCCCTGGGGGGGTAGAAGGCATAAGTAAGCATATATAGTGTGCAGACAAAATACAATGGACTGAAATGTTGCCTAAATAATAACCATTGTCTGGGATTAATTAAAAAATTCTACCCCTCGCTTTTTTTTCCTTCTCTGAGTGATCAATGGTTTAATGGCTAAAACAAAGAAAGCCCCTTGAATATGATTCTTTGGCAGCATGTAGTAAATGTAGCAATGCTAAAAAGCAGAAGTGTCAAACTTAGGTCCAGGTAGGCTAGAAACATGCCAGATTTTCTGGATAACCACAGACTATTAACATTATTTCCACTGAGGTTCATTGTAAGTACAATTATCATATGTAGATATCCATCATGAATGCAGGTCTCCTGGGCCAAAGGAAGCTGTCCATGCTCTTAGGACAGGCACATTATCTCCATGGCTAAGAGCACATAGAAGCCCAGCTGCATGTGTTTTGAGCAATTTATAATTTGGTCATTAGGGTTGTCTCCAGTGCTGTGAATAGACTGGTGCAGTAATCAAGTCAGCCTTCCACTGCTATGCCTATTAAAATGATCCTAATTTTCAAAGAAGTGCAGATGATAACATCTTTAAGCATATGTGCTTGATATAAGACATTCTTGACCAATGTTCTGATCGGTGCTTTAAGGATGTAGTATGACAATAGTAATTCCACGGATGAGGACTTCTCAGGTGGAAATGATGCTTATGGAGGAAATTACACTAGCTCTGATTTTCAGTGGATGATACATCACCATCGTTGTTAAAGTAGATCAAGCAAGGTGGTTGAGAAGTGTGGGTGTTTAGACAAAATATTGGATAAAAAATATTGTCTGGACAAAATATTGTGTCAAGAATTTTGAGGAAAAAATATGGTGAAGGTAAGTTTTATGGGTAATCAAGCTTTACGATATATAACTACATATATTTGCACCTTGACGATATATATAGCTTCAAGGAATGAAGATGTGGAGTTAAGAATTGTAAATCTATACCTATCTATTTTCACTTATCTTCTCGATATTTTGGTCATCGATATTGTTGACACAATATTCTATCCACAAAATATTTCTATTTCCGATATTCTGTCAGTGATCCATTCATAAATAAGTGAATGAAAGAATGCTTTTTATTAGCTCTCTCCCTGCCTATCATACAGTGGCAAATAGAATAGTAGAGAGGGAGGAACAGAAAAGAAGAGAGTGGACACTCGGGCTCTCCCACTTGAAGAAAGGCAGATGATTCATTACCAATTCATTTGGTCAAAATGACATTTCATTAAGGGGGATTCTTAAGCCTTTAGAAAGTGATTGAAAAAAATGACAACATTGACAAAGGTGATGTCTCTATTTTGTTTCAGACCAGAATTACTCTTGAAAAATCCTGCTGAAACTACATAGTGCTGATTGATCGAACTGATTGTTGGTAGTCAGTAAACATATATTTAAGAGTAGATCAGATATAATTACGTTTCTTGTTAAAAAAGGAGACATCTGCCACATTTTGGAGCCAATGAAATTCAGAAAAACTATTTTATTGATCCAAAGTTAGACACTGTTGCAGAGATCCAAGTGACACGTGAAACCATTCAATATCTTAATTTGCTAGGGAAAATGTAAGTAGCAGATGATTCTTCTCCTTACTTCACGTATAACAGACCCAGGTTACTTCACTAGTCTCTCCAGGCCAGAATTAGCTGAGCACATTAAGGGCACCTAGATTTCTGAATATTGGTACAGGATAAGTATAGTAGTGAATATGTGGCAGACACTACCATCCGCGCCGCTTCTGTCTGTTTCCCCTCCTACCTGAGAGACGTCTCTCTCCTCCCCCTTTCCGCCGTGCGGTCCAAACACCAACTTCGCTCGCGCATTCAGGGCGCTGCGCGGACGTGCCTCGCAGCTCCAATTTACGGAGTGCAGACCGCTTTCCCCCCGTCGTGCCATCAGGTTTCCCTTGCTGGTGCTTTTTACAAACTTATCCCGCATTACTAATAAAAATAAAAAAAAGAGCAAAGGAGGAGGTCAACCAAGGGCTTTCCTGCATTTGAGGAGGTTCCCTTAGCAACCACGTCTAAAACGATACGTGCGTCAATGCATAACTAGGCTTGAAAAGGTTGCCCAGCAACGCGTACCTTCAACAGCTGATCGCCCGACACTTGGCAGCTCGTCAGGATTTTATCTCTCCTGGCTCTAAATTTGTAGTTTTAATTAGCAGATTCCTGGCTCCATCCATCACCTTACTTTTAATTCCTTGCCCAATTAAAAAATAATAACCCCGATTATAACTTGTTTAGTGGTCTCTTTGACCTCTGCCCATCATGTCTGATGCCGAGTTCAATGACTCTCACACCCACGTTCCCGCTCCTAACACCAACGAGGAACTCATTAGGAAAATAATACACAAGGAATTACATTCCTGCATGAGGGAGACCATAAGTAAAATTTTTGCAGGTAAGAGACCTCTTTCCGATTCCATTAACCCCTCTGCTCTCCACGGAGGGAACATTGATAACCTGAATAAAAGTGGGGGTAAAAAACTAAGGGAATGCAACAATTTAGAAAATAAGAACACTACGGGAGGTCCAAGTACCTTGAATATATTGGGAGGTTTACGCACCTCAATAACTGAAGGAGGACTAAGCTCCTCAAATTATATGGGAGGCCTATGTGCCCCAAAAAGACCACGTGCCCATAACGGAACATCTTACTTGGATGCCCTAAGCAGCTCACAATATCAAAGTGCTATTACTGATCCCCTCTTATCCAAGGAAGTGGATACTTCTAATGAGTCCTTAGACGAACAAATTTTTGATCTAGATCAAACTGACAATGATATAGTCGTTTATTATGAGGTGGGTCAAGAACCCCTTTGAAAGAGAGGCATGGGGCATTCGACAATGTCGTCCTGTCTTTATGGCCCTCCAACTTCTTGATAATGAATGTATAATCATAGATGTCGCCTTTTTTTTTAAAGAAACTTATTAAATGCCGGAACCACCTAGACTTGGATCCCACTGTTAATAACGATAGAGCGTCTTCTTAATGTACCCACACGTATTGAAAATTAGAATATGAATATTAATGCTTCGTATGATAAATAGTACATGGATCAAGGAGCTTATAATCAAATAACGTACTGTATATTGTTCTTCCATAACGCCCCCGGAAATATGGAAACCAAAAATTGTGAGATATGTATTAATGAATTAGTAAGCTTTTATGGTTTTCTTTTTCCTTATGTGACAAAAAATCGAACTAGGCATATTCCTCCTCAATTATACCATAAAAACTAATACATAATTTAAATGACGCTAAGACGGATTTTATTAAAAACAAGGTACCTTACGTTGATTTGGGAATATCCCCCAGTGCATCCTAATTTTGCTGGTGGGGGCTCTTTTTTCCGTTCTTTAGTGACATAAAATATATAAACTTTCATTATGTAAAGAAAAATGACAACCAACTGATTACCTATCCATTTAAGATTGCGATTTTGCACATATTTTTACTTCGTTGGTAATACTGGACATTTTTAAACAAAACCTTTTTTTTAACCTATGTTTTTTTAATCATTGTAAATGTACAGTACTAATGTTTAAATGTAAAAGTATTTATGCTTTTATGGTTTGCAAATTTCTTACCGAATAAAGCTTTTTCTGATCTGATCTGATCTGATCTGAGAGGCATGGAACATCCTGAAGGCAGAATGCTCACGACCTGTTATCCAAGATAAATTCTGCCTTACACCTAACTTGGATCCTGAACTCATCAAGTTCCTATTCAAATTGGGCAGGGATCCCAGGAAAGATATGGAACACTCCCTCAAAAGCTGTCAGGATCGCATGCTCGATATGCTCGGCCCATTATGCCGTATGATTGATTTAATTGAGGAGAGCTATATTAATGGTTCGCAACCCAACATTGACCTCCTACGAGGATGGAGCCAGAGAACTCTAATACTCCTCGGTGACGCCAATGCTTCTCTAAATACGGAGAGAAGGAAAGTGGTTTTGTCCAAAATTGTTCCCAAACTCTGCGACATGGCTGTAAAGGAATCCTCATCCAACCCTAAAGGCCTCCTCTTTGGGGAGGATATGATTAAAGGTTTGGGAAAGTACGTGGCAACCTTTACAGCTCTGGACAAAGCGCTAGACAACATGCGCAGAGTCTTCAACCCAAGTGTTTTTGCCAGGGCCGGCAGAATGGATCGTTCTTCCGGCCGCCTCTTCCAGAGACCCTCCTCCAGGCAAAGAGGTTTCGGTCGTACGTTCCAGCCTAACCCTTCATTTTACCCTCAATGAGGTTGATCCTCCCGCTCAAGAGGCTTTAGGACCAGAGGTACCAACCCCTCCAACATCTCAAGTAAGTACCCTTCCTCCTCGTCCTTCCTCTTTAACGCAGAGAGTAGGGGGTCACCTAAAACATTTCCTACACGTTTGGAAACAAATTACACACGACCCTTGGGTTTTAGAAACTGTTCAGGGATTCAGAATAGATTTCACGGAAAAGCCCATTCAAGTATTAACTCCCAAAGTTTTAAATCTGACACTAGAGCAACAATCTATTGTAGCAGAGGAGGTAAATTCAATGTTAATGAAAGGCGTGATCATAGAAGTTCCTTGGGAACGAAAGAATTTCTTGAGCAATATTTTCCTAGTGGAAAAAAAGGACAAAGGGTGGAGACCAGTTATAAACCTAAGAGAATTGAATCAATATCTCACTTACAATCACTTCAAGATGGAGGGTATCCATCGCCTCAGGGATATGCTTTTAGAAAAAGACTGGCTATGAAAACTAGATTTAAAAGACGCCTACTTCACGATTCCAAAGGCAGAGGAATTGCAACCCTTCCTTCAATTTGCAGGGAATGATCACCTTTATCAGTTCCAAGCTCTTCCCTTCGGTCTATCTTCGGCCCCTTGGTGCTTCACGGTAGACACAGTAAAGTCTATGCTCTTACTTGCTGCAAAGAAGATATCCAAGATTCGGAAAGAGATACGTCATGTTCTGAAACTAGATCTTGTAACCTTAAGGGAGCTAGCCAGACTTCTGGGCCTCCTATCATCATCTATCCAAGCTATCTTCCTAGGTCCTCTTCATTATCGAGCCCTTCAAAGATGGAAGGGCAGGGCTGTCCGTTCTGGCCTTTAGTACGGAGACAAAATCCACCTAGACACAGAAGCCAAGACAGAACTGACTTGGTGGTTAGAAACCCTGGATGCATGGAACGGCAAAGCCCTTTTTGGGACTTCCCCGGACTATGTGCTGGAATTGGATGTCAGCCTTCATGGCTGGGGTGCTTGTTTTCAGAATCAGAACACAGGAGGTTTATGGTCCTATTCGGAGAGTTTGCACCACATAAACTTTCTGGAGTTAACCACCGGCCTTCCTGCCCTAATGAGTTTCTAACAGTCTCTTCAAGGGAGGTCAGTCGTCCTCAAGATGGACAACATGTCAGCTGTTGCCTACATAAATCGTCTAGGGGGCACGAGGTCACCAGACCTCTCCAACCTAGCCAAAAACCTCTGGATTTTCTGCTTGGTACACCAAATTTCGTTAAGAGCAGAATACCTGCAGGGTCTAAAGAAAGTTTGTGTGGATTGGATTTCAAGGTTTCTCGTAGATCACACCGATTGGAAATTAAACGCAAACATGTTCAAGAATCTAGACTTTCTATGGGGTCCCCTAGAAGTAGACCTCTTCGTGAGCAGACTCACGTCCCAACTTCCCAGATACTTCAGCTGGATGCCAGAACCCGGTGCTCTGGCAGTGAACGCCTTTTCCCAACATTGGAAGGAAATTCAGGGATATTCCCACCCCCCCTCCTTGCAATGATCTAACTCCCCCTTCAGAAGTTGAGGACAGAACAATCTTCAATAGTCCTAATAACTCCCTTTTGGCCGTCCCAAGCCTGGTTCCCAACAACCTTGGAATTAGCTTACAAAATACCCTTTCTGCTCCCAGCTTCACCAGGCCTCCTAAGAGATATAGACTGTTTGGATCACCCGCTTCTTTTGAACGGGACTTTGAACCTTCTTGCCTGGAAAGTGTCAAGCGAGCCAATGAAATCTCTGGGCTTTCGACGCAGGCTTCTTCTCTCCTCCAAGAATCTTGGGCCCCTGGTACACACAATAGATACAACATCATCTGGAAAAGATGGGTTTGTTGGTGCCTGGAAAGGAACCTGGATTCTGTGGAGACTCCTATTGTGCATGTAGCCAATTTTCTTGTTGAACAATTTGAAAGAGGTCTTTCCTATAGGTCAATTAACTGTTATAGATCAGCCATTTTCGCGGGTCACTCCCTTTTAAATGGTAAAACTATCGGGAAGAACCCTATAATTTTCAGAATTATGAAAAGCATCAGGCTTAAAAGACCTACCAAACCTAAATACGACACCCTATTGGACGTTAAATTGCTACATGACCTTTTTTTTTAACTGGACGAATAATAACTTATTAGATAATAAAAGACTCTCCATCAACTAGCTTCTCTTCTATGTCTAATATCCTGCCGTAGAGTTTCGGACGTTAAAGCATTGGAAATATCCAACAGATTTTATGACGCCTTTCGGCGTCAGATTTGAAATTATCAAGAGAACTAAAACGATGTCTGATATGATTTTTTACCCTAGGTTTGACGCTTCTAAAAAATTATTTGTGGTGGATTGCATGAAGGAATATGATTCTAGGATGGACCTTCATCGCATCCCTGGTGTAATCCAACTTCTTATATCCTTTGTTAAGCCCTTCAAACCTGTTTCTTCTTCTTCCATAGCTAGATGAGTTAAACTGGCTATGCAGTTGGCAGGCATTGATCTCCATAGGTTTTAGGCACACTCTTTAAGAGGAGCTATGGCTAGCCAGTCCTTTTGGAAAGGAGGTAAGTTGGATGATATTCTCAAAGCAGCAGACTGATCAATTTCCTATACCTTTGCAAAACATTACTGTAAACCTGTCAAACACATGTCTGATGTAGTTTTACTTGACTACCAACATGCATAATGATAGCCTTCGGTCTTGTAATGAAATTGCGATTCTACTATTACCATGACCAGAGAATCTGGATTTCATTAAAGACACGGAGGCTAACATTATCCCAACCCTCCCTCCCGGGAGCGGATTTTAACACCTCTTTGACTTACTGCACTCTTCTTGTTCTAAGAACTTTTTAAGTGTGATGTTTTGTTTAAAATAGAATATAACTCAGTTTTTTCACTGTATTTTGCCTTAATATGTGTATTATCAATTACCACCGATTCTTCTTTTCCCCCTTTACATAGGGCGTTAAGTACAATTCCTAACATTTTGTCCTTTTCAGATAATTTGTCTTGATTGGCTCCTCATCACGATTCGTTGCAAACAACTCTCGACTGCAAACAACTCTCGACTTCTCGATTTCTTCCGCTTGGAGTCCCTCACTGTTCCAAGGAGAGGTCTTTCCCTTCATGATGCCATCTATTGGACTTTGTTGCCTTTGGAAGAACTTTACCTTTTTACTCTAATTGCATTTAAAAGAGGCAGATCTCTGTGTTGCTGTTGCCAACGTTATATTTCTACATTCTAGAGCTTTGCTTTATGATGTAACTTTAAAATGCACTTCCTATCACCCTCAGGCTTGAGGTCGATTACCTTTGGGTTAGGAAACAACTTAAGACCTGGTTGTTTACCCTGGCCTACAACTAGATGCTACTCTGCTTAACTGTTCCCCCATGTAGACTCCCCAGCGCCAAGAGACCTGTTGGTGTCCATGCGCTATGCAAATTCCCACTTAACATAACATAAGATAACATAAAATGGCTGTGCTTGAAGTTGCATTAAAAGAATAATGCATAATGTGAACCTCCGTGTCTTTATGGAAATCCAGATTCTCTGGTCATGATAATAGGAGAATCGCAATTTTTGAATATGTGTCAGACACATAATACATATTTGTAGGGCACTACATAAATTCAACACATTGGATATGTATTGGTAGTTGCACAGGCTAACTCCTTCCTGGGTCATAGATATGGGGCTATGACTGCCCAAGGTTCTGAAATCACTACAGTAGCAGAATATTTTATAGTCATGTTGAGAGTATTGCTTATCGGAACAGATGACCTGTGAGACTTACAACAGAAGCTATCATTTAAGTCAGTAGTAACAATGAAAATTATTACCGTGGTGTAACTGTGACTGCTGCAACCATGTTTTCTGGCTCATGCCAACTATCCTTAAAGGAAGTGCCAGTCTATGATGTTTCAGCCTCTCTTTCACAACATGGCTCTCAAGACATGTTGGTTAGCCTGCTCGGTCCAAAAAGTTTATATTATTGTAGCAACTGGAGGTTGTCTTCTTCCTTTTCCCTGATCTCAGTCTCTGACACCTGTATACTCCCTTTGGTTCCTCCGATATGCTGTGTGTATTGTGCATTGTTCGATACATGGATTAGCCTTCGTGTTCCTGAAGAACTTAGGGGCATATTATCAAGCACGGCGATAAAATTATCACCGCTTTAGCGGCAGAAAACTGCTGCTAAAGCGGCGATAATGGGCTTGATAATATGCCGCAGAGAATACAAATAGAAGCCCCTGTTGACACCAGAACACGGGCTTCTATGGGAATTCTCAAGGGCATATTATCAAGCCCATTATCGCATCTTTAGCGGCAGTTTTCTGCCGCTAAAGCGGCGATAATTTTAAATCCTTTTCTTGATAATATGCCCCAAAGTAATCCACTGACATCCGGTCAGGCCTTGTTTATCAAGTTCAATGCTTCTTTGAGCATCCAAACTCCAAAGGGAAAAGGGTTCAGCTTCTCTTCATTAGGTCACTAGAAATGGAATGTCAACCCTGGGGGCATCTGAAAGCCATCACTAACCTTACAAAGGTTTAGGAAGAAAATCAAGACCAGGCTCTTACAGAAATATGATATTATATTTTTCTGTCTGAAAATATCTGCCTAGGCTCTCACTTTGTTATACCGCCCAAGAACCCCCCAGGGTGGACGTACATTCGACAATTGAGATAAATAAAACCTGAAATCTCGATTTGTAAATGTGGCTCACGTTTCCTTTTTGGTGTTTGGACCTGTTTTTTGTTCTCTTTGAGTTCCACCCCAACCCTGGCGGTCTTTGTCAAATGTCAAAGTAATGTGGTTACTTTAAAATAAATGTGCAGTCGACAGAGCCTGACACGAATTACCACTACGTCAAAACATATCAGAAACACGACAGAGCTGGACCTCTGCCCGCGCTGAAATGAGTTACAAAGTCTAGGAGAGGGTGACAGTGAAATATAACAACAACAGTGCAAAACCTTTAATTGCCAGTATCTGCAGAAATCGGTAAATGTGTTTCTCGTGCGAGGATTTAAGGAAAGTGTACCATAGGCTCGTGCCAACGCATTTTACAGGTTATTTTATTCTGCTCACAGAGAACTGGCAGATTAAAGAGCCTCCCACGAGATCAACAGGGAAAGGAAAAAGTGGGAAAGAGAAACTTTGTTACAATAAACTAATCCCCGGGACCAACGGAACCTGTTAGGTTTAACATAGAATAACAAACGAAATACTTTGAATTCATTTACCGAGTGAAAAGACATCGAACCCCTACGTACAGAGGTTATTAATAAGGAGACGCGTTTTAACCACTAGTTTGTATATAAAAATGTGTTGTCTAATTTTAGTAATGTGCATAGAATTTATTGCAGTTTAATCATGACTATATAAAGAGGAGGATTACAAATAATGTTTTCTAAGCGCTATCTTGAATAATTAATGAAAGTGATATAAGAGGCGGGTACAGGTATCTCGGTGTTTACATTTTTCTTCATTTAGAAACTAATATAAGGGGCTTCCGCAACCCATGGCTAATCAGAGGGAGGCTGAGATAGCCATTTTCTTATTTTAATGCTTTTGCAAAAATCACTGGCTGATGAAAGAGAGCTCTATGGAGGTTGTATAGAATAAGAATGGATTTTGCGTGTTAAAGGCCCATTTAAAAACTCTTGGTACTTCAAAATGTGTTGCTCTAATGGCTCGCTAACAGAGCAGCCCATTGCTCAGTGACTCTTTCCCGTGGGTTGCACACTTTGGGCCATATTCTCAAGGAGCTATCTCAGAGTTAACGTCACTTTAGCACAGCCAAAGTCGCTATAACTTTATCTCCCCATTCACAAGCTGCGATAAGGCGCGTTAGCAGCAGGAAATTAGCACCTGCTCTGAACTAGTGTAAAGTCGGACGGCAGCCGGCACCACAAAAGGGAGCCCAGCCCACAGCCACACCTGAAGAACAACAGATGCCATAGAGCTATTCATCATGCAGCTCGGATCCCCAACAGGCCCACAACACCCACCGCCACCACCCCCAGGCCCGCCACCATCCCCCGGACTCCCCCCGGACCACCACAGAGGCAGCACAGACACAGACCGCGGACCTTCTGAAAATGCACTAGCCTCACAGACATGACACCAGAGTATGTCATTGCCCACTACAGGCTCAAAAGGACAACCATCCTCCGCATCCTGAACATCATTGCCCACAGGCTGACTGTACCAACACAGTGGATAACCAACATCCCACCTCAGACAAAGCTTCTGGCTGTGCTGCACCTGTTGGCCTCTGGTACCTTCCAACCAACAACCACCAGAGTCGGAGGGGTCTCACAGCCAGCCCTATCCAGGTTCCTCAAACCTGTCCTGGATGCCATCATCAGCTTGGTACCATGGCACCTATACTTCCCCCACACTGCGCAGGAACAGCTGGAGACCAAGCAAGGCTTCTACGCCATAGCTGCATACCCGCACGTGTTGGGGGCAATCGACTGCACACATGTCCTACTTGTGCCCCCTGCCGACATTGCACACAATTACCGCAATAGAAAGCACACGCATTACATCAATGTGCAGGCAATAGCGGACCATCGGGGGCTCTTCACCAATGTCGTCCCCAACTACCCAGGCAGTGTGAAAGATTCCTACATTTCACGCCAGTCCATCATCAATCGGCGCTTCCAGGATGGCACCTACAGAAATGCCCTGCTCGTTGGTAAGTAGCAAATGAACACACCACACACCTCAACTCCACAATCATGCAACTCGCAACTCTGGGAATGCACATGTTACAAACTCACATGCAACATGCCAAACAGCATGTCCACCTACCAGACCCGCCAGCACAACTTACTGTGGTAACCTGAGCTACCCATGTACATAAGCCACCAACGGCATGTCACATCAACCACACAATAGCAGATTGTGGGGAGAGGTGGGAACAAGGCATGTGCGAAGGAGGAGGCAAGTGACCCATTAATAAGCATGTACATAATGCCAAGTGTGACGTGGATGTGCTGGCCTGATTTCAGTATGCAGAACACACACATATCCATGTAGACACACATCGCTGGTGTATGGAGTGTAGTGGACGCACCCATGTCACCCTAGCCAGTGGGGAAGATCCCGGACATGTAGCTTGTTACATACCCCCTGTAAGCGTGAGCGGAGTGGGCTGGCCTGGCGTATGACAGTACTGCGTAGGGGTGTGGCTCCTACACACATGGATCTGGGTGTGGTTCAGTGTGTGGCTTGCCAAGGTTGTGGCTGATGCGTGTGTCTCTGTTGTAGTGTCTGTGCCACCCATCATGCAATCAACAATGTTGCTATGTGGCATGTCCCCGGTGTGTGTGGTTGGCCGAAGGGGTACATGGGGTGGGCATTCCCGCTCGGGGTCAGGGATCACACATGCCAACTGTTGTGTGTGTCGCTATTAGCGCAACATGAGCCAAAGATGTACCCTCAAATGCATGTCGAGTTCAGTCAGGCAGGTGCTCTACATCTGTGTCAGCCCTGTCCTTGCAATGGTCCTACACACGTGGCCGGCCACAATCTGCGCAGCATCATTAATGTGTTGTACTCTGGCCTGTAGACATGCGCAGACAGACATGTCAATGGTGTGCCTTAGGGGTGCATGTGATGTAATCTCGCTGCGCACACTAGTGAATGTGCTCGGGGGGAGGTGCAGCAGTGAGGCTAAGTAGTACACAGTGATGCAGCTCATTTGCAACACGCAGTACATGTCAAACAGGAAACACTAAGTCACACATATCACACACCAATGAACCAGTGAGCCTGCCAACACATCATGCAGTATGTAGTCGGATATGCACTCTGCGCTTGGATGATGACACCCCTCCAAGCCCCGAACACTCAGGCCCAGAGGCAGTACAATTTGGCCCACAAATGCACCAGGGGCATCGTGGAACACATATTTGGCGTGTTGAAGTCACGTTTCAGGTGCCTAGACATCACAGGTGGTAAGCTCCTGTGCAGCCCATATCTCGTGTGCAAGATGATCGTTGCATGTTGTGTGTTGCACAACATATGTGTACGCAGCAAAGCCCCATGGATACGAGTGCCAGATGCACCGGACGATGATGATGAAGATGAGGCAGGTGGACCACACCCCACTGCAGCCGCAGCAGGAATAGCCCATAGGGACTACATCATTGGCAGTTTCTTCTCTGGTTGACGTCACATTGTGTGGGTCCTTCGCAGTAATGGCACAGTACGTTGACTGCCACAGCCACTGCATGTGCTAATAAAAGCATTCAGATACACATTTCCTGCGTGCATGTCACTCATCTGTACAGGCACTTCACTCAGACAGGTATGGGTGTGACATGTTGTGCTGTCAATTGAGGTATTTGTTGATGGATGGTGGGTGTGTCACCTCTGTGCAGTGAGGTTGTTTATGGTGTCACGTATTCTAACTGCCAGTTCTGTGTGTCAAAGTTGTTAGGGTATCCCACTTTTCAGAGTTCACGTGTCCCTTTTCATTCCATTTTGGCTGTCATTTGTGGCCTACAGGTGACAACAGGGATTCGTTTGTGCTCTGATATGTGCCGCCAAGATGCAGGGATGCACCCTGTGACTCAATGCCCACGACATGGGCAACATATGCGTAAGGGGGAGTCACGGCCCCTGCATTGGTCCGTGCTTTCATTCTTGTCCGGTCATGTACATGGCACGTTGGTGTGCCGGGGGTGTTGTTTGTCCCTCTGCAATGTGAGGGGGAGATGCGGTTTCACAGTGTGTACCATGTTTGTTTATCGATTTGCGCAGGTTACATACTGAATGCATGTCTATGTGCATTGTGGCTGTTTGTGGGGAAATGCTTATCTGATTTGGACAATGGTCATTTGTTCTGCGTCACACCTGTGGGGTTGTGCTCGCAGGTTGTCATCTCATGGTTTGTTAACTCTGCTTTTATGTTGCATTTTCCCATCAGACGCGTGGGATTTGCAGGCCGGTCGCTGGTTTTCGGTGCTTTTTGTACTGCGATTGGCCTCATCGCAGGATTTATTGCGTTCGCATTTTTGCAGCGTGGCATTGATTTTGACACGGTCAGTTGACGCGTTATCTTGTGACTATCGCATGTTACCGCCGTGTTGTGAATAACTGGTTAACACGGCGTAACATTCCCACGATGGACTGCGATGTTGTAGGCTGCGTTAAGTAACCTTTGCGATGGTTAACACACGTTCTTGAGAATATACCCCTTTGATGTTTCTAACAGCCAGGCCTTGATCTTTCTCAACCGCTGTAGCAGCAGCAGCATTTTAACAACACATACGGAGGTAATGTAGTCTGTCCCTGCACACAAGGGGCATTTCTCCTGGGGAAGAAGAGGTAAGATCTTACGAAGCTTTAAGAGTCGGTATCAATGAGCTGACCAAAGCGTTTAACACAACCATGTCTATTTCACGTCTCCTGCTCCTTCTTTTTGAAGATAGGAAATGTACTGCTATATTCCCCATACGGTGGTTGCCCACCTCTGCTAGACATGGTATTGGATGGACATCCCCCACTAGCTCTGCTGGTTTTTGGTTCCTGTCTTCTAAAGGTTAAGATTGCTCTTTGCTAGGCTCAGGTTCATGCTACCCCATAGTTTCTTCAATAGCTGGCAGGAGTTATTCATTTAAATAGATTTACCACTATGAATAAGCGTCCTCAGTCCCAGTTTGTGGCAACATATCCAGATTCACAGCATAGATGTCCCTGACACAGAATAGTAGGACACATGACCCTCTCCTGAAGTTTGCTGCCACATGGGGAACATTACGGAGTTAAAGTGTGGGGGCTGTAATTTTGGTTTTAATCTCAAATTGACTTGCTCAGGAACAGGAACGGATAGCATGAAGGCTAAGCCTCGACCCTCTAATGTCGTCTCACACAACACAGTCGCTAATTTAGCAAACTGTGGGAAAGTGGGCATTTACCTTGAGCCCTCTCAGGATCACTTCTTTCAGTGTATGCTGCTAAATACCCGCTCACTAGTCAAAAACAAATACCAGTTTGAATGTCTGATGCAGGTCTCTAATCCGGATATTGTCTTTTTGACTGAAACCTGGACTAATGTGGCATCAGACCTGGACTGGCATACAGCCCTGCCAGCAGATTACTCAGTGATGAGCCAGGATAGGTTAGGGAATAGAGGCGGAGGTATCGCAATAATATATCGCTCTGAGCTGCAGGTTCGGGTGGAAGCCATAACACACCTCCCAGCAGAAGCTTTGCTATTTACTCTTAATATTAATAACATCGCTACCTTCCAGGGGCTACTTTTATGTCATCCACCTGGACCTAGAGCACCCTTCACTCAGGCGCTACAAACCCTTCTTTAATCCTTCTTAGAGTATGCCACATTTGCTATTCTGGGTGACTTTAATTTTCACTTAGAACTTAATAACAACAGTGACACTACGAGGCTATGCAACAACCTGGCTGCTTATGGCCTTTCACAAATTGTACCAGATGCGACCCACTCGGCCGGACATACACTTGATGGCATCTTTAATAACAATCCTTATGTTGCATCGGTCCAAAATGTTCCATTACCTTGAACTGACCATAAGGCGGTACATTTTACACTCAAATACAACAACCCTAATACCGCCTCCTTAAACAGACCCGCCGTGGTGAAAACACGTCCCTGGTACAAAATAGGGGGAACCGAGCTAAAACAGGCACTCGTCATCAGCCCACCCTTACCGGTCAGTGATAACAATAACGCGGTTTCCCAATTTGAGGATTGGATTCGGCAAGCAGTAAATCGGGTTGCTCCAGTAAAAATCTCTAGAACACGAAGAGGGCAGATGACATCTCCGTGGTATGGACCAGGTCTCAAAAGCATGAAATGTAACTGCAGATGAGCTGAACGATTATGGAGATCTAATTACAGCAAGGAATACAAACAAGCATATAACTTAGCTTTGGAGCAGTATAAGGAAGCCATTATAAGGGCCAAACAGGACTATTTTACGGTTAAAATTGGGGAGGCTAAAACCTCCTCCAAACAGCTTTTTAAAACAGTTCAAGCTCTATCTAAGCCGCAACAGTCCAATCAGTTTAAGCCTGATCAAGCCTTCTGTAATAAGCTGGCTAGTTGTTTCCAAACAAAAGTCCAAAATATTTATGACGATCTCCTTCTCACTGTAACCACTGCAACTGTTTACACTAAGCTACCAGTGGAGGTGGTTAGCTCTCAGAGCCAACTCACAAGCTTTCTTAACTTCACACCAGAGAAGGTGAAGCACCTTCTTCTAACCACCAAGTCAGGCTCACCTAATGATCCCTGCCCTCCCGCAATTCTGCATTTAGTTCCAGACGTAATTAGTACTTACTTAACCCCCCTCCTTAATAAAGTAGTTGACTCAGGGAGATTTCCATGTGCCTGGAAAAAAGCTTGTATCAGGCCGATCCTAAAAAAACCTGCCCTGGATCCTACTGAGGTTAAGAATGACCGTCCAATCTCTTGTTTACGACTAGAAGCTATAATCCTAAAAAAATAAATGAACATGGAACTGACTCAATTCCTTGAATTTAACAATCTGTTAGATCCTAGCCAGCATGGCTTCCGTTCCTGCCACTCTACTGAGTCAGCACCGATAATGACTACTGAAGGGATTCGTGGTCAGGTTGACAGGGGTGGCCGGGCCATCCTCATCCTCCTAGACCTATCGGCAGCATTTAAAACCGTGAATCACACGGTGTTAGGGCAGAGGCTGAAGACTTTGGGGACTGGGGGTATGGCCCTGGCCCTCCTCACTTCCTTCCTAGCATCCAGAGAGCAGAGTATAATTTGGGATCATCTGCAATCTGACACCTTCCATCTTCTGTGTGGGGTTCCGCAAGGCTCGGCCCTATCACCCACCCTTTTTAACATATATGCCACCCCACTAGCCAGAATCGTCAGAGAACATGGTTTCACCCTGGTCTCCTATGCGGATGATTCCCAACTTATTATATCCGTATCATAAGATCCAGAAGCCATGGCTGTCAGTTTCCATTCCTGTCTGACCGATATTATGAGCTGGATGGGTCAAAACTTCCTGAAGATTAATACCGAGAAAACTGAGGTGATGGAATTTGGTAAGGGCCCCTTCGTGTGGAACCAAAACTGGTGGCCAATGGAGGCGGGTGAGTGTCCCTGTCCCTGTCTTATAGCAAAGGTTTGGAATTTAGGAATCATCTTGGACAACGAATTGAAATTCGCAGACCAGAATAACCACTTTACGTCTTCTTGCTTATTCTTACTAACCGCCACGAGGCTGCAACCTAACCTGCAGCTTTTTAGGAAATCACTTAAATCCTGGCTGTTTCCGTCCTAATCAGCTGCAGCAACTCATAAGTGCACCACTGTCTCATTGTTTCAGCGCCAAGACGCCTCGGCATTCGAGCGCTTTATAAACATAATTTTCATTTAATTTCATTTCATTTCATTAAAAAAAAAATGGCTATCACCAGGAGAGGTCAATAAAGATTTTTTTTTAATACAATAAAGCTACCAGAGATTCTATTTTGCGTATTATATACCCTGCATGATTCTATTCAAATCACTTTGTTACTGGACACATACAAAAATATGACAATATGTCCTCACACACCACCAGGTGTCATGCTTCATCATAAGACAACTCATGTTCTCCAAAAACCCAGTTTGAAGGAGAGCGGGCCTGTACCTGGAGTCAGGGAGGCCCGTCTACCTGATAACGGACTTGTGATCTAAATAGACTAAAAACCAATGTGTCATCCTAAACAGATCATTATATTTACTAGAAACGACAATTGGTATTAAAAACCTAAATTGGAGAATTAGTACCCCATCATCAGTGTACCATCAGCATGTTTCCGCCTGATGGCTCATGTAAGTCTGTGGCATTCTTACGGACAGTAACACGAGATCCATGTCTGGCAAATATACACTAATATGCCACTACTAACAAAAAGGTGACCTTTGTGAACCTCTTATGTGTCAGGCCCATAAGTACCTGTAACAGAAAAAAAAGATGATATTGAGACCTCTCCAGTTAGGTAGATCCTTGATATATGAAAAATATAACCATCAGGATGCAACATTCGCATGCTTGGTGAGAAGTGACACTGCACACATGAGACAACGATATTGATATCAAATTATGAGACCAGATCACAATCTTACCCCACTATCAGGTCATCCGGACCCCATGGAGGAAGGGCTCAGGAACCACTGTAGTCAAACTCGAAGAACAGCATGCGGACGGAAGAGCGATTTCAATTTCAGTAAGTTGCAATGTCTACCCCCACTCATGGTAACATACATCAAGGGATGTATATCCCTGCACACATGCACCCTCTTACTTCATCACGGTGCATTCCTGTCTGAAATCCTGGACGAGTCTGCTCCTTTTGCCCGATGTGCCTGTGTAGCAGTGTATTAATAGAGAGGCTTCATAATGGTTATGGATAGAGCTGTGGCCACTAATGCCAAAGCGCTTATCTGCTGGGGGAAACAATTGCCAACACCTGCAGCAGCATTGCCATGGAAGCGCTCATTTGTAGCAATATGTATCTTAGTCCCGGGCACCTGCCCAAGTCTCATGGGATTTGTAATACCGGACTGCGGGCTTTTGAATGCAATCTCTACAATGTGTAGAGATCAGAATCCTTCCAGCGGTGTACCCTGAGTGAGGATTCTAATCTACTGTACAGCAAGTGATGCAATAAGTAAAATTCAGTCAGCCGAATACCATTTTTGCCCATAATAGTGCTAGTCATGGGAGTTGAATTATCTTGGTTAGTAGCTCCTATTTTAAAGTAGTGCAGGTATTTCATAACGATGAGTTCGCAGTGAAATATTTTGTGGTCTACCCTTTAGAGTGTCCGCTGTATCAAATATATGTGGTTGTATGCTACACATCCACCTCAAGCTTATGAGAGATGTGGTACAGCTTAGTAAACCAGAGGTATCTCATGGGTAGCCCAGTGGAATATGCCAGCCCACGATGGGAATATAGTGGGGATATGGCTCACTTTTGTGGAAACATACCATGATCCACATTTGGAGGGTCCTTTATGTTCAGTATATATCACTATACACTATACCTCTGGAGGCGCTTGAGAGGGGATCGTTGTACCTCCCTCTGTGCAGGTGCGTGCATGCTAAGTGTTGTTTTCACATGCAATGGGGTTCTCACCATGCAGGGGTGTTGCTAAATTTATACCAACTGTAGCCATGGGATCTCATCATTTAGCCCCTTCTCCCATGTTTATAATTGGTACACCCATCTTTGCTCCTGTATGAGCAGTTTCTTTTGAATGTCTGGGGTATTGGTAGTCAACTTTTCTAAGACTACACAAGTCATGTCCACATCTTTATGGTTCAGCTCAAGATAGAGGCGTGTTAACCTGGTGTTGTTCTTTTTGCAACGTATTGCGCTCCGGTGCCCATTTATGTGCACCTTTATTTTGTGAGGTGCCATTCTGACATAGAAATGGCCACATGGGCACATAATCAGATATACAACATTCTTACTGTTACAGTTTGTCAGCACTCTTAAAATGCACTGTTTCCCTGTTTTAATGTCCACTTCTTTCATAACTTTTGTGAAATGGTATCCTCCAATGTTTTTTGATAATATTTTTAACCTTATTTGAAATATGCGTGTGTGTGGTCAACTTTCAAGACAGACACCTGCGCTTCACTCATACAACAAACAAGGAAGAAGCATTTTTTCTAGACTTATTGATCACTATTGGAAAGGGAGGTGTTATCATCAGTGTCCATAATAAGAATGCATATAAGAATAGCTTGCTTTTGTGTGAGAGTTCTGTATGACATATGTTAAATTACTATTCTTTCTATACTACGAAATGTGTGATACCATTTGTAACATATGCCATCTGATCTATAATCAAGTTTTTAAAGAGGTTGTACCGTTTATGATGTACACTAGCCTCTATGCTGACACATGCCCCCTGCTGATGTATTTGTATGGTAGTGCTTATATTGAGACTTCTCTCCACAGTGATGGCTGAGTACAGTTCTGTTTTGTGACAAACTGACCAGTTTCATTAGACCTCTCTCCTTTGTGATGAATAACTGTAGTAGCGGATTGTAATAAAGGAATCTATTCACTAAGACCTTCCGCTAAAACCTCTTTCCAGGTATACAAATGGTGCTGTTGTGGTTTGCAGTAGACTAGCCAATACAGTTAGATGTTTTAGTTTGGTCATTAATGCTTAGAGTAGGTGTTCAGAAATGACAGGGCTATGCACTGAGGACCGTCTCTTAGGTGATAAGTGAGTGTAGTAGTTGATAAGGTTACAGTGAGCTCTGCTATATGTCTCTCACCTATGTCTTCTTCTTATTAAAAAAAAATGAAATGGTATGTTATGAAGCATATTGAAGTTTACTTTGCTGGATGATGTCATCAGTTATGTCATTGGTAATGTCACTGTCCATGTTATCAGTGATGAAATATATGAGGTCATAAGCAGTGCATTGTGGGGGAGCGAGTTATTGTTAGCTCATGTAAATATAACTGCTGAATTTCTATGGTTTTGTGTGTGTTAAATCTGAGCATAACTATATCGTCCCTGTAGCCTTTTTTTTCAGTGAATTTCTAAAGTTTTAAAAAAGATTCTATTTCCTAACTATAACGTCCCTGCAACCTTTGTTGTTTTCAGTGAATTTCTGTGTTTTAATGCTATTTCCTAACTATAATGTCCCCATAACCTTAGCTTATTTTAGTAAATTTCACCGTTTAAAAAAATATAAATTGTACTACAATTTCACCTATAAGTTCAATTTAGTAATATACATTTTTACAAGTTTATAAATATATTTTATTTACACATTTATACTTTATATACATTTTAAAAGTAAAAATTAATGAATCAGTGTAAAATAACTTATGTAACTTTCAATAAATGCAAGGTAGCAAGTCTTTCTATTTTTTATATTCATTTTATGGATGCACAAGGTCACTGCAATGTCACCGCAAATCCACCACAAATCCAGGAACACACCCAAACCTCAAATTCTCATCGAATACAGTAAGTTTCCACCCATCCACATTGGAAACCACACCCTAAATCAGTTACTTGGGTTTCACATCACTCTGAAGACAGTCTGAAAACCACAGTAGATTTTTGGCTTTCCTTTAAAAGAAGAGAGTTTCAAAGTTCAGATGACTTCTGCTGCAAAAGAGAAGGGAAAGAGCCGGATGAATTAGAAAAAGACCACCTCCAAAGAATTCCTCCGATGTTTGAAAATATTTCTCCATCCCTTCAGGAGAAAAGAAAGCTCTTCCAAACTTTGTCCAATGCCATCTATGCAGGATAAAACTGTCAAGAGGTACAGTGAAGAGGTATTCACATGGCACATCCTCTATTTGGAAACACCTGAAAACCACACATACAAAGAGAGAGGGAAAGTGGTGTATCATCAGCAGCAGCTGGGCCATTAGTGGGACCTTTACCTCCTGAACAGATGGTTACCTTCCTCACAATTTCAATAAGACTGCAAGAGATGGTCACTCACTGTGGCAAATACCATATGCCAGTTACACTAAAAATGACATCTGGTTTCCAGTTTATGGATGCTGTCAACAAGCATCATTTTTAAATGTTTTTTCACATCAATGTTCCATCTTCCATTCCTTTTTAAACACAATCAGATATCTGAAAAGCAAATATAGAATACTTTAAACTTTACATTACATGCTCGTAGACTACATACTATAAGCAAGTGAGTAGCTACATAAGTGGTTATGTCAGTGTGTAAGAGGCTGTGTAAGTATCTGAGTATGGGTGGATACATGGGTATATAAGTGGCTGTATGTGTAGGTGACTGGGTGTGTGAGTGGTTTAGTGGATAAGTGAGTGAGTGAGTGTATCAGTGCCTCTGGGTGTCTCACTGGATGTGTACGTAAATGTGTGAGTGTGTGACTAAGGTGTGTTAGTGACTGTATGGGTGTGTAAATAGGTATGTAAGTGGCAGCATGGATTAGTAACTGCCTGTGTTAGTTGGTGTGTGGGTGTGTAACTGTGTGTGCAAGTGTCTCTGTTAGTGGTGGATGCATATGTGCTGAGTGGGTGTGTGAGTGGATGTGTAAGTGCCTCTTTTGCTGTCTGATTTTGGGGTGAGTGGCTGTATGGTTTTGTAAATAGATATGTGAGTGGCTGACTGGGTGTATAACTGGGTATAAGGATGTGTGAGTGCATGAGTAAGTGAGTGCTGGGTACATGAATGGCTGTAGAAGTATGTGAGTGGGTGTTACAGTACATGTATGGGTATGTGAATGACTATGTTGTTATGTTATATTAATATAACTACTATAGCGCACAGATCACCTCTGAAGAGGTATCTCAATGCTAACAATAAGCACAGGCAAAACAAAAGTGCAGAGAATTTAAAATAAGACTTTTAAGCAGTTTCCTGAATTTAACATAATCTGGACAGGTGAAAAAGTAATAGGGCAAGGCATTCCAATCACATGGGGCCAAGTAATAAAGAGACCTGTGATCACATCTTGTCAGTCAAACACTAGTAATGATAAGGAAGGCTTTACCACTGGAGTGCAAATACCTGACTGGACAATAATAGTTACATTTCTGGCATAGATAGCTAGGTCCATTGCCCATTTATGACTTATGAGTGAGCCGATACATTTTAAAGCTTGTCCTTTTCTTAATAGGTTGTCAATGCTCAGCTTTCAGCAAAGGTTCAGATGCAGAACCGGTTAGAGATTGCACACAAGCAGGGTGGCAGTATTTTAGACCACTTGCAATTTAGACATTAAGGTCTCATTTCCTGATGCAAGTAATGCATTTCCTTAGTCCAGTTTTCTAATAATCAGAACCTGAACTAGGGTTTTCCTGACAGCGAATGGAAGATAGGAAAAAGCTTTCTTCAGCAGACAACTACTGCTAGTGGCTACAACCTGTTCTTTCCTAGACAAAGACTGATCTATTTTAAGACAAAGATTCTTAACTATGTGTTTGGGTGTAGGAGCGGGGCCTAATTATGTAGGCCACCATTCTGAGGCCCAAAGTGGCTGTGCTTTCCCAAACAGCATGATCTCTGTTTTCTCAGAATTTAAATGCAGAGAGGGGCATATTCTCAAGGAACTATTGCTGAGTTATCAGCACTTTAGAGCAGCCAAAGTCTTGATAAATCTATCGTCCCATTCACAAGCCGGTGCCAACAGCCGATATCACCAGTTTTCCAGAGACAGCATCCTCAAAAAACATCGACACGGATGACCCCGGCAACTATCGCTAATGAGATGCAGAGTAGGCGTTCCCGAGCAAAAAGCCGCAACAACAGCACTTCACAACATTCTTAACGACAACCCAGATCTGCAATAAGAAGACAAAACTTGCGATAAGGCACGTTAGCAGCAGGAAATTAACACCTGCTCTGACCTGGTGTAAAGTCGGACGACAACCGGCAGCAGACAAGGGAGCACAGCCCAGAGCCACACATGAAGAACAACAAATGCCAAGGAGCCAACGATTATGCAGCTCGGACCCCCAACAGGGCCACAACGAACTACCACCACCCATCCCCAGACCCCCCCCGGCCCCACCCCGGGCACCCCCTACCTACCCCGGACCAAGAGACTGCACATCAACGGCACGAAATCATGAACAAAATCATCTGCCTGATGCCGCAGAATCACAACAACTAACAGTCATGTGTGTAGAGAAAAAGCAGAATGAATCATTCACCATTAAAAGTCCGAACAAAATATCACAATCAAATTTCTCTCCAAACAACTATTTGGAAGAGTCATTTCAGGTCATCCCTGGACAATCTGTAAGTGACAGCCTGTAAGGCAACATCCAAGATGAGAAGGTGTGTCAGGCACTCATCAAAGGACAGAGAGGGAGAGTGAGAAAGAGAGAGAGAAAGAGAGAGAGAGAGAGAGAGAGAGAGAGAGAGAGAGAGAAAGAGAGAGAGAGAGAGAGAGGGAGACAGACAGAACAACAAGCACAAGGACAATCTGGCCCTTGGCCCATACATGCCAACCGCTGTGTGTGTTTCGCAATTGGTGCACCCTAAATCTAAAGGCCTGGCAACGATTTCAGCACGAAGGCCACATCACATTTCAGAAATGCAAGCATTAGTCAGACAAAAATTAGGCATGAAAGCTCCTTTGTCTCAATACACAAGGCGGAAGGACATCCGAACCTCCGACCTTGGCCTCCATTCCGTCCGGCACCCCCTGAGTGAGATACCATACCAGACTCCTACGACTCCCACACCACGAACTGCACTAATGAAAGAGCAACGTGTCCACACCCCATACACACTTGTCCCTGCTTGAGGTACACCTGCATGGCATGCCCCCAACTCATTGCCAAAAAACAACTCATATGTCCAAACGTTGAACACACATACGACTCATTTCTCTGAGCTGTGGCATATCGTTCACAGAACTGCCGCCAGTCTGAGGAGTGCTGGTGGTACGAGACCAACAAATGCAATGGCCGGCAATCCCGGGCACATGCACAACCCCTGTCACGTGGAACTGTACCGTGCATGAACGTTGCATCTGTTGGGAGCTCTGCCAATGGCAGTTTTACAAATCAGTTACCGTCTGAGTTTCCAGCTTACATACATCACATACGTCCAGCCCTGGTTCCACTGTCGATCATGTGCATTCGAGTGGCCCATGGAGTTCTGCCTATCCAACACAACGGTAGCCGAACTGGATTATGACTTGTGTGTGCGCCCCCTGTTGGCCCACGAACAGGAGTGCAACCGGGATAGGCTTGCATGGGATGCCCTGATCTGTGGCGTATGTGCTGGCAGTAGTGGATGGGAGATTGCACAAGTCATCGTGTGCAGTGACCACATCAAGGCGCTCCCCTATTGGGCTGTGTTGCGGATCGGTGAAACTGCATGGTCGGAGCACATCTGTCCGGACCAGTTAATGGATTGTCTCTCCCTCATGTTCCTTTAATGTGAGAACGACGTACTTCTGGAACTGATTGCCTATGAAGCAGCACTCGCATTCATGGACGAGTAACTACCTTCCTGCAGCCACAACTGATTGACACCCAGAACACAGGTCACAACACCATGTTGCATCACGGAGGAATGGTCCTATAAGCCAGAACAACAGTGGACATGTCTGCATTCGCCCGGACTCAGAATGCATGTGTGTGCACCTACGCGTGTTGACTTGTCACATGCATGTGCAGGGTGATGCAGCCCCGTGGGCGGAGCTGCACAGCGTCGTTTGGCAAATTTCCTAAAGCTGACATACTGCTGGAGGGAGACTACACACATGGCAATGTAGCACGACATGTGACCTTGTTGGTCCCTGTCACCTGCTCACTGTCAGCATAGCACACAGTCAGCGCAGTCCGGTGGTACAGCTTCATGCAGATCCCATGGGCTGTGAGTTGTGTCCCCTGACACAGGGCTATGAGCAGATGCCTCACATCACATGACTCGACCAGCAAGGCTCGGTGGGCTGAGACCATTGGCAAACGTAAGGATATGTGTTCATTTTTGCATCCCCAATTCTTGTACCTCGACACATTCCCATTCTGCCTGTAAGTCTCTTAAGCATTTGTCGGCCTGTTGTGGCCCATTACTTGCCTGTACTGACACGCACATGCTAATAAAGTCTTCGCAACTGCAACAGTGTACAACTGTGATGAGTGTTGATTAGTGGGACAAATCGTGTGCCTCAATGAGCATTGTCTGTAAACAGGGAGGCACAAACTGCCGCAGGTACACCTCTGTGAGCCAGACATTGTGTTTGGGATAGTTGCTGGTAGACCTGTGCTCTTACGTGTCTTCAGCAATGTGAGTATGGTGTCCAATTTCTTGCCAAGTGGATCAATATGATCCATTATGACAGACTGTGTCCACACTGATGTGTGTGAGTAGGTCATGTGAAGAAATGTTCTGTAGCCACATGCAATGGGGGACACTACTTCAGGCGGGCTACCGATCCTGACATTTACACACACAGCCCCATTTAATACATGGACGTGGGGCTACGTTGGGGGATGCAAGATTGTTGTTCATGTGCACTGAGGCCACAGCTAGTTCACACCTTCACATTCATCTAAAGGTCAATGTGGGTCTGGGTCAAACATGCGCATTGATGACATTTACCAGGGTGTACCTGTCAATCAATGTTCCTACATTCATTGATTCTCGTACACATGAACACAGACATGACACATCTGTGTGATTTGGAATGTTTTATTCACATCCTGGGGAGTGTCGGAGCTGGAGGGGTACATGGCCTGTTCAAGCCCACATTACATGGTTGTCCAGTGGTGGGCCAACCAGAGTCCTTGGGGGAATGCAAAGTTAATTTGGAGAGGAAGAGTTCAGTCCTCAGCCGGATTGCTGTGTCATTGGTACAAGGACAGATATGGCAGTCCATGTCAGGGCCAGGTGAATGTCGCAGAGTGTTCCAGGGGACAGTGGGAGGTGTTGTTCAAGGGCATAATGCATAGGGCTGAACCAGGCAGGGACAGGCCATGTGGCGGCTGCGGCTGCGGATGCTACTGCCTCCTTCCTCACACAGTCATTACTCTTCAAATCTTACTCCTCTTAGACGTCTTCTGTGTCCGGTGTGTGTGGTGGTGTTATGGCTGCATCACCGTGTGCCACTGACACATCAGGGGACAGAGGTGGTAGGGCTGTATCACTGTGTGCCACTGACACATCAGGGGGCAGAGATGTGTGTGTCGAAGTTCCAGCAGCAGTTATCTGTCACAGGCTCTGTGGCAGCAATGGCAAGATGAGGATCTGTGAGGCATGGAAGATCCCAGCTACATCTCGCTGATGTTCAGCCGTGGCAGCCCTACTTCCAGGCTGTATCGGCTCTATTGTCTCCATTGTTCTCCTCATCTGTGCCAACTATGTGCTGTCATCGCTGGAGCCTGTCCGACTAGACAGTTCTTGTATCTGAGGAATGGCCCCAGCGAGGTCAGCCAAGGATTGTTGGTGAGCATGGTGCGGACAGTGGGTGTCCGTTAGGAACTGTAAGTGGCCCCTGATGGGACTCAGACACCCATGTATGGCATCGAGTTTGGATGCCAGGAGGTCGAACTCCACCCGCAGCTGATCAGCCATCTTCTCTTGTCACCCTAACACACAGTGTTGGAATTCCATGTGTTGGTCGTGGGGGTCCTTTGAGCCAGCCGTGGTGGTGTGTGCTTCCTGCTGTGTGGTCTGTGCAGGGTGTGGTGTCACCGTGATGCAGCTGGGGTGCCCTGCTCTTGGGGGTAGTATGCAGATGCTCTCCACAAGCCGTTGGAGGGTGTCTGGGCAAATGTGCAGGGTGTCCTCTTCATAATCACTGTAGAGATGTGTGTGTTCTGCTCTGCAGGAGGTGTTGATTGTCCCTCTGCAATGTAACGGGGATATGTAGGTTAACAGTGTGTTCCATGTATGTTCACGCATTGTAGATGTTTACATTCAGACTGCATGACAGTGTTCATTTTGGCTGTTTTGGTGAAGCTGGCTATTTGATGGGAGACAGTGGACATTTTGACTACATGACGGATGTGAGGTTGTACTTATACATCATCATCTCACAGTGTCATGCAATGCCAGATGTGATTGGCCAGTTACCACGCACGGGCGGCACCAGGTGTGTCCTCTGTCCAGTGGTGTAAGGGTTGCACTTTGTACGACATTGTTTTCAATGTTGGTGTACTGTGATTGCTATGTGTGTGTGCTGCATTGTTGGCAAGTCTCCCCTGCAGCGCTGATTTTGCGGCCCCTTATCCCTTTCAGTCGGTGTGCCTTTGACTTGTGTGCTTTTCGGGTGCTGGGATGTTTGCGTCTTGGGTCATTTGTGCTCTTGTACGGTTTTTGTACTCTTGTGCATTGTTTGTCTGCAGATGTGTTTTTGACATCATGGGTTGTGGGTGCACGTGGATGTGTCAGAGTGTGGCCTGCTCCTTTACGGATGTGGTCCACAATCAGCCACCTCAAAGTGGTCTTGTGCACCATGGCATATATTGTGACTGCAGTCATGCTATCTGTAATGCAGTGTCACTTGCATTGTCCATGTGGCTCACAAAGCCGCTGCTTTTCTGGATTCCGCACATGTGCATGGGTAGGTTGGGTAATTGGAGATATGGAGGGGGGCCCATTTGTGCACATTGTGGACAGGGGCCTACTTGGTGTTTCTATGTGTGCTGCAGTGTGCCAAGGGTATCAGGGACATGCTCCACACTCATTGTGGCTGTGCAGTGTGCTGCTTATTATTGTGCATGTGTGCTATTGTGCCCTTCTCCCTCCGTCACCCCTGTCCCTGGTCGTTACTCACCTTGTTGCTGTTGGATCAGGTCATATCGAGCTGTGTCCAGGCCCCCAACTCCTGACACCGTCTCCACACTGATGACTGTGACCACCATTTCCTCCAGCTCATCCAACTCCTCCTGTGGCGCAGGAATCTCACCTCCAGTCGCCTTTGCTGCCTTCCTGTTGGCAGCGAGTTTCTCCTTGGTTTGGCTGTGCTATTCATGCCAGTGCCTCTTGACCTCCTCAATACTCCGACAGCATTCACGTTGGTGACGATGGACTGCCATATTTCCGTTTGTGTTGCCAATGAAGCAGTGGAGGTGACGAACAGTTGTTGGTAGTGTTCTATCACCTCCCTGACGATGATCCGGTCTTCCTGCGGCATGAACCCCACATTCCTCTTCCTCTTTTCCTTGACCTTCCCCGACCCCGGGGTTCCTGGCTGGTCCTCTGTGGGGCTTGTGGGGTTTGGGTTGTCCTCTGCATTCGGTCTGGGTGCATCCATGGTGCTACGCAGTTTGATTTGGTGTTGGTGTGGGATTTTGTTTGCTTTTATAGTGCATTTTCCCGCATGACGCTTGGGAATTGCAGGCCTGAGGCTGGTTGTCGTTGATTTTTGTATCGCGATTTGGGGCATCGCAATTATTTTCGCGTTGATGTTTCGCATTTCTGCAGAGTCGCGTTGATAATAGCGCGGACATTTGACGCATTATCGTAGGCCTATCGCATGGTACCGCTGGCTTGGGAAGACCACGTTACCACTGTGTTACTTTCCTGCAATAGACTGCGATGTGAAGAGTTGCGTTAAGCTAGTTTTGCGGTAGTTATCACACGTTCTTGAGAATATCCCCCAGTGTTTGTTACCATGCAGCCTGTAATTGCATTTATGCTGTGGGAGAACTAGTCTATTGGAACTAAGTAAGAACTAGGAAACAACTAGATAGCTAAGCCGAGCCTGTATCATGATATCTGGTGAGGCCTAACTTATTTTTGTTGTGCTGTTTAACTGTTTGCTTAATGCAAGAATATTTCTGGATGTATTTTAATGGCAATTAGTTTTTATATTGTAACTTATTTCATCTGAACTCTGGTTTCGCTTTCGCATTTGTACTCAAAATTGATGTTTTCACGTGTTAATCTTTTTATGGCGATTCGCCGAATAAAAGTCTTTGATGATGATGACTATGTAAGTGGATGTATAGGTGAGTAAATGTGTGTGTGAATGGTTCCATGGGTATGTGACTTAGTGTACCAGTCCATTCTGGCTATATGAGTGGTGGGTACAAAAGTGCTTTTGTGGGAGTGTAACTGGGTGTTTAAGTGTCTGACTGTTGAGTGAGTGCAAATTACATGCTATTAAAATGACATACTATAAGCAAGCACCCACATCTAATTTCAAACACATTTATTCATACTGGCTTAATAAAATAACAATATTTTCAGTATAGCAATTCCTCTTCCTCCTTTATTGTTCACTATATTTTTAGTTAATGTTCTCATCTAACATCTCTTCTATTTTGCTTTTTACTGTATTATCTAGAAGCTACACATTTCTTTCAGTTTACATACACTCAAAGGTTTTTTAAATATACTTTTTTATAGAACAACCTAATAACATGCCTAGGGTACTTATAGAGCACAAAGCGTGTCCCGGCGCTAAGAGAATCTCATGGCTAAAGTGTTGCTGTCACACAAAGAGGGAGAGACTAAAGTTGTTGATGAAACAGCCAGGTTTTCAGCTGCTTCCTGAAAGTCAGTAAATCAGACACCAGTCTGAGTGGCACTGGCAGAAGGTTCCAGACATGGGCAGCCTGCACTTGGAACGAGCGGCCGCCAGTCCAAACACGAAAGAATTTGGGAAGGCCACCTGCTGTCGAGAAGAGGACTTCAGGGTTCTGTTGGGGACATAGTGTAGAACTCTCTTTCTGATATAGTGAGCTCCCGTGCCGTGTAAAGCCATAAAGGCCTTGACTAGAGCTTTGAAGCAAATTCTATTATGGACAGGCAGCCAGTGCAAGGCCTTCAGGTGAGGAGAAATCCGCGCTCTGGGTTCAAGCATGAGAACCGCCCTGGCGGCCACATTCTGGACCACCTGAAGTCTGTTTAATAAGTATCCTGGAAGACCTAGGTATTAAACATTAACATAGTCCAACCTGGACCACAATCTTTCTGTGAGTGAGAGATAACAGTGGGAGGAATTTCGTAAGCATACGCAGGAGGCCAAAACAGGATCCTGCGCCTGTCTGGATTTGAGCTTTCATGGATAGGGTGTCATCCAACTTAACCCTCAAATTCTTGACCGTATTTAGCGAGGTTTCGGGGGGTGATATATCTGAAGGCCACCATTGTTTCCACTCATCCCGAGAAGGAGAGCCGAAGAAGATTATCTGTGATTTCTCTGGGTTGCATTTTAATTGATTCTGCCAAAGTCAGGTAAAAACTCCAGTCAGGCATTTATTTATCTTCTCTCCTGTAAAATCCTTGCCCTTCTCACATGTGAACAAGAGCTGAGTATTGTCAGCATAGGAAATTATTGTTGCATCACATGCTTCAACCAAGGGAGCAAGGGGGGCCATGTAAAGATTAAAAAGTGTCAGGCTCAGGATGGAGCCCTGTGGGACACCCACTTTCAGAGGGGGGATGGGAGCGGCAAAAGGAGGAGACCAGACCTCTTGGTGTCTATCCTCCAAAAAGGAGGAGAACCACTTGAACACCGTGCCAGGCCGCACTCCTGTAGTCTATGCAGGGGTCGGTCATGGGGCACGGTGTTGAAGGCCCCAGAGAGGTCCAGTAAGATCAACATTGCTGAACCTCCTTTATAGACTCTGAGATTTCCAGCAGAGCAGTCTCCATGCTGAAATTAGGTCTGATGCCCGACAGGCTCTGATGGAGAAGATTATTGGTTTCTACGTAGTCCGTGATAACTGAGTTTCTGTATTTCTTTAGGGTTTTAGAGAAAAAAGGGAGAAGTGAGATTGGTCTATAGGTTGATGCTACTAAGTAGTCGGCAGAAGGCTTTTTTTAACAGTGGGAGGATTTTCGCACTCTTCCAACTTAGAAGCACCTAGCCATTACTTAGTGACGAATTGAGAACAGTATTGGCAACTGGATTTGTGATTTCAGCCACGGATGCGAGTATTTTGGCCGGACATGGTTCGGTAGGCGATCCTGACTTAAGGCCTTTCATAATCTTCAAGGACATCTTAAGTGGAAGCGGAGGGAAATGTGTGAGGGAGGGATCCGCTGCAGCAGCGCCAGAGGGTAGAGACTGTGCCCCCTTACTCAACCAGAAGTGGCTCCACAAAGGAGTTTTGGATAGTTATGATTTTCACATGAAAGAATGAAGCAAGTTGGTTTGTCCATTCCATAGTTGGGGTGAAAGGTCTAGCAGCTGCACTCGGGGAGGAAAAGTCTCTCACAATTTTCAAAATGTCCTTACTTTTATTTCCAGATGACTCAATTTTTGAATAAAAAGAAGTTTTTCTTTTCCTCATAAATTTTACTATGGTAGACCTTTAAGGCTTCTTTGTAAATTTCTTTGTCCTCAGTATTAAACATTTTCCTCCATGTTCTTTCCAGCCGTTTGCATGCACTTTTGCTCTGCCTGAGGTCTTTATTGAACCATGGAGCGGAAAGTCGAGCAGGTTTAGAAGGGCGAGTGGAAGAGGGGGCGAGTGCCTGGGCGCGTTACTGCAGCCAATTCTCTAAACAGAGCATCACTCTCTGTGTTGCCACTGAGTGAAAGCGGGTGTAGGACGAGCTCAGGGCTTCTGGAGTAGTTCAGTAGAAGGGTCTTGATGTGATGGAACACTGCTTCTCATTGGATTGAGGGCATCTTGCCAGTTAGCACACCTTGAAACCTATCATATGGTGATCAGTCCATGTTAAAGGGACAGGCACAGCTGTTTGAATCTCTACATTGGAGAAAATCTGATCGAGTGTGTGGCCCTTGTCATGGGTGGTATAGTAAACATAAAGGGATAAGTTAAGAATACCAAGGGACTCAAATAGAGAGGTGGTCTCCTGCTCTTCCGGATTGTCCATATGAATATTAAAGTCACCCAGTATCAGGAAATGCTTGTATCTGGGGACTAGAGGCACAATTGAGTCATTGAGGGATTTGAGGAACTTCTCAGCATGTCCAGGGGTCTATATATTAAGGCTCCAGCCAGCAATTGGTGAGCCGAGAGTACGCAATGAAAACCTAAACATTCCGGCCTGTCCATCCCTTCAATGGGGACTCTGGTGCAGGAAGAGTCCTTTTTACTCCACCACCCTTGCCCACAGCACGATCCCTCCTCAGGATCTGATACCCTGGGGGAATGGCGGTGGCAATAGTGGGGTTTGAGGCCTCGATAAGCCATGTTTCTGTCAGAAACAATATGTCCGGATTGGACTCTTGAGGCAAATCAAAAATGTGCAAGTTGTGCTTATTTAAAGAGCAAATATTGAGTAGAAGTGCCTTCAAATTTCCAACATTGCTGATCAGGGAGCCGGTACTATGAGCCCTGGAACCATGTGCCTCCCCCCCTGAGTTACTCTCCCCGTTGCCTTTGGAGGCCAACCAATTACAGTGTTTGCACTTAGAGGTGGTATCATCAGCGTTCCAAGTGGTGAGGTTATGGCAGTGTGAATTTTTGCCCATCTCTAAACGCATGGCTCTGCTGAACATTATGCGCTTACCTTGGTAAGGGGTGGAACCGGGATGCTGACGGGTGCAGACGGGCTTGCCTTAGGTGCGCCTATAGCCTAAGGTGTGCCCGCTGCGTGCGTTCGTGCAGCGCCCCACCTTTTATTGTCCAGGGCCGAGCAACTGGTGTCCAACTTTTATTTATTTTCTGTTAACATTGCTTTTCCTCTGCAAATCTCAATTCAGAAATATGACAATCCCCCTCCACTCTCTGAAAAAAATAGTAACTAAACTGGCTACTCTTCTCACTGTGCTCTCACTCATACTCCTGTACTTAGCAAATCACAGATTTCCTTTCATCTTCTATATTTGGCAAATCACTTCTAAATGGTCACTATTTTTTAACTCTTTCCAAGCTTCCTGTAAAGAAGCACAGTTTGGTAGATTTTTTGCGGCTCAGCAGATCCACCGCGGTGCTAGTGTGGCCTTTATGTAAATCAGCTGCGGATCCATGCATCCACACAGAAGCCCTTCAAAGCATTCAACAATATGCTATTAATACTTTTCATTTATATACACTGCCTACTGAGCAATTTTTGTACACTGGTCTGCTTTTCAGTTTCACACTACAATTTCTTAGCTCCATTTCCATAGTAACCATGTTTCTAATAATCTCTGCCTACCAGTAGGTCAAAAGCTCCCAAGAAGTTCTCTAAATAGCATACTAGCTTCACATTAACTGTAGCTGGTGTGGTTGACTGTTGGCAATTACAAGCATATCCCCAACAACATAACTTGTTTTATTTTTCCAAAGCCAATAACAGAGTTCCTTACTTTTCTTCTTAAGGTCACTACCTATTTTTAGTTTCCTGCACATATTCACCATCCAATCAAATATGTTCTTTTATATTTTACTTCCTGTCCTCCATTGTAGTTGGCATTCATCTTCAAAACTGCCTAATTCTGCTACAGGCTTTACTGTGTGCTACTCATGCTTGTCTCCAAAATGGTCAGAGTCTGGATTGTGGACCATAGTTTTCTGCTTTGGGCTAGAGAGAGTGCTACAAAGAATGGCATTGACAGTGACCTAAGTTTATCTAATGTAGACATTACTTGGGTCGGCCAGAAGGGGTATAGTGGCATCAATTGCTGCCTTTGGTTGAAAGCATTGCAGATTGCCAATATCCAGACCTCATGATTGTACACTGTGGTGGCAATGACCTAGGCACAATTACTGGGATAGGACTGGAAATCCTAATGAAGGATACCTTTGATAAATTAATGTCACTTTTCCTACTTACTGTCTTGGCGTTCCTCCAACTTTTGCCAAACACAAATGTTGCTCGGGTAAACTCGATTTTGTCCACAGAGAGAGAAGGCCAGGAAACATGTCAATAAAGCTGTTTCTGCATTTCTGTGAGACCACAACATGGGCTCTATATACCATAGCAACTTACGCATCAATGTGGATGGAATATATCAAAAAGACAGTTCATTTTACAGGCAACAGAGTGTTCCTCAACAACTTAAAAGAATGCATCCTGTTCTATGTATAATTATAATCTACACACCATAAACACAAAGGCTTTTTCAGAGCCAACTCTTTTCCCAATCACTGGTTATTTTTGTTTTAAAAATCCTGTTTTCTAGCTTCTCATTTGGATCTGCAGAACCACAGCCGATTCTCGGCCAAATACGGGGTCTGCTGTCCCCAACTAGAAGCACACATTTAGTACAAAACAACACATTGAATACAAACTTATCCTATTACAATTTATATAACTGTATCAATGCCTGTGTGTGGATGTGTGAGTAGCTGTGTAAGTAACTGTGTGGATGTGTGAATGGTGTGTGGGACTATGATAGGATGTATGAGTGGGTGTGTGAGAGGCTATATGAGTGTGTAAATGGGTGGTTTCTGGGTCTCTGACTGGATTTGTGAGTGGTTGTGTGGGTGTCTGAGTGGGTGAGTGACTGGTTTTCTGGGTCTCTGAGTGAGTATGTGAGTGACTTTAAGGGTATGTGAAAGGGTGTGTCAGTGGTTATGTGGGTGTGTAAGTGGGCATGTAAGTGTGTGATAGATGGGTGTATGAGTGGGTGTGTAAGTGGCTGTATGGGTCTCTGAGTGGTGTGTGAGTGGCTATATGGGTGTGTGAGTGGGTGTGTCAGTGGTTTTGCTGTATTGGTGTGTGAGTGGGTGTTTAAGAGGCTGTGTGGGTCTGTGAGGGGGTGTGTACGTACTTGTGTGAGTAGGTGTGTGACATACTCTATGGGTGCGAGTGGGTGTGTGAGTAGGTGTATTGATGTGTGAGTGTGTGAGTGGTAGTGTGGATGTGTGAGTGGGTGTGTGTGTTTTTTTTAACTGTGGTCTGGATCTGCAGATCTGCTGTGGATTCAAATGTGGACCCTGCTGAGCCCCACCGTGGATCCGTGGATCCTCATGCATGAAAAATAAAAACATTTTGGACAATTTCGTGCCCGAGAGGGTTCCTCCGCAGACCCCTCCATCAGTCCAATGGGGTCAGAATACCTTTATCCTGACCCCTAATCCTATTTTTCATTTATTTCCCCCCCCCCCAGGAACCATGTCCCAATTCAGAAAATGGGGTTGCAACTTTCCTCTCAGGTTACGGCTAGTCAATCACGGCATTGCTGTTGATGCGTAATCACGATCCTCCGCAGTGAATCCGTGGTGTCGCCGCATTTCTAGATATACATGAATATTATTCCTTTTATAACTCCAAAACTACTGAACTGCAGATTTACTCCAAATTACAAAAAGCCCTCTTTCTCAACCAGGACCTAGCTCCCTGCAAAATTTGGTGTCATTCTGTTTAGTGGTTCGGGCTGTAGTCATGTCTAAAATCCCTATGGGAAACTGCATGGAAAAAGTGGGTTTTGGGACCCCCCCTTTTTCTCGGTCCCCACTTAATGAATCCCCGCAAAATGTTTCAGATAGCAGCTGAAATGGGTAGCAAGCTTTTGAAAATGTTGTGAAGATTCGTCAAGCGGCACCAAAGTTATTGGCGAAACAAAAAACGTGTTTCCTATGGAAACTAGGTCCTAACTATGGTAATGTATGTGTACTATTGTTTTATATTAATATTTCCCAATATTTTGGGCCTAATTATAATGTTAGCGGTCGGAGTGTAAAGTGGCCAGCCAAACCAATTAGCTTCCGCCAGTCAGAAGCCTCACATTGGGCCACATGCATCATTGTAAATTGCGGTCGCAAAGGTGGCAGATTTGCAGAATCCGACCCCTTTGCAAGCACAATTTTTGCATTTGGGATGCATCATCCCAAATGCAGAAATTGCTATTTAAGTAATCGTTAAAATTGCGATCACTTAAATTGTGATTGCATTTAGGGAATCCCAAATTGCGATTCCCTAAATGCAATGCAATAACCAAGCAAAAACTGCTGAGTCCGATATTAAGAAATGTAAATTACCATCAATTCAAAGTTGATGGTAATTTGCGAGAACTTTGAAAAATGCACAAAAGTGCATTTTTAAAGTTCTATGTTGCACACATACATGTGTCCTTGGGGCATGTGCGTGTGCAACATGTGTTGCAATTGCAATTTCAGGGGTGCATCAGGGTGTCCTTTTGGCACCTGTGCAACCTTGAAATTGCATTCGCAATTTGCGAGTACCTATTTGGTACTCGCAAATTGCGCATGCAATTCCCATTGATTCCCATGGGCCTCTAGGCCCATAGGAATTAATGGGAAGCAATTCCTTATTTGCAAATTGCAATTTGCGAGTCACAAATAAGGAATGTGTAGGAATCGCAATTTTTTGGGTGACTCCTACATGCATAAGCATTTGTAATTCCTAAATTGTGATATCTTGAAAATTGCAATTTAGAAATCGCAAATTCAGTTTGATGCAGGTGGCCCATAATCCCTAAGGGACTGCGTTCTCGCTGTTGGGATTATGAAGTCAGTTTTCGACAGGCTTTTCATGTCGAAAGCAACTTTGGGCTCCCAGCAGGGCCCCCTTCCCTCCGTGGCCTACTGTTGTGGGCCTGGGGAACACCTATGGTGCCCCCTGAAAATCCCAGCACTGTGTGGCAGGCACCAGTGCCTACCACACTGTGCAGGGATTTAAATAAACTCCCTTCTCTCTATGGGAGCTTGTGCAGTGGTTTCCGCCACCACCACAAGCTCCCATAGAGACATGGGAGTTTGCAACCGCACCATATGGGGTCGCATCGTAATATGAAAGCAACTCTGTCAGACATCGTAATAGTCCCACTAGTGTTACAATATCTGGTTTTCAATATTTTTGCAGGTTTGTATGTTTTCAATGTTTTAATGATGGTTTGGTTATAGATGTTGTTGTTTTCGATATTGTTTGTTTTAGATCTTTTTGCAATATTTTTGTCTAGATAGTATTTTTCTTGCATATGTTATGGATGGTAATATTTTGGTGATCATTATTATTTCTCAAGCATTTTGATAAACAAATATTGTCTCATTCGATATTTTATCACACAACCTTTTACAAAGCATATAAGCAGCCCAATAGTGTTAGCTTCAAACATTAATTTTATTGATATGCTGCTACCCACATTTCATGCATCATACATAATCTTACCGAATCAACAATTATTACATTTTCAAAGTTCCCTGTAATGTGATTCTCCCCGTCTAACAATGAAAGCACACCTGGAAAGCCTTAAGAATGTATGGGATGCTGGGGTTACTGCATCATGTCATAAAATGTAGTCAGTCTGGCTTCACATCAACCAACGTTCTCCACTTATAGAATGTGGGAGGAACTATGGCACTGTCTCTTGAAACAGACATTTATGACTTGGTGTTTTAATGTGGCCATCTACAAAAACAGTCTTTAGGTATTTCTGGTTGTTGAGGAGGATTTGAGTTAATATAACTCGCATCTTCTCCCCTCCCAGACATTGACACGCACTATCTCTACTTCTGAGGAGTCACTAGATTGTTGCTCACCCAAAAGGGATAACAAAATAAACATCTGCTGGTTGGAGAATTCATTGGGCAGTAATTATGTTCGAAGTAGCATTGTGTCAGAGCGCTATAACACATATTCCTTGGTTGGGTCATACGTTCCTTCTTGCTGTGGCCAGCACTGACATATTTGTGGTCCTGGAAATAATCCTTTGCCCTCAGTCCTATCGCCCCGCTGGATTACCTGAAACCACCGTGGTCAAGGTTGTGGTACTGCCTCAAATGTGGAGCCTGTTGCAGTGTGTTCTTCTCACTATGGGCTTATGCCTGCAGGTGACCCTGGTCCTTCTGACCTAAATAGTTTGCTGGCAACATTGTCAGTATGTCATGCAAGTAACTTAGAATAATCAACACGTGGAACAGCCTAATCCTAATCTAGCATAAATAAAAAAAACTGCTATTGTTGGAATTGCTAACAAAGCAATATAAAAAACAGCCTTCTAATCAATGCTTATTTCTGTTGTTTTTTTCTTACCCAAAGAAGGTTGACGATTTTTTAAAAACTCTAACAAACAAATGATCTTCCGTTGCTCCAGCACCAGCAAATATTAAAAGCCCTTCAAAAGATATCACCTTATTCCACTCACCTACCAGTTATTTGTTTACTAATGCTGTCCATATATGTTCCGGATGGATAATCATATTTATTTCGATTGCTAACACTTCCATGGTAGACGCCAAAGGCACACTAGAATACACTCACACTCTGAGCCACGTGGGGGGCAAGTGTCAAATGTAAGAAATGCCAACTGCTCTCCAAACGTCTGTAAGAATCATTATTTTAAGGAAAGTTTGGAAAATATGGAGCATGATGGTGCATTTTACACCATAATTGTAGTGAAATTTGCCCAAACAGCTGCATGTTTACAAGGGAGTTCATAAAAGGCCTCGTTTAGTAATTTGAATAAGCACTTGCAATGTCAATAGATCTTGCTTTAAAAGAATATTGTATGGTAATGTGAAACATTACAAGTAAAGAGCATGGGATTGAATATGTATTTGTGCAGACGCAAAGAAGTGTAAAATAAAATTGGTGTAGGTTAAAAGGTCAGGTGAAAGATTCACTGCCAAGCCAGACCTAAAACTCTAGGTAGGTTAATGTGTCTCCATACCTCTCTGTGTTGCTGCTAGAGAACAACACCATCAATTATCTAGTCATCTGGGCCTTACAATGCTATAGGTGCGCCCCTAAAAGTCCAACACAAGCATTTGGCTAAATAAACAAAATTAGCTCAGCTGTGGGGAGGGCAAACACAACTTCTGCCCAACCAAAACATGCACTCCTGGATCTGAACATGTGGGTGGAGTCAAAACCCTTTCTGATAATGCCCACATAATTGCCTGAATCGTCTGCTATGTCAAGCCAGGCCATAAAAATTATGAACTTTCTACTAAAGCAGAGGTCTTCAAACTGGGGGGCGCGACCCCTGGGGGGCATGGATGAGGTACCAGGGGGGCGCAAATGTCTCTGCAAGTACATGCAAATGAAGATAGCCTGGAAGTGCGGCGATGTTTATTTGCTGCATTTCCAGGCTGTCTTCATTTACTTCGAGCCCTTGAAGTGAGTGAAAACTCTGATCAGAGTGTCGTGGGAGCGGGGGTCAACAAGTGTGCTGGCAGTGAAACAGTCTGCTAAAAACACGCACAATCATTTGCAATACAATAGGTCTAGCATTTGTGAGTGTTAGAGCTATTGTCATTGTAAATGATGTTTCTTGACGAATTGCTGAAAACAAAAGAAATGTATGTAGTTTTTATTTTGCCCATTTCAACTCCTGACCTATGTGAGGATGGCTCAATAATGTATTTAACTGATATGCTGTTAATAGCAAGAGTAACGAAATAAAAACCCACTGATTATCATTAACAATTGGCTGTACTTACTGAGATGCATAAGCATACATAGACCGTTATTTCAGATATTTAGGTAATCCCAATTCTGGTGGAAGCTGTTTTTTCTGCTTGAATCATGATTATAAGATATGCAGTAATTACAGAACCAAACAGTATTGGTAAATGTAATAGTGTTTTTTCCTATGAAGTTTACACGTACACCACACTCTGAAGGACTTGCAGGGCCTTGGGTGGATAGGAAGGTACTTCCCCTCTTTACCCAGAGAGATTTGGGAGTGGTAATTGCTTCACAGTGCTGAATTCGCAACAGAGCAGTTGCTCTAGGGAAGTACTGGGCCTACCAACCCACCCTGGTACAGCGACAATAAGCTTCAACAGCAGGTTGTGCACTGCGAAAGAGATGCAGTCAGAGGAAGAGGTATTTATCATAGTTATCAAGCTCATCAAAGGGCACCAAGGACAAGTTTAGAGGTGACAGGGAAAAGAACAAAGAAAAGTAAGAGGAGAATGGTGAATGAAAGGAAGGAAGGCTTGGTCCAAGGCCAGGCAGGCCCCTTCGGTGCAAAGAAACAGTGGAGCAAAGAGAAAGGGCAAAAGGGCCTGTTACTAATGGAAGTTGTCAAGTTGAAATTAAATAAGACATTGTTAAAGGGGGGTGGGAATTGTTTAGCAGCAGAGGGGATAGTTAATATTTGTTAGAGTGCTGTTTGGACATATTAGTCTGTGCGGCAATAAGCAGATGGTTGGTTTTCTGTACACCGAGCTCAAACAGCCTTATGACAACAGCAACAAGGTGTATGTGGTGATCCCATCCCAAAGTAGGTTTGGGTGACTAGATGGATGCTAAATCCCCATTCAACATATTTAAAAAACATGGCAGAGGACCACCAAAGAAGTGACTTGTGTAGCAAAATAAACAGTAACATACATAGAACTAGGTTCACTTAAAAATATAAGTGTGCAACAAGAACGCATTTGTTTTCTTGTACCGCACAATAAAGAATTATAAAAAATACCATAATTCTGTCCTTCAAAATAGATGGTCTGTAAGTACTAGTTTACTGCACTGAAGCACTGAATATGCATTGCTAGGCAGTACATGATGAATTACGTAGCAAGTGCCCTTTCTCCCCCCCTTGTTTTTTCTTTAAAAAGGGTAATTCATTAGTGCAGTAGGTACTGCTGCCAGGTGTGTACGTGGCCACTGCTGGTTATCATTAATTAACCAAATGGAGTAGTACGGGGGCCTAGGGGCAGTGAGGGGTCCCCTGCGTCATAATTATGATGGTCTACCTTTAAAAAAGGGCATGACAGCTTATTTTCTTTCTAGCATTAGAACAGAGGGCACCTTTGCAGAAAAAAGGGAGGCATCATTTGGGAGCCTTTTTTTCTGAAAGGGAAAGAGCCTGATTCAAAATGGGAGTGATGGTCAGGTATGGTAGTGAAAAGGTGGAAGATTCAGAGGAGATAGCCTGCTACTCAGGGCTGTGTTATCATTAATGCAGCAGGTGTAGTTGTATTGGGGTCCAAGAGTTTGAGGGGCTCAGAACATCAGAATTATGGGGAGCAGTATTTTTGGGACCATACATGTTTTTGTTTGATGCATTTGCTGTTTTATAAGTCTCATATTTAGCGTGTTTCATGAGCTATAGAAAAAGTACTCCTGAAGTCATCTCATAAGCCCTCCCCCTGCGCCCAGTCATGTCGCTTCCGCTGCAACAACCCTTGCCATAAAGTTTTGGAGGGGGGCCCGACCTCAAAACATTTTGCTTAGAGGGAATCAGAGCAAAAGATTTTGAAGACCTCTGTACTAAAGAATACCCTCCATGAAGTGTGTTGCAAGGACATGCACCTGAGAAACCTCTATAAATAGAACCATGCTGTGGATTTTACAGCATAATTTTCAAATAAATTGATCATAAAAGCCATACGTGTTGTAGCTAAGTCTGAGGATGCACTTATGAAATGCCCTAACACCTTTATGGTACGAGCGATAAGTCCAATCCTTCCAGATGTACTAGTGATTCCCATCATCCCTAAAATAAAATATGATTAAATGGTGGCAAAGGGAGAATTTCCAGTACAATTTTCCTACACAGTGTGTAATCCATACTAACCAGCAGTTCATGTTATCCAGGTAACAATTTGACACATACTTCTGTAATTTTTCAAGATATGCCAGTCATTTTAACTTCCATCTCCTTTAATATTCCCACCTCCATCCAAATAGAAGGTGCTGTCATATGGCTCGGTCTAGGGAGAGAAATAATAAGATCTCACACTGTTAGTCGTTCGACTGTTGCTCATGTTCTGAGGATCACATACACTAAGGGCTGGATTCACAAAGGTAAACTTAGACCTGAATTCTAAGTTTAGACTTAAAGCCTAACTTTAGGCCTGAAGTCTAATTTTACATCTAAAGTCTAAGTTTAGACCTAAAGTCTATCTTTAGACCTGAAGTCTAACTTTAGACCTAAAGGCTAAGTTTAGACTTCAGGTTTAAAGACAGATTTTAGGTCTATAGTTGGACTTCAGGTCTAAAGTTAGACCCCAGGTCTAAACTTAGACTTCAGGTCTAAACTTGGACTTCAGGTCTAAACTTGGACTTCAGCTCTAAGTTTATATCCGTGAATCGGGCCCTCAGACACTATAACTGCTATGTAGGTTCAGCCAAAACACATATTCATAGGACTATATGAAGCACTGGCCTCAGACAGAAGTACTAATCATAATCGCAAACAATACAAGAGTTGTCAGCATAGATGTTGAACTACATTCACATAAATCATGAAATAGCAGCACTAGCAAGCATCATTTGGCACCAACGAAATAGCATCTATAATAATCGTCCCCAGCTCAGCATGAAATATCCTTTATTATTCATTTGAAATATGACAGGACAAATCTGAGTCTCAACCCCAAAAGGCCAGCCTCGTATTTCTTAAAGAATGCACATTTTATGCGCCACTACAAGTCCCTGAAAATTCTGTTGGGGAGTACTAAAAAGAGTAACTGCCCCCCTAAGAAGTACAAGGTCTTTGGTAACTCCATTCACCTCCTGTTGGTACGCAAATCCTTGAGCTGTCATTACTTCTTCATTAATACCCATTCCTCGCTGTCAAAGAAGATCTTTGCCTTTACCATGGATGGAGAGACCCTAGCTGAGGAGTGAAATGAATTAATAAATGTAGTTCGTATGTAAAGAAACTTGATTGTAAAATGGCTTTAAAAACATGGGTATGAATCCATTGAACCTGGGGCTTTGGAGACAACAGTGCATTTGATGGCCTTGAATATTTCCTTCTTAGCTCTAGGTTGGCCTATTCCCTCCACTTGTGTGGGGGATCAATCACACAGCTAACATATGCCTTTATCTGTCCCAGATCATTTGGCTCTGCATCATAAAGCTGCTGAAAGAATTGGGGAAATCTCACAACTTTTTCAACCTGGCCTGCAGCCTCGCCCCTCCACCATCCTTGACCACATGTGTCTCTAGTACTAAAGCCTCCCATCCTTAGTACTCCCCTTGTAAAGTATCTGGCCTACTCTAGTTTAGGAATATTCTGCACTATTAAGGTCTGGAAGCTCCAATTATCTCAACTGTTGCAAAAGTATTTTGATGCACTTCCACTGCACCTAACTCTTCTTGAGATTTAACCTCATTTTGTCAAATATTTCCTAGGATGAGTCCTATTTACTATCAGAAAACCCCTTGCTACTCCCTGCAGTGCATACAAAGTCATGTCTATACAGCTGGCACCCATATAATTGAATTGTAGCTATTCCCATATTTGTTCTGCCTGTTTCATGGCTGTCTCATGCAATCGTGGAAGAGGTGTGGCGCAGCGGCCAGGTTGCCTGACTCCGGACTACGGGGTTCACGGTTCGATCGCCAGCGGCAAGTTAGCCAAGCACCATGTGACTCTGGGCAATAGCTTGCTTAATATTCCCGAGGGCCCCCAGCGCCGAGACACCACTTCGGAGGTAGCTGTGCGCTTTACAAATACTGGTATTTCATTTCATTTCACTTCAATATGCCATTGTTTAGGTTCCAAGACCCTGTTCTCGTCACTGCCTGCAGTGAAAGGTCAAGATAATAAAATACAGGTGCATGTTCTGAAAGCAAGATAATATCATGTTTAGTCTTCACTACCAAGTGCATCTGGGAATAATCCAGGAAAGTCATATCTATTCTTTTGTAAGATCTCTGTGATGTTGAGTAGTCCAAATAATCTATATATTCTGGGTTAAGTGCCCTCTACCAGTTCTACTTCTAAGAGCCACTGAGGACCCTCTTAAAATAGACCCACTAACCTCCCAAAACATCTGATCAATCCCATCCACAGCCAGTTTCCTGTCACCCCATCACCAAAAGGGGTCATCTCTCTAGTTAGAAAAGTTTCTGAATTGTATTTCTGAGAAAAGATTCATAGGACCATAGGCCAAAGCTATGTATAATCCCTTCTTCAAAGTTCATAATTCAAGAGGATCCATCTCCATAAATTATCTAATAAAAATACAAGTAAGGGAAATCCTGAAGGTTGAGTCAAGAGAATGCCACCCACTCCAGTCTTTGATTTTTCTGATCCTAAGGACTGGATGAGAAAGGTTCTAGAGTGTGTTATCCAGTTTTCTTTGTTCAGCAGATGGATCTCTTCTAAAAAGCAAACGTTGCCTCCGTGCTTCCTATGGCAATAAAGAATAATTAGATGTTTGGGTGGTGCCTTGAGGCATTGGATATTTGAAGATACCACCCTTTGTTCCTCACCATTAACCCATTTTGAAGGCCACCATCTGCATTCTGCCTCATCTATCTCCATTTGCCTACAAGTATATTTCTCATTGCAGCTTTTGTGAAAATAACCTTCTCCTTGTTAAGAGTTTTCAGCTTCCCTCCCTATTCAACCGTCCCTCTGAGCACACTCAGTCCTTTACCCCCTCTGAAATACCCCATCGACCAGTGTACAAAGGGCCTTAAAGGGCTACGTAGTCATCAATGGAGTGTCAGCTTCATCGGTCATCCTGCACCACCCCCGTTTCCCCAGAAATGCTAAATAGCAGAAACCCTGGGCCTCTCTGCTGCTCAGTTGCAGTCCAAAGAGTCAGACAGATGTCCTACTTTCTTCACCTGGTCTCTGTGTCGTAAGGTTTCTACTAATACAGTAACACTGTGAGATTGGGCAACATAAAGGTCAAAACTATAGGGACTATGTCCACTCATACCATCAGAATGGGTTTGCCTGATTCCTGGCTAGCTCACAGTGCCCCATCTGGACCTATAAACCTCAAAGGGTACCTGCTAGTGTCTGCAACCTCAGAACAGGACAAGCCTAATTCCTTCAAGGAAATCGTGGAAACAGATCTACCCTTTCGTTGTTAACTTAGGCATACCCAAGTGGCGACACTAGAAATACACAGACTGCAATTTCAAACATTTATTGAAGCAATTGGATTCTTGTTTAAAATACATGTGCTGCAATGATTAATAGAAGAAAACAACGTATTGTAACCAGAAATACAAGAATTGTGAAAAAGATGAATAATTCAACCATGAGGATTACTGTATTGATTATATGAATACATATAATTTTACTCCTACCTAAAACTACCTATCCTAGAGAACATAGGTTGAATATGGATCTGACACCTTGGAGTAGTCTAACTCCCTATTTACCTCTATGCGTGTTTCATTCGGAAGCCAGTCCTGTGTAGGACAAGCTGCTATTCCTTTAAGGATAGCGTTGAGATTCAGCTGGGCTAGAACTCAGGCACGGGGGACCAAGACAATCCATGGGAACTCTTCTGTACTGAACAAAGGCTTGAGGAAGCTTATACAATGAAAATTGGACCCATTCGCACCGTGCCTGAGTTCAGATCTGGCTGTCATTGTTTATTCTACCAATTCAGAGCTGTCTATTAACAGACAACAGTATGCAAGGGCACTTTGCGCAGTGTACTTGGTCCTTGGACAAAGTGTACGATGGTATGATAATGTGCCTACGAAAAAATGTATTTCCAAGCAAAACACTTTCTTAGTACGCTATTGCATGCAAGCACACAAGCATGCAAGCAAAATGTGCCAAAAATTAATCGGCTAAAAAGATGTCAACTTTAAAAGTGAACAAGTAAAAATGGGAGCATTTGTGTAGAGGCTCTAATAAACTTATAAGCTCTCACCATAGTTGATGATTTTCTCTTCCTCAATGGCTTTGTTGTTGTTGGCCACCAGCTTCCGCATTCTCTTTATAGACTTCACTATCCTGGTGTTCTCTGTCCTTGGGTAATATTTCTTCAACTTCTGGCAAGGACGTATCCTAGTGCAACTGATTGCCCCATTAAAATATATTGTGTAAAGCATTACCCCATTTTCATGCAGTATAATGGCACCAAAATAATTCAGTAATCAGGTGAAATGCCCTGCAGTTTGGTATTGTCAGGAAAAAAAGTCCAGATAAAGAATAATGTGTCCCTTATTAGCAAGTGTTTGCCTTTATCACTAGAGCTGAGAAGTTCCCTGGCGCTGCCTCTCTTTACTCCAATTTCTCTGGTGTTCGTGTTGCTTTTGAGTTCTATAGGGGCATATCAACAAGCAGGCGATGTAGGAGAGTAGAATCTGCACTTATGTTGCCCCCACTTTTTTCTGATGTATACACTGGTTTCTGACTATAGTCTGGCTGGGTCCCTGCTAATCAGGGCCCCAGTCTCACTGATCTCTCTAAACAAACTTGGTGTGCATATTAGATGCACTAGTGATTGGATACTGTGATACCTTATGAGCCCCTAGTATATGGTACCTTAGGTACCTAGGGCATTGGTACTTCACAGGCCTACCAGGTGCTGCAGCATGTATTGTGCCACCCCTGGGAAGCATTCACAATCTGACACCACAGGCCTGCTACAGCAGCCTGTGTGGGGTAGTGTTAGCACTCCTCCCTGAGGTATAGGTTCCTATATCTCACCATACACACACATATAAACCTATCAGTCACCCCTATTGCAGGCCCTAACAATCCTGAGGGCAGGGTGCTTGGTTTACTATGTGAGGGGGTGCTTCTGCATGAGCAGGACCCCTCTGCAGCTGGCAGAGTCTATTCTCTGCTGCTGTTTGTGGATGTGGTTAAACCATATACTCTTAAGTGCATTATAACCTTGCGGTAAATGCTAACTTTGGAATGACTGCATCAAAACATGTCGTGTTTGGTGTCAAACAACTTGGAATCATACCCCCACACCAGTAACTGGTGTGGGAGTATGATCTCACCCTTCTAGAGGGGACGACATGTACCCACTGTACTAAACGGTAGAAATCTCATAGAGCCCTGGCATCACAAAATGGATGCCACCAGCACAGACACTGGGCTGCCCTCCTGCTGCTGACCGAAACTCGCAGTGGAGGAAGCCCAACAAAATGTATCCTGTCACAGGGAGGTTTCACCACCTCCCAGACAGGATTTAGTTTATTGGAGCTGGGTGGGTGCACTCTTAGAGTGCTTTGAAGTCCTGCACTGGGGGAGCAGTAGGCTCCTCTGTGCATATGCCAGCTCAAACCGGTTCAGGGGCTACCTGCCCCTCCTCTGGTGTGAAACTGGACAAAGGGAAGTGGGTGTAACCACCCACTACCCTGACCCTCCTAGAGGAGTGGTCATAGAGCTAGTCCCTCCCCTATCTTCACTATAAGATACCAAGCATTGCCAATGCAATTTAGATTAACCTGGACGACGCTCTACAAAGAAGAATCCTGGCCCTTCGATGTTCCACTATCTCTGGAAGACTGAAGAATCTCCCTTGGAGTCAAGGAGTGACTCCCCTGCTTGGCAGGCACCAAGACCCTTCATCGACGGTTGCAAACTTCACCGCTCCCGCCAGAGTCCGAAGTCCCTGCATCCCCTGAAGCAGATTTCCTGACCTCTCGTTGGCCATTTTAAGTCCCCAGTGAAGCTGTGGCATCTGGACCGCACGAGTGACGAGGAACAGCAATGCCAAGGAACAGTGCACTGATTTCAAGTGCAAACCCTAAACAACAATCTACGAGCTTGTTCTTTGGACTATCTGTAGTCCAAGTCCCTAGCAGGTTTGGTACCGAAAATCAGCGGCCTACCTTGTCCCGAGTGACCGTGGGCTCCTGTGGAACTTTTCCTGCAAAGGCGTCTTTGTGGTTGCTTGCCCGTTGGCTAGTGACTCACCCGAAGACTTTCTCATCAACTTCAAGGGCTCTCCTGGTTGCTCCGGGCCTGCCCTCACTTACCCTTGCTGGGTAAGTCCATCAAACCTTGCTGGTCTGCACCATCTTCAATCTTTATTCCACACAAGACTTGCAGTTGCCAAGGCTTGTTGGCTCCAGACCAGTTGCCAATACCGTCATCAGCTGCAGACATTATGGGACCCTCCGAATCCAGCTGCTGGTCATCGTCGAGCCCTCCTGGACCTCATGAGCGAAGAGACAAATCACCATTGACGACCTGAAGCGACGCAACATCAGTGGTCATCCATCCTGCTGGCCACCGGTCACTGGCAAGTGACTTTGAACTCTGTCCCCTCAATATTCAGGTCCTCTTCAACTTCAATCCATCTTCGGATTCCAGCGGACACCTCTCCAGTCGTCACAAGCATCAAGTCTTCAGTGATCTCCATTGAAAACAGCATCGCGACCCGACACCAAAAGACACCTATGCACACGGCTTCCCTGGGTGAGGTAACTCGTGCACTCCGGTGCCCAAGTGTGTGTTGGCCCTCGAAATACTTACCCTGTAAGTGGCTTGCTTGTTGACTTCTCCGAAGTGCCCTAAAACTTTAAAATACAAACCGCGACTTTCGCCATTGAAACCTATAGGAAACCCGCGGCTGTGTAACGACACTGCACGCGTCTCCCGTGGGCTGATTACTTACCTGCTAACACTACAGAAGTAAAGCCCCAGCGATTCCCAAGGCCCTAGGCCTTTTCATTTTGCAAGTCGAGTTTGTTAACCCATTTTTTTAGTATATGGTCTGGTACGCCCCTAGGGCTGCAGCCATATTTGTGCTTAATTTATTGAGAAGTGTTGACATTTGAATGTGTATCTGGGCTCTAATCTCATAAAGAGATTAGTAGAGTGTATCTAGAAATAAATACATATATATTTGATATATATACCTGTGTGGTGTCCTTTTCATTTGGTAATTCAAGAGATTATAAGGTAAAACAAGCTGCTTTACATTCCTCAGAGACTTAGCCTGAAGGCTGCTCTCCACAGCTACCACTAGGATAGCTTTCTTTAAAAAGTTGTCTTAAACCTATCTACCATAAGAGTCGAATTGGACTGGTGCAAGGTGGCCACTATAACTAGTGACCAGCATATGCCAGGCCAACTTCTCACATTGGTGGGCAGCGTGTGGGATTCCAGCTTGCCATTGTTTTACCAGAAAATCTCTATTTGAATTACTAACTGAAAACCACTAAAGGTACTCAAGGTACATATAAAGTCAAGCTAGTATCAATAAGTTCTACTGAACCTAGAGCTGTTTGTGAAGGGCTAAGCACACCCTTGCTACAGCTCAAGTTAGGTTCAGTAGGTCTCAACTAGTGTAGGTAGTACAACACTGCACAACACTAGTATGTCTCACCAGGGTGGAGCCAGTGGGTCCACCCCATCTCAGTACAAAGACATAGCCTACACTGACCTGAAGGCCTTATGCTTTGAAAGACAACTGAGGGTGGGCAGGAGTCCCTCCTCACAACACCTGATAGATCTGTTAGTAGCAGATGACCTGAGACTAGCTCTAGGAGCTAGTGGGTCTGCATCCGGGAGTGGGTCAACCGTAGTCTCTGGGTCTGATGATGAAAATCAAGATGACCTGGAGTCTGTGATTGAAGGGCCAGACCCAGAAGGGTCTGACAGAGGAATTCTCCTTAAGAGAACTGACAAAGTGGGAGAAAGGCCTAGGTCCCCTTCAAGGGAATCTGACCATTCATATCACTCTGGAAGAGACTTTGTTCCGCAGAGGAACTCCAACTTTCCCAGGGAGTCCTCCTCTGAAAGAAGGTTCAAGATGCTCCAGTATGAGGAAGCTAGGCTTGCCCTCAGAACCAAGCAGTTGGCCTTAGATAGGGAAGCCTTCGAGCTCCAAAGAGCTTCTAAGAAGGAGGGGTTAGATGCCCCTGGTGGCAGCAACAGTGTCCCTAGAGGCAGAGATTACATTCCAGACCACAGGAACCTGTCCAAGGTTGTTCCTTCCTACCAGAGTGGGGATGATATCCACAAATGGATAACTGCTATGGAGAGGGCCTGTAAAGTTCAACAGGTCCCCCAGACACAGTGGGCAGCAATCTTGTGGCTCTCCTTTTCAGATAAAGGTAGAGACAAGCTCCTCGCTGTTAGAGAAGAGGATGCTAATGATTATGAAGCCCTGAAGAGTGCTTTGATAGATGGGTTTGTCTTAACCACTGAACAGTATAGGTTGAAGTTCAGAGACACCCAGAAAGCACAGACTCGGGATTGGACTGACTTTGTTGATTGTGCAACCAAGGCTCTAAAAGGTTGGCTGGTTGGTAGTAGAGTAACTGAATTTAAGGGATTGTATAATCTTATAATGAGAGAACAGGTCCTTAATAATTGCCAGAACCAGTTTTTGCATCAGTACCTGGTGGACTCTGATCTGACCTCTCCCCAAGAATTGGGAAAGAAGGCAGACAAATGGGTCAGAACCAGGGTGAGGCAGAAGAACCAGAACCAAGGTGGTGACACTAAGAAGCAAGATCCTAAAGGCTCAGAGAAAGGTGGGGATAAATCTAAAGACCAGAAGTCTTCACAAGGGCCCCAAAAATCTGCATCTGGTGGGGAGTCACAATCTGCAAAGGGAAAAGGCCAAAAGAAGCCCTGGTGCAAATTCTGTAAACAGAAAGGGCACTGGACTTCTGACTGTACAAAGTCCAAAGACCAAACCACCACCACTCCAGCCCCTAAGGCAACTGTTCGCCCTAGTACAGTCATTGGTGGAGGCAATACTCAGAATAAGGGTGTAGTAGGGTTGACCCTGGGTTCTGATGTGGACTCTGGCCTAGTCAGAGTACCAACACAGGCATTGCTAGTTTGTGAGGGAGACCTTGATATGTCCTTCCTAGTGAGCCCCAGTAATCTGGGCAAGTACAAACTGCAGCCTATCATAAATGGCAAACAGGCTTTGGCATTCAGGGACACAGGTGCTAGTGTCACCATGGTGGCAGAGGATCTAGTGGACCCTGCACAGATCATCCTGGGTGAAATGTACCGGGTAACCAATGCAATTCAACACCAGGGCCAACCATAACCTGGCAGTTGTGAATTTCTCCTGGGGAGGGGTAACTGGCCTCAAAAAGGTAGTAGTCAGTGCAGACCTCCCTGTCGAATGTTTGTTGAGCAATGATCTAGAGACTTCAGCCTGGTCTGAAGTAGAATTATGGACTCATGCTGAGATGTTGGGCATACCTGCAGAGGTATTTGCTGTGACCAGGTCACAAGCCAAAATGCATAAAGCTGAACCAGCGCTGGAGCCTGAAACTATGGACCAGGTGCTACCCAAGAGGAGGAGCAGTAGGGTTAAGGCTGGGCCTTCCCCTCTGTCTCAGATCTCAGATTCCTCTCCTGAGGGAGGAGAAGCAGAGCCTGAAGACGGAACTGCCCCAGATGAACTTGAGCCTGGTCAGGTTGAGTTTTTGGGGGCAGGGGGACCTTCCAGGGAAGATCTGAGCAAAGAGCAACAGTGCTGCCCCACTCTTGAACCCCTCAGACAGTAGGCTGCTGCTGAGGCTGCTGGGAGTGCTAGTGGGTCCCATAAGGTTTATTGTGATGAGGGGCTCCTATATTCTGCGGCTAGAGATCCTACCCCTGGAGCCACCAGGCGGTTGTTAATTCCTCAGAAGTTTAGGGGGTTCCTCTTGACCCTAGCACATGACATCCCATTGGCAGGACACTTGGGCCAAAACAAGACCTGGGACAGGCTTGTACCACATTTTCATTGGCCACACATGTCTGAGGACACCAAGGAGTTTTGTCGCTCCTGTGTCACTTGTCAAGCCAGTGGCACGACAGGTGGCACCACAAAGGCCCCCCTGATACCACTACCTGTGGTGGGGGTTCCCTTTGAAAGGGTAGGGATTGACATTGTTGGTCCCCTTGACCCACCAACTGCATCTGGGCACAGATTTATACTGGTGGTAGTGGATCATGCCACCAGGTATCCAGAAGCTATACCCCTAAGGACTACCACAGCTCCTGTGGTAGCAAGAGCCCTCATTGGAGTTTTCTCCAGAGTGGGTTTCCCAAAGGAGGTCATCTCTGACAGAAGTTCTAACTTTATGTCATGATATCTAACTGCAATGTGGAAGGAGTGTGGTGTAAACTACAAATTCACTACTCCCTATCACCCACAATGCAATGGGTTAGTTGAGAGATTCAACAAAACCCTAAAGGGAATGATTAAAGGCCTCCCAGAAAAGCTTAGGCGAAAATGGGACCTTTTACTTCCCTGCCTTCTGTTTGCATACAGGGAGGTTCCACAGAAGGGGGTTGGCTACAGCCCTTTTGAACTTCTGTTTGGGCACCCTGTTAGAGGACCATTATGTCTGGTGAAGGAGGGATGGGAGTTACCTCTCAAACCTCCCAAACAGGATGTAGTGGACTATGTACTTGGTCTCTGCTCCAGGATGGCAGAGTATATGAAGAAGGCCACTAAAAACCTAGAGGCAAGCCAAGAACTACAAAAAGCTTGGCATGACCAAGAGGCTGTCCTGACTGTTTACCAGCCAGGCCAGAAAGTGTGGGTGTTGGAGCCTGTGGCCCCAGCAGCTCTCCAGGACAAATGGAGTGGCCCCCATACAATTGTTGAAAATAAGGGAGAGGTCACCTACTTGGTAGATCTTGGCACTCCCAGGAGCCCCCTTAGGGTGCTCCATGTCAACAGACTGAAGGCATATGTGGACAGGGCTGACATGAGCTTGCTCATGGCAACTGATGAGGACCAGGAGGAGGAGAGTGACCCTCTCCCTGACCTCCTCTCACAGAACCCTGATGATGGGTCAGTTGATGGTGTTGCTTTGGCAAGCAGCCTCACTGAACATCAACAAACTGAACGTAAACAAGTGCTACATCAGTTTAGACATATGTTTAGCCTGACCCCAAGTCAGACTTCCTGGTGCACCCATGAGGTGGACACTGGAGACAGTCTGCCTGTAAAGAGTAAAATCTACAGGCAACCTGACCATGTCAGGGACTGTATCAGGACTGAAGTCCAGAAAATGTTGGAGCTAGGTGTTATTGAGCCCTCAGATAGCCCTTGGGCTAGCCCAGTAGTCCTTGTCCCAAAACCTCACACCCAGAGTGGTAAGAAAGAGATGAGGTTTTGTGTTGACTACAGGGGCCTCAATGCAGTCACCAGGACTGATGCCTACCCAATACCAAGGGCAGATGAACTAATAGACACTTTGGCCTCAGCCAAGTATCTCAGTACATTTGACCTTACAGCTGGCTATTGGCAAATCAAGTTAGCTGATGATGCCAAGGCTGAAACACCATTTTGGACCCCTGGTGGGCACTACCACTTTGTGACAATGCCCTTTGGCTTGAAGAATGCACCTGCCTCATTTCAGAGGTTGGTGAATAAAGTTCTGACTGGTATGGAAACCTATTGCTCAGCTTGTCTTGATGATATTGCTGTCTTTAGTTCCACCTGGCAGGATCACCTGGTCCACCTCAGGAATGTACTGGAGGCCCTGCAAAAAGCAGGCCTCACTATCAAGGCCACTAAGTGCCAGATAGGGCAGAGTCAGGTTGTGTACCTGGGCCACCTTGTAGGTGGAGGCCAGGTTCAACCATTGCAGAGCAAGATCCAGACCATAATGGAATGGGTAGCTCCAACCACCCAGACACAGGTGAGAGCCTTCTTGGGCCTGACTGGGTACTACAGGAGGTTTGTTAAGGGATATGGATCTATAGTGAGCCCCGTAAATGATCTAACCTCCAAGAAAATGCCAAAAAAGGTTCAGTGGACAGCTAGCTGTCAAAAGGCATTTGATCACCTCAAGCAGGCAATGTGCACTGCCCCCATCTTACAGAGTCCAGATTACAAAAAGAAGTTCAATGTTCAAACAGATGCTTCAGAGCTGGGTGTGGGAGCTGTACTGTCTCAACTTAATGATGAAGGTCAAGACCAGCCAGCAGCTTTCATAAGCAGAAGGCTGACCCCTAGAGAGAAACGTTGGTCAGCTATTGAGAGGGAGGCCTTTGCTGTGGTGTGGGCCCTGAAGAAGCCGAGGCCATACTTGTTTGGCACTCACTTCATAGTTCAGACTGACCATAAGCCCCTCCTATGGCTCAAACAGATGAAAGGTGAAAATCCTAAACTGCTCAGGTGGTCCATTTCCCTACAGGGGATGGACTATACAGTGGAACATAGACCTGGGACCCAACATGCCAATGCAGATGGACTCTCAAGGTATTTCCACTTAGAACATGAAGACTCAACTGGTCAAGGTTAGTTTAATGTCCCTGTGTTTGGGGGGGTCGTGTAGGAGAGTAGGATCTGCACTTATGTTGCCCCCACTTTTTTTCTGATGTATACACTGGTTTCTGACTATAGTCTGGCTGGGTCCCTGCTAATCAGGGCCCCAGTCTCACTGATCTCTCTAAACAAACTTGGTGTGCATATTAGATGCACTAGTGATTGGATACTGTGGTACCTTATGAGCCCCTAGTATATGGTACCTTAGGTACCTAGGGCATTGGTACTTCACAGGCCTACCAGGGGCTGCAGCATGTATTGTGCCACCCCTGGGAAGCATTCACAATCTGACACCACAGGCCTGCTACTGCAGCCTGTGTGAGGTAGTGTTAGCATTCCTCACTGAGGTATAGGTTCCTATATCTCACCATACACACACATACAAACTTATCAGTCACCCCTATTGCAGGCCCTAACAATCCTGAGGGCAGGTTGCTTGGTTTACTATGTGAGGGGGTGCTTCTGCATGAGCAGGACCCCTCTGCAGCTGGCAGAGTCTATTCTCTGCTGCTGTTTGTGGATGCGGTTAAACCATATACTCTTAAGTGCATTATAACCTCGCGGTAAATGCTAACTTTGGAATGACTGCATCAAAACATGTCGTGTTTGGTGTCAAACAACTTGGAATCATACCCCCACACCAGTAACTGGTGTGGGAGTATGATCCCACCCTTCTAGAGGGGACAACATGTACCCACTGTACTAAACGGTAGAAATCTCATAGAGCCCTGGCATCACAAAATGGATGCCACCAGCACAGACACTGGGCTGCCCCCCTGCTGCTGACCGAAACTAGCAGTGGAGGAAGCCCAACAAAAGGTATCCTGTCACAGGGAGGTGTCACCATCTCCCAGACAGGATTTAGTGTATTGGAGCTGGGTGGGTGCACTCTTAGAGTGCTTTGAAGTCCTGCACTGGGGAAGCAGTAGGCTCCTCTGTGCATATGCCAGCTCAAACCGGTTCATGGGCTACCTGCCCCTACTCTGGCACGAAACTGGACAAAGGGAAGTGGGTGTAACCACCCACTACCCTGACCCTCCTAGAGGAGTGGTCATAGAGCTAGTCCCTCCCCTATCTTCACTATAAGATACCACGCATTGCCAATGCAATGCAGATTAACCTGGATGACGCTCTAAAAAGAAGAATCCTGGCCCTTCAACGTTCCACTATCTCTGGAAGACTGAAGAATCTACCTTGGAGTCAAGGAGTGACTCCCCTGCTTGGCAGGCACCAAAACTCTTCATTGACGGTTGCAAACTTCACCGCTCCCACCAAAGTCCGAAGTCCCTGTGTGCCCTGAAGCAGATTTCCTGACCTCTTGTCGGACATTTCGAGTCCCCAGCAAAGCTGTGGCGTCTGGACCCTACGAGTGACGAGGAACAGCAATGCCAGGGAACCATGCACTGATTTCAAGTGCAAACCCTAAAGAACGTTCTACGAACTTGTGCTTTGGACCATCTGTAGTCCAAGTCCCTAGCAGGTCTGGTACCGAATATCAGCGGCCTACCTTATCCTGAGTGACCGTGGGCTCCTGTGGAACTTTTCCTGTAAAGGCGTCTTCACGGTTGCTTGCCCATTGGCTAGTGACTCACCCGAAGACTTTCTCATCAACTTCAAGGGCTCTCTTGGTTGCTCCGGGCCTGCCCTCACTTACCTTTGCTGGGTAAGTCCATCAGACCTTGCTGGTCTGCACCATCTTCAATCTTTATTCCACACAAGACTTGCAGTTGCCAAGGCTTGTTGGCTCCAATCCAGTTGCCGACACCGTCATCAGCTGCAGACATCGTGGGACCCTATGAATCCAGCTGCTGGTCATCGTCGATCCCTCCTGGACCTCGTGAGCGAAGAGACAAATCACCATTGATGACCTGAAGCGATGCGACATCAGTGGTCATCCATCCTGCTGGCCACCGGTCACTGGCAAGTGACTTTGAACTCTGTATCCTCAATTTTCAGGTCCTCTTCAACTTCAATCCATCTTCGGATTCCAGCGGACACCTCTCCAGTCGTCACAAGCATCAAGTCTTTAGTGATCTCCATTGAAAACAGCATCGCCACCCGACACCAAAAGACACCTATGCACCCGGCTTCCCTGGGTGAGGTAACTCGTGCACTCCGGTGCCCAAGTGTGTGTTGGCCCTCGAAATACTTACCCTGTAAGTGGTGCCCAAGTGTGTGTTGGCCCTCGAAATACTTACCCTGTAAGTGGCTTGCTTGTTGACTTCTCCGAAGTGCCCTAAAACTTTAAAATACAAACCGCGACTTTCGCCATTGAAACCTATAGGAAACCCGCGGCTGTGTTTAGACACTGCGCGCGTCTCCCGTGGGCTGATTACTTACCTGCTAACACTACAGAAGTAAAGCCCCAGCGATTCCCAAGGCCTCTAGGCCTTTTCATTTTGCAAGTCGACTTTGTTCACCCATTTTTTTAGTATATGGTCTGGTACGCCCCTAGGGCTTCAGCCATATTAGTGCTGAATTTATTGAGAAGTGTTGACATTTGAATGTGTATCTGGGCTCTAATCTCATAAAGAGATTAGTAGAGTGTATCTAGAAAGAAATACATATATATTTGATATATATACCTGTGTGGTGTCCTTTTCATTTGGTAATTCAAGAGATTATAAGGTAAAACAAGCTGCTTTACATTCCTCAGAGACTTAGCCTGAAGGCTGCTCTCCACAGCTACCACTAGCATAGCTTTCTTTAAAAGGTTGTCTTAAACCTATCTACCATAAGAATCGAATTGGACTGGTGCAAGGTGGCCACTATAACTAGTGACCAGCATATGCCAGGCCAACTTCTCACAGGCGATAAAAAACTTATTGCCGCTTTTGCGGCCGTTTTTGGCCGAAAAGCGGCGATAATTTTATCGCCTAATCAGCAAGGTCACGCTAACGCGTGAAACCTTGCATTAGCGTCAGGATTCCTAACGCCCAGCTTTGCATCTCTAATGAGAGGCAAAGTGGGCGTTCCTGACCTGGCATGACAGGGGAAATGTCGCTAAGCGACATTTCTCCTATCAGCAAGCCTAACGCTATGAAGCATAGCGTCAGGAAAAGTAGCGATAACCCCTGTTATCGCTACTTTCCTTACGCCTGCTTCAGGACTGACTTAGCCACGATATCCTATGGAAGGTGGATATCATGGCTAAGTTTGTGAGTCCCTATCAACAAGCTAACGTGAGATTATCGCTGGGTTTCCAGCGATAATCTCACGTTAGCCAGTTAGCGCTAGGATTTTTATCGCTGATGAGATAAGCGTTGCTAATATCACGCTATCTCAGCGATAAAAATCGGCGCTAGCCGGCGATAATTATCCGAGCGCTAAGTGCGCTCAGCGATAATTATCGGCGGTTGTTGTTGATATGCCCCACAGTTCTTTATGTGGTCATCTCTTCCCCTCAGGCACTAGTTACTGTTCCTCCTCTTCTCACTTTGTAGTCTTGCACCTCATTGTGGAGGAAGGGATTGCAAGACCACCTTTCTTTTACACAGGATAGGTCTTCAAATTTCATGATCATGGTTATCCCTCATGATATTTTCCACATGACCACAGACCATTCGCTTTTCACACTGTGGGCATTCTATATAAACTCCTCTCTGCCATTTGGGTGTGCCTCCCAGGCTCAAACAGCACCAGGCACTCTCTTGGCCACTGGATTTCTAGCTACAGCATGTAGCCCATATGGCCTTCTGTCAGCACCTACCCCCAAAGCCCAGGCCTTGGTTGCGCATTGCTTCTACTGTGGGCGATGCCCAGTGACCAATCTCTCCTCTTGTGCTGGCTCATGTCTGCTCCACTCTGCTGCTTCCAGGGGTCCTCTGGCCTCACTACTGGTGTTTTACTCCACTCTGACCTGCACCTGATGTGGTCACCACTTAGGTAGCCACAGCTTGACAAAGTCCTTGTTCCGCACCAGAGCATCCATGATTTAGTCCCACAGTTGTGACCCAAGATGAGGTTAGCACTCCAGAATGTTTCTCCCCATTACCCACCTGGTGGACAAAAGAGGAAATTAATGTGTATGTGGGGAAGAGTAGGTCTGACAACAAAACATTTTGTAAACAGTGTGGCAAACAGAGGTGCAGCACATGTGTAAATGGTATTTAGAGAAAAGTGTGAGTTCAAAAGATCGTGTGAGAAAAATATTGGAAAAAATATTGTGAAGCAAAAATATATTCGCCAAGAATATTGTTTTTTGTTAGTAAAGTAATATTTTTAGGGAATATTGTTGTTTTTAATATTGTTTTCAGTAATATAGTTGTAAAAATATTGTGTTTTAATTATTTTAATATGTGTAAATTAATATATATGCATTATATTGTTTGTATAATAGTTATTAACTTTAAAAAGTATAATAAGATTTTCTTTATTTAGTTGTTAATAGTAATTTATAGTATTGTAGCAGGTTGTTGGGTTTCATAGTGCTATAGGGTGGGAAGTTAATTACCATATAATAATACAATTACTTATTAATTCATGAATTATGTAATTGGTTATTATGTAAATTGTTTAATACTAATTTATTTTAGTCAGTAGCTTTGCGGCTGGCTACATATGTAGGGTTATAGGGTGGGAAGTAAATTAAGTAATAATTAATAAACAGTTATTTATTAAATGTTAGTTATTTATTAAATTGATTATCAATTATGTACATTTTTTAATACTGATTTATTTTAGTTATATTTCAGGTGTGTGCTGCTAGATTTGTAGGGGGATAGGGCGGAAAGTTAATTAGGTTAACATGTAATAATTATCAATTGTTCATTAAACATTCATTTGATTATTAATTAAGTAATTGGCTTAATGCTGATTTATTTTAGTTATATTTTATTTGTGGGTTGAAAGGTTTGTAGCAGTATAGGGTGGCAAGTTAATTAAGTAATAATTATTAATTATTAATTGATAATTAATTATTTATTTGATTATTAATTATGTAAATTGTTTAATACTTGTTTATTTTTGTTATATTTTCAGTGTGGGCTGCTGGGTTTGAAGGGGTTTAGGGTGGGAAGTTAAGTAAGTAATAATTAATTTACGATCGTTTATTAATTGTTAATTAATTCTTTAATTCATCATTAATTATGTAAATTGTTTAATGTTGTTTTATATTAGTTACATTTTTGGTGAGGGCTGCTGAGTTAGTAGGGGTATTAAGTGTGAAGTGACATAAATTTAAATGTAATTTAATGTATTTTTTACATTTTAGGTTATTTGATTACTATGTAAAATAATCAAGCTAATAAGAACTTTGTAATTGTTCTCCTGTTTAATATATGTTTCCCCATTCTGCTATATGCAGCCGCCGCCATCTTGATGGCCAGGACAGAGAGGGGCTTACAAACCATCTTATCTACGTTCACCCAATTTATGCGAGATTTGGACTTAAAAGTCAACAACTCCAAATCATACATCATGCAACTGGGGATGCGGCCTAGCAGATCATACACCTTTAAGGTAGGGTCTACCCAGATTCCTAAAACATCCGTTTTCTCCTACCTGGGGTACTGCTGGAGGACAAACTTAACTGGGGCCCACAACTAACACGTAGGAGAAACAACCTCAATAGGGAAACTGCGTCAATTTTTAATTTTGCTGGTAGACTGGGTAAAAGACCTGTGGGAGCCCCTTTGGAGCTCTACAGGGCTAAGTATCTGTCAAAAGTACTGTACGGTAGCTAAATCTGGGGTTATGCAGAAGTAAACAATGTCCAAATAACGGAAAACAAATTCATGAGGCGACTCGTGTCAATCCCCAAGGGTATCCCATCTTTTATTGCCCACGAAGAGTTCGGAATGCCCTATATTACAGACCAGATAGCCATTTGTCCGCTGTTACTTTGATTAAAAGTATGGGTCAAGGTGGGGGATTCACTAAATAAGGCAATCTTGAAAGACTGCTTGGCCCTGGATCAAGCATCAAGGATTCCATGGCTGAAATATATCAATAGAAGTCTATCGAACCCAGGAATAGGTGACCTTTTTTCTAACCCTGAGGGAACTCGAAAGGCAGATATACCCCTCCTCAAGACGGCGGTTAACACATGTCAGACCATATCAAGGGAGGGGAGGGAGCTCATGAAGCCAAGTGTTCGCCATTTTGTTATATTAATGTCCACTGAGAAGGCAGAGCCATATATACTTGGTTTCGTGAACTATTATGATAGATTCCTTCTGACCAGGTTCCAGTTTGATCTGTTTTACCTACTTCTCACTTAGCCAAGAGGCTCTAAGAGAGGGAAATCCTTTCCACCATGCGGCCACGATGGAATATCTCAACAGGAAATGTTACATTTTACCATGTTTGTCCATTTTACAACACCCCTAGAAAAACATATTTAATTCCCATCTTGAAACAGGCCAATTTTAAACAAGTTCGTCCCGCCTTTATATTTCTACAGATGTTGATGGTCAATACTGTATTTCATGTTTTAAGTTTTTTTTAAACCGCTAACAAGCTTAGGGCGAGTTGTGATTAGTTGGCTCGTCCTTTATCATCACCTTGGTATCATGTATATGTATTGCTAACAGGTCGTGTATCCAGTTATTGGCGTTTCTGTACTATTTTTAGCCATTTTATCTTAATATAATTGGAGTCTGGGATTAGTTGCAACTTGTAGACATAACTCGAATTATGACCTTGGACTGACCTGCCTTTGTGCTTGTATATATTGTACCATATCATTTTTATCCCGGTTTTTATTTTGTGCTTTTATGGGTTTATATAATATGAAACCGAATAAAGAAATTTGATTGATATATGTTTCTATAGAGTTTAGTATTTATATGTATATTGAGCATGTATTTTTAAATGTGTTTTACTTTTTGCATGAGTTGGTTGATATTTATTTGTTATGATAATTTATATTTATATTTATATTTAATTGATCAATTTGTAATTAATTATGTACATTTTAATCAATTCATATTTTTTACCATTTTATTTTATTTTATGCTGTTTGTGAACGTTTGATTGTGCTATGATATTTGCTATTTTACTTATTTTTATGTATTAATTGAAATTAAGTCTATTAAAAGGATTTATCTTCTTTTTGGTAGTTAGAATTGAATTTATTGTATGTAATTGCTGTTTTCCTATCTTTGTTTTTATTTATATATTTAATTGCTTTCATGTTTTAAATACACATACCTATGCATTTTTTTATGTTAATTAATAATATTTATATTAAGAGCATAATATTTCTTTACCATTAATAGGGTAATTCATGAATGTAATACGTTTGAAGTACTTTCCCTACTGTTGCCTAGACTGGAGTAGGACTAGTAAATGTAATCCCTAAGCAATCCAATATTTTCCCATCTGTTTCGCTGATAGGAGTAGGAATAGTAAGTCTAACCCCTTCAAAGACCGACATTTTTCCTACTGTTGAGCTGTTTGGAGTGGGAAAAATAAATGTAACCCCTCTGAAGTCCAACACTTCCAGTACTGTTGTACTGATTGGAGTAGGAATAATAAATCTAACCCCTCCAAAGTCCACACTTTCACTGCTATTGTCCTGACTGGAGTAGAAAAAGTTAATTTGACCCCCTTGAAGTCTGTCGCTTACCCTACTGCTGTGCTGTTTGGCGTAGGAGTAGTGAAACTAACCCCTCCGAAGTCCAATGTTTTCCCTACTGTTGCGCAGACTGATGAGGGAATGATGTTCTCAGACTCCAAAACTTTTCCTAATATTGGTTAAAATGTTTTATAGTATAATATGTTTATTTTTTTATATTTTATATTGTTAGTTGTTATTTTTTATTTTCTTCAATGTTGATAATATTTTTAGTAAATGTGTCACACTGACACTGACACTGTGGGATAGGGAACTGCAGAGTACAGCGTTTTGGTGAATGTATACATATATATATATATTTTTCTGTGAATATATATATATATATAAATATGTATATATATATATATATCTATATATATTACCTACTGGCGGTCGCCAGTAGGTAGTTATAGTTAGGACCACGTTTCCATAGGAAAACCTCAACATTCTATTTTGAATAACTTTGGCGCCGGTTGACGAATCCTCGCGAATTTCTCAAAATAGGTGGGGCGCTACGCTCCGCTCCTACCCTGAAAGTCTCGGGGGGATCCGTCAAGCGGGGGCTGAGATAAAAGGGGGGTCCCAAAACGCGTTTTTCCCATGCATTTTTCCATAGCACCTTTAGAACGAGCTACAGCCCGAACGGCTGAACAGAATTACTCAAAATTTGGCAGAGAGGTAGTCCCTAGGTCAAGGAAGTGCCTTTTGTAGGTTTGGTGTAAATCTGTTCAGTAGATTCTGAGAAAATAGCCTTTAAATCAATATATATATCTGAGCCCGCTTACGGTACGCTTACCGTACGCTTACGGTAAGCGTACGGTGGCGTGCGCGAGCGCGATTCTGATTGGCTCTTAGATCTTAGTAAACATTCGAATCGGTCGAAACCAGGAAGCGGCGGCCGCCATTTTGTGTATTTCACTCTGAAAAAAAAGAGTGAAAACAAGGAAAGGGGGCAATGAGGAGAGTTACAGACCCCCTAACATTTGTAAGGGGGTCAAAGAAGGACAGAAAAGTACAAAAAAAACATTTATTGATTTTAAAAAAAATCACGGGGTACGCGTACGGTAAGCTTACGGTAAGCGTACGGTAAAAAAAAATAAAAAAAATAAATGAAAAGCAGATTTAAGAGTTTAGATATTAGGGAGCTCTAAAAAGAGCTGTTGTGTTTATGAAGTCATTTTTTTAGTGGTACCTACAAGTAAGTACCGATGCAGAGTCTAAGGTTCAAGAGGAAGACTCTGTTCCCTTCATCATTGAAGTGCACACCATCTCCTCTATAAATGTCTTGCATGTCATAACGCAAGTTGTTGTGGTAAATGGCACCCATACCATAGTCACGGAGGAAAGCAGAAACAGATTTGTTGACGTGCTTTCTTGCTTTGTCAATCTGTGGACAGAAATGATTGGACCAGTTCCATTTTTGCCTTTGGCATATGTTGGAAAACACAAAGGCAGTTTTAGGGAAAAGTGTAAACAGTTGTGCAAAGGTGTCCTTCATAAGCATTTCCAGACCTACCCCAGTCAAAGTGCCTAGGTCATTGCCACCACAGTGCACTATTATGAGGTCAGGGTGTTGGATTTGAATGAAGGATTTCACCAATGGCATCAATTGGTGCCACTTTAACCCTCTCTGACCAATCCATTTAATGTCTACATTTGGCAAAGCAAGGTCTCTCACCATACCTGTTTTCTCTGCAAACTTTTCACTCCAGAAGACATAGCTGTGCCCTACAATCCACACTGTGAACATCTTCAAAGGAGAACTGGATGCACTCAGGAGGTGTCTTTCAGTAGAATGGCAATATGAAAAGAAAGACAGTTTGGAAATGGAGGCATACATATTTTTTTCAAAACAAAAAGAACTGATTGGCTGTTTCATACCATTCTAGAATAAAAACTAGGCTGTATGTGTAAATTAATAGAAGCATGTTTTGTATTGGTAAAAAAAAATGTGTAACCAAAGAACAGTACTATGGATTTGCTGTTAGGTTTGAAAAGTCAAGCACTCTTGCTCTGTGGAATTGAAACATTGTGTGGCGAACTTCTGACCTAACTCAACACAGCAGTGTTCCATGAGCTGTTGCTATGGTAGCAGGCAGAAGTCAAGTTGGGGGAAGGGTACTAGGCAGAAGTCAAGTTGGGGGCAGGGTACTTTTGGAAAAGGGTTGGTTTTCAACCAATAGAAATGTGTGATTACATTTGAAAAAAAGGGGAAGGCACTGAGATTTGAAACTTACAAGTATATGTGTGGAAAAATAGAGGGAAAGTTTGCCATTATCTGGTTCTGCTGAGAGGAGAGAGGTGAACACAACAGAGATCCTGGCTCTGATAATCTGCTGTTTGAGTGTCACATTTCTTTCACAACTAACTAATTTTAAAGGTGAGTTTACAGTTTGAGAGGGGATGTATGTGGTAACTTAAGAAATGAATAATAGAAATGGAAATTGTTTTTGTTGTAGTTACACATGGTGGTTTCATAATGTGTCAGTCTGTAAAAGTGATTTTCACTTGCCCCGAAAAAAAAAAGAGCAGTAAGTGTGCTTTCAAATTGGCAAAGAAATTTCATTTTGGGACTAATGTGAAAACATGACTCTGTGTGCAGAGAGGAATTATAGGCAGAGATTTATTGCGTATTGCTCTGGTGATTTCACAGTTACATTAGATGGAAAGGGGGAGCGAATTTTTGGGGGAAGAAGCAGAGTCTTAGCACACACCCATGTGCTTGCCATGTATAGTCATGCACAGTATTTACAAGCGAGTGGGGTTTTCAGGTTTCAGTCTGTAATGCAAATACATTCAGCATCACAAAGGCTGGTTGCCCTTGCTGGAGTGTAGGCAGTCACCGAGAATACACATGGTGGTGGTCTGAAAAAACAGTTTGGACATGTGCATTTAAAAAAATCAAAAAAAGTGGTTTCATAATGTGTCAGTCTGTAAAAGTGATTTTCACTTGTAAAAAGTGATTTTCACTTGCCCCGAAAAAAAAAAGAGCAGTAAGTGTGCTTTCAAATTGGCAAAGAAATTTAGTTTTGGGACTAATGTGAAAACATGACTCTGTGTGCAGAGAGGAATTATAGGCAGAGATTTAAAGCGTATTGCTCTGGTGATTTCACAGTTGCATTAGATGGAAAGGGGGAGCGAATTTTTGGGGGAAGAAGTAGAGTCTTAGCACACACCCATGTGCTTGCCATGTATAGTCATGCACAGTATTTACAAGCGAGTGGGGTTTTCAGGTTTCAGTCTGTAATGCAAATACATTCAGCATCACTAAGGCTGGTTGCCCTTGCTGGAGTGTAGGCAGTCACCGAGAATACACATGGTGGTGGTCTGAAAAAACAGTTTGGACATGTGCATTTAAATAAATCAAAAAAAGTGGTTTCATAATGTGTCAGTCTGTAAAAGTGATTTTCACTTGCGCCGAAAAAAAAAAGAGCAGTAAGTGTGCTTTCAAATTGGCAAAGAAATTTCGTTTTGGGACTAATGTGAAAACATGACTCTGTGTGGAAATAGGAATTACAGGCAGAGATTTATTGCGTATTGCTCTGGTGATTTCACAGTTACATTAGATGGAAAGGGGGAGCGAATTTTTGGGGGAAGAAGCAGAGTCTTAGCACACACCCATGTGCTTGCCATGTATAGTCATGCACAGTATTTACAAGCGAGTGGGGTTTTCAGGTTTCAGTCTGTAATGCAAATACATTCAGCATCACTAAGGCTGGTTGCCCTTGCTGGAGTGTAGGCAGTCACCGAGAATACACATGGTGGTGGTCTGAAAAAACAGTTTGGACATGTGCATTTAAATAAATCAAAAAAAGTGGTTTCATAATGTGTCAGTCTGTAAAAGTGATTTTCACTTGTAAAAAGTGATTTTCACTTGCCCCGAAAAAAAAAGAGCAGTAAGTGTGCTTTCAAATTGGCAAAGAAATTTAGTTTTGGGACTAATGTGAAAACATGACTCTGTGTGCAGAGAGGAATTATAGGCAGAGATTTAAAGCGTATTGCTCTGGTAATTTCACAGTTGCATTAGATGGAAAGGGGGAGCGAATTTTTGGGGGAAGAAGTAGAGTCTTAGCACACACCCATGTGCTTGCCATGTATAGTCATGCACAGTATTTACAAGCGAGTGGGGTTTTCAGGTTTCAGTCTGTAATGCAAATACATTCAGCATCACTAAGGCTGGTTGCCCTTGCTGGAGTGTAGGCAGTCACCGAGAATACACATGGTGGTGGTCTGAAAAAACAGTTTGGACATGTGCATTTAAATAAATCAAAAAAAGTGGTTTCATAATGTGTCAGTCTGTAAAAGTGATTTTCACTTGCGCCGAAAAAAAAAAGAGCAGTAAGTGTGCTTTCAAATTGGCAAAGAAATTTCGTTTTGGGACTAATGTGAAAACATGACTCTGTGTGGAAATAGGAATTACAGGCAGAGATTTATTGCGTATTGCTCTGGTGATTTCACAGTTACATTAGATGGAAAGGGGGAGCGAATTTTGGGGGGAAGAAGCAGAGTCTTAGCACACACCCATGTGCTTGCCATGTATAGTCATGCACAGTATTTACAAGCGAGTGGGGTTTTCAGGTTTCAGTCTGTAATGCAAATACATTCAGCATCACTAAGGCTGGTTGCCCTTGCTGGAGTGTAGGCAGTCACCGAGAATACACATGGTGGTGGTCTGAAAAAACAGTTTGGACATGTGCATTTAAATAAATCAAAAAAAAGTGGTTTCATAATGTGTCAGTCTGTAAAAGTGATTTTCACTTGCGCCGAAAAAAAAAAAAGAGCAGTAAGTGTGCTTTCAAATTGGCAAAGAAATTTCGTTTTGGGACTAATGTGAAAACATGACTCTGTGTGGAAATAGGAATTACAGGCAGAGATTTATTGCGTATTGCTCTGGTGATTTCACAGTTACATTAGATGGAAAGGGGGAGAGAATTTTTGGGGGAAGAAGCAGAGTCTTAGCACACACCCATGTGCTTGCCATGTATAGTCATGCACAGTATTTACAAGCGAGTGGGGTTTTCAGGTTTCAGTCTGTAATGCAAATACATTCAGCATCACTAAGGCTGGTTGCCCTTGCTGGAGTGTAGGCAGTCACCGAGAATACACATGGTGGTGGTCTGAAAAAACAGTTTGGACATGTGCATTTAAATAAATCAAAAAAAGTGGTTTCATAATGTGTCAGTCTGTAAAAGTGATTTTCACTTGCGCCGAAAAAAAAAAGAGCAGTAAGTGTGCTTTCAAATTGGCAAAGAAATTTCGTTTTGGGACTAATGTGAAAACATGACTCTGTGTGGAAATAGGAATTACAGGCAGAGATTTATTGCGTATTGCTCTGGTGATTTCACAGTTACATTAGATGGAAAGGGGGAGCGAATTTTGGGGGGAAGAAGCAGAGTCTTAGCACACACCCATGTGCTTGCCATGTATAGTCATGCACAGTATTTACAAGCGAGTGGGGTTTTCAGGTTTCAGTCTGTAATGCAAATACATTCAGCATCACTAAGGCTGGTTGCCCTTGCTGGAGTGTAGGCAGTCACCGAGAATACACATGGTGGTGGTCTGAAAAAACAGTTTGGACATGTGCATTTAAATAAATAAAAAAAAAGTGGTTTCATAATGTGTCAGTCTGTAAAAGTGATTTTCACTTGCGCCGAAAAAAAAAAAAGAGCAGTAAGTGTGCTTTCAAATTGGCAAAGAAATTTCGTTTTGGGACTAATGTGAAAACATGACTCTGTGTGGAAATAGGAATTACAGGCAGAGATTTATTGCGTATTGCTCTGGTGATTTCACAGTTACATTAGATGGAAAGGGGGAGCGAATTTTTGGGGGAAGAAGCAGAGTCTTAGCACACACCCATGTGCTTGCCATGTATAGTCATGCACAGTATTTACAAGCGAGTGGGGTTTTCAGGTTTCAGTCTGTAATGCAAATACATTCAGCATCACTAAGGCTGGTTGCCCTTGCTGGAGTGTAGGCAGTCACCGAGAATACACATGGTGGTGGTCTGAAAAAACAGTTTGGACATGTGCATTTAAATAAATCAAAAGGGGGGCGTGGCCAAGATGGCGGGGTGAGCGGACGCTTCCTCCCGTAGCTCCTCCGGCCCGGCCAAGCTAAAGCCCTTTTCTTATGCTTCTCTCCCCCCGCTGAGGCTCAGCGCGGGAGAGGAGCGTGGCGGAACATCAGGGGCATACACCGGTGCTGTTTTGGTTCGGATCGCCCCGGGGGAACCCCCCCAAAAGTTCGCCCGAGATCACAGGACGATGGCGGCGAGCCCGAGGGGCGGAGCGTATTGGAGAGCTGTCCGGGCGCCTCGGCTGGGCCTGGTGCTGAAAGTTGCGGTCTGGAGGGGATCTGGCCCGCCGCCCGACGGTGACTGAAGGAGCCTGGCGGGAAGGGGCCCGACGGTGTGGAAGGCTTGGGACGGGTGCCCCGGCACTCGGACTGGTGATGGCGACACCTGGCACTGCGGAAGCCCTGACCCCTAGCCGAGGTACGGCGGACTCTCTGATGGGGTCGGATCATCTGGCCCCCTGTGCGTGACAATCGGGGGCCGGTGGTGGCACTTATTTTACTGCGGGGTGCCTCGGAGGCCCCGGAGGTGTCGCCGGGCCTAGTCGTTTTGGCTTGCTCCGCCCGGCCGCCATTTTGTCCCCGAAGGAGCAGTGGTGGCGGCCTCCGTTGGAGTCCTGGCTGCTGGCTGCGGGCGACCTCCCGCTATTGCTGGATTGACTACCGGAGGGATGAGCTGTTGGGACCCCTCCGCTGCGGCCCCCTTGGTTGTCTCACGCTAGCTCTTGCGGCTGACGGTGACCGGACTAGGCCGCCATTTTGTCACCTGTGACGCAGTGACCTCACTTGTGGGGGATACCCGGGCCGAGTGCTTGCCGGCGGCTGAGCATCCCTGGGGCGCCTGGATCGGTGCCCGGCTGCGACGCTGGCGATGTCTGGAAAAGGAGGCCCGAAGAAAGGGGACCGTACTCTGCCGGACATGCTTGGCAGGGCCCAGCACCTGCGGGACAGGACACAGCCCTCACCGGGGCCCTCCCGGGCTCCGGCAGATGTGACTGGAGGGGAGCCACCTGTCACGAGGGCCTTTATGGAGGAACTGTTTAGCTCCCTCAGGGAGGACTTCCAGACACTGAAGCGGGAGGTGGCCAGCGAGGTCCAAGAAGTGCGCAGAGAAGTGGAGGGCCTAGGTGAGCGTGTGGAAGCGGCGGAGACGGAGGGCCACCAGCGAGCGGAGGAGATAGTCCATCTCCAGCAGGACGTTCTTCGCCTCCGGGAACAGTGTGTGGAGCTCCAGGCCCACTCTGAGGACCTTGAGAACAGATCTCGGAGGAACAACATCCGAGTGCGTGGCGTGCCGACTGCGGATGAGGGGTCCGATCTGGGGGACTACCTGCGGGCCCTGTTCCGAGAGATCCTGGGGGAGGCCGCGGACTTTCCCATCAGCATCGACAGGGCGCATAGGGTTGGCCGTCAGCGCCAGCCATCGGCACCCCCACCGGACATTCTGGCCTTCCTGCCCGACTTTCCATTAAAGGAGCGTATCATGGCTGAAGCCCGCAGGAAACAGCCCCTGACCTTTCGGGATCGGCCGGTGGCGCTTTACCAGGACCTCTCCGCCATCACTCTGCAGAAACGCAGGTCCTTTAGGATTGCCACTGACTTTTTGCGCGAGCATGAGACGCCGTACTCTTGGGGTCACCCCTTCCGCCTGATTTTTCGGTGGAACGGCGTATTACACCAGCTACGCTCCTTGCAAGACATTTGTGGTGTCCTGGGGCTCACGGCAGCGGAGGAGGAGGGAGCTACGCCGTCGTGGAGGTCCTCGGAGGGACGGAATCGGCGGAGGTCAACGAGGCGGCGCTCAGCGACCAGCGCGGGGCGCCCGGACTCCCCTACCATTAGGGCGGACGGGGCTGACGCCCTGAGGGCGGCGGCCGGGGACTCGACCGGCTCCTCTAGCGTGGCCTTGACGGCCTAACACACACTCCGGGGGGAGATGTCTTTAGCTTCTTAACATGCTTGGCACGGGGCGGGGGGGTTGGGGGGAGCGGGTGGAGGTGAGTGGCTGGACGTCCACTTTGCTCTTTTCTACGGACTTGCCCGTTTTGGGGCTTGACTGAGACTATGGGGTGTTTGAGTTTGGGGATGGCTAGTTGCCGAGGTTGTGTTTTGGGTGGGGGAGGGGGTTGTTTTGGGGTTGGGAAGGTCCCGTCCGATGTTGTCTACGCCCGCTTTGTTTTGGCTTGTCCCGCGCTGCGGCCCCGCGCGCCCCACCCGCTGATTCCCTACCCATTGCATGGCGCTCCCGATCCCTGCGAGGAATGCCGGGCCTAAAGGTAGTGACCCTTAATGTTCAGGGTCTGAATAACCCGGTGAAGCGCAGAGCGATCCTGTCGTTGCTGGAGGGGACGCAGGCGGACATTTGCCTTCTGCAGGAGACACACTTATTGCCCCGAGACTGCCATAGGATGCGCTCTGCTAAGTTCCCCACCCAGTTCTTTTCCTCGGCAGCGAACAAGACGGCGGGGGTGGCCATTCTCCTAGCGAGCTCCTTTCGGGGGGAGGTGTTGCATAGGTGTGCTGAACAGAAGGGGAGGCTCCTTGCGTATCGCATGCGCCTGGGAGGCATAGCATTTACGGTTGGCTCCGTTTATAGCCCAAACGAGCATCAAGAGCGCTTCCTAGATTCCGCGCTGGTGGATGTCACTGCTTCCCCAGACCGACACGTTATCTTGGGCGGAGACCTCAACATTGTCTTTGACTCTGGGATGGACAGATCGGCGCAGCGCTTTCCGCAGACGGGGGAACTGTCCCAGGCTGGGAGGGCCCGGATTGCGGAAATGGACTTGCACGATCTCTGGCGCTCCCTGCACCCCACGGATAGGGACTACTCTTTCTTCTCGCACGCACACCGCACCTACTCACGGCTGGACTACCTCCTGGTGAGTGGACCGATGCGTGCCGCTGCCACGGCGGCGGACATCGGGGTCCTGACCCTGTCTGACCACTCTCCAGTCACCGGCGTTTTCCGGTGGCCGGCGGCCTCCCCCTCTCGGGGGGCGTGGCGCCTCCGGGACACACTTCTACACAAAAAATCGGTGGTACAACGCGTCGGGGAGGTCATACAGGACTATCTCACTCACAACAGCAACACTGACACTTCGCAGGCGACACAGTGGGCGGCACTGAAGGCCGTCCTACGGGGGGAATTCATCTCTATCTCTGCAGCCGAGAATAAGGAGCGGCAACTGAAGAGGGATGAGTTGACAGCTCAAGTCCGGGAGCTTGAGCAGGTCCACCGCCGTACGGGAGCGCCGAGAGTATGGAGGCAGTTGAAGGCAGCGAGGAAGCTCCTCTCCGCTCTGGATCTTGATAGGGCGGAGTACGCCGCCTTACGCTTGAAACATGCCTACTACACTGGGGGGGACAGATGTGGCAAGCTCCTAGCACACCGGCTCCGGGTCGCGCAACAGCGCAGCGTGGTGAAAGAACTGGTGGGTGCGGATGGGGGGGTTGTCTCCGGGGACGCGGAGGTAGCGGAGACTTTCCGCGGCTTCTACGAGGCGCTGTATGCTGAGGAGCCCTCCTCGCCACGGGATGCCGATAGCTATTTGGAGTCGGTGACCCTCCCGGTGCTGGACCCGGCTCAGGCTGACCACCTGGAGCGGGACATCCATGTGGAGGAAGTGATTTCGGCTATCGCGCGGCTGAAACATGGCAAGGCCCCGGGCCCGGACGGGTACACGTCGCTATTCTACAAGACTTTTTGCACGACCGTGGCCCCTGTTCTTACGCGGCTGTTTAACTCTTTCTCCGAACCGGGAGCCATCCCTCCGGATCTCCTGAGGGCGACGGTCGCGGTAATCCCGAAGCCTGGGAAGGACCGGGCCCTCTGCGGCTCGTACCGGCCCATCTCGCTCCTAAATGTCGACCTCAAGTTGTACACGGGGATTCTCGCATCCAGGCTGGGTCCACACCTCCCCGACCTGGTGGAGGCGGACCAGGCTGGTTTTGTGCCCGGTAGACAGACGGTTGACAACACCAAGAGGGTGACGCATGTTCTGGAGAAGGCCTCAAGGATCTCGGGGGAGCGGATGTTGTTGTCCGTTGATGCGGAGAAGGCCTTCGACAGAGTTCACTGGCCGTATCTTGAGCGGGTCCTCAAAAAACTGGGAATCGGCGATAAGTTCCGCACCATGGTATTTAATTGCTATAAGCATCCTTCAGCGTCGGTGCGGGTAAACGGGTGTAGCTCTGGTGGCTTCGTCATCGAGCGCGGCACGCGGCAGGGCTGCCCTCTCTCGCCGCTCCTGTTTGCCCTCTACATGGAGCCGTTTGCTCAGAGGATCCGTAATAATCCGGATGCTGTCGGGGTCCGGATGGGCCAGTACGTCCACACCGTCAGTCTCTACGCGGATGATGTCCTGCTGACTTTGGACGACCCTAGGAGGTCGCTGCCTGCTTGCCTCCGAGAGTTGGACGCCTTTGCGGGGGTGGCCGGCTTCAAAATGAATATGAGCAAGTCGATGGCATTAGACGTATCCCTGGCTGCGGAAACCAGGAGGGATCTTCAACGGCTCTTCCCCATGCAGTGGTCCTCGTCCACGGTGCCGTATCTGGGGATTCTGCTGGCGCCTACATTATCGGAGATGGTTACGGCCAATTATGCCTCCCTCAGCAGGAAGATCAAGGACGAGCTTGGCCGATGGAACAAAGGCGTGCTGTCCTGGCTGGGGCGAATCGCGGCGGTCAAAATGACGGTGCTGCCCCAGATACTATATCTTTTCCGAGCCCTTCCGCTCCAACCCCCGGTGGGCTGGATCCGACAAATGCAGGCTGACATCTCCCGCTTTGTCTGGCAGGGCCGCAGGCCACGCATGAAGAGGGTCCTCTCCACGCTTGCTCCGGAAGCGGGGGGTCTCGGCATTCCGGACCTCCGTAAGTACTTTCAGGCGGCACAGCTTCGCTATCTGGTGGAGTGGAGCAGGTGGGAGTCCGACAAACATTGGCTCTTCCAAGACCAGGCAGTGGCGGGCCGCACCTTACAAGAGGTTCCATTCTTGCGCCGCACGCATCGCCCCCCTAATCTTTACGCTTCCTTTGTTACGCGGGTCCCCCTGCGTGTGTGGGACGCGGTCTGCGAGACCCGGGGCCTCACCACCTTCCCTTCGACGCTCACGCCCATTACGGGCAACCCGGACTTCTCCCCAGGGATGGAGCCGGGGGTTTTCTCCCACTGGGTACGGGCGGGCTGCAGGGCACTCTTCCAGATCTATGGCCCGGAAGGCGTGGTTCCTTTTCAGCAACTCCGCCAGGAGTTCGGCCTGACGGAGCTGGACAGATTGCGCTACATGCAAGTTCGGCATTGGGCCCTCCAGCCTCAGGTGCGTGCCACCGCTGCCCGTCCAATTACACCGTACGAGCGGTGGTTGGCTACTCGGACCTCCGACGCTAAACTGATCACTGATCTGTACAAACACCTACAACCCCCGCCGTTTCACTACTACAACCCGGGGAGGGAGCGCTGGCATAGGGAATTGGGTAGGACTCTCAGCCACAGGGAATGGGACAAAATTGCGTATCGGGCTCGGCACTCTGCATATCACACGGGCCTTACGGAGACATTCACTAAGGTGTCCACATACTGGTACTACACCCCGGAGAGACTGTATGAAATGCATAAACACACTGACAAGGGGTGCTGGCGGAGCTGCGGGCAGGAAGGTACCCTTACACACATTCTATGGGATTGCCCAGTGCTGACCGCCTACTGGAAAGAAGTCTTGGACGAGGTGGATGAGCACTTTGGGATAGAGCTGCCGCGACTCCCGGCGTATGTCCTGCTGGGCCTCCCCAATGACCTAATGTACCCACTGAAGTCCCGCAGGGGTAGGCAGATTGCAATAGCGCTGGGGTCTGCGGTTCAGAACATTCTGATCCACTGGCGCACATCCACCGTCCCCTCCATCACCGGTTGGTTGCATAGGCTCTGGCATGTGCTGGGGATGGAGAAGCTGTCGCTTGCGGTTGCGGGGGAGATAGACCAATTTGAAGAGCTATGGCAACCCTTTCTAGCGCTGCTGTCCACTGAATTCCGGGAGCTCACCTGCCCGAGGTACCTTAGGCTTCTCAGGCTGAGGCCGCCGGTGACCCCGGCGGACTAGCTTACATGTGAAATGGGGACCCCCGGGGAGGGGGGGGGAGCGGGGCTTCCTGGTTAGGGCTACTTTGATGCGGGACCATAGGACGGGGGGGAGGGGGGAGTGTTGTTGTTTTGTTACTGGGAGGAGGGGGGATGGGAGGGGGGGGATTGTGTTCTGTTAAGGTGTTGATGGGGGGGATGCTCTTGCTCAGCTTTGGGGTGTCGGATACGCGCGTGGGACTCCACAGCTTGTAATTCTAGCGTTCAGTTACTGTGTTCTTCCCTCTGAGCCACCGCGCCACCTATTGCCAACCCTCTGGAGATGCATCCCTTCTTCTTTGACTGTATTCCATGTATCCTGCCTCCTATCCCCCTCCCCCATGGTTTGTTTTGTCTCAATAAAAAAACGTTTTAAACTTAAATAAATCAAAAAAAGTGGTTTCATAATGTGTCAGTCTGTAAAAGTGATTTTCACTTGTAAAAAGTGATTTTCACTTGCCCCGAAAAAAAAAAGAGCAGTAAGTGTGCTTTCAAATTGGCAAAGAAATTTCGTTTTGGGACTAATGTGAAAACATGACTCTGTGTGCAGAGAGGAATTATAGGCAGAGATTTATTGCGTATTGCTCTGGTGATTTCACAGTTGCATTAGATGGAAAGGGGGAGCAAATTTTTGGGGGAAGAAGTAGAGTCTTAGCACACACCCATGTGCTTGCCATGTATAGTCATGCACAGTATTTACAAGCGAGTGGGGTTTTCAGGTTTCAGTCTGTAATGCAAATACATTCAGCATCACTAAGGCTGGTTGCCCTTGCTGGAGTGTAGGCAGTCACCGAGAATACACATGGTGGTGGTCTGAAAAAACAGTTTGGACATGTGCATTTAAATAAATCAAAAAAAGTGGTTTCATAATGTGTCAGTCTGTAAAAGTGATTTTCACTTGCGCGGAAAAAAAAAAGAGCAGTAAGTGTGCTTTCAAATTGGCAAAGAAATTTCGTTTTGGGACTAATGTGAAAACATGACTCTGTGTGGAAATAGGAATTACAGGCAGAGATTTATTGCGTATTGCTCTGGTGATTTCACAGTTACATTAGATGGAAAGGGGGAGCGAATTTTTGGGGGAAGAAGCAGAGTCTTAGCACACACCCATGTGCTTGCCATGTATAGTCATGCACAGTATTTACAAGCGAGTGGGGTTTTCAGGTTTCAGTCTGTAATGCAAATACATTTAGCATCACTAAGGCTGGTTGCCCTTGCTGGAGTGTAGGCAGTCACCGAGAATACACATGGTGGTGGTCTGAAAAAACAGTTTGGACATGTGCATTTAAAAAAATCAAAAAAAGTGGTTTCATAATGTGTCAGTCTGTAAAAGTGATTTTCACTTGTAAAAAGTGATTTTCACTTGCCCCGAAAAAAAAAAGAGCAGTAAGTGTGCTTTCAAATTGGCAAAGAAATTTAGTTTTGGGACTAATGTGAAAACATGACTCTGTGTGCAGAGAGGAATTATAGGCAGAGATTTAAAGCGTATTGCTCTGGTGATTTCACAGTTGCATTAGATGGAAAGGGGGAGCGAATTTTTGGGGGAAGAAGTAGAGTCTTAGCACACACCCATGTGCTTGCCATGTATAGTCATGCACAGTATTTACAAGCGAGTGGGGTTTTCAGGTTTCAGTCTGTAATGCAAATACATTCAGCATCACTAAGGCTGGTTGCCCTTGCTGGAGTGTAGGCAGTCACCGAGAATACACATGGTGGTGGTCTGAAAAAACAGTTTGGACATGTGCATTTAAATAAATCAAAAAAAGTGGTTTCATAATGTGTCAGTCTGTAAAAGTGATTTTCACTTGTAAAAAGTGATTTTCACTTGCCCCGAAAAAAAAAGAGCAGTAAGTGTGCTTTCAAATTGGCAAAGAAATTTCGTTTTGGGACTAATGTGAAAACATGACTCTGTGTGCAGAGAGGAATTATAGGCAGAGATTTATTGCGTCTTGCTCTGGTGATTTCACAGTTGCATTAGATGGAAAGGGGGAGCGAATTTTTGGGGGAAGAAGCAGAGTCTTAGCACACACCCATGTGCTTGCCATGTATAGTCATGCACAGTATTTACAAGCGAGTGGGGTTTTCAGGTTTCAGTCTGTAATGCAAATACATTCAGCATCACTAAGGCTGGTTGCCCTTGCTGGAGTGTAGCACTCTGGACATGGGCTTTTTAAAAAATCTGAAAAGTGGTTTCATAATGTGACAGTTTGTAAAAGTGATTTTCACTTGCCCAAAAAAAAGAGCAGTTTGTGTGCATTCAAATTGGCAAAGAAATTTCGTTTTGTGACTATTGTGAAAAGAAATGTAGTAATATATTTAAATACAATAAAGGATTTTTTTTTTAGTTTTTTTCAGGTATTGCTGAAGAGCAGTGAACAAAATTTAAGATGCCTACAAAATCCAGAGTTCAAAAAACGCTAAAAAAAAAACTATATTTGAAGACAACTGGAGGACCAAAGTTAGTAGAAGATGCTCATGTTGGGAAAAAGAAAAAATCTTCTGGTAAGCAGAAAAAACAATTTCTTAAAAATATATTCAAAACAAAGAAAAATGTACAAAATGTCTGTACTGGAAAGAATGTTACAAAAGGAAGAGAACAGGAAAAAATTGAGAATTTAGTTAATGCAAATATACCTTCTGCAACTGAAAAGATTTACATAAACAGAAAAACAGCGTTTAAAGAGATACGTAGAAAAATGTTTCAGAGAAGAGTTATGTCCAATTTGATAAAGGATGTGAAGAAATATAAGCAAAAGGCAAAATATTACAAGAGAAAAAGAGAAATTGAAGCCATTGCAGCAAAGGCATTAGAATTAAAAAGGAAACTATTCATATTAATTTTGAATAGGATGCGTACATTAGACAAAATGGTTAATGTACTGAAATCACATAGCAAAAGGAAAAGAGTAGTGAACAGAACAAACTTTTGTAAAGTGTTTTTAGGAAAGTGGATGCATAGTTCAAGTAGTGAACCTTTTTTTAATGAAGAGAGCTATTTTCAAAGTAATAGTTTGCTGCATGCAGTTGACACCAGAGGTCGTTCATACGAAGTAACAAATGGTTGCATAATGGAGAAGGAGATAATGGTTCCAAGAGATGAGGTACAAGTGATGGCAGATGAGGCAATGGGGAGACGTCCTAAAGCCCCAGTGTACACTTGGAATTGTAGTAGTATTTGCACTGTGCGTCAGGAATCTATTGACAAATTTCGAGAGTTTCTAAGAGAATATAGTAAAAAAAGTGTAAAACAGAAGATTAAGGTGCTTCAAAGTCTGGATCCATGCAGAGTGAGAGAGAATACTGGTTTGCAGGGTCATTCTCTGGCTTGTCTATCTAGAAAAGTGTGCAATAGTGTTTTCCATCATTTTAGGATGCTGGCTGTTCATCATACTGGAATGAGAAAGTTTGTGAGACGGTTGTATTTTGCCAAAAGTCCAGCAATAAAGTTAAATGAATTGAATAGGGCTCTGTTCCGAGGAACGGTATCAGATGTAGAGAAGGTTGTTGATGAAATTCAGTTTTGTTACTTTGGTCCTGAACAAAACAGTGCAGAGAAGGACACAGTAAATGAGGAAGAAGTGGAAGAGAATGTAGAACCTTCTGTAAGTAAGACATTTAATGATCACATAACAAAATTTGCAATAGTCTCTAATGAAAGACCAAATGTTACTTGTATTTGTTGCCGCAGAACTCATTATAGAAAACAAACTAGGAATGTTGATCTCTACAGAAAGAGTGAAAATGAAGATAATTATAAGTGGAAGGATTTTGCCACATATATATTTCTAGAAAATTGTTTTGAATTGGGTGAAGATCAGCGTATTTGTAAATACTGTTACAACAAGTTAGAGGAAAATAGAATGCCGACCAGAGCTGTACATAATAATTTAGAATTGGATGCTATTCCTGCTGAACTTTCTGAATTAAATACATATGAGTCTATACTCATTCAATGTGTTCATCCGTTCCAGACCATAGTACGTATGGAGCCCAAAACTGGTAAATTACCTCCTTCAGATTTACTGAGAGGTTTAAAAGGTAGAGTGGTGTATTTGCCCTTGGATTTGAAAAAAAATATGGAAACTATTGATGCGGATACTTTGGAAACTGAACCATTAATTATTCTGGTTAATGGTGTACCTACAAAGAATAAGAAGATTTGGCAGGAGCTGGTAGATGTGCGGAAAGTACAAAGAGCAAATTTGTATTTGAAAAAAAATAACAAATGGTATGAATCAATTTATATAGAAGAAGAAGAAGAAGAAGAAGAAGATTTTCAAGAAGACACAGAAACACCAACTGGACAAATTGAAAAAGTGGACAAGTCAAAGGAAGAAGAAATTTATGAACATTTTAGCATACATCCTCTTCATTCGAAAGAAGTTATGGGAGACAATATTGATCTCTTTCAGATGAAGAAAGCAAAAGGAACTCCTGTGAGTGTATGGGAGGAGAGCTTGGAAGCTCGATGTTTTCCTCAGCTGTTTCCTAAAGGAAAAGGAGGACGATACGATGAACGTCCAGAACAGATTCCAGCTTCAGAGTATCGGACTACAAGACTATATGCTGAAGATCCCAGATTTCGACAAAGTATTCCTTATTTGTTCCATCTTTTATTTGAAAGCGACTTGTCTGCACTGTCTTATGCAGTAAATCACATTTTAAAAAGTGGAGTACATTTACAAAATGTGTCTGCTAAGGATTTTATGGAGAAAGTGCAGCACCGAGATGATCATTTGGAAACACAACTGATCAATCTGATGGCTTGTCAGCGTGGGACAAATGAATATTGGTACCGACGCCATGGTGAACTAAAATGCATGTTACGGAATTTAGGAACACCAACATGGTTCCTTACCCTAAGCTGTGCCGAGTACGCTTGGGATGATTTACTGGATTTCTACGAGAGGCCAATTCAAACATTAAAAACATTGAATACAAGACAGCAGGAGAACTGTGCTCATTGGATCCGGTTAATGTTTGCAGATATTTCAATCATAGATTTGAGGCTATGATGTCCTTCATCTGCAATAAAAAAAATCCACCCCTTGGAGAAGTAGTGGATTTCTTTTGGAGAAAAGAGTACCAGGCAAGAGGTGCTCCTCATATTCATATGCTGTTGTGGATCAAGGATGCCCCAAAGTTTGGAACAGATGCTGATGAAGCAGTGTTATCTTACATTCAAGAATATGCAACATGTGCTATACCAAAAAGCACAGAAGAGAACAAGTTAAAGGAGCAAGTTTTACGTTTCCAAAGTCATCGGTGTGGAAAATACTGTCGACGGAAATACAAGAGCAAAGAAAAATACTACACTAAATGTCGATTTGGATTTCCTAGACCTGTTCTTTCAAATGGAAGAGTAAACAGTTTTATGTCAGCTGTGAGACATACTATCACAAGAAAATCACCTAAGAATACCTACAACCTTAAAAGAAAAGAAGAATCAAAAAATATAAATGACTACAACCCAGTCATTTTATCCATGTGGAACGCTAACATGGATATACAGTATGTAGCTGACAATTCCATTGCTGTTGCACGATATGTAACGTCTTACATTACGAAATCAGAAAAAACAGAATTGAAGGAAATGTGGGAAGAGATTTCTCACGAGAAGACTGTCAGTAAGAAGCTGTACAGTTTCAGTTTGAAGATGTTATCGCATCGAGAAATTGGATCCTACGAATGTTCAGATAGGTTATCTTCTGCAAGTCTCTACTCGAAGTCAAGAAGAATAATTTGGGCAAGTTTAGGCCTTGCAGCAATGAGAAATCGGGTACTGAAATCTGTAGGAGAAATTGAATATTTGTTCGAGAATGACCCAGAAAGTACAGATATATTGAAAACAAACATGTTGGACACATATTATCCCAAGAGAAGTCAACATCTGGAGAACATGTGTCTCTATGAAGTGCTGCAGAACTACATTTATTCAAGGAAAGCCGCAGAAGACATCAATAATGGAAAATATAAAGTCGTTGGTGAAGAAGGATGTTTGGTGAAGCAAACAAAAGGAAGTTTGATAAATCACCGGAAGCTGAGTTGCGACACTACTGACAAGAAAGAATTTTACTACTTGGCTCTTTTACAGTTGTTTAAACATGGCGTACAGAGGATGAACTACTGGGAGAATTTCAAAGCTATGAAGATTCATTTAATGCTTGCAAAGACAGCATACAATGCAATACATTCACAACTTATCTGCAAATGTTAAATGAAGAAATTGAACAGAAAACTACAATTGCAGCAGAAATAGCTAGAGACAGTTCTCAGGACAGCCAAAGTTCAGGAACACACAGTCAAGATCCCCTAGGACAACCAATCATTGAAAATGAAGCATCAATAGCCATGAATGAAGTGGAAACGGCTATGAATCAAGCTCAAGAAGAATTTATAGACTTAGAAAATTTGGAAAGACAACTGAATCAAGAGCAGCAACAAATTTATGAAGAGATCAAAAACAAAATTGATCACGGATTTCTACATGTAAAAAAAGAGTGCTCATGCACATCATTTCATCCAATCAGGATGTATGTAAGCGGACAAGCTGGAACTGGAAAAAGTTTCCTAATAAAAGTCATCAGAAGCTACCTACAGCAAAAAACGGATTCTACTTTGTCTTGTGTGGTTACTGCTCCAACTGGGTTAGCAGCATATAACATAAAAGGAATCACCTTACATCGTTTGCTAATGTTACCAGTGGAGCATGAGAACAAAATACAATTCAACAAGCTAACTGGAGAAGCATCCTTGGAAGTTTCAAGAGTATTGAAGAAGATGCAAGTTCTCATTATTGATGAGGTGAGCATGGTATCAAACCTAATGCTTGCCTTTGTGCATTTAAGAATGCAGCAAATTTTGAAGACAGACTATGACATGTTATTTGGTGGAAAACACGTCAGTTTTTGGAGATCTTTTGCAACTTACTCCAGTTAAAGGACAACCAGTGTTTAATACTGTGACACATGAAGACACGAAGAAGTCATTGGGAAGCATCGGAAATACAAATATTTGGTCCTTCTTTGAGTACAAGGAACTTACTACTAATATGAGGCAAGCAAACGATGAAGAATATGGAAGTATTCTGAAAGATATCAGGATTGGACTACTGACAGAAGTTGGCAAAAAAGCATTACAGAGTCGGCTGCTACATAATTTATTTCCAAAGGAAGAAATAGTTGCAGAGAAGATATACAAGAACATTGCAGAAAACAAAAGTGTCATCTGCTTAATGCCAACTCTACGTGAATGCTCAATATTCAATGAGGAGCTTTTGAAATTGGGAAAGGAAGAGATCAGGAAAATGGAAGCAGTGGACAAAATTGAGGATGGAAGAATTACTGTCACAGTAACAGGCAAACTGAAAAATAAATTGGACTCACTAGAGAAGAACATCTCCAAAACAGCTGGATTAGAAAAAAATCTATATGTTTGCATGAACTGTAGAGTGTTTTTAAGGAGAAATTTGGATGTTGAGAAAGGTTTAGTTAATGGAGCGATGGGAAGAGTTGTGGGTTTTATTAATTACCAGAAAAAAGAAGGAGTTGAATGTTTAAAAATAAAATTTGATCAGATAGATGAAGTTAAAGATATTTGTCGTTGTACAGTTCGTTTTATGCTTGTGAAAGACTTATATGTACGTAGGAAGCAGTTTCCGTTTTCTCTAGCATATGCTGTAACTATTCACAAGTCTCAAGGATTGACTGTAGATTGTGCATTTGTGAACATTGGTTCAACTGTGTTCAAAGAAGGTATGGCATATGTTGCTTTGTCACGAGTCAAAACATTATCAGGTTTATTCATGATAGACTTTGATGAGTCAAAAGTTAGTGCTGATACAAACTGTGTAAAAGAGTATAATAGATTAAGAAGAAGCTATGCTCCTCATTTAGGTCAGTATCCTGTGTTGGAGAAACGTGTAGTTTCTCGTAAAAGAAAAAATGAGAATATCTGTAGTGAAGATGTAGAGAAGAGGAAAAAAAAGAGGAGTGATGTAATTGCAAGCAAAAAGAAAAAGGAAAATGAAGAACAGGTTGTAGGATGTCATTTTGAAAATAGCTCTGGTGTCAACTGCTACGCAAATGTAGTGCTGAATGTTGCATTTTATCTGGAAAGTTTGCAAGAGCAGATAATAGTAAATCAGGGAAAAAGATTCTGTTCAGAGCTGAGTCTCCTTTTTCAAAAGCTGAGTAAAGATAAAACTCAAATAGAAAGTGCTACTGACATTAGAAAACTTTTAGATGTATGTTCAGGACGAACACAGTTTTCTCAAAATGAACAGCAAGATGCACATGAATTTTTGATGTATTTTCTTCAGGTAGTGGAAGAAGAAGGAGTTCCCATTGACATTTTTTTTGGTCTCTCTTACAAATGGGAACATAGTTGTGATAATTGTTATAATATATGTGGCTCTATTGTTGATAATGAAAGGTTTATTTATTTGACATTGCCAGAGAGTAAAACAGTCACTTTTGCAAAATTAGTTAAAGATGCTAATCATAGCATGAAATGTGGTGAGTGTAATTCTGACATGTTTTCAACATTAATTTTAAAGGAATACGGACAGTATGTAATTTTAATGATGCAACGATGTAGAGCTGATGGTTCAAAATTGGATACTTTAATAAAGAAGTTTACAGGACAGCAATTATCAATTTCAGGCAAAACTTTTTTATCTGTTGCAATAATTTTCCATGATGGACCTACTGTTACTTCTGGACATTACACAGTTTATCTTAAATGTGAAAAAGGCTGGACACTGTGTAATGATTCCCAATTGATTTTCAAACAACGTTTGCCTTTTGATTTAGCAAATTCCTATCTAATCTTCCTGAAACCTAAATTTTAGAGAGACTTGGCAAGATCTGGACAAAACAATTTTACCATTTTACTGGATTACCATTGCAATTTTGTAAAAAAAAGATTTTTTAAATTATCATTTGGCCTAATGGAAAGATAACCAATTGTAATGTGGACTTTTTTAATTTTTAATGAAACTTTGAAAAACCAATAATTTAGAGATTATCGGTAACTTCTGCACATTTTAAATTTTGGAATGTTATTGGACTGCCATTGGAAATTTTTTCTAAAATGTTTTAAAAAATTACTATTTGGCCATGTGGAAAAGTAACCAATTCTATTGTGGACTTAATAAATTATTCAAAAAATTTTCGTGAACCAAAATGTTACAGAGAATCGGTGAGATCTGGACAAATTAAACTTTAGAATTTTATTGGATTACCGTTGGAAATTTATTCCAAAAAAAAATTTAAAATTACTATTTGGTCTAAAGGAAATGAAATCAGATGTATTTTGGAGTTATTTGAGATATAATATTGTGATTATACTTCTGAAACAAACATATCAGACGGTATTTTAAAGAAATAACTATTGGTATTAGATGATATTTTTTTACAATATTATGCATTTCTATAATGTTAAGTTTAAGTAAAAAAAGAATCAGGGCATTTTTAATACAATCTTTGTGATTGGTATTTTTTTTTGCCCGCTGTAAAATGATGAATGCAATTGCTTTCACAATTTATAGTGAAATGCAATATATTCTGAAAACAGCAAAAATAAGGCAAAAATATTTTTGGGAAAAAAATGTAAATATGTGTACTGTATTATAAAATGTTTTAAAAATATTAATACTTTTTTCTTTTTTTCCAGATAGATATAGAAAATTTTCGAAAACTACAAACATTTTTAAAACTATTTTTAAAAAAAACAAATGAATAAATATTTTTTCAGTGAGTATGGTAAGTCAATAATAATAATTGTAGTCTCTCAAGGACAATGTAATGTGATAAATGATTTTTAGTGTTTTTAAAAAAAAAAATAAAAAAAAGTACGCGCACCGTACGCGTACGGTAAAAAAAAACAAAAAAAAAAGTTTTTAAAAACATATGTAAAAAAAGATGAAAGATAAGGTTGGCTCTTAAAAGAACCGTTGTGTTCATGCAGGGACAGAGGAAAGGAAGCATGGGAAAATTATTCAAAGCGACAAATGTGCTGATCTATTTTGTTGTTCACTAGGGAAACACTGGTCTCCCTATGGCAAATTAGATCTTTACAAAATGTGCAATGAATATCAACCTTCCGAAATCGAGGGTTCATTTCCAGAGGGCCAGCAAAAGGAGATTCTCCCCCCACAGATGAAGGGCTCACCTGACCTGCAGAAGAAGGAGTCAGCCCTGCAGATGATGGTCCAGGCTGAGCTACTGTGGATGTACTGGCTCGTCTTTCTGAAGAGTTACCTCCAAAAAGATGACCATGTGTCCTTCTGTGTACATCCTGGAGGTGTCTCTTCATGGTGTGATTCCCAAAGGAATACTTCCTGTTAGGATTACCTCTAGAAAGTACACGCTTACACAGCTTGCAAGTCACTAAGGGTGCATTTACCTTTTGCTGGCCTTCAGGAAAAGTAAAATAATCCCATACATAAGAGGGCTTTTGTTTCCTCGATCTCTGCCTCAAGACAGTGCTGCTAGTGCTAGCCTCACTCTCAGAAGAGCTCTGCTGTTCTGCCATCGTATCCCAAAGACAAACCAGCTCCTTCTCCCAAGGGATCACAAGCAGAAATGAGGGGAATGGGTGTGGTGTAGGAGAGTTCTAGAACTGAAAGTAGTTTCAACCAATCAAAAGTTGTGTTTCATGATCACATGACCTACCGTACGCTTACGGTACGCTTACGGTACGCTTACGGCAAAAAGTACGCATGCGCGTAAAAAAGACACGCGCTTGCGCGCATGCGCATAACAGTCACTACCCGACACTTCCGCGTAACGTGCGCGTGTGGCGTAAGCGCGCACGCGTCCCACGCGCAGTACGCGCGGCTACGCAAAGTGCGTAACTATACGCAAGCAGCGTAGATAGATTACGGACGTTGCGTAAACCGTACGCTTACCGTGAGCTTACGGTACGCGTACTAAGACAATATTTTTTTTAAAAAAAAGTACTGCAAATAAATGTAACATGTTTATTTTAAAAAATATATTTAAAAAAACATATTAAAGAATTTTAAAAATTTAATCATAGTCTTTATAAAAGGTAAGATAATTAAATTAAAAATATGTTAGAAAAAAAAAAAAAAAAAAAAAAATTAGCATTTAAAAAACCTTGCAAATTCACTGAAAAAACCATGGGTTTAACACACGTTATAGTTAGGAATTAGCATTTAAAAAACCTTAGAAATTCAGTGAAAAAACCATAGGTTTCACACACGTTATAGTTAGGAATTAGCATTTAAAAAACCTTAGAAATTCAGTGAAAAAACCATAGGTTTCACACATGTTATAGTTAGCTGGACATTTTACTCGTAAAAAACCAATGAAATTGCCCCGTTATAGTTAGTTCAGCTAACTATAACTCGCGCGCCCGCAATGCACTGCTGATGACGTCACATATTACATCACTCATGACATGGTCAGTGACATCACTCATGACATCACTGATGACATCTCAAATGACATCACTGATGACACCATCCTTGTGATAGAGTGGTAGACCTCCTCTCACCCTAATATAACCTTTGACACACACATTCAAAAATAGAGACTAAAATTTTCAAAACAATGGACATACCAATACCAGTTACAACAACCTCTTCAGTAATTCTAAGATCCACATACACATCCACTCATTCACCAACAGTCCAATACAGTCACTCATACATGTACTCACTCATCATATGTACTCATACACCTATACATCCTGTTACACAATGCCACTCATGCATAGAGTTACTCACACACATAGTCACTCGTGCTAATAAAGAATCAAACATACATTTACTTGCATATACAGTTATACACACACCACCATACTTACTTCTACGGAAACTTACACATACTTAGTCTTTTAAACAATCACTTATAGAAACACATACTTATTCATACAGGAACTCTTCCAATCTCTCACCCTTGCATATACTCACATATATACACCAATAGTCACATATACTAGTTTTAAACATATGTAGTTACTCATAAAGACACTATTGAGACAGTCATTCACTCACTAACACACCCATACACACACTCATCCACCCATGCAGTCCTGCACACATGGTCTGATCAACACATACAAACAGTGAGTCACTCATTCATGCACCTATGCACTACGTAATACCCCCCACCGAACCATGCAGACACTCAGACTGATACTCAAAAAACCAACTAATAACCTATATAGACACCCATGTAGCTACTCACCAACCCATGCAGCCACTTATACACAAAGTGAGAGACTGATACAGATATATACATATTTAAACATTACTCACTAAGCCATGTATTCACTAAGATACACTTAATCAGTCAGTCAATTTGTCATGAGTGATGTAATATGTGACGTCATCAGCAGTGCATTGCGGGCGCGCGAGTTATAGTTAGCTGAACTAACTATAACGGGGCAATTTCATTGGTTTTTTACGAGTAAAATGTCCAGCTAACTATAACATGTGTGAAACCTATGGTTTTTTCACTGAATTTCTAAGGTTTTTTAAATGCTAATTCCTAACTATAACGTGTGTTAAACCCATCACTGATGACATCATCCAGTGAATGTGTGTTTTTCTGAAAATTAAATATGTTTTATATATGTATATCTCAAGGTCGATGGAAGAATAAATGGGTATATAAGTGTCTAAATGGATGATTTGTTTTTGAAAAATTGACTGACTGATTAAGTGTATCTTAGTGAATACATGGCTTAGTGAGTAATGTTTAAATATGTATATATCTGTATCAGTCTCTCACTTTGTGTATAAGTGGCTGCATGGGTTGGTGAGTAGCTACATGGGTGTCTATATAGGTTATTAGTTGGTTTTTTGAGTATCAGTCTGAGTGTCTGCATGGTTCGGTGGGGGGTATTACGTAGTGCATAGGTGCATGAATGAGTGACTCACTGTTTGTATGTGTTGATCAGACCATGTGTGCAGGACTGCATGGGTGGATGAGTGTGTGTATGGGTGTGTTAGTGAGTGAATGACTGTCTCAATAGTGTCTTTATGAGTAACTACATATGTTTAAAACTAGTATATGTGACTATTGGTGTATATATGTGAGTATATGCAAGGGTGAGAGATTGGAAGAGTTCCTGTATGAATAAGTATGTGTTTCTATAAGTGATTGTTTAAAAGACTAAGTATGTGTAAGTTTCCGTAGAAGTAAGTATGGTGGTGTGTGTATAACTGTATATGCAAGTAAATGTATGTTTGATTCTTTATTAGCACGAGTGACTATGTGTGTGAGTAACTCTATGCATGAGTGGCATTGTGTAACAGGATGTATAGGTGTATGAGTACATATGATGAGTGAGTACATGTATGAGTGACTGTATTGGACTGTTGGTGAATGAGTGGATGTGTATGTGGATCTTAGAATTACTGAAGAGGTTGTTGTAACTGGTATTGGTATGTCCATTGTTTTGAAAATTTTAGTCTCTATTTTTGAATGTGTGTGTCAAAGGTTATATTAGGGTGAGAGGAGGTCTACCACTCTATCACAAGGATGATGTCATCAGTGGTGTCATCAGTGATGTCATTTGAGATGTCATCAGTGATGTCATGAGTGATGTCACTGACCATGTCATGAGTGATGTAATATGTGACGTCATCAGCAGTGCATTGCGGGCGCGCGAGTTATAGTTAGCTGAACTAACTATAACGGGGCAATTTCATTGGTTTTTTACGAGTAAAATGTCCAGCTAACTATAACATGTGTGAAACCTATGGTTTTTTCACTGAATTTCTAAGGTTTTTTAAATGCTAATTCCTAACTATAACGTGTGTGAAACCTATGGTTTTTTCACTGAATTTCTAAGGTTTTTTAAATGCTAATTCCTAACTATAACGTGTGTTAAACCCATGGTTTTTTCAGTGAATTTGCAAGGTTTTTTAAATGCTAATTTTTTTTTTTTTTTTTTTTTCTAACATATTTTTAATTTAATTATCTTACTTTTTATAAAGACTATGATTAAATTTTTAAAATTCTTTAATATGTTTTTTTAAATATATTTTTTAAAATAAACATGTTAAATTTATTTGCAGTACTTTTTTTTAAAAAAAATATTGTCTTAGTACGCGTACCGTAAGCTCACGGTAAGCGTACGGTTTACGCAACGTCCGTAATCTATCTACGCTGCTTGCGTATAGTTACGCACTTTGCGTAGCCGCGCGTACTGCGCGTGGGACGCGTGCGCGCTTACGCCACACGCGCACGTTACGCGGAAGTGTCGGGTAGTGACTGTTATGCGCATGCACGCAAGCGCTTGTCTTTTTTAAGCGCATGCATACTATTTGCCGTAAGCGTACCGTAAGCGTACGGTAGGTCATGTGATCATGAAACACAACTTTTGATTGGTTGAAACTACTTTCAGTTCTAGAACTCTCCTACACCACACCCATTCCCCTCATTTCTGCTTGTGATCCCTTGGGAGAAGGAGCTGGTTTGTCTTTGGGATACGATGGCAGAACAGCAGAGCTCTTCTGGGAGTGAGGCTAGCACTAGCAGCACTGTCTTGAGGCAGAGATCGAGGAAACAAAAGCCCTCTTATGTATGGGATTATTTTACTTTTCCTGAAGGCCAGCAAAAGGTAAATGCACCCTTAGTGACTTGCAAGCTGTGTAAGCGTGTACTTTCTAGAGGTAATCCTAACAGGAAGTATTCCTTTGGGAATCACACCATGAAGAGACACCTCCAGGATGTACACAGAAGGACACATGGTCATCTTTTTGGAGGTAACTCTTCAGAAAGACGAGCCAGTACATCCACAGTAGCTCAGCCTGGACCATCATCTGCAGGGCTGACTCCTTCTTCTGCAGGTCAGGTGAGCCCTTCATCTGTGGGGGGAGAATCTCCTTTTGCTGGCCCTCTGGAAATGAACCCTCGATTTCGGAAGGTTGATATTCATTGCACATTTTGTAAAGATCTAATTTGCCATAGGGAGACCAGTGTTTCCCTAGTGAACAACAAAATAGATCAGCACATTTGTCGCTTTGAATAATTTTCCCATGCTTCCTTTCCTCTGTCCCTGCATGAACACAACGGTTCTTTTAAGAGCCAACCTTATCTTTCATCTTTTTTTTACATATGTTTTTAAAAACTTTTTTTTTTGTTTTTTTTTACCGTACGCGTACGGTGCGCGTACTTTTTTTTTTTTTTTTTTTTAAAAAACACTAAAAATCATTTATCACATTACATTGTCCTTGAGAGACTACAATTATTATTATTGACTTACCATACTCACTGAAAATATATTTATTCATTTGTTTTTTTAAAAAATAGTTTTAAAAATGTTTGTAGTTTTCGAAAATTTTCTATATCTATCTGGAAAAAAAGAAAAAAGTATTAATATTTTTAAAACATTTTATAATACAGTACACATATTTACATTTTTTTCCAAAAAATATTTTTGCCTTATTTTTGCTGTTTTCAGAATATATTGCATTTCACTATAAATTGTGAAAGCAATTGCATTCATCATTTTACAGCGGGCAAAAAAAAATACCAATCACAAAGATTGTATTAAAAATGCCCTGATTCTTTTTTTACTTAAACTTAACATTATAGAAATGCATAACATTGTAAAAAAATATCATCTAATACCAATAGTTATTTCTTTAAAATACCGTCTGATATGTTTGTTTCAGAAGTATAATCACAATATTATATCTCAAATAACTCCAAAATACATCTGATTTCATTTCCTTTAGACCAAATAGTAATTTTAAATTTTTTTTTGGAATAAATTTCCAACGGTAATCCAATAAAATTCTAAAGTTTAATTTGTCCAGATCTCACCGATTCTCTGTAACATTTTGGTTCACGAAAATTTTTTGAATAATTTATTAAGTCCACAATAGAATTGGTTACTTTTCCACATGGCCAAATAGTAATTTTTTAAAACATTTTAGAAAAAATTTCCAATGGCAGTCCAATAACATTCCAAAATTTAAAATGTGCAGAAGTTACCGATAATCTCTAAATTATTGGTTTTTCAAAGTTTCATTAAAAATTAAAAAAGTCCACATTACAATTGGTTATCTTTCCATTAGGCCAAATGATAATTTAAAAAATCTTTTTTTTACAAAATTGCAATGGTAATCCAGTAAAATGGTAAAATTGTTTTGTCCAGATCTTGCCAAGTCTCTCTAAAATTTAGGTTTCAGGAAGATTAGATAGGAATTTGCTAAATCAAAAGGCAAACGTTGTTTGAAAATCAATTGGGAATCATTACACAGTGTCCAGCCTTTTTCACATTTAAGATAAACTGTGTAATGTCCAGAAGTAACAGTAGGTCCATCATGGAAAATTATTGCAACAGTTAAAAAAGTTTTTCCTGAAATTGATAATTGCTGTCCTGTAAACTTCTTTATTAAAGTATCCAATTTTGAACCATCAGCTCTACATCGTTGCATCATTAAAATTACATACTGTCCGTATTCCTTTAAAATTAATGTTGAAAACATGTCAGAATTACACTCACCACATTTCATGCTATGATTAGCATCTTTAACTAATTTTGCAAAAGTGACTGTTTTACTCTCTGGCAATGTCAAATAAATAAACCTTTCATTATCAACAATAGAGCCACATATATTATAACAATTATCACAACTATGTTCCCATTTGTAAGAGAGACCAAAAAAAATGTCAATGGGAACTCCTTCTTCTTCCACTACCTGAAGAAAATACATCAAAAATTCATGTGCATCTTGCTGTTCATTTTGAGAAAACTGTGTTCGTCCTGAACATACATCTAAAAGTTTTCTAATGTCAGTAGCACTTTCTATTTGAGTTTTATATTTACTCAGCTTTTGAAAAAGGAGACTCAGCTCTGAACAGAATCTTTTTCCCTGATTTACTATTATCTGCTCTTGCAAACTTTCCAGATAAAATGCAACATTCAGCACTACATTTGCGTAGCAGTTGACACCAGAGCTATTTTCAAAATGACATCCTACAACCTGTTCTTCATTTTCCTTTTTCTTTTTGCTTGCAATTACATCACTCCTCTTTTTTTTCCTCTTCTCTACATCTTCACTACAGATATTCTCATTTTTTCTTTTACGAGAAACTACACGTTTCTCCAACACAGGATACTGACCTAAATGAGGAGCATAGCTTCTTCTTAATCTATTATACTCTTTTACACAGTTTGTATCAGCACTAACTTTTGACTCATCAAAGTCTATCATGAATAAACCTGATAATGTTTTGACTCGTGACAAAGCAACATATGCCATACCTTCTTTGAACACAGTTGAACCAATGTTCACAAATGCACAATCTACAGTCAATCCTTGAGACTTGTGAATAGTTACAGCATATGCTAGAGAAAACGGAAACTGCTTCCTACGTACATATAAGTCTTTCACAAGCATAAAACGAACTGTACAACGACAAATATCTTTAACTTCATCTATCTGATCAAATTTTATTTTTAAACATTCAACTCCTTCTTTTTTCTGGTAATTAATAAAACCCACAACTCTTCCCATCGCTCCATTAACTAAACCTTTCTCAACATCCAAATTTCTCCTTAAAAACACTCTACAGTTCATGCAAACATATAGATTTTTTTCTAATCCAGCTGTTTTGGAGATGTTCTTCTCTAGTGAGTCCAATTTATTTTTCAGTTTGCCTGTTACTGTGACAGTAATTCTACCATCCTCAATTTTGTCCACTGCTTCCATTTTCCTGATCTCTTCCTTTTCCAATTTCAAAAGCTCCTCATTGAATATTGAGCATTCACGTAGAGTTGGCATTAAGCAGATGACACTTTTGTTTTCTGCAATGTTCTTGTATATCTTCTCTGCAACTATTTCTTCCTTTGGAAATAAATTATGTAGCAGCCGACTCTGTAATGCTTTTTTGCCAACTTCTGTCAGTAGTCCAATCCTGATATCTTTCAGAATACTTCCATATTCTTCATCGTTTGCTTGCCTCATATTAGTAGTAAGTTCCTTGTACTCAAAGAAGGACCAAATATTTGTATTTCCGATGCTTCCCAATGACTTCTTCGTGTCTTCATGTGTCACAGTATTAAACACTGGTTGTCCTTTAACTGGAGTAAGTTGCAAAAGATCTCCAAAAACTATGACGTGTTTTCCACCAAATAACATGTCATAGTCTGTCTTCAAAATTTGCTGCATTCTTAAATGCACAAAGGCAAGCATTAGGTTTGATACCATGCTCACCTCATCAATAATGAGAACTTGCATCTTCTTCAATACTCTTGAAACTTCCAAGGATGCTTCTCCAGTTAGCTTGTTGAATTGTATTTTGTTCTCATGCTCCACTGGTAACATTAGCAAACGATGTAAGGTGATTCCTTTTATGTTATATGCTGCTAACCCAGTTGGAGCAGTAACCACACAAGACAAAGTAGAATCCGTTTTTTGCTGTAGGTAGCTTCTGATGACTTTTATTAGGAAACTTTTTCCAGTTCCAGCTTGTCCGCTTACATACATCCTGATTGGATGAAATGATGTGCATGAGCACTCTTTTTTTACATGTAGAAATCCGTGATCAATTTTGTTTTTGATCTCTTCATAAATTTGTTGCTGCTCTTGATTCAGTTGTCTTTCCAAATTTTCTAAGTCTATAAATTCTTCTTGAGCTTGATTCATAGCCGTTTCCACTTCATTCATGGCTATTGATGCTTCATTTTCAATGATTGGTTGTCCTAGGGGATCTTGACTGTGTGTTCCTGAACTTTGGCTGTCCTGAGAACTGTCTCTAGCTATTTCTGCTGCAATTGTAGTTTTCTGTTCAATTTCTTCATTTAACATTTGCAGATAAGTTGTGAATGTATTGCATTGTATGCTGTCTTTGCAAGCATTAAATGAATCTTCATAGCTTTGAAATTCTCCCAGTAGTTCATCCTCTGTACGCCATGGTTTAAACAACTGTAAAAGAGCCAAGTAGTAAAATTCTTTCTTGTCAGTAGTGTCGCAACTCAGCTTCCGGTGATTTATCAAACTTCCTTTTGTTTGCTTCACCAAACATCCTTCTTCACCAACGACTTTATATTTTCCATTATTGATGTCTTCTGCGGCTTTCCTTGAATAAATGTAGTTCTGCAGCACTTCATAGAGACACATGTTCTCCAGATGTTGACTTCTCTTGGGATAATATGTGTCCAACATGTTTGTTTTCAATATATCTGTACTTTCTGGGTCATTCTCGACCAAATATTCAATTTCTCCTACAGATTTCAGTACCCGATTTCTCATTGCTGCAAGGCCTAAACTTGCCCAAATTATTCTTCTTGACTTCGAGTAGAGACTTGCAGAAGATAACCTATCTGAACATTCGTAGGATCCAATTTCTCGATGCGATAACATCTTCAAACTGAAACTGTACAGCTTCTTACTGACAGTCTTCTCGTGAGAAATCTCTTCCCACATTTCCTTCAATTCTGTTTTTTCTGATTTCGTAATGTAAGACGTTACATATCGTGCAACAGCAATGGAATTGTCAGCTACATACTGTATATCCATGTTAGCGTTCCACATGGATAAAATGACTGGGTTGTAGTCATTTATATTTTTTGATTCTTCTTTTCTTTTAAGGTTGTAGGTATTCTTAGGTGATTTTCTTGTGATAGTATGTCTCACAGCTGACATAAAACTGTTTACTCTTCCATTTGAAAGAACAGGTCTAGGAAATCCAAATCGACATTTAGTGTAGTATTTTTCTTTGCTCTTGTATTTCCGTCGACAGTATTTTCCACACCGATGACTTTGGAAACGTAAAACTTGCTCCTTTAACTTGTTCTCTTCTGTGCTTTTTGGTATAGCACATGTTGCATATTCTTGAATGTAAGATAACACTGCTTCATCAGCATCTGTTCCAAACTTTGGGGCATCCTTGATCCACAACAGCATATGAATATGAGGAGCACCTCTTGCCTGGTACTCTTTTCTCCAAAAGAAATCCACTACTTCTCCAAGGGGTGGATTTTTTTTATTGCAGATGAAGGACATCATAGCCTCAAATCTATGATTGAAATATCTGCAAACATTAACCGGATCCAATGAGCACAGTTCTCCTGCTGTCTTGTATTCGATGTTTTTAATGTTTGAATTGGCCTCTCGTAGAAAATCCAGTAAATCATCCCAAGCGTACTCGGCACAGCTTAGGGTAAGGAACCATGTTGGTGTTCCTAAATTCCGTAACATGCATTTTAGTTCACCATGGCGTCGGTACCAATATTCATTTGTCCCACGCTGACAAGCCATCAGATTGATCAGTTGTGTTTCCAAATGATCATCTCGGTGCTGCACTTTCTCCATAAAATCCTTAGCAGACACATTTTGTAAATGTACTCCACTTTTTAAAATGTGATTTACTGCATAAGACAGTGCAGACAAGTCGCTTTCAAATAAAAGATGGAACAAATAAGGAATACTTTGTCGAAATCTGGGATCTTCACCATATAGTCTTGTAGTCCGATACTCTGAAGCTGGAATCTGTTCTGGACGTTCATCGTATCGTCCTCCTTTTCCTTTAGGAAACAGCTGAGGAAAACATCGAGCTTCCAAGCTCTCCTCCCATACACTCACAGGAGTTCCTTTTGCTTTCTTCATCTGAAAGAGATCAATATTGTCTCCCATAACTTCTTTCGAATGAAGAGGATGTATGCTAAAATGTTCATAAATTTCTTCTTCCTTTGACTTGTCCACTTTTTCAATTTGTCCAGTTGGTGTTTCTGTGTCTTCTTGAAAATCTTCTTCTTCTTCTTCTTCTTCTATATAAATTGATTCATACCATTTGTTATTTTTTTTCAAATACAAATTTGCTCTTTGTACTTTCCGCAAATCTACCAGCTCCTGCCAAATCTTCTTATTCTTTGTAGGTACACCATTAACCAGAATAATTAATGGTTCAGTTTCCAAAGTATCCGCATCAATAGTTTCCATATTTTTTTTCAAATCCAAGGGCAAATACACCACTCTACCTTTTAAACCTCTCAGTAAATCTGAAGGAGGTAATTTACCAGTTTTGGGCTCCATACGTACTATGGTCTGGAACGGATGAACACATTGAATGAGTATAGACTCATATGTATTTAATTCAGAAAGTTCAGCAGGAATAGCATCCAATTCTAAATTATTATGTACAGCTCTGGTCGGCATTCTATTTTCCTCTAACTTGTTGTAACAGTATTTACAAATACGCTGATCTTCACCCAATTCAAAACAATTTTCTAGAAATATATATGTGGCAAAATCCTTCCACTTATAATTATCTTCATTTTCACTCTTTCTGTAGAGATCAACATTCCTAGTTTGTTTTCTATAATGAGTTCTGCGGCAACAAATACAAGTAACATTTGGTCTTTCATTAGAGACTATTGCAAATTTTGTTATGTGATCATTAAATGTCTTACTTACAGAAGGTTCTACATTCTCTTCCACTTCTTCCTCATTTACTGTGTCCTTCTCTGCACTGTTTTGTTCAGGACCAAAGTAACAAAACTGAATTTCATCAACAACCTTCTCTACATCTGATACCGTTCCTCGGAACAGAGCCCTATTCAATTCATTTAACTTTATTGCTGGACTTTTGGCAAAATACAACCGTCTCACAAACTTTCTCATTCCAGTATGATGAACAGCCAGCATCCTAAAATGATGGAAAACACTATTGCACACTTTTCTAGATAGACAAGCCAGAGAATGACCCTGCAAACCAGTATTCTCTCTCACTCTGCATGGATCCAGACTTTGAAGCACCTTAATCTTCTGTTTTACACTTTTTTTACTATATTCTCTTAGAAACTCTCGAAATTTGTCAATAGATTCCTGACGCACAGTGCAAATACTACTACAATTCCAAGTGTACACTGGGGCTTTAGGATGTCTCCCCATTGCCTCATCTGCCATCACTTGTACCTCATCTCTTGGAACCATTATCTCCTTCTCCATTATGCAACCATTTGTTACTTCGTATGAACGACCTCTGGTGTCAACTGCATGCAGCAAACTATTACTTTGAAAATAGCTCTCTTCATTAAAAAAAGGTTCACTACTTGAACTATGCATCCACTTTCCTAAAAACACTTTACAAAAGTTTGTTCTGTTCACTACTCTTTTCCTTTTGCTATGTGATTTCAGTACATTAACCATTTTGTCTAATGTACGCATCCTATTCAAAATTAATATGAATAGTTTCCTTTTTAATTCTAATGCCTTTGCTGCAATGGCTTCAATTTCTCTTTTTCTCTTGTAATATTTTGCCTTTTGCTTATATTTCTTCACATCCTTTATCAAATTGGACATAACTCTTCTCTGAAACATTTTTCTACGTATCTCTTTAAACGCTGTTTTTCTGTTTATGTAAATCTTTTCAGTTGCAGAAGGTATATTTGCATTAACTAAATTCTCAATTTTTTCCTGTTCTCTTCCTTTTGTAACATTCTTTCCAGTACAGACATTTTGTACATTTTTCTTTGTTTTGAATATATTTTTAAGAAATTGTTTTTTCTGCTTACCAGAAGATTTTTTCTTTTTCCCAACATGAGCATCTTCTACTAACTTTGGTCCTCCAGTTGTCTTCAAATATAGTTTTTTTTTAGCGTTTTTTGAACTCTGGATTTTGTAGGCATCTTAAATTTTGTTCACTGCTCTTCAGCAATACCTGAAAAAAACTAAAAAAAAAATCCTTTATTGTATTTAAATATATTACTACATTTCTTTTCACAATAGTCACAAAACGAAATTTCTTTGCCAATTTGAATGCACACAAACTGCTCTTTTTTTTGGGCAAGTGAAAATCACTTTTACAAACTGTCACATTATGAAACCACTTTTCAGATTTTTTAAAAAGCCCATGTCCAGAGTGCTACACTCCAGCAAGGGCAACCAGCCTTAGTGATGCTGAATGTATTTGCATTACAGACTGAAACCTGAAAACCCCACTCGCTTGTAAATACTGTGCATGACTATACATGGCAAGCACATGGGTGTGTGCTAAGACTCTGCTTCTTCCCCCAAAAATTTGCTCCCCCTTTCCATCTAATGCAACTGTGAAATCACCAGAGCAAGACGCAATAAATCTCTGCCTATAATTCCTCTCTGCACACAGAGTCATGTTTTCACATTAGTCCCAAAACGAAATTTCTTTGCCAATTTGAAAGCACACTTACTGCTCTTTTTTTTTTCGGGGCAAGTGAAAATCACTTTTTACAAGTGAAAATCACTTTTACAGACTGACACATTATGAAACCACTTTTTTTTATTTATTTAAATGCACATGTCCAAACTGTTTTTTCAGACCACCACCATGTGTATTCTCGGTGACTGCCTACACTCCAGCAAGGGCAACCAGCCTTAGTGATGCTGAATGTATTTGCATTACAGACTGAAACCTGAAAACCCCACTCGCTTGTAAATACTGTGCATGACTATACATGGCAAGCACATGGGTGTGTGCTAAGACTCTACTTCTTCCCCCAAAAATTCGCTCCCCCTTTCCATCTAATGCAACTGTGAAATCACCAGAGCAATACGCTTTAAATCTCTGCCTATAATTCCTCTCTGCACACAGAGTCATGTTTTCACATTAGTCCCAAAACTAAATTTCTTTGCCAATTTGAAAGCACACTTACTGCTCTTTTTTTTTTCGGGGCAAGTGAAAATCACTTTTTACAAGTGAAAATCACTTTTACAGACTGACACATTATGAAACCACTTTTTTGATTTTTTTAAATGCACATGTCCAAACTGTTTTTTCAGACCACCACCATGTGTATTCTCGGTGACTGCCTACACTCCAGCAAGGGCAACCAGCCTTAGTGATGCTAAATGTTTTTGCATTACAGACTGAAACCTGAAAACCCCACTCGCTTGTAAATACTGTGCATGACTATACATGGCAAGCACATGGGTGTGTGCTAAGACTCTGCTTCTTCCCCCAAAAATTCGCTCCCCCTTTCCATCTAATGTAACTGTGAAATCACCAGAGCAATACGCAATAAATCTCTGCCTGTAATTCCTATTTCCACACAGAGTCATGTTTTCACATTAGTCCCAAAACGAAATTTCTTTGCCAATTTGAAAGCACACTTACTGCTCTTTTTTTTTTCGGCGCAAGTGAAAATCACTTTTACAGACTGACACATTATGAAACCACTTTTTTTGATTTATTTAAATGCACATGTCCAAACTGTTTTTTCAGACCACCACCATGTGTATTCTCGGTGACTATCTACACTCCAGCAAGGGCAACCAGCCTTAGTGATGCTGAATGTATTTGCATTACAGACTGAAACCTGAAAACCCCACTCGCTTGTAAATACTGTGCATGACTATACATGGCAAGCACATGGGTGTGTGCTAAGACTCTACTTCTTCCCCCAAAAATTCGCTCCCCCTTTCCATCTAATGCAACTGTGAAATCACCAGAGCAATACGCAATAAATCTCTGCCTATAATTCCTCTCTGCACACAGAGTCATGTTTTCACATTAGTCCCAAAACGAAATTTCTTTGCCAATTTGAAAGCACACTTACTGCTCTTTTTTTTTTCGGGGCAAGTGAAAATCACTTTTTACAAGTGAAAATCACTTTTACAGACTGACACATTATGAAACCACTTTTTTTGATTTATTTAAATGCACATGTCCAAACTGTTTTTTCAGACCACCACCATGTGTATTCTCGGTGACTGCCTACACTCCAGCAAGGGCAACCAGCCTTAGTGATGCTGAATGTATTTGCATTACAGACTGAAACCTGAAAACCCCACTCGCTTGTAAATACTGTGCATGACTATACATGGCAAGCACATGGGTGTGTGCTAAGACTCTGCTTCTTCCCCCAAAAATTCGCTCCCCCTTTCCATCTAATGTAACTGTGAAATCACCAGAGCAATACGCAATAAATCTCTGCCTGTAATTCCTATTTCCACACAGAGTCTGGTTTTCACATTAGTCCCAAAACGAAATTTCTTTGCCAATTTGAAAGCACACTTACTGCTCTTTTTTTTTTCGGCGCAAGTGAAAATCACTTTTACAGACTGACACATTATGAAACCACTTTTTTTGATTTATTTAAATGCACATGTCCAAACTGTTTTTTCAGACCACCACCATGTGTATTCTCGGTGACTGCCTACACTCCAGCAAGGGCAACCAGCCTTAGTGATGCTGAATGTATTTGCATTACAGACTGAAACCTGAAAACCCCACTCGCTTGTAAATACTGTGCATGACTATACATGGCAAGCACATGGGTGTGTGCTAAGACTCTGCTTCTTCCCCCAAAAATTCGCTCCCCCTTTCCATCTAATGTAACTGTGAAATCACCAGAGCAATACGCAATAAATCTCTGCCTGTAATTCCTATTTCCACACAGAGTCATGTTTTCACATTAGTCCCAAAACGAAATTTCTTTGCCAATTTGAAAGCACACTTACTGCTCTTTTTTTTTTCGGCGCAAGTGAAAATCACTTTTACAGACTGACACATTATGAAACCACTTTTTTTGATTTATTTAAATGCACATGTCCAAACTGTTTTTTCAGACCACCACCATGTGTATTCTCGGTGACTGCCTACACTCCAGCAAGGGCAACCAGCCTTAGTGATGCTGAATGTATTTGCATTACAGACTGAAACCTGAAAACCCCACTCGCTTGTAAATACTGTGCATGACTATACATGGCAAGCACATGGGTGTGTGCTAAGACTCTACTTCTTCCCCCAAAAATTCGCTCCTCCTTTCCATCTAATGCAACTGTGAAATTACCAGAGCAATACGCAATAAATCTCTGCCTGTAATTCCTATTTCCACACAGAGTCATGTTTTCACATTAGTCCCAAAACGAAATTTCTTTGCCAATTTGAAAGCACACTTACTGCTCTTTTTTTTTTCGGGGCAAGTGAAAATCACTTTTTACAAGTGAAAATCACTTTTACAGACTGACACATTATGAAACCACTTTTTTTGATTTATTTAAATGCACATGTCCAAACTGTTTTTTCAGACCACCACCATGTGTATTCTCGGTGACTGCCTACACTCCAGCAAGGGCAACCAGCCTTAGTGATGCTGAATGTATTTGCATTACAGACTGAAACCTGAAAACCCCACTCGCTTGTAAATACTGTGCATGACTATACATGGCAAGCACATGGGTGTGTGCTAAGACTCTGCTTCTTCCCCCAAAAATTCGCTCCCCCTTTCCATCTAATGTAACTGTGAAATCCCCAGAGCAATACGCAATAAATCTCTGCCTGTAATTCCTATTTCCACACAGAGTCATGTTTTCACATTAGTCCCAAAACGAAATTTCTTTGCCAATTTGAAAGCACACTTACTGCTCTTTTTTTTTTCGGCGCAAGTGAAAATCACTTTTACAGACTGACACATTATGAAACCACTTTTTTTGATTTATTTAAATGCACATGTCCAAACTGTTTTTTCAGACCACCACCATGTGTATTCTTGGTGACTGCCTACACTCCAGCAAGGGCAACCAGCCTTAGTGATGCTGAATGTATTTGCATTACAGACTGAAACCTGAAAACCCCACTCGCTTGTAAATACTGTGCATGACTATACATGGCAAGCACATGGGTGTGTGCTAAGACTCTACTTCTTCCCCCAAAAATTCGCTCCCCCTTTCCATCTAATGCAACTGTGAAATCACCAGAGCAATACGCTTTAAATCTCTGCCTATAATTCCTCTCTGCACACAGAGTCATGTTTTCACATTAGTCCCAAAACTAAATTTCTTTGCCAATTTGAAAGCACACTTACTGCTCTTTTTTTTTTCGGGGCAAGTGAAAATCACTTTTTACAAGTGAAAATCACTTTTACAGACTGACACATTATGAAACCACTTTTTTTGATTTTTTTAAATGCACATGTCCAAACTGTTTTTTCAGACCACCACCATGTGTATTCTCGGTGACTGCCTACACTCCAGCAAGGGCAACCAGCCTTTGTGATGCTGAATGTATTTGCATTACAGACTGAAACCTGAAAACCCCACTCGCTTGTAAATACTGTGCATGACTATACATGGCAAGCACATGGGTGTGTGCTAAGACTCTGCTTCTTCCCCCAAAAATTCGCTCCCCCTTTCCATCTAATGTAACTGTGAAATCACCAGAGCAATACGCAATAAATCTCTGCCTATAATTCCTCTCTGCACACAGAGTCATGTTTTCACATTAGTCCCAAAACGAAATTTCTTTGCCAATTTGAAAGCACACTTACTGCTCTTTTTTTTTTCGGGGCAAGTGAAAATCACTTTTACAGACTGACACATTATGAAACCACCATGTGTAACTACAACAAAAACAATTTCCATTTCTATTATTCATTTCTTAAGTTACCACATACATCCCCTCTCAAACTGTAAACTCACCTTTAAAATTAGTTAGTTGTGAAAGAAATGTGACACTCAAACAGCAGATTATCAGAGCCAGGATCTCTGTTGTGTTCACCTCTCTCCTCTCAGCAGAACCAGATAATGGCAAACTTTCCCTCTATTTTTCCACACATATACTTGTAAGTTTCAAATCTCAGTGCTTCCCCCTTTTTTTCAAATGTAATCACACATTTCTATTGGTTGAAAACCAACCCTTTTCCAAAAGTACCCTGCCCCCAACTTGACTTCTGCCTAGTACCCTTCCCCCAACTTGACTTCTGCCTGCTACCATAGCAACAGCTCATGGAACACTGCTGTGTTGAGTTAGGTCAGAAGTTCGCCACACAATGTTTCAATTCCACAGAGCAAGAGTGCTTGACTTTTCAAACCTAACAGCAAATCCATAGTACTGTTCTTTGGTTACACATTTTTTTTTACCAATACAAAACATGCTTCTATTAATTTACACATACAGCCTAGTTTTTATTCTAGAATGGTATGAAACAGCCAATCAGTTCTTTTTGTTTTGAAAAAAATATGTATGCCTCCATTTCCAAACTGTCTTTCTTTTCATATTGCCATTCTACTGAAAGACACCTCCTGAGTGCATCCAGTTCTCCTTTGAAGATGTTCACAGTGTGGATTGTAGGGCACAGCTATGTCTTCTGGAGTGAAAAGTTTGCAGAGAAAACAGGTATGGTGAGAGACCTTGCTTTGCCAAATGTAGACATTAAATGGATTGGTCAGAGAGGGTTAAAGTGGCACCAATTGATGCCATTGGTGAAATCCTTCATTCAAATCCAACACCCTGACCTCATAATAGTGCACTGTGGTGGCAATGACCTAGGCACTTTGACTGGGGTAGGTCTGGAAATGCTTATGAAGGACACCTTTGCACAACTGTTTACACTTTTCCCTAAAACTGCCTTTGTGTTTTCCAACATATGCCAAAGGCAAAAATGGAACTGGTCCAATCATTTCTGTCCACAGATTGACAAAGCAAGAAAGCACGTCAACAAATCTGTTTCTGCTTTCCTCCGTGACTATGGTATGGGTGCCATTTACCACAACAACTTGCGTTATGACATGCAAGACATTTATAGAGGAGATGGTGTGCACTTCAATGATGAAGGGAACAGAGTCTTCCTCTTGAACCTTAGACTCTGCATCGGTACTTACTTGTAGGTACCACTAAAAAAATGACTTCATAAACACAACAGCTCTTTTTAGAGCTCCCTAATATCTAAACTCTTAAATCTGCTTTTCATTTATTTTTTTTTATTTTTTTTTACCGTACGCTTACCGTAAGCTTACCGTACGCGTACCCCGTGATTTTTTTTAAAATCAATAAATGTTTTTTTTGTACTTTTCTGTCCTTCTTTGACCCCCTTACAAATGTTAGGGGGTCTGTAACTCTCCTCATTGCCCCCTTTCCTTGTTTTCACTCTTTTTTTTCAGAGTGAAATACACAAAATGGCGGCCGCCGCTTCCTGGTTTCGACCGATTCGAATGTTTACTAAGATCTAAGAGCCAATCAGAATCGCGCTCGCGCACGCCACCGTACGCTTACCGTAAGCGTACGGTAAGCGTACCGTAAGCGGGCTCAGATATATATATTGATTTAAAGGCTATTTTCTCAGAATCTACTGAACAGATTTACACCAAACCTACAAAAGGCACTTCCTTGACCTAGGGACTACCTCTCTGCCAAATTTTGAGTAATTCTGTTCAGCCGTTCGGGCTGTAGCTCGTTCTAAAGGTCCTATGGAAAAATGCATGGGAAAAACGCGTTTTGGGACCCCCCTTTTATCTCAGCCCCCGCTTGACGGATCCCCCCGAGACTTTCAGGGTAGGAGCGGAGCGTAGCGCCCCACCTATTTTGAGAAATTCGCGAGGATTCGTCAACCGGCGCCAAAGTTATTCAAAATAGAATGTTGAGGTTTTCCTATGGAAACGTGGTCCTAACTATAACTACCTACTGGCGACCGCCAGTAGGTAATATATATATAAAATTATCTACTGGCGGTCACCAGTAGATAGTTATAGTTAGGACCTATTTTCCATAGTAAATCCGCAACATTCTATTCCCAATAAGTCTGGGGCTCGTTGACGAATCCTCGCAAAATTTTCCAAACTTTTGGCCAGCTCCACTCCGCTCCTACCCTGAAAGTTTCGTGGTGATTCGTCAAGCGGGGGCCGAGAAAAAAGGGGGGTCCCAAAACGCGTTTTCCCCATGCAATTTCCCATAGGATCTGTTGTCGCAACTACAGCCCGAACCGCTGAACGGAATGACACTAAATTCGGCAAAGAGGTAGTCCCCAGTTCGGACTTGTGCCTTTTGCATATATGGTGTGAATCTCTTCAGTAGTTCCTGAGATAATTAGAGTTAAAAGTACATAAATATCTATGGCCGTGGAGGATCCGCGCACCCTGCCCGCACCCAGCGCGCACCCTCCCCGAACCGAGCGCGCACCCTTCTGATCGCGCGCTGAATGCTAATTGGCTGTCGAGTGTCTCTCTACATTCAAAACCAGGAACTGTTGGCGGCCATTTTCTGCCTCGGTAGAAGCGAGGCTGAAGAAGCAAGGGGAAAAAGTGTGTAAAACATAGAAAGGGGGCAGTGTGGAAATACTCTGACCCTTTAGAGGTGCTAAGGGGGTCCCAGAAGGACCCCCTGGGGCCCCCCTTTTTAAAAAAAAAAAATATGCCGAAATGCGCGCACGGTGCGCGCATCCTATCGCGTTGGATGCACGGATTCTCTCACGGTGGGTGCATGGATCCACGGCAATGTTTTTTGAAAAACGACAAGAAATTATTGGTTGTATGACAACTTTCTACACTGAAAGGTAGGGTGTATATTTCTGTTTTTTAAAGGTATGATTGTAATTGGTTAACAAAAACAGATTGTAAGGAACATTATATATGATAAGCTGATATGTTGAAAAGTCAAGCACACTTCCTGTGTAGGAACATTGTGTGCTGAACTTGTGACCTGTGAGCTCAGTGCAGTGTTCCATGACCTGTTTCTATGGTAATAGGCAGAAGGCAGATTGGGGGAAGGGTTGAAATGTATTTCAGTTGGAAAGGGTTGAAATTTTTAACCAATAGAAATGTGTTTGCTTTTGAGTTTATGTGTGAAGGATTGTGATTTGATGTTTACATGTATATGTGTGGAAAATGAAAGGGAAACTTTTCCATTCTTTGCTTTTGCTGAGAGGTGCACAGTGCAGAGATTCTGTAAAAGAAAATATGGTGAGTGATTGATATACTTTTAAATATACAAAAGAACTTGAAAGATGAGTTTTTTAATTGTGAGGGGATGTATGGAGACTATTTTGATTTTAATCAGACTAATGTATTTCTCCTGCTAAAGTGTAGGGAGTACTTTTTTTCTTTACAATCTTATTGACAGTGTGTGTGCATGTGGAAACCATTCTGTGATAAGCATTTGTGTTTTTCATGTGTTGGTAGAAAGATAACTGTGCTGTTTTCATATTTTGGTAGAATTAGAAACCAGACATTGTTTATGAATTTGGGAAATGAGGTATGTTATGTTTCTATACTAAAATGTAGTACTACTTCTAGATGAAGGAATGTGTTTTGGTATAGTGCAAGGGATAGTGTTGTTTGTCTAGAATCACACAGTGAGTCTGTGTGCATTTGGGAACCACTGTGAGAGAAGCGTTTGGTAACATCGTGTATTTGCTGACAGATAAATGTTTTAAAACATGTCATGTTGTCAAATTTTAGTAGCATTAGAAGACAGTTATGGCTTATGCTTTCATTAAATGAGTCAGGCATTGACAGTAAATTGCAGTCGTGAAATATATAGATTGTGTGCAGTTCCCTTACCACTTGCACTGCAGTGAATGAGTTTTGGTAAACTCCTAGGGATAGTGGTGGTTGTCTAGAATCACACTGTGAGTTAGTGTGTATTTGGGATCAATGTGAGAGAAGCATTTGGTAACATCATGTATTTACTTCCAGATAACTGTTTTAAAACCTGTCATGTTGTGAAGTTTTAGTAGCATTAGAATCCAGTCTTTGCTTATGCGTTGATTAAATGAGTCATGCTTTGACACTGATGTGCTGTACTTAAATATGTAGATTGTGTGCAGTACCATTAACTCTTCTAGACTAGTGAATGAGATTTGGTAAACTCCTAGGATAGTGTTGCTTGTCTAAAATCACACTGTGAGTCTGTGTGCATTTGGGTAAGGATTGTGAGAGAAGCATTTGGTAACATTGTGTATTTGCTGACATATACCTGTTTTAAAACCGGTCATGTTATGAAGTTTTAGTAGCATTAGAAGCCGGTCTTTGCTTATGCTTTGATTATATGAGTCAGGCTTTGACATAAAAGTGCAGTCCTGAAATATGAAGATTGTGTGCAGTTCGCTTAACACTTCCACAGTAGTGAATGAATTTTGGTAAACTCCTAGGTATAGTGGTTGTTGTCTAGCATCACACTGTGAGTCTGTGTGCATTTGAGAATCACTGTGAGAGAAGCATTTGGTAACATCGTGTATTTGCTGACAGATAAATGTTTTAAAACATGTCATGTTGTCAAGTTTTAGTAGTATTAGAAGCTAGTTTTTGCTTATGGATTGATAAAATGAGCCAGGGTTTGACACTAAGGTGCAGTACCATGTACTATTCTGTTCACTGTGACAGAACTGAAAATTTAAAAGTTTGACCTAGGCACTGTCCTAGAAGTAGTCTGATTATTTAGTCAGTTTCTAAGTTGTAAATAGACTGCTTCAAATGTCTATGCAGTATGCATGAGGTGTTCTAACATACTATACACTTGTCTTTTACACCTTCAATTCCCTAGTCAGTATCCATACACTTCCAGGAATATCCTGTCACTTCCTTTGCAGTCCTCTAGAGACCCATTCAACAGCATGTACTAATCCATTCACTGTGCCAAAACCCAAACACTTATAAATTCACAAAGACACTCTCTTTCCAGTAGTCTAATGATTCAGTTACTGCCTAAGTATTCATGCACTGAGCCAGGTCTTAGCACATGGACTTCTTCAAACCCCTATCCAATATGCATGCAGTCCTCTAAGCACCTACACACTTGTCTTTCACACCTTCAATTCCCCAGTCAGTATCCGTTCACTTCCAGCAAACACCCTGTCACTCCATTTGCACTCCTCTAGTGACCCATTCAGCATCATGTACTAATCCATTCACTGTGCCAAACCCTAATAAATTCACCCAGGCACTCTCCTTGCAGTACTCTAATCATTCAGTCAGTACCCAAGTACTCATTCAGTGACCCAGGCCTTAGTATATGGACTGCTTCAAACCCTTATCCACTATGCATGCAGTCCTCTAACCACCTACACAATTGTCTTTCTCACCTTCAATTCCCTAGTCAGTATCCATACACTTCCAGGAAATACCCTGTCACTCCCTTTGCAGTCCTCTAGTGACCCATTCAGCACCATGTACTAATCCATTCACTGTGCTAAAACCCAAACACTTATAAATTCACCAAGATACTATATTTGCAGTACTCTAATCATTTAGTCAGTGCCTAAGTATTCATACACTGAGCCAGGCCATAGGACATGGACTGCTTCAAACCCCTATGCACTATGCATGTAGTCTTGTAATCACCTAGACACTTGTCTTTCACACTTTCAATTTCGTAGTCAGTATCCATACAGTCCAGCACTTGTCACTCCCTTTGCAGTCCTCTAGTGACCCATTCAACATCATGTACTAATCCATTCACTGTGCCAAAACCCAAACACTTATAAATTCACCAAGGCACTCTCCTTGCAGTACTCTAATCATTCAGTCAGTGCCTAAGTATTCATGCACTGAGCCAGGCCTTAGCACATGGACTGCTTCAAACGCCTATCCAGTATGCATGCAGTCCTCTAACAACCTACACAGTTGTCTTTCACACCTTCAATTCCCTAGTTAGTATTCATACACTTCTAGCAAACACCCTGTCACTCACCCAGTGTGTCTCCCTATAGCACTGTAATCATTTAGTCAGTTAGCATGTAGTCTTTTAGTGAGGTAGGCTTTAGGGCATGAACTGCTTCAAACTAGTATGCACTATGCATGTAGTGTTTTAAGCATCGTCACACTTGTGGTTCAGGGCTATAGTTTCTTAGTCAGTTTTTATATAAAATGTGTTTGTACAGTAATGGAATAGTATAAATTTGAAAGTTATTAATATACATTTATTTGTGATTCTTTTTTACAGATACAGAACAGGAGTGTTTCTCATCTGTTTGCACTCTTCTCATGAAAGATTGTTTGGATGAAGGGTCCTTAGGTGTTTCATTATACTTGCTGTGCCGCATGAGTATTTTTTGTTAGGATTCCCTCGTAACAGAACTCTTTGGCGAATCTTGCGAATGAAGAAGGTGGCATTGGTCTTTGTTTGCCCCTTGGAAAAAGTTAAAAATTTCTTCACCACTGAAGAAAAACGTGGGCGTGGTGCCTTCTGCAAAAAAAATTCCTCAGATTCAGTAAATATTTTAAAGCGGCAACATTTACAGTTTTTGTAAGTTAAACTTATAAAATGTTGTTAGCTGTATGCATTTTATATATCTCTGATTTGTTTCTTGTGGTATTTTGTTGAGAATACCATATTGTTGTTTTTTTTAACAATATTTCTGATTTTCCAGGTCTGTTGTCAACATCCGTGGTTCCCACAGGAGTGTTCCACCTTGTTGTTTTGTATTATTGTTCTTACATTTTGTTTATTAGTTCATTGCTTATATTTATGTTAATAAAAAAATAAAGTTTGAAACTAGTTTATCGTTTATATATTTATTATTATAAAAAATAAAGTTTGAAAAAAAAATTAATAATGTTTTTGGTTGTTCTCTTAACTGCTGTGTGACTCTTTCTTGTTCTTATTACTGTTATTTGATGGAGTCCACCATGGTGTTAATTTGGGGCACTTATCGCTGGAATACTGGTGATATATGTATTTTGCACCAACTTGTGAATAGTGTGTTAGATTTATCTCAACTTTACTTCTGTTAAAGTGCTGATAATGAAATGGAGAGTAGCCGTTCCCGTGCAAAAAGACACGAGGTGCACCTTTGCGATTTATTCTAAATACTAAAATCCTGTATTGTATTGCACTGAGGTATTGGCTGCACTTACAGTGTACAAACAAAATCTATTAAGAAATGTCATTGTATTTATATTGATTGGGAATAGTGCGTCACGTGCAGGATCTTGACGAGATACAGTGCTCAGTTCGTATATTGTTGTGCACACGAAAAACATCACATCACAACTTTCACACCAATTGCAATGCGAAACAAATTCCGGCAATAAGACACGTTAGTACCGGGGATTTTACACCTGCTTTCTGCTGGTGTTAAGCAGGACAACTACCTGCACCATGAAAGGGAACACAGCCAAGAGCCCCACCAGAACACCCACAGGTGACATAGAGTCAATGAGCATGAGACAGGGATACCCATGAGGGCCAGAAGACTCATCTCAACAACTCCAGGACCGCCAATGCCCCCCAAACCCACATCTTAGTAAGTGTGTCCCTGTGGTCATTGTCTTAGCATGATAGGCACGAGCCCTGCAACATCACAGTTTGCTGTCACCTCAGCGTTGGCAGTGAGCCTGGATGTGTAGCTACGTACGCATCCTCCTGCATGCACAACTGGCGTGTGCTGGTCTGTCGTTCACTGGTCAGTGCAGGGGTGTGCCTATCTGGCAAGGGGTAATAAACATAGGGATCCACCCGTTGGTTTAGTATGTCAAGAAACTCCCACAAGAGAATTTTATGTATCCCACAGCCGTGGAGAATACAGATCAGTTGTTTAAATACCCCTCACACACCAAAAGGGCCCTTGGTGTCATGCTTCATCATAGGGGTCTTCCCGCCCCTCTACGGACGGGGCGTGCTACGACCTACGTCTACGTGGGAGCACTGTTATTAATGAGACGACTATGTGTGATGCGAGGGTGTGAGAGAAAGGGTCAGGAGTGGATGGAAACGTGAATTAAAAAATACCTGGCTCTTTGGTCTAAAGAAGTTTATTATACCGTTTGAGCTGGTATTAGTAAAAAGGTGGGGGGAGGAGGAAGTATGCCTCAATGAGCTGTGCCTCCTGATGGTGCCGACATGTTTCGAAGCTTCCCCAAGCTTCTTCTTCAGGACCTTAAAGATCCCTTCCTAAAACTCACTGTGATGTGTTCAAATGAAAAGAGTGAATGAATAAATGTAGGAAGAAAATAACCTCCTATGGTTAATAATGCCTAGATAGGTCTTATATGGTCCATTAACTTGCTGTAAAGCGAGCAAATTGCCTCATGAGCTCGAAAACCGGGTGGTGGGATTGCCCATTCGGCTATGAATCCCTGGAGTAAAGTTCCGCCAAGTCAACCACCCCGGTCGGCTCCGTAGAAGGCAAGGGGAACGGGGTGTCTCGGACATGTCCATGTACAGGAAGTGCGATAAGTGTGTCTCTGTGTTCTGGAGTGGCCTGTTACAAGAGCCGCAGCAGTCGATGTTGTAAAGTGGCATGCACCACCTCCAAACGGCACTGTGATGTTGTAGTTGGAATGTAGCAGGACATGCGCAAATAGGCATTACAATGGCGTGCCGTACGAGTGCACGAGATACAACAGCTCACCGTACAAAAGTGTGGGGGCTCGTGGGAGGGAGGAGCAGGCGTTTGGCAACATAACACACAGTGAACTCGACCATGTGCCACATGCTGGGCATCTCATCCATGATGACCACGGTCTCAGACAACCCACAACACCAACGACTGGCCTTTGTACACATCCTGTATGAATGCAGCGTGGTTTTAACTTCTACGCTTGTTCAGTGGTGTGATGTTGGCAGGTTGTGTGACTTGTGCTCCTTGTTGGTGTGTTTCATTTTGGCCATTGTTAGTCTATATGTGTGTTGTACTTAATTGTGCATGTGTGCCATTCTGCCCATCTCCCTCACTCCCCCCACTCCCTGCTTCTTCCTCTTCCTAGTGCTGTTGTGTCTATAATTTTTTTGCTGCACACATAAATACATGTAAAGAATAAATTACAATAGTTTCTTGATTATTTTGGGTTTCAAAACTTCTCTATTGGTTTCTTTTTAATTTTCCATATGAACCGTTTTTTTTAATATTCAACAACACATAGAAGTCAGAAGTGCAACGTATTCTATCAACACACTTTCTAGAACATTCTACAATACGTGCAGGTTAAAAGTTCATAAATTTTTTTTAAACTTTACGATATTTTTTTGTAACATTTTCTTGAACATTTAACGACACATGCAGGTTAAAAGTTGACGATTGTTTTAAGTTCGAACAGTGCCTTCCAAATGCAAGTAGCAGGTGTGGTTGAGCTGAGCAAATGTATCCTATGATATGTACTCCACGTTGAAACTGCTTTTTCTTAACCAATCACAAAGATGCTTTTCCACAAAACTAATGTGCACCCTACTTTTAAAAAAGAATGCTTTTCATGATATCATCAGAGATAAGTTATAGATAGGAATTAGAATTTTAAAAACCTTTGAAATTCACTGAAAAAAACCATTGGTTTCATGCATGTTATAGTTAGGAATTGGCATTTAAAAAACCTTTGAAATTCACTGAAAAAAACAAAGGTTTCAGGGGCGTTATAGTTAGGAATTGGCATTTAAAAAACTTTAGAAATTCACTGAAAAAACCATAGGTTTCAGGGGTGTTGTAGTTAGCTGGACATTTCCCTCGTACAAAACCCTAGAAATTCCCCTGTTATAGTTAGTTCAGCTAACTATAACTTGCGCCCCCGCAATGCACTGCTGATGACATCACATATTACATCACTCATGACATGGTCAGTAACATCACTGATGACATCACTGATGACATCTCAAATCACCAGAAGCTCTAGTGAAAGGAGACATTAATTGGTGTAAGGAAACTTTTGTGCGTATAGCCACCATGGATAGGGAAGGGAGTGAGCTGTTAAAGGTAACTTTAAGGGCTCACCAGTTATGCAAAACAACACCATTCATGGAACCATATCTAGGATACGTCACAAATACTAACCACCGTTTTTTATTGACTAGATTTAGACTAAATCAACTGCATCTACTTTTTGGAGTACAGAAAGGATGGAAAAGGGTAGAGGACCTCGGCCCTTGCTCTTGTGATAATTTTTCACCACAAGATATCACACACTTCCTTTTTTTCAGTGAGCACTTCATTGACATCAGGAAACGTTTCTTACTCCCTATTTTAAAAAACAAAGGCTTTGTGCAGGTGAGACCTGCTCTTCTCCACCTTCAAATGCTAACTGATGTTTGGGGAACTTTTAACATTGCAAATTTTTTATCTGTAGTCATTAGATTTTTGAGGAAATGAATGTATAATCATACTATGTATGTCCTCTTTTAAACGCTTTTAAAATGGAATTGTTTTTAACTGTTCTACTAGCTGTTTTTATAGGTTTTTAGGAGCTATTGATTATTCAAATTGATTCTTGTACCTTCAACTGTTTTTATCTATTGTTAAGTAGTATGCTTTTATGGTTTGCACTCAAACCGAATAAAGACCTTTTGACTGACTGACTGACATCTCAAATGACATCACTGATGACATCATCCATGTGATAAATTAGTGCATCTTCTCACACCCTAATTTAACCTTTGATACACCGACTCAAAATTTCAGGTGGGCATTTTGAAAACCATAGATACTCCAATACCAATAACTAAATACCCAATCATTAACTCTTAGGTCTACATACACCTCCACTCACTCACCTGTACAGTCACTCATACTTACAGTCACTCCGTACAAGACTATCATATGCATTTAAACACCTATATAAACACTCACACACCGCCAATCATCCATTGAGGGACTGCCACACTTAGTCAGTCATGCAAGTAATTAAACACAGTCGAATTTACTCACCTATACAGTTAAACACGCTCAAGTTCACTTACTCATAAAAATAGTACCACATTCTTACGCTCTATACAATCATTGATACAAGCACACACTCATCCAAACAGCCACTCTCACAATCACACACTCTCACATATACCAACTTATATACTCTTACACACATATATACTGCCTTTCACATATGTAGTTAGTCACACATGTACCACTGATATATACATTCAATCCCTAACACACCCATACATACACTCACCCAACCATACAGTTCATCACAGATGTACTCTTAAAACCATGCTCCCATAGAATCACCCACTCACACATCTATGCATAGAGTCACATACACCCAACCCACACAAACACTCAGGCACCCATACAGATACTCAGACAACCAATCAATAACCCATATAGACACTCATATAGGTATTCACAAAACCATGCATCCACTTATACACCTACACAGACACATACAGACATTCACACAGTTTAGTCACTAGGCTGCAGTAAGATACATTTAATGACTCACTTATAGAGTCAGTTACGCACCTAGAAAATCATTCATTCACATTCTTGTACGCCCACTCATTCTTCCACAGGTTCTTTCACTATAAATATATAAAACATATTTAAACTTTACAGAAACACACAGTCACTGGATGACATCATCAGTGATGTCATTTGAGATGTCATCAGTGATGTCATCAGTGATGTCACTGACCATGTCATGAGTGATGTAATATGTGACGTCATCAGCAGTGCATTGCGGGGGCGCAAGTTATAGTTAGCTGAACTAACTATAACAGGGGAATTTCTAGGGTTTTGTATGAGGGAAATGTACAGCTAACTATAACACCCCTGAAACCTATGGTTTTTTCAGTGAATATATATATATATATATATATATATATATATATATATATATATATATATATAAATATATATATATACCACCTCTTTCGGCGTCCAGGAAAAAAGGCACACACACCTCGATGTTGATAAAACAAACGAGAATTTTAATTAGCAACAGGCAATCCTACACATTTCATCGACACCTCGTGATCACTGGTCGCATAACAGCAGTGAAAATAGACAATATTAAGTTCTTAAGTGAATGGAAACAGAAAATGTGCAATAGACGGGGGCATGGAAGATATGACTAAAAAAATTCAACACCATCTTGAAAAAGTAAATCAATTAGAATAATACCAATAAAATATGCGAATAGATCAGCCAATGGATTTCTGTCCATCTAATGTTACTTACTAACAGACACTTATAATTTGTATGATTCAGTCTCAAGTTCCCATATATTGCCACTACCACATTACATAGTCACGTCATAATTCTGACTTTGCAACATGCTTTTTTCTGCAATCATCATGAATATATCCAAAATGTTGTAATATAATTCTAATTTCAATTTCACCCAAATGGGCTGTAACAGACAATATAAATTAAAATGCAAAGAGAACTGATCTTTAAACTGCATTCTCGTTGGAATCCAAAGTGGAATCCACATTGAATACACTTGTAAATAAAGGGACCACCTCAAGAGCGTATAAGGTCTAGGAGTAAGAGGGGAAAGGTAAACAATCAAATATGCAAAAAACTCCTCTTTGACCTTCGAGACGCCGCGAGAGACGCTTGCCGACCTATAAGAGAAGAATTAGCCCAAGAAAGTGGAGGCCCTAACCTGCGAGCATCTAAGAAATGTCATTAATTGTCACTTACCCATCAAATTTGAACCAGGGGTATCATACCTGATTTTCTATTCGAGGACTCAGTCCACATCCAAGAGAAACGCCATGATGCATGGCAAATTGCCGTCTTTCTCCTCAACATAGTACCAGATCAGTGAAATCAAGTCTCACGTACTCATTAGAATTCGCGTTTACCCTTGTCACAACAGACAGAGCGTGCTATTTTGTTACAGTTGAGTTCTGGAGAACGAACTTCTTATCTGACCTTCTATTGTATCCCTACTCTGTACAAGTCTGACGACACTATACCCTAGTTGGGCGAGGTCCTGATGAAGGTGGTTCAATCTTGTGTTACTCCACCGAAACGCTCGTAAACCACGTGCGCCCAGACCTATTTAGGTTATTTCCATCATAACCAATTGCTGGAGATGTCTTGATATTCTGATACTCCCTATACCCACAAAGTATAAGTGTGTTGTATGAATGAGAGTGTATTTGAGTTGCGAGTGTGGTTTTGAACGTTAATTGGGCTTTGGTTGAGTAGGGTTGTGATTTTTCACAGATTATATATAAATTCCATTTTATAACAAAAACATAAGTACATGATTATTTAAACAGGAAATGATTTGTCTTGTGTTAGAAAATAATGAAGATTGATGTACAACAAAAATGATATTTTGAAATGAATAAACAAAATAAAAAGAATATTTTTATAAAAAAACAAAAAGTCTTTGTAATAATGTATTAAAATGTGAAGTATTTAGGCCTTATGAATATTGGTCAACCCATGCATAGATTAAATCTTGGGTAAAAGGAATATAGGTCAAAGAGGAGTTTTTTGCATATTTGAATCCACATTGAAACCGATGATTTATTTTTTCAAATAGTTTGAACATCCATGATAATTCAATCTAATAACATTGGCTTTCAAATTTTGTGGTGTGCTACCACATGTAATCTCACATTGTTTGCCAAAATAAAGTTTGTGATCCCACATTCACCCCTTCTGTACATACAAAACATTACTTCAATTCATGAAATTTGGCCTACTGGGGCGCATTACAGGGAGCTGTGAAAGAAAAGTATATCTTAGATCATGAGGACACTTAAGGTGTAACAGAGTAGCTAATCATTTGCACAATGAATCATTGTAAAGCATCCATTCAAATCAAGCAAAGAAAAAAGCAGTAGCACCCATAATTGTAAAGAAATACTTTCCCATAGAATGCTAAAAAACATATAATCTTAGCTCCATATCTGCTTGTCCATGCCACAGACTTCAAAGTGCACCTGCGTGGAAGTAAAAAAAATTACCTGTTAAATTCTGAATATTCGACTGCTTCATTTAGGGGTATGATGTCTTAAATAGTCACATTTTAAATCCAACAGACAAATGAGACAAGCCTATGTACAATATACGCCTCAATTAACCTAGATGAACTGCAAGTTCCTCATCCAAGTTTAACTCTATAGGGCATAGTGTTTTTGGTAAGTTCGCACTATAGAAATGCAATATACATAAATAACACACATACAAGGCTTTGAAAGCAGCGGGCGAGCATTTTAACAGGAGGAAACTAAAGCTCTCCAACATAACAATCCCACAGTGGAGGAATTTAAGTTGTGGATTCCGTTTCGCATTTACAATTTTTTTCAGAAACGGGGGGATTTTTCTCTATAAAGTCAAATGTAAATCAAGCACATCCACACAAAATACTATAGCCATCTTTTTCAGGTTTTACAAAAACAAGAGAATATTAGCATAGTATGCAGTGGTATTATAAAACTATCAGTCCAAACGCAAATCCCATTTTGTGCCTTTTGGCATTTATAATTTGCAATTTTGTATTACAGAAGGGGCAAAAAGACCACGTCCATAACACCAGAAGCCCAGTCTGTATTCCCTCATTTCTAAAGCGGAGCAGCCTGTCCCATCAGGATTAGGAATATGATAGATTTATCGCATGCCTGCATTTCCCTCCAGCTACGCAACCACCTGAAATCTCTGGGTGAAAATCTGGGCAGCTCTAAGCAATAACCAATCTTATTTACTCTCAATATTCGCCAGCGGTGGCACGTCCGCTAACGCGCAGGAGCAGTGCTCCACTGCTTTGCAGGCTGCTCTGCTGACAGAGTAGGGGAGGAGTGGCTTGCACTCCCTTGGTGTGCATGAATATTTGGCCGGGTGTCTCGGGCCAGCCAAACATTCATGCACACTTTGCATGTTCTCCACCCAGGTTGCATTACAGCCTGGGTGACAGGGGCATAACACAGGCCCCCGCATCCCCTGCAGTGCGGGGGGGCCCTGAGCTGCAGGGGGCCCCCTCAGCACTGTACTCACACCCCAGAGCCTCGGCTTAAATCCGGAGCGGGGGCCCCTCTGTGTACCTTGCCGGGGGGACCCTTCAACTTTCGTTACGCCCCTGCTGGATGAAGAACATGCCCGGGCTCCCATTCCCTGGCTGAGCACCGAACCACGGCGCTCAGACCAATCACAACCCATTGCAGCGTTGTGATTGACTCCAGGGAACCTCAGCCTGGGTTCTTCCTGTTCATGGAACACCGGCCGGGAGAGACGACGGTGGGATGACGGAGGAGGTGCGGTCAGGGGTACATTTTTTTGTCTCTTTTTACACCCCCTTACCCCCACTCGCCCCTCCCGCCCCGCCACCCCCGATTTTTGCTGGCCGCTTCTGGTATTCACAATTGCTAAGATTACCCTTAGAGGACAACTCATAATGGGGCGTATTCCTGAACCCCAGAGATACCACAAGACAGCCAAGAGAAGTACAGGAAAGACTGAAAACCTTGGGGCAGATTTACAAGCCCCTTGCGCCACCCATACGTCACTTTTCCCATGTTAAAAAAGACGCAAAAGTGGCGCAAGGGTCTTGTAAATAAGCCCCCTTTTCTTTCAAATAGAACTTAAACTCCCAACGATACACAGACCTAACTCTCTTTCTAAAGGGACCGGCTCTGTCCCCTACCAAATAATCACACTCATAATGTAACACTGCAACTGCATCACAAACCTGATTCGCATCAACAGAAGATTTCGAATCGACCGTGCATAATAATGCCATCGGAAGATTCAACTTGTCTGTTTCTGTCAATCAGTTCCGCCCACTGGTTGCAAAACAACACCCAGAACCAACCACATGTATCCATGATGAGCCTTCCAAGACTCAGGGCCAAAAGGCAGAGAGCGCTGAACAGAGTAAAAGACGGGGCAGATTTATGAGGCCCGTTGCGCCATCGGAACGTCACTTTTTGTGACGTTCCGTGGCGCAGAAGCCTGCGTGATATTTATCAGGCAGCACTGAGCCACTTTTTGTGGCTTAATGCTGCCTCATAAATATCAGTCCCTTTAACGCAGTGTTCTGCGTTAAAGGGGCGTGCAATGGGTGTTGCTGGGGGCGTTCCCAGCAACATCCATGGCCTTTTGACACTGCCCCAGATTTATGAGAAATCGTAAATCAGAGGCAGCGCCAAAAGCTTCCGCCTCCCCAGGGGAGGCGTAAGGGAGGCGCAACGGGGAGAAATATCTTTATTTCTCCTCGTTTTTCCTTTTTCTATGTGTGCTGCATTCTGCAGCACCCATACAAAGAGGAAAAACCGCTTGTGATTATTTTTGTACAGAAAGGTTTCCCTTCCTGTACAAACATATTCATCTCCGCAACGCAGGCACCCTTGCACCATGGTGCAGAGGTGCCTGCGTTGGCGCAGACAGCCCATTGTGCGCCGGCGCAGGGGAAAAGGACAGGAATGCGCCGCATTTTATAGATACGGCGCATCCCTGCCCTTTTCTTTTGCCGTAGGGAAGCGCAGCAGGAAGGCCTGCTGCGCTTCCCTACGGCAAAACCTCATAAATCTGCCCCATACAAAGAGGAAAGACCTCGTGTGATTATTTTTGTACAGAAAGGTTTCCCTTCCTGTACAAAAATATTCATCTCCGCAACGCAGGCGCCCTTGCACCATGGTGCAGAGGTGCCTGCGTTGGCGCAGGCAGCCCATTGTGCGCCGGCGCAGGGCAAAAGGACAGGAATGCGCCGCATTTTATAGATACGGCGCATCCCTGCCCTTTTCTTTTGCGTAGGGAAGCGCAGCAGGAAGTCCTGCTGCGCTTCCCTACGGCAAAACCTCATAAATCTGCCCCGTGTCTGTTTCCAAACTACTCTGCTCATTTTAATTGTCACAATTCAGTTCAGCGCTAGTGCCAAGAAGCACTCTTTTGTAAATTGTACATTTTAAGCGCTTTACATAGGCGTTCATCTCAAATAATGAGGCAGCTAAAAACAAGCGGTCAACAGGGAAATTGGGGAGGTATGCAGGAGCGAAGAAGCCCGTCTCGAGATACCGTCAGCCTCCCTTTCAGTGTTCATAACACCGCTCCAACATCCTGCGAAACCGATGACAAATGTAATATACAACCTGGCACGGCTCAGCAATGTTGACGTTCCCCTGAACCAGCGATTTGCACCGACTGTTGATCGCGAAGCACCTGTGCAAACAAAGGCGCCAGCTCCCTATCATTAAATCACGTCCTTCTTTGGCACAGCTTGTGCTGTCACGGCGCATCAACTCCGTGCTCCGCTGAGTGCTCTTGCGCAAAAAGTAACCTTGCCTTTTCGTGAACTGTGCAAATTCAATACACAGGGCCTGTGTTCTTCTTTGTAATGATTCCTGTGAGACCTGGAAGATTAATTTGCGCTGCCATTGAAAGTGTTAGGCATAACAAAGCTGTCTGTCACAGCGAATATTTTACTTGACAGGTAAAGCATAACACTCTTCGGGTCTGTTCCAGACACTGTGTTATATTTTCCCACTTTAACTTTCGCGCTCGAATGCTTTGCGTGAATTAGTTAATTGCCGCCGCATAAGTAAAACAGTTCGTTTTCATGAAATCCCTTTTTGGATAATTTCCCCTGGTCTATGATTTCGACACGTCAGCAATAAAAATACTAATGGTGCTGCCCCGTAAATTGGTGTCACGCAGCTCAATAAAGAAAACACTGTGTTTTCCCTACGTCACCAAATTATCTGTAATGTCTGCTATGACTAAAGGGGCATATTAACCTTCCGTGTCCACCATACTGTTGACTTATTTTGCCTCGAAATGACTTTACTCTTTACTTTCATCCTTCCCAGCTCCGTTATAAAGCGAGCGGCTCTCCGTAGTCTCTCATTTTGCATCCTCTCGCTAGAAACGAGAATTCCAATGTAAGTCTACTGAGAGGGTCTGCGGCAGAAGCAATGGCGTAGCTAGAGCACCATGGACCCTAACTCTGGCAAGGGAAATGAGGACCCATAACCTCAATTAGGTGGTAAAAATCACAGCCGCAGTCTGCCCCGAGACCTCTGGGAAGGTCTCCGACTAGGTGCCTCCGTCCAGAGACGTTTTAAGGAATGGGCAATGTGGGCTCTGGCCCAGGGCCCCAGCTTTTCAGGGGGGCCCTGACAGAGCCAGCTCTGTTCTGCAGCGAATCTTACCCTTGTGACCTCGAATAATTCTTAAAGAGATTGTTTTAAATACTGTTTTCCTTTAATTTAATTTTAATGTGGGTGATGTGCAAGAGGCTATTACAAACATTTTGCAGAGAAATGTGTGTTTATGTTTAATGCAACCTCCAGAAAGATTCTTTTAGCTCAAAACAGGACCTCTCTTCTGAGAAATAGGAGGGTGTCACAGAGATTATTTGCAGCCATATTACAAATGTGTATCCTTGCATTTTAGATGTAAGCACATTTAAAATGTGGATGAGTTTGCCTGTGCACTGTCAGTGACCCGGCCAAAGAGTGCATGAAATGGGTGAAATTAGATCATAAATTCAAAGCTATCCCGAGCAGGGGACCCCAAAATACGTTTGGCGCAGGGCCCCCAAAATCCTTAAGATGCCCCTGCCTCCGCACTTGTAAATGTAAATTGATACTTGTATAGCGCACTACTCACCCGCAAGGGTCTCAAGGCACTTGTACGAATACAGCTTTGCGAGAAAAAAATTACTCACGTAAGAGTAAAGAGGGCAACCAATAGCCATTTTAAAACGCAAAGGATATTAACAAACATACCTTTGTGCGTGAATAACATGATTTCATTCTCCCAAAAATGTTTGTGTGTTTATTTGCGACGGAGGTTGCGGCAAACATTAAGGTCCTCATTTATGAGGTTTTGCAGTAGGCAGCGCCGCAGGCCTTCCTGCTGTGCTGCTCTATGGCAAAAAAGGACAGCATGCACCATATCTATCAAATAGGGCACATTCCTGTCCTTTTCCCCTGCGCTGGTGCACAATGGGCTGCTGTGCACCAATGCAGGCACCTTTGCACCATGGTGCAAGGGTGCCTGCATTGTGAGGAGGATCTCTGCACAAAAACAATCGCAAGAGGCTTTTTCCTCTTTCTATGAGCTGCAAAATGAAAATGAAATACCAGCATTTGTAAAGCGCACAGCTACCTCCGGAGAGGTGTCCCGGCGCTGGGGGCCGTCGGGAAGATTAAGCGAGCTATTGCCCAGAGACACATGGTGCTGGGCTAACCTGCCGCCGGCGATCGAACCGTGAACCACATGGTCCGGAGTCAGACACACTGGCCGCTGCGCCACACCTCTTCTACATGAATGCAGAATGCAGCACACATAGAAAAAGGAAAAAGGGAAAACAAGAAGAAATAAAGATATTTCTCCTTGTTGTGCCTCCCTTACGCCTCCTCTGAGGCAACACCCAATGCACACCCCTTTAACGCAGAAAACTGCATTAATGGGAACAATATTTACGAGGCTTAGTGCTGTCTTGTAAATATGGAGCAGGCTCCTGTGCCACGGAATGTCACGGAAAGTGATGTTCCAGAGGCGCAAGGGGCCTCATAAATGAGGCATTAAATATATAAAACAGTTTTAACAAATTCCTCCTTCTGGATTTTCTGGGAATCACCACAAATCCCTTCACTAACTGAATTCCCTCACGACACAGAAGTTGTTGATTTTGAAACTTGTGTCTAAGCTTCTCTAAATCTTTATTTTACAATAGATCTAATCTTTGGCGTCCTCAAATTAGAATTGTTCTCTCTCTTCTTTTTTCTTCCTCTGGATTTGCTCCTTCAAATCATTGAAATTTGACCCACCCTTTGCCAAAATCATTTTGATACTTCTTTTCAAACAAAAAATTCATGTCACATAAATCAAAAGGATTAGTATTAAAGTGAGTATACTGTTTAGAATCCCTCCTCCAATGTCAGTAACCACTCATCAGTCTTTGAAAATACTTTCCCTATTGCTTCCTAAGCACCTGCCTTCTCTAAAGTGTTTACCTAATGTAATGAGAAATATCAGCCATATTAGTTACAAACTAGGTAATTTGATTATTTTCATAAGGTATGGACATGCAGCATTGCTGAACGCGAAGCATGCATCAGAATCTGCCCACTTTTGCTAGTAAGAATTATGGGTGGGCTTAAATATTCCATTCCACCAGTGAAATTGGCGGCATTTTGGTGACCACGCATTACTCTTGTAACATGGAGTTCCAGCCAAATTTCGCCAACCACTGCATGGCAGAATTGTTTCTTGCACGCAGCTCCAGGACAGCAAGATGGAGAGCGTAGGCGAGATTTGCCATCCTCTAGCATGTTTTCTGGTTGCTAGGAGGACATACGGGGGGATTTCTCTAAGAATCTAAAGCAAACCTTCTTTGTAAAACCATAGCATATATAGCTATGAGCTCTGTGTTTATTGTGGTTAAAGCGTCAGCCATGTTTGTAGTCCAGTGATCTACAAGTAAACAGCTTTTTGATCTTCAAATCACTTAAAACTGCACCTACTGAAGGCATCATAGCTCCAAATATATCTGCTGCTTCTTAGAAGCACTACGCTTATCTTTTTCAGATCTTTTCGACTCTTATCATCTATGTTATCTGCATGATATGTAACCTGGCGTGGCGCGGAGATAGTGCCTATTCACAAAAAAGGCTGCCCTTTACAGCCCTCAAATTATCGCCCGATAAGCCTAATTGATACGACCCAAAAACTATTCGGGCGCATAATTTTGAATAGATTACAGGCCTGGGAAGAAGAAAATAACGTTTTAAGCACTTTGCAGGCCGGCTTCAGGAAGGGTACTTCAACCCTTGACCAGATATTTCGTCTTCAGGTTATATTCTGGAAGACTGTGAGAGTAGAGGGTGGCAGCCTCTACCTCATTTTTGTTGATCTAAGGTCAGCTTTTGATCTGGTCCCGAGAGAAAAGCTCTGGGCCGTTCTGCAAAGGCTCAACATTCCCCCCTATCTCTTGGATGTTTTGAAGAACTTACACAAGGCCAATTTCGCCCAGGTTAGATGTGGGAAGTATGGCGAACTCTCTGACCGCTTTCCTGTTAGTCGAGGAGTTCGACAAGGATGTGTGCTAGCTCCCACGTTGTTTTGCCTATACATTAATGGACTCATAAAACACCTTCTAGCCCTCAAAGACATTGACGTCCCTAGGCTTGTATCGGGCAAGGTTCCTGCTCTAATGTTTGCTGACGACACCCTGTTGTTGTCACGCACTCCCATGGGAATTCAGCGAGTTTTAGATGGCTTCGTTGACTTCTGTGGTGACAGGGGCCTTGAGATCAACCTAGCCAAAACGAAATTTATGATTCTCAACCCTCCTAAAAGTACCCGCCCGAGCCCAGTATTGAATGGTATCCCCCTTGAAAGGGTGAAAACGTTCACTTACTTGGGGATTACACTCCAGGAAGATCTTGGCTGGGGAGGCCAGGTGGTCAATTCTACACTTAAGTTGACCCAAACTACAGGAGGTATGGCTAGATTGTTTAGTGGCACGGTTTTTAAACCAGCGGCCCCAGTGGTAGAAATTTTTAAAACTCAAGCCCGATCTGCCGCTACCTATGGAGCAGAACTATGGGGCCACTCCCAAATAGATAGTCTAATGAGGGTCGAAAACTCCTTTATCAGGAAACTATTAAGTTTACCCCCTAGTACTCCGCTGGTCCCAATTAGATTAGATCTGGGACTGCTTCCCATTGAAGAAGTGGTGGTGGCCCGGCCTGTCCAATATTGGAAGAGATTATGGTCCAATCCAGACCTCGAAATTTTCAGAGATGAATTTCTGGATCTCTGGCCTACACTCAAACACATGAAGATCCCTTGGTTAACTCACGTTAGGGAAACTTGCTTCAGGATTGGTCGCAGGGAACTCTGGGATACCCCAGAAGCTTCCTGCCTATCTGTTTCTAAAACCAATCTTGCTGAAGAACTAAGATACTTTCATCTAACACGCCTGCACATGGATCCTAACATAGGCAGGCTGACCGAACAGTTTCTCCAGATTAAACCGAACTATGGGAGGGAGTTATTCCTGGATCTGATTTTCCCTCCTCTAGCCAGGAAATTATATGTTCAATTTAGAATGGGTACCTTACCACTCAGGTCTTTCACTTCTAGATGGGACATTAAGAATAGTATTTCATGCCCTGCATGTGGCTACAAACTGGAGGATGAAATTCATGTGTTCTTTGTTTGTCCTGCGTACCTTACCCATAGGAAACGTTGGGTAAAATCGATTTGTAGGAACCTTGGTTTTAGAGATTGTGTTAATGCCCTGCGAGTTTTAAAATACGACACCCATCCCCCAATTGTGTTCGCAGTTTCACGCTTTCTTAATGCTGTATGGTTTCAGCGTAGGAAACTTTCCACCAATTTTTAATAATGTGAAAATTTTAATTTGATTATTTTATTCTGTTTTGGTGGTTAAAATGTGATCTGCTCTTGCTTTCGACATATAAATTGTTGTATTGTATTCTGCTTTTATGGCCCTTGTGGCCGAAATAAAGTTTTTTGACTGACTGATATACTTTGGGAAATACTAAAGCTAAATAACAAATATCTACCCTATTCGGTGGAAGCTGAAAATATATATTTTTCCCACACATATAAGAAAATCCTCTAATAATGGACTCCTTTCCTGACAGAACCTGATCACCCATAATTCTGAACCCTTGCATGCAGTCATTTCACCCCACCATTTCTAGCTTTTCAGTCTGATCTTTGCCTCTTACCAAACATAAATATCCTCTCCTCAGCAAATCCAAACTCCGTTTTGGATTTATTCATATTTACCTTACTGCTTCTTCCTCTCCTTCCCAACCACTTCTTCCTCATTTTCTTACCCCCTTTTCAAACTTCAATTTCACTCATTCAATTCCTCTATAAAGTCTTTCTCTATTCAATTTACATGATGCTATCAAATTAATCAAATTAGTAAAGTTAATTAATGTCATAGGTCTTACATAAAGATGCATCTTCTCTACAGACTTTGCTCTTGAATCTGGACTCAAAGGCTTAATCTTATGCACATAATGGAAAGACATATCAAAATTCAAATTATAATACTCAAAATGTTCTTGTTGATAAAGCTAATTCATGATTGTACTACAGGTTACTAAAAAACGACGAGGGGCAAGGTGTAGAGGCGAAAGGTGTGGTGACACCAACTGCCATGGAAACATGTAAACACATGCAAATATAACATTTCCTAGCACCCATAACTTTTGAATAGTCATGTAGCAATCTGAAGTAAACATTAACTGAGAAATTCCCTTCTGAGCCCTCCTTGTGTAATATTTTCTTATTAAATCTACATTGCTCATCTAAATAGGTCTGGTTCGATCTAGTCTTACTTGAAGCATGCTCGACAGAAGAGTTAAGACTCACAAATAGGCCAATAATTAATACTACTAACTAAGGCCAATACCATGAATTCTAATATAATTTTACTACCTTTCTGTGAAGTTGACGTCATGGTTTCTATTGAGTCAGATCAAAAGGAAGCAAAAAATGAGGAAGAAAAATCAAAAATCTTCTTGTTGACACAATTGTGCAGATCAGTTAAACTTTCTGCTATTTTCACTTCAACATGTTAGCCCATGTCACAAAGGAACAATTCCATCTTTGGCAGGATACCTAAATGGAGAGTCGCCTCTTCGACTGAGTACCTTTGGAAACCTAATATCTTCATCTGGCTACCTATGGTGAAAAATGAACATTTCAAATGTATTTATACGCGTGTCTCTTGACTCAAAAATCTAGTTCAATCTTTAGTAGTGTTAGTTATGTTCATTGGGACATTCAAAACACTTTTAATCATTTTCAGCTCCATATGTCCTCAGATCAGAGTCACATTTCACAAAGTAGGCCTATTCAGGTGCTGAATGTCTTCTTGTTACAAATTTGGTTTTTGGTTGAGAGGGGTGGATGCACCACTCAGCTAATAACCACAATCTTTGCCACTGTGAGCCGCAAAAAGTGACTAAATTAACCGTGATTAACCCACTAGTAGCTTGGCATAAAAGTAGTCAGGTTTAACTTGGAGGCAATGTGTAAAGTATTTATGCAGTAAAGTAAAAAAATACAACCCCGAAAAATCCCACATTATTTAGAAAAAAAAAGAGTAGATTTTAATGAATAAAAATAAATAAATAAAATAATAACAGAGCAACAAAAATGCAACCAGTAGCACTGGAGATATTGAATTTTAAAGACAAAAGTAAAAAATAGCATCAAGAAACAGAAAGCAGCAATTGTGAGTATCTGGCTTCATTTGACTGGGACAAAATCACAAATTCAGGCCGACAGTGATGAAGCACAGGCTGGGCACAGGGCCAAGTTTGGCCTGCTGGGCGCTGTCCCTTGTTTCCTTGGGGTGAGGTCTGCGCAGCAATGCTTTACCAGGCTTTGTGGTACTCTGCATCGGTCGCAATGAAGCTTTCAGCTGTGGGGCGAAGTTTAGCGGGGCTTTGCATCACTCTGCATCGATTCGGATGAAACTTTCATTTGTGTGACAAGGCTTTGTAGGACTTTGGTTTGCTCAGTGTCGGTGCCAATAAAGTTCCTAGCTGTGCGGCATGGCTTTGCGGGGTTACGCATCACTCGGCATTGATTGCAAAGAAAATGTCAGCTGTGTGGCGAGGCTTTGTGGGGCTTCAATTTGCTTTGTTCTGAATTTGATGGAACCTTTTGAGAGGCAAGAAGGAGTTCTCTCTGATGCCAGCCAAGGGCCTAGAACCCTGGGAACACCAGCCGGGGATCAGGACTTATTCCAGTAGAACCAGCAGCAGGACTCAGGCAGGTCCAGTTGCAGGTCCAGACAGCTCCAGTGGCAGCAGGTCCACCGGGCAGTTGCAGGAGGCCTCTGGAGTTTGTTGTGTCCCTGAAGCTCACACAGAAGGTCATCTAACTCACCCTTGGAGTCACCCTAGGAAGCCTGGAATGAAGGCAAGTAAGTCCAATCTTCATTCTCAGACAGCAAGGCAGTTCTTCAATCAGCAGGGCAGCCCTCTGTAATTTCCACTGGTCCAGGAATGTTCTGATGAGTGGCCACGGAGGTCCAATATTTATACCGGGTTCCAGCCTTTGTGTGGAGGGCTCCCTAAACTAGCCCCATAACTGGTTCTGCGAAGTTATTCCCCTTCCTCTGTCAGGGCACCAATCTCTCTGGATGACAAAAGATAGAGTAGGCCTGGTGTCAGATTCCTTTGTGTGTGCCGGAGGAAAGACCATTTGAGATGGAGGTGGGGTTTGGTACAGCAGCTCCCAGTCATCGTGCCAGGATGCCCCATCCTGTCCACACCTAAGACCTCTTTGTGTTAGTCTGGAAGCAATACACAAACCCCAACAGCAGAGCCATTCAAAGTCATGTCACCCAGAATACTGTCAGAAGACACAAATGGTTAGTGTGAGAAACTAGTTTGTTGGTTGAATGGAGTGTTAGCCCTTGTCAAGCAACAGCTACAATCCCTGGCAGGGTGAACCAGAAAAAGTCACTAAATTAACCTGTGCTTAACCCTTGGTAACTTGGCGCAAAAAGCAGCCAGGTTTAACGTAAAGGCAATGTGAAAAGTATTTATGCAGCTCACAGACAGTAACAAAGTGAAAACTCAACACAAGAAAAACCCCACACCAATTTAGAAAAATAGATTACATTAAATAAATTGTCACCCAAATTACAAAAATCCAGTCAGGTGGACCAAAGAAATACATTTTCAAAGTTTTTAGTAAAAACTAGCACATAAAGATAAAAGCGCAAATGTGGACATCTAGTCGTGCAAGACCGGGTCAAGGTAAAAATATTTGGCCGACCGCGATGGAGCATGCTTTGTATATAAGAAGTGGACTGAGACGGTTGGCGTTTTTACCTCCGGGCTTAGAAGAAGTTTCAAGAAAAATGTCCTGAGAAGGTAAATTTCAGCAGGGCAAGGCTGCAGGCGGTGTATGAGGAGGGAGCATTGTTGTTGGAGAGTCTCTGAAGAAAGTCGCAGTGAAGATTTCTACGTTCAGACTTAGCCACCTTTTTGGAAGACGATAATCTCCAGTTGTATGAGGCAGGAGGCTGAAGTTGAAGACAGTTCCAGAAGGTTGGACACTGAACAAGAATTGCTGCTGCTGAGAATAATGTAGCTGAAGCTGCCACAAAGTCAGGCCAACTGGCAAAGCACCTTGGGCGGATAGACAAGCAGGTTGGTCCCGGTCTACCCTCGGTTCGCAGAGCAGTTTTTAGCCAAAACATTTTTAAGTACCAAGTTTTGGATTTTGGCTATCTTGTCACCTGTAGCATCACAACCAAGGATCTAAAGCTGGAGGGACACAACTTGGGGGTTCAGCACTCACTCAAACTGGCTCCAGGTGTGGGTTTGAGATGGTGGGAGCCCTGTGGCTCTAAATAGGGGGACAGCAAATTAGCCCGCTCCAGTCACTCTGGTAGTCCTGGATATATGCGAACAAGCATGGCTGAAAAGGCAGGGGTCTCTGAGGATTCAAGGCAGGCTCCTGGAGCGAAGCAGTCCTTCCAAGTGCAGCAGAGCAGTCCTGTGGAGTACACAGAAGGCCACAACAGCAGGCAGTCTTCAGAGAGTCCTTCTGCATGTCCAAAGAGACAACAGAAGAAGGGGTCCAAGGGCCCTATATTCAAGCCAGATGCCTTCTTTGAAGTTTCTAGATGTTTCTCTTTGTAGGGCTTGGAATTTCCTGATTCCATGCCCTGGCTCCAAGCTGGGTGCAGAATCATGGTGGAGGTGACAAGCCACTTGTGTGAAGGCAGAGCACAGCCTAATCAGTTGCAAGTGGGGCTGTGCCGAGCTCCACCCTATCCAATTAGAAGATGCCCCATTCAGGCACATCAATCCCTCTATAGTGTGACTGTCAGCGAGTAATTCACAAATCCCCAACTGCCAACTATGCCCTGTCATGTGATCCAGGGCAGGGTACAAGGACCAAATGTCTAAGGACAGGAAAATGCTAACTTTCTAAAAGCTGCATTTTCAGAATAGTAATTTAAAATCAGACTTTACCAATAAAGAGAATTTTTAATTACAATTTCAAAGCTTCCAAACATGAAATGCTTATCTGTCCCAAATCAAAAGGCAGCCCTTATTAAATGTAATAAAGCAACCCAATGTGATCCAATGGGCCAGGTAGATCTCACAGTAGTTCAAAAAGAATTTCGTTTTTTTTCCAATACCAGGACATGTAAAACATATAAGTACATGTCCAACCTTTCAATTACAATGTACCGTGCCCTATAGGCTACCTAGGGCCTACCTTAGAGGTGATTTATATGCAATAAAAGGAGAGTTTATGGTTTGGCAAAGGGGTTAGATTGCTAAGTAAAAATTGGCAGTTTAAAACTGCATTCAGGCTGCAATGGCAAATCAGGGACATGTTTTAAGGGGCTACTTAAGTGAGTGGCATAATATGTGCTGCAGGCCCACTAGTAGCATCTAATTTAATAGCCCTTGGTATATGGCAAACAACACTCCGAAGGATTTATATATAAATTAAATATGCCAATCAGGTTTAAGCCAATTTAATCATGTTTACGGGAGTGAGCACCGGTTAGCAGTGGTAAAGTGCACAAAACTTTAAGGATAACAAAAACAAAGTTCAACTCAAAATGGAGGGAAGCAGGCAAAAAGGTTGGGGAAAGACCACACTTAGGCTGACAGGTCGAACAGTTAGAACAAGAATATGCCAACATTCTAAAAGTTGCATTCTCAGAATTGTGGCGTAAAATGAGACTTTGCAACATCACAAAATAAAGTGATCCCCAGTCACAGATTTGGGTTTAATCCATTGTTATTTTGCTCACCACATCACCCCAGTTTGGACTTAGCCATATGCAAATCTGTCTTGACCCTGCTACCCATGGGAACAGTCCAGCCCGAACTGCTAGGACAGGTCCTCCCTAGATTGGAAACAAGCATCCTGGGAACGGTTTTGGGTTAATAATCTCCCAGGCTCGCTTGAATCCAGAGGCACAGCGAGCAAGAGACCCATGTCTGGGTATGCCCTTAATCACTTAGAGCTCACCTAGCAACATCACAAAATAAAATGATGGACGGAGAATCAAAACTTTTCAAACATTCACCCCCAGTCATAGATCTGGGTCTAATCCATCATTATGTTGCTCGTAACGTCACCCAAGTATGGACCCAGCCATATGCAAATCAGTCTTGACCCTGCTCCTCGTGGGAACAGTCCAGCCTGAACTGCCAAGCCAGGTCCTTCCTGGACAGGAAACATGCATCCTGAGACTAGCTTCGGAATATCACCCAGCCGTGTGTTCCTTGCTCACTTAGCCACTGGATTCAAGCTAGCCTGGCTGATGAGGAGTGATACCTAGTGAAAGTCTTCACTAGGACCTAATCACCTGGACTTAGGCCATGACACAATGCTTGTCTTGAGGATGGGATTGCAAAGTCAATTAGATGAGAAATAGAATGCACCAAATCAACCAATGCTTTGCATGAGTCAAGCATCACATCTGTTATATTCACAAGCGTAGCTGCAGGTACTGATGAAATTCTCATGTCTCTCTCCATCAGGATTTTATGGAGGAAGAGTCCTGTCTTTCAGTTAGGAGTAGTTTCAAGGCTCAGCAGAACAAGGGGAAGAAGGCTGGGCTAGTTTAATGAAGTAGAGGCATCCACCTTGGCCAATTTGTATTTTAGAGTGCCAATGATATTCCTCTACAATGCCAGAGGCTTCTGGTCAATAGCTGCAGTGGAATATCTAATCCGTCCTCAAAGCAATACACATCATCTTTATCACTTCATTCTTGAAGTATGTCCCGCAAACTGACTCCAGAAAAACAGGAAGGCTAAATTGTGGAATTAATTCCTACAATAATAATTTGGCAACTGTGAAACTATCATGCCTTCTGGTCGGGTATGCTTCAGCCCACCAGGAGAAGAAACAAACTATCACTAGAATATAATAAAGTCCCTAGCAGATAGGCATCACTATGACGACTAACTGCTTGCAATTAATCAGACTTTCCTACATGACTCATAGTCACTACTATTTCTTGCTTGCATTTTACTGCTGGCATGTAATGCATCTTTAAAACAGGCTCACAGCAATAACACGAAAATGCGGATTATACCAGTAGTTTCTGAATATGCGATCCAATGCATCTCTTCCTACATGGGTAGAGCCATGAAACTGCCTGGCCATTGGAGAAAGCATAGCATTAGGTAAAACAGGTCTTCCATCCCAATAAACCCAAATCTCATTCTGACTTTTTACACATCCAGCTCTCACCCACTTTTCCTGCTCAGTGTTTGGCATTACATTCTGTAATTCTCTCAATTCCTCATGTGTGTTCACAGCGTCCATTTACATGTTTGAAACAGTGTCATTGACAATTTCACATTGATCATCTTTATTAAATGTACAGGACTCAGCAGCGCAATATTGGGCAATTTCATCAGCATAGTGGTTTATCCTGTAACATAATTGTATCCCCCCCTGTGTTCTGCATATGTTACATCTGATAGTTCTCCAAGCAGATGAAATGCATCCAACAGATCCATGACATATTTTCCATTTCAAACAGAAGAACCAGAGGATGGTAGGAAATCCTTCTGTGACCGCAATTGGCCAAAGTTGTGGACCACACCAAAGCCATATTGACTGTCACTGTAAATGGTAATACTCAAACTATTGCAAACACAACATACTCTAGTGAGTATGATCAATTTAGCCACTTGTGTGGACATTACATTGCACAAATAACAGGCTTCCACAGCACCATGAAATATAAACATTGAAGTTTGCTTTCAAGATTCCATGTCTGTATCTTAGACAAGAGAAGTCTGCAAGCAAAGTAAAGTCTGGCTCTTCAAGGAATAAGAAAATAATGGTTGGAATCCAATTGTGCAATACTGCATGTAAGGAGTGACATTGTGTCATGTTCTGAGCACTCACATTGTGCTTTTCTTGAGGGAGTCACACAAATTTGCCAAGCTGCTGATCCCAGTCTCCTCTATCACTTTAGACCCACCACATGATATAACAAAATGGTGAGCACTAGGATAATAGGGGAAAGAGTCAGTGGAATCAAAGAAGAGACGTAGACGGTGTTGGGGTCTTTGTGGGCATACTTTTGGCCTGCATGATGCCCACTGTCTTGTTTGCTGTGTCAGTAAGGCGCAGAAGACTACCATAAGGTAAACACATGTTAGTTCCTCCTTTACCTTTTGATGTCCCCATATGCTAAGCTCTTGATTGTTTGGTAATCTACCTATGTACCTAGACTTCCCGCTCTATTCAGTTGTTGATTCTTCTACTGTTCTAGATTTCTTTTCTCCTTAGGGAAAAAAATTGAGAATCTCCTGATTTTGATTGTAGCATTCACTGGACTTGACCTCCTCCATTTGCAACTGTTGGAAAGTACCTTTAGTCTCTCTACTCTGTCTTACTATTGACTTGACATTTCCTCAAGATTTAATGAAGAAATGTAGTAACATGCCCACAAGCTAGTTTCACTCATCCAATCGTTAATCTATCTTCACCAGGGAGGCTGTCGCAGTGCCTTGTACTCTTCAACCTCTTTCTAGTTATAACCCTTGACTTCAGGGTTTCCCTGGGAGAAGGCCATCTCTTGTGAGTCTTAGCAACATCTACTACAGCAGTCTTGTAACAAATTAAATTAAGTTTTAAAAGAAGTTCACTGTACACAGTTCTTGTAACACTGTTTAAGCATAATAGCGTTTGATAGTCTCTTGCAACCGCTTTTGTGTACTGTATTTTTTCTTTTCAGGTATTTAGAGTTTCTGCTTTGCCTGGAAAGCTTTATGGTAAGTTATAAAATCAACTTTAGGCACCTTTGACTTACTTTATTCCAAGTATAGCTCAAATATTACTGCAGGTTGTTAGGTTTAAATGGAGAGATTCTCCTGTCATGGTCCGTCAACCAAAGGCACTGGCTCTTGCTGCGAGGAAACAAACAGGCAAGTCACTCTGCATAGGGGTGGGCTGCACAAGGGGCTTCAGCTCCACCAACTGCTCTTGAAGAACAAGCACAGTGGAAGTTTGGGTATGACTTAAATGGAAGAGCCATGCCCAAGAGAGCTGTCAAACCTAATAAGACTTGCAAGTTTCTAGAAGTTTCTAAATGTTCCCATAGCTGCTGTGGGCTAGAAGTCTGTAGATGCTTCTAGTTGTGTCCAGAGCTAGTCTGGGCTGGAAGTCTCTAGAAACTTCTCGATGTGCCCATAGCTTGTCTGGGCTTGAAGTATCTAGAAGCTTCTTGATGTTCCCATAGCTTGTCTGGGTTGGGAGTCTCTAGACCATGTGTCTCCAACCCATAGATTGCGAGATACCAGTTGCTCGCAGGAGTCTTCAAAGAAGCTCGCAGCCTTGAGTTAAGTTTTAAATAAGCACAGGGTCCCATTTTCTTTTTAATGTTAAGGCAAGGCTGTTTTTATTTTACATTATTATCATGAGGCTACAAATAGCATGGACTGATAATGAGCAGTGCTCAGTCAGATTTATGACCCAAGCCAGGGCACAAAGCTGATGATCTGATGCACTGAGTTATTTAACCTTTAAATAAAAGTCTTTGTGAACTCTATATTGGAACATGAAAACAAAATTATGTTTTCGAGTTCTTTATAATTGGAGAAACTGAAAATTAAAATTTACACTAATGATTAAGTTAACTCTTCATTTTAATGTTCTCGCCTTTCAAAGCATCACATTAACAAACATCAAGACTCGTGCCCCCAGTGGTTGGTAGACACTGTGTCATATTGAAAACTGAAAAATACAGTTATTTTTTTAAATACGAGAAATTCAAAGCAAAGAAAGATATTTCTATGAGACATTAAGCCTTAATGTTTTTCTCCACTCTCAAGCAAGCTAATTACGTTCTAAAGTCCAGAAAAATATTTCATATTATGAACATTTTTGCTAAATATTTTTCTGCACTTTAAATTTCTCCCCCCACAAAAAAGGTTGTATGTTTGTGTTAAATATGTTCGTACATCTCCAAAGACTCGTGGCAGCCCTGTCATAGTGCCTAAGTCAAAGTATTTTGATCAAACCATTGTATCTGGCTCTATGGACATTAGGCTTAAAGTCAATGAAGCTGGGTATGGTGGTGACTGGTAGCAATGTGCAAGTTGCTTTGCCTTCAGTAGCTCACAATTAATTTCACTGATTGGAAGTAGCTCTTGCTATAGAAAAGGTTGGAGGCTAATGCTCTAGATGCTTTTAATGTGCACATGGTTTGTCTGAACTACTAGTGAACAAATGGTTCCTTTGGTTTCTAAGTTCCTGACCTCCGCCCACATGCAAGCACACAACCCAGTACTTTTGAGATGGGAATCTACACACATTGTGCAGTGTTTACCAAACTTAGAGCAAGCTAATGTTTATATCAAATATTTTTTGTAACTTCCAAATTTTAAGGAAAGACAATTTCCCAAAAATGTTTGAAATCAGCCCTTCAAAGGAGGAAAATGGTTTGCTCAAAGAGGGTTAGGTTTTTGCATAATCCTGTGATTAAATTTTTACAAGATGTTTTGTAACATTTTCAACACATTGCCATTGTTAGTTTAGAGGGTATTTGTACAAGGCAAAAATGACATTCTAAAGGATTCTAAAGTATTGCTGATTTCTGTGTCAAATTATTTAATTATTTTTTAATAACTGTGTGACTTTAGATAATTTGAATGAAAAAATGATAGTTTGAAAGTAAGGCAATTCTACACAATTTCAGCATTTCACATAAACTAACTTTGACCTAAGCCTAATGTAAAAGGTATATGTTGAAGTTGTGTTTTACCTGTTATGGTGGATCGATATTGTGGTAAACAATATCGTTAACAAAGATTTTGTTCAAAAATATAATTTACCATAATATTATGGTAATACTTATGTAGGAAATGACAACAATAACAGAAAAAAATATTGTGGACATTAATGTCATAAAAACATACAAAACTATGGTTGTTCTACTCTGTATGATGTTTAAAGTAGTTAATGCTAAATGTTTTAGTATATAACTTTAATATAATGAAAAATAAATATGTTTCACCAATTGTTTAATACTATGCATAAAAATATGTGTTTATACAAACACACCCATATATATTTATATATATAGCATTAAAATTATTAACAAAAATGTGATTTAGATCATATTAATTTTAATTATTTTACTATTTACTATTTATTGCTATAACAACACATCTGCTAATATACACAATATATATATATATATACATATATTAAACACACATATATTTTTTAATTTTATATATTTACATTTATATTATATATATATATATTTTCATTATATACGTATCTTAATTATATATATCCCTGTGCAATGGTGCAGGCCTCATCCACCTGTTGGGGCTGGTGCAGATTAACGGGTGCGAGCCCCGTTTGAACATGAACAAAGTCCTTCCCCAACCAAAGAACGAACCGCACACAGCATAGCATGTCAGCTTCACTGAGCTTTTCATCGACTATGCATAATGTACATCAATTATGCCATTTGGCATTAATAAGATGACAAAATGCCACCAGAGGAGACTATTATGTTTTATAAAATGATTTTTCATTCTTTTGCTCTGGATGTTTTGGAAATTAACAAAATGCATGTACGAGTAGCTCAAATTGTTTATTGGCAATGATTCAAAATTGCACTACATGACTGTAGCCCCCACACCCGGGCCTGGACCATAGTATTTTGTTTATGTTCTGCACTCTGTATTATTTATGAAGGTGACTGGGCACAATCTCTAAAATGGGGCAGTGGCGAAGACCTGCAAAGGTTGAACTGAGTGAAGCTAACACGCTGTGTGCGGTTTGTTCTTTGGTTGGAGAATATATCTAGAGCCCACCATTTTTCCTAATATTGGTGCAATACAATCTCTATTAGAATTTCTTTATTTTTTGATATTCAATATTGTTTGTTTTTATTCTCTACTTTTTATGTTACTTTTGCTGTGTAGTTCTATATAGGATCTGCACATTTAGACAACATATTCTAAGGGATTGGTGTCCAGACTGATTTCAGACACCCCGAAAGATATGTTAGTCTGTAGACCAGCTAGCTCACAGTGCCACTATGAGCCCCTCTTACCAGTGAGCGAATAGTTTCTGGCAACTATTGAACATGACAACCTTAACCCCTCAGGGATCATGGAAACAGTACAGTTCCTTTTGCCCAGTCACTCGTGCTTACTTTGTCATAGAGATATACACAGAATAAGTGTTTATTGAACCAACGTCATTCTAGTATAAAATACGTGTGCTGCAACAACCATTAAACAGAAACAAATGTATACTGTTATAAGCACCAAAAGAGTAAAGAAAAGGTAGAATTCTACCATAGTGATAAAACAATGAATATATGCAGGTATATAGATACATACAGTAATAATAAATACTCCTACGACATAAACCCTAACTAGATGCACCTAATTGCACCTAGCATGTATGTAGGTGTATAGCCAAGAATGCCCTTAGGATAGAGCCAACCCCATTACCTGATGTGGGAGAGCGAAGGTCCCCATCTTGGTCTCGAAAAGGACACCCTGCAAGGGATGTCAGACTACTGCGTGCTGGAGTGTCTGCGTGCAGGGACCTCAGCGTCCCTCATCAGCGAGTCAGCATGGAAGTCTATCTCCTCTGGCTTGCCCAGCAAAGATGTAGTGCTTATATACCTGAAAGGTACCCTCAGGGGTTCCACCTAGAAGGGTACTGTGGGCAGGTTGGGCAAGGATGATGATAGAGGTGACCCTTATACAGCGTTATTATTGAGAAGATTGTAATGCTGTTGGGATACTGAGAATCCTCATGCATAATACATGAGGCTATTTTTCGGAGAAAACCACACAACAGTCATGTAGCACCCAACTAGGTAAAAGGTCAGTGCCAAACCTGTTATGAAGAACAATGGTAAGGCAGATGTAGGTAAAAGGTCGTGCAACTACCTAGTCCCATATTGGGGTACATTGGGGTTCATAACACCCACTCCTCATCCGACTGGACAACATATTACTAAATGCTTACACACACCTGTTTTAAAAACACAAAAACATGGCTAAAATAGTAGTTTAAAAAACATCTAAAACATAGTATGTATTATAAATGATGTATAGGTAAAAAGCTTTATGAGTCCTCTAAAAGCCAATATTCTATTCGGACCAACTGAGCACGCCGAAAGTGTTCAGTGAGAGCAGAAGAGGAAAAATACAACAAAAATTATGTTTTTGAATTCCAGTTTTAGATGTTTTTTTAAAAAAAGGCCAAATTGTTCCCTGCACACAGAGAGCCAAATGTTTATTTGTCCTGTGCAGGAGACGCAACATCACTGTTGCCTGCCTTTGCAGACGACGGTACCTGTAAGACCTCTTGGATCAGGTCAATTGAGGAAAGGTGATCTTCTCTGGTTCCCACAGCCGTTGCTGAGGAAGCTTTCAATGCCTGTAAGCTTGGTGCAGAGCTGGTGTCCATTCCAGCAGAAGCTGAAGCATCTCGTGGTGGTTCCATGAATGCAGACATCAGGATTGGAATATGCTGAGGACACTGTACTACATGGGCCTTTAACAGGTCTAGCAATACATCCGGAGGTGCAAACGATGGAAGTATTAGACAGATGTCCAACACGCATTCTTGTTTGCAGAATAAGCGGCGGAGTACAGGTAAGACGCAGTCAACCCAGACTGATCCGAATGACAGAAACCAATGCTCACTTAGTTCCTGAAGCCGAGTTGGGCTCAGATGGAGTATCATCCGTTCACGGCAATGTGAATATTTTAATTAAATATGCCAAGATAGATCGTAAAAGCATTCTGGATGAAATTGACAAAATCAATGAAGATCTAAACAAATTAGAAATGACAGAATACATAAAAAAACTTAAGAGAAGAAATCAAAGAAAGGCTAAGAAAGCATGAAGAAAAAATTAAAATCCACAAATCCCACAAATTTGCATGTGATCAAGCTGATTATGATAACGGTCAAATATTCACCTTTGCCCACAAATTCATAATGCCAGAAAACAACAATACAGTGACAAATGAGAAGCAATGCAACAAGGGAGATACAAAAAGTGTGTATTAATGAAGAACTTTCTAGTGCTGAAATGGAATCACTGACAAGCGAATCTGGCTCAGAATTTGAAGGTGTGGCGGCAACCAAAACGAAATTGAGCCTGGGGAAGGAGTTGGATTTTTTAGTCGAAGAATGATTACAGACTCTGAGGCCGAGACAACAAAGGAAACCAGTCGAAAAAGAAAAATCGCAAGAAGGCGTGACAGGAGAAAAAAGTGGAAATGCAAAGCAAAAGAAAAAAACGCAAAGGCACAGGAAACAGTCAAAAATGATAATACCACAATTAATCTATCACCAATCTTACTGACAAAGGCCGAGGAACAACTGCTAGCACTAGGACTGAATTACTGCCCAGAGAGTATCTTCGACTATACAAGTACCAGAATTGATGTATTCTGTTTTATCCGGAAGCTAAAACTCAATAAGTTTTTTACAATCAAAACGGGTCTGGGCCAATCGAAAATGACACCGGACATAGGGGCTGATGAAGGACAAACACTCAAAGTATCTGACATTCCCACTCTGCTGACTTTACATGACTTGAATAATGAGACTGGAACTCAATCTTCAGTATCTGGATTAGAAGATCTAACTCAGACAAGACTACAAACAATTAATATGACTCAGAAAGGTGCTGGGAGTAGTCCATTTAAGCCAAAATCAAGCTTCTTCCCTCTTATGCCAAAAGACACCGTGGAAATCTTCCATGAAAGAGTAACTGAAGACATCAAAAAACTTTACCATCAAGTAAAACATAAGAAAAAGAGCAAACAATACAAAAAACGAGAATATGCCAAACTAATGAAAAAGTTGGGAGAAAATCAGGAGATCATAATAAAAAAATCGGACAAAGGTGGCAACATCGTATTATGGCCAAAAAAAGATTGTATGCAGTAAGCAAAAAGACAACTTGAAAATGAGGAGTGCTATGAAAAAACAACGATAAGGGAATATAACAAATCAAGGAAAGCATTAAAGAAAGATTTTATTTCATTGGAAAGGGAAGGATTAATTTTAACAGATGAAAATAAATTCATGCACAAGGAATGTCCGTTCCTCCCTGTACTGTATTTAATCCCAAAAGTCCATAAAAACATAATACCTATACCTGGGAGGCCAATAATTTCACCAATCAACAGTGTGGGAGAGCAAGTCAGACAATATGTAGACTATTTCCTACAAGACATGGTGAAAGAACTACCAAGTTATGTTAAGGACACAGGGGACTTTCTAATGAAAACGAAAGACATTGTATGGACAGACGATCTACTATTAATCACACTAGATATAGAGTCTCTCTATATGAGTATTGATCATCAAATCAGTTTACGAGTGGTTAAACACTTTTTAGATGGAAGACCCTGTGAATTTTATGAACATAACAAAGTGATACTAAATCTTATTTCCTGGTGTCTTAATAACAACTACTTTATGTTTGGTAATGATGTTTTTAAACAGCTGCGAGGAGTAGCGATGGGAGCCTGTTTCTCCCGCAGGTATGCGTGTCTCCACATTGGCTGGTGGGAGGAACAGGTTCTGAGAACAGCACATCTTGAAACATTTGATCAGCATGTATTGTATTGGCTCAGATACATAGATGATGTTTTTATATTGTGGAAGGTAGATGAAACAAAAGCAAGACAATTCATCGAGGCCATTAACATCAATTCTATGAATCTCAATTTTACATCCCACATGAGTACAAATGTTATTGAGTTTTTAGATGTAAAAGCCTACATTAATAATGGCAACTTTGAGAACTACCCTATTTAGAAAACCTACGGCAGGCAATGCTACGCTACACGCTAGCAGTGCCCATCCGAAGCACTTGATAAAGAGCATGCCCTATAGGGAAGTGTTAAGGTTATAGCGAGTTTGTAGTCTATAGTCAGATTTCAATAACTGTGTGGAGGATACTATGGATAGACTCAGGAAATGAGGATACAGTGACAACATTCTAAAAGAGGCTATCACCAAAGCAAGTGCAAGACCCAGAACCAGTCTCTTAATAAGAATTGAAAGTAAAACAACAAAAGATTTACCTAGAGAGACTGAAGATTTATCTAGAGAGACTAAAGGTCCTCACTTAATCACCACTTACAGCAATGAAGAAAGGAGGATAAGGTCTAAAATCAAAAAGAACTGGCCAATAGTGATCACCGATAGTGTTTTAGGAAATAGACTTCCTGAAACACCTACCATCACTTTCAGGAAATCCAAAACTATGGGATCAAGATTGGTTAAAAATAGCACAGAATTAAGTCAAACAGGGACTTGGTTAAAACCCAGACAAGGCTTCACTAAGTGATCATCGTGCAGAGCCTGAAAGTTTGGAATTAACAAAACTCATTTTGTTACTCGATTCTGTGTAAAAGAGATTGCAATTAAAGGCAGTTTCAACTGCAGAACTGAGTATGCGGTGTATGTCTTGACATGCACCTGCGGCCTTAATTACATTGGAAGTACGAAGCTGCAGGTGCATGTCAGAATTCTGCAACATCTTAGACCCATTATTAAAAAATGACCTCGCACACCCAGTTGCCAGACATTTTAAGATGATGCACAACAATGAGGTCAATTGTCTCACATACTGTGTAATTGACGCCATTCCCAAACCCCGCAGAGGTGGAAATAGAGAACGTCAATTAAGACAGTTGGAGACACGCATGATTCTGGAGTTTGATAGCAAAATACCAAACGGCCTCTACAACACAGAGGATATGCATAATGTTCTTTAATGATATGGCTAAGTAAGGATATTACGAAAGCTCATCGAATGAATTATTCAAATAGAATTTAAGATATTAAGATATATGTGGATGAAATGGGCAGAGACCTTTTAATCATGAAGTAATGATTCTGAGTGTTTTAATTGCTGCCTCAATTTTATAATGTGGTAAATTTCAGGACATTTTTAGAAAGTCCTTTTAGGATGTTGTAAACAGTATCAACTGAAATTAAACTTTTACTGTTGACAATATGCTCGAATTTTGCACAGACGCTATCAGGCACTTTAAGAATTAGCACTTTTTTGCACTTTTTTGCACATTTAGTTCTGCTGCTAAGCACCCACGCACTTTAAATAAAAGAAACAGGGAACAAACATCAGGATAATAGTATTATGTATTTATACAGATATACTTTATAACACAAAAGAAGCGAGAAAGATAATTCCAACAAGGTTGATTTATTGAGGTGATATCAGTAGATTTTAACATTGCAAGTAAAGGCATTTGAGCCAGAGATCAAATTTCAGCATTTATCCAGATGAATTAAATAAGAAGACACCAAATGAGAAATGTATAGAATAAGGTTTTATGTATGCATATACACCATTTATTTATAAAGGCAATTTTCTATATTTGTGTATTTATGCAGTTACATATTTATATATTTATATATTTGTGCAAGTAACTTAACTATTTATTTGCATTTATAATGAATGTGTATGTCTTCGTTTGTTGATTATTGAGATGGCAAAAAACAAAAAAATATTATCAAACCATGTGAATCGAACAAACGCTACTGAAATTGTGAAAGTATGTTTTCCCTGTTCATTATCACATGATACGGAAGGTAGAGGGGTGTGCACTAAGCAATGATAAAAAGAAATGGCAGACTGCACTCTGCATGTGAACAAGGGCACTTGTTGCCTGAAACAAGTCATCGTTTATGAGGAGTGAGGATTAAATAAAAACATCTTGCCAAAGTATCTTCGGTCCGCCACTCTCTCTTCGCCGGGATCTATATATATGAAGACACAATCCAGGCACAAAGTTTAGTGAAGCAAACGTGCAGGAACGGACCACAAGGAAACTGAAGATTTCTTTACGTGTAGTTTATTTCTCCCACAGCAACATGACGCGTTCCAACCGGGACTCCCCGGTCTTGATCACATGACATGCTGGAACCAATAGTGACATAAAATACTTTCTTTCAGATGTAAAGCCCACCCACTAGTTACATGAAAATGAACAACAGACTACAATGTGCGATGTTGCTGGAAAACACCTATTTACACGTAAATATCACTATGTAGAGCAAATATTTAAAAAAGTGTTGTGTAACACGTATATTTCCTTGCAGAACAGAAAAATAACAATTAAATAATTAATATTGCCAATATGTACTGAACAGGAAAGAACATAAGTAATCTCATTCAAGGTGCAGTATGCATGTTAGAATACAAGGCAAGTGCCCGATTACTATAAAACACATGTGTTGACCAACTAGAAATATGTATGTCTGTGAAAAAAATGCATGCATGTATGTGGTTCAGTACCTAGTGTGATAAAAATTAGTGCAATGGAAACCTCAAGTGATTAAGCAATTTTTACCCTAAAAATTACAAAAACAAATGATTAAATCTACTCGATGAACCTAGACGCTAAAAATTCTGATATGTCGTCCATATATAAAAAGTATAATATATGTATATATATGTAAAGTGCTAGTGCAAAAATAATTATATGCAAAAAACAGCTTACTGATGCAGGAAAAAATTAGTGCAAAATAGATGTTGATATCTAAGAAACATTTTCTATATATATATATATATATATACATGCATAAATAAACATATATATACATAAATATATATACATAAATATATGTATACATAAATATATATCCTTAAAAGCGAAGCTCCTTCCGGACAGCTGGCCCCCATGGAAAGTCGCGTACACGCCAGCGGAGCGTGATGGCAATTCTCAATGCAAAAAATCCACAGTAGGTACGCTCTCAGTCAAAGAAAACAATCCTCACGAGTAAATGCGACTATGCTTTATTCCACACAACGCGTTTCAACTGCATCCGCAGCCTTGCTCACGTGAATATGGTGCGCTGGCACAAAACATACATTAAGTAATCACGGACATCGCGTCATAGTCAAGAGACAAATAAACCTAAAGAAAGGACATTGTCTGTGGAAATCTTGGCAGCCATATTGAAGTGGCTAAACTGTACGTTACAATTGTCCTAAAGTCAAATGACAATACGTAAATCGTATACAGTGTAATGCGTAACCTCACATGATAACGATGAGTGATTATAGTCTCGTGACACAATAGGGTAACTCAAAATTAACTGCATACAGCGAGAAACTGACATATCCATAGTGGAATGCTGAGTTGTAACTCTCTACTCAAAATATTGAACTCAGTCAAGTGCGAGTCAAATTAAAGAAAAAGCAGTACAGCTTTAGATAGACAAACAGTGAAGGCACAGTGCTCGTCTTCGACTACGTAGCAAAGATCGTAGAGGTGTATTTTACTCTGAAAGTCTTTCCAAAAATAAGGAGAAAATTCCTAATGAAAAATAAACAATGGCTAAGCAGGTGCTGCATCATTATATTTTAGGTCTTGTACTAATAATCCTTAGTCAACATAGTCTCGAGATAAAGACAGTTCTACAAGGGAAAACAGATTTGCAAGTGAAGATACAACACATCATGTTGTGCAAAGTGCACCAAAATAAACTAACTGTTATTTGATCCAATGGTCTAAGTAATATAAAGTTGAATACGATACCAATTTGACACCCAGAGGATCTTCGCAGTAAAAGGAGAGAGAGTACAACGCAGGTACCCTCCGCAGATGTAATCAATGCGAACTGTCCGTGAAAACATCCTGTACATCAGATACGCCAGAGGTAACCAAAATAGTGATAACAAAAAAGTGAAGTCGAAGAAAAGGTTAGGCAACCCATGCAGTGGTTAGGTACCTTCCTTCTCTCCTGCAAAGGAAACAAAATAAAATAACATTACACATTGAAATGTCAAAATTGTTAAAAACACAGTTCCTAATGCACATGTTACAAGGATGGAGGAGGCTCCACAAAACATAACTTCTCACATGAACCCAATGCTAAGCATTAAATCCCACGTCTTGAAAATAGTATGAAATGCAAGAAAATGAAGGAGAGAAACTAGGAGCAGAGTCAGAGAAATAACAGAGTCACAAGAAGCGAGATGCGGTCTACTCTTTCTTAAGGTGTATCGAAAGTTCTTCATCCTGATTCATGCCACCTGGGGCTCTAGTCTGTAAATCTATGATGTACCTAGACTCTTTTTGCCTGAGTCTAAGTGTTCTATTACCTCCTCTGTGATCCGTCCGGACCACGGACCCAAAAGAATATAGTGCAAGGTGAAATTTTTATTCCATTTGTGCACCTCGTACCACCATGACGCGTTTCGGCCTCAACACGGAGGCCTTGATCACATGACGCTTAGGGCGGAAGCCAGAGAATTTAAAGTGCAAGTGCAAGCAACTCGTGACAACCAGGCCAATAGATATAGAGAAAATACCACAAATGCAACTATACATATTGGTTAGTGGCCATACAACACATTGACCTGAACTCAGGCATTTATAAATCTTATATGATGTTTGCAAATTAATTGTGCAAATTAGTCAACATTAGCATAAAAATGAATTATAGCAGCATTTGCAAAATATTGATGGTATAAATGACCTTTAGCACCATGCTTCTCCCCCAGTTACGCCTGTTTACATATGGGACTGTGGGAGGAGCAGGTCCTCAGAGTACGATTTGGTCATGTCATCGATAATCATATCATAGCCTGGTATCGTTATATTGGCGATTTGTTTATAGTCTGGAAAGGTTCTGAAGCCTCAGCGAATGTGTTTGTCAATGATATCAATGTGAACAGCTTGAATTTGGTCTTCACGGCATCCGTGAGCAATGTTTCGGTTAATTTTTAAGACACAGAAGTGTTCATCAGGGACAGTCACTTAGAGACCAAATTACATCGTAAGGCCACGGCAGGCAACACAGTCTTACATGCTTCTAGTCATCATCCCGAACACCTGGTGCGCAGTATTCCCTATGGTGAAATGCTGCGCATCAGAAGGATCTGTAGTAGGGATATTGACTGTGTGGAAGCTCAAATGGAAAGCAGGCAACGTTTCATAAATAGAGGATATTCCATCAAAGTGCTTGATTTAGCAATTAACAAAGCTAACTCTTTTACACGCTTGGCAGCACTTAACAACTGCCCTGCTTCCACTCTGTTACCTGAACCGTTAGGCCCCAACTCAGAGCCACCGAGACTGATTACCACCTACAATCGACAACATAGCAAGGTGCGATAAATTTTTAACAAAAATTGGCCATTGGTCCGCAATGATCCGATCCTGGGTGATCAGTTACCTAAATTCCCAGCTATCACATTCCGTAGATGTTGTTCTATGAATGATATGCTGGTGAAGAGTAGTTCTGAAGTCAGTATCAGCAGTACATGGTTACAGAGCTCTAAGGGTTTTTTCAAATGCGCAAGCTGTAAAGCTTGCAAATTTGGAAAAAATAGGACATCTTATACAACACCCTTTAGTGATGCTCCGATTCTGATCTCCAAAAAACTGACTTGCAAGACGGATTTCGCCGTGTATGTGCTGGAGTGTGCGTGTGGCCTGCAGTATGTTGGTAGTACCAAGCTGCAGGTTCACAATCGCATTCTCCAGCACATACGGGCGATTGGCAACAGTGATCCAGCATACCCTGTTGCGAGGCACTTCAAGGAATTCCATGGTAACTGCCTGGAGTTTTTGAGCTACTTTGTAGTTGATACTGTTCCGCGTCTACGCCGGGGTGGTGACCGTGAGTCGTTGCTCAGACAATTGGAGACTAAATGCATACTTGAGCTTGACTCCAAAACTTCTAACGGTCTGAACTCCAGCGAAGACCTGTTTACCTGTTTGTGATATTCTCTAGCACCCTTGGTATCGTTTGACAGCTCTCAATATGTAATAGGGTTTACAAATGGGTTGGTGCTCTTTTGTCTTCCTATTTGGTTTCAGCGAAGTTGATTCTGGCTGACCTCTCATTTGTATAGCAAGTCACAGCCTAGGAGCACGTCATAATTTTAGCTATTTTTACATATATTTATCATTCCTCTTTGCACAATTAATTCACTCAATACGTGATTCATTTTCAGGCAGATTAGGTTTTGATAATGGAAGGTTTTCCGGGCTCGGGAACCTATACGATGTATTTCGAATTTTACATTTTATGTGGCCTATAAGCATAATAGTTGTAGATGTTGTAATACTGTATATTTGTGACTATTCTTGTTTGCATTTGCACTTTAACATGATGACTTTTTAATGGCATTACCTCACTATGAGGAGTATATTTCTTGCACATGCCTAAATTTTGCACTTGCTATGATTTGCAAATTGCCCTGATTTGCACAGTTATTTTAGCTGGGCAGGTATTGTGGTGCGATCAGCACACTTTTTACTGAAATTACTCATTATTTTATACTAGAATGCAGATGGCACTTTACTAAAGGATATTTATTCCATCAATGTTTTGTAAATGCTGCTAAATATAGAACTTTGCACTTGTGTGAATTTGCACAATGCTGGAACTTGCACAGTCACTTTATCTGGACAGATGTGGTGGCGCGATCAACCCACAGCGCCAACGGCAATTATTTAGTATTGTTTACTCAAATGTAGGTGGCATGGTGCTAAAGGTCATTTATACCATCAATATTTTGCAAATGCTGCTATAATTCATTGTTATGCTAATGTTGATTAATTTGCACAATTAATTTGCAAACATCATATAAGATTTATAAATGCCTGAGTTCAGGTCAATGTGTTGTATGGCCACTAACCAATATGTATAGTTGCATTTGTGGTATTTTCTCTATATCTATTGGCCTGGTTGTCACGAGTTGCTTGCACTTGCACTTTAAATTCTCTGGCTTCCGCCCTAAGCGTCATATGATCAAGGCCTCCGTGTTGAGGCCGAAACGCGTCATGGTGGTACGAGGTGCACAAATGGAATAAAAATTTCACCTTGCACTATATTCTTTTGGGTCCGTGGTCGTCTTTTCCTGTGGATTGGGAGCAGTAGACGAAGTTCCTCGCATGTATATATATAAATATATATATACATATATATATATATATATATATATATATATATATATATATATTCACTTAAAAAACCATAGGTTTCAAACATGTTATAGTTAGCTGTACATTTCACTCGTAAAAAACCAATGAAATTCCACGTTATAGTTAGATCAGGTAACTATAACTTGCGCGCCCACAATAAACTGCTGATGACGTCGCATATTACATCCCTCATGACATGGTCAGTGACATCACTCTTCACATCAATGATGACATCTGAAATGACACATTGTGGATTGTGGTCGCGCAAGTTATAGTTACCTGATCTAACTATAACGTGGAATTTCATTGGTTTTTTACGAGTGAAATGTACAGCTAACTATAACATGTGTGAAACCTATGGTTTTTTAAGTGAATTTGCAAGGTTTTTTAAATGCTAATTCCTAACTATAACGTGTGTGAAACCTATGGTTTTTTCAGTGAATTTGTATGGTTTTTTAAATGCTAAGTTATGTATTTATTTTTTATTTTTTTTTCTGGTTTTTCACCTTGCGCACACCCTGCGCACGGTGGGATTCGCGCACCGAGCGCCCACGTTGCGCAGTTCACACCGTGCGCGCCTCGCCTTTTTTTACACAGTAACAATTTTTTTTCTCCCTTGCGGGTCCTTCAATTTATTTAATAAATGTGGTTGTTATTTCTTTTTTAGATTTTTGTTGCCGTGCGCGCACGGTACGCGTAATTACGCGAAGTTCGTGGAATTTCTCCGTTTACGCCGTGCGCGTACGCTGCGCACATTCGGCGTTTTTAAAAAAAAAATTTAAATTAATTTTTTTCCCTTGGGGGTCCTTCTGAGACCCCCTGACAAAGGCTAGGGGGTCAGGAACTGTCCAGCCTGCCCCCTTTTCACGTTATCCTCCTTTGTTTTTCACCCCCTCAGACTGCGAGAGACAAAATGGCGGCCGACACTTCCTGGTTTCGACCAATTCGAATGTTTACTTTGATCTAACAACCAATCAGAATCGCGCTCACGCACGGCACCGTACGCGTACGGTAAGCTTACCGTAAGCGCACAGAGCGCGCCCATAGATATATATATTGATTTAAATGCTATTTTCTCAGGAAATACTGAACAGATTTACACAAGACCTTCAAAAGGCACATCCCTGACCTGAGGGCTACCTCTCTGCCAAATTTCACATAATTCTGTTCAGCCGTTCGGGCTGTAGCTCGGACTAAAGGTCCTATGGAAAAATGCATGGGGAAAACGCGTTTTGGGACCCCCCTTTTTTCTCAGCCCCCGCTTGACGAATCCCCCCGAGACTTTCAGGGTAGGAGCGGAGCGTAGCGCCCCATTAGTTTTGAAAATTTCGCGAGGATTCGTCAACCGGCGCCAAAGTTATTCGAAATAGAATTTTGAGATTTCCTATGGAAACACGGTCCTAACTATAACTATCCACTGGCGACCGCCAGTAGATAATATATATATATATATATATATATATATATATATATATATATATATATATATATATATATATATATATATATATATATATATACGAGTAACAAACAACCTAAGAATGTATAAACAATTCAATAACAAAATTTACAGCTGTACAGTGGATGTGGGACGAACCCCTCAGTCTGCTGTGGTTGAAGCTCTGCATGCAGCAGGAAGACCCCTTAATCTACATAAAGCCAATTAAATTTAGAGGAGCCTAAAATGTGCAACTGAGATTGCTTGTGTACGTCATTCATGTGTCAAAAGTACATTTTTGTGAATGTATTTTATAAAGCATGAGTGTAATATATGAGAACTTGTACTTAAATGTTAAATGTTATAGAATATGAAGTGGTTTATTTTTGTGACTAAAGCATAGCATGTTTGTTGATGACATTATGTAAATTAAATATAGTTGTTTCAAGATGATATATGTGGATGCAGTGGTAGTCCACCATTCATTATTGATACGAGACTGCACAAGCTCATAAATAGCAGCTACCAAATTAACAGGTGAAGAACAAAAATGAATTAATTAGTTGATCCTGCAGCAGTATACCCTGAACGCTATTCTGTAAACCACCCTGTGTACTTGGATGTGGGTGTATATATAAGGGTATATATAAGGGTCAAACTCTGTATGTTAGCCCTGTTGTATCATGATGTTGTGCAATGCACATCAGGGTACAACAATCTTACGCACAAATTCTGGAGAGTGTACCAGTATCCTCATGGACGGTCTTGACATCTGAAGTGTGACTTAATGATCCCAAAAGTGTGTACAGTAATGGCTCATATATGTATGAGTGACCTATTGTACTTCTTCTGTGGTAGTGTTGCTGGACATCTATATGATGTGAGGAGATGGATATAGAAAGAGCATGCTCAGCATTACATGGAAAAAAGATGTGAAATTTCTTAAAAGGGGGTTGTATTCTAATCTTAATACATCATGCCTACATATATGCAGTGTCTGTATATTTAATGTGTGTGTATTGTTTGTACTGATTAATAAGTATTTTGAGCAGTCATTTTCAAATGCACATTTAGCCATAGTGTGAGATGTTGTTACTTACCAAAGAGCCACATGTCACTGAAATCTCCTGAAGACAAACGATGCGCAGGAGGTGACAGAGGGAATTGCAACTGTCACTTGTGCTTCCAGGCAAGGCAGCGTACACATCAGTGAAGCAGTCACAAGCACCAAAACAGGTTAGCTTGCACATTGATAAAGTGACAGCAGTGTCCCTTGTGAAAAAAGTGTGCTGTTGGTGAGATGGCTGAAGTACCACATAGGTGCTAGTAGTAATCTTTGTGAGGGCTCATGGAAAATTATTGTTTTTAAAGTTTTATTCAGGATAATAAATTAGATATGTATCAGGAGGCAGGTCTTCATAGTGTAAGGATTGAGACAAAAAAAGATATACAAGGAGATAGCCTGCTTGTTGTATATATCTTTAAGTAACATGAAGGTTTTAAATTCTAATCTTGATGAAATAGCGTACCAAAATGTGTGCCAGCTGCACGTAGCTGCAGGAAGCCTACAAAGGCATACATTTGAATCCTTACAGTTTTTAAATGAAGTGTAATCTTTCTTTCTAATAAAGTTGATGAAATAGGAAACATTGAGTTAGGAAGTAATTAAAATCTGTTATAAAGTGGAAAAAAATCAGTTTAAAAAGTTGTGTTGTATCAATGAGCAATATTACTGTGACTACACTGAATACCTTACATGCAGAGCTTAATAAAGTAAAATCCTTTCATGAATCAATTTATATCTGGACAACTTCAAAAACACCCTGTGGCCCTGATTAGGAGTGGGTCAGTGTTTTCCAACCCTTGCAAAATCTCTTGCTTGTCCAGGGGTTGGAATTATTAATTAAGTGTTAAAAACACACACAGCAATCAATGGGTGAGGTAATTATCTCACCGTTCATTTAATTTCAGCATGTCAAATCTGTCAGAGTTTAATAGGTAAAAATTATATGGGCCTCATTTATGAAAAGTGACGCATCACTGCGTGAAAACAGTGATGCGCCACTTTTCACTGCGCCCTCCCTGCGACTCCAGTGATGCGTCATATTTACAGTATGACGCATCATGTCGCAAGGAGTCACAGATACGTCAGTATTTCTGACGTATCTGTAGGCGCAAAAGTGACGCATCGCTGGAGTGTGTCACAAAAGTGACGCAACTCCAGCAATGTGTCCTTTCACATGGGGCAAGCCCCATGTGAAAGGGCCTGCGTCAGTCTTACGCCTGCTGTGAGGCAGGCGCAAGAAATTGACGCATTTGCACACTAGAAGTGGCGCAGTGAAATCTCGTAGATTTCACTGCGTCACTTCTACGACCCTTTGTTGCGTCAAAACGCCCCCCTTGCATACATTATACCTGGCGCAGGTATAATGTGGCGCAGGGGTTTACAAAGTGACGCATCTACCTAGATGCGTCACTTTGTAAATATGGCGCAACATGGCGCATGTTTTCTGCCACTGGTGCGTCACAAAAAGTGACACACCGGCGGCGCAAAAGTGACGCAGGGGCTCATAAATGAGCCCCTATGTATTTACTGTACCATGTGGATTTTTTGTGCACAGAAATCGGCATGTTATTCCCCACAAATTTGTGATAGGTGCTATAAACACATTTGATATCTAAGGCACCCTGCTGTATCAACAGAGATGTGATGAATAGAACTTGATTCTGATGGACTCAGAATCAGAGCCATAGAGTCTATCTTTCTACGCTCTGCTGGACTGATGAGTCTCGAGGCTAGGCATAGCAATATCCAGCTATACTGCAATTCACTTCTAACCGCGTTTTTAAAAATAGACCTTTAAGCCAAGTACATGGAATTAGGCACCCTGGCATTGAAGAGCCTCACATCTGCAGTCCTGCTTTGTATCGTTTACAACAAACTGCAGCGATTGTCAATATGCGTTAATGTTAGTGTATTGCCTCTTAACAGACTCATGAGGGTTTTAACCAACCAGGAAGATATCAGACCCAACATAAGAATAGCAGCTGGGACCGCAACCTGGATGTCACTTCCTCCATTCCAGAGCAGGTCCCTCTGCTATATATAACAAGCATTTGCAATGCCATAGGTCTTACATTTACGCGAGTTGAAGATGTTGGCAATGTAAATGACAATGCCTTTTATTTATGTTCTAAAAACGAAAATAAAAATAAAAGGCATTGTCATTTGCAATGTCAATAGCTGAAACTCGCTTAAATGTGAGGCCTATTGCATTGCAAATGCTTGTTATATTAGTGAGTAGAAACGCTCCCTCTTGGCCTGCATGGCACATTAATTAAGTAAATAAGCGCTGTCACTAAAGTGAAAGCAGACCGCGCTGCAAATAATAACAAAAAAGCAGTGCTTACCGGCTTCTGAAGGAGACCATGTAACGCCACAAGTAAAAGATTCAATCCTCATTGGAGGTAACAAATGGCGACAGGGCGGTAACAAGGAGGGCTAACAAGCCTCATTATCAATTGGAAACAAGCATTTACCATAGTGAGACTGGTGGTGGTAGTGGTACTGGTGATATTGGTGGTACTGGTACAAGTAGTGGTAGTAGTGGCGGTGATATTGGTGGTGGTAGTGGTGATACTGGTACTGGTGGTACTGGTATTCATACTGGTGGTACTGGTACTAGCAGTACTGGTGGTGGTACTGGTGGTGGTACTGTTAATGGTGGTGGTGCTGGTGGTGGTGGTACTGGTGGTGGTACTGGTGGTACTGGTGGTGGTACTGGTGGTACTGGTGGTGGTACTGGTGGTGCTGGTACATGTGGTGGTGGTGGTACTGGTGGTGGTGGTGGTACTGGAGGTGGTACTTGTGGTGGTGCTGGTGGAACTGGTGGTGGTGATACTGGTGGTAGTACTGCTGGTGGTGGTACTGGTGGTGGTGGTGGTACTGGTGGTAGTGGTACTGGTGGTGGTACATGTGGTGGTGGTACTGGTACTTAGTGGTGGTACTGGTGGTGGTACTGGTGGTGGTGGTACTGGTGGTGGTGGTACTGGTGGTGGTACTGGTGGTACTGGTGGTGGTATTACTGGTGGTGGTACTGCTGGTGGTGGTACTGGTGGTGGTAGTACTGGTGGTGGTAGTATTGGTTGTGGTGGTGGTACTGGTGGTGGTACTGGTGATTCTGGTGGTGGTGGTGGTACTGGTGGTGGTGGTACTGGTGGTGGTGGTTGTACTGGTGGTGGTACAGGTAGTGCTGGTACTGGTGGTGGTACTGGTGGAGGTACTAGAGGTTGTGGTGGTACTGGTGGTGGTACTGGTGGTAGTGGTGGTTCTGGTGTTGGTGGTACTGGTGGTGGTACTGGTAGTGGTACTGGTGGTGGTAGTGGTGGTACTGGTGGTACTACTGGTGGCGGTGGTGGTACTTGTGGCATTGGTGGTGGTAGTTATGGTGGTTGTAGTACTGGTGGTGGTGGTACTGGTGGTTTTACTGGTGGTGGCACTAGTGGTGGTACTGGTGGTAGTACTGGTGGTACTGGTGCTGGTGGTGGTGATACTGGTGGTACTGGTAGTGGTGGTGGTAGTACTGGTGGTGATAGTGGTGGTGGTCGTGGTACTGGTGGTGGTACTGGTGGTGGTGGTGGTACTGGTGGTGATGGATATCCTGGTGATGGTGGTGGTACTGGTGGTGATGGATATCCTGGTGATGGTGGTGGTTTTACTGGTGGTGGTACAGCTGGTGGTACTGGTGGTACTGGTGGTGGGCAAAGTGGTTGTGCTGGTGGTGGTACTGGTGGTGGTACTGGTGATGGTAGTGGTGCTGGAGGTGGCACTGGTGGTGGTACTGGTGGTGGTGGCACTGGAGGTTGTGGTACTGCTGGTACTGGTGGTGGTGGTACTGGTTTTGGTGGTGGTACTGGTGTTGGTGGTATTGTTGGCAGTACTGGTGGTGGTGGTACTGGTGGTGATACTGGTGGTGGTACTAGTGGTGGTACTGGTGGGCTTACTGGTGATACTGGTGGTGGTGATACTGGTGGTATTGGTAGCGGTGGTGGTGGTGGTAGTACTGGTGGTGGTAGTGGTAGTGGTGGTGGTGGTACCAGTGGTGATGGATATCCTGGTGGTGGTGGTGGTTGTACTGGTGGTGGTACTGGTGGTACTGGTGGTGGGGGAACTAGTTGTGCTGGTGGTGGCACTGGTGGTGGCACTGGTGGTGGTACTGGTGGTGGTGGTGGTGGTACTGGAGGTGGTGGTACTGCTGGTACTGGTGGTGGTGGTACTGGTTTTGGTGGTGGTACTGGTGGTGGCACTGTTGGCAGTACTGGTGGTGGTGGTACTGGTGGTGGTGATGGTAATGCAGGTGGTGGTACTGGTGGTACTAGTGGTGGTGGTGGTAAAGGTGGTAGTACTGTGGTACTGGTGGTGGTACTAGTGGTGGTGGTACTGGTGGTGGTACTTGTACTGGTGGTGGTACTGGTGGTGGTGGTGGTACTGGTGGTGGTACTGGTGGTACTGGTGGTTGTACTGGTGGTGGTGGTACTGGAGGTGGTACTGCTGGTAGTGGTACTGCTGGTGGTGGTGGTACTGGTGGTGGTGGTGTTGGTACTGGTGGTGGTAGTGGTACTGGTGGTGGTACTGGTAGTACTGGTGGTAGTACGGGTGGTGCTGACACTGGTGGTACTGGTGGTGGTGGAGGTACTGGTGGTGGTAGTACTGGTGGTGGTTGTACTGGTGTTGCTACTGGTGGTACTGGTAGTGGTACTGGTGGTGGTACTGGTGGTACTGTTGGTGGTACTGCTGAGGGTAAAGGTGGTGGTAGTGGTACTGGTGGTGGTTGATTGGTGGTGGTACTGGTGGTGGTAGTGGTGGTACTGGTGGTGATGGTACTGTTGGTGGTGGTACTACTGGTGGTGGTACTGGTGGTGTGGTGGGGGTGGTACTGGTGTTGGTGGTGGTACTGGTGGTGGTGGTACTGGTACTGGTGATTGTAATGGTAGTACTGGTGGTGGTAGTGGGGGTGGTGGTACTGGTGGTGGTGGTACTGGTGCTGGGATTGATGATGGGACTGGTGGTGGTGCTGGTGGTACTGGTGGTGGTACTGGTGGAACTGGTGGTGGTGGTATTGGTGGTGGAACTGGTGGTACTGGTGGTGGTGGTACTGGGGGTGTTGGTACTGGTAGTGGTACTGGTGGCGGTGGTGGTACTGGTGGTGGTGGTTCTGGTAGTGGTGGTACTGGTGGTGGTACTGGTGGTGGTGGTGTTACTTCTTGTGGTGGTGGTGTGGTACTGGTGGTGATGGTGGTACTGGTGGTGGTGGTACTGCTAATACTGGTGGTGGTACTGCTGGTGGTGGTACTGGTGGTGGTGGTAGTGGTACTGGTGATGGTACTGGTGGTATCGGTGATGCTGCTGGTGGTGGTGGTACTGGTGGTGGTGGCACTTGTGGTGGTACTGCTGGTGGTGGTACTGGTACTGGTGGTGGTGGTCATACTGGTTGTGCTGGTGGTTCTGGTGGTGTTACTGGTGGTTCTGGTGGTTGTGGTAGTGGTACTGGTGGTACTGGTACTTGTGGTACTGGTGGTGGTGGAGGTACTGGTGGTGGTACTGATGGTGGTGGTTGTACTGGTGGTGGTACTGGTGCTGGTGGTGGTACCGGTGGTGGCACTGGTGGAGGTACTGGTGGTGGTAGTGGTACTACTACTGGTGGTACTGGTGGTGGTGGTACTGCTGTTGGTGGTGGTGAAACTGGTGATGGTAGTGGTGGTACTGGTGGTGGTACTGGAGGTACTGGTGGTGGAAGTGGTGGTACTGGTGGTGGTGGTACTGGTGGTGGTACTGGTGGTGGTGGTACTGGTGGTGGTACTGGTGGTGGTAGTACTGGTGGTGGTAGTATTGGTTGTGGTGGTGGTACTGGTGGTGGTACTGGTGATTCTGGTAGTGGTGGTACTGGTGGTACTGGTGGTGGTGGTACTGGTGGTGGTACTGGTGGTGGTGGTTGTACTGGTGGTGGTACAGGTAGTACTGGTACTGGTGGTGGTACTAGTGGAGGTACTAGTGGTTGTGGTGGTACTGGTGGTGGTACTGGTGGTACTGGTGGTAGTGGTGGTTCTGGTGTTGTTGGTACTGGTGGTGTTACTGGTAGTGGTACTGGTGGTGGTAGTGGTGGTACTACTGGTGGCGGTGGTGGTACTGGTGGCATTGGTGGTGGTAGTTATGGTGGTTGCAGTACTGGTGGTGGTAGTACTGGTGGTGTTACTGGTGGTGGTACTAGTGGTGGTACTGGTGGTAGTACTGGTGGTACTGGTGCTGGTGGTGGTGATACTGGTGGTACTGGTAGTGGTGGTGGTAGTACTGGTGAAGATAGTGGTGGTGGTACTGGTCGTGGTACTGGTGGTGGTAGTGGTGGTGGTGGTGGTACTGGTGGTGATGGATATCCTGGTGATGGTGTTGGTACTGGTGGTGATGGATATCCTGGTGATGGTGGTGGTTTTACTGGTGGTGGTACAGCTGGTGGTACTTGTGGTGGGCAAAGTGGTTGTGCTGGTGGTGGTACTGGTGGTGGTACTGGTGATGGTAGTGGTGCTGGAGGTGGCACTGGTGGTGGTACTGGAGGTGGTGGTACTGGAGGTGGTGGTACTGCTGGTACTGGTGGTGGTGGTACTGGTTTTGGTGGTGGTACTGGTGTTGGTGGTACTGTTGGCAGTACTGGTGATGGTGGTACTGGTGGTGATACTGGTGGTGGTATTAGTGGTGGTACTGGTGGTATTACTGGTGATACTGGTGGTGGTGATACTGGTGGTATTGGTAGTGGTGGTTGTGGTGGTAGTACTGGTGGTGATAGTGGTGGTGGTACTGGTCGTGGTACTGGTGGTACTGGTGGTGGTAGTGGTAGTGGTGGTGGTGGTACTAGTGGTGATGGATATCCTGGTGGTGGTGGTGGTTGTACTGGTGGTGGTACTGGTGGTACTGGTGGTGGGAGAACTGGTTGTGCTGGTGGTGGCACTGGTGATGGTACTGGTGGTGGCACTGGTGGTGATACTGATGGTGGTGGTGGTGGTACTGGAGGTGGTGGTACTGCTGGTACCGGTGGTGGTGGTATTGGTTTTGTTGGTGGTACTGGTGGTGGCACTGTTGGCAATACTGGTGGTGGTGGTGGTACTGGTGGTGGTGATGGTAATGGAGGTGGTGGTACTGGTGGTACTAGTGGTTGTGGTGGTACCGGTGGTAGTACTGTGGTACTGGGGGTGGTGGTACTGGTGGTGGTACTTGTACTGGTGGTGGTACTGGTGGTGGTACTGGTGGTGGTACTGGTGGTACTGGTGGTTGTACTGGTGGTGGTGGTACTGGAGGTGGTACTGCTGGTAGTGGTACTGCTGGTGGTGGTGGTACTGGTGGTGGTGGTGTTGGTACTGGTGGTGGTAGTGGTACTGGTGGTGGTACTGGTAGTACTGGTGTTGGTAGTACGGGTGGTGCTGACACTGGTGGAACTGGTGGTGGTGGTGGTACTGGTGGTGGTGGTACTGGTGGTGTTGGTTGTACTGGTGTTGCTACTGGTGGTACTGGTAGTGGTACTGGTGGTGGTACTGGTGGTACTGTTGGTGGTACTGCTGAGGGTAAAGGTGGTGGTATTGGTACTGGTGGTGGTTGATTGGTGGTGGTACTGGTGGTGGTAGTGGTGGTACTGGTGGTGATGGTACTGGTGGTGGTGGTACTACTGGTGGTGGTACTGGTGGTGTGGTGGGGGTGGTACTGGTGATGGTGGTGGTACTGGTGGTGGTAGTACTGGTACTGGAGATTGTAATGGTAGTACTGGTGGTGGTAGTGGGGGTGGTGGTACTGGTGGTGGTGGTACTGGTGCTGGGATTTATGATGGGACTGGTGGTGGTGCTGGTGGTACTGGTGATGGTACTGGTGGAACTGGTGGTGGTGGTATTGGTGGTGGAACCGGTGGTACTGGTGGTGGTGGTCCTGGGGGTGTTGGTACTGGTAGTTGTACTGGTGGCGGTGGTGGTACTGGTGGTGGTGGTTCTGGTAGTGGTGGTACTGGTTGTGGTACTGGTGGTGGTGGTGTTACTTCTTGTGGTGGTGGTGTGGTACTGGTGGTGATGGTGGTACTGGTGGTGGTGGTACTGCTAATACTGGTGGTGGTACTGGTGGTGGTACTGGTGATGGTACTGGTGGTATTGGTGATGCTGCTGGTGGTGGTGGTACTGGTGGTGGTGGCACTTGTGGTGGTACTGCTGGTGGTGGTACTGGTGGTGGTACTGGTGGCGATGGTACTGGTGATGGTGGTCATACTGGTTGTGGTGGTAGTTCTGGTGGTTGTGGTACTGGTACTGGTGGTACAGGTACTTGTGGTACTGGTGGTGGTGGAGGTACTGGTGGTGGTACTGATGGTGGCGGTTGTACTGCTGGTGGTACTGGTGGTACTGGTACTGGTGGTGGTACTGGTGGTGGCACTGGTGGAGGTACTGGTGGTGGTAGTGGTACTGGTACTGGTGGTACTGGTGGTGGTGGTACTGCTGTTGGTGGTGGTGGAACTGGTGATGGTAGTGGTGGTGGTGGTACTGGTGGTGGTACTGGAGGTACTGGTGGTGGAAGTGGAGGTACTGGTTTTGGTTGTACTGGTGGTGGTACTGGTGGTGGTAGTTGTGGTACTAGTGGTGGTGGTGGTACTGGAGGTGGTGGTACTGCTGGTACTGGTGGTGGTGGTACTGGTTTTGGTGGTGATACTGGTGTTGGTGGTACTGTTGGCAGTACTGGTGGTGGTACTGGTGGTGGTACTGGTGGTGGTCTAGTGGTGGTACTGGTGGTAGTACTGGTGATGGTGGTGGTGATACTGGTGGAACTGGTAGTGGTGGTTGTGGTAGTAGTACTGGTGGTGATAGTGGTGGTGGTACTGGTGGTGGTACTGGTGGTACTGGTGGTCCTAGTGGTAGTGGTGGTGGTGTTACTGGTGGTACTGGTGGTGGGGGAATTGGTTGTGCTGGTGGTGGTACTGGTGGTGGTACTGGTGATGGTAGTGGTGCTGGTGGCTGCACTTGTGGTGGTACTGGTGGTGGTGGTACTGGAGGTGGTGGTACCGCTGGTATTGGTGGTGGTGGTACTTGGTTTGGTGGTGGTACTGGTGGTGGTGGTACTGTTGGCAATACTGGTGTTGGTGGTACTGTTGGCAGTACTGGTGTTGGGGGTACTGGTGGTAGTGATGGTATTGGAGGTGGTGGTACTGGTGATACTAGTGGTGGTAGTGGTGGTGGTGGGACTAGTGGTGGGACTGGTGGTGGGACTGATGGTACTGGTGGTGGTGGTACTTGTGGTGGTACTGGTGGTGGTGGTACTTGTGGTGATGGTGGTACTGGCGGTGGTGGAGGTACTTGTGGTGTTGGTACTGGTGGCGGTGGTACTGATGGTTTTACCGGTGGTAGTACTGGTGGTACTGGTGGTGGTACTGGTACTGGTGGTGGTACTTGTACTGGTGGTGGTACTGGTGGTGGTGGTGGTACTGGTGGTGGTACTGGTGGTGGTGGTGGTACTGGTGGTTGGACTGGTGGTGGTGGTACTGCTGGTAGTGGTACTGCTGGTGGTGGTGGTACTGGTGGTGGTGGTGTTGGTACTGGTGGTGGTTGTGGTACTGGTCGTGGTACTGGTAGTACTGGTGTTGGTAGTGTGGGTGGTACTGACACTGGTGGTACTGGTGGTGGTGGAGGTACTGGTGGTGGTGGTACTGGTGGTGGTACTGGTGGTGGTGGTTGTACTGGTGTTGCTACTGGTGGTACTGGTTGTGGTACTGGTGGTGGTACTGGTGGTAATGTTGGTGTAACTGCTGAGGGTAAAGGTGGTGGTAGTGGTACTGGTGGTGGTTTACTGGTGGTGGTACTGGTGGTGGTGGTTCTGGTGGTGATGGTACTGCTGGTGATGGTACTGGTGGTGGTGGTACTACTGGTGGTGGTGGTACTGGTGGTGGGGGTGATCCGGTGTTAGTGGTGGTACTGGTGGTGGTGGTACTGGTACTGTTGATTGTAATGGTGGTACTGGTGGTGGTAGTGGGGGTGGTGGTACTGGTGGTGGTGGTACTGGTGCTGGGATTGATGATGGGACTGGTGGTGGTGCTGGTGGTACTGGTGGTGGTGGTGGTACTGGTGGCACTGGTGGTGGTGGTACTGGTGGTACTGGTGGTGGTGGTACTGGTGGTGGTGGTTAACCTGGTGGTGGTACAGGTAGTACTGGTACTGGTGGTGGTACTAGTGGAGGTACTAGTGGTTGTGGTGGTACTGGTGGTACTGGTGGTAGTGGTGGTTCTGGTGTTGGTGGTACTGGTGGTGTGACTGGTAGTGGTACTGGTGGTGGTAGTGGTGGTACTGGTGGTACTACTGGTGGCGGTGGTGGTACTGGTGGTATTGGTGGTGGTAGTTATGGTGGTTGTAGTACTGGTGGTGGTGGTACTGGTGGTGTTACTGGTGGTGGTACTAGTGGTGGTACTGGTGGTAGTACTGGTGGTACTGGTGCTGGTGGTGGTGATACTGTTGGTACTGGTAGTGGTGGTGGTAGTACTGGTGGTGATAGTGGTGGTGGTACTGGTCGTGGTACTGGTGGTGGTAGTGGTGGTGGTGGTGGTACTGGTGGTGATGGATATCCTGGTGATGGTGGTGGTACTGGTGGTGATGGATATCCTGGTGATGGTGGTGGTTTTACTGGTGGTGGTACAGCTGGTGGTACTGGTGGTGGGCAAAGTGGTTGTGCTGGTGGTGGTACTGGTGGTGGTACTGGTGATGGTAGTGGTGCTGGAGGTGGCACTGGTGATGGTACTGGAGGTGGTGGTACTGGAGGTGGTGGTACTGCTGGTACTGGTGGTGGTGGTATTGGTTTTGGCGGTGGTACTGGTGTTGGTGGTACTGTTGGCAGTACTGGTGGTGGTGGTACTGGTGGTGATACTGGTGGTGGTACTAGTGGTGGTACTGGTGGTATTACTGGTGATACTGGTGGTGGTGATACTGGTGGTATTGGTAGTGGTGGTGGTGGTCGTAGTACTGGTGGTGGTAGTGGTAGTGGTGGTGGTGGTACCAGTGGTGATGGATATCCTGGTGGTGGTGGTGGTTGTACTGGTGGTGGTACTGGTGGTACTGGTGGTGGGGGAACTGGTTGTGCTGGTGGTGGCACTGGTGGTGGTACTGGTGGTGGCACTGGTGGTGATACTGGTGGTGGTGGTGGTGGTACTTAAGGTGGTGGTACTGCTGGTACCGGTGGTGGTGGTACTGGTTTTGGTGGTGGTACTGGTGGTGGCACTGTTGGCAGTACTGGTGGTGGTACTGGTGGTGGTGATGGTAATGGAGGTGGTGGTACTGGTGGTACTAGTGGTGGTGGTGGTACCGGTGGTAGTACTGTCATACTGGTGGTGGTACTGGTGGTGGTGGTACTGGTGGTGGTACTTGTACTGGTGGTGGTACTGGTGGTGGTGGTGGTACTGGTGGTGGTACTGGTGGTTGTACTGGTGGTGGTCGTGCTGGAGGTGGTACTGCTGGTAGTGGTACTGCTGGTGGTGGTGGTACTGGTGGTGTTGGTACTGGTGGTGGTAGTGGTACTGGTGGTGGTACTGGTAGTACTGGTGTTGGTAGTATGGGTGGTGCTGACACTGGTGGTACTGGTGGAGGTACTGGTGGTGGTGGTACTGGTGGTGGTGGTTGTACTGGTGTTGCTACTCGTGGTACTGGTAGTGGTACTGGTGGTGGTACTGGTGGTACTGTTGGTGGTACTGCTGAGGGTAAAGGTGGTGGTATTGGTACTGGTGGTGGTTGATTGGTGGTGGTACTGGTGGTGGTAGTGGTGGTACTGGTGGTGATGGTACTGGTGGTGATGGTAGTACTGGTGGTGGTACTGGTGGTGTGGTGGGGGTGGTACTGGTGATGGTGGTGGTACTGGTGGTGGTGGTACTGGTACTGGTGATTGTAATGGTAGTACTGGTGGTGGTAGTGGGGGTGGTGGTACTGGTGGTGGTGGCACTGGTGCTGGGATTGATGATGGGACTGGTGGTGGTGCTGGTGGTACTGGTGGTGGTACTGGTGTAACTGCTGGTGGTGGTATTGGTGGTGGAACTGGTGGTACTGGTGGTGGTGGTACTGGGGGTGTTGGTACTGGTAGTGGTACTGGTGGTGGTGGTGGTACTGGTGGTGGTGGTTCTGGTAGTGGTGGTACTGGTGGTGGTACTGGTGGTGGTGGTGTTACTTCTTGTGGTGGTGGTGTGGTACTGGTGGTGATGGTGGTACTGGTGGTGGTGGTACTGCTAATACTGGTGGTGGTACTGCTGGTGGTGGTACTGGTGGTGGTACTGGTGATGGTACTGGTGGTATTGGTGATGCTGCTGGTGGTGGTAGTACTGGTGGTGGTGGCACTTGTGGTGGTACTGCTGGTGGTGGTACTGGTGGTGGTACTGGTGGCGATGGTACTGGTGATGGTGGTCATACTGGTTGTGGTGGTGGTACTGGTGGTGGTGGTGTTGGTACTGGTGGTGGTTGTGGTACTGGTCGTGGTCGTGGTACTGGTAGTACTGGTGTTGGTAGTATGGGTGGTACTGACACTGGTGGTACTGGTGGTGGTGGAGGTACTGGTGGTGGTTGTACTGGTGGTGGTACTGGTGGTGGTGGTTGTACTGGTGTTGCTACTGGTGGTACTGGTTGTGGTACTGGTGGTAATGTTGGTGTAACTGCTGAGGGTAAAGGTAGTGGTAGTGGTACTGGTGGTGGTTTACTGGTGGTGGTACTGGTGGTGATGGTACTGGTGGTGATGGTACTGGTGGTGGTGGTACTACTGGTGGTGGTGGTACTGGTGGTGGGGGTGATCCGGTGGCAGTGGTGGTTCTGGCGGTGGTGGTACTGGTACTGTTGATTGTAATGGTGGTACTGGTGGTGGTGGTGGTACTGGTGGCACTGGTGGTGGTGGTACTGGTGGTACTGGTGGTGGTGGTACTGCGGGTGGTGGTACTGGTAGTGGACCTGGTGGTGGTGGTGGTACTGGTGGTGGTGGTTCTGGTAGTGGTGGTACTGGTGGTGGTACTGCTGGTGGGGGTGCTGGTGATGTTACTTCTTGTGGTGGTGATGTGGTACAGGTGGTGATGGTGGTACTGGTGGTGGTGGTGGTACTGCTAATACTGGTGGTGGTACTGCTGGTGGTGGTACTGGTGGTGGTGGTGGTACTGGTGATGGTACTGGTGGTATTGGTTGTGCTTGTGGTGGTGGTGGTACCGGTGGTACTGGTAGTGGGGGTGGTGGTACTGGTGGTACTGGTGGTTGTAGTGGTGGTGGTACTGTTGATGGTACTTGTGGTACTGGTGGTGGCAGTGGTAGTGGTGGTGGTGGTACTGGTGGTGATGGATAACCTGGTGGTGGTGGTTGTACTGGTGGTAGTATTGGTGGTGGCACTGCTGGTGGTACTGTTGGTGGTGGTACTGGTTGTGCTGGTTGTGGTACTTGTGTTGGTACTGGTGGCGGTACTGGTGATGGTTGTGGTGCTGGTGGTGGCACTGGTGGTGGTGGTGGTACTGGAGGTGAAGTACTAATGGTACTGGTGGTACTGGTTTTGGTGGTGGTACTGATGTTGATGGTACTGGTGGTGGTGGTACTGGTGGTGGTGATGGTAATGGTGGTTGTGGTACTGGTGGTACTGGTGGTGGTAGTGGTGGTGGTGGTACTGGTGGTACCTGTGGTGGTGATACTTGTGGTGGTACTGGTGGTGGTGGTACTGGTGGTGGTGGTGGTACTGGTGGTGGTGGTGGTACTGGTGATGGTACTGGTGGTATTGGTGGTGCTGGTGGTGGTGGTGGTACGGGTGGTACTGGTAGTGGTGGTGGTACTGGTGGTACTGGTGGTGGTACTGTTGGTGGTACTTGTGGTACTGGTGGTGGCAGTGGTAGTGGTGGTGGTGGTACTGGTGGTGATGGATAACCTGGTGGTGGTGGTTGTACTGGTGGTAGTACTGGTAGTTGCACTTTTGGTGGTACTGGTGGTGGTGGTACTGGTTGTGCTGGTTGTGGTACTGGTGATGGTACTGATGGTGGTACTGGTGATGGTTGTGGTGGTACTGGTGGTACTGGTGGTGGTGGTGGTACTGGTGGTGGTACTGGTGGCACTGCTGTTGGTGGTGGTAATGGTGGTACTAGTGGTGGCAGTGGTAGTGGTGGTGGTACTGGTGGTGATGGATATCCTGGTGGTGGTGGTTGTACTAGTGGTAGTAATGGTGGTGGTACTGCTGGTGGTGGTAGTACTGGTTGTGCTGGTTGTGGTACTGGTGATGGTTGTGGTGGTACTGGTGCTGGTGGTACTGGTGGTGGTGGTACTGATGGTGGGACCAGTGGTATTACTGGTGGTACTGGTGGTGGTACTGGTGGTGGTGGTACTGGTGGTGGTACTTGTACTGGTGGTGGTGGTGGTACTGGTGGTGGTACTGGTGGTGCTGGTTGTGATGGTGGTACTTGTGGGTGGACTGGTGGTGGTGGCACTGGAGGTGGTACTGCTGGTAGTGGTACTGCTGCTGGTGGTGGTACTGGTGGTGGTGGTGTTGGTACTGGTGGTGGTTGTGGTACTGGTGGTGGTACTGGTAGTACTGGTGTTGGTAGTATGGGTGGTACTGACACTGGTGGTACTGGTGGTGGTGGAGGTACTGGTGGTGGTGGCACTGGTGGTGGTACTGGTGGTGGTGGTTGTACTGGTGTTGCTACTGGTGGTACTGGTAGTGGTACTGGTGGTGGTTCTGTGGTACTGTTGGTGTTACTGCTGAGGGTAAAGGTGGTGGTCGTGGTACTGGTGGTGGTTTACTGGTGGTGGTACTGGTAGTGGTAGTGGTGTCTGGTGTAACCATGCGCTCTATAAATGGAAATGGATAAATGGTGGTACTGGTGGTGATGGTACTGGTGGTGGGGGTGGCACTGGTGCTGGTGGTGGTACTGGTGGTGGTAGGGGTGGTGGTGGTACTGGTGGTGGTGGTACTGGTGCTGGGATTGATGATGGGACTGGTGGTGGTGCTGGTGGTACTGGTGGTGGTGGTGGTACTGGTGGTGGTGGTACTGGTGGTACTGTTGGTGGTGGTACTGGGGGTGCTGGTGGTACTGGTGGTGGTGGTTCTGGTGGTGGTACTGCTGGTGGTGGTGCTGGTGGTGTTACTTCTTGTGGTGGTGGTGTGGTACTGGTAGTGATGGTGGTACTGGTGGTGGTGGTGGCACTTCTAATACTGGTGGTGGTACTGCTGGTGGTGGTACTGGTGGTGGTGGTGGTACTGGTGATGGTACTGGTGGTATTGGTGATTCGGGTGATGGTGGTGGTACTGGTGGTACTGTTAGTGGTGGTGGTGGCAGTGGTAGTAGTGGTGGTGGTACTGGTGGTGATGGATAACCTGGTGGTGGTGGTTTTACTGGTGGTAGTACTGGTGGTGGCACTACTGGTGGTACTGGTGGTGGTGGTACTGGTGGTGGTACTGGTGATGGTTGTGGTGCTGGTGGTGGCACTGATGGTGGTGGTGGTACTGGAGGTGAAGTACTGATGGTACTGGTGGTACTGGTATTGGTGGTGGTACTGGTGTTGATGGTACTGGTGGTGGGACTGGTGGTGGTACTGGTGGTACCGGTGGTGGTGGTACTGGTAGCACTGGTGGTGGTGGTACTGTTGGTGGTGGTACTTGTGGTGATGGTGGTACTGGTGGTGGTGGTGGTGGTACCTGTGGTAGTACTGGTGGTACTGGTGGTGGTGGTGGTACTGGTGGTGGTGGTACTGGTGGTGGTACTGGTGGCACTGGTGGTGGTGGTTGTACTGGTGGCACTGGTGGTGGTGGTTGTACTGGTGGTGCTGGTGGTGGTGGTACTGGCAGTGGTACTGCTGGTAGTGGTACTGGTGGTGGTGGTAGTATTGGTGTTGTTGGTACTGGTGGAACTGGTGCTGTTGGTACTGGTGCTTTGGGAGGTACTGGTGGTGGTATTGGTGGTGGTAGTGGTTGTACTGGTGTTGGTACTGGTGGTACTGGTACTGGTGGTGGTATTGTTGGTGGTACTGGTGGGGGTACTGGTGGGGGTACTGGTTGTGATTTACTGGTGGTGGTACTGGTGGTGGTAGTGGTGGTACTGGGGGTGATGGCACTGGTGGTGGTGGTGGTACTACTGGTGGTGGTGATACTGGTGGTTGGGGTGGTACTGAAGTTGGTGGTACTGGTGGTGGTACTGGTGGTGGTGGTACTGGTACTGGTGGTGGTAATGGTGGCACTGGTGGTGGCAGTAGGGGTGGTAGTACTGGTGGTGGTGGTACTGGTGGTGGTACTGGTGGTGGTACTGCTGGTGGTGGTACTGGTGGTGGTGGTGGTACTGGTGATGGTACTGGTGGTGCTGGTGGTGGTACTGATGGTGGTGGTACTTGTAGTGGTACTGCTGGTAGTGGTACTGGTGGTGTACTGGTGGTGATGGTACTGGTGGTGGTGGTTGTACTGGTTAAGGTGGTGGTTCTGGTGGTGGTACTGGTGGTCCTGGGGGATTTGGTACTGGTACTGGTGGTACTGGTGGTGGTGGAGGTACTGGTGGTGGTACTGATGGTGGAGGTTGTACTGGTGGTGGTACTGGTGGAGGTACTGGTGGTGGTAGTGGTACTGGTGGTGCTGGTGGTGGTGGTACTGCTGTTGGTGGTGGTACTGGTGGTGGTACTGGAGGTACTGGTGGTGGTAGTGGTGGTACTGGTGTTGGTGGTACTGGTGGTGGTACTGGTGGTGGTAGTTGTGGTACTGGTGGTGGTGGTACTACTGGTGGTGGTAGTACTGGTGGTGGTACTAGTGGTGGTACTGGTGGTGGTACTGGGGGTACTGGTGGTGGTGATACTGGTGGTACCGGTAGTGGTGGTTGTACTGGTGGTACTGGTGGTGATAGTGGTGGTGCTACTGCTGGTGGCAGTGGTACTGCTGGTGGCAGTGGTAGTGGTGGTGGTGGTACTGGTGGTAATGGATATCCTTGTGGTGGTGGTTGTACTGGTGGTAGTACTGGTGGTGGTACTGCTGGTGGTAGTGGTGGTGATGGTACTGGTTGTGCTGGTTATGGTACTGGTGGTGGTACTGGTGATGGTTGAGGTGGTACTGGTGGTGGTGGTGCTGGTGGTGGTGGTACTTGTGGTGGTGATACTGGTGGTGGTGGTACTGGTGGTGGTGGTACTGGTGGTGGTACTGGTGGCACTGGTGGTGGTGGTGGTAGTGGTGGTACTGGTGGTGGCAGTGGTGGTGGTGGTACTGGTGGTGATGGATATCCTGGTGGTGGTGGTTGTACTGGTGGTAGTAATGGTGGTGGTAGTGCGTGTGGTACTGGTGGTGGTGGTACTGGTTGACCTGGTTGTGGTACTGGTGGTGGTAGTGGTGGTACTGGTGGTGATGGCACTGGTGGTGGTACTACTGGTGGTGGCGATACTGGTGGTTGGGGTGGTACTGAAGTTGGTGGTACTGGTGATGGTACTGGTGGTATTGGTGGTGCTGGTGGTGGTGGTGGTACCGGTGGTACTGGTAGTGGAGGTGGTACTGGTGGTACTGGTGGTACTGGTGGTTGTAGTGGTGGTGGTACTGTTGGTGGTACTTGTGGTACTGGTGGTGGCAGTGGTAGTGGTGGTGGTGGTACTGGTGGTGATGGATATCCTGGTGGTGGTGGTTGTACTGGTGGTAGTACTGGTGGTTGCACTTTTGGTGGTACTGGTGGTGGTGGTACTGGTTGTGCTGGTTGTGGTACTGGTGATGGTACTGATGGTGGTACTGGTGATGGTTGTGGTGGTACTGGTGGTACTGGTGGTGGTGGTGATACTTGTGGTGGTGGTACTGGTACTGGTGGTGGTGGTGGTACTGGTGATGGTATTGGTGGCACTGCTGTTGGTGGTGGTAATGGTGGTACTAGTGGTGGCAGTGGTAGTGGTGGTGGTACTGGTGGTGATGGATATCCTGGTGGTGGTGGTTGTACTAGTGGTAGTAATGGTGGTGGTACTGCTGGTGGTGGTAGTACTGGTTGTGCTGGTTGTGGTACTTTTGATGGTTGTGGTGGTACTGGTGGTGGTGGTACTGGTGGTGGTGGTATGTGTGGTGGTGGTACTGGTGGTGGTGGTACTGATGGTGGGACCGGTGGTATTACTGGTGGTACTGGTGGTGGTACTGGTGGTGGTGGTACTGGTGGTGGTACTTGTACTGGTGGTGGTACTGGTGGTGGTGGTGGTACTGGTGGTGGTACTAGTGGTGCTGGTTGTGATGGTGGTACTGGTGGGTGGACTGGTGGTGGTGGTACTGCTGGTAGTGGTACTGCTGCTGGTGGTGGTACTGGTGGTGGTGTGGTTGGTACTGGTGGTGGTTGTGGTACTGGTGGTGGTACTGGTAGTACTGGTGTTGGTAGTACGGGTGGTACTGACACTGGTGGTACTGGTGGTGGTGGAGGTACTGGTGGTGGTGGTACTGGTGGTGGTACTGGTGGTGGTGGTTGTACTGGTGTTGCTACTGGTGGTACTGGTAGTGGTACTGGTGGTCGTTCTGGTGGTACTGTTGGTGTTACTGCTGAGGGTAAAGGTGGTGGTAGTGGTACTGGTGGTGGTTTACTGGTGGTGGTACTGGTGGTGGTAGTGGTGTCTGGTGTAACCAAGCGCTCTATAAATGGAAATGGATAAATGGTGGTACTGGTGGTGATGGTACTGGTGGTGGGGGTGGCACTGGTGTTGGTGGTTGTACTGGTGGTGGTAGGGGGGGTGGTGGTACTGGTGGTGGTGGTACTGGTGCTGGGATTGATGATGGGACTGGTGGTGGTGCTGGTGGTACTGGTGGTGGTGGTGGTACTGGTGGCACTGGTGGTGGTGGTACTGGTGGTTGTAGTGGTGGTGGTACTGTTGATGGTACTTGTGGTACTGGTGGTGGCAGTGGTAGTGGTGGTGGTGGTACTGGTGGTGATGGATAACCTGGTGGTGGTGGTTGTACTGGTGGTAGTATTGGTGGTGGCACTGCTGGTGGTACTGTTGGTGGTGGTACTGGTTGTGCTGGTTGTGGTACTTGTGTTGGTGCTGGTGGCGGTACTGGTGATGGTTGTGGTGCTGGTGGTGGCACTGGTGGTGGTGGTGGTACTGGAGGTGAAGTACTGATGGTACTGGTGGTACTGGTTTTGGTGGTGGTACTGATGTTGATGGTACTGGTGGTGGTGGTACTGGTGGTGGTGATGGTAATGGTGGTTGTGGTACTGGTGGTACTGGTGGTGGTAGTGGTGGTGGTGGTACTGGTGGTACCTGTGGTGGTGATACTTGTGGTGGTACTGGTGGTGGTGGTACTGGTGGTGGTGGTGGTACTGGTGGTGGTGGTGGTACTGGTGATGGTACTGGTGGTATTGGTGGTGCTGGTGGTGGTGGTGGTACCGGTGGTACTGGTAGTGGTGGTGGTACTGGTGGTACTGGTGGTTGTAGTGGTGGTGGTACTGTTGGTGGTACTTGTGTTACTGGTGGTGGCAGTGGTAGTGGTGGTGGTGGTACTGGTGGTGATGGATAACCTGGTGGTGGTGGTTGTACTGGTGGTAGTACTGGTAGTTGCACTTTTGGTGGTACTGGTGGTGGTGGTACTGGTTGTGCTGGTTGTGGTACTGGTGATGGTACTGATGGTGGTACTGGTGATGGTTGTGGTGGTACTGGTGGTACTGGTGGTGGTGGTGGTACTGGTGGTGGTACTGGTGGCACTGCTGTTGGTGGTGGCAATGGTGGTACTAGTGGTGGCAGTGGTAGTGGTGGTGGTACTGGTGGTGATGGATATCCTGGTGGTGGTGGTTGTACTAGTGGTAGTAATGGTGGTGGTACTGCTGGTGGTGGTAGTACTGGTTGTGCTGGTTGTGGTACTGGTGATGGTTGTTGTGGTACTGGTGCTGGTGGTACTGGTGGTGGTGGTATGTGTGGTGGTGGTACTGGTGGTGGTGGTACTGATGGTGGGACCGGTGGTATTACTGGTGGTACTGGTGGTGGTACTGGTGGTGGTGGTACTGGTGGTGGTACTTGTACTGGTGGTGGTACTGGTGGTGGTGGTGGTACTGGTGGTGGTACTGGTGGTGCTGGTTGTGATGGTGGTACTGGTGAGTGGACTGGTGGTGGTGGTACTGGGGATGGTCCTGCTGGTAGTGGTACTGCTGCTGGTGGTGGTACTGGTGGTGGTGGTGTTGGTACTTGTGGTGGTTGTGGTACTGGTGGTGGTACTGGTAGTACTGGTGTTGGTAGTATGGGTGGTACGGACACTGGTGGTACTGGTGGTGGTGGAGGTACTGGTGGTGGTGGTACTGGTGGTGGTACTGGTGGTGGTGGTTGTACTGGTGTTGCTACTGGTGGTACTGGTAGTGGTACTGGTGGTGGTTCTGGTGGTACTGTTGGTGTTACTGCTGAGGGTAAAGGTGGTGGTAGTGGTACTGGTGGTGGTTTACTGGTGGTGGTACTGGTGGTGGTAGTGGTGTCTGGTGTAACCAAGCGCTCTATAAATGGAAATGGATAAATGGTGGTACTGGTGGTGATGGTACTGGTGGTGGGGGTGGCACTGGTGCTGGTACTGGTGGTGGTAGGGGGGGTGGTGGTACTGGTGGTGGTGGTACTGGTGCTGGGATTGATGATGGGACTGGTGGTGGTGCTGGTGGTACTGGTGGTGGTGGTGGTACTGGTGGCACTGGTGGTGGTGGTACTGGTGGTACTGTTGGTGGTGGTACTGGGGGTGGTGGTGGTACTGGTGGTGGTGGTTCTGGTGGTGGTACTGCTGGTGTTGGTGCTGGTGGTGTTACTTCTTGTGGTGGTGATGGTGGTACTGGTGGTGGTGGTGGCACTTCTAATACTGGTGGTGGTACTGCTGGTGGTGGTACTGGTGGTGGTGGTGGTACTGGTGATGGTACTGGTGGTATTGGTGATGCTGGTGATGGTGGTGGTACTGGTGGTACTGTTAGTGGTGGTGGTGGCAGTGGTAGTGGTGGTGGTGGTACTGGTGGTGATGGATAACCTGGTGGTGGTGGTTGTACTGGTGGTAGTACTGGTGGTGGCACTGCTGGTGGTACTGGTGGTGGTGGTACTGGTTGTGGTACTGGTGGTGGTACTGGTGATGGTTGTGGTGCTGGTGGTGGCACTGATGGTGGTGGTGGTACTGGAGGTGAAGTACTGATGGTACTGGTGGTACTGGTATTGGTGGTGGTACTGGTGTTGATGGTACTGGTGGTGGGACTGGTGGTGGTACTGGTGGTACCGGTGGTGGTGGTACTGGTAGCACTGGTGGTGGTGGTACTGTTGGTGGTGGTACTTGTGGTGATGGTGGTACTGGTGGTGGTGGTGGTGGTACCTGTGGTAGTACTGGTGGTACTGGTGGTGGTGGTGGTACTGGTGGTGGTGGTACTGGTGGTGGTGGTACTGGTGGTGGTACTGGTGGTACTGGTGGTGGTGGTAGTACTGGTGTTGTTGGTACTGGTGGAACTGGTGCTGTTGGTACTGGTGCTTTGGGAGGTACTGGTGGTGGTATTGGTGGTGGTAGTGGTTGTACTGGTGTTGGTACTGGTGGTACTGGTACTGGTGGTGGTATTGTTGGTGGTACTGGTGGGGGTACTGGTTGTGATTTACTGGTGGTGGTACTGGTGGTGGTAGTGGTGGTACTGGTGGTGATGGCACTGGTGATGGTGGTGGTACTACTGGTGGTGGTGATACTGGTGATTGGGGTGGTACTGAAGTTGGTGGTACTGGTGGTGGTACTGGTGGTGGTGGTACTGGTACTGGTGGTGGTAATGGTGGCACTGGTGGTGGCAGTAGGGGTGGTAGTACTGGTGGTGGTGGTACTGGTGGTGGTACTGGTGGTGGTACTGCTGGTGGTGGTACTGGTGGTGGTGGTGGTACTGGTGATGGTACTGGTGGTGCTGGTGGTGGTACTGGTGGCGGTGGTACTTGTAGTGGTACTGCTGGTAGTGGTACTGGTGGTGTACTGGTGGTGATGGTACTGGTGGTGGTGGTCGTACTGGTTAAGGTGGTGGTTCTGGTGGTGGTACTGGTGGTCCTGGTGGATTTGGTACTGGTACCGGTGGTACTGGTGGTGGTGGAGGTACTGGTGGTGGTACTGATGGTGGTGGTTGTACTGGTGGTGGTACTGGTGGAGGTACTGGTGGTGGTAGTGGTACTGGTGGTGCTGGTGGTGGTGGTACTGCTGTTGGTGGTGGTACTGGTGGTGGTACTGGAGGTACTGGTGGTGGTAGTGGTGGTACTGGTGTTGGTGGTACTGGTGTTGGTACTGGTGGTGGTAGTTGTGGTACTGGTGGTGGTGGTACTACTGGTGGTGGTAGTACTGGTGGTGGTACTAGTGGTGGTACTGGTGGTGGTACTGGGGGTACTGGTGGTGGTGATACTGGTGGTACCGGTAGTGGTGGTGGTGGTACTGGTGGTACTGGTGGTGATAGTGGTGGTGGTACTACTGGTGGCAGTGGTAGTGGTGGTGGTGGTACTGGTGGTGATGGATATCCTTGTGGTGGTGGTTGTACTGGTGGTAGTACTGGTGGTGGTACTGCTGGTGGTAGTGGTGGTGATGGTACTGGTTGTGCTGGTTATGGTACTGGTGGTGGTACTGGTGAGGGTTGAGGTGGTACTGGTGGTGGTGGTACTGGTGGTGATGGCACTGGTGGTGGTGGTGGTACTACTGGTGGTGGTGATACTGGTGGTTGGGGTGGTACTGAAGTTGGTGGTACTGGTGATGGTACTGGTGGTATTGGTGGTGCTGGTGGTGGTGGTGGTACCGGTGGTACTGGTAGTGGTGGTGGTACTGGTGGTACTGGTGGTTGTAGTGGTGGTGGTACTGTTGGTGGTACTTGTGGTACTGGTGGTGGCAGTGGTAGTGGTGGTGGTGGTACTGGTGGTGATGGATAACCTGGTGGTGGTGGTTGTACTGGTGGTAGTACTGGTGGTTGCACTTTTGGTGGTACTGGTGGTGGTGGTACTGGTTGTGCTGGTTGTGGTACTGGTGATGGTACTGATGGTGGTACTGTTGATGGTTGTGGTGGTACTGGTGGTGGTGGTGATACTTGTGGTGGTGGTACTGGTACTAGTGGTGGTGGTGGTACTGGTGGTGGTATTGGTGGCACTGATGTTGGTGGTGGTAATGGTGGTACTAGTGGTGGCAGTGGTAGTGGTTGTGTTACTGGTGGTGATGGATATCCTGGTGGTGGTGGTTGTACTAGTGGTAGTAATGGTGGTGGTACTACTGGTAGTGGTAGTACTGGTTGTGCTGGTTGTGGTACTGGTGATGGTTGTGGTGGTACTGGTGCTGGTGGTACTGGTGGTGGTGGTATGTGTTGTGGTGGTACTGGTGGTGGTGGTACTGATGGTGGGACCGGTGGTATTACTGGTGGTACTGGTGGTGGTACTGGTGGTGGTGGTACTGGTGGTGGTACTTGTACTGGTGGTGGTGCTGGTTGTGATGGTGGTACTGGTGGGTGGACTGGTGGTGGTGGTACTGGAGGTGGTACTGCTGGAAGTGGTACTGCTGCTTGTGGTGGTACTGGTGGTGGTGGTGTTGGTACTGGTGGTGGTTGTGGTACTGGTGGTGGTACTGGTAGTACTGGTGTTGGTAGTATGGGTGGTACTGACACTGGTGGTACTGGTGGTGGTGGAGGTACTGGTGGTGGTGGTACTGGTGGTGGTACTGGTGGTGGTGGTTGTACTGGTGTTGCTACTGGTGGTACTGGTAGTGGTACTGGTGGTGGTTCTGGTGGTACTGTTGGTGTTACTGCTGAGGGTAAAGGTGGTGGTAGTGGTACTGGTGGTGGTTTACTGGTGGTGGTACTGGTGGTGGCAGTGGTGTCTGGTGTAACCAAGCGCTCTATAAATGGAAATGGATAAATGGTGGTACTGGTGGTGATGGTACTGGTGGTGGGGGTGGCACTGGTGTTGGTGGTGGTACTGGTGGTGGTAGGGGGGGTGGTGGTACTGGTGGTGGTGGTACTGGTGCTGGGATTGATGATGGGACTGGTGGTGGTGCTGGTGGTGCTGGTGGTACTGGTGGTGGTGGTGGTACTGGTGGCACTGGTGGTGGTGGTACTGGTGGTACTGTTGGTGGTGGTACTGGGGGTGGTGGTGGTACTGCTGGTGATACTGCTGGTGGTGGTGCTGGTGGTGTTACTTCTTGTGGTGGTGGTGTGGTACTGGTGGTGATGGTGGTACTGGTGGTGGTACTTCTAATACTGATGGTGGTACTGCTGGTGGTGGTGGTGGTGGTGGTGGTGGTACTGGTGATGGTACTGGTGGTATTGGTGATGCTGGTGATGGTGGTGGTACTGGTGGTTCTGTTAGTGGTGGTGGTGGCAGTGGTAGTGGTGGTGGTGGTACTGGTGGTGATGGATAACCTGGTGGTGGTGGTTGTACTGGTGGTAGTACTGGTGGTGGCACTGCTGGTGGTACTGGTGGTGGTGGTACTGGTTGTGGTACTGGTGGTGGTACTGGTGATGGTTGTGGTGCTGGTGGTGGCACTGATGGTGGTGGTGGTACTGGAGGGGAAGTACTGATGGTACTGGTGGTACTGGTTTTGGTGGTGGTACTGGTGTTGATGGTACTGGTGGTGGGTCTGGTGGTGGTACTGGTGGTACCGGTGGTGGTGGTAGTGGTAGTACTGGTGGTGGTGGTACTGTTGGTGGTGGTACTTGTGGTGATGGTGGTACTGGTGGTGGTGGTGGTGGTACCTGTGGTAGTACTGGTGGTACTGGTGGTGGTGGTGGTACTGGTACTGGTGGTGGTGGTACTGGTGGTGGTACTGGTGGCACTGGTGGTGGTGGTTGTACTGGTGGTGCTGGTGTTGGTGGTACTGGCAGTGGTACTGCTGGTAGTGGTACTGGTGGTGGTGGTAGTACTGGTGTTGTTGGTACTGGTGGAACTGGTGCTGTTGGTACTGGTGCTTTGGGAGGTACTGGTGGTGGTATTGGTGGTGGTAGTGGTTGTACTGGTGTTGGTACTGGTGGTACTGGTACTGGTGGTGGTATTGTTGGTGGTACTGGTGGGGGTACTGGTTGTGATTTACTGGTGGTGGTACTGGTGGTGGTAGTGGTGGTACTGGTGGTGATGGCACTGGTGGTGGTGGTGGTACTACTGGTGGTGGCGATACTGGTGGTTGGGGTGGTACTGAAGTTGGTGGTACTGGTGGTGGTACTGGTGGTGGTGGTACTGGTACTGGTGGTGGTAATGGTGGCACTGGTGGTGGCAGTAGGGGTGGTAGTACTGGTGGTGGTGGTACTGGTGGTGGTACTGCTGGTGGTGGTACTGGTGGTGGTGGTACTGGTACTGGTGGTGGTAATGGTGGCACTGGTGGTGGCAGTAGGGGTGGTAGTACTGGTGGTGGTGGTACTGGTGGTGGTACTGCTGGTGGTGGTACTGCTGGTGGTGGTGGTACTGGTGATGGTACTGGTGGTACTGGTGGTGCTGGTGGTGGTGGTACTTGCAGTGGTACTGCTGATAGTGGTACTGGTGGTGTACTGGTGGTGATGGTACTGGTGGTGGTGGTCGTACTGGTTAAGGTGGTGGTTCTGGTGGTGGTACTGGTGGTCCTGGTGGATTTGGTACTGGTACTGGTGGTACTGGTGGTGGTGGTGGTACTGGTGGTGGTGGAGGTACTGGTGGTGGTATTGATGGTGGTGGTTGTACTGGTGGTGGTACTGGTGGAGGTACTGGTGGTGGTAGTGGTACTGGTGGTGCTGGTGGTGGTGGTACTGCTGTTGGTGGTGGTACTGGTGGTGGTACTGGAGGTACTGGTGGTGGTAGTGGTGGTACTGGTGTTGGTGGTACTGGTGGTGGTACTGGTGGTGGTAGTTGTGGTACTGGTGGTGGTGGTACTACTGGTGGTGGTAGTACTGGTGGTGGTACTAGTGGTGGTACTGGTGGTGGTACTGGGGGTACTGGTGGTGGTGATACTGGTGGTACCGGTAGTGGTGGTGGTGGTACTGGTGGTACTGGTGGTGATAGTGGTGGTGGTACTGCTGGTGGCAGTGGTAGTGGTGGTGGTGGTACTGGTGGTGATGGATATCCTTGTGGTGGTGGTTGTACTGGTGGTAGTACTGGTGGTGGTACTGCTGGTGGTAGTGGTGGTGGTGGTACTGGTTGTGCTGATTATGGTACTGGTGGTGGTACTGGTGATGGTTGAGGTGGTACTGGTGGTGGTGGTGCTGGTGTTGGTGGTACTTGTGGTGGTGATACTGGTACTGGTGGTGGTGGTACTGGTGGTGGTGGTACTGGTGGTGGTGGTACTGGTGGTGGTACTGGTGGCACTGGTGGTGGTGGTGGTAGTGGTGGTACTGGTGGTGGCAGTGGTGGTGGTGGTACTGGTGGTGATAGATATCCTGGTGGTGGTGGTTGTACTGGTGGTAGTAATGGTGGTGGTAGTGCTGGTGGTACTGGTGGTGGTGGTACTGGTTGACCTGGTTGTGGTACTGGTGGTGGTAGTGGTGGTACTGGTGGTGATGGCACTGGTGGTGGTGGTGGTACTACTGGTGGTGGCGATACTGGTTGTTGGGGTGGTACTGAAGTTGGTGGTACTGGTGATGGTACTGGTGGTGGAGGTACTGGTACTGGTGGTGGTAATGGTGGCACTGGTGGTGGCAGTAGGGGTGGTAGTACTGGTGGTGGTGGTACTGGTGGTGGTACTGGTGGTACTGGTGGTGGTACTGCTGGTGGTGGTACTGGTGGTGGTGGTGGTACTGGTGATGGTACTGGTGGTACTGGTGGTGCTGGTGGTGGTACTGGTGGTGGTGGTACGTGTAGTGGTACTGCTGGTAGTGGTACTGGTGGTGTACTGGTGGTGATGGTACTGGTGGTGGTACTGGTGGTTCTGGGGGTTTTGGTACTGGTGGTTCTGGTGGTTTTGGTACTGGTACTGGTTGTACTGGTGGTGGTGGAGGTAATGGTGGTGTTACTGATGGTGGTGGTTGTACTGGTGGTGGTACTGGTGGTGGTACTGGTGGTGCTGGTGCTGGTGGTACTGCTGTTGGTGGTGGTACTGGTGGTGGTACTGGAGGTACTGGTGGTGGTAGTGGTGGTACTGGTGTTGGTGGTACTGGTGGTGGTACTGGTGGTGGTAGTTGTGGTACTGGTGGTGGTGGTACTACTGGTGGTGGTGGTCGTACTGGTGGTACTGGTGGTGGAACTGGTGGTGGTGGCATTCGTGGTGGAAGTTATGGTGGTGGTAGTACTGTGGTGGTACTAGTGGTGGTACTGGTGGTGGTACTGGGGGTACTGGTGGTGGTGATACTGGTGGTACCGGTAGTGGTGGTGGTGGTACTGGTGGTGATAGTGGTGGTGGTACTGCTGGTGGCAGTGGTAGTGGTGGTGGTGGTACTGGTGGTGATGGATGTCCTTGTGGTGGTGGTTGTACTGGTGGTAGTACTGGTGGTGGTACTGCTGGTGGTGGTACTGGTTGTGCTGGTTATGGTACTGGTGGTGGTACTGGTGGCGGTACTGGTGATGGTTGAGGTGTTACTGGTGCTACTGGTGGTGGTGGTGCTGGTTGTGATGGTACTTGTGGTGGTGATACTGGTACTGGTGGTGGTGGTACTGGTGGTGGTGGTACTGGTGGTGGTACTGGTGGCACTGGTGGTGGTGGTGGTGGTAGTGGTGGTACTGGAGGTGGCAGTGCTAGTGGTGGTGGTGGTACTGGTGGTGATGGATATCCTGGTTTTATTGGTTGTACTGGTGGTAGTAATGGTGGTGGTACTGCTGGTGGTACTGGTGGTGGTACTGGTTGACCTGGTTGTGGTACTGGTGGTGGTACTGGTGATGGTTTTGGTGGTACTGGTGGTACTGGTGCTGGTAGTACATGTGGTGGTGGTACTGGTGGTGGTGGTACTGATGGTGGTACTGGTGGTAGTACTGGTGGGACTGGTGGTGGTACTGGTACTGGTGGTGGTGGTACTGGTGGTGGTACTGGTGGTGGTAGCTGTGGTACTGGTGGTGGTACTACTGGTGGTGGTGGTGGTACTGGTGGTGGAACTGGTGGTGGTGGCTTTCGTGGTGGAAGTTATGGTGGTGGTAGTACTGGTGGTGGTACTAGTGGTGGTAGTGGTGGTGGTACTGGTGGTACTGGTGGTGGTGATACTGGTGGTACCGGTAGTGGTGGTGGTGGTACTGGTGGTGATAGTGGTGGTGGTACTGGTGGTGGCAGTGGTAGTGGTGGTGGTGGTACTGGTGGTGATGGATATCCTGGTTGTGGTGGTTGTACTGGTACTGGTGGTACTGGTGGTGGTGGTGGTACTATTTTTGGGGATGGCACTGGTCATGGCGGTACTACTGGTGGTGGTGGTACTGGTGGTTGGGGTGGTACTGATGTTGGTGGTACTGGTGGTGGTACTGGTGGTGGTGGAGGTACTAGTGGTGGTGGTTGTACTGGTGGTGGTACTGGTGGTGGTACTGGTGGTGGTACGGGTGGAGGTACTGGTGGTGGTAGTGGTACTGGTACTGGTGGTACTGGTGGTGGTGGTACTATTTTTGGTGGTGGTACTGGTGGTGGTGGAACTGGTGATTGTAGTGGTGGTGGTGGTACTGGTGGCGGTACTGGTGGTACTGGTGGTGGCAGTGGTGGTACTTGTGTTGGTGGTACTGGTGGTGGTAGTTGTGGTACTGGTGGTGGTGGTACTACTGGTGGCGGTGGTGGTACCAGTGGTACTTGTAGTGGTACTGCTGGTGGTGGTACTGGTGATGTACTGGTGGTGATGGTACTGGTGGTGGTGGTCGTACTGGTTGAGGTGGTGGTTCTGGTGGTGGTACTGGTGGTTCTGGTGGTTGTGGTACTGGTACTGGTGGTACTGGTGGTGGTGGAGGTACTGGTGGTGGTACTGATGGTGGTGGTTGTACTGGTGGTGGTACTGGTGGTGGTACTGGTGGTGGTACTGGTGGAGGTACTGGTGGTGGTAGTGGTACTGGTGCTGGTGGTACTGTTGGTGGTGGAACTGGTGATGGTAGTGGTAGTGGTGGTACTGGTGGTGGTACTGGAGGTACTGGTGGTGGTAGTGGTGGTACTGGTGTTGGTGGTACTGGTGGTGGTACTGGTGGTGGTAGTTGTGGTACTGGTGGTGGTGGTACTACTGGTGGCGGTGGTGGTAATGGGGGTACTGGTGGTGGAACTGGTTGTGGTGGCATTGGTGGTGGAAGTTATGGTGGTGGTAGTACTGGTGGTGGTACTAGTGGCGGTACTGGTGGTGGTACTGGGGGTACTGGTGCTGGTGGTGGTGGTACTGGTGGTACCGGTAGTGGTGGTGGTACTGGTGGTACTGGTGTTGATAGTGGTGGTGGTACTGGTGGTGGCAGTGGTAGTGGTGGTGGTGGTACTGGTTCAGATGGATATCCTGGTGGTGGTGGATGTACTGGTGGGAGTACTGGTGGTGGTACTGCTGGTGGTACTGGTGGTGGTGGTACTGGTTGTGCTGGTTGTGGTACTGGTGGTGGTACTGGTGATGGTTGTGGTGGTACTGGTGGTACTGGTGGTGGTGGTGCTGCTGGTGGTGGTACTTGTGGTGGTGGTACTAGTACTGGTGGTGGTGGTACTGGTACTGGTGGCACTGGTGGTGGTGGTGCTAATGGTGGTACTGGTGGTGGCAGTGGTAGTGGTGGTGGTGGTACTGGTGGTGATGGATATCCTGGTGGTGGTGGTTGTACTGGTGGTAGTAATGGTGGTGGTACTGCTGGTGGTACTGGTGGTAGTGGTACTGGGTGTGCTAGTTGTGGTACTGGTGGTGGTACTGGTGATGGTTGTGGTGGTACTGGTGGTACTGGTGCTGGTGGTACTGGTGGTAGTGGTACGTGTGGTGGTGGTACTGGTGGTGGTGGTACTGATGGTGGTACCGGTGGTAGTACTGGTGGTACTGGTACTGGTGGTGGTACTGGTGGTGGTACTGGTAGAGGTACTGGTGGTGGTAGTGGTACTGGTACTGGTGGTACTGGTGGTGGTGGTACTGCTGTTGGTGGTGGTACTGGTGGTGCTGGAACTGGAGATGGTAGTGGTGGTGGTGGTACTGGTAGTGGTACTGGAGGTACTGGTGGTGGTAGTGGTGGTACTGGTGTTGGTGGTACTGGTGGTGGTAGTTGTGGTACTGGTGGTGGTGGTACTACTGGTGGCGGTGGTGGTACCAGTGGTACTTGTAGTGGTACTGCTGGTACTGGTGGTGTACTGGTGGTGATGGTACTGGTGGTAGTCGTTGTACTGGTTGAGGTGGTGGTTCTGGTGGTGGTACTGGTGGTTCTGGTGGTTGTGGTACTGGTACTGGTGGTGGTGGAGGTACTGGTGGTGGTACTGATGGTGGTGGTTGTACTGGTGGTGGTACTGGTGGTGGTACTGGTGGAGGTACTGGTGGTGGTAGTGGTACTGGTGCTGGTGGTACTGGTGGTGGTGGTACTGCTGGTGGTGGTGGTACTGGTGGTGGTGGAACTGGTGATGGTAGTGGTAGTGGTGGTACTGGTGGTGGTACTGGTGGTGGTAGTGGTGGTACTGGTGTTGGTGGTACTGGTGGTGGTAGTTGTGGTACTGGTGGTGGTGGTACTACTGGTGGCGGTGGTGGTACTGGTTGTACTGGTTGTGTGGAACTGGTGGTGCTGGCATTGGTGGTGGAAGTTATGGTGGTGGTAGTACTGGTGGTACTAGTGGCGGTACTGGTGGTGGTACTGGGGGTACCGGTGGTGGTGGTGATACTGGTGGTACCAGTAGTGGTGGTGGCACTGGTGGTGATAGTGGTGGTGGTACTGGTGGTGGCAGTGGTAGTGGTGGTGGTGGTACTGGTGGTGATGGATATCCTGGTGGTGGTGGTTGTACTGGTGGTAGTACTGGTGGTGGTACTGCTGGTGGTACTGGTGGTGGTGGTACTGGTTGTGCTGGTTGTGGTACTGGTGGTGGTACTGGTGGTGGTACTGGTGATGGTTGTGGTGGTACTGGTGGTACTGGTTGTGGTGGTACTTGTGGTGGTGGTACTGGTGCTGGTGGTGGTGGTACTGGTGGTGGTACTGGTGGCACTGGTGGTGGTGGTGGTAATGGTGGTACTGGTGGTTGCAGTGGTAGTGGTGGTGGTGGTACTGGTGGTGATGGATATCCTGGTGGTGGTGGTTGTACTGGTGGTAGTAATAGTGGTGGTACTGCTGGTGGTACTGGTGGTGGTGGTACTGGTTGTGCTGGTTGTGGTACTGGTGGTGGTACTGGTGATAGTTGTGGTGGTACTGGTGGTACTACTGGTGATGCTGGTACTGGTAGTGGTGGTACTAGTGGTGGTACTGGTGGTGGTGGTGGTACTAGTGGTACTGGTGGTAGTGGTGGTGGAGGTGGTGGTACTGGTGGTGGGACTGATGGTCGTACTGGTGGTAGTGCTGGTGATGTTGGATCTGGTGGTACTGGTGGTATGGGTGGTGGTAGTGGTAGTAGTGGTGGTGGTATTGGTGGTGGTGGTACTGCTGGTGGTACTGGTGGGATTGGTATCGGTTGTGCTGGTGGAGGTACTGGTGGTGGTACTGGTTGTGGTGCTGGTGGTGGTACTAATAGTAGTACTGGTGGTACTGGTGGTGGTTTAGGTACTGGTGGTGGTGATACTGGTGGTGGTGGTGGTTGTACTGGTGTTGGTACTGGTGGTACTGGTAGTTATACTGGTGGTGGTACTGGTGGTACTGTTGGTGGTACAGGTGGGGGTAGTGGTGGTAGTAGTGGTACTGATGGTGGTACTGGTGGTGGTACTGGTGGTGATGATACTGGTACTGGTGGTACTGATGGTGGTAGTGGGGGTGGGGGTACTGGTGGTAGTGGTACTGGTGGAGGGATTGATGATGAGACTGGTGGTGGTACTGGGGGTGGTGGTACTGGTACTGGTGGTGGTACTGGTGGTGGTGGTACTGGTGGTGGTGGTACTGGTGGTTCTGGTGGTGGTGGTACTGGTGGTGGTGGTGGTACTTGTGGTGGTGGTACTGGTGGTGATGGTGGTACTGGTGGTGGTGGTGGTACTGGTGGTAGTACTGTTGGCACTGGTGTTGGTGGTGCTACTGGTGGTGGTAGTGGTGGTACTGGTGGTGATGGCACTGGTGGTGGTGGTACTACTGGTGGTGGTGGTACTGCTGGTGGTGGTACTGCTGGTGGTGGTGGTACTGGTGATGGTACTGGTGGTACTGCTGGTGGTGGTGCTGGTGGTCCTGGTGGTGGTACTGGTGGTGGTACTGCTGCTGGTGGTACGGCTGCTGGTAGTGCTGGTGGTGGTACTGGTGGTGGTACTGGTGGTGGTTGTACTGGTGGTGGTAGTACTGGTGGTGGTACTGGTGGTGGTGGTTTTACTGGTGCTGATACTGGTGGTACTGGTACTGGTGGTGGTGGTGGTACTGGTGTTGGTAGTACTGGTGGTGGTACTGGTGTTGGTGGTGGTAATGGTGGTGGTAGTATGGGTACTGGTGGTGGTACTGGTGGTGGTGGTACTGGTGGTGGTGGTACTGGTAGTGGTACTGGTGGTGGTGGTACTGGTTTTGGTAGTGGGGTGGTGGTACTGGGAGTGGTGGTACTGGTAGTTGTACTGGTGGTGGTGGTGGTGGTACTGGTGGTGGTAGTGGTGGTGGTGGGACTGTTGGTGGTACTGTTGGTGGTACTGGTGGTGGTGGCACTGGTACTGGTGGTACTGGTGGTGGTACTGGTGGTGGTGATACTGGTGGTGGTGGTGGTACAAGTGGTGGTTCTGGTAGTGGTGGTACTGGTGTTGGTACTTGTGGTAGTGGTACTGGTGGTGATGGTACTAGTAGTGGTGGTGGTTTTGGGGTGGTGGTACTACTGGCGGTACTGCTGGTGGTGGTACTGGTGGTGGTACTGCTGGTGGTGGTACAGGTGGTGGTGGTGGTACTGGTGGTGGTGGTGTTAGTGGTGGTACTGGTACTGGTAGTGGTACTGGTGGTGGTACTGGTGATACTGGTGGTGGTACTGGTGGAAGTAAGGGTGATTGTAGTGTTACTTGTGGTGGTACTGGTAGTGGTGGTGGTAGTGGTGGTGGTACTGGTGGTACTGGTGGTGGTGGTACTGGTCTTGGTGGTGGTACTGGTGGTGGTAGTGGTGGTACTGGTGTTGGTAGTACTGGTGGTGGTGGTACTACCACTGGTGGTGGTGCTACTGGTACTGGTGATGGTGTTACTGGTGGTGGTAGTGATGGTGGTGGCACTGGTGGGGGGTACTGGTTCTGGTGGTAGTAGTGGTGCTGGTGGTGGTGATACTGGTGGTGGAGGTTATCCTGGTAGTGGTGGTACTGGTGGTGTTGGTGGTACTGGTGGTGGTGCTACTGGTGGTACTGTTGGTGGTACTGTTGGTGGTACTGGTGGAGTTGGTTCTGGTGGTGGTACTGGTGGTGGTAGTGGTACTGGTGATGGTGGTACTGGTGGTACTTGTGTTGGTGGTGGTGGTACTGGTGTTGGTGTTGGTACTGGTGGTACTTGGGGTGGTACTGGTGTTGGTGGTGGTGGTGGTACTGGTGGTGATGGCGGTGGTACTAGTGGTGGTGGTGGTGGTAATGGTGGTGGTACTGGTGGTGGTGTAGGTACTGGTGGTGATGATGGTACTAGTGGTGGGGCTGATGATGGGACTGTTGGGGGTACTGGTGGTACTGGTGGTGGTGGTGGTAGCATTGGTACTGGTGGCACTGTGGTGGTAGCACTGGTGGTGGTACTGGTGGTACTGGTGTTGGTGGTACTGGTGGTGGTGGTACTGCTGGTGGTACTGGTGATGGTGGTGGTGGTTATACTGGTGGTGGTGGTACTGGTGGTGGTGGTACTGGTGGTGATGGTACGGGGGTACTGGTGGTGGTGGTACTGGTAGTGGGTACTGGTGGTGGTGGTGGTAATGGTGGTACTAGTGGTGGTAGTACTGGTAGGGGGTACTGGTGGTGGTGGTGTTACTGGTGGTGGGACTGATGGTGCTACTGGTGATGGTGGTGGTACTGGTGGTGGTGGTAGTAGTGGTGGTGGTACTGGTGGTACTTATGTGGTGGTGGTACTGGTGGTGGTACTGGTAGTGGTACTAGTGGTAGTACTGGTGGTGGTGGTGGTACTGGTGGTGGTGGTGCTACTGGTGGTGGTACTAGTGGTGGTTGTGGTACTGGTGGTACTGGTACTGGTGGTGGTGGTGGTACTGGTGGTACTTTTGGTGGTGGTGGTACTGGTGGTGGTGGTGGTACTGGTGGTGGTGGTACTAGTGGTACTGGTGGTGGTGGTACTGGAGGTGGTGGTGGTGGTAGTAGTGGTGGTTGTGGTGGTACAGGTAGTGGTGATAGTGGTGGTGGAACTGGTAGTGGTGGTGGTGGTATTGGTAGTGGTGGTGGTACTGGTGGTACAGGTACTGGTAGTGGTGGTGATGATACTGGTGGTGGTAGTGGTGGTGGTGGTGGTGCTGGTAGTGGTGGTATTGGTGGTACTGTTAGTGGTGGTACTGGTGGTGGTGGTACTGGTAATGATGGTACTGGTTATGGAGGTGGCACTGGTAGTGGTGGTGGTACTGGTAGTGGGGGTGGTGGTACTGGTGCTACTAGTAATTGGCTAATCCTTTCTAATTCCATTTTACTTGGGGGGGTTGAAAAAGATAATGCCAGGTTAAAGTGATTGAAAGCATGCACCCGTGCTGCTTAAAAAAACACAAGCATTTGCAATGCAATAGGTCTCGCATTTAGGCAAGTTTAAGTTCTTGGCGTTGTAAATGACATTGCCTTTTATTTATGTTTTAAAAATCAAAACAAAAATAAAAGGCATTGTTATTTGCAATGTCAATTGCTGAAACTCGCGTGAATGCGAGACCTATTGCATTGCTAATGCTTGTTAGATTAGTGAGTAGAAACACTATCTTTCAGCCTGCACGGCAAATTAATTAAATAAACAAGCACGGCCACTAAAGTGAAAGCGGACCGCTGTTATGTCCTGAGGTATTATTTATTTATTAGTTGTCTCGTGCGTTCAATTCATGTCCAACTTAACTCAAGAATATTTTAAAAGAGCTGGCATTAGACATAGGACGACTTCGCTTTACAACCCTTCTGGTAACGGCATGGTTGAAAGATTCAACAGAGTTCTTAAAAACTCTATTCAAATGGCTGTTCAGAACAGTTGTGACTGGGAGGTGCAAATTTTTAAGACTTTATGGATGTATAGAACTACACCCCATGGAAGTAACACCCTTTGAAGTCATGAGAGGTCGAAGTGCTAGAACTAAATGCAATCCTGAATGGTTACTGGGAAGTTCTTCTACTGCTTTACCTTTTGATGTTGTTAGATCCAGGATTGTTAATAAATGTAACATGCATCATGAAGTGTACAACAAAAAACACAATACTAGGGAGGTTTGTGTAAAAGTTGGTTCTTGGGTCAGGGTCAAGAAGCCTTGGAAAACTAGCAAGGGGGAAAGTCAATATTTTAAACCCTTGCAGGTTAAGAAGGTTCTAAGAAATGCGGTCCAATTGTCAGATGGGAAAGTTTGGAACCTTAAAAGAATTGCTGTTTTTCGTCCTCCTCCAAATTTTCATTTCCAAACTCCTCCATTGGTAATCAACCGATCACATGATTCCCATTCTGAATGGGATATTACTTCAAAGGGGGATGGGAATGTGATTGATTCTAATACTTCTAATTGTGTTAATGTTGATCATGATTGTATTAATAATGACATGGTTATTCCGAGTGGAAGTGGTATTGTAGAATCATCTCCTTGTGTTCAGCAAAGTGATGTAGAATTGTCATCTGGTGGGGTTCATGAAGAAGATCAGTCTGTGGAACCAAGTTGTAGTACCAAACGTACTCGTTCTAAACCAAAATGGATGTCTGATTATTTTTGTGATGTCGCATCTTAGTTTTTTTTTGTTGTTGTTGTTTTGCTAATTGTTTTGATTATTGTATAAGGGGAAGATGTGTTATGTCCTGAGGTATTATTTATTTATTAGTTGTCTCGTGCTTTACTTGCGTTCCTCGTGGGATTGTCCACGAGAGGGGGGAGATTCTAGAGTGTGGGCGAGTTAGATTGTATGCCTAGGAGAGAGCGGAGGCGTTACTCTGTTGATGCTGAATTACTTGAATAAATACTTAAAAAGGATTCCTGTCTCCGACCCTGACTTTACAACCGCGCTGCAAATAAATTTAAAAAAATGTGCTTACCGACTTCTAAAGGAGACCGTGTAACGCGGCGCCACAAGTAAAAGGTCCAGTCCTCATGGGAGATAACAAATGGCGACAGGGCGGTAACAAGGAGGAACTAACATGCATCATTATCAATCGAAAACCAGCATTTACCAAGGATAATGACACCAGCCAATCAAAAATATGGGCGGAGAGAAGGTGAGGATTCTACAGCATACCGACCACTGCATTCCTCGCAGAGCAAGCAGCGCATGCGCACTGCCGCTAGGCTTGACCTATAAATGAATATAGGGCCAGATTTCACAAGGTTTTGTGTTGCGTTTGCACCACGCAAGGGTGATGTCAAACCTAGTGAGATTTATCAAGCCACTCAAAGCCACCTTGCGTGGCCCTGCATGGCTTGATAAATCTGGAGTTATGCAAGGCTGCGCAAATTGCTACCTTGGTGTTACTCAGCCCAAGGGAGGCGTTTGATGGGTGGAGCGTGGGTGTTCCCACGCATTCACCCAAGAATTTTGGTTCACTCCCAGATTTACCATTGGTGGTAGACCTGGAAATGCATAAAAATTCTACGTCTCCCGATATGAATGGTAAAGAGGAGAACAATCTTGATTTCTCCTCGTTTCTTCGTCTTTCTACGTGTGCTGCATTCTACAGCACATATAGAAAGAGGAAAATGCCTCTGAGGATAGTTTTTGTGCAGAAAGTTGTGCCTTCCTGCACAAAAACAATCCTGCCCACGACGCAGGCACCATTGGACCATGATGGAAGGGTGCCTGCGTTGGTGCTAAGCAGCCACAAGTGCACCAGCGCTAGGAAAGGACAGAAATTACTGCCTTTTCACTTCCGGTGGCTTGCTGCATTGCACTGTGTGGGAAAATTATAAATATGGGCCATATTGCAAGCAAAATAGGCGCAAAAGAAAGTGCTCTTGTTATTCCTCATTCATTACCACCGATGTATTAATCAGAATCAGAGAAGATTCAGATAACTGGCGCAAATTTTAACAATGTTGGACATTTTTTTTCCTAATATTTTTCCTCATGGGTAAAAATTACTTTTTATTCGTTTATCGACCTCTTTTTGAGGAACGACATTTCATGCTTACCATCACAGACAGAAACTGTGGGATTTATAATTCAGAACAGACTGCAAGCCCCGGTTGAAGTGTGCACAAAGGGTAACATTGTGAAGCTAAGCAAAAGAAATATGTCTGCAAAACATACCTGGGTCCCTCTATCTTGCATAGTTTTCAAACATTTAAGACAACCAATGATTTAGAGATGTTTAATCATGGTAATGTCAAAGGATCATGTCTGACTTCATAATCATTTTCTTTTAAATACATAACAGAAATTTATGGGATATACAAAAAAGCCAGCCCGCTATTTTAGAGTTATGATACGTTTCACCTTTCCTGTTTAAATACATCCTGTCTCCGGCTGACTGTCTAAATTGCCGACGGAGCAAAACCTTATTTTTCTGCCCTGCTTGGGAAAGAAAAACATAACGATTCTGTATTATTTCTTTAAAACGGCTTTAGTCAGGTAACGACCCCTCCCCCTTCGCCCCCACCATCACCACCACAGTGCCCAATATACGGACTTTTGTATTTCAAACATTTTACAAGCAAGCTAAATTCTGGGGCTGATATATGGCACTACGTGTTAAGAGTAAAACAGGTTCTAATTACCCAGTTCATTGGAGATCAAAGACTGAATTAACTACTAACTACATATATATTAAGGGCATCATTTCTGAGAAATTGGCGCTGGGCAGCGCCGTAAGTATTCTTGCTGCGCTGCCCTATGCCGATGTGAAAGGGCAGGAAGGCACTGCATTTATGAAATATGGTACATTCCTGTAGTTTCCCACTGCACTGGCACACAAGTTGATACCTAGCGCATACATAGGCACCGTTGCACCATGGTGCGAGGATGCCTCTGTTGCAGGCAGGATTGTTTTTGTGCAGGAAGGGGCACCTTCCTGCACAAAAACAATCCAGAGCAGCATTTTCCTCTTTCTATGTGTGGTGTAGAATGCAGTACACATGGAAGGAGGAAACAAATGAGGAGAAATAAAAATATTTCTCCTCGTTCACCTGCTCTGGGGAGGCGTAAGGTATGGCACTGCCCCAGGTTTCTGTGATTGAGTAAATCTGGGGCAGCGACAAAATCCATGGGTGTTGCGTGGGAACACCTTCTGTATCAGCAATGAACGCCTCCGTGACGCAGAGTAAGGCAATGCAGGCTTGTGCTGCTTTGTCTGACTCCTTATCTATGAGGACATGCAAAGTCATGCAAGGCGGCTTTGCGTCGCCTCATAGATATGATTATGATAGAGAGGCTTGCGCCGCTGGAGCATCAAAAAAGTGACTCTCCAGTGCTGCAGATCGGCGCATATAAATTCTCCCTACTTCCACGGACAGAGTAAATCCACAGTCGCACGCACATACACTCATCATACGCTAGGGCCCATCACACTGAAATTCACACTATTACTCTATCCACACTGTATATATGAGAGAAACCTAAACCAATCTGCATCTAACCAAGGTCAATGCGACCATAAAGACATTGTCCTGAGTCATGATTTTAAACATAGGAAATACATTTGAAAACTCAATAAATGACAAAGAAATAACCACCCGACACTGGAATTCAAACAAATGCTTATTTATCTAAATTAGTTCAAAAATGAAAGTCAATCAATAGCAAAATCATTATTCTCATAGTTACCTATTCTAGCTAAATGGGTCAGGACAGGTCTCTCGGTAAAGTCTCTCGAGCTGCTGTCCTCAGCATAAGTTCAGGAAGAAGTCCAAAACGCAAGGAACGCGATGAAGGTAATGAGCGCAATGAACACGGACCCTCTCTAGTCTAACATATTTATAAGGAAATTGTCAAAATAAAAGTTACAAACAAACTTTGAATATCCGTTGAGCCGCTGAGCAGAGCGAGCAGGAAAGGATGTCACTTGGTTACATTTAGAAAACCTCCGCTCAGAAAAAATCACAAAAATAAAAATACGGAAGAAGGAAACTCGAGTTTGCAAATGTTACTTTCGTGAATGCTCTTCCTTGGTATCTTAGCAGAGCCACCGCTGACTGACCATTGTTCATTGTGGCTTTATCCTTCTCCAAGGACAATTGGAATCATTCCCAGAGCTACTGTCCTCACGGAAACTTTCTACTCAGGCAGAAGCTGTGGTCAGGTGACTTTCGACCATGTTCAGCAAGGCCTCTCGTCAAAATTCAATCACTCGAGCGGAGGCTGTAAATGGCAGCCATCTTGTTTTAGGCCAAAACGGACCATCTTAATTAAAAGAAACACAAAGCAACGTTACTACATCATAATGATTAAACAGTGTTAATTCCCCCTAATACCCTTATGTGTATGTAATTATCTAGCCTTCTGCAACGCAATAAGCACACGTTATTTTAAAAGCACAAACTCGAAACAAATAATGCTTTTGCAATACTCATTTAATTAAATTGCGCATATTATTAAGCCACATATATGCATTCCCACGTGTAGCTTTCTCTCATTAGTAGTGTTGATTAATCTGGACATTCAACAAAACAAACTATTAATTAACGATCTCAAATTAGTAATTTTAATCATAACATATAAACAAAACTGGAGCTTAAAACTCGATAATTTTTCAACAGAAAAATCTGCTCCAGCACCAGCAGCGCAAGCCTCTCATAAATAAGCCCCATAGAGCCAGATTTACTAAAGGCCTGCTTTGTCTGGCGATGCAAGGCAACTCAAGTCCATAAGTAGGGTGTACAAAGCCACAGAAAGACACCTTGTGTGACTCTGCATGGTTTAGTAAGTCACAGGTAGTGCAAGGTGGCACATTTCACTGACTTTAATGATCTTCGGCAGGGAGGTGTTCCATGGTTGGGCTGTGGGCGTTCCCACACATCTACCGATTGATTTTGGAACATTCCCAGATTTAAGAAGAGCTGTAAACCTGGGAATGCAACAAAATGGTAACCCTCCAAGGCATAATGAGGAAAAATATCTTTATTTCTACTTGTTACTTTCTTTTCCTCTGTATGATGCATTCAGCATCACACATAGAAGCAGAAAATGCCTTTAACAATTTTTTTGTCCATGAAGGTGCTTCTTCCTGTACAAAAACAATACTGCCTGTAACCCAGGCAACCTTGCACCATGGCACAAGTGCATACATTGGTGCTAGGCAGCACGCAGTGTGCCAGTGCAGGAAGGCAGCAGAAATATGCCATATCTTAGCAAATATGGTTAATTTCTGATCTCTCCATTTCACACAACACAGCTCAGCAAGTTGACTATTTGCACTGCGTTGCATGAACTGCTAGTAGATCAGCCCATTGCACTGCGTTGCATGAACTGCACGTAGATCTGCCCCCATGCGCACCAAAGAATAAAAAATTAAACTGGATGATATATGTACCCACGAATAAAGACTTAGGGCCATATTCACAAAGGTAAAGTTACACCAAAAGTCTACGCTTAGCACTATTGGTATTCACAAACGGCATTTACGAGTAGTACCTTTACTTTGGGACTACTTAGCCCAACAGTCAATCCCAGCCTTCAACTTGGGGCGGAGACTCTGTACCCGAGCCGAAGTAAGTGTAATTACATACACCTGCAAACTATCAACACCACCTGCAATCCCAGCACTACAAACAACATAAAAGCAGCTTGCAATCTAGGCCCTGGTTTGGCCACACATACTTTTTGCCTGCCTGCCTGCCTGCCTGCCTGCCTGGCTGCTCTGTACCTAGCCTCCACCATGCTACCTATGAGGAGGAAGAAGAATTATACTGATGAGGAGATCACCATGATAATTAGGTTTATAGCGAGGCACCACAAAAGACTACTGGGTCTACCCCCTATAAGAGCAGTGCCACACAGAGCGTAGCCCAATGTCAGCATTTGGCTACTGCAGTCACTGAATTGGAGGAAGATGTCTGTACTGTCACAGACATCAAGAAGAAGTGGCAGGCTGAGAAGAGGTGAGTGAAGGAGAAGTACAACAGGATAGAGGTGTCCAGAGCTCTCCCTGGTGGACAAACTGGACCCAGCCTCTGTCTCACCCCACTTGAGTGGGACATCCTCTCCACCATTCACCACCAGCTGCTGCATGGGCTGCCTGTGACCTTAGTGTGGTGCCAGGTAGAATGTGATGGTTATAACAATGACACTAAATGATAAATGTATGTGATACACTATAAATGTGACTATGTATGTTGTCCAAAGTAAGTGTAAATTGCAATGGAGTCAGACCCTCATGTGACTCATTTCGTACATTGCACTACAAGCCCCAGAATCCTTTGTGATAGAAATGGCAACTTGCAATTTCTCAGTCTCAAACAGTGGGCCATCACTGCTAGTGTATTCTTCTAACACTGGTAAATTGCAATAGATAATGGGCTTCATTTACTTATCATTACTGTTGGCATGTAGATGCCATTGAGTAGATATGTGGCAAGTTGCACATATTCAACATTTTGTGGTTATGTCTGGTGATTTTTCCTGTTTGTTGCCACATACAGCCAGAGTACAGTCATTCACTGGAGCAGAGGCTCCTGCACCTGCAGAGAGGCTTTGTCATTGGGCACATCAACCCATACCAACAGCACAAACAGGTATGTATATATGGCCAGACGAGGGTCCAAACATCAACATTGTGATCATTCAATCAATTGATATATGACATAGAATCTATCATCAGTCCCAAACCTGAGAATTGAACTAGGATATGTTGTGTATCACGTTTTGACTATAATGTAAACTGAAAATACACATATAATTGTAGGCCCTGTGACATTGTATAGAAAAACTCTGCTACACGTACGGGTTTGACATCTGGTCAAGCACAACACATTGGGTGGATGTGAGACCCTGGTAGGTATACATGAGAATGACTTTACCTAATGCTCATGCTCCAATAAAGTGGATTAATTGTCGGCAGTATGTGGTGTGTGTCTATTATCACTGTTGTCATTCATCTCTATTTACTCACATATGGCTCAAACCAGTATACCACTTCATAACATGTTGGCTAATGAAAGGATGACTCAAAATGTATGGTGAGTGAGTACAGTACATACCTAATTGCTAATATATTCTGTTATGAAGAGGAGTAGCCTCAATTGGGTTGAAACTCCATGACATGGATAATCATGACGAAATTCCAAGGGCCCAAAATATACGATAATTGATGTGGATGATGGCTGCACGCACTGATGCCAAAAGGGTTGCGGTTGAGGAGGGTGGTTGGGCTGGTAAGGTGGGTGTAGAGGAAGTGAAGCATATACCTCTGGTGGCTGAATTGCCCATGAAACCAGGAAAGGTGGGGATCATCTCAGCTTCTCCACGTGACCAAATTGTGTTATGCTAGCCAAATGTTGAAATTCACTTTGCCTCCTCTTCCTCCATAATCACATATAAGCGAACCTTGAAACACATTACTTCAGGATGTGTACTGTACAAAACCTTATCCAGTATCTTGTAAAATAGACTATGACGTTGTTCATGTATAATGGGAACACAGGCCACCCAAAGAGTATACAGCACAAATGTTTGACCTCCAAGTTCACAATGGGCATTGTTGTCCCACGATGGGTGGAGAATAATGACAGTTACCCAAATGTTGGTTGATAATTATACATAGCAATATTTTACTCTCCAATGCACTGACATGATCTGGTGTGCGAAGGTGAAACACACCAACATGTTGAGGAATGCTCCTTTAGATTTTTGATGAGACCACATCATACTTATGAAGCATGATGCCACTAAAAATGAAGGTGTATCCAAAGGTAGGCGGTGCAGGTCACCCTAGTTACTTCCTTCCTCTAACTAACAGTAACCTTCAATTACACGTTTGCTTGTAAAAGCAATATCTGGTTAGGTCAGTGCTCTGTTGAGTTAACAGCTGCCCGGTGCTGCTGTTGATCAAGGGGCCGCATGTAAAGATCAGGAGGAGCAAATATGGCCCCCCCACCCATAAATTGCATATCACTGGTCTATACCTATGACATATACATGTAAAATCATTACCATCATCCTTTGCACTTAATTATGGACATGTATGTCACATTACAGCTGCTGAAAGGCCTTCCTCAGTGATCCAAATGACACCATCAAGGGAACTGGGAGACATCCTGGCAGCAGCAGCCAAACTCAGTACCATCCGCCCGTTAGGTAAGCGTGCACAATAACCAAATGTGGAATGACATTACCAGTTATAGCCACTTCTGCATAGCATCTAAAGTTGGTGTGTAAAGATTCCCAACATATTCAGTGATGTGTGTGTCAAGTGTGCATGTTCACACATAATTCAAGCAGACTATAAAGTATGGTGTCACATCCTTCTCAAGCTGCTAGATCGAGGGCAACATCTTCTGCTACACACTGAAGAAGCCAGATTCAGCAGCTGGCATATTGGGGGATATCGATACCACAGAGCTGTGGTTGGATCTGGTGAGCTTGCTTTTTCATTGCACATCTGCATTGAACACCTCAGTGCTACGGTGTGAGTTTTCATGTGTAGGTGTACACAAACCAGGTTACATGTGAAACATTCAATTATAGTAAGATCTTTTAACTCAACCTCACTGTTGCACCACATGATATAGTAAGGCAAATGCTTATCATGTTGCAACCTCTGTCTTTCAAGTACTGAGGAAGACGAGTCGCTTCAGGAAAAAGGACCATCCATCAGTGGCAGGCGACGGGCAATCCAAGGAGAGAACCCACTTCTCTTCCAGGCAGTCTTGTCAGCTACCAGTAATGCACAAAAGGAGGAGGAGGAAGTAGAGGAGGACGAGGAAGAAGTAGTGGAGGATGAAGAAGATATGACACTGCTTGCAGAGGATGAAGAGTCTGATTCCATGGCCGCCATTGTTGGCCCACTGGGCAAAAATTAAAGACCATAACTGCTACAGCCAGCATAGTGCCTTCCACTCCACCCCGAGGATTGCCCATTCCCAGCAGTCAGCCAACCAGTCACAGCATTCACCTACCCCAACACAACCATCAACCCCTCACAGCCTTCACATCCAGGTCAGACGTGTTGTTCCCCTAACCACTCCTCCCATGATAGTGCATCCGAGGCCTTCTCTCCACCATCTGAGGGACCCACCACCCCTGGTGAGGTTCACGTATGCCCTAGGTACCAGCCTCCTGCCCACAGCTTCCCAGCTGACATCCCCCTGAATCCAAAGCTGTCCCATGCGGTGAAGGCTGTCAGATGGTGGCCAGTGGAGGATGATTTTCTTTTTTCAACAGCAGGCTGATGTGAGGCAGAACATTTATGCCACAGGGGCGACTCTGTCTGACATGCCAGACTCACTACAGGACATGCTCCAATTCTCACAGATGGTGGACTGACTGACCCATGTTTTGGATCGGATGGATACATCTTGGCAAGGCATGTCAAAGAAGATACATTACATCATAGCCATCCATAGGGAAGAGAGTGCAAAACACCATGCCTTGGCCATTAAGGAGGGCATGTTGAAACTAATCCAAGGTCTTCCTTCATGGTCAACACATTGAGGGGAGCCAGCATTTCTACCTATACCACATCACACCCAGCCACCTGTACCACAATCTGCACAGGTGCCCGCAACCTTCACAGGCCCCACCCCCTTGACCATGTACCCAATGCACAGTCACATCCTCTTCCTGCCCAGTCACATCACTTACCTGTACAGCCACCATCACCTCCTTTCCAGGCACCCCACCTGCACAGGCAGCCACACCCCCTGTCCAACCACCTCCCCCCACCTGTACAGGCAGCCACACCCCGTCCAGGCTCCTCCCTCACCTGTACAGGCACCCTCATCCCCTATCCAGGCACCTGAGAAATAATATTGTATGATGGTAGTGCATATGACAAAGCATGCATAAATATCCGACATGTGTGGTGCTTGGTACTTACTAGGCCTGGGCCAAAATTCCGTTCCGCTCGCGGAAGTTGCGATAATTTGGCATTTTTGCGTTCCGCGGAAAGTGTGACAATGTCAAAATTTCCGCAATCCGAATCTTAGCGGTAATTTTTTTCTTGCTCGCGCTGTAAAAAAATACATTCTTGCATGCGCGCGATCGCCTTACCTGAATCCCCGCGTTCGCCGGCAAGTTTTCCCGATCCGGTCGCGTTCTCCACGAGATGTTGGATTGTTGGTAGCCATTTGCGCTGTCTCGCGACAGTTCGCGCCCGCATTAACGTCATTTGTCGCGCGATCAGCTCATTTGTCATGCGATTACGTCTTTCTTCTCGCGATCATGCACCGCGAGAGTAGGAGAAGATTGAGATCTCGAACACATCATTCTCCACCGCGAGCGAGAGCGTGAGGACGCGGGCACGTCATATCGAACGTGAAAAGGAGAAAGAGACCCCGAACACGTCATATCCAACACGACAGAGAGCGAGAGAACGCGATCAAGTCATTTTGGACACGCCATCGACATCTGGCGGAAGTAATGTGAAGCTCGAGAACTCGAACATGTAAAATTTTCAATTTGGAGAAGAATATCAGCTCTAGCAGCATAAAACCTTCTGCAAATGATGATTTGGATGAAAACAACTCCTCAGATTGACATTTGGCTGTCCTTTTTTGTGCAAGGAGTCCTTTTTTAAAAAGGTGGGGAGAGGGAGGAAGTGCCACAGAATCTCCAACTTCCTGTTCCTGTCCAGCAGGCTCCTCCCAGTGCTTTGTCCATCTCCTGCTCATTCTGCCTATGGATTTTGAGCTGGAAAGATCACTCTTTTTGTCTGCTGCATTATTGCAATTGGATTTGAGGATTTTTTAATTGGATATTTTACAAGTAAGTGGTTGTTGTGTCTGTTTGATTGGGGGCATTGCAGTTGTTGTAACTACAATTTATTTTTGGTAACTATCATTCCTTTTTTTTAAATGTTGTGGGTAGTAGTAGTCAGTAGTAGGCCCGAGCTAGTCATGGCCTCATGGGTGTGTACATGATGAAGCAACTGTTCCTTTGGTGTTTTTTTAATGTATTTCATTTTCAAGCATCATTTAGGGCCTGGATGGCATTGGATTTAGTTGGTGTTGGACCCGGCCTCGTAGAATGGCCCTCCGTGCCCCCGCACCACCGAAACCTGGTACCTGCAGCCCAAGCACACGGCCCAGCCGACCCTTCCCACCCGGACACCCGCACCAACCCCGGACATCCCCGTCCATGGCCTCCCTCCTTTCGGCCACCCCGGGCCCGTGTGCCCACTCCATGCAACAAGATGGCCGCCCGGCCCCAGCGCGACCCGGGCCTCGAGGCGCCACTCCGGCTGGAGGACATCACGCTTCCAGGGGATGCGAGAGGGAGGAGCAGTTTCTATCGCACCTCTGAACTCCCCTGGGACGATGGGTTTCGATCGGCCCTCCGGCCTCCCGGCGGGCTGGCTCCGTGCCTGCTGGGTGTCTGGGACTCCTCCCGACCCGGCCCTGAAAGGATCAAAAGACAATAGCAGGAAACCCCGACAAGCGGCCCCCAGGTGACAAGACCCCTGCCTGCACAGACTCCGGACATCAAAGAGGGGTCGACCTATAACAAGGGGTGCTCTGAGACTGTCCGGGAGATTCGACGCTGGAACAACGAGAGCCTGCCAACGTGGTCGCGGCTCCCTGAAGATCGTAAAACCTCCGAACTTGTACCTGAGCCCTGCTGAGTGACTCGCGGCTCCCTGAAGATCGTAAAACCTCCCAACTTGTACCTGAGCCCTGCTGAGTGACTCGCGGGTCCCTGAAGATCGTAAGACCTCCGAACTTGTACCTGAGCCCTGCTGAGTGACTCGCGGCTCCCTGAAGACAGTAAGACCTCCGAACTTGTACCTGAGCCCTGCTGAGTGACTCGCGGCTCCCTGAAGATCGTAAGACCTCCGAACCTGTACCTGAGCCCTGCTGAGTGACTCGCGGCTCCTTGAAGATCGTAAGACCTCCGAACCTGTACCTGAGCCCGCTGAGTGACTCGCGGCTCCCCCAGACTCCCACGGTCCCGCCGGACCCCGACTCCGACCACGTATCCCCCAGCTCGAGGATTGTGAGCTGTGCGCCGGATACGTCCCCGCTTTGAACCGTTACCAGAGACTGTCCCACTACCCCCATACCTTTCCGAGACTCTTGAGCCCGTGCTCACCTTGTACATATTTGCAGTGATACCTAGTTGATAAAGCTTGTTTTCTGAGAATACCCAGTGTGGTCACTCTGTGTCATGGGGTGCCAGAAGTACGATCCTAGTTGCGAGATTCCTCCCCCTGGGGAATCTCCCGCCAGTGCCCGGCTACGATACTTCGAGGGTGGGTCTCAGGGTAGTCAGGACCCCTTTCCGGGCTCCTCTGAGGTCGCCGTCTAACATTGGTGGCAAGCGACGGGATTCGGGCCCATCACCTAGAGATCGTACAGTGAACAACGGACGCACGACCAACAAAGATGGCAGAAGAAAGCGCCATGAGCTCCGCAGAAACCAACGCCAACAGAGTGTTCCAGGTGGAGCATCTAGAAGAATACACACACAAAGAGCTAAAGCAATTTTGCAAAGAACTTAAAATCGCTACCACTGGCCTCAACACTAAGGAAGACTTGCAGAAAGCACTGAAAACTTGGGTGGAGACCGGGGCCTCCCGCCCGGAAGGCACGGGAGAGCGCCCCGACGAAGCCGAACCCCCTCCAAGTGGAAGCAGCGACAATCAGGTGCGAGGCATAGTACCAGACGGGGGCCTATCCCCGGAAGAACTCGCGGACAGAGAGAGAAGCCGCAGTCATGAACTCGAGTTAGCCAAACTCAAAATCGAGGGCGAATTGAAGCTAGCGGAGAAAAAGCTAGCGGTAGAGCAAATGCGCGTACAAGGCGAACTGGAAGAAAAGAAGCTCCAACGGGAGCACGAAGGAAGGAAGCTCCAACTGGAGCACGAACGCAGCTTAAAGGAACTCGAGCTCAAGGCCCGAAATGAGGACGGGAGGCCCTCGGGGAACCGAGAGACGGCCCCCCCAGCGGAACAGAAGGTCCACATCCCCAAGGATGTGGTCAAGGAATATTATAAAAACGATGACATTCAGCAATGGTTTCGGGCCTACGAGGTCGCCATGACCTCCCATCGGATCCCACAGAAGGACTGGGGGGCGGGGTTGTGGGGGCGGTTTCTGAGCGAAGGAAGGGACACCCTGCTCGACCTACCCCTCTCCCTACAGACCTCCTACAGCCACATGAAAGAGGCTCTCCTCACCAGATACGGCCTCACGCCAGAAATGTACCGCCAACGGTTCCGGGACTGCAGGAAGATCCCGGGCACCACCTGGGTGGAGTATGTAAACTTTTTTAGTCGGGCCTTCGATGGGTGGGTCAAGGGCAGCAAAGTCACCACCCTTGCCGAACTCACTGATCTCATGTTATGGGAACATCTGGCTGCGAACTGCTTCATAGAGCTACGTCAACATCTGCTGGATAGCAAGCTCACAGATCCCCGGAAGCTGGCTGTGGAGGCCGACCGCTGGACCAACACCCGGGTCTCCCGGGGCATGGTAGGAGAGTACCCCCGAGCCAGTCAGGGACCACCCCGCCAGAGAGGAGGAGGGAACCAGGGAGGGCCGAGAGAGTCCCAGCCTAGCCCCCCGAAGACACCACCTCCACCTTTCCCGGCGCCCCCTCCACCAGTGACCGGGCCCCCTGGGAGACGGGGACACCGGGTGACCGTCACATGCTTCCGTTGCCAGAAACCCGGGCACTACGCCAATGACCCAGAGTGTCCCATGGCCACCCAAGTCCCCCCTGCAAGACAGATAGCCAACGTAGCCCTGGGGGAGGAGGTTGGGGAAGCCGAGGAGTGGGAACCGGCCGCGATGGCCCTAGTATCCCTGGGAGATAGGGAAATGATCCCTGGTAGCCTCCTACCCTCCAACACACAGAAATATGGGCAGCTCGTCAAGATCAATGGCCACCAGGTAGAGGCCCTGCGGGACACCGGGGCCAGTATCACCGGTGTCCTCAGGCACCTAGTCCCCGAGGAGCAGATCCTCCCCAATGTCTTTTGCCCCGTAATATCCGCAGACAATAGGGAAAGTATGTGTCAGGTAGCCCTGGTGCCATTTGAGTGGGGAGGGGTGATAGGTAAACTCAAGGTGGCCGTAAGAACCTCCCAGCCGGTCGACTGCCTCCTAGGGAACGACCTGGAGAGTTCTCCCTGGAAGCACGTAGAGCGCAAGGCCCACCTAGGAATGATGGGACTCCCCGAGTGGGTGTATGCCACCACCCGATCTATGACAGCCCGACTCACTCCCCGGAGAGAAGTTGAGAGCCCCCCGGTCGAAGAAACCAGTACCGTCCCCGCCGAGGGTCCTCCCGTTCCCCCATCAGAAGGGTCCGTCGCCAGCGACGAACCCGCACCATCCGACCCCGCCCCGGTCCCCGAGTTGGGGGATCTACCCGAGTTGGCCCATTGGCGCCACGAGGGCGGGCCCACCCGGGAAGAATTTTGCCGGGAGCAAGCCACCTGTCCTTCCCTGGTCGGGCTGCGGCGCCAGGCCGAGGGCCAAGCCGCAGGTGACCAGACCGGAACGCACCGAATCTATTGGGAGAATAACATCCTGTATAGTGAGCAGAAGTCGGTGGAGCTGGGATCCGGACGGGTACTGGTGGTACCCCTCCGCTTCCGAGATTTCCTCCTGGGCTTAGCCCACGACGTCCCCCTCGCCGGCCACCTGGGTCAGGACAAGACCTACAGCCGTCTCGTGACCCATTTTTATTGGCCTAAAATGAAAGCAGCGGTAGAGGCACACTGCAAGTCCTGCCCCACGTGCCAGGCCAGTGGGAAGAGTGGGGGGAAGCGCAAGGCTCCCCTCCAACCCTTCCCGGTCATCAGTACCCCCTTCGAACGAGTCGGAATCGACATCGTGGGGCCACTGGACCCCCCCACCTCCCAAGGTCACCGTTTCATCTTGGTCCTAGTAGACCACGCCACCCGCTATCCGGAGGCTATTCCCCTACGCCCCATTATGGCCCCCGTGGTGGGCCGGGCCCTGATGGGGATCTTTTCCAGGGTGGGTTTCCCCCGCGAGGTCGTGAGCGATCGCGGCACTAATTTTATATCAAGGTATATGACGTCCCTGTGGCAACAATGTGGAGTGTCCTATAAGTTCACCACCCCGTACCATCCCCAAGGGAACGGCCTAGTAGAGAGGTTTAATAGGACTTTGAAAGGGATGATCGCTGGCCTAGAGGAGCCCCTCCGGCGTAAGTGGGACGTCCTGCTCCCCTGCCTCTTGTTCGCTTACCGGGAGGTCCCCCAGAAGTCCTTAGGGTTCAGCCCATTTGAATTACTCTATGGGCACCCCGTCCGAGGTCCCCTCAGTTTGGTTAAGGAAGGGTGGGAGGCAGCGCCCCAGACCACCCCCCGAGATGTGTTCCAATATGTCCTGGCCCTCCGGAACCAGACCAGGAGGTTCCGAGAACTGGCCGAGGCCAACCTGGAGGCGAGCCAAGAAGAAATGAAGCGCTGGTACGACCAGAATGCTACTCTGGTCGAGTTCCAGCCGGGCCAGCAGGTGTGGGTCATGGCCCCCGTGAAGCCTGGCGCCCTCCAGGACCGATGGACTGGGCCCTACAAAGTGGTTGAGAGGAAGAGTCAAGTCACCTACTTGGTGGACGTCCAGTCGCCTCGGGATCCCCTCCGGGTCCTGCACGTGAACCGCCTCAAGCCTCACTTCGTGCGGACAGAACTGAGCCTCCTGCTGGCCACCGATGACGGGGCCGAAGACGAGTCGGATCCCCTCCCGGACCTCCTGTGTATCAAGGAGCAGGATGGCTCCGTGGAGGGGGTGAACCTCTCCCCAGCCCTCACTGCCCAGCAACAAGCGGACTGCCGCCAGCTCCTCCGACAATTTTCCGACCTCTTCTCCCTGACCCCCCGGGTCACCAACTGGTGTGTTCACGATGTGGACACCGGGGACAGCCCGCCGGTGAGACACCGAGCCTACCGGGTTCCTGACCGGGTCCGGTCCTGCATTCAAGCTGAAGTCTCGAAAATGTTAACCCTGGGGGTGATCGAGCCCTCTGACAGTCCCTGGGCCAGCCCCGTGGTCCTAGTTCCGAAGGCAGCGGCCCCCGGTGTCGCCCCCAAGCTCCGGTTCTGCGTGGATTACCGGGGGCTCAATGACATTACCCGAGCCGATGCCCACCCCATTCCACGAGCCGACGAACTCATTGACCGCCTAGGGGCCGCCCGGTTCCTCAGCACTTTCGACCTCACCTGCGGATACTGGCAGATTGCGCTCACCGAAGGGGCCAAGGAGCGGTCTGCTTTCTCCACCGCCGATGGGCACTACCGCTTCCGCGTGATGCCCTTCGGGATGAAAAATGCCCCGGCCACTTTCCAGAGACTGGTGAATAGGGTCCTGGCCGGGCTACAACAGTTCAGCGCGGCCTATCTGGACGACATCGCTGTCTTCAGTTCAGAGTGGAGTGAGCACCTCCAGCACCTCCGGAGAGTGCTAACAGCCCTGCGCCAGGCAGGCCTCACCGTAAAAGCCAGCAAGTGCCAGATCGGGCAAGGATCCGTAGTCTACCTGGGGCATCAAGTCGGGAGTGGCCAGGTCGCCCCTCTACAGCCAAAGATCGACGCCATCCTGGCATGGGAACCACCCATCACCCAAACGGAGGACCGAGCCTTTCTGGGACTCACGGGCTACTACCGCCGATTCATTCGGGGGTATGGCAGCCTGGTCGGCCCTCTCACTGAACTCACGTCTAAAAAGCAGCCAAAGAAGGTGCAGTGGACGGCTGCCTGCCAGGAAGCTTTCGATGCTCTGAAAAAGGCCATGTGCACTGCCCCCGTCCTCCAGGCTCCCGACTACACCAAGGAGTTCATAGTCCAGACCGATGCCTCCGAGCATGGTATTGGGGCCGTCCTGTCCCAAGAGAATGATCAAGGCCTAGACCAGCCCGTCGCCTTCCTCAGTCGGCGGCTGCTGCCCCGAGAGCAGAGGTGGAGCACCATAGAGCGCGAAGCCTTTGCCGTGGTCTGGGCACTCAAAAAACTACGACCCTACCTGTTCGGCACGCATTTCAGAGTCCAAACTGACCATCGGCCCTTGCGATGGCTCATGCAGATGCGCGGAGAAAACCCCAAGCTACTGCGGTGGTCAATCTCCCTCCAGGGAATGGACTTCACCGTAGAACACCGCCCTGGTACGGACCACGCCAACGCTGACGGCCTCTCCCGGTTCTTCCGCCTCAGCGAAGAGAACCCCCCAAGGTGATGGGCAGTTCTCTCCGGCTTTCAGCTGGGGGGGACGCGTGTTGGACCCGGCCTCGTAGAATGGCCCTCCGTGCCCCCGCACCACTGAAACCTGGTACCTGCAGCCCAAGCACACGGCCCAGCCGACCCTTCCCACCCGGACACCCGCACCAACCCCGGACATCCCCGTCCATGGCCTCCCTCCTTTCGGCCACCCCGGGCCCACGTGCCCACTCCATGCAACAAGATGGCCGCCCGGCCCCAGCGCGACCCGGGCCTCGAGGCGCCACTCCGGCTGGAGGACATCACGCTTCCAGGGGATGCGAGAGGGAGGAGCAGTTTCTATCGCACCTCTGAACTCCCCTGGGACGATGGGTTTCGATCGGCCATCCGGCCTCCCGGCGGGCTGGCTCCGTGCCTGCTGGGTGTCTGGGACTCCTCCCGACCCGGCCCTGAAAGGATCAAAAGACAATAGCAGGAAACCCCGACAAGTGGCCCCCAGGTGACAAGACCCCTGCCTGCACAGACTCCGGACATCAAAGAGGGGTCGACCTATAACAAGGGGTGCTCTGAGACTGTCCGGGAGATTCGACGCTGGAACAACGAGAGCCTGCCGACGTGGTCGCGGCTCCCTGAAGATCGTAAAACCTCCGAACTTGTACCTGAGCCCTGCTGAGTGACTCGCGGCTCCCTGAAGATTGTAAGACCTCCGAACTTGTACCTGAGCCCTGCTGAGTGACTCGCGGCTCCCTGAAGATCGTAAGACCTCCGAACTTGTACCTGAGCCCTGCTGAGTGACTCGCGGCTCCCTGAAGATCGTAAGACCTCCGAACCTGTACCTGAGCCCTGCTGAGTGACTCGCGGCTCCTTGAAGATCGTAAGACCTCCGAACCTGTACCTGAGCCCGCTGAGTGACTCGCGGCTCCCCCAGACTCCCACGGTCCCGCCAGACCCCGACTCCGACCACGTATCCCCCAGCTCGAGGATTGTGAGCTGTGCGCCGGATACGTCCCCGCTTTGAACCGTTACCAGAGACTGTCCCGCTACCCCCCTACCTTTCCGAGACTCTTGAGCCCGTGCTCACCTTGTACATATTTGCAGTGATACCTAGTTGATAAAGCTTGTTTTCTGAGAATACCCAGTGTGGTCACTCTGTGTCGTGGGGTGCCAGAAGTACGATCCTAGTTGCGAGATTCCTCCCCCTGGGGAATCTCCCGCCAGTGCCCGGCTACGATACTTCGAGGGTGGGTCTCAGGGTAGTCAGGACCCCTTTCCGGGCTCCTCTGAGGTCGCCGTCTAACAGTTGGGAAATGTGTTTTTTTGGGGTGGGCTTTCTGTTGTTGGGCCTGGCCTTGTGGCTGGTGGCCATTTAGAAGCCTAGGCCTGCAAGCGTGTCTGGCCTTGTCTGCCAATAGGCCTGCTTTCATCCAGTAGGATCAGAGCAGGTAGCCACAGCTTTATTAATCAAGTGTTTCTGTGTGGTCTGTTGAATTTAGACATCATTTAGGGCGTGGATGGCATTGGATTGAGTAGGGAAGTGTGTTTGTTTGGGGTGGGCTTCGTGATGTTGATGGGCCTGGCCATGTGGCTGGTGGCCATTTTGAAGCCTAGGCCTGCAAGCTTGTCTGGCCTTGTCTGCCAACAACAGGCCTGCTTTCATCCAGTAGGCTCAGAGCAGGTAGCCACAGCTGTATTAATCAAGTGTTTCTGTGTGGTCTGTTGAATTTAGACATCATTTAGGGCATGGATGGCATTGGATTGAGTTGGGGAAGTGTTTGTTTTTGGGGTGGTCTTTCTGATGTTGTTGGGCCTGGCCATGTGGCTGGTGGCCATTTTGAAGCCTAGGCCTGCAAGCGTGTCTGACCTTGTCTGCCAACAACAGGCCTGCTTTCATACAGTAGGCTCAGAGGCTGAGCAGGTAGCCACAGCTGTATTAATCAAGTGTTTCTGTGTGGTCTGTTGAATTTAGACATCGTTTAGGGCATGGATGGCATTGGATTGAGTTGGGGAAGTGTGTGTTTTTTGGGGTGGGCTTTCTGATGTTGTTGGGCCTTGCCATGGGGCTGGTGGCCATTTTGATGCCTAGGCCTGCAAGCTTGTCTGGCCTTGTCTGCCAACAACAGGCCTGCTTTCATCCAGTAGGCTCAGAGGCTGAGCAGGTAGCCACAGCTGTATTAATCAAGTGTTTCTGTGTGGTCCGTTGAATTTAGACATCATTTAGGGCATGGATGGCATTGGATTGAGTTGGGGAAGTGTGTTTTTTTGGGGTGGGCTTTCTGATGTTGTTGGGCCTGGCCATGTGGCTGGTGGCCATTTTGAAGCCTAGGCCTGCAAGCTTGTCTGGCCTTGTCTGCCAACAATGGGCCTGCTTTCATCCAGTAGGCTCAGAGGCTGAGCAGGTAGCCACAGCTGTATTAATCAAGTGTTTCTGTGTGGGCTGTTGAATTTAGACATCATGTAGGGCATGGATGGCATTGGATTGAGTTGGGGAAGTGTGTTTTTTTGGGGTGGGCTTTCTGATGTTGTTGGGCCTGGCCATGTGGCTGGTGGCCATTTTGAAGCCTAGGCCTGCAAGCTTGTCTGGCCTTGTCTGCCAACAACAGGCTTGCTTTCATCCAGTTGTCTCAGAGGCTGAGTAGGTAGCCACAGCTGTATTAATCAAGTGTTTCTGTGTGGTCTGTTGAATTTACACATCATTTAGGGCATGGATGGCATTGGATTGAGTTGGGAAGTGTGTTTTTTAGGGGTAGGCTTTCTGATGTTGTTGGGCATGGCCATGTGTCTGGTGGCCATTTTGATGCCTAGGCCTGCAAGCTTGTTGTCTCTTGTCTGGCCCTGTTGTCTGCCAACAGGCCTGCTTTCATCCAGTAGGCTCAGAGCAGGTAGCCACAGCTGTTAATCAAGTGTTTCTGTGTGGTCTGTTGAATTTAGACATCATTTAGGGCATGGATGGCATTGAATTGAGTTGGGGAAGTGTGTTGTTTTGGGATGGGTTTTCTGATCTTGTTGGGCCTGGCCATGTGGCTGGTGGACATTTTGAAGCCTAGGCCTGCAAGCTTGTCTGGCCTTGTCTGCCAACAACAGGCCTGCCTTCATCCATTAGGCTCAGAGGCTGAGCAGGTGGCCACAGCTGTATTGATCAAGTGTTTCTGTGTGGTCTGTTGAATTTACACATCATTTAGGGCATGGATGGCATTGGATTGAGTTGGCAAGTGTGTTTTTTGGGGGTGGGCTTTCTGATGTTGGTTGTCTTAAAGACATGCTTTTGTTGTGTGTGTCTGGTGTGTGTTGGTGTGCAATGCATGCATCCTGCAGACCTTTTTGGGGCCTGTGAATGTTCATATTTGCATTTTGCTGCATTAAAAAGGCAGAGCAGTGTGCTTTAGCATGCATCCTTTACCTGGCTTTTATAGGCCTTTTGTCAGCTCCTGGTGCTTCCCAGGCCCCCTGCTTGTTTGTGATTTGTTAGTGTCCATGTGGCTGGTGGCCTTTGTTTTGTGTTGGGAGTTATTAGTGTCCTGCTTTTGCCATATAGGCCTGCATGGTTTTCCTATTGGCTTACTGCTTCCATCCATCCACCCCCATTGCCAGCAGCTGCTCCATGGATGATGAGATTCTCAAATAATTTAATGGCAAATAGGGTCCACCCCACTTCCATTACATTTTTATTTTGGTAGTTCTTATTAACTTTCCTATCCTTCCTGAGAGTGTAGTGTGTGACTGTACACAGTAGTATAACATAGCCCTTGTTAAAAAAAAGTCAGAAATGGCTAGACTATATCTTTTGTTTGCACTAGTACAGTAGTAAGTAACTGAACCACAACAACAAATGCAACATTTCACTGATGTTCTTCTCCTGGCTTATTTGCTTTTAGGTGCACAAAAAGCCAGAGGAGGAGGTGTCATCATCATCACCCGTTGTACTGCCAGCCAGACAGAAGTCCTGCTGCGCATCACGTCCACTTGTGACTAGAACTTGTTGTGTATCTGCATCCTGCCTGACATCTGAAGTCGATGGCCCCAAAGAAAGGTACCAGGTCCAGTACCAAGAAAGTTGCCGGTGAGAAGAAGGAACAGAAAAAGGAAGTGCCATTAACCACGACTGGTGTGCCGGCCAATGTTTTTTTTGGCACCAAAAATGTTACGCCTGCAGCAGCGTTGTCCGGGAACCAAGCTGGGAGCAGCACCTCAGCATCAGCGGTCCAACCCCACCAACCTAGGCCCAAGGCCTTGAGTGTCGCAGAGGTAGCCAGTCTACTAACGAGCAGCGATGTTGAAATGTCATTATCGCAAAGTAGTACACAATCAACGCAGGCGGAAACTCAGCAGATAAGTGTGCAGCCGCAACAAGAACAGCAGCAGCCGCAACAAGAACAGCAGCAGCCGCAACAAGAACAGCAGCAGCCGCAACAAGAACAGCAGCAGCCGCAACAAAAACAGCAGCAGCCGCAACAATTACCCAACATAGTAGTTGTTGCTCCTGACATAGGGGCATTTCAGGAATTCGAGCTTCCTGCAGACAAAGTGGAGCAAACCACTGTTTCGGAAGATCTAGTGTCTTCCAGACCACCAGCAAGGAAAAGGAGGCTTAGTCCATCATCTTCTTCTTCAAGCCCCACTACTGATGATCGTGATGCCACTTGGCAGCCACTAGCTCAGTCTGAGAGTGATGCACGCCACAAGACAATGCTTCTGAAAAGGAAGGTCCCAGAAAAACTTAGAATTATGGAGGTAGATATGGAAGAGGGGGGTGATGTTGATGAAGACGAGCCAGTCATCACGCACATTACTCTCGCCCCAAAGGGATTGGAGACCAACATTCTCACCCTATCCAGAAAGGCTGCTACTGAGCGGGATGTAGCACGGATATCACCAACACAGGTTATACCACCACTACCTCCAGCTGCCATATTTTCCAAGGCCCAGCAGGGACCTACATCCAACTCAACCATCTCAGTAGGTAGTGGTAGTAAAAGTCACAGTACAGCTGCACAGGGTCATATTCCAAGCACAACCTCCAGTTCATCTGGTATTGAAAGTGGCACATCCAGCAGTGCCAGAAAGTTCTCCTCCCCAGTTTGGGACTTCTTTTCTGTTAGCACCAAGGAGGAGAACATTGCTATATGCTGAATTTGTCGACAAGGTGTTCGGCAGGGTAAGCTTGGTACAAACTATGGTACCGGAGGCCAAGCAAGTCATCTCAGAACACACCACACTATCGTGTGGGAGAATCACTTACTTCAGTTAAAAGAAAGTAGAAAAACTCAACCCATTGAAGTTGGTCAGGAAGAATCAGGGGGCGATATTATTGCGGTGGAAGGTGAAGAAGAGGGAGGCATTTCTAGCCCTGTCCCCAGTAGTGTAGTGGTACCGCCCACATCCTCCTCAGTAACATCTGAGTGGCACCGCAGTAAGAGTCATACTCAGAGTCAGGCTGAGACACCAAGGCGACCGAGTACCGCAATGAGACAAACTGCGTCGTTGAGCCTAAGTGGGTTAATAAAAACAACAGCACCACAAAGGAAAGTAATCCAGCCTACCATGGAGAGCATGCTTAGGTTGGAGGGGCAGTTCCAACGCAACCACCCAACGGCACGGTTGTACAATGCGAAGCTGGCTAAAATGTTAGCACTGGACCTTCTCCCTTTTTTATTTGTGGAAGGGGTGGGTTTCCTTGAATTTGTGTCAGCCATCTGCCCTAAATGGAAGGTTCCCAGCCGGTCCTATTTCACAAGAATTGCTGTTCCGGCACTACATCATGATGTGCTGGAATTGGTTGGACAAGCTTTGCAGCAGAGTGCTGTTCACAATATCCACCTGACAACAGACATGTGGACCAGTTGCCAAGCCACAGATTACATGTGCATCACTGCACACCGGGTCTCTTTTGTTGGGGTTAGAGATAACCTATCTGAACGAGGTGCTGTTGACACAGCTGTGATTTTTAAAGGTACTCGGAACCATGCAAATGTAGCCATGTTCGCCATGGAGAAATCTAATACCGCTGTAAACATTTTGCAAGAGTTTTGCAGCAAGGTTTTTGAATGGCTGCGCCCAAGAAGGCTTAGCATTGGTTTGGTTGCCACAGACAATGGCAGTAATGTACTTAAGGCCATGGATCTTGGTTCCTATTTCAGGGTTCCGTGTTTGGCGCACTGCATAAACATTATAGTTCAAGACTTTCTGAAAAAAGAACCCATAGTCAGCAACTTACTGGCCATCTGCCGAAGAATATGCACCCATTTCAGCCATTCTTTTAAAGCTCGGAAGCAGCTGAGGATCATTCAACGTAAATATAGGATGCCAGTCAAAGCACTCATCCAGGAGGTGGCAACAGGTTGGAACTCAACGTATTACATGCTTGATCGTCTGTTTGAGCAGTACAGGCCACTCAATGAATATGTCTGGAAAAGAGGGGATGCTACTGTTAAAGGCATGAACCTTCAGATGGAGCAATGGAGCCTAATTAAATGCCTGACTAAGATGCTTCGTCCTTTTGAGGTCTTCACACGTGAAGTCAGCAAGGAGGACTGTACAATGGGCCAAGCTATCCCATTATTGCAAATGCTAGAGCATCAGCTGAAGAAGGTGTCTGAATCACACAAAGGTGTAGAGGACAAAAAGGGAAGCCTATGACTTGGTGGAGAGCTTAGCCCGTCGCTTAGCTGAAAATACAAGGATAGAAAATAAAATTTTGTCACAAGAACATAACATTGGTGCCACAATTCTGGATCCACGTGCAAAAGTTGGACTGAAGACAGTCTTTGCTTTTTCAGAGATTGATGTTGCCCGCTACAAACCTTGTATAGCTGAGGCAGCGAGTAAGTTGGAAAACGAACGGCTGCTAATTAAAAGCCCGCAAGATCAACCCACAAGAAGTACTGCAGCAGGGCATGCAGCATCAAGTGCAACTTCGTCGGCTGAGGGCAGTGCGTTTGGGTCAGAACACTCACCATCACTTTCGACAACAGCAACAATAACTGGATCATTAGGCCCAGTAGAATCGTTAGACGATTGGTATGTACAGTTAGGCATTAATAAGCACAGTGCTGATGCACAGAGAAAAGAGCCCGAAGGCTTACCAGCAGCTCCCCTGAACATTGAGCGGATGGTCCAGGCCTATCTGGACGACCCAACAGAGGTGTACATTGATCAAAACCCATTGCAGTATTGGTATAGGAAAAGGCCACTGCTCGGCAGGCTGGCGATAAGCTATCTGGCTTGCCCTGTCGCAAGTGTCTCTTCCGAACGTGTTTTCAGAGCTGCTGGTTCCATTGTAACAGTGAGTAGGACCAGTCTCTCGCCCAAAAACGTGGAGAGGTTAACAATGATCAAAATGAATCAGCTCTTCATACCACCGAATTACACAATACATGAAGCAATGGAGGAAGATGAGGACAGCGGCTCAGGTGACGGAAGTAGTGTGTCACATGATTACCTACAACTGGCTGCACCCCCAGAGTTTGAGGACGAGCTATACTTCCCTGACAATTAGGCTTGCACTTACTGTCTTCCTCCCTTTTTTTCCCCTTTATTTGTGTGTCTGTCGTTCCGGTTACAAACTTGTGAATCACAGCAAATCCATTACCACCGTCTTCTACTCTTCCTATTTAATATACAAGTTTCAGGTGTCTGCAATTTGACAGTACAGTTCTTTCGAATCCAGCTCCTCCGCTCCATCATACTGAATCTCCCGCCTAAATCCATTGCCCTCATGAATGATGATTGGATGATGGAAAATAGAAGAAAAAATAAAAACGTTCCTAGTCCCGCCAAAAGAAGTGGAGCATGAATCTATGACTACTATAGCTATTCTCCTTTCAGAGCCGAGAGAGACTGCCCATTAACTGAAAATGAGATGGAACAGGTAATGATTGATGCCATGTATTGGACGCAGAGTCGCAGACTGAGTGATTTTGTTGTTGTTTGTTGTGCATGAAGTTATGTCATTGTGCACTTATCATCTTTCTACAGTACACACTAAACGTTACTCAAGGTGAATTTTCCCCTACTTGCAAATAAGAAATTTGTACTTTTCCTGCAGCTTGATACATTGCTTTTAATTGAATACAGGAAGGGGACTCAATCTGCGCACTGAGTATGATTGACAACAGCACCGTCCATGATGATGATGGTGAAAAAGACGGCCCGTTAACTTAAGATGAGAAGGAACAGGTAATGACAATTAATGGCATGCATTGGACACCTAACTCTGAGCGTTTGGTGTTTGTGTTTTCGTTGTTTGTTTGTTGTGCACGAAGTGAAGTCAAAGTGTACTAGTAGTCTTACTGTACACACTAAAGAGTGACTCAAGTAAATAATATTTCTACTCTTGTTGTGTAATAACAAAATGTTACTTCTACTGCAGGCCGATCTTCACAGTCAGTCAGTACAAGTATCGGAGATGATTGATGGAATAATAACAATTCAGGAGGACGTTTCATGAGTGGCATAAAAGCCTAAAGGTGAACACGTCAACAACAACCACAGCAGACCCAAATGTCTGTGTAGAAGTGGAGTCGAGTGTAGCGGTGGGATGACTGAGGTGCATTGATTTACTAACTTAAATTGTAAAATGCTATGTTTGGAATGGATATGTGCTTTGCCGTTGTCCAACTCTTTAAAAAAAAGTACTCTAAACGTAGGATGTGATAAGCCACGTGCCGTCAGACCTGTCACTGTGGGCCTGCTCTCTCCTGTTGTTGTTGAAGGTCAATGCTGGAAACAGACTAGAGTAGAGATGATGCATACATGCCGCCTCGGAAAGTGTTCTTGTTGCACTACACCATAACTTGTGCATTTGTTTCAACTTTGTTTCTCAATATCCCCTTTGTTTTTCCACCTACAATTACAGGCCGGGCCCTGCCCTATACTTGGATAAAACATTACAATGCACACTTACCTTACCAATAAATCGACATTTTTTTCCAGCGGGCAGTGGCGAGTGGCGACACCCAAGATTGATGGACGAGAGGACCAAGAGGAATGCCGAGATGCAAATCCAGTCCACATTTTTGACCAGGATAACACAGTAACAGTATCAACTTTCATCTTCTTTTAAATAATTTGATTCATTTTTTTGTCTACAATCTTCACAACAGTGTGTTCTTGTTGTTGTTATTATCATCATTAGGTTTGCTTTCTGTTTACGATTCAGCCCTACCAATATTTAAAATTTCTATTTGCTATCTGTAAAAGTATTAAGGCCGGAACAACAGAACAAGAAGTGTGTGTAATCCGGGTATCCTTATCAATCATCATCATGCATGCATTTCCTTTTTCTCCCTTAACATATGGATATGGTAGTCTTCAAAGATTGTCGTTTTTTTGTCCATGCGTACTGTTTTTTACTGTCAAACCTTTCCCCAAACCCCCTTCCCATCCATTCAACAAACCCTAACCCTCTTCCCCCGGGCTGTGTGACTTATTGTCGAGGTGTGACTAAATTAAATGTACAAGTAATCAAAGGGGAGGGAAAGAGAAGCTGTGGTCCAGTCGGCTTCCTTATCGTTTATGCAAAAAATCAAAGGGGAGTGGACCACTTGTCCTGTATATCCAGGGTCTTTTTTGTTCTTGGTTCCTTCATAAAAGAACCCTCATAACTATACACAGGTATGACAGCGGCATGAACTGGATTACCGCTTATGTGTAATAGTGCAGCATCATCATTGGGTCTTTTTTTGTATGTATGCTGACCTCCACCCGGAGGAAGACCATCTGGTTAGACAGTAGCGTCCAGACATGAAGGATCAAGGTATGTGAGAAGGCTCATGTCAAGTGAATTAAAATCTCTGGATCATTGTTTCAAAAGTAATTTTATTCTGGAAATCTTGATCAGAGAGAGATAAAAGAAAAAGTTCAAGTGCGGAGGAAGACCGAGTTACTGGTCTGCCGTACTTATCAAAATTAAAGGTCAAAGGTCGACATGTTTCAGCCTACTGTCGTAGTCTATAGGCTTTCATCAGGACCGGTGTAAGGAAGGCGCATTATGGCTCCTTATCTAGTGAGATATTACCCACTAATCTAATTAGAGTGGTCAAATCCGTGTATCTGTACCTCATGTATAGAAAGTTTCATATTCCGGAGGTGCCCGGGGGCGTGAAAGGAAACCGTATTTCGGTGTTTTCTCGTTCACTGACTTGTTCTGCCTCTGTTCGCTGCGCCTCCAATGAAAGCCTATAGACTACGACAGTAGGCTGAAACATGTCGACCTTTGACCTTTAATTTTGATAAGTACGGCAGACCAGTAACTCGGTCTTCCTCCGCACTTGAACTTTTTCTTTTATCTCTCTCTGATCAAGATTTCCAGAATAAAATTACTTTTGAAACAATGATCCAGAGATTTTAATTCACTTGACATGAGCCTTCTCACATCCCTTGATCCTTCATGTCTGGACGCTATGTTCTAACCAGATGGTCTTCCTCCGGGTGGAGGTCAGCATACATACAAAAAAAGACCCAATGATGATGCTGCACTATTACACATAAGCGGTAATCCAGTTCATGCCGCTGTCATACCTGTGTATAGTTATGAGGGTTCTTTTATGAAGGAACCAAGAACAAAAAAGACCCTGGATATACAGGACAAGTGGTCCACTCCCCTTTGATTTTTTAAATTAAATGTACACCAATACCTAATCACACGCTTGCTGGGGCAGATGAGGCGAAAGCAACAGTACTTCAATTTCAAGGCAGAGCGATGATCTTCTTCTGCTTGCCCACCCATGAGTAGTATATTTTAGAGGTGATTTTATTTAACAAAGGAACATATACCTCAGCATTAATTGCCGGCATTGATTGGATTTGTTGTCATTCCTCATACACAGCACTAACTGTTACGCTGTAGGCCTAGTCAAGTGACTCGACACAACTATAGTTTGTAACTCTGTCTAGTAGGCTATCCCAACCACCATTATGTTTTGTTGTAAAATATTTTAGCATATTATTGTTGCTCTGTAAGTTCTGTACTGTACTTCATTCTACTACTCCTCGAACAGTCTCTCAAAGGCGACTGACTGTCTCATTTTCTTTTTTTGCAAATGCTGCTTCCCTGCCAGTGTCTACTACTACTACTATACTACCACCACCACCCCAATCATGGCATGTTAGAAAAAAGAAACCATCTTCACCATGCAGCCATTGCTGTGCCTAAGTTAAACATCACGGTAAAAAAGGGGGTGGTGATGGACGGAGCATCAGAACCAATCAAACACTCACACCCAGTGAACAGATCTGGGTTTGATCCATCACTGTTCTTTAGCCCACTCTGCCACCCCAGTTCAGACATGGCCATATGCAAATCAGTCTGACCCTGTGCCTCATGGGAACAGTCCAACCCGAACTGCCAAGCCATGCCTTCCCTGGACCTGAAACAAGCTTCCTAGGACCGGTTTCTGGCATTTCAGCCGTCTTCAGCCAGGCTTGCTTGAATCCAGTGGCAAAGTGAGCAAGGGACTCACGTCTGAGCATACCCTGCCCACTTATGGCGGACAAAGCGGTACAAAAGGGGGTGGTGATGGACGGAGCATCAGAACCAATCAAACACTCACACCCAGTCAACAGATCTGGGTTTGATCCATCACCGTTCTTTAGCCCACTCTGCTACCCCAGTTCAGACATGGCCATATGCAAATCAGTCTGACCCTTGCCTCATGGGAACAGTCCAGCCCGAACTGCCAAGCCATGCCTTCCCTGGACCGGAAACAAGCTTCCTAGGACCGGTTTCAGGCATTTCAGCCGTCTTTAGCTAGGCTTGCTTGAATCCAGTGGCAAAGTGAGCAAGGGACTCACGTCTGAGCATACCCTGCCAACTTATGGCGAACAAAGCGGTACAAAAGGGGATGGTGATGGACGGAGCATCAGAACCAATCAAACGCTCACACCCAGTCAACAGATCTGGTATGCTCAGACGTGAGTCCCGTGCTCTCCATGCCACTGGAATCATGCTATCCTGGCTGAAGAGGGGTGAAACCCCGAAACTGGTCCTAGGATGCTTGTTTCCAGTTCAGGGAGGACCTGGCCTGGCAGTTCGGGCTGGACTGTTCCCATTGGGCACAGGGTCAAGACTGATTTGCATATGGCTGGGTCCAAACTGGAATGGCATGGTGAGCAAAAAAACGATGGATTTAGGCCCAGATCTCTGTACTGGGGTGAATGTATGACATTGTTCTGCATTCTGTCCATCAATAGTTCTTTTTGCATTTGTCATCCCGAGTGGGACGGGTATGCTCAGACGTGAGTCCCGTGCTCTCCATGCCACTGGAATCATGCTATCCTGGCTGAAGAGGGGTGAAACCCCGAAACCGGTCCTAGGATGCTTGTTTCCAGTTCAGGGAGGACCTGGCCTGGCAGTTCGGGCTGGACTGTTCCCATTGGGCACAGGGTCAAGACTGATTTGCATATGGCTGGGTCCAAACAGGAATGACATGGTGAGCAAAAAAACGATGGATTTAGGCCCAGATCTCTGTACTGGGGTGAATGTATGACATTGTTCTGCATTCTGTCCATCAATAGTTCTTTTTGCATAAGTTAAACATCAAGCAAAGGTAAGACGAGTTTGGGGGAGGCAGAACTACAAATGGACATGTTTTCAATGAATTCAATTTCACACACCCCTTTGAGTCCAGGTAAAGAATGCATAGACTAGAGGAGAGACTGAAAGTACTAGTAGGACAAGTCAATCAGTGAGGGGTGTCGCATCTATCTGTTTGTGTCTTACACAGTCAGCCAATTATTTAAATCAAACACTGGCTATGGGCGGGCCTGCACCAGCAAGGAAACAGTGTGATGTAAAACAGTAACCCCACCTACAAAACATTAACAACATTGCATGTAACGTAGAAAAATAGATTTAATTGACCCTAACAAAAATAAACTAAAAACCCACAAAAGCTAACCCACCCCCCTCCCTAACCCCAACCAATGTCCGTAAGAAAGTCCAGAAAATAGTCCAAAAACCCAACGCCCAATTCCCACCCACCCAAACAAGAATTAAAAAAGGGGCAGAAGACAGGAACTAAGGTGTGGGGCAGGATTGCAGGAGGACACGCATCTGCTCCTCTAGACGGGTGACGCGGCGTCTGAGGGCGCGGCAGTTGCAGCCACAGTGGGGGGGCACCAGAGATGGTATTGCAGTGGCGGCGGGCAGCCGCCAGATGGTGGTGCCGTACCGCTGGAGGGCGGTGGCTGGGGCCTGGGGCACTGGAGGAGGCTTGCAGTGCTGCTGCAGTCTCCTCCTCCTCCTCTGCCAAGACCACCAGCCGCCGATATTCCTGCTGGATTGCCTCCAGCTTCCGGCGCCGTGCCTTGGCGGCCAACTCCTTCCGATTGACTTTGGAAGGAGTAGCTGTGTATCAAAAAGAAAAAAACAAAACAATTGTAAAATATACTCTTAGAAAAACAGTAAGACAAGTTAATTATACACATAGTGGCATGGTAGCACTATAAAGCACAGTACATAACATTTTAAATCTCGTCCGTCCTTCTTCCTTCCACCCATATTTCACTTTTTAGTTGAACACCAGGTGATCTGATCTGACTTTTAGTCTTCTCCATAAAACTTTCAAAGCGGAGTTGAAATCAGATAGATGAGGTCATTGGTTACTCAATACTCCCGCCCCTATGCCAATTAAAGGGTGTCTAGTTCACTCTTCAAACGTTCACAACAACTCTTACTTACTAAGGACATCGGATGGCGGGCGGACTTTGTCCGCCCGCCATCCTCACGCTAAAAAGGGCAGGGGTCCTGTGGGGACAATTAGGATGCACCCGCCACAGTGGCGGGCGCATCCTGTTTTTTTTACATTCTGGTGGGCGGTGCCGAAAGCAATGCTAAAAATACATGTTGTGCTTTTCCAAGCACAACATGACAGGCCGCGCGTGGAGCCTGCCACGTTGTGCTTTGAAAGGCAGGGGGGTACCACAGCATAGGTACCCTCCATGGGTGCCCCCAAGCATTCTCCGCATGCCTTCCCGTGGCGGCCGGCAATGCCGCCATGTAAAGGCATTCCAAAATGCAGATTATACGGCTGGCGGTGTGTTCAGACACCGCCACCATATTGAACCCTTTTCCGCCCGGTCGACATGTGGGGGGTCTGACTCTTTTCTACAGGGATGGCGGGAGGTTTGCCCCTGCGGGATCGGCGGTGACTACCGCCGGCCCGACGGGGGCAATCCACCCGCCATCCTAATGGGGCCCTAAGTCTCAACAGTACAGTATACATACAGTACACCCTTGCAGTGAGTGTAGTGTCAACAATAGTTAAGGATTATGAATCTAACTTACCACCGCCCGCCACTGGTGCTGGCACTCCCCGTACCGCTCCATCGTTGGTATCGGCAACTGCCGGATCCTCTCCCTCCGCGTCGCCCTCGCTGGCCCCGGCAATGGTGGTCGTGGTCGGTAGTGCGCCTAGAAAACATTCCACATTTATTAGGTGTCATATACACCTCCCCCTATTGGTCAGTAACAAGATTGAAAAATGAGTTAATAGTATATAACATACATCACTAGTACAAATCAGGTAGTAGTAGAGTAGACACTAATAGTTATATATGGTCCCCCCTAGGGTCATTCTAGCCTTTGCTTAGTTAGCCCGAGCCATGCAACCATTTTACCTTTGTGTCTTTAATTTTTGCACATGTGACGTTACCTTGCAGCTTGTTGTATAAGACACCTTTGAGCCCACATGACCTGCCTCACACTGCTACTCTCTATGCGCTGCATACAAGCGGTCAACAAAAACATTAACAAGCCACTTTTTTATGAAGTACTTGTGTACTGTTAGTCCATATTGCTTATCCATAAATGCTACACTTTTTGGCACGGCTGAGAAATGCTTGCAAGTTGCAATATACTAACGCGCACCATTTCATTTTTCGCATTACAGACGGAAGATTCCCTTCTACGAACCAGAGCTTTGCAGAGCTTATGATGCAACAACTACCAGTACTAGGATCTTCTAAGGTGAGGGGTCTCTTCACTCAGAGATCTTCATTTATAAATTTATATAAACTAAATTCCTAGGGGATGGTGGTGCTGCCTTCCACCACTGTTCAGTTATCATGATTTAATTCCCAACTGTAAGTAAATGTAACAATGTTTATTGTTTTAATGTTATTGATTTTCCTGTTGGTGCTGCATTATATAATAGAACAATGTACAGAGCTTCTCAATTCAAAATAAACATTTTGAACTTACATAGACTTGGTGGTATTTGGTGTGGACTTACACGAGTGAGCAAATTAAAGGAAGGATGTGCATGTGCATTGCTTCCACGACTGAGAAGTTGGGTGTGTTATGTTCTGGGTTGTCTACTTGTTGGGTATCTTGGGGGGAGGGTTCGGAGACCTAATATTTATGACAAGACACTAATATAGTCGGGCAGGGGATTGTGGTGGGTTCTGAATTTCTGATTGAGGTGTGTGAGGAAGGTCCAACCTACCATCACCAACATTCAATTTTCTTGTGCAAAGGTCTGTATGTGCAAAATCCCTACAACAGTAGTAGTATGTTCTATAGGCTATCATATCAAAATAGTAATAAATCTGGTTGGGCATTTGTTGGTGTGAATTGTCAAAGCCTCAAGATTAACAAAGACTCAAGATCAATAAGACTAGAAGTAGTACAAGAGGACGACCCAGAGGACTGGACTCAATGGCTAGAGCTACTGGTGAATCTGAGTGTTATTTACAACCTTTCAAATAAAGAGTGGCCAACTGGGCAAGCTTAGCTACTACAGTACAGACAGACTGATAGTAGCTGTAGTACAGAGAGTCATCATAGCAGAGGCAGGGATAACAAGATTTATGAAACCGTACAGAACGAAGGATAATTGTTGGTAAAAAATAGCATATGGGAAACTGAAACAATAGTTTGTGAAAAATGTGGTGCAGTAAAAGTTATGGAATAAGAATTATTCCATATGAATCCCGCCGACTGCCCACTCCCTGTCTGCCTGCCTCTGGGTGCTGATGAACTGGAAAGATATAAGAAAGAGACAAACATTGATGGATGGTGTCAAACAAATACAATATTTTTAAAGAACGGTCAAAAAACACTTATGTAAACAACAATTGCAATAACTAAATTGACCGATCTTATCTGGTCAACAAGTAGTACCGGGGGATTCGCGGATCGACTACTTAAGTTACTATTTATCAACAGTAATCCAGTCTTCCATTCTGATTCAAGAATACTAAGTTACAACTAACCCTGGGCTTCGTGCTCCGCTTCGCCCACGGAGTGCACGTAGCGCTGCCTACTTCGCCGTTTACGAAGTAGGCGTAGCAGGCAGCGTTACGTACACACCGTAGCGAAGCAGAGCTGCCCGCCACCCGCCTCCCGCCTGCCCTAATTTAAAAATAATTTAAAGAAGGGTAAAGGTAAATAAACCTCCTTACCTTCAGCGCGGCGTCCCGGGGCTCCCTCTTCTTGCTGACAGTAACTTCTTCATGCAAATGCGCATGCGCGGACGTCCGCGCATGCGCATTTCTCGGAGGTTTATATGTACTTTTAACCTTCTTTAAATTATTTTTAAAATAGGGCGGGCTGGAGGCTGGCGGCACGTAGTGGGGCTACGCGGAGCGTGCGATTGTGCGTAGATTTTGCCACACTACGCGCTGCTCCACGTAGCCCCACTACGCCCACTACGCCCAGGCCTGGTTACAACTAAGCCTAAGTACAACGTACCACCCGACCTAGCCCATCTATTCCAGGCGTGCCAATTGTACATTAAGTATGCATTTCCACTTCTTTTAGTCCTTAACAATGCATATGGTCTACATTTTTTGGGTTGATTGATTGATGCTGATGTTCTGCTAGTGCTAAGCCAATTACCACCACTCATTGAACAAACTAGAAAAGGTTCTAATAAAGACTGGCATACTAGCAGCACGTGACGTAACTGAGGGGTCATCACGCATACCACTAAAAAATTACAAACTCATACAAAGTACCTAAACCTTAAGTATGAATCCGCCCCTATCTCTTAGTGACAGGACAAAGTAAGGACTAGAGTCACTATAGCATTACGTAACTTAATTTCTCTAAAATAAACTCTTACAGAATCACGCTAAGCGAGCGCAAACGCAAAGTTGCAAACAAGTAAGATTAGTAGTAGCGCAGAGGAGCACCTGTGTCATAACAATCACAGAAGACTTTTAAACGTAATTAACCTGGAATGTAAGCAGCAACATTCTAGCTGGTTGGAAGAAAAAAAAGATATTCGTAATATATAACACAGAGCAGAACAGACACAAAGTAGTAATAATTAAATAGTTACTCACCAAGACACGGGACCTCCACTCCTAGCAGGTCCAGCAGGTCCTGCTCACGGTCCAGGATGTCGGACCACTGGTGCGTCAACTGCGCCTGGGTGCGCCAGACCCCAGAGCAGCTCAACACTGCCCGACGCACCTTCCCCACTGCTGTTGACGCTCCCGGAGGCCGTACCCGGACCCAGGCCTGCCACCTGCTGCCAGGGTTGAGGGGAGGTGGCGCTGCACAAAGAAAATGAGTGCAGCCAACTCCACCTCCCCAAATAAGGCCCGTGCCTGAACCCCTTGTGGGCGCCGCCTTCCACAAGGAAGGCGGTCGCGGCTCTGGCTGCGGCAAGCCCTACCCTTTGACATGGTTCTGGGGATGAGAGACGGGGTGGGAAAGAAAAGGTAATAAAATTAAAAAAGTAAGTAAAGGAAATAAATAGCAGGCAATAGAAAGAGTGAAAAAGTAGCTAAAAAACAAAAAAAAAATTTGACCAAAACAAAAATATAGAAGCAGGAAACTAGTTAGAGAAATAATAAATGAAAAAGATCCAAAAAAAAGTGGCTTCAAACAAAGGATTGGAAAGATGCAGGGAGGATTGAAAATCAGGCCCCAGAACCATGCAATAGAGTGAAAAACAAGATGGCCGCGCCCATTGCGACCACGTGCGCAAGTTCGCGCGATATTTTCTCCCCGAGCAAAAAGCAACGCGAACAAGTAAAAGCGTTCGCGAACAGGAAATACGTACGGCGAACGGGCGCGAGCATGCATTGCACAACCCGGAACAGGAAGTAAGCATCGCGGGAGGGCGGGACAAGTGAAAACAAGATGGCCGCGCCTGTGAGCAACCACATGGGTAAGTTGGCGAGCCGCGATCACGCAAAAAATACCGCGAACAGGTGGGAAAAAAACTTCTGCGTCTTCGCGATATTTCCGGCGTGTTTGCGGAGATTTTCAACATTTTCACGATAGTTTAAGAAAGTGAATTTCGCAAATTCCGCCCACCCCCAGTACTTACCAAGCAGCCACATGTTGCCAAAATCTCCCATTGCCATCTGCCATGCAAGAGGTGACCTGCGGAATACATAGCTGTCATGGGTTCTGCCTGGTAAGACCCTGCACATAATAGAGTGCCAGCGGGAAAATATGACATTACAACACATGCAATTACAACACATGCTTTTACAACGCAGTCTTTTCATCACAACTACCATTACATTGCATGATTTTACAACGCATGCCATTACAACGCATTTTTAAAAACTACCATTACAACACATTCAATTACAACGAATTCCATTACAACCCATACCATTACAACGCATAATACATTTAGGGTAACAGTAGGGTAAGTGTTAGCTAGAGTAGGGGGGGAAATTACTATTCCCACTCCAGTGAGTGCAACAGTAGGGTAAGTGTTGGATAGTGTAGGGGGAAAAATTACTAAGTGTTGGATAGTGTAGGGGGAAAAATTGCTTTTCACACTCCAGTGAGTGCAAAAGTAGGGAAAGTGTTGGATAGTGTAGGGGTAATAATTACTATTCCCATGTACCCCAAAACCCATACCCACCCTAATACTAAAAAATTCTCCATTACTTACCTTATAATGCGTTGTAATGGCATGTGTTGTAAAGGGATGCGTTGCAATGGCATGCGTTGTAGTCACATGCGTTGTAATGGCATGCATTGTAAGGACATGCGTTGTAATGGCATGCATTGGAATGGCATGCGATGTAAAGGTAGTTGCATTGTAACAGTTGCGTTGTAAAGGTAGGTCTTTTAATGACTGCGTTGTAATGTATGTTTCCCGCCAGCGGGCTCTATTGCAGAAGATGTGTGCTTTGTGTCAAGGTGACTAAAGAGCCACACAGGTGCAATCATTTGAACCTACACACGGAAGTGGGAAAAGAGGTAGAAGTCCCTAGCTATCCGTTGCCTCCTGTCAAGTCTATAGGGCATTTGCATGTGGAGAAGGACTCTCCTATTGATGCATCTCACTACCTGATGAAAGCATGGGAACTGACTCGCCTGAGAGATGCCCACAAGTCACCGGAGACCCTCTGGAATGACCCGGTAGCAATATAATGGAGAGCTACTTGACATAGGCCCCAGCCTTATAGGCTGGGATGGCATGGGAGAGGCTGGCCACAGAGTCTAGATCCTGCTCCATTCAAAATGGTATGTGGCCCTGACATCGTGGCTGGACATCACAAAGAAGTTTATCCTTTGTCTAAAAATCCTCTCTACTCTCCTCCTCCTCCTCATTCTCCTAAAAACTTCCTGTTGCATGGCAAGGGTCAAACGAACAAACACATTCAGCGACATGATGAAAGGTCCAAAAAGGTTTGTTTGTGGCAGCTCTGCTTTTATGTTTGCAGCAAGGCTGTGATTGCTTGACTCCAGTGGCATGGAGAGCATGAGACCCACGTCTGGGCATACCCATCCCACTCGGGGTGATAAATACAAAAAGAACAATTGATAGACAGAATGCTGAACAATGTCATACATTCACCCCAGTACAGAGATCTGGGCCTAAATCCATCGTTTTTTGCTCACCATGCCATTCCAGTTTGAACCCAGCCATATGCAAATCAGTCTTGACCCTTTGCCTCATGGGAACAGTCCAGCCCAAACTGCCAGGCCAGGTACTCCCTGGACTGGAAACAAGCACCCCTCAACAGCCAGTATAGCTTGACTCCAGTGGGATGGAGAGCACGGGACCCAGGTCTGGGCATACCCGTCCCACTCGGGGTGACAAATGCAAAAAGAACAATTGATGGACAGAATGCAGAACAATGTCATACATTCACCACAGTGCAGAGATCTGGGCCTAAATCCGTCGTTTCTTTGCTCACCATGCCATTGGGAACCCCTTCCCTTTTGCCAATGGGTTACCACCTACTTAAAGTAGGTGGTAAAATGCTAATATTTTGGGACCGCATTTTGGTCACAAAACATTCTTACATACTGATGCGATTCAGTATTAGAAAGGGATGCCCTAAACACGCCCCTTTCTTATAGCGAATGCAAAAAGAACAATTGATGGACAGAATGGAGAACAATATCATACGTTCACCCCAGTACAGAGGTGTGGTCCTACATCCATAATTTGTTGCTCACCATGCCATTTTCAGTTTGAACCCAGCCATATGCAAATCAGGTTTGACCCTGTGCCTCATGAGAACAGTCCAGCCTGAACTGCCAGGCCAGTTCCTCTCTGGACTGGAAACAAGCATCCTAGTACTGGTTTAGGATTTTCACCCTTCATCAGCCAGGAGAACTTGACTCCAGTGGCATAGAGAGTACGGGACCCAGGTCTGGGCATACCCGTCCCACTCGGTTTGACAAATGCAAAAAGAACAATTGATGGACTGAATGCAGAACAATGTCATACATTCACCCCAGTACAGAGATCTGGGCCTAAATCCATAGTTTTTTGCTCACCATGCCATTCCAGTTTGAACCCAGCCATATGCAAATCAGTCTTGACCCTGTGCCTCATGGGAACAGTCCAGCCCGAACTGCCAGGTCAGGTCCTCCCTGGACTGGAAACAAGCATCCTAGGACCAGTTTCGGGGTTTCACCCCTCATCAGCCAGGATAGGTTGACTCCAGTGGCATGGAGAGCACGGGACTCGCGTCTGGGCATACCCATCCCACTCACCTGCAAGAATTAACAAAGCAGAACAGCCATACAATCAAACTATGAGGTTCCAGTTCCAGCAACAATTAGAGAATTTGAAGACACACAGGGGCCTGATTGAGTACCTGCAGACATTTTATAACTAGCATCTCATTTAGGGTTCTATCTTCTACAATCACTAATAGAGGTTGTAATAAAAAATAACTGTATTCCACATTTCTGGGCCCCAAGTATTAGGGGGCCAATCTATAAAAAAGAAAATCTAGACTGCCCGAAGAAATATAGTTTGATTGTCCTTAAGGAGATGTCTGGTAAACTATGTGCATCTACCGAGACAACTTAAAGAATGAGTGTAACCCACAGACAGACATTTTACTGAAAAACCGTTTCAGCCAAATCATTCAACAATTGATTAGTGCTTTACATTGAAGCTTAAGCTGAACAATATACTCAACAAAAAGGGGTACCTCTGTATGTGGAATTCATTGACCTCTCAACTGCATTCACTTCAATAGATTTAAAGGTACTCTGGAAGAATATTGCCTCGAGGCATACTGTTGAGAATGTCATAAGAACTCTTGGACAGTAATTCAATTGGGAGAAAATGGAGCAGTAACACAGAAGATGAGGACTCTGAATATACTTAGACATGGATGTATTTTAGCTCCACCATTCTTCTCTCTTTACATTCTTGACACTTCAAAACATTACCAAAAGCAAGTTGTTCCCTTCCTAAATTAGACAAGAAGCATATTCAGTCGTTTTTATGCCAACAATAACAAACTCTTCCATCTCATCCCCTTGGACTAAAGACAGTTAGATACATTTGCGATCTACTGTGAAAAAAATGAAAAAAACAAATAATGCTAAAACCCAAATAATGGTCTGCAACAGAAGAAGATATAAACAAGCTGCTAGTTGGAGATTAAAATCTTGTGAATTAGAAAGTGACCTGAATTTCCAAAACCATATGGAATCTATGATAGGTGACTGTTGATGGTGCTCTTGGGATAATGGATTCAAAAATCGGTTCACATGTCAATAGAAGTAAAATAAAGGCATGGGCTAAAACTAGAAAGTCTTCTACTGTATGACAGTGAGGTATTAGACCAAAGAAATATAGAAAGGATCCAGTCAGCTGAAATGATGATATGCAAGAAATGGATCTGACTACCACAAGGGATGGCTGCAAAAGCATATAGAGTAGAATAAGGCCTGTTTAATATAGCCCTTATGAAGTTATTGGTATTGAATTGCATTTGCTAAAGAGGAGTCTTTTCACATTAAAGCCAATACGTATTTAGAATAGGTTAATAATATAAAAAGTATTATGAGTCATCTAAAACTTTCTGAAGATGACATCAAAGATGTGCAGTCTGATTATATTTGCGAAAGAAGATAAAAACTATTGTAAGAAATGCGTCTTTCACCTCAGATTATAGTTTATGCAAAAAGACAACTAAATATGATTGTATCGTCTAAAAGAAAAGGGGAGAATGATAAAACTAAGATTGGGACAACTGGATCAGCAAAAATGTATGGAAAAATGTACAAAAGGATAAGAAAGGAATTATCAAATGTCCCTCATATGGATCTATCAATTTTTCATTAATTAATTTAATATTGCATAACTTTGAACAACTGCTACAAACTGTTATTGCTCCCTATTATGAGCACACTGCAGATTTGATCATATACATATGATCTCTTATGTATAACAAATGTGAAAATATTGCTTTGGATTATAAATTAGGACGTTTTTTAATATGTTTAAGGATAAACTAGGTATTAGAAGAATAGGGGAACTTCTGGATAAAGAAAAATCTAGCTCAACGTAGACTGATAAAATCTACTTTTTTTTCTTTTTTTCTTTTTTTGGCGTCCTCTTTTGCCATAATTGCTCCAACTGAAACCTCTAGACCTTCCTTTTACCATAGCCCAACAGGAATATCTTTGAGACCACAGTTTTGTGGAAAGGGAAATTTTGACTACCACATCCTCTCCCCAAATGGCTATAATCATTGGGCCAGGCCAATAGTATTTCAACTTATTCCTTCCTAGTTAAACTTAATAACTACATTCCATCCCTCCTTTACAACTATAAGGGGGTCCAATAACTTAGCCACTTTTTTTGAGAGCGTACGATTCATGTCCATCCTATAAACATAAAGTACTCAATCCAGCCATTCTAACTTTCAAGGCGGTAACGGTTTAGTCTAATTTTTACAAATCTGTCTTCTTCCCAACAGAATCAAGTAAAAAATCAATTTATTTTGATGATCCATATGCTCTCCCATATAGGATGTTAGCCCAAAAATAATTAACTCCAGGCGTACATGAATTTGGGTGTGAAGGAACTCGTTCACAAACGTACACACCTCGTTTAAAAAATCTTGGATATTAGGACAAGACAGAAACATGTGAACATTATCTGCACACCTCAAGTCACATTTATTGCAGCAAGGCTCAACAGAGCACCCAAGTTTTGCCAGCCTTTTTGGTGTCCGATAGGCACTATGGAGAGAGAAGAGATGATTCCGCCTTAGCTGGTTTATCCATGCTATACAATACTCGAAAAGATACTTGCCATAAATGATCAAGATTTTTATCCGGCATTGTCTCTCCCCACAGAGAGTTAGGTATACTCTGTCCCTTTTCTGAATTATCCATGATTAAAGCATACCAGGTTGCCATCACCTTCTTTTGTTGTGCGCTTTTAATCAGATGTTCTTCTAGCTCGTTGGTCTCATCTTTATCTTCTCCAAGAGATCGGGACCAACTATGCAGTTGGAGGAATTTAAGCTTAGACACAGTTTTTTTAGTTAATTGTTAAGACTGTGACCAGGAATAGATCTTCTATTCAGTTATGACCAAGTCCTTTAAATTCACTGCTAATTTATCCTTCAGGCATTCCAGGGAGCCTGGGGAGTCCCATATTGGAGCATACCTGCTATAATATGACAGATTTGTTACACACCAAATCTGAGCCCACAATCGAGCAGCCGCCTGTAACACTTTCAACCTGATTTTTTTAAAGTACTTCTAGTCTCCGAATTTAACAAGGTCTTCCATAGCTGATCACTCCTGGACCCTCCCTTTTCAGTTAGCAAAAACCTAAAGTTCTTTAGTTGAAAAGCCAATGCATATAATTGCAGATCCCGCAATGCTATGCCCTCTTTAAAGTACTTCTAGTCTCCGAATTTAACAAGGTCTTCCATAGCTGATCACTCCTGGACCCTCCCTTTTCAGTTAGCAAAAACCTGAAGTTCTTTAGTTGAAAAGCCAATGCATATAATTGCAAATCCCGCAATGCTATGCCCTCTTTATCATTCTTTCTCCTTAACTTCCGTCTTGGTATTCTTGAACCCTTAGATGCCCATATGAATGAATCTATTCTAGCATGTAACTTTTTCGACCAGTTCTTCTTAAAGTGGAGGGGGATCACATTAAAAAGAAAAGTCAATTTCGGTATTGACATCTTAAGTAGGTTGGTCCTTCCCAGTATGGTCAATGGAAGATTGGACCAGCTAAGTAAAAGTCTATTTGTTTCTGTCAATGTTTTACAAAAATGTAATACTGCCAATTTCTTCAGGGTGGGAACAACCTTTATATCCAAGTAGTTCAGTTTTCTTTTTATCAACGTATGGTTCTCATTTATGTTCCATACCCTGAAGCAGAGGTCAGACCCGGGACCAGGGTTCAATTCCCGACGCGGCAGGGTCTGAGCCCAAGTGTCCACGGACTCGATAATTCTCACTTCGGTGCCTACTCAAATCATGGGTTCACACTCTGCAACTCTGGGCAATAGCTTGCTTAATCTCCACAACGGCCCCCCCGCGGCGGGATGCCTGGCTTTCACCTTGGGGATGCCCAGTACGGGTTATCTCACAGGGAAAAACCAGGACGGGTTCCCAATGCAAGCGCCAAGATGCCCAAGGGTAAGTTGAGCGCTATATAAGCACACATAATAATAATAATAATAATAATAAATAATAATAATACCATAACCTCTGTCTTGGAGAGATTGGCCTCATACCCTGCTTCCTTCCCAAATTCTACCACCAGGTAATCTAAACCCCCACCCAGGGCGGAGATAAAAGAAGATTTTTTAACAGAATTTAGTTCTCCTTTTAGAAAAAAGTCTTATTGTTTCTAATTTTTGTATAGCCCAATTAGGCATAAGATTAAATGAATAAATAGATTGCAACTGAAAAAGTCCACACAAGAAATACCTCATGTGTGTGAGCATGTAAATGCACATTGTCATAGTCAAATGCTTACTTCTTCAAATATGTGCAACCTTTTCAGAGAAGGATATTTCTGACTGAAGTTTAGCATGCTCAGCTTTACCAGGATCTCCAGCTTTAAGCAAGATATCCCAGGTCCAGTACCTAGTGTACTTAATGCAGTTCTTGTTCTCCCTCCAGAGAGGTAGGCAGCTTACACGATTGCACATTTACATCTTTTGTACATGTGCTCCACAATTCTCCATATCTCGTAGTGGAAGCTTTGTCTGAGGGATCTCCTCTTCCCTAACGCATGCTTTAGTGGTGGCCTGTTCTCATGATCACAGTCCTATGTGTCCCCAAACTTAGATGGATTCAAAATATAGAAAAACCTTGTATCCGGGCAACCCAGTAGCTATTTGTTCACTTTAAGGTGCAGTAGGGAACTAGGGGGCATATGTATTAAACTCCCCTTTAGCGAATCCTAATTTGCGAGATTTTGCGATTCGCAAATGCAGATTCGCTAAACGGGATGTATAAAATAAATCGCTAATCATTTGCGATTACTTAAAAATCGCAAATAATTCGCAGAATCCCGTATTGCGATTTCTTAATAGCGAAATTCGCTAATTAAGAAATCGCAAAAACGGGAATCTGCAAGCCTGGTGCAGGCTGATGACATCACAAACAGGAAACTGTAGTGATTGACTGCACCTGCTCACCTGAGCCACACCCAGAGGCTGCTTGTGGAGTGTGAGGAGGCTTTCCTGGAGACAGCAACCAGCAATGGATCCCAAACAAAACCAGCAGGGCAAGGATGCAGAAAAAAGAAAGAGAAAACACAAGTTTTCAGAAAAGGAGCAGGAGGTCCTCATTGAGGAGATGGTCTGCAGCCATGAGCTCCTCTTTGGGAAGAAGGCACTCAAAGTCCCAGAGGCCAGGAAGAGGAAAATCTGGCTGGAAATACAGAGCAAGGTGAATGCTGTTGGAGTCACCACATGCACCATCGAGGAGCTGCGCAAGCGGCGGTGGTATGATATGCGCCAGAGGTCCAAGGAGAGGGTGGCAGCCAGACTCAAGGATGCCAATCAGACTGGAGGAGGACCATCCACTGCAGAGCAGCCAACCCCCCATGAGGAGCTCGTGGAGTCTACCCTCCTGCCTGAGAGCGTTGGTGGATTGGCTGCAATAGACAGCTCCGACCCCTTATCCAGCAGACAAGGTAAGATGCATGCCAAATCACCCTGCACTCCTCCCCATCCCTTGCACACTCCCCCAAATGCGCATAGTAAACTCCCAACATGCCAATCCAGCCCAGGTCTTACAGCACACCCAGCAATGCATCATGGGACTCGTAGTACTGTGTCTGACTGTGTGTCCATGACACCATCACAATTAAATGCAACATATGTGTTTTGGGGATCATTGAATGGAAATGTGTCAGAGGTTAGCCGTCAAAGAATAGTAACTTTATTGAGTGCCACATGCAGACAGTAACACAAACTCATGTAGTCCCCTTTACATCCACAGCACACGGCATGCCACAAGAAGACAGCGCAGAGGGAGAGGAGCCTGCAGACCCTGCGGACTCCAGCGATGACACAGAGCAGCAGCCAATTCAGCGCAGGAAGCGCGCACATGTGCCCCCACTGCCTCCATTTGAGGACGAAGTCCCAGCAACAGGCGATGACACCGACAGGAGAGAGGGGAGTCAGGGTGTGACAGACATGCCCCGTCATGACGCACCAACACCAAGGCAAAGGGAACAAGCCACATCCAGGTCAAGGCCCAGGAGCAGCACTGCAACGGAAGGAGAAGGCACCGTGTTCTCCGGCTTGGAACAGTGCATGCTGCAGGAACAGCGCCTGCAAAGCAAGGCAATGCGGTCAATAAATCGCCAGCTAGGCCGCATACATCAGGACAATCGCAACATGGTAGCGGCAATACATGAGCTCTGTGCTACTTTGAGGGACACCCAAGCTGCCAATGACAGGGCTGGACGACGTGCCAATGCACGGCTACACAATTATACAAAGGCAGTCAACCGCCTCTGCACCACCACCAGCGCCCTCACACGCAGAAGCGTAACCATGCAGGTGGACATGGCACATTGCTGCCAGGACATTGCACGAGGGCTAGAGCAGGTAACCACTGCTGTGGAACAGCTGCAGACAGCCAATGCTGGTGGCAGCGCACTAATGGCCTCTGCTGAGAGTGAGGACACATCGAGTCGCAGCAGCATCACTCCAACCTTGCCAGGTGAAAGACGCCGCAGTGGCAGACAGGTAGCAGGCCAAGGGCGCACCATGGGGGGCACTCACCCTGGACGGCACCGACGGAGGTGATCATCTGCGGGGACACTGCCTGCAACACGGGTGCATTTACCCGAAAAGGCTGTTTGCCCTATTACTTGTGCCTTCTCTGCACTGTGTGTACAACATGTGCTGGGGACAATTACAATTTCTTTCATGTGAAGTGTGATTAAACACTTGACACATCATCAGGCTTTGTAGTCTCATTTCCTCAATACTCACCTAAAAGTAGTTTCGTGTGATCTCAGTCCGTCTCTGGCGTCCAGCAGCTGCCCCAACTCCTGGTGCTGGTCTGGCAGGGGGAGCAGGGCGCTCGTCATCCGATGTGTCTGTATCGGTCACATCAATTGTGGTGCCTTTCCTCATTGCCATGTTATGTAGCATTGCACAGCTTGCCACGATTTTACAGCAGGTCTCAGGGCTGTATTGCAGTGCGCCTCCACTTTTATGCAGGCACCTGAAGCGGCTCTTCAGGATTCCGAAGGTTCGTTCAATGACACAGCGTGTAGATCTGTGTGCCCTGTTGTAGCTCCTCTCACTTGCATTTGCAGGATCCAGGTATGGGGTCAGGATGAAGTCGCGCACTGCATAGGCACTGTCACCTGCATGGAAAAAAACACAATAGGTGAGTCAATGTCCCCCCCCCCTCAAGTGATGTAGTGGATGTATTGATGTGTGCAATGTATTTACCGAGCAGGTACCCCTCCCCAAACTCTCCAGCACTCAGACGTCTGTGTATTCCACTGTGTCGGAAGATGAAAGAGTCATGTGTACTGCCGGGGTATTTGGCTACGATGTCTGTTATGAGATACTTAGCGTTGCACACAATCTGTATGTTGAGGGAATGGTAGCATTTCCGATTCCTGTAGACATATTCAGTTTCTTCTGGGGGTGTGATGGCCACATGGGTCCCGTCAATGCAGCCAATGACGTGGGGGAAACGTGCAATCTGGTAGAAGTCCAGTATCGTTTGCTGTAATGCCTGTTGGGTGGTGGGGAAGTAAATGTGATGTGAGAGCCTCAGTTGCATTGCATCTAGGAAGGCATGGAAGAAGCGCGAAAGTGCACTCTGTGACACCCCACCAACCTCCGCTATGACCCGTTGAAAACTCCCTGACGCCAGGAGGTGCAGGGAGCACAGGACCTGCACATGTGTGGGAATTGTTTGTGTCCTGCGAGTAGGGTGCTCCAAGTGGGGTTTCAGCTCCTCAATCAGGTCCATTATGGTCTGTGGGTGCAGTCTGTACTTGTCATAGATGTCCTCTTCAGTGTTCTGGAACAGGGTGATGCGCAGCCTGAAGATACGTTCCTGTCTCATTCTCCTGTGAGCAAGGGCCCGAATACGCAGCCTCCTGGCTATCACGTACATTGCAGCCATTGTGGGTGTGTTTGTTGCATTGTGGGCTGGTTTTTGTACCTTGCACCAGTTTACCACCTGCAAGCAATTGGTGTTAATAGCGATTTCTTAAATTGCGATTTTTGCGAATTCGCAATTTGCGACAATTTCATACATGTGTTTGCGATTTCTTAGCTAGTGATTTCTTGTTAGTGATATTCGCAACGCTAAGGAATCGCAAATTAAGTATTCGCTAGGAAATTCGCTGTTTTCTTGTTCCGCAGCCTAAGAAATCGCTAATTTAGCGATTTCTTATTTTTCTGTTTGGAAGTGTGTCATACATATGAAATAGCGAAAAATCAGTCGCAAACGCTGTTTTTTGCGATTCGCAGCGTTTGCGACTAATTTTTCCTTTCATACATATGCCCCTAGGTAATTTGGGATGTGAGGGCATCAGTGAGCTATTTTGAGGTGCAGCTCATCCTACTGATGCCTGTGAAGCTTTCGCAGTCTCTGACTCAAGCCTCATAAACTTCACACTGTTAGCAAATTTTTTATCTTTTATTAATATGTTTATTAATTTTTATGCATAACAAACATGAGACAATGACATCATTCACAGCATATCTGTGGCATTTCACATCCAGAAAGGAGGAAGAAGAACAGAAGAAAAAGCAGTGCAGTTCCAGACATGCAATTAGATAGGAGTACATTTATCGTTTGAGGGTCGGTAATCTCTCAGCAGCCCGCCGTAGCACTCAACCATCCCAGCCCCTACTTAGTGCTAACCAAATCAACATATGCGAGTCGAAGTGTACAGGCTCAGCTCAGCGGGGAGTTCTAAGGATCAGGGTGTTGGGAGTCATGCACAACAGGAGCTGCGCCTGCATCGGAAGTATCCATGCTCGCCATACAATTCTTATACATAGCCCAGAAGTTCTTTGGTCTATTGCGATTTTCAGTCTGGGTACAGCAGAACATCATATCTTTTGACCATTGAGCTAGTGTAGGTGTAGGACCACGCAGCCATCAGATAGCCACACACCTCTTTGCCAATAGTAAACCCATGTCTATCAGCCGCCGCTTTGCCTTAGGAATAGGTTTAGAGTACCCAAGCAGGGCAAGCAGCGGGTCAGGGACCAGCACCAACTCTGTAATTCGGTTTAGTTAATCAAAAATCATACTCCAGAACCTGGCAAACCCTGGGCATGAACAGGCTAAATGTAAGAAGTCAGCAGACCATTTGTTGTATCTATCGCATGTAGACTCTTCTCTTAGACCATATCGATACAGGCGCTCTGGAGTGTAATAAACTCTGTTAAGAAATTTAAAATGAACCAACCTATGTCGGCCATTCAATGTTATACGCTTTGTGCTCATGAAGCAAAAGGACCATATGCCGTCCTTGAGGTTGCTTTGCAAGTCACGCTGCCAGGCCAGTCTCGATTTAGTGTATTTATTTCCCCTAGTGGCCATTGCAGTGTGATAAATCCGAGACACCATCTTAGCAGGTCAGTCCTTCTTTTCTGTCACATTTCCTACCGCTTTATTTGCATCTCATCTACACATTGGTGCCGATTCCGATCCGTTAAAAATATTCCCCGTACGAATCGTATCCAGATTTTTTTACGTACGAATCGTACAAGTCCCGTACAAACTGGCAAGTACGATTCGTATGTTAAAAAATCCATACGAATCGCATTGGGAAAATTCCCCGACACGTCCTCGGGTCGGAAAAAGTGTCTGACACGTCCCCGGACAGTTTTACATACGAATCGGTAAACTGAAGTCCGAGCGCGCAAGTACGATCTGTTCCGTCCATCCGAATGCACAACCGTATGGAAAAAACACTGTACGGAGCGAACTCCCATAGCAACCATGGAGATGTCCAAACATGTGCCCGCATACGTGCCGAACACCCCCCCAGCCGACCTCCCCAAGTACGCGCCATACCCCCAGCCCCCCCATGTACGTGCCGTACCCCCAGCCCCCATGTACGTGCCATACCCCCAGCCCCCCATGTACACGCCGTACCCCCGGCCCCCCCATGTATGCACCGTACCCCGGCCCCCCATGTACGCGTCGTACCTCCAGCCCCTCCATGTACGTGCCGTACCCCCGGCCCCCCATGTATGCACCGTACCCCGGCCCCCCGATGTACGTGCCGTACCCTCAGCCCCCCCATGTACACGCCGTACCCCCAGCCCCCCCATGTACACGCCGTACCCCCGGCCCCCCATGTATGCACCGTACCCCGGCCCCCCATGTACGCGCCATACCCCCAGCCCCTCCATGTACACGCCGTACCCCCAGCCCCCCCATGTACGCGCCGTACCCCAGCAGCCATACGGGTACGCTGCGTACCCCCACCCCACCCCGTAGGTACGGAGCATACCCCCACCCCCTTAGGTATGGAGCGTACCCCCACCCCACCCCGTAGGTACGGTGCGTACCCCCACCCCACCCCGTAGGTACGGAGCATATCCCCACCCCGTATGTACGGTGCGGACCCCCAGCGCGTCGGCACCATACATACGGGGGTGGGGGTACACTCCGTACCTACGGGGTGGGGTGGGGGTACGCACTGAACCTACGGGGGTGGGGGTATGCTTCATACCGACGGGGGTGGGAGTATGCTCCATACCTATGGGGTGGGGTGGGGGTACGCTCCGTACCTACGGGGGTGGGGGTACGCTCCATACCTACGGGGTGGGGTGGGGGTACGCACCGTACCTACGGGGGTGGGGGTACGCTCCGTACCTAAGGGGGTGGGGGTACGCTCCGTACCTATGGGGTGGGGTGGGGGTACGCACCGTACCTACGGGGTGGGGTGGGGGTACGCACCCTCCATAGGGGGGGTGGGGGTACGGCACGTACACATATGGGTGCTGGGGTACGGTGCGTACATGGGGGGGCTGTGGGTACGGTGTGGACATGTAGGGATGGGGGTACGGTGCGTACCGGGCCCCCTTTTCATCTTGCATCGCGGCGTACTTAGCTTTTCCGGCACTTTTTGTGTCCCGTAAAAATGTTGCCATCCGAAGTGCTGTGGGTACGAATCGTACTTGCTGATCCGTAAAACGCTGCCTGACTCCGTGCGAATGTCGCGTACGCGGTGTCCCGGATCCGAATTGTGGGTATATTTTAGCCGGTCGGTGTTTTTTACGATTTGTACGGAAATGGTGTTTCTGTACGAATCGTCCTTGCGGGTTTGTAAGGTGTTTTTCCCGGGTACGAGTCGGACGGAGAAAACGCTCCGTCCGACGGTTCGTACCCGGGTTTTACAGGATGGGAATCGGCACCATAGTCTCTATTCTAGCTTCTCCACTCTCTCTTCTCTACCCTTTTGCAGCTTTATCACTATCTCATGCCTTCAAAGAGCTAACAAAGCATTATCAGAGTGTGAAGGGGTTATAGTGGGATTCGTGATGTGCCTAGGGGAGAAATCAAGGGGTGAAAGAAAGCTAGCTGCAAGGGACAAGTCTAAAGGGTCTACCTCTAATGGGCCTATGTTCACAGCAGCCTCAGCAATGGTCTCAGGGTAGGTCTCTTGTCATCTCATCCATTCAGCCACTAGCTCTGTATTATGCAGTCTTGCATACTTGACCTGCTTGCCTCTGTGGGCTGCTTCCAGCTCCGATGTGGCCATAGCCTGAAGCTCACCTTCTTTGGAGCACTGATTCTCTGCCGTTTGTTATTAAAACAGTAAATAAACTGCACTTTTTGTTTTGCTCAGTGATCTATCGCTGCTTGCTACCAGTATACGGCCAGTCTGAATAGGACCCAGCATTTTTAGGACTCCGCAACAACGTTTACAACGCAATCCGTTACAACGCATTCCCCATTCCAACACAATTACAATTCTAACTCCAGGGGAACGTTACTTTGGGGAATGCATTCTAACGGTTTGCGGTATAAAGCCCTGTGGTGTAAAGGTTTTCGCAGAGTAAAAAATGTGGGGTAATGGCTTGCCGAATAAAGCATGCGGGGTAAAGGGTGTTTCCCGGCCAGTTCGCTGGTTCCTGTGGAACCCAGGAGTAATTAGGCAGTTCTCATGACAAGAATGGTAATGTTCCCTGAAACCACAGAAGCCAGAAATGTAGTGCGTGCTCATTGAATGACTAAGCACCTAGTCTATGGGCTTTGAAGTTGGGTGGTGGGGTCAAACAGTCAAGGATTACTCTTGGAGGATGAGCACACGTATCACTCACAATATGTGAAACTTCGAAGCAGTAATATTCTTTCAGAAAAATGAACAAGACTTTATTTGCATTGAGAAGATACTCACTTCGGGAAGTCTTATGGCATAAACCCTGTTCTTGATTAAGTATAGTGATGACTGTAACTACTCATGTGCTTTGCAGAGTCTGTAGACCTTCAGGAACGAATACGTTTAGAACTATAATCTAAATATAGTCTGCTCTGTTCGGAACAGTCACATAATTTCACATTTTACTCAGTTTGGTGACAGAAGGAGAGCACACGGCCACTTGCAACATCGTTTCTTTCTTATTATTCTCTCCAGACTTCCAGAATGTATACGGTTTTAACAGGAACAAAGATTCCTCAAGTACAGTGGAGGAACTGCGTCATCAACCAACATCACTACTTGGGTAGTTGCTGATGCAGCGCTGAAGTGTACATGCACATGCGTCACCCATCTAAAGTCGGTATCATTCCTAGGGGAGTCAAAAAGGCAACATCAGATGTGGAGAAGAACAGGCACTCACCAGGTAGTCAGTTTCGCTGGTAGAGGATCACAGGTGCATCAGCCAGTATAGGCAATTCGGCTCTCACATAACTGTGCAGCAAGACTTCTATTAGGCATTCCCAAACATCATTCAACCAAACCAGCCTTGAGATCTCTCCATTGGCTGCCAGTCAGGGAGAGAGTTAATTTCAAGGCCCTATGTATTATCCATAAGTCCCTAGCTGGAACAGGCCCCGCCATTCTTCACAATACCATCCAGCCCTACAGAAGCCTTCACTCGAAGACTAAGAATCTTGTCACGGTCCCTAGGGTCAGGAAGACCAGAAGCGGGGGTCGGCAATTCTCTTTTAACGTGGCCAGACTCTGGAACTCCCTCCCTCCTCTCCTACGTGTAAAAAACAAACACCTAGCCTTTCGCAAACTGTTAAAAACTTCACTTTTCCCCAGTGCTTAATTTGGGCCGGAGCTTTCCGGTGCTGAGCACCGGCACTTAATTGGTTTCCGGTGCTCGGCACCGGCACCTAATTGTCAAGACCACACTTAGGGCAGTCTGCCATAAGGTGGCACTGCTCATGTAATTTAGAGATTAGCAGTATACCGGTTGTTTAGGAAAACAATATACATTAAAAAATTACTAATACCTGCCTCCCCAGCCAGTCCTTTAGCTTTGGGGACCTGGAATAATCTGAACTGTCGCATTTACATGCGAGAGAGATGGTCAGTAGTTGTTTTGGCACAGATGGCGGGGGCGATGGGTGGTGCAAGCTGCAGTGGCCTCCTGGTCATAGCCCTTGCACTTCATATTTTACAAATTAAGCACTGCTTTTCCCCTAACTGGTGAAGCTCCTCACTACTGCGGCTACTAGCGCTGGGATGCCTCCAGGTAGCCATGCGCTCTATAAATGTTATTTCAATTCAATTCACATGTCCCTTATCATTTACATAAGTATTGCAGGTCAGGTTGAATGGTGATCACAGGCCTCCAGGCTCAACAGTCTCAGTTCTTCTGAACTTCTAAGCAGTACTCGGGGTCTCTGGGGCAACCTCATATCCAATACAGTGGCCTTTGGGCTTGAGCCATCTGGCCACTCAAATTCGAAATTGGTCCCTAACATTTTGATGGAGTCAATCAGTTGATAGAGCATTTCCTATTTACAAACTTTTGACTTGTGGCGGCCAAGGAGGTTGTGGGCAATACCAGCCATAGAAATGCTTACAGTAGGCCTGAGAAATGAAATATACACTTTCAGTGAGAAATGGAAACTTCCAATTGACTATCTGCAATCTAAATATCCCCCAGAATCTCACCCACGGACACTTAGGGCAGTATGTACGAAGCCATTTTGCATTTCCTAAAGGGGCAAATCATTATTTCAGGCCATTTGGAGATGCAAAATGGTGTGCTCATTTGTACAAAAGGCATTTTTGATGGCGCCATTTGTGTTTTCCATTATGTAGAAATTGCATTTTTTGCATTTTGAAATTGGAAATTGTTTTACCAAATAGCGAATTGCTAACACAATGTACAAAGGATTTCAGAATTGTGATTACTCGCAAAATGGCCATTTAGGAAATGTAAATACCATCAATGTGTATTGGCGAGGAGGATGAGGATTTGGGCTGCTAGGCAGCGAAGGAATCAGTGGAGGTTATTTAGGGTGAGGGTCACCCTGTTTGAACAGACTGATGAGAAGACTTATGAGAGGTATAGACTGAGTAGTGAGGTCAGTTTGGGATTTAATTGCTGAGTTACATCCTCAGCTACAAAACCCAACAGCCAGAAGCAATACAATTCCATCACATGCGCAGGTATTGTGTTGTCTGCACCTTTGAGCTTCTGGCAGTTACAAAAGTTTTATAGCAGTGGTGGGGAAATGCATTTTCCAGGTTTCTTCCAAGTAGGATGGTTTCCAAACATTATTGGTTTTGTTGATTGTACACATATTGCCATATCTCCCCCCTCGGAAAATTAATTCATTTATAGAAACAGGAAAAGCACCCACTCACTCAATGTTCATTATTGGTTGTGTTGATTATACACATATTGCCATATATTCCCCCTCGGAAAATGAATTCATTTATAGAAACAGGAAAAGCACCCACTCACTCAATGTTCACATAGTGCGTAATGCCTCATGCATCATAACTGACTGTGTGGCCAGTTTCCCAGGCAGCACACATGACTCCTTTATATTCTGTCACAGTGGAATAAATAACCGAATTTGGCAATGTTTTTTTTTACATGATAAAAGGATTACAAACTCTATTCAGTGTTCAATAGCATGTTTGTAAAATAACTAAGGACACATAAAACAACACAATCAATAATTGAACGGACATTTGGAATACTGAAATCATGTTTTAGATGCCTACATAAGACTGGTGGAGCACTACTCTACAGACCAGAGACCTGTTGAAAAATCATTGCTACTTGTGCTGTTCTCCACAACATAGCCATGAAAAAGGGTCTTCACAACTCCAATACAGAGCCAGAATCATACTCAGATCGCAAACTACCACCACTACAGATTCAGCAGGACAGGACATGTGCAGGAGAGGGTCGAGCAGAATGCACAGAGATCACAGACAGCTATTTTTGAGGTACGAATGATAACCAGATCTGAAAAATAGCCAACACACATGATGGTAATGTTTTTCCATTACTGCAAGATAACCTTTTAATCAGGTTGTAATTATGTTTTGTAATTGTGTATCATCAACGATATCCTGATATGATGCCGTTGTTTAAACAAAGCAACAAAGTTGTAGAACACAAACAGAACAATCTTGTAACATACATCTAATAACATACAAAAGTCACTTTTTACCACCTTTGATGTTGGTCGCCTTCTCAGCAGGACTTGGCCGTGGAGTTAGGGATATATTTGTGCCAGTTGTGCGTCAGTGTACTCGCCTTGTACAGCATCCATCTAGCACAGTTATGTCACTGAGGATAGAGTCATCTTCACTTTCAGGTCATGGTAATATGTTGGAAACTATGTTATGTGTCTGAATGTTCTCCAGATCTGTGGTCATTTAGACCATAAAGCACAAAAGTAAGTAGTAGTGTTCTTTAACAAGGACAAACCTCACAATAGAATATAACAGAATGTGTGTTCCAAAAAAGTCCTTTGGTGTGTAACGTAATATAATGTAAATTAGATCGGGGTGCTCAAAGCAGCTATCGACATCTACTACCTAGAGACATCACCAGCATATTAAATACGAAACATGCATATATATTAGAAATCAAAGGAAGCCTGAACAGAACACCCTTATATTGATTTATCAGTCCAACATTGGTATATGTTGATTAACAAACACAAGAAAACATGTACTTGTCAGTATATAAAATTGTCAATCAGTAATCTTCGTGTCCAACAGAAAATCCAAACCCAATCAATTCCGTAGATTCTCGTCTTTATTATTTTAAAAGTAATCCCAGCATACGATCTAGCCGACACGTGTTTCGTATGTACTCAGACTTTTTCAAGGCTGTAAATATGGATATATACAATGAGTGTTCCATACAAAAAACACAAACACCATGGTTGTTCTATTTACAGAATTTAAAAAATGATGATGTCCACCATCAATTATTAATTAGAGTCATTACAATAAATTCAATTCACATTACAATAAATACTAATAATAAACTCACACAATATTGTTACAAGAATCACTAGAACTAAAGACAATCCTGTATGCCAAACCCATGTGTCAAATGGAGGATAGAAAGAAGTGATCCTTTGAAGAAATGAAATAAAATGACAGACAGTTTTTTTGTTAGCTTTTTGTCCCCAGTGCTCGTAAGACAAAAGCACACAAAATGCGCAGGCATAGGATAGATATTTTAAAGGAACCGAGAAAATAGGTGATCTAAACAGATACTGTGATAGCTCTGACACCTCATGCCACTCAGTGATAAGATGTTAGGAAGAGAGACAAAGACACAGGTGAAGGTCCAAAACAAAAAAAAGGACAGGAATAAAAACAAAACCCACTGATCAGCAAGTTGAAAGCATCGATGATTGTTATTCACAGCAGCGATGGGAGAAACATCCAGGCAAACCTGATATGGAATGGCTGAAAAGAACTGTGAATCTAATGGTAAGAGAAGACCTATATCATTGATAGATTGACCCACATGCAGCGTCTTGTGGTACACAAACAGAGTATCGAGTGGTCTGGAATATGTAAAACAGGACCACTATATATTAAATAGCTCCCCAGGATGAACCTACTTGTGGCAAATTGTATTGGGGGAATTGCAATACAAATTAAACGACACACGGTCTAGGTCTGCCCGACAGTATCTACATAGAACTGCTGTGTTTTAAATTCATAGCCAAATATACTCATTTAGACCAGACCATGTACTACTTCTAGGCAGCAGTGCCCCTTGTCATTTTAGGTGTTCACAGTTCTATGGGCAAGAGTGAGGTGGCTACTGTCAATCAATTTATTGCTTTTGTAAATACATCATAGCTTACCATGTGATGCTTGTGCCTAAGGCTTTGCATGCATTGCTCCTTTTTCTTGCCAGCAATCCAGTACTCTTGACCTTTCTGCAATTTCAGCATTGAAAGTGACATGCTTAGTACATGCCGTTTTAATGTTTTTATCTAATTGGTTTGCAGGCGCTGTACTGTGACTGTTGAATTCTCAAGCCCACCAAACAATTGTGCGCTATCTGACACGTATTCAGAGGCATCATTATTGTGAACTGAACGTTGTTGAACTCTATGTTGTATTGGTGTCCTGTGCACAGATGAAGTTGTGTTCCTGCCTTATGTTTGCTCGGCATCACCTTCCTCAAAAGTCTGGTAGTGGTGCCACATTTGCTCTCTAGTGGTTGATGTTTGAATTATGGATGTAGGTGTAGCAATTGTGCTGTCATCAATTTCCACTTGTGTCTCAATTGCATCATCAAGTTCAATATTTTCAGACATGTTCTGGATGTGATTTGTAGAAATGTATGTCTATAGTTATTGTAACTAAATGGTTACTAAGTCTGTGTAATATAGTTTACAATGTGATTTCTGTGTTTTTAACATGAAGATTATATATAGCTATATGCAGTTTACACATCGGCACACACACTACACCATGTAACTTGGTTGTACTACAACTTTCATATAGCATTGCCAAATTACAGCAATCATTTAAATAGAGTATTAGTAGCTAATATGTTGTACTTGCAGACTAACAAACAATATGATGTGGAATACTTGAAACAAGAAAAAAGTTTGCCTTGGTTGGGGCCCGCAGGATCGGAGGTGTCAATGTCTGACAATACCACCACACTTTGAGGTTCAAGTGTCCCCTCAATAAGTGATTCCATTGGAGTGGGAGAAGGATGTTTGGGGGAGCCTCCACTTATGCCATGAGTCATAAAATGGATAGAGTATTATTGTGGGGGGAAGTGGGTAATGACTGAGTGGCGAGCAGAGGTCTGCAGGCAAGTGTCAGCTTATGAGTGTGTTTGTGGCAGGGTGTGGTGGACAGGTGAATAGTGCTCGGTAAGACATGGGTTTTGGGGGCATTTAGGCTTGTGGTAGTGGCAGAGGTAGAGGCAGGTGTTTTGTGATTTACATGGTGCAGGGGGGTGGCAATGTAGCATACTTGTAGGGTATGGGTAGGCATTGACTGAAATGGAGGCAGGGGTCATGGCTGAGGTGAGGCAGGTGTACACTAGTAAGATGGGTAGATGCAGGTGGTGCAAGGGACTGGTAAAAGGTGGATGGTGACCGGTTTTGCAAATGAGCAGTGGCTCACACTCTCAGTCCTTATCACCATGCCAATCATGGTTACACTACCAGTCCCCCTCTGGCTCTGGCAAGCCTGCACTGCATGAAACTGAGCCACAGCAGTAGGGAAAATATTATGATAATAAGGTTGCGTTATCATCATTTTAGTTTTCTTTTTTGAACTGCTCGAAAAGCAGTGGGGTGATGCTCCTCTTCATTAGCATATGAGCCACCGCTGGATACAATGCACACTCACATGCTGCATTCCCAGTTCAAGCATTGGATAATGGAGCAACAGCATGATGTGGACTTTTGTGGATTTACCTACGAGACCCCTTGTACGCCGTGTACATGAATCCTTTGACTACTGCGTCTGACAGTCCAGTGCATTCAAGCATATGACATTAGACATGTGTCACCGTGAACCCAGGCCAGTCCAGATCATGTGCATGCATGTCCCTTCTCAAACTACAATACTGAGTCTGACATTCCAGTATGGTTCATTGTAACTTGTAAACGGGCTATGTTGCTATCAAGTCTGTTCCCTCTCATGTGCATTTACACTCTGTCTCAGACTCAATGAGTTTGACTGCCCAGTCCAGAGGAAAACTCAGATTCATTCTGCACTCTGTGAAGGTTTAGCTGTGTGCGTTAGGGAGAGTGCATGTGTGCCCCACTCTGATAGGCCTTATCTTCTTAACAGTGACTTTTAACAACTCGAACCAGGCACCAGTTAATCTGATACCATCTTTGTCTTGAAGAGGTACATAATGGGGGCAATTATGGCATATGTGCAAATTGTGGCCATCTATGACATGAAGGTGCACTCCCCTTGCATATAGGTGTTAATTTGTGACATATTGTGAGGATAATCACCCTTTGATGATTATCCTTGATTTAATGCTGGCCATGGCATAATGGTGGTAAATTCTAGGCATAACATGAGCAATTGAGACTCTCCCCTAAGGTGCCCAACCTTAGAAGAATGCATCAACTGGAATAATGATGACAATTCTGTAGTAACCTAATGTATTTTGTTTAGTGTAATATATGTTCTGGGAGTACCAAGGTTTAGTGAGTAGAATGTAGTGGGGAAGTTTAGAATGTGGAACTCTGGTTGAGAGTGGTATGTAATCGTTCGTTTTTACTTTGAAGCACCGCTTTCTTACGTACAGACTGGGATCTTGACTGGTACGGTTGACCGTGTACCTCCAAAGACTACCATTGTAGTACTCTGCACGCGGAGATGCTACACATGAAGCACCTCTAAAGACAGCCATAATTGTATCGTGCACGTGGTTCGTGCATGTAAACAGCCTTTGTTTCAGTGCTCCCTCACGCTGCGACATCTGCTTTGTGATTTGGTCACATGTAATCACGATGCAGCACGTAGGAGAATTAAGCCCAAATTCCTTCTGAAACAGAAGCAGAGTGATGGCTAGCAGGCATATTAAAGAGTTTGGATATGCTTCATTACTCCCAATAGTATGTGAGGTATTATCGGGGCCAATTATCGTAACACATTTATTTGGGCATTTTCACATCGGCAAGATGACCAAAATACTAATAACTGAAGCAGCTCAGTGGGCACACAGACAAAATGTCGACATACACAAATATCGAGTTTTAAATATCGTGATACAGAAATATCGACAGGAAGAATTTCGTGGTCAAGAATATCGACTTGCAGGTATGAAAAATCATTTTTGGACATATCAAAGTTATTAATATCGTTTGCAAAAATATAGTTGTTTAAAATATTGATGTTTTATATGTTATGTATTTTAGTATGTATTTTAAAAATGTGTGATCTATTTTTTTGTATAGGTATTTGTTTTGTTTTTTAATCTATGTGTTAAATTTTTAGTAGTTATTAATTTTATCTTAATTAAATATTGCATTTTTAAGTTCTGTAGCGGGTTGTAGGTTTATAGGGGAATAAGGTGGGAAGTAATTTAATTATAATAAATTAATTATAATTTTGTATGCATTAGTATTTATTTAATTTAAATTTTATAGTGTTAATTGCGAGAATTAATTTATTATTAATTATTTATAAATTGACTGTTAATTATTAATAATTAATTAATTGGCAATTATGTTAATTGTGTCATTTTTTTAGGAGCGTGTTGTGGTGTTATAGGGAATAGGGTGGGAAGTAAGTTAATTATGATAAATATATTAATATTTTTAATTTATTTATATTTATTTAATTTATATGTTATAGTGTTAACTGTGAGAGTTATTTTATTTTTAAGTATTTATGAATTGTTTGTTAATTATTATTGATTAATATTGATTAATTAATTTGTAATTAATTATGTTTTTTGTGTCATTTGTTTAGGAGTGGGTGGTGGGGTTTATAGGAGAGTAAGGGTGGGAAGTAATTAATTTATAATTCATTAATAATTGTTTGCTAATTAATTGATTAAAATATGGCAATTGTGTAATTAATTTTTGATGCAAGTTTTGGCGTTTATAGTGATTAAGGGTGGTAAGTAAATTATTTTAAATTAATTAATAAGTTGTTAATTGATATTAATTTATTAATGTAAAATTGGTTATCGAAATTGTGTAATGATATTTAGGTGTGGTTTGTGGTGTTTATTGGGGTAGAGCCCGGAAATTTATTTATGTTTAGTTAATTAATAATTAGTTGATTATTAGTATTAGTTTATCAATTGATAAATATTTATGGTAAGTGTTTATTGTTATTTTGTGTGTGTGTTTTGTTTTTATAGGGGTAACGTTTGGGGAGTAAATTAGTTTTTATTTGTTTAAAAAAAATCAATGAATACTATTTTTTTAATTGATAAATAATTATGTTAATTATGGAGGTACATTTTTAAAAAATTGAAATGTGGGTTGAATTGTGTGAGGTTATAGGGTAGGAAATCCAAAATATTACATTTATGTAACAAATAATGTTTTTGGTTTTAAATTATTTTAGAATTTAAAAAAAATAATATTTCTTGGTATTTGTCAGATCTTTTTAACATTCTAATCTGTTTCTATCTTTTGTAATATTTAAAACTTTTATAATTTTTTTGTTGTTTTAAAAAATCTTTTGTGTTGTTATTATTTAGTTTTATTATATTGTGTAGTGACTCCATTGGAAAAATTAATTTTTACCCCTCCGCTATCCAGCTCTTCCCCTAATGTTGCACAAACTGTAGTGGGAATAGTAATTTTTACCCCTTCGCTATCCAACACTTTCCCTACAGTTGCATTCACTAGAGTGGGAATAGTAATTTTTACCCATTTGCTATCCAACACTTTCACTACTGTTGCACCCACTGTAGTGGGAATAGTAATTTTTACCTCTCGGCTATCCAACAGGTTCCCTACTGTTGCACCCAGTGGAGTGGGAATATAATTTTTTTACCCCTCTGCTATCCAACATTTCCCCTACTTTTGCACTCACTGTAGTGGGAAAATTAAGTTTTACCCCTCCGCTATCCAACACTTTTCCTACTGTTGCACTCACTGGAGTGGTAATAGTATTTTTTGCCCCTCCGCTATCCAACATTTTCCCTACTGTTGCACTCATTGGAGTGGGAATATGAAGTTTTACCCCTCTGCTATCCAACACTTTCCCTACTGTTGCACTCACTGGAGTGGGGATAGTAATTTTGTACCCCTCCGCCATCCAACACTTTCCATACTGTTGCACTCACTGGAGTGGGAATAGTAAGTTTTACGCCTCCACTATCCAAAACTTTCCCTATTGCTGCACCCACTTGAGTGGGAATAGTAATTTTTACCCCTCCGCTGTCCAACACTTTACCTACTGTTGCACTCACTGGAGTGGGAATAGTAAATTCTACCTCTCCTCAATCCAACACTTTCCCAACTGTTGCACTCAATGGAGTGCAAAATTTAATGTTAAAGACTATTAAATATTTCAATGTTTAATTTATAATATAATGGTTTTTATTAGATTTAGGGGCCGATTCCGATCCTGTAAAAAGGCTGTACAAATCATTGTACGGAGCGTTTACCCTGTACGACACGTACCAGGTAAACTTTCCGTACAACCTAGGAAGTACGATTCTTACAGAAAGCCTATTTCCGTACGTTTCGTAAAAAAGCCCGTACGGGTCAAAAAAACCTACGATTCTGATCCGGAAAAGCTTGTACGTGACGTCCGGACGTATTCAGGCAGCGGTTTCTGGCCCAGCAAGTACGATTCGTCCCTACGTCACTCCGTACGGGTCTTTTTTTAAGGGAGTCAAACACAGCTGGAAAAGCAGAGTCCGACGTGAACCGCTACGCAACAGAGCCCCAGTACGCGACGTACACGCCATGAACCCAGTCGTACGTGTCATCCCGGTCCTCTTGGCCTATGACCTGGTACACCACACCCGACGCACACGCTGCAGAAGGTGAGAACAACACCCAGGGGCCAGGGTGGGGGTGAGGGGCAATAAACAAACCCCCTACTCAAAGCCAAACCAATATTATGGAGACCATACATTACCACCAGGGTCTGGTCACTTGGGGGGGCGTGGCCAGCAACCCCTGCGTACCGCAACAACGGAAGTGGACATGTACTGTATGTGTCACACGTACCCCTACGGCACCATTAGAACAGTGATACAGACCGTACACACACAATGAATGCGTGGGTACGGTGCGTGGCACACGTACCCCTACGGCACCATTAGAACAGTGATACGGACCGTACACATGCAATGAATATGTGGGTACGGTGCGTACCACACGTACCCCTACGGCACAGTAGAACTGTGATACGGACCGTACACACGCAATGAATGCGTGGGTACAGTGCGTGTCACACGTACCCCTTCAACACCATTAGAACAGTGATATGGACCGTACACACAAAATGAATGCGTGGGTACGGTGCGTGTCACACGTACCCCTACAGCACCATTAGAACAGTGATACAGACCGTACACACACAATTAATGCGTGGGTACGGTGCGTACCACACGTACCCCTACGGCACAGTAGAACTGTGATACGGACCGTACACATGCAATGAATGCGTGGGTACGGTGCGTACCACACGTACCCCTACGGCACAGTAGAACTGTGATACGGACCATACACAAGCAATGAATGCATGGGTACAGTGCGTGTTACACGTACCCCTGCAGCACAGTAGAACTGTGATACGGACCGTACACACGCAATGAATGCGTGGGTACGGTGCGTGTCACACGTACCCTGTAATGGCACCAGTACATTTGGGGTACGAGGCATACACACGCCAGGAATGTGGACTTAGAGGACTGGCCCAGCATGTTACCTTCATATTGGTGTGTGTGTAGGTCCAGGCCAGCAGTGTACTGCTCCAAGGGGGTGCGTGGGTGGGTGCATATGACTCCCAGCAGTAGTCAGAGATATGAGGGGTGGGTGCATATGACTCCCAGCAGTGTCCAGACCAGGGGTCTCCAACCGGTCGATCGCGAACTACCGGTAGCTCGCCGAGGTCCCGTGAGTAGCTCGCTCCAGCATTGTAGTTTTGTAGCCCTTTTTGGTCTTTTTACATTTTGGGCTTTTTTTTTAATAGCCGTTGTCCGCCCTCACCAAAATCTGCTGCTCTGATAGGCTTAATTGAACTTAGCTGGGGCGGGCTGAACAGTACCACGTAGTTTGTCATCTGCGTGACCTTTGCGCCACCTGCCTTTCGCAGTCTGGCATCGCGCTTTCAACCTGTGCAATGTGTGCTTGAAGGGGCCGGAAAGCCTGGTAGCGTGTAAGTGGCCTAAAAGTCCAGCACCACGTCTCTGATTTGCGTGCGGAGCAGCAGATCAATCGGTAAGTCCTGACCTGAAATAGTTGCAGTTTCTTTATTTTACTAGTTGCGAGTAGTGGAGGCTGGAGAGGCAGCGAGGGGAAAAACAACAAGAGCAGTCTGCCTGGCCTCAAAGGGTAATTGTCCCTGCTTGATGTCCCCTACCCCATGATTTTTACACTCATAATAAAGACTGTTAAAAAACCACACCAGTTATTGACAGCAATCGAGCAACAGAAATGTACATTTACATATTTGAGAAGACAATTATTCATGGATTCCAGGCAGCTTCTTGTGGTGTGAATTCTGGTGCCTGGAGACAGTTGGAGCGCTGCTGGGTTTCCGTTACCGAATACCTCGGTTGACTAAAAACCGGCTGGATTTCTCCATCAGCGTGAATGGAAAAGGATTGGAAGAGCAAATTAAACTCAACCTTTAGCGGTTATCTAAGGTGCAGGTTCAGTGCTACGTTAAGGGCACTGCAGACAGCTGTCTTACAGCTCTGCTACAGTATTCCTCAAGAGGACCCCAGGTTGTATGCTGCACCGAGGGTACAACTGGTGGGAACAGAAGCAAACTTTCCCCTCTTGCATTACTGCAGGACAGAGTCCATGTGGCACCTAAAGGTACCACGAGGAATGTATTTGGTTCAATACCTACCATGCCCCGGCTGTCAGAGGTCATCAGAGATGCCAGTTCCAATGCAAATATTATATAGAACGGGAGGAGTGAGGTGTGCCAGGGTCGGACCCACACCCTGGAACACAAAGGTTTAGAGAGGTACGGGGAACTAATTCCAGTGGGCAGCGCAGCACTTTATGAAGAACATTTATATTGGAGCAGGAGGTGCTGTAGATAGATTATGGTGCGTGGAGTCTATTGAGAACAGGTTACATATATCAAGTTGTGATGGGCCCTGGGAGCGATAACATGTACTAAGGAGCACACTATATATTCTATTATGTGTTTATATTACTTCTAATCCTAGTTTGAGAACAGATTTTCCCAGAATCACACAATTGATTAGTCAAGCGACGGAGCTGGGATTAGTGTCCAGCTCTGTCATTACCAAGGTCTCCCACAGAGCTTTACTATCGACATCCAAGTGGAAATGTGTAGGATGCGGGTTAGTGCCTGCAACTCATGTGATTAACTATGATGCAGGGATCCTTTGAGGTGTGGGAATGTTTATGCACAATCACAAGAGTGTAAGGGGAAAGGCACACCTTCTCACCACTGTGTGCACTGGACGCTTTGTGCAGCTGTACCCAGATACTATCCACCAGGATATTTCGTAATGTTTTTGAAGAAGTTTCCTGAGGCTTGTGAGAACTATTATTTGGTGCTCTTTCTCTCTTACGCAGACATACTAACATGCAGGTTCTTATAGCTCACTGAAACAAATGTTAATACCTCAAAACATGAAATGCCCTTACAAATACATCAGTTGCAGAACAAAGCTCATCTGCTCCGTCAATTCAGCCTTTTTATTGCGACTTCCACAAATAGTTTGGCACCTACGCACTTTCTCATTCTAGATGCCGTTTTTATGGCTTTCGGGGACATCCCCCTACCAGATGTGATTTGGTTGTGTATTCTTGGCAGAAGGCTTGTTAAGCACCCAATCTAGTAACTGTGTCTGATGGTCAATGTGAAAGTAAAATGAGCTTTGTTGGACAGGCCACATGAAGGGCTTGCTCCCTCCCCGCATGACAAGGCCCAAGCCCCGGACTCCCAGGTGTTACCCCCAAGGGCAACCCGCACCCCGTCTCCCAACGGAACTCCTGCCCCCGGACATCCATGTATCATGGGGCCGAACCACTACCGGCTCCCCCGGCCGGATCAGCCGCCATCTTGGACACTGCGCCACGAGGCCGCGTGGCCTCAGCCCGACCCTAACCCTGGGCCTGGCCCGGCCCGTACATCCCGGCACCACCATCCACCCAGGAGGTGAACGGACCACTTGGCAGGTCAATGGGAGAAAGAAGTGTCGATGGCTCTCCCCCGCCAGGTGCCGATCGCCCTCCAGCTCCCCCAGGCGCTGGCTCCACCCCCTGCTGGGTGTCTGGACTCCCCTCATCCCGGACCCCCCGACCTCCAAGTGCGAGGGTCCGGACATCAAAGGGCGCCAGACCTATAACTAGGGCAGCTCCAGAGCAGGAAGGCAGTTGTATCCTGGAGTCGAGAGACACCGAGAGAACTCAGCCTTGACGGACTACTGGCGCTGCCGTAGCTCTGCCTTGTGAAATATCGTCCTGCCTGCTGGCGCTGCCGCGGCCTTCTGCATCATCCATCCTCGTCGGGACCTGCTGGCGCTGCCGCGGACCGTTGTAACGACCACCTTCATCGGGACCTGCTGGCGCTGCCGCGGACCGTGTAACGACCACCTTCATCGGGACCTGCTGGCGCTGCCGCGGACCGTGTAACGACCACCTTCACCGGGACCTGCTGGCGCTGCCGCGGCCTGTCCAAGCTAGAACATCGAGCTCGAGGATTGTGAGCTATCCACCATACCATCTCAGCTACCAGATTGGTGGCCAGACTGTCCCGCTACCCCCTTTTCCCAAACCAAGAGACTAGAATCGAGGGGACCCCTGAGTCCAGACCTCCTTGTACCATTTCATCGTACCTTAAGAAATCACCTATAAAGAACGTTAAATCCTATCCTTGTGTGGTGTATACCTGTGGGGGGGAAGTTGCTCACCTGTACGATCGCTGGAGACGGCTCTCCCCGGAGACCTCTCCCCTTGTCCTCGGCCGACCCTCCCGGTCCGTCTAACATTGGTGGCCAGCGGCGCGATCCGAATCAACGCGTAATCGTACAGAGAGTAGCTCACCCCACGACAAAACCACGAGGTCAACCAAAGAGAGCGGATCCACCGAGAAATTCCAGATGGATAAATTGGAAGAGTATAGCCATCGTGAACTGAAACAATTCTGCATGGAACTAGGCATTGCTACCACCGGCCTGAGTACCAAAGACGATCTTAAGCACGCCATTGAGTCGTGGGCGGAAACCGGGGTCGCCGGATCCCCAGACCAAAACGGTGCAGCATCGGAGAGGAACACCACGGCTCCCGAGGAGCAAGGAACGGGCCTCTCGCAGGAAGAGATCCAAGAAAGAGAAAAAAACAGATTACATGAGTTGGAAATGGCACGACCCAAAATGGACGGTGAACTAAAATTAGCCGAGCAAAAACTGAACCTAGAACATCTGCGGCTCCGAGAAGAACGGGAGGAAAAACAGAGGCAGAAAGAGCTCGAAGAAAAAAGACTAACATTCGAACACGAGCGCAAACTGGCAGAAATAGAACTACGGAAGCAGAGCAAAGAACCGGAGGTGCCCGAGCGACCGCGCACCCCGGGAGCAACCGAAAAGAAAGTCCACATCCCCAAGGATGTTGTCCGAGAGTATGTCCGAGAGGACGACATACAACAGTGGTTCAAAGCCTACGAGATCGCCATGACCTCCCACCGGATCGATCGGAGTGACTGGGGAGCCGGCCTATGGGGGAGGTTCGTCAACGAAGGCCGCGATGCCCTACTGCAGCTCCCAGACCATCAGATGTCATCCTATGACCACATGAAGGCTGCCCTCCTCACCCGATATGGGCTCACACCCGAAATGTACCGCCAGAGGTTTCGGGACTGCACCCGGATCCCGGGTACAACGTGGGTGGAATATGTCAACTATTTCAGCCGAGCCTTCGAGGGTTGGATCAAGGGAAGCCACGTAACGACCTACGAGCAACTTTTTAATCTCATGGTGTGGGAGCACCTGTCTAACAACTGCTTCGTCGAGCTCCGGCAGCACCTCCTCGACAGTAAATTGACTGACCCACGGCAACTCGCCGCCGAAGCTGACCGGTGGGAAAGCACCCGAGTGGGCCGGAGAGGGCCACACGAGCAAAACCGGAACAACCAAGGTCAGCACCGTCCCCGAGGAGGAGGAGGAGGCCAGGGGCGAGGGAGAGACACCGTCCCGGCCACTCCCGCGGCCAGCACCCCGCCCCCGGCCGGCCGGGGCAACCCCCCGATGCGCCCGGGGTTCCGAGCCAACGTCACGTGTCACCGATGCCAGCGAGTCGGCCACTACGCCAATGACCCGAACTGCCCGCAGAACCAAACGCCAAAACCCCGCCAGGTAGCTGCCGCCGCCCTGGGGGGAGAACAAATCTCCGAGGAACAAGAAGAATATGAGCAGGCACAACAGGAGTGGGAACCGGCCGCCATGGTTCTAGCGTGCCTAGGGGGAAAAGACATGGTCCCGCGGGCTCCCCTACCCGCCAACACCAGAAAATATAGCCAGTGGGTGAACATTAATGGGCGCCGGGCCGAAGCCCTACGTGACACAGGGGCCAGTGTGACGGCCGTCCGCGGTCACCTGGTAAAACCAGAGCAGATCCTGCCGAACATTCTCTGCCCCGTCCGCTCAGCCGACAATTCCGAGAGTCTATGTCGGATGGCCTGCGTCCCCTTTGAATGGGGAGGGGTCTCCGGCATGTTGAAGGTGACGGTCCGGGAGGATGCCCCCGTGGACTGTCTCCTGGGGAATGATCTTGAGAGTTCCCCGTGGGCCGCCGTCGAAAGAAGAGAGCACCTGGGGATGCTGGGCCTCCCGGACTGGGCGTGCGTAACCACCCGGTCCATGGCCGCCCGTGCCATCCCCCGACCAGAAGAACCAGAATGGCCTGCACCTCCTCCACCGATCGCTCCAGTAGAGGACACCGACGATACCGACCCCCCAGAGCCAACCCCCGAAGGGGTCGCCCAGCCCCAGGACCTTCCCGGCCTGGCTCAGTGGCATCAAGAAGGGGGGCCCACCCAGGAACAGTTCTGCCAGGAGCAGAAGACCTGTCCCTCCCTCGAGGGACTCCGCCAGCAAGCCATCGCCCAGAGCGCAGGGGACTCCACTGGAGCCCATTGGGTCTATTGGGATAACGACCTGTTATACAGTGAACAAAGAATGGCGGAGTTAGGGGCCAGTCGAGTGCTGGTGGTGCCCCTCCGTTTCAGAGACTTCCTGCTAAATCTGGCCCACGATGTCCCCCTGGCTGGACACCTGGGCCAGGACAAAACCTACAGTCGCCTGGTGACCCACTTTTTCTGGCCGAGGATGCGAAACGACGTCCTCAACCACTGCCGGTCCTGCCCCATGTGCCAGGCCAGCGGGAAGAGCGGCCGCAAGCTCAAAGCACCTCTGCAACCCTTCCAAGTGGTCACCACCCCGTTCGAGAGGGTAGGAATAGACATTGTGGGGCCCCTGGACCCCCGCACAGCACAAGGACATCGGTTCATCCTGGTACTGGTGGACCACGCCACCCGCTACCCCGAGGCTGTGCCCCTGCGAACTGTAACAGCTCCGGTGGTCGGCCGGGCCTTAATGGGGATCTTCTCCCGGGTGGGCTTCCCCCGAGAAGTCGTCAGCGACCGAGGCACAAACTTTATCTCGAAATATATGAAGTCCCTCTGGCAACAGTGCGGGGTCACCTACCGATTCACGACCCCCTATCATCCTCAAGGGAACGGACTAGTGGAGCGATTCAACCGCACCCTCAAGGGAATGATTGGGGGATTGGAAGAGCCCCTCCGTTGCCAGTGGGATGTACTACTTCCGTGCCTCCTCTTCGCCTATCGGGAAGTTCCCCAGAAGTCCCTCGGATTTAGCCCTTTCGAACTCCTGTACGGGCACCCTGTGCGAGGGCCCCTCAGCCTAGTCAAAGAAGGGTGGGAGATGCCCCCCCTAAAGACCCCTCCAGACGTCTTCAAGTACCTCCTGGCACTACGCAATCAGACCCGGCGATTCAGGGAAATGGCAAAAGCGAATCTTGAGGCCAGTCAGGAGGACATGAAAAAATGGTACGATCAGAATGCCTCCTCCGTCGAATTTGAACCTGGTCAACAAGTGTGGGTGATGTCCCCCACCGAACCATGTGCCTTGCAAGACAAGTGGACGGGGCCTTCCAAAGTGGTCGAACGCAAGAGCCCCGTCACCTATCTCATCGATATGGAGTCTCCCCGGAACCCCCTCCGGGTCCTCCACACCAACAGACTCAAACCCCACTTTGTGCGCTCGGAACTCAGCCTCCTGATGGCTACAGACAGTGGGGCGGAAGAAGACTCCGAGCCTCTCCCTGATCTCCTGAAGACTCAGGAGAAAGACGGTTCCGTGGACGGGGTCCGGCTCTCCGATGCCCTCACCCCAGAGCAACGCCAGGGCTGCCGGGACCTCCTGCTGCAGTTTGCTCCTCTGTTTTCCCTCACCCCAGGGGTCACCCCCTGGTGCTTGCACGACGTGGACACTGGGGACAGTCCCCCTATCCGACACCGGGCCTACCGCGTACCAGATCGGGTGCGGGCCTGCATCCAAGCGGAAGTGTCCAAGATGCTCACGCTCGGGGTCATCGAGCCCTCGGACAGCCCCTGGGCCAGCCCGGTCGTGCTGGTCCCCAAAGCCGCTGCCCCCGGCACCACTCCTGAACTCCGGTTCTGCGTCGACTATCGGGGCTTGAACGCTGTCACCAGGACCGATGCTCATCCCATCCCCCGAGCGGATGAATTGATCGACCGCATGGGGGCTGCCCGCTACCTCAGCATCTTCGACCTGACAGCGGGCTACTGGCAGATCGGTCTCACACCCCGGGCCCAAGAACGGTCCGCCTTTTCTACCCCCGATGGCCACTACCACTTCAAGGTCATGCCCTTCGGCATGAAGAATGCCCCAGCTACTTTTCAGCGACTAGTGAACCAGGTCTTGGCGGGGCTCGAAGAGTTCAGCGCCGCCTACCTGGACGACATCGCTGTATACAGCCGCCACTGGTCCGACCACCTCCACCACCTCCGAGAGGTCCTGCAAGCCCTCCAGCGGGCCGGCCTCACAATCAAGGCCGGCAAGTGCCAAATTGGTCAGGGGTCCGTGACCTACCTCGGACACCAGGTGGGAAGTGGTCTGGTGGCCCCTCTGCAACTCAAAATTGCTGCCATCCAGTCCTGGCAACCCCCAGTCACGCAGACCGAGGTCCGAGCCTTCTTGGGACTCACCGGCTACTACCGGCGGTTCGTGAGGGACTATGGCAGCCTTGTGGGGCCCCTCACGGGTCTCACGTCCAAAAACCACCCGAAGAAGATTAACTGGACCCCCGACTGTCAAGCGGCCTTCGAGAAGCTGAAAGCCGCCCTGTGCACCGCCCCGGTGCTCCAGGCCCCCGATTACAGTCGGGAATTCATTGTGCAAACGGACGCCTCCGACCACGGCATCGGGGCGGTTCTCTCCCAGCTGAACCCCGAGGGTCTTGACCAGCCGGTGGCCTTCATCAGCAGACGCCTCCTGGCCCGAGAGCAGCGCTGGAGCACAATCGAGAGGGAGGCCTTCGCAGTAGTGTGGGCCCTCAAAAAGCTCCGGCCCTATCTCTTCGGTACCCACTTCCGGGTGCAAACCGATCATCGACCCCTGCAGTGGCTAATGCAGATGCGGGGGTGTTAGACGGACCGGGAGGGTCGGCCGAGGTCAGGGGGAGAGGTCTCCGGGGAGAGCCGTCTCCAGCGATCGTACAGATAAGTGACTTCCCCCCCCACAGACAGATACCACACAAGGATAAGATTTAGTGTTCTTTATATGCACTTCTTAAGGTACGATGAAATAGTACAAGGAGGTCTGGACTCAGGGGTCCCCTCGATTTAGGTCTCTTAGGATAGGGAAGGGGAAGCGGGACAGTCTGTTTACCAGTCAGGTAGTTCGGATGAGATGATGGTTAGCCCACAATCCTCGAGCTTGGTGGTGTAGCTGGTACGGGCCGCGGCAGCGCCAGCAGGTCCCGGTAGAGGTGGTCGATACACGGTCCGCGGCAGCGCCAGCAGGTCCCAGTGAAGATGGTCGAGGTACGGTCCGCGGCAGCGCCAGCAGGTCCCGGTGAAGATGGTCGTTACAACGGGCCGCGGCAGCGCCAGCAGGTCCCGACGAGGATGGATGTTGCAGAAGGCCGCGGCAGCGCCAGCAGGCAGGACGATAGTTCGCAAGATAGGGCTATGGCAGCGCCAGTAGTCCGTCAAGGCTGAGTTCTCTCGGTGTCTCTCGACTCCAGGATACAACTCCCATCCTGCTCCGGAGCTGCTCCAGTTATAGGGCAGGCGCCCTTTGATGTCCGGGTCCTCGCACTTGGAGGTCGGAGGGTCCGGGATGAAGGTGTCCAGACACCCAGCAGGGGGTGGAGCCAGCGCCTGGGGGAGCTGGAGGCGATCGGCACCTGGCGGGGGAAGAGCTCTTGACGCTTCGTTCTCCCATTGACCTGCCAAGTGGTCCGCTCACCTCCTGGGTGGATGGTGGTGCCGGGATGTCGGGGCCGGCCAGGCCCAGGGTTAGGGTCGGGGGGAGGCCACGCGGCCTCGTGGTGCAGGGCCCAAGATGGCGGCTTGACCCGGCCGGGGAAGCCGGTGGGGCTGGGCCCCGTGATGCATGGAGGTCCGAGGGCAGAAGTTCCGTCGGGAGACGGGGTGCAGGTGCTTTTCGTGGGTCACGCCTGGCGGGCCGGAGCTTGGGACCTATCGTGCGGGGAGGGAGCAAGCCCTTCGTGTGGCCTGTCCAACATGCGTCCCCCCCAGCTGAAGGCGGGGAGAGTCACCCATCTTCTTGGGGACTCTCCTCGTCGAGGCGGAAAAATCGTGACAGGCCATCCGCGTTGGCGTGATCTTGGCCCGGTCGGTGCTCCACGGTGAAGTCCATTCCCTGCAGGGAAATGGACCAGCGCAATAGTTTTGGGTTCTCCCCCCGCATCTGCATCAGCCACTGCAGGGGTCGATGGTCGGTTTGTACCCGGAAGTGGGTACCGAAGAGGTAAGGCCGGAGCTTTTTGAGGGCCCATACCACTGCGAAGGCCTCCCTCTCGATGGTGCTCCAGCGTTGTTCTCGGGCCAGGAGACGCCGACTGATGAAGGCCACCGGCTGGTCATGACCCTCGGGGTTTAATTGAGAAAGAACGGCCCCGATGCCGTGGTCGGAGGCGTCTGTCTGTACCACGAACTCCCGACTGTAATCGGGGGCCTGGAGCACAGGGGCGGTGCACAGGGCGGCCTTCAGCCTCTCGAAGGCCGCTTGACAATCGGGGGTCCAGTTAATCCGCCTTGGTTGGTTCTTGGACGTGAGACCCGTGAGGGGCCCCACGATGCTGCCGTAGTCCTTCACGAACCGCCGGTAGTAGCCGGTGAGCCCCAAGAAGGCTCGGACCTCGGTCTGGGTGACGGGGGGCTGCCAGGACTGGATGGCAGCAATCTTAAGTTGCAGCGGGGCCACCAGCCCGCTTCCCACTTGGTGCCCAAGGTAGGTCACGGACCCTTGGCCAATTTGGCATTTGCCGGCCTTAATTGTGAGGCCGGCCCGCTGGAGGGCCCGTAGGACCTCTTGGAGGTGGAGGAGGTGGTCGGACCAGTGGCGGCTGTATACGGCGATATCGTCCAGGTAGGCAGCGCTGAACTCTTCGAGCCCCGCCAAGACCTGGTTCACAAGGCGTTGAAACGTGGCGGGGGCATTCTTCATGCCGAGGGGCATGACCTTGAATTGGTAGTGGCCATGGGGGGTAGAGAAGGCTGACCGTTCCTGGGCCCGGGGTGTGAGACCGATCTGCCAGTAGCCCGCTGTTAGGTCGAAGATACTGAGGTAGCGGGCGGCCCCCAGCCGGTCGATCAGTTCGTCCGCTCGGGGGATCGGATGAGCGTCGGTCCGGTTGACAGCGTTCAAGCCCCGGTAGTCGATGTAGAATCTCAGTTCAGGTGTGGTGCCGGGGGCAGCGGCTTTGGGAACCAATACAACCGGTCTGGCCCAGGGACTGTCCGAGGGCTCGATGACCCCGATCGTGAGCATTTTGGCCACTTCCTCCTGTATGCAGGCCCGTACCCGATCTGGTACGCGGTAGGCCCGGTGTCGAATAGGGGGACTGTCCCCGGTGTCCACGTCGTGCGAACACCACGGGGTGACCCCGGGGGTAAGGGAGAACAGTGCAGCGAACCGCAGCAGGAGGTTTCGGCAGCCCTGGCGTTGCTCCGAGGTGAGGGCGTCAGAGAGTCGGACCCCGTCCACGGAGCCGTCATTCTCCTGAGTCTTCAGGAGATCCGGGAGGGGTTCGGAGTCTTCCTCTGCCCCACTGTCCGTAGCCATCAGGAGGCTGAGTTCTGAGCGCACAAAGTGTGGTTTGAGTCGGTTGGTGTGGAGGACCCGAAGGGGGTTTCGGGAGGTCCCCATGTCGATGAGGTAAGTGACGGGGCTTTTGCGCTCGACCACTTTGAAGGGCCCCGTCCACTTATCTTGCAAGGCACATGGTTCGGTGGGGGACATCACCCACACTTGTTGACCAGGCTCGAACTCAACGGAGGAGGCATTGTGATCATACCATCTCTTCATGTCCTCCTGGCTGGCCTCGAGGTTCGCCTTGGCCATTTCTCTGAAGCGCCGGGTCTGATTGCGTAGGGCCAGGAGGTATTTGAAGACGTCTGGAGGAGTCTTTAGGGGGGCCATCTCCCAACCTTCCTTGACTAGGCTGAGGGGCCCTCGCACAGGGTGCCCGTACAGGAGTTCGAAAGGGCTAAAGCCGAGGGACTTCTGGGGGACTTCTCGGTAGGCGAAGAGGAGGCACGGGAGTAGTACATCCCACTGGCGACGGAGGGGCTCTTCCAATCCCCCAATCATCCCCTTGAGAGTGCGGTTAAAACGCTCCACTAGTCCGTTCCCTTGGGGGTGATAGGGGGTCGTGAATCTGTAGGTGACCCCGCATTGTTGCCAGAGGGACTTCATGTATTTGGAGATAAAGTTCGTGCCTCGGTCGCTGACGACTTCTCGGGGGAAGCCCACCCGGGAGAAGATCCCCATTAGGGCCCGGCCAACCACCGGAGCTGTCACGGTCCGTAGGGGCACCGCCTCGGGGTAGCGGGTGGCATGGTCCACTAGTACCAGGATGAACCTGTGTCCTTGTGCCGTGTGGGGGTCCAGAGGCCCCACAATGTCTATTCCTACCCTTTCGAGTGGGGTGGTGACCACAGGGAAGGGTTGCAGAGGGGCTTTCAGCTTCCGACCACTCTTCCCGCTGGCTTGGCATGTGGGGCAGGACCGGCAGTGGTTCAGGACGTCGTTCCTCATTTTTGGCCAGAAAAAGTGGGTCACTAGGCGACTGTAAGTTTTGTCCTGGCCCAGGTGTCCAGCCAGGGGGACATCGTGGGCCAGGTTGAGTAGGAAGTCTCTGAAGCGGAGAGGTACCACCAGCACTCGACCGGCCCCTAGCTCTGCGATTCTTTGTTCGCTGTATAGCAGGTCGTTATCCCAGTAGACCCAGTGAGATCCGGTGGGGTCCCCTGCGTTCTGGGCGCTGGCTTGTTGGCGGAGTCCCTCGAGGGAGGGGCAGGTCTTTTGTTCCTGGCGGAACTGTTCTTGGGTGGGCCCCCCTTCTTGACGCCACTGAGCCAGGCCGGGAAAGTCCTGGGGTTGTGCGTCCCCTTCGGTCGTTGGCTCTGGGGGGCTGGCCTCGTCGTTGTCTTCTACTGGGGCGACCGGGGGCGGAGGTGCTGGCCATTCCGGTTCTTCTGATCGGGGGACGGCATGGGCGGCCATGGACCGGGTGGTTATGCAGGCCCAGTCCGGGAGGCCCAGCATCCCCAGGTGCTCTCTTCTCTCGACGGTGGCCCACGGGGAACTTTCGAGGTCATTCCCCAGGAGGCAGTCCACGGGGGCATCGTCCCGGACCGTCACCTTCAACAGGCCGGAGACCCCTCCCCATTCGAATGGGACGCAGGCCATTTGACACATACTTTCAGAATTGTCGGCTGAGCGGACGGGGCAGAGAATGTTCGGCAGGATCTGCTCGGGCTTCACCAGGTGACAGCGGACGGCCGTCACACTGGCGCCTGTGTCACGCAAGGCCTCGGCCCGATGTCCATTAATGGTCACCCACTGACCGTATTTCCTGGTGTTAGCGGGTAGGGGAGCCCGCGGGACCATGTCTCTTCCCCCTAGGCACGCCAGGACCATGCCGGCCGGTTCCCACTCTTGCTGGGCCGGCTCATACTCTTCCTGTTCCTCTGATAGTCGCTCTTCCCCCAGGGCGGCGGCAGCTACCTGGCGGGGCTTGGGTGTTTGGTTCTGCGGGCAGCTCTGGTCATTGGCGTAGTGGCCGACTCGCTGGCATCGGTGGCACGTGACGTTGGCTCGGAACCCAGGACGCATCGGGGGGTTGCCCCGGCCGGCCGGAGGCGGGGTGCTGGCCACGGGGGTTGCCGGCAAGGTTTCTCTCCCTCGCCCCTGGCCTCCTCCTCCTCGAGGACGGTGCTGGCCTTGGTTGCTTCGGTTCTGCTCGTGTGGCCCTCTCCGGCCCACTCGGGTGCTTTCCCATCGGTCAGCTTCGGCGGCGAGCTGCCGGGGGTCAGTCAGCTTGCTGTCGAGGAGGTGCTGCCTGAGCTCGACGAAACAGTTGTTCGACAGGTGCTCCCATACCATAAGGTTAAAGAGTTGCTCGTAGGTCGTGACATGGCTCCCCTTGATCCAACCCTCGAAGGCACGGCTGAAATAGTTAACGTACTCCACCCAAGTTGTACCCGGGATCCGGGTGCAATCTCTGAACCTCTGGCGGTACATCTCGGGTGTGAGGCCGTAGCGGGTGAGGAGGGCAGCCTTCATGTGGTCGTAGGACGACATTTGGTGATCTGGGAGCTGTAGCAGGGCATCGCGACCTTCGTTGACGAACCTCCCCCATAGTCCGGCTCCCCAATCACTCCGGTCGATCCGGTGGGAGGTCATGGCGATCTCGTAGGCTTTGAACCACTGTTGTATGTCGTCTTCTCGGACATACTCGCGGACAACATCCTTGGGGATGTGTACTTTTTTCTCGGTTGGCCCCGGGGTGTGCGGTCTCTCAGGCACCCCCGATTCTTTATTCCGTTTCCGAAGTTCTATTTCCGCCAGTTTGCGCTCGTGTTCGAGTGTTATTCTCTTTTCCTCAAGCTCTCTCTGTCTCTGCTTTTCTTCACGCTCCTCTCGGAGCCGCAGATGCTCTAGATTTAGTTTCTGCTCGGCTAACTTGAGTTCACCGTCCATCTTGAGCCGTGCCATTTCCAACTCGTGTAATCTGGTTTTTTCCCTTTCCTGGATCTCCTCCTGCGAGAGGCCCGTTCCCCGCTCCTCGGGAGCCGTGGCGTTCCCCTCTGGTGCGACACTGTTTCGGTCGGAGGGCCCGGCGATCCCAGTTTCTGTCCACGACTCAAGGGCGTGCTTCAAATCATCTTTGGTACTCAGGCCGGTGGTAGCAATGCCTAGTTCCATGCAGAATTGTTTCAGTTCGCGGTGGCTGTATTCTTCTAACTTATCCATTTGGAATTTTTCAGTGGAACCGCTATCTTTGGCCGACATCGTGGTTTTGTCGTGGGGTAAGCTACTCTCTGTACGATTACGCGTTGATTCGGATCGCGCCGCTGGCCACCAATGTTAGACGGACCGGGAGGGTCGGCCGAGGTCAGGGGGAGAGGTCTCCGGGGAGAGCCGTCTCCAGCGATCGTACAGACAAGTGACTTCCCCCCCCACAGACAGATACCACACAAGGATAAGATTTAGTGTTCTTTATATGCACTTCTTAAGGTACGATGAAATAGTACAAGGAGGTCTGGACTCAGGGGTCCCCTCGATTTAGGTCTCTTAGGATAGGGAAGGGGAAGCGGGACAGTCTGTTTACCAGTCAGGTAGTTCGGATGAGATGATGGTTAGCCCACAATCCTCGAGCTTGGTGGTGTAGCTGGTACGGGCCGCGGCAGCGCCAGCAGGTCCCGGTAGAGGTGGTTGATACACGGTCCGCGGCAGCGCCAGCAGGTCCCAGTGAAGATGGTCGAGGTACGGTCCGCGGCAGCGCCAGCAGGTCCCGGTGAAGATGGTCGTTACAACGGGCCGCGGCAGCGCCAGCAGGTCCCGACGAGGATGGATGTTGCAGAAGGCCGCGGCAGCGCCAGCAGGCAGGACGATAGTTCGCAAGATAGGGCTACGGCAGCGCCAGTAGTCCGTCAAGGCTGAGTTCTCTCGGTGTCTCTCGACTCCAGGATACAACTCCCATCCTGCTCCGGAGCTGCTCCAGTTATAGGGCAGGCGCCCTTTGATGTCCGGGTCCTCGCACTTGGAGGTCGGAGGGTCCGGGATGAAGGTGTCCAGACACCCAGCAGGGGGTGGAGCCAGCGCCTGGGGGAGCTGGAGGCGATCGGCACCTGGCGGGGGAAGAGCTCTTGACGCTTCGTTCTCCCATTGACCTGCCAAGTGGTCCGCTCACCTCCTGGGTGGATGGTGGTGCCGGGATGTCGGGGCCGGCCAGGCCCAGGGTTAGGGTCGGGGGGAGGCCACGCGGCCTCGTGGTGCAGGGCCCAAGATGGCGGCTTGACCCGGCCGGGGAAGCCGGTGGGGCTGGGCCCCGTGATGCATGGAGGTCCGAGGGCAGAAGTTCCGTCGGGAGACGGGGTGCAGGTGCTTTTCGTGGGTCACGCCTGGCGGGCCGGAGCTTGGGCCCAATCGTGCGGGGAGGGAGCAAGCCCTTCGTGTGGCCTGTCCAACAGGGGGGAAAACCCAAAACTATTGCGCTGGTCCATCTCCCTGCAGGGGATGGACTTCACTGTGGAACATCGACCGGGCCAAGACCACGCCAACGCAGATGGCCTGTCACGCTTTTTCCGCCTCGACGAGGAGAGTCCCCAAGAGGATGGGTGACTCTCCCCGCCTTCAGCTGGGGGGGACGCATGTTGGACAGGCCACATGAAGGGCTTGCTCCCTGCCCGCATGACAAGGCCCAAGTCCCGGACTCCCAGGTGTTACCCCCAAGGGCAACCCGCACCCCGTCTCCCAACGGAACTCCTGCCCCCGGACATCCATGTATCATGGGGCCGAACCACTACCGGCTCCCCCGGCCGGATCAGCCGCCATCTTGGACACTGCGCCACGAGGCCGCGTGGCCTCAGCCCGACCCTAACCCTGGGCCTGGCCCGGCCCCGACATCCCGGCACCACCATCCACCCAGGAGGTGAACGGACCACTTGGCAGGTCAATGGGAGAAAGAAGTGTCGATGGCTCTCCCCCGCCAGGTGACGATCGCCCTCCAGCTCCCCCAGGCGCTGGCTCCAACCCCTGCTGGGTATCTGGACTCCCCTCATCCCGGACCCCCCGACCTCCAAGTGCGAGGGTCCGGACATCAAAGGGCGCCAGACCTATAACTAGGGCAGCTCCAGAGCAGGAAGGCAGTTGTATCCTGGAGTCGAGAGACACCGAGAGAACTCAGCCTTGACGGACTACTGGCGCTGCCGTAGCTCTGCCTTGTGAAATATCGTCCTGCCTGCTGGCGCTGCCGCGGCCTTCTGCATCATCCATCCTCGTCGGGACCTGCTGGCGCTGCCGCGGACCGTTGTAACGACCACCTTCATCGGGACCTGCTGGCGCTGGCGCTGCCGCGGACCGTGTAACGACCACCTTCATCGGGACCTGCTGGCGCTGCCGCGGACCGTGTAACGACCACCTTCACCGGGACCTGCTGGCGCTGCCGCGGCCCGTCCAAGCTAGAACATCGAGCTCGAGGATTGTGAGCTATCCACCATACCATCTCAGCTACCAGATTGGTGGCCAGACTGTCCCGCTACCCCCTTTTCCCAAACCAAGAGACTAGAATCGAGGGGACCCCTGAGTCCAGACCTCCTTGTACCATTTCATCGTACCTTAAGAAATCACCTATAAAGAACGTTAAATCCTATCCTTGTGTGGTGTATACCTGTGGGGGGGAAGTTGCTCACCTGTACGATCGCTGGAGACGGCTCTCCCCGGAGACCTCTCCCCTTGTCCTCGGCCGACCCTCCCGGTCCGTCTAACAAGCTTGATTATTTTAAACATGTGTGTCATGTGCACAGATGGGTGTGACAGCATTGCCCTTTTGTGGTCAAGGAGTGGTCTGTTGTCCATGGTGCTGCCTTTCCTGATTGTTTGATACCACCTTCCTAGCCAGGCTGAGAGCTCTTGTTTGAGATGTTTCATATTTCAGTAACTTTATTTGAAAGGTTCTAATCCAGGATGTGTCATAGTGAGGAGAGAAAAGTACTTTTCAGCATGTCAGCAGGCAGTACTGTGACGACCATGGCTTCAGTGCTTGGTTGCATTGCGAGTGTGTCAAGGGGGGGGGGGTTCTCTTGTAAAATGCGTTAGTTGCTTGGCCTTTAGTAGCTCACAATGATTTTAGCTGATCAGAAGTAGCTCTCACTACAGAAAAGGTTGGAGACCTGGTCCAGACATATGAGGGGTGGGTGCATGTGACTCCCAGCAGTGTCCAGACATATGAGGGGTGGGTGCAGAGGACTCCCAGCAGTGGTCAGAGATATGAGGGGTGGGTGCATCTGACTCCCAGCAGTGTCCAGACATATGAAGGGTGGGTGCATATGACTACCAGCAGTGGACTGCAATATGAGGTGTGGGTGCATATGACTACCAGCAGTGTCCAGACATATGAGAGGTGGGTGCATATGACTCCCAGCAGTGTCCAGAAATATGAGGGGTGGGTGCATATGACTCCCAGCAGTGTCCAGACATATGAGGGGTGGGTGCATATGACTCCCAGCAGTGTCCAGAAATATGAGGGGTGGGTGCATTTGACTACCTGCAGTGGCCTGCAATGTGAGGGGTAGGTGCATATGACTCCCAGCAGTGGACAGAGATATGAGGGGTGGGTGCATATGACTAACAGCAGTGGCCTGCAATATGAGGGGTGGGTGCATATGAGTACCAGCAGTGGCCTGCAATATGAGGGGTGGGTGCATATGACTACCAGCAGTGTCGAGACATATGAGGGGTGGGTGCATATGACTCCCAGCAGTGTCCGGAAATATGAGGGGTGGGTGCATATGACTCCCAGCAGTGTCCAGACATAAGAGGGATGGGTGCATATGACTCCCAGCAGTGTCCAGAATATGAGGGGTGGGTGCATATGACTACCAGCAGTGGCCTGCAATATGAGGGGTGGGTGCAGATGACTCCAAGCAGTGTCCAGACATATGAGGGGTGGGTGTATATGGCTCCCAGCAGTGTCCAGAAATATGAGGGGTGGGTGCATATGACTACCAGCAGTGGCCTGCAATATGAGGGGTGGGTGCATATGACTCCCAGCAGTGTCCAGAAATATGAGGGGTGGGTGCATATGACTCCCAGCTGTGTCCAGATATATGAGGGGTGGGTGCATATGACTCCCAGCAGTGTCCAGACATATGAGGGGTGGGTGCATATGACTCCCAGCAGTGTCCAGAAATATGAGGGGTGGGTGCATATGGCTCCCAGCAGTGTCCAGACATATGAGGGGTGGGTGCATATGACTCCCAGCAGTGTCCAGAAATATGAGGGGTGGGTGCATTTGACTACCAGCAGTGGCCTGCAATGTGAGGGGTAGGTGCATATGACTCCCAGCAGTGGACATAGATATGAGGGGTGGGTGCATATGACTAACAGCAGTGGCCTGCAATATGAGGGGTGGGTGCATATGAGTACCAGCAGTGGCCTGGAATATGAGGGGTGGGTGCATATGACTACCAGCAGTGTCCAGACATTTGAGGGGTGGGTGCATATGACTCCCAGCAGTGTCCAGAAATATGAGGGGTGGGTGCATATGACGCCCAGCAGTGTCCAGACATAAGAGGGGTGGGTGCATATGACTCCCAGCAGTGTCCAGACATATGAGGGGTGGGTGCATATGACTACCAGCAGTGGCCTGCAATATGAGGGGTGGGTGCAGATGACTCTAAGCAGTGTCCAGACATATGAGGGGTGGGTGTATATGACTCCCAGCAGTGTCCAGAAATATAAGGGGTGGGTGCATATGACTACCAGCAGTGGCCTGCAACATGAGGGGTGGGTGCATATGACTACCAGCAGTGTCCAGACATATGAGGGGTGGGTGCATATGACTACCAGCAGTGGCCTGCAGTATGAGGGGTGGGTGCATATGACTCCCAGCAGTGTCCAGAAATATGAGGGGTGGGTGCATATGACTCCCAGCAGTGTCCAGACATATGAGGGGTGGGTGCATATGACTCCCAGCAGTGTCCAGAAATATGAGGGGTGGGTGCATATGACTACCAGCAGTGGCCTGCAATATGAGAGGTGGGTGCATATGACTCCCAGCAGTGTCCAGACATATGAGGGGTGGGTGCATATGACTCCCAGCAGTGGACAGAGATATGAGGGGTGGGTGCATATGAGTACCAGCAGTGTCCAAACATATGAAGGGTGGTTGCATATGACTACCAGCAGTGGCCTGCAATATGAGGGGTGGGTGCATATGACTCCCAGCAGTGTCCAGACATATGAGGGGTGGGTGCATATGACTCCCAGCAGTGTCCAGACATATGAGGGGTGGGTGCAGAGGACTCCCAGCAGTGGTCAGAGATATGAGGGGTGGGTGCATATGACTACCAGCAGTGGCCTGCAATATGAGGGGTGGGTGCATATGAGTACCAGCAGTGGATTGCAATATGAGGGGTGGGTGCATATGACTACCAGCAGTGTCGAGACATATGAGGGGTGGGTGCATATGACTCCCAGCAGTGTCCGGAAATATGAGGGGTGGGTGCATATGACTCCCAGCAGTGTCCAGACATAAGAGGGGTGGGTGCATATGACTCCCAGCAGTGTTCAGAATATGAGGGGTGGGTGCATATGACTACCAGCAGTGGCCTGCAATATGAGGGGTGGGTGCAGATGACTCCAAGCAGTGTCCAGACATATGAGGGGTGGGTGTATATGGCTCCCAGCAGTGTCCAGAAATATGAGGGGTGGGTGCATATGACTACCAGCAGTGGCCTGCAATATGAGGGGTGGGTGCATATGACTCCCAGCAGTGTCCAGAAATATGAGGGGTGGGTGCATATGACTCCCAGCTGTGTCCAGATATATGAGGGGTGGGTGCATATGACTCCCAGCAGTGTCCAGACATATGAGGGGTGGGTGCATATGACTCCCAGCAGTGTCCAGAAATATGAGGGGTGGGTGCATATGGCTCCCAGCAGTGTTCAGACATATGAGGGGTGGGTGCATATGACTCCCAGCAGTGTCCAGAAATATGAGGGGTGGGTGCATTTGACTACCAGCAGTGGCCTGCAATGTGAGGGGTAGGTGCATATGACTCCCAGCAGTGGACATAGATATGAGGGGTGGGTGCATATGACTAACAGCAGTGGCCTGCAATATGAGGGGTGGGTGCATATGAGTACCAGCAGTGGCCTGGAATATGAGGGGTGGGTGCATATGACTACCAGCAGTGTCCAGACATTTGAGGGGTGGGTGCATATGACTCCCAGCAGTGTCCAGAAATATGAGGGGTGGGTGCATATGACGCCCAGCAGTGTCCAGACATAAGAGGGGTGGGTGCATATGACTCCCAGCAGTGTCCAGACATATGAGGGGTGGGTGCATATGACTACCAGCAGTGGCCTGCAATATGAGGGGTGGGTGCAGATGACTCTAAGCAGTGTCCAGACATATGAGGGGTGGGTGTATATGACTCCCAGCAGTGTCCAGAAATATAAGGGGTGGGTGCATATGACTACCAGCAGTGGCCTGCAACATGAGGGGTGGGTGCATATGACTACCAGCAGTGTCCAGACATATGAGGGGTGGGTGCATATGACTACCAGCAGTGGCCTGCAGTATGAGGGGTGGGTGCATATGACTCCCAGCAGTGTCCAGAAATATGAGGGGTGGGTGCATATGACTCCCAGCAGTGTCCAGACATATGAGGGGTGGGTGCATATGACTCCCAGCAGTGTCCAGAAATATGAGGGGTGGGTGCATATGACTACCAGCAGTGGCCTGCAATATGAGAGGTGGGTGCATATGACTCCCAGCAGTGTCCAGACATATGAGGGGTGGGTGCATATGACTCCCAGCAGTGGACAGAGATATGAGGGGTGGGTGCATATGAATACCAGCAGTGTCCAGACATATGAAGGGTGGTTGCATATGACTACCAGCAGTGGCCTGCAATATGAGGGGTGGGTGCATATGACTCCCAGCAGTGTCCAGACATATGAGGGGTGGGTGCATATGACTCCCAGCAGTGTCCAGACATATGAGGGGTGGGTGCAGAGGACTCCCAGCAGTGGTCAGAGATATGAGGGGTGGGTGCATATGACTCCCAGCAGTGTCCAGACATATGAGGGGTGCATGCATATGACTACCAGCAGTGTCCTGCAATATGAGGGGTGGGTGCATATGACTACCAGCAGTGGCCTGTAATATGAGGGGTGGGTGCATATGACTACCAGCAGTGTCCCGACATATGAGGGGTGGGTGCATATGACTTCCAGCAGTGTCCATAAATATGAGGGGTGGGTGCATATGACTCCCAGCAGTGTACAGACATATGAGGGGTTGGTGCATATGACTCCCAGCAGTGTCCAGAAATATGAGGGGTGGGTGCATATGACTAACAGCAGTGGCCTGCAATATGAGAGGTGGGTGCATATGACTCCCAGCAGTGTACAGACATATGAGGGGTTGGTGCATATGACTCCCAGCAGTGTCCAGACATATGAGGGATGTGTGCATATGACTCCCAGCAGTTTCCAGAAATATGAGGGGTGGGTGCATATGACTCCCAGCAGTGTCCAGACATGTGAGGGGTGGGTGCATATGACTCCCAGCAGTGGACAGAGATATGAGGGGTGGGTGCATATGACTACCAGCAGTGGCCTGCAATATGAGGGGTGGGTGCATATGACTACCAGCAGTGTCCAGACATATGAAGGGTGGTTGCATATGACTACCAGCAGTGGCCTGCAATATGAGGGGTGGGTGCATATGACTCCCAGCAGTGTCCAGACATATGAGGGGTGGGTGCATATGACTCCCAGCAGTGTCCAGACATATGAGGGTTGGGTGCAGAGGACTCCCAGCAGTGGTCAGAGATATGAGGGGTGGGTGCATATGACTCCCAGCAGTGTCCAGACATATGAGGGGTGGGTGCATATGACTACCAGCAGTGTCCTGTAATATGAGGGTGTTGGAAAGCGTTCCCCGGGGAGGCTGCGGAATACGTTCCTGACCACCCGGAGGCCCACCTTTCCCAGAGTTAGGCCGAGCAAGAGCGGGGAGGACCTTCCTGGAAGGGTCTCGTACCTAGGATCGCACACACTGCACGTACTCTCTTCAGATAGAGGGACACCACACAGTAATTCTTTGCAAGATAATAGATTTTATCGTTGGTTGTCAGGGATCTTTATGATCCGGAAGGCAGGAGCAGAATTAGTGCCACAAGCGGCAGCGATCTCGTGATGAGGGGTAAGGGGTAGCGGGACAGTCTTTGAATCAGTGTCTCTGCGGAGTATCCGGCGCACAGCTCTCAATCCTTGAGCTGAGGGGATGTTGCTTCTCTCGGCAATCTCTGCCGATTCTCTTGGAGGAGCGGGCCGCGAGTCACTCAGCAGGCACCGGAGGTTCGTAGTTCGAGGAGCCTCGACGGCGTCAGCAGGGCTCAGATGGTTCAGAGTTCGGGGAGCCGCGACAGCGTCAGCAGGGCTCAGATGGTTCGGAGTTCGGGAAGCCGCGACAGCGTCAGCAGGGCTCAGATGGTTCAGAGTTCGGGGAGCCGCGACAGCGTCAGCAGGGCTCAGATGGTTCAGAGTTCGGGGAGCCGCGACAGCGTCAGCAGGGCTCAGATGGTTCAGAGTTCTTCGGTTCGGGGAGCGATCGAGCCGCGACCAGGTCAGCAGGCTCTCGTCAGTCCAGGTCTTCTCTGCCTCCCGTCCCTTCAGCACCCCTTGTTATACTCCCCCTCCTCTTTGAAGTCCGGAGTCCTCGCCGAGAGGGGTCTTGGTGCCTGGGGGCGGTGTGTCGGGACTTCCTGTCGCTCGGCCCTTTGATCTGTTCAGGTGGGTCCGGGAGGGACTCCAGACGCCCAGCAGGCGAGGCGGCCGCTCACCGGGGGTCTGGTGGTCGATCGAAACCTCCCTCGGGGAAGAGACAAGAGGTGTGACAGGTCGGCGCCTCTCGGTCTGGTTTGGGGGGGTTTCGCTCTCCCTCGGCTGGGCATGCGTGTTGGGGATCTGGCCGGCCCTCGGGATGTTGGGCCATGGGGGCCGGAAGTCTGTGACATCGAGGATCGGTGCGGTTGCAGGGTAGCTTGTTGGTTGGGAGGGCCCACGCCACGGGGCCGGTCTCACAGAGGGGTGGGTGCATATCACTACCAGCAGTGTCCAGACATATGAGGGGTGGGTGCATATGACTGTCAGCAGTGTCCATAAATATGAGGGGTGGGTGCATATGACTCCCAGCAGTGTACAGACATATGAGGGGTGGGTGCATATGACTAACAGCAGTGGCCTGCAATATGAGGGGTGGGTGCATATGACTCCCAGCAGTGGACAGAGATATGAGGGGTGGGTGCATGTGACTCCCAGCAGTGTCCAGACATATGAGGGGTGGGTGCATCTGACTCCCAGCAGTGTCCAGACATATGAAGGGTGGGTGCATATGACTACCAGCAGTGGACTGCAATATGAGGTGTGGGTGCATATGACTACCAGCAGTGTCCAGACATATGAGAGGTGGGTGCATATGACTCCCAGCAGTGTCCAGAAATATGAGGGGTGGGTGCATATGACTCCCAGCAGTGTCCAGACATATGAGGGGTGGGTGCATATGACTCCCAGCAGTGTCCAGAAATATGAGGGGTGGGTGCATTTGACTACCTGCAGTGGCCTGCAATGTGAGGGGTAGGTGCATATGACTCCCAGCAGTGGACAGAGATATGAGGGGTGGGTGCATATGACTAACAGCAGTGGCCTGCAATATGAGGGGTGGGTGCATATGAGTACCAGCAGTGGCCTGCAATATGAGGGGTGGGTGCATATGACTACCAGCAGTGTCGAGACATATGAGGGGTGGGTGCATATGACTCCCAGCAGTGTCCGGAAATATGAGGGGTGGGTGCATATGACTCCCAGCAGTGTCCAGACATAAGAGGGATGGGTGCATATGACTCCCAGCAGTGTCCAGAATATGAGGGGTGGGTGCATATGACTACCAGCAGTGGCCTGCAATATGAGGGGTGGGTGCAGATGACTCCAAGCAGTGTCCGGAAATATGAGGGGTGGGTGCATATGACTCCCAGCAGTGTCCAGACATAAGAGGGGTGGGTGCATATGACTCCCAGCAGTGTCCAGAATATGAGGGGTGGGTGCATATGACTACCAGCAGTGGCCTGCAATATGAGGGGTGGGTGCAGATGACTCCAAGCAGTGTCCAGACATATGAGGGGTGGGTGTATATGGCTCCCAGCAGTGTCCAGAAATATGAGGGGTGGGTGCATATGACTACCAGCAGTGGCCTGCAATATGAGGGGTGGGTGCATATGACTCCCAGCAGTGTCCAGAAATATGAGGGGTGGGTGCATATGACTCCCAGCTGTGTCCAGATATATGAGGGGTGGGTGCATATGACTCCCAGCAGTGTCCAGACATATGAGGGGTGGGTGCATATGACTCCCAGCAGTGTCCAGAAATATGAGGGGTGGGTGCATATGGCTCCCAGCAGTGTCCAGAAATATGAGGGGTGGGTGCATTTGACTACCAGCAGTGGCCTGCAATGTGAGGGGTAGGTGCATATGACTCCCAGCAGTGGACATAGATATGAGGGGTGGGTGCATATGACTAACAGCAGTGGCCTGCAATATGAGGGGTGGGTGCATATGAGTACCAGCAGTGGCCTGGAATATGAGGGGTGGGTGCATATGACTACCAGCAGTGTCCAGACATTTGAGGGGTGGGTGCATATGACTCCCAGCAGTGTCCAGAAATATGAGGGGTGGGTGCATATGACGCCCAGCAGTGTCCAGACATAAGAGGGGTGGGTGCATATGACTCCCAGCAGTGTCCAGACATATGAGGGGTGGGTGCATATGACTACCAGCAGTGGCCTGCAATATGAGGGGTGGGTGCAGATGACTCTAAGCAGTGTCCAGACATATGAGGGGTGGGTGTATATGACTCCCAGCAGTGTCCAGAAATATAAGGGGTGGGTGCATATGACTACCAGCAGTGGCCTGCAACATGAGGGGTGGGTGCATATGACTACCAGCAGTGTCCAGACATATGAGGGGTGGGTGCATATGACTACCAGCAGTGGCCTGCAGTATGAGGGGTGGGTGCATATGACTCCCAGCAGTGTCCAGAAATATGAGGGGTGGGTGCATATGACTCCCAGCAGTGTCCAGACATATGAGGGGTGGGTGCATATGACTCCCAGCAGTGTCCAGAAATATGAGGGGTGGGTGCATATGACTACCAGCAGTGGCCTGCAATATGAGAGGTGGGTGCATATGACTCCCAGCAGTGTCCAGACATATGAGGGGTGGGTGCATATGACTCCCAGCAGTGGACAGAGATATGAGGGGTGGGTGCATATGAGTACCAGCAGTGTCCAGACATATGAAGGGTGGTTGCATATGACTACCAGCAGTGGCCTGCAATATGAGGGGTGGGTGCATATGACTCCCAGCAGTGTCCAGACATATGAGGGGTGGGTGCATATGACTCCCAGCAGTGTCCAGACATATGAGGGGTGGGTGCAGAGGACTCCCAGCAGTGGTCAGAGATATGAGGGGTGGGTGCATATGACTCCCAGCAGTGTCCAGACATATGAGGGGTGCATGCATATGACTACCAGCAGTGTCCTGCAATATGAGGGGTGGGTGCATATGACTACCAGCAGTGGCCTGTAATATGAGGGGTGGGTGCATATGACTACCAGCAGTGTCCCGACATATGAGGGGTGGGTGCATATGACTTCCAGCAGTGTCCATAAATATGAGGGGTGGGTGCATATGACTCCCAGCAGTGTACAGACATATGAGGGGTTGGTGCATATGACTCCCAGCAGTGTCCAGAAATATGAGGGGTGGGTGCATATGACTAACAGCAGTGGCCTGCAATATGAGCGGTGGGTGCATATGACTCCCAGCAGTGTACAGACATATGAGGGGTTGGTGCATATGACTCTTAGCAGTGTCCAGACATATGAGGGATGTGTGCATATGACTCCCAGCAGTTTCCAGAAATATGAGGGGTGGGTGCATATGACTCCCAGCAGTGTCCAGACATGTGAGGGGTGGGTGCATATAACTCCCAGCAGTGGACAGAGATATGAGGGGTGGGTGCATATGACTACCAGCAGTGCCCTGCAATATGAGGGGTGGGTGCATATGACTACCAGCAGTGTCCAGACATATGAAGGGTGGTTGCATATGACTACCAGCAGTGGCCTGCAATATGAGGGGTGGGTGCATATGACTCCCAGCAGTGTCCAGACATATGAGGGGTGGGTGCATATGACTCCCAGCAGTGTCCAGACATATGAGGGTTGGGTGCAGAGGACTCCCAGCAGTGGTCAGAGATATGAGGGGTGGGTGCATATGACTCCCAGCAGTGTCCAGACATATGAGGGGTGGGTGCATATGACTACCAGCAGTGTCCTGCAATATGAGGGGTGGATGCATATGACTACCAGCAGTGGCCTGTAATATGAGGGTGTTGGAAAGCGTTTCCCGGGGAGGCTGCGGAATACGTTCCTGACCACCCGGAGGCCCACCTTTCCCAGAGTTAGGCCGAGCAAGAGCGGGGAGGACCTTCCTGGAAGGGTCTCGTACCTAGGATCGCACACACTGCACTTACTCTCTTCAGATAGAGGGACACCACACAGTAATTCTTTGCAAGATAATAGATTTTATCGTTGGTTGTCAGGGATCTTTATGATCCGGAAGGCAGGAGCAGAATTAGTGCCACAAGCGGCAGCGATCTCGTGATGAGGGGTAAGGGGTAGCGGGACAGTCTTTGAATCAGTGTCTCTGCGGAGTATCCGGCGCACAGCTCTCAATCCTTGAGCTGAGGGGATGTTGCTTCTCTCGGCAATCTCTGCCGATTCTCTTGGAGGAGCGGGCCGCGAGTCACTCAGCAGGCACCGGAGGTTCGTAGTTCGAGGAGCCTCGACGGCGTCAGCAGGGCTCAGATGGTTCAGAGTTCGGGGAGCCGCGACAGCGTCAGCAGGGCTCAGATGGTTCGGAGTTCGGGAAGCCGCGACAGCGTCAGCAGGGCTCAGATGGTTCAGAGTTCGGGGAGCCGCGACAGCGTCAGCAGGGCTCAGATGGTTCAGAGTTCGGGGAGCCGCGACAGCGTCAGCAGGGCTCAGATGGTTCAGAGTTCTTCGGTTCGGGGAGCGATCGAGCCGCGACCAGGTCAGCAGGCTCTCGTCAGTCCAGGTCTTCTCTGCCTCCCGTCCCTTCAGCACCCCTTGTTATACTCCCCCTCCTCTTTGAAGTCCGGAGTCCTCGCCGAGAGGGGTCTTGGTGCCTGGGGGCGGTGTGTCGGGACTTCCTGTCGCTCGGCCCTTTGATCTGTTCAGGTGGGTCCGGGAGGGACTCCAGACGCCCAGCAGGCGAGGCGGCCGCTCACCGGGGGTCTGGTGGTCGATCGAAACCTCCCTCGGGGAAGAGACAAGAGGTGTGACAGGTCGGCGCCTCTCGGTCTGGTTTGGGGGGGTTTCGCTCTCCCTCGGCTGGGCATGCGTGTTGGGGATCTGGCCGGCCCTCGGGATGTTGGGCCATGGGGGCCGGAAGTCTGTGACATCGAGGATCGGTGCGGTTGCAGGGTAGCTTGTTGGTTGGGAGGGCCCACGCCACGGGGCCGGTCTCACAGAGGGGTGGGTGCATATGACTACCAGCAGTGTCCAGACATATGAGGGGTGGGTGCATATGACTGTCAGCAGTGTCCATAAATATGAGGGGTGGGTGCATATGACTCCCAGCAGTGTACAGACATATGAGGGGTGGGTGCATATGACTAACAGCAGTGGCCTGCAATATGAGGGGTGGGTGCATATGACTCCCAGCAGTGGACAGAGATATGAGGGGTGGGTGCATATGACTACCAGCAGTGGCCTGCAATATGAGGGGTGGGTGCATATGACTACCAGCAGTGGCCTGCAATATGAGGGGTGGGTGCATATAACTCCCAGCAGTGTCCAGACATATGAGGGGTGTGTGCGTATGACTCCCAGCAGTGTCCAGAAATATATGGGGTGGGTGCATATGACTAACAGCAGTGGCCTGCAATATGAGGGGTGGGTGCATATGAGTACCAGCAGTGGCCTGGAATATGAGGGGTGGGTGCATATGACTACCAGCAGTGTCCAGACATTTGAGGGGTGGGTGCATATGACTCCCAGCAGTGTCCAGAAATATGAGGGGTGGGTGCATATGACGCCCAGCAGTGTCCAGACATAAGAGGGGTGGGTGCATATGACTCCCAGCAGTGTCCAGACATATGAGGGGTGGGTGCATATGACTACCAGCAGTGGCCTGCAATATGAGGGGTGGGTGCAGATGACTCTAAGCAGTGTCCAGACATATGAGGGGTGTGTGTATATGACTCCCAGCAGTGTCCAGAAATATGAGGGGTGGGTGCATATGACTACCAGCAGTGGCCTGCAATATGAGGGGTGGGTGCATATGACTACCAGCAGTGTCCAGACATATGAGGGGTGGGTGCATATGACTACCAGCAGTGGCCTGCAGTATGAGGGGTGGGTGCATATGACTCCCAGCAGTGTCCAGAAATATGAGGGGTGGGTGCATATGACTCCCAGCAGTGTCCAGACATATGAGGGGTGGGTGCATATGACTCCCAGCAGTGTCCGGAAATATGAGGGGTGGGTGCATATGACTCCCAGCAGTGGCCTGCAATATGAGAGGTGGGTGCATATGACTCCCAGCAGTGTCCAGACATATGAGGGGTGGGTGCATATGACTCCCAGCAGTGGACAGAGATATGAGGGGTGGGTGCATATGACTACCAGCAGTGTCCAGACATATGAAGGGTGGTTGCATATGACTACCAGCAGTGGCCTGCAATATGAGGGGTGGGTGCATATGACTCCCAGCAGTGTCCAGTCATATGAGGGGTGGGTGCATATGACTCCCAGCAGTGTCCAGACATATGAGGGGTGGGTGCAGAGGACTCCCAGCAGTGGTCAGAGATATGAGGGGTGGGTGCATATGACTCCCAGCAGTGTCCAGACATATGAGGGGTGCATGCATATGACTACCAGCAGTGTCCTGCAATATGAGGGGTGGGTGCATATGACTACCAGCAGTGGCCTGTTGTTAGACGGCGACCTCAGAGGAGCCCGGAAAGGGGTCCTGACTACCCTGAGACCCACCCTCAAAGTATCGTAGCCGGGCACTGGCGGGAGATTCCCCAGGGGGAGGACTCTCGCAACTAGGATCGTACATCTGGCACCACACGACACAGAGGGACCACACTGGGTATTCTCAGAACAAGTTTTATCAAACAGGTATCACTGCAAATATGTACAAGGTGAGCACGGGCTCAAGAGTCTCGGAAAGGTAGGGGGTAGCGGGACTGTCTCTGGTAACGGTTCAAAGGAGGGACGTACCCGGCGCACAGCTCACAATCCTCGAGCTGGGGGGTAGGCTGGTTGTCGTGGGGTCCGGCGGGACCGGTGGAGTCTGTGGAAGCCGCGAGTCACTCAGCGGGCTCAGGTACAAGTTCGGAGGTCTTACGATCTTCAGGGAGCCGCGAGTCACTCAGCAGGGCTCAGGTACAAGTTCGGAGGTCTTACGATCTTCAGGGAGCCGCGAGTCACTCAGCAGGGCTCAGGTACAAGTTCGGAGGTCTTACGATCTTCAGGGAGCCGCGAGTCACTCAGCAGGGCTCAGGTGAGTTCGGAGGTCTTACGATCTTCAGGGAGCCGCGAGTCACTCAGCAGGGCTCAGGTGAGTTCCAGTTCCAGGAGCCGCGACCACGTCAGCAGGCTCTCGTTGTTCCAGCGTCGAATCTGCCGGACAGCCCCAGAGCACCCCTTGTTATAGTTCGACCCCTCTTTGATGTCCGGAGTCTGTGCAGGCAGGGGTCTTGTCACCTGGGGGTCGCTTGTCGGGATTTCCTGCTATAGTCTTTTGATTCTTTCAGGGCCGGGTCGGGAGGAGTCCCAGACACCCAGCAGGCGTGGAGCCAGCCCTCAGGGAGGCCGGAGGGCGATCGAAACCCATCGTCCCGGGGGAGTTCAGAGGTGCGATAGAAACTGCTCCTCCCTCTCTCATCCCCTGGAAGCGGGATGTCCTCCAGCCGGAGTGGCGCCTCTATGCCCGGGTCGCGCTGGGGCCGGGCGGCCATCTTGGTGCATGAAGTGGGCACGCGGGCCCGGGGTGGCCGAAAGGGGAGAGGCCAGGGACGGGGATGTCCGGGTCGGTGCGTGTGTCCTGGTGGGGAGGTTCGGCGGGGCCGGGGGCTTGGGCTGTATGTACCAGGTTTCGGTGGTGCGGGGGCACGGAGGGCCATTCTACGAGGCCGGGTCCAACACGCGTCCCCCCCAGCTGAAAGCCGGAGAGAACTGCCCATCAGCTTGGGGGGTTCTCTTCGCTGAGGCGGAAGAACCGGGAGAGGCCGTCAGCATTGGCGTGGTCCGTACCAGGGCGGTGTTCCACGGTGAAATCCATCCCCTGGAGGGAGATTGACCACCGCAGTAGCTTGGGGTTTTCTCCTCGCATCTGCATGAGCCAACGTAAGGGCCGATGGTCAGTTTGGACTCTGAAATGGGTGCCAAACAGGTAGGGTCGTAGCTTTTTGAGTGCCCAGACCACGGCAAAGGCTTCGCGCTCTATGGTGCTCCATCTTTGTTCTCGGGGCAACAGCCGCCGACTGAGGAAGGCGACGGGCTGGTCTAGGCCTTGGTCATTTACTTGGGACAGGACGGCCCCAATGCCATGCTCGGAGGCATCGGTTTGGACTATGAACTCCTTGGCGTAGTCGGGAACCTGGAGGACGGGGGCAGTACACATGGCCCTTTTTAGGGCATCGAAAGCTTCCTGGCAGGCAGCCGTCCACTGCACTTTCTTTGGCTGTTTTTTAGACGTGAGTTCTGTGAGAGGGCCGACAAGGCTGCCATACCCCCGAATGAAGCTTCGGTAGTAGCCCGTGAGTCCCAGAAAGGCTCGGACCTCCGTCTGGGTGATGGGTGGTTCCCAGGCCAGGATGGCGTCGATCTTTGGCTGTAGCGGGGCGACCTGGCCACTCCCGACCTGGTGCCCCAAGTAGACCACGGATCCTTGCCCGATCTGGCACTTGCTGGCTTTTACTGTGAGGCCTGCCTGGCGCAGGGCGATTAGCACCCTTCGGAGGTGCTGGAGGTGCTCACTCCACTCTGAACTGAAGACAGCGATGTCGTCCAGGTATGCCGCGCTGAACTGTTCTAGCCCGGCCAGGACTCTATTCACCAGTCGCTGGAAAGTGGCCGGGGCATTTTTCATCCCGAAGGGCATTACGCGGAAGCGGTAGTGCCCATCGGGGGTGGAGAAAGCGGACCGCTCTTTGGCCCCTTCGGTGAGCGCAATCTGCCAGTATCCGCAGGTGAGGTCGAATGTGCTGAGGAACCGGGCTGCCCCTAGTCGGTCAATGAGTTCGTCGGCTCGTGGAATGGGGTGGGCATCGGCTCGGGTAACGTCATTGAGCCCCCGGTAGTCCACGCAGAATCGGAGCTCGGGGGCGACACCGGGGGCCGCTGCCTTCGGGACCAGGACCACGGGGCTGGCCCAGGGACTGTCAGAGGGCTCGATCACCCCCAGGGTCAACATCTTCGAGACTTCCGCTTGAATGCAGGACCGGACCCGGTCAGGAACCCGGTAGGCTCGGTGTCTCACCGGCGGGCTGTCCCCGGTGTCCACATCATGAACACACCAGTTGGTGACCCGGGGGGTCAGGGAGAAGAGGTCAGAAAATTGTCTTAGGAGCTGGCGGCAGTCCGCTTGTTGCTGGGCAGTGAGGGCTGGGGAGAGGTTCACTCCTTCCACGGAGCCATCCTGCTCCTTGATACACAGGAGGTCCGGGAGGGGATCCGACTCATCTTCGGCCCCGTCATCGGTGGCCAGCAGGAGGCTCAGTTCTGTCCGCTGGAAGTGAGGCTTGAGGCGGTTCACGTGCAGGACCCGGAGGGGATCCCGAGGCGACTGGACGTCCACCAAGTAGATGACTTGGCTCTTCTTCTCGACCACTTTGTAGGGCCCAGTCCATCGGTCCTGGAGAGCGCCAGGCTTCACGGGGGCCATGACCCACACCTGCTGGCCCGGCTGGAACTCGACCAGAGTAGCATTCTGGTCGTACCAGCGCTTCATTTCTTCTTGACTCGCCTCCAGGTTGGCCTCGGCCAGTTCTCGGAACCTCCTGGTCTGGTTCCGGAGGGCCAGGACATATTGGAACACATCTCGGGGGGTGGTCTGGGGTGCTGCCTCCCACCCTTCCTTAACTAAACTGAGGGGACCTCGGACGGGGTGCCCATAGAGTAATTCAAACGGGCTGAACCCTAAGGACTTCTGGGGGACCTCCCGGTAAGCGAACAAGAGGCAGGGGAGCAGGACGTCCCACTTACGCCGGAGGGGCTCTTCTAGGCCAGCGATCATCCCTTTCAAAGTCCTATTAAACCTCTCTACTAGGCCGTTCCCTTGGGGATGGTACGGGGTGGTGAACTTATAGGACACCCCACATTGTTGCCACAGGGACGTCATATACCTGGATATAAAATTAGTGCCGCGATCGCTCACGACCTCGCGAGGGAAACCCACCCTGGAGAAGATCCCCATCAGGGCCCGGCCCACCACGGGGGCCGTAATGGTGCGCAGGGGAATAGCCTCTGGGTAGCGGGTGGCGTGGTCCACTAGGACCAAGATGAAACGGTGACCTTGGGAGGTGGGGGGGTCCAGTGGCCCCACGATGTCGATCCCGACTCGTTCGAAGGGGGTACTGACGACCGGGAAGGGTTGGAGGGGAGCCTTGCGCTTCCCCCCACTCTTCCCACTGGCTTGGCACGTGGGGCAGGACTTGCAGTGGGCCTCTACCGCTGCTTTCATCTTAGGCCAATAAAAATGGGTCACGAGACGGCTGTAGGTCTTGTCCTGACCCAGGTGACCGGCGAGGGGGACATCGTGGGCTAAGCCCAGGAGGAAATCCCGGAAGCGGAGAGGTACCACCAGTACCCGTCCGGATCCCAGCTCCACTGATTTCTGCTCACTATACAGGACGTTATTCTCCCAATAGATTCGGTGCGTTCCGGTCTGGTCACCTGCGGCTTGGCCCTCGGCCTGGCGCCGCAGCCCGACCAGGGAAGGACAGGTGGCTTGTTCCTGGCAAAATTCTTCTCGGGTGGGCCCGCCCTCGTGGCGCCAATGGGCCAACTCAGGTAGATCCCCCAACTCGGGGACCGGGGCGGGGTCGGATGGTGCGGGTTCGTCGCTGGCGACGGACCCTTCCGATGGGGGAACGGGAGGACCCTCGGCGGGGACGGTGCTGGCTACTTCGACCGGGGTGCTCTCGATTTCTCTCCGGGGAGTGAGTCGGGCTGTCATAGATCGGGTGGTGGCACACACCCACTCGGGGAGTCCCATCATTCCTAGGTGGGCCTTGCGCTCTACGTGCTTCCAGGGAGAACTCTCCAGGTCGTTCCGTAAGAGGCAGTCGACCGGCTGGGAGGTTCTTACGGCCACCTTGAGTTTACCTATCACCCCTCCCCACTCAAATGGCACCAGGGCCACCTGACACATACTTTCCCTATTGTCTGCAGATATCACGGGGCAAAAGACATTGGGGAGGATCTGCTCCTCGGGAACTAGGTGCCTGAGGACACCGGTGATACTGGCCCCGGTGTCCCGCAGGGCCTCTACCTGGTGGCCATTGATCTTGACGAGCTGCCCATATTTCTGTGTGTTGGACGGTAGGAGGCTACCAGGGATCATTTCCCTATCTCCCAGGGATACTAGGGCCATCGCGGCTGGTTCCCACTCCTCGGCTTCCTCAACCTCCTCCCCTAGGGCCACGTTGGATATCTGTCTCGCAGGGGTGACTTGGGTGGCCATGGGGCACTCTGGGTCATTGGCGTAGTGCCCGGGTTTCTGGCAGCGGAAACATGTGACGGTCACCCGGTGTCCCCGTCTCCCAGGGGGCCCTGTTACTGGTGGGGGGGGCGCCAGGAAAGGTGGAGGGGGTGTCTTCGGGGTGCTAGGCTGGGACTCCCTCGGCCCTCCCTGGTTCCCTCCCCCTCTCTGGCGGGGTGGTCCCTGACTGGTTCGGGGGTACTCTCCTACCATGCCCCGGGAGACCCGGGTGTTGGTCCAGCGGTCGGCCTCCACGGCCAGCTTCCGGGGATCTGTGAGCTTGCTATCCAGCAGATGTTGACGTAGCTCTACGAAGCAGTTCGCAGCCAGATGTTCCCATAACATGAGGTCAGTGAGTTCGGCAAGGGTGGTGACTTTGCTGCCCTTGACCCACCCATCGAAGGCCCGACTAAAAAAGTTTACATACTCCACCCAGGTGGTGCCCGGGATCTTCCTGCAGTCCCGGAACCGTTGGCGGTACATTTCTGGGGTGAGGCCGTATCTTGTGAGGAGAGCCTCTTTCATGTGGCTGTAGGAGGTCTGCAGGGAGAGGGGTAGGTCGAGCAGGGTGTCCCTTCCTTCGCTCAGAAACCGTCCCCACAACCCCGCCCCCCAGTCCTTCTGTGGAATCCGATGGGAGGTCATGGCGACCTCGTAGGCCCGAAACCATTGCTGAATGTCATCGTTTTTATAATATTCTTTGACCACATCCTTGGGGATGTGGACCTTCTGTTCCGCTGGGGGGGCCGTCTCTCGGTTCCCCGAGGGCCTCCCGTCCTCATTTCGGGCCTTGAGCTCGAGTTCCTTTAAGCTCCGTTCGTGCTCCAGTTGGAGCTTTCTTCCTTCGTGCTCCCGTTGGAGCTTCTTTTCTTCCAGTTCGCCTTGTACACGCATTTGCTCTACTGCTAGCTTCTTCTCCGCTAACTTCAATTCGCCCTCGATTTTGAGTTTGGCTAACTCGAGTTCATGACTGCGGCTTCTCTCTCTGTCCGCGAGCTCTTCCGGGGATAGGCCCCCGTCTGGTACGATGCCTCGCACCTGATTGCTACTGCTTTCAATTTGGGGGGGTTCGGCTTCGTCGGGGCGCTCCCCCGTGCCTTCCGGGCGGGAGGCCCCGGTCTCCACCCAAGTTTTCAGTGCTTTCTGCAAGTCTTCCTTAGTGTTGAGGCCAGTGGTAGCGATTTTAAGTTCTTTGCAAAATTGTTTTAGCTCTTTGTGTGTGTATTCTTCCAGATGCTCCACCTGGAACACTCTGTTGGCGTTGGTTTCTGCGGAGCTCGTGGCGCTTCCTTCTGCCATCTTTGTTGGTCGTGCGTCCGTCGTTTACTGTACGATCTCTAGGTGATGGGCCCGAATCCCGTCGCTTGCCACCAATGTTAGACGGCGACCTCAGAGGAGCCCGGAAAGGGGTCCTGACTACCCTGAGACCCACCCTCAAAGTATCGTAGCCGGGCACTGGCGGGAGATTCCCCAGGGGGAGGACTCTCGCAACTAGGATCGTACTTCTGGCACCACACGACACAGAGGGACCACACTGGGTATTCTCAGAACAAGTTTTATCAAACAGGTATCACTGCAAATATGTACAAGGTGAGCACGGGCTCAAGAGTCTCGGAAAGGTAGGGGGTAGCGGGACTGTCTCTGGTAACGGTTCAAAGGAGGGACGTACCCGGCGCACAGCTCACAATCCTCGAGCTGGGGGGTAGGCTGGTTGTCGTGGGGTCCGGCGGGACCGGTGGAGTCTGTGGAAGCCGCGAGTCACTCAGCGGGCTCAGGTACAAGTTCGGAGGTCTTACGATCTTCAGGGAGCCGCGAGTCACTCAGCAGGGCTCAGGTACAAGTTCGGAGGTCTTACGATCTTCAGGGAGCCGCGAGTCACTCAGCAGGGCTCAGGTGAGTTCGGAGGTCTTACGATCTTCAGGGAGCCGCGAGTCACTCAGCAGGGCTCAGGTGAGTTCCAGTTCCAGGAGCCGCGACCACGTCAGCAGGCTCTCGTTGTTCCAGCGTCGAATCTGCCGGACAGCCCCAGAGCACCCCTTGTTATAGTTCGACCCCTCTTTGATGTCCGGAGTCTGTGCAGGCAGGGGTCTTGTCACCTGGGGGTCGCTTGTCGGGATTTCCTGCTATAGTCTTTTGATTCTTTCAGGGCCGGGTCGGGAGGAGTCCCAGACACCCAGCAGGCGTGGAGCCAGCCCTCAGGGAGGCCGGAGGGCCGATCGAAACCCATCGTCCCGGGGGAGTTCAGAGGTGCGATAGAAACTGCTCCTCCCTCTCTCATCCCCTGGAAGCGGGATGTCCTCCAGCCGGAGTGGCGCCTCTATGCCCGGGTCGCGCTGGGGCCGGGCGGCCATCTTGGTGCATGAAGTGGGCACGCGGGCCCGGGGTGGCCGAAAGGGGAGAGGCCAGGGACGGGGATGTCCGGGTCGGTGCGTGTGTCCTGGTGGGGAGGTTCGGCGGGGCCGGGGGCTTGGGCTGTATGTACCAGGTTTCGGTGGTGCGGGGGCACGGAGGGCCATTCTACGAGGCCGGGTCCAACACCTGTAATATGAGGGGTGGGTGCATATGACTACCAGCAGTGTCCAGACATATGAGGGGTGGGTGCCTATGACTTCCAGCAGTGTCCATAAATATGAGGGGTGGGTGCATATGACTCCCAGCAGTGTACAGACATATGAGCGGTGGGTGCATATGACTCCCAGCAGTGTCCAGAAATATGAGGGGTGGGTGCATATGACTAACAGCAGTGGCCTGCAATATGAGGGGTGGGTGCATATGACTCCCAGCAGTGTCCAGACATGTGAGGGGTGGGTGGATATGACTCCCAGCAGTGGACAGAGATATGAGGGCTGGGTGCATATGACTACCAGCAGTGGCCTGCAATATGAGGGGTGGGTGCATATGACTACCAGCAGTGTCCAGACATATGAAGGGTGGTTGCATATGACTACCAGCAGTGGCCTGCAATATGAGGGGTGGGTGCATATGACTCCCAGCAGTGTCCAGACATATGAGGGGTGGGTGCATATGACTCCCAGCAGTGTCCAGACATATGAGGGGTGGGTGCAGAGGACTCCCAGCAGTGGTCAGAGATATAAGGGGTGGGTGCATATGACTCCCAGCAGTGTCCAGACATATGAGGGGTGGGTGCATATGACTACCAGCAGTGTCCTGCAATATGAGGGTGGATGCATATGACTACCAGCAGTGTCCAGAAATATGAGGGGTGGGTGCATATGACTAACAGCAGTGGCCTGCAATATGAGGGGTGGGTGCATATGACTCCCAGCAGTGTCCAGACATGTGAGGGGTGGGTGCATATGACTCCCAGCAGTGGACAGAGATATGAGGGGTGGGTGCATATGACTACCAGCAGTGGCCTGCAATATGAGGGGTGGGTGCATATGACTACCAGCAGTGTCCAGACATATGAATGGTGGTTGCATATGACTACCAGCAGTGGCCTGCAATATGAGGGGTGGGTGCATATGACTACCAGCAGTGTCCAGACATATGAATGGTGGGTGCATATGACTCCCAGCAGTGTCCAGACATATGAGGGGTGGGTGCATATGACTCCCAGCAGTGTCCAGACATATGAGGGTTGGGTGCAGAGTACTCCCAGCAGTGTCCAGACATATGAGGGGTGCGTGCATTTGACTCCCAGCAGTGGACAGAGATATGAGGGGTGGGTGCATATGACCACCAGCAGTGGCCTGCAATATGAGGGGTGGGTGCATATGACAACCAGCAGTGTCCAGACATATGAGGGGTGGGTGCATATGACTCCCGGCAGTGGCCTGCAATGTGAGAGGTGGGTGCATATGACTCCCAGCAGTGTCGAGACATATGAGGGGTGGGTGCATATGACTCCCAGCAGTGGACAGAGATATGAGGGGTGGGTGCATATGACTACCAGCAGTGTCCAGACATATGAAGGGTGGTTGCATATGACTACCAGCAGTGGCCTGCAATATGAGGGGTGGGTGCATATGACTCCCAGCAGTGTCCAGACATATGAGGGGTGGGTGCATATGACTCCCAGCAGTGTCCAGACATATGAGGGGTGGGTGCAGAGGACTCCCAGCAGTGGTCAGAGATATGAGGGGTGGGTGCATATGACTCCCAGCAGTGTCCAGACATATGAGGGGTGCATGCATATGACTACCAGCAGTGTCCTGCAATATGAGGGGTGGGTGCATATGACTACCAGCAGTGGCCTGTAATATGAGGGGTGGGTGCATATGACTACCAGCAGTGTCCAGACATATGAGGGGTGGGTGCAAATGACTTCCAGCAGTGTCCATAAATATGAGGGGTGGGTGCATATGACTCCCAGCAGTGTACAGACATATGAGGGGTTGATGCATATGACTCCCAGCAGTGTCCAGAAATATGAGGGGTGGGTGCATATGACTAACAGCAGTGGCCTGCAATATGAGGGGTCGGTGCATATGACTCCCAGCAGTGTCCAGACATGTGAGGGGTGGGTGGATATGACTCCCAGCAGTGGACAGAGATATGAGGGGTGGGTGCATATGACTACCAGCAGTGGCCTGCAATATGAGGGGTGGGTGCATATGACTACCAGCAGTGTCCAGACATATGAAGGGTGCTTGCATATGACTACCAGCAGTGGCCTGCAATATGAGGGGTGGGTGCATATGACTCCCAGCAGTGTCCAGACATATGAGGGTTGGGTGCATATGACTCCCAGCAGTGTCCAGACATATGAGGGGTGGGTGCATATGACTCCCAGCAGTGTCCAGACATATGAGGGGTGGGTGCAGAGGACTCCCAGCAGTGGTCAGAGATATAAGGGGTGGGTGCATATGACTCCCAGCAGTGTCCAGACATATGAGGGGTGGGTGCATATGACTACCAGCAGTGTCCTGCAATATGAGGGTGGATGCATATGACTACCAGCAGTGTCCAGAAATATGAGGGGTGGGTGCATATGACTAACAGCAGTGGCCTGCAATATGAGGGGTGGGTGCATATGACTCCCAGCAGTGTCCAGACATGTGAGGGGTGGGTGCATATGACTCCCAGCAGTGGACAGAGATATGAGGGGTGGGTGCATATGACTACCAGCAGTGGCCTGCAATATGAGGGGTGGGTGCATATGACTACCAGCAGTGTCCAGACATATGAATGGTGGTTGCATATGACTACCAGCAGTGGCCTGCAATATGAGGGGTGGGTGCATATGACTACCAGCAGTGTCCAGACATATGAATGGTGGGTGCATATGACTCCCAGCAGTGTCCAGACATATGAGGGGTGGGTGCATATGACTCCCAGCAGTGTCCAGACATATGAGGGTTGGGTGCAGAGGACTCCCAGCAGTGTCCAGACATATGAGGGGTGCGTGCATTTGACTCCCAGCAGTGGACAGAGATATGAGGGGTGGGTGCATATGACCACCAGCAGTGGCCTGCAATATGAGGGGTGGGTGCATATGACAACCAGCAGTGTCCAGACATATGAGGGGTGGGTGCATATGACTCCCGGCAGTGGCCTGCAATGTGAGAGGTGGGTGCATATGACTCCCAGCAGTGTCGAGACATATGAGGGGTGGGTGCATATGACTCCCAGCAGTGGACAGAGATATGAGGGGTGGGTGCATATGACTACCAGCAGTGTCCAGACATATGAAGGGTGGTTGCATATGACTACCAGCAGTGGCCTGCAATATGAGGGGTGGGTGCATATGACTCCCAGCAGTGTCCAGACATATGAGGGGTGGGTGCATATGACTCCCAGCAGTGTCCAGACATATGAGGGGTGGGTGCAGAGGACTCCCAGCAGTGGTCAGAGATATGAGGGGTGGGTGCATATGACTCCCAGCAGTGTCCAGACATATGAGGGGTGCATGCATATGACTACCAGCAGTGTCCTGCAATATGAGGGGTGGGTGCATATGACTACCAGCAGTGGCCTGTAATATGAGGGGTGGGTGCATATGACTACCAGCAGTGTCCAGACATATGAGGGGTGGGTGCAAATGACTTCCAGCAGTGTCCATAAATATGAGGGGTGGGTGCATATGACTCCCAGCAGTGTACAGACATATGAGGGGTTGATGCATATGACTCCCAGCAGTGTCCAGAAATATGAGGGGTGGGTGCATATGACTAACAGCAGTGGCCTGCAATATGAGGGGTCGGTGCATATGACTCCCAGCAGTGTCCAGACATGTGAGGGGTGGGTGGATATGACTCCCAGCAGTGGACAGAGATATGAGGGGTGGGTGCATATGACTACCAGCAGTGGCCTGCAATATGAGGGGTGGGTGCATATGACTACCAGCAGTGTCCAGACATATGAAGGGTGCTTGCATATGACTACCAGCAGTGGCCTGCAATATGAGGGGTGGGTGCATATGACTCCCAGCAGTGTCCAGACATATGAGGGGTGGGTGCATATGACTCCCAGCAGTGTCCAGACATATGAGGGTTGGGTGCAGAGGACTCCCAGCAGTGGTCAGAGATATGAGGGGTGGGTGCATATGACTCCCAGCAGTGTCCAGACATATGAGGGGTGGGTGCATATGACTACCAGCAGTGTCCTGCAATATGAGGGTGGATGCATATGACTACCAGCAGTGGCCTGTAATATGAGGGTGTTGGAAAGCGTTCCCCGGGGAGGCTGCGGAATATGTTCCTGACCACCCGGAGGCCCACCTTTCCCAGAGTTAGGCCGAGCAAGAGCGGGGAGGACCTTCCTGGAAGGGTCTCGTACCTAGGATCGCACACACTGCACTTACTCTCTTCAGATAGAGGGACACCACACAGTAATTCTTTGCAAGATAATAGATTTTATCGTTGGTTGTCAGGGATCTTTATGATCCGGAAGGCAGGAGCAGAATTAGTGCCACAAGCGGCAGCGATCTCGTGATGAGGGGTAAGGGGTAGCAGGACAGTCTTTGAATCAGTGTCTCTGCGGAGTATCCGGCGCACAGCTCTCAATCCTTGAGCTGAGGGGATGTTGCTTCTCTCGGCAATCTCTGCCGATTCTCTTGGAGGAGCGGGCCGCGAGTCACTCAGCAGGCACCGGAGGTTCGTAGTTCGAGGAGCCTCGACGGCGTCAGCAGGGCTCAGATGGTTCAGAGTTCGGGGAGCCACGACAGCGTCAGCAGGGCTCAGATGGTTCGGAGTTCGGGATGCCGCGACAGCGTCAGCAGGGCTCAGATGGTTCAGAGTTCGGGGAGCCGCGACAGCTTCAGCAGGGCTCAGATGGTTCAGAGTTCGGGGAGCCGCGACAGCGTCAGCAGGGCTCAGATGGTTCAGAGTTCTTCGGTTCGGGGAGCGATCGAGCCGCGACCAGGTCAGCAGGCTCTCGTCAGTCCAGGTCTTCTCTGCCTCCCGTCCCTTCAGCACCCCTTGTTATACTCCCCCTCCTCTTTGAAGTCCGGAGTCCTCGCCGAGAGGGGTCTTGGTGCCTGGGGGCGGTGTGTCGGGACTTCCTGTCGCTCGGCCCTTTGATCTGTTTAGGTGGGTCCGGGAGGGACTCCAGACGCCCAGCAGGCGAGGCGGCCGCTCACCGGGGGTCTGGTGGTCGATCGAAACCTCCCTCGGGGAAGAGACCAGAGGTGTGACAGGTCGGCGCCTCTCGGTCTGGTTTGGGGGGGTTTCGCTCTCCCTCGGCTGGGCATGCGTGTTGGGGATCTGGCCGGCCCTCGGGATGTTGGGCCATGGGGGCCGGAAGTCTGTGACATCGAGGATCGGTGCGGTTGCAGGGTAGCTTGTTGGTTGGGAGGGCCCATGCCACGAGGCCGGTCTCACAGAGGGGTGGGTGCATATGACTACCAGCAGTGTCCAGACATATGAGGGGTGGGTGCATATGACTGTCAGCAGTGTCCATAAATATGAGGGGTGGGTTCATATGACTCCCAGCAGTGTACAGACATATGAGGGGTGGGTGCATATGACTCCCAGCAGTGTCCAGAAATATGAGGGGTGGGTGCATATGACTAACAGCAGTGGACAGAGATATGAGGGGTGGGTGCATATGACTACCAGCAGTGGCCTGCAATATGAGGGGTGGGTGCATATGACTACCAGCAGTGGCCTGCAATATGAGGGGTGGGTGCATATAACTCCCAGCAGTGTCCAGACATATGAGGGGTGTGTGCGTATGACTCCCAGCAGCGTCCAGAAATATATGGGGTGGGTGCATATGACTAACAGCAGTGGCCTGCAATATGAGGGGTGGGTGCATATGAGTACCAGCAGTGGCCTGGAATATGAGGGGTGGGTGCATATGACTACCAGCAGTGTCCAGACATTTGAGGGGTGGGTGCATATGACTCCCAGCAGTGTCCAGAAATATGAGGGGTGGGTGCATATGACGCCCAGCAGTGTCCAGACATAAGAGGGGTGGGTGCATATGACTCCCAGCAGTGTCCAGACATATGAGGGGTGGGTGCATATGACTACCAGCAGTGGCCTGCAATATGAGGGGTGGGTGCAGATGACTCTAAGCAGTGTCCAGGCATATGAGGGGTGGGTGTATATGACTCCCAGCAGTGTCCAGAAATATGAGGGGTGGGTGCATATGACTACCAGCAGTGGCCTGCAATATGAGGGGTGGGTGCATATGACTACCAGCAGTGTCCAGACATATGAGGGGTGGGTGCATATGACTACCAGCAGTGGCCTGCAGTATGAGGGGTGGGTGCATATGACTCCCAGCAGTGTCCAGAAATATGAGGGGTGGGTGCATATGACTCCCAGCAGTGTCCAGACATATGAGGGGTGGGTGCATATGACTCCCAGCAGTGTCCAGAAATATGAGGGGTGGGTGCATATGACTACCAGCAGTGGCCTGCAATATGAGAGGTGGGTGCATATGACTCCCAGCAGTGTCCAGACATATGAGGGGTGGGTGCATATGACTCCCAGCAGTGGACAGAGATTTGAGGGGTGGGTGCATATGACTACCAGCAGTGTCCAGACATATGAAGGGTGGTTGCATATGACTACCAGCAGTGGCCTGCAATATGAGGGGTGGGTGCATATGACTCCCAGCAGTGTCCAGACATATGAGGGGTGGGTGCATATGACTCCCAGCAGTGTCCAGACATATGAGGGGTGGGTGCAGAGGACTCCCAGCAGTGGTCAGAGATATGAGGGGTGGGTGCATATGACTCCCAGCAGTGTCCAGACATATGAGGGGTGCATGCATATGACTACCAGCAGTGTCCTGCAATATGAGGGGTGGGTGCATATGACTACCAGCAGTGGCCTGTAACATGAGGGGTGGGTGCATATGACTACCAGCAGTGTCCAGACATATGAGGGGTGGGTGCATATGACTTCCAGCAGTGTACATAAATATGAGGGGTGGGTGCATATGACTCCCAGCAGTGTACAGACATATGAGGGGTGGGTGCATATGACTCCCAGCAGTGTCCAGAAATATGAGGGGTGGGTGCATATGACTAACAGCAGTGGCCTGCAATATGAGGGGTGGGTGCATATGACTCCCAGCAGTGTCCAGACATGTGAGGGGTGGGTGCATATGACTCCCAGCAGTGGACAGAGATATGAGGGGTGGGTGCATATGACTACCAGCAGTGGCCTGCAATATGAGGGGTGGGTGAATATGACTACCAGCAGTGTCCAGACATATGAAGGGTGGTTGCATATGACTACCAGCAGTGGCCTGCAATATGAGGGGTGGGTGCATATGACTCCCAGCAGTGTCCAGACATATGAGGGGTAGGTGCATATGACTCCCAGCAGTGTCCAGACATATGAGGGTTGGGTGCAGAGGACTCCCAGCAGTGTCCAGACATATGAGGGGTGCGTGCATTTGACTCCCAGCAGTGGACAGAGATATGAGGGGTGGGTGCATATGACTACCAGCAGTGGCCTGCAATATGAGGAGTGGGTGCATATGACTCCCAGCAGTGTCCAGACATATGAGGGGTGGGTGCATATGACTCCCAGCAGTGGACAGAGATATGAGGGGTGGGTGCATATGACCACCAGCAGTGGCCTGCAATATGAGGGGTGGGTGCATATGACAACCAGCAGTGTCCAGACATATGAGGGGTGGGTGCATATGACTTCCTGCAGTGGCCTGCAATATGAGAGGTGGGTGCATATGACTCCCAGCAGTGTCCAGACATATGAGGGGTGGGTGCATATGACTCCCAGCAGTGGACAGAGATATGAGGGGTGGGTGCATATGACTACCAGCAGTGTCCAGACATATGAAGGGTGGTTGCATATGACTACCAGCAGTGGCCTGCAATATGAGGGGTGGGTGCATATGACTCCCAGCAGTGTCTAGACATATGAGGGGTGGGTGCATATGACTCCCAGCAGTGTCCAGACATATGAGGGGTGGGTGCAGAGGACTCCCAGCAGTGGTCAGAGATATGAGGAGTGGGTGCATATGACTCCCAGCAGTGTCCAGACATATGAGGGGTGCATGCATATGACTACCAGCAGTGTCCTGCAATATGAGGGGTGGGTGCATATGACTACCAGCAGTGGCCTGTAATATGAGGGGTGGGTGCATATGACTACCAGCAGTGTCCAGACATATGAGGGGTGGGTGCATATGACTTCCAGCAGTGTCCATAAATATGAGGGGTGGGTGCATATGACTCCCAGCAGTGTACAGACATATGAGGGGTGGGTGCATATGACTCCCAGCAGTGTCCAGAAATATGAGGGGTGGGTGCATATGACTAACAGCAGTGGCTTGCAATATGAGGGGTGGGTGCATATGACTACCAGCAGTGGCCTGCAATATGAGAGGTGGGTGCATATGACTCCCAGCAGTGTCCAGACATATGAGGGGTGGGTGCATATGACTCCCAGCAGTGGACAGAGATTTGAGGGGTGGGTGCATATGACTACCAGCAGTGTCCAGACATATGAAGGGTGGGTGCATATGACTCCCAGCAGTGTCCAGACATATGAGGGGTGGGTGCATATGACTCCCAGCAGTGTCCAGACATATGAGGGGTGGGTGCAGAGGACTCCCAGCAGTGGTCAGAGATATGAGGGGTGGGTGCATATGACTCCCAGCAGTGTCCAGACATATGAGGGGTGCATGCATATGACTACCAGCAGTGTCCTGCAATATGAGGGGTGGGTGCATATGACTACCAGCAGTGGCCTGTAACATGAGGGGTGGGTGCATATGACTACCAGCAGTGTCCAGACATATGAGGGGTGGGTGCATATGACTTCCAGCAGTGTCCATAAATATGAGGGGTGGGTGCATATGACTCCCAGCAGTGTACAGACATATGAGGGGTGGGTGCATATGACTCCCAGCAGTGTCCAGAAATATGAGGGGTGGGTGCATATGACTAACAGCAGTGGCCTGCAATATGAGGGGTGGGTGCATATGACTCCCAGCAGTGTCCAGACATGTGAGGGGTGGGTGCATATGACTCCCAGCAGTGGACAGAGATATGAGGGGTGGGTGCATATGACTACCAGCAGTGGCCTGCAATATGAGGGGTGGGTGAATATGACTACCAGCAGTGTCCAGACATATGAAGGGTGGTTGCATATGACTACCAGCAGTGGCCTGCAATATGAGGGGTGGGTGCATATGACTCCCAGCAGTGTCCAGACATATGAGGGGTAGGTGCATATGACTCCCAGCAGTGTCCAGACATATGAGGGTTGGGTGCAGAGGACTCCCAGCAGTGTCCAGACATATGAGGGGTGCGTGCATTTGACTCCCAGCAGTGGACAGAGATATGAGGGGTGGGTGCATATGACTACCAGCAGTGGCCTGCAATATGAGGAGTGGGTGCATATGACTCCCAGCAGTGTCCAGACATATGAGGGGTGGGTGCATATGACTCCCAGCAGTGGACAGAGATATGAGGGGTGGGTGCATATGACCACCAGCAGTGGCCTGCAATATGAGGGGTGGGTGCATATGACAACCAGCAGTGTCCAGACATATGAGGGGTGGGTGCATATGACTTCCTGCAGTGGCCTGCAATATGAGAGGTGGGTGCATATGACTCCCAGCAGTGTCCAGACATATGAGGGGTGGGTGCATATGACTCCCAGCAGTGGACAGAGATATGAGGGGTGGGTGCATATGACTACCAGCAGTGTCCAGACATATGAAGGGTGGTTGCATATGACTACCAGCAGTGGCCTGCAATATGAGGGGTGGGTGCATATGACTCCCAGCAGTGTCTAGACATATGAGGGGTGGGTGCATATGACTCCCAGCAGTGTCCAGACATATGAGGGGTGGGTGCAGAGGACTCCCAGCAGTGGTCAGAGATATGAGGGGTGGGTGCATATGACTCCCAGCAGTGTCCAGACATATGAGGGGTGCATGCATATGACTACCAGCAGTGTCCTGCAATATGAGGGGTGGGTGCATATGACTACCAGCAGTGGCCTGTAATATGAGGGGTGGGTGCATATGACTACCAGCAGTGTCCAGACATATGAGGGGTGGGTGCATATGACTTCCAGCAGTGTCCATAAATATGAGGGGTGGGTGCATATGACTCCCAGCAGTGTACAGACATATGAGGGGTGGGTGCATATGACTACCAGCAGTGGCCTGCAATATGAGGGGTGGGTGCATATGACTACCAGCAGTGTCCAGACATATGAATGGTGGTTGCATATGACTACCAGCAGTGGCCTGCAATATGAGGGGTGGGTGCATATGACTCCCAGCAGTGTCCAGACATATGAGGGGTGGGTGCATATGACTCCCAGCAGTGTCCAGACATATGAGGGTTGGGTGCAGAGGACTCCCAGCAGTGTCCAGACATATGAGGGGTGCGTGCATTTGACTCCCAGCAGTGGACAGAGATATGAGGGGTGGGTGCATATGACTACCAGCAGTGGCCTGCAATATGAGGAGTGGGTGCATATGACTCCCAGCAGTGTCCAGACATATGAGGGGTGGGTGCATATAACTCCCAGCAGTGGACAGAGATATGAGGGGTGGGTGCATATGACCACCAGCAGTGGCCTGCAATATGAGGGGTGGGTGCATATGACAACCAGCAGTGTCCAGACATATGAGGGGTGGGTGCATATGACTCCCGGCAGTGGCCTGCAATATGAGAGGTGGGTGCATATGACTCCCAGCAGTGTCCAGACATATGAGGGGTGGGTGCATATGACTCCCAGCAGTGGACAGAGATATGAGGGGTGGGTGCATATGAGTACCAGCAGTGTCCAGACATATGAAGGGTGGTTGCATATGACTACCAGCAGTGGCCTGCAATATGAGGGGTGGGTGCATATGACTCCCAGCAGTGTCCAGACATATGAGGGGTGGGTGCATATGACTCCCAGCAGTGTCCAGACATATGAGGGGTGGGTGCAGAGGACTCCCAGCAGTGGTCAGAGATATGAGGGGTGGGTGCATATGACTCCCAGCAGTGTCCAGACATATGAGGGGTGCATGCATATGACTACCAGCAGTGTCCTGCAATATGAGGGGTGGGTGCATATGACTACCAGCAGTGGCCTGTAATATGAGGGGTGGGTGCATATGACTACCAGCAGTGTCCCGACATATGAGGGGTGGGTGCATATGACTTCCAGCAGTGTCCATAAATATGAGGGGTGGGTGCATATGACTCCCAGCAGTGTACAGACATATGAGGGGTTGGTGCATATGACTCCCAGCAGTGTCCAGAAATATGAGGGGTGGGTGCATATGACTAACAGCAGTGGCCTGCAATATGAGGGGTGGGTGCATATGACTCCCAGCAGTGTACAGACATATGAGGGGTGGGTGCATATGACTCCCAGCAGTGTCCAGAAATATGAGGGGTGGGTGAATATGACTAACAGCAGTGGCCTGCAATATGAGGGGTGGGTGCATATGACTCCCAGCAGTGTCCAGACATGTGAGGGGTGGGTGCATATGACTCCCAGCAGTGGACAGAGATATGAGGGCTGGGTGCATATGACTACCAGCAGTGGCCTGCAATATGAGGGGTGGGTGCATATGACTACCAGCAGTGTCCAGACATATGAAGGGTGGTTGCATATGACTACCAGCAGTGGCCTGCAATATGAGGGGTGGGTGCATATGACTCCCAGCAGTGTCCAGACATATGAGGGGTGGGTGCATATGACTCCCAGCAGTGTCCAGACATATGAGGGGTGGGTGCAGAGGACTCCCAGCAGTGGTCAGAGATATAAGGGGTGGGTGCATATGACTCCCAGCAGTGTCCAGACATATGAGGGGTGGGTGCATATGACTACCAGCAGTGTCCTGCAATATGAGGGTGGATGCATATGACTACCAGCAGTGTCCAGAAATATGAGGGGTGGGTGCATATGACTAACAGCAGTGGCCTGCAATATGAGGGGTGGGTGCATATGACTCCCAGCAGTGTCCAGACATGTGAGGGGTGAGTGCATATGACTCCCAGCAGTGGACAGAGATATGAGGGGTGGGTGCATATGACTACCAGCAGTGGCCTGCAATATGAGGGGTGGGTGCATATGACTACCAGCAGTGTCCAGACATATGAATGGTGGTTGCATATGACTACCAGCAGTGGCCTGCAATATGAGGGGTGGGTGCATATGACTACCAGCAGTGTCCAGACATATGAATGGTGGGTGCATATGACTCCCAGCAGTGTCCAGACATATGAGGGGTGGGTGCATATGACTCCCAGCAGTGTCCAGACATATGAGGGTTGGGTGCAGAGGACTCCCAGCAGTGTCCAGACATATGAGGGGTGCGTGCATTTGACTCCCAGCAGTGGACAGAGATATGAGGGGTGGGTGCATATGACCACCAGCAGTGGCCTGCAATATGAGGGGTGGGTGCATATGACAACCAGCAGTGTCCAGACATATGAGGGGTGGGTGCATATGACTCACGGCAGTGGCCTGCAATGTGAGAGGTGGGTGCATATGACTCCCAGCAGTGTCGAGACATATGAGGGGTGGGTGCATATGACTCCCAGCAGTGGACAGAGATATGAGGGGTGGGTGCATATGACTACCAGCAGTGTCCAGACATATGAAGGGTGGTTGCATATGACTACCAGCAGTGGCCTGCAATATGAGGGGTGGGTGCATATGACTCCCAGCGGTGTCCAGACATATGAGGGGTGGGTGCATATGACTCCCAGCAGTGTCCAGACATATGAGGGGTGGGTGCAGAGGACTCCCAGCAGTGGTCAGAGATATGAGGGGTGGGTGCATATGACTCCCAGCAGTGTCCAGACATATGAGGGGTGCATGCATATGACTACCAGCAGTGTCCTGCAATATGAGGGGTGGGTGCATATGACTACCAGCAGTGGCCTGTAATATGAGGGGTGGGTGCATATGACTACCAGCAGTGTCCAGACATATGAGGGGTGGGTGCAAATGACTTCCAGCAGTGTCCATAAATATGAGGGGTGGGTGCATATGACTCCCAGCAGTGTACAGACATATGAGGGGTTGATGCATATGACTCCCAGCAGTGTCCAGAAATATGAGGGGTGGGTGCATATGACTAACAGCAGTGGCCTGCAATATGAGGGGTGGGTGCATATGACTCCCAGCAGTGTCCAGACATGTGAGGGGTGGGTGGATATGACTCCCAGCAGTGGACAGAGATATGAGGGGTGGGTGCATATGACTACCAGCAGTGGCCTGCAATATGAGGGGTGGGTGCATATGACTACCAGCAGTGTCCAGACATATGAAGGGTGCTTGCATATGACTACCAGCAGTGGCCTGCAATATGAGGGGTGGGTGCATATGACTCCCAGCAGTGTCCAGACATATGAGGGGTGGGTGCATATGACTCCCAGCAGTGTCCAGACATATGAGGGTTGGGTGCAGAGGACTCCCAGCAGTGGTCAGAGATATGAGGGGTGGGTGCATATGACTCCCAGCAGTGTCCAGACATATGAGGGGTGGGTGCATATGACTACCAGCAGTGTCCTGCAATATGAGGGTGGATGCATATGACTACCAGCAGTGGCCTGTAATATGAGGGTGTTGGAAAGCGTTCCCCGGGGAGGCTGCGGAATATGTTCCTGACCACCCGGAGGCCCACCTTTCCCAGAGTTAGGCCGAGCAAGAGCGGGGAGGACCTTCCTGGAAGGGTCTCGTACCTAGGATCGCACACACTGCACTTACTCTCTTCAGATAGAGGGACACCACACAGTAATTCTTTGCAAGATAATAGATTTTATCGTTGGTTGTCAGGGATCTTTATGATCCGGAAGGCAGGAGCAGAATTAGTGCCACAAGCGGCAGCGATCTCGTGATGAGGGGTAAGGGGTAGCGGGACAGTCTTTGAATCAGTGTCTCTGCGGAGTATCCGGCGCACAGCTCTCAATCCTTGAGCTGAGGGGATGTTGCTTCTCTCGGCAATCTCTGCCGATTCTCTTGGAGGAGCGGGCCGCGAGTCACTCAGCAGGCACCGGAGGTTCGTAGTTCGAGGAGCCTCGACGGCGTCAGCAGGGCTCAGATGGTTCAGAGTTCGGGGAGCCGCGACAGCGTCAGCAGGGCTCAGATGGTTCGGAGTTCGGGAAGCCGCGACAGCGTCAGCAGGGCTCAGATGGTTCAGAGTTCGGGGAGCCGCGACAGCTTCAGCAGGGCTGAGATGGTTCAGAGTTTGGGGAGCCGCGACAGCGTCAGCAGGGCTCAGATGGTTCAGAGTTCTTCGGTTCGGGGAGCGATCGAGCCGCGACCAGGTCAGCAGGCTCTCGTCAGTCCAGGTCTTCTCTGCCTCCCGTCCCTTCAGCACCCCTTGTTATACTCCCCCTCCTCTTTGAAGTCCGGAGTCCTCTCCGAGAGGGGTCTTGGTGCCTGGGGGCGGTGTGTCGGGACTTCCTGTCGCTCGGCCCTTTGATCTGTTTAGGTGGGTCCGGGAGGGACTCCAGACGCCCAGCAGGCGAGGCGGCCGCTCACCGGGGGTCTGGTGGTCGATCGAAACCTCCCTCGGGGAAGAGACCAGAGGTGTGACAGGTCGGCGCCTCTCGGTCTGGTTTGGGGGGGTTTCGCTCTCCCTCGGCTGGGCATGCGTGTTGGGGATCTGGCCGGCCCTCGGGATGTTGGGCCATGGGGGCCGGAAGTCTGTGACATCGAGGATCGGTGCGGTTGCAGGGTAGCTTGTTGGTTGGGAGGGCCCACGCCACGAGGCCGGTCTCACAGAGGGGTGGGTGCATATGACTACCAGCAGTGTCCAGACATATGAGGGGTGGGTGCATATGACTGTCAGCAGTGTCCATAAATATGAGGGGTGGGTGCATATGACTCCCAGCAGTGTACAGACGTATGAGGGGTGGGTGCATATGACTCCCAGCAGTGTCCAGAAATATGAGGGGTGGGTGCATATGACTAACAGCAGTGGCCTGCAATATGAGGGGTGGGTGCATATGACTCCCAGCAGTGGACAGAGATATGAGGGGTGGGTGCATATGACTACCAGCAGTGGCCTGCAATATGAGGGGTGGGTGCATATGACTACCAGCAGTGGCCTGCAATATGAGGGGTGGGTGCATATAACTCCCAGCAGTGTCCAGACATATGAGGGGTGTGTGCGTATGACTCCCAGCAGCGTCCAGAAATATATGGGGTGGGTGCATATGACTAACAGCAGTTGTTAGACGGACCGGGAGGGTCGGCCGAGGTCAGGGGGAGAGGTCTCCGGGGAGAGCCGTCTCCAGCGATCGTACAGACAAGTGACTTCCCCCCCCCACAGACAGATACCACACAAGGATAAGATTTAGTGTTCTTTATATGCACTTCTTAAGGTACGATGAAATAGTACAAGGAGGTCTGGACTCAGGGGTCCCCTCGATTTAGGTCTCTTAGGATAGGGAAGGGGAAGCGGGACAGTCTGTTTACCAGTCAGGTAGTTCGGATGAGATGATGGTTAGTGTTGGACAGGCCACACGAAGGGCTTGCTCCCTCCCCGCACGACAGGGCCCCAGCTCCGGCCCGCCAGGCGTAACCCACGAAAGGCACCTGCACCCCGTCTCCCGACGGATCTTCTACCCTCGGACCTCCACACATCACGGGCCCCAGCCCCCTCGGCTTCCCCGGCCGGGTCAAGCCGCCATCTTGGGCCCTGCACCACGAGGCCGCGTGGCCTCGCCCCGACCCTAACCCCGGGCCTGGCCGGCCCCGACATCCCGGCACCACCATCCACCCAGGAGGTAAGCGGACCACTTGGCAGGTCAATGGGAGAACGAAGCGTCAAGAGCTCTTCCCCTGCCAGGTGCCGATCGCCTCCAGCTCCCCCAGGCGCTGGCTCCACCCCCTGCTGGGTGTCTGGACACCTTCATCCCGGGCCCTCCGACCTCCAAGTGCGAGGGCCCGGACATCAAAGGGGCGCCTGCCCTATAACTGGGGCAACTCCGGAGCAGGAAGGCAGTTGTATCCTGGAGTCGAGAGACACCGAGAGAACTCAGCCTTGACGGACTACTGGCGCTGCCGTAGCCCTATCTTGCGAACCATCGTCCTGCCTGCTGGCGCTGCCTTCTGCAACATCTATCCTCGTCGGGACCTGCTGGCGCTGCCGCGGCCCGTTGTAACGACCATCCTCACCGGGACCTGCTGGCGCTGCCGCGGACCGTATATTGACCATCTTTCCGGGACCTGCTGGCGCTGCCGCGGACCGTGTACTGACCATCTCGACCGGGTCCTGCTGGCGCTGCCGCGGCCCGTACCAGCTAAACCACCAAGCTCGAGGATTGTGGGCTAATCATCATCTCATCCGAACTACCTGACTGGTAAACAGACTGTCCCGCTACCCCCTTCCCTACCTTGAGAGACTTGAATCGAGGGGACTCCTGAGTCCAGACCTCCTTGTACCATTCAACCGTACCTTAAGAAGTGCTTATAAAGAACGCTGAATCTTATCCTTGTGTGGTATCTGTCTGTGGGGGGGAAGTTACTTGTCTGTACGATCGCTGGAGACGGCTCTCCCCGGAGACCTCTCCCCCTGACCTCGGCCGACCCTCCCGGTCCGTCTAACCTTTCTAACATTGGTGGCCAGCGGCGCGATCCGAATCAACGCGTAATCGTACAGAGAGTAGCTCACCCCACGACAAAACCACGATGTCAGCCAAAGATAGCGGTTCCACTGAGAAATTCCAAATGGATAAGTTAGAAGAATACAGCCACCGCGAACTGAAACAATTCTGCATAGAACTTGGCATTGCTACCACCGGCCTGAGTACCAAAGATGATCTAAAGCACGCCCTTGAGTCGTGGACGGAAACTGGGATCGCCGGACCCTCCGACCAAAACAGTGTCGCACCAGAGGGGAACGCCACGGCTCCCGAGGAGCGGGGAACGGGCCTCTCGCAGGAGGAGATCCGAGAAAGAGAAAGAACCAGACTGCACGAGTTGGAAATGGCACGACTCAAGATGGATGGGGAACTCAAGTTAGCCGAACGGAAACTCAACCTAGAGCATATGCGGCTCCGAGAAGAACGAGAAGAGAAGCAGAGACAGAGAGAGCTGGAGGAGAAGAGAATAACACTCGAACACGAGCGCCAACTGGCGGAAATAGAACTTCGGAAACAGAGTAAAGAACTGGGGGTGCCTGAGCGACCGCACACCCCGGGGCCAACCGAGAAAAAAGTCCACATCCCCAAGGATGTTGTCCGCGAGTATGTCCGAGAAGACGACATACAACAGTGGTTTAAAGCCTACGAGATCGCCATGACCTCCCACCGGATCGACCGGAGTGATTGGGGAGCCGGACTATGGGGGAGGTTCGTCAACGAGGGTCGCGATGCCCTGCTGCAGCTCCCAGATCACCAAATGTCGTCCTACGACCACATGAAGGCTGCCCTCCTCACCCGCTACGGCCTCACACCCGAGATGTACCGCCAGAGGTTCAGAGATTGCACCCGGATCCCAGGTACAACTTGGGTAGAATACGTGAACTATTTCAGCCGTGCCTTCGAGGGTTGGATCAAGGGGAGCCATGTCACCACCTACGAACAACTCTTTAACCTTATGGTATGGGAGCACCTGTCAAACAACTGTTTCGTCGAGCTCAGGCAGCACCTCCTCGACAGTAAGCTGACTGACCCCCGGCAGCTCGCCGCCGAAGCTGACCGATGGGAAAGCACCCGAGTGGGCCGGAGAGGGCCACACGAGCAGAATCGAAGCAACCAAAGCCAGCACCGTCCTCGGGGTGGAGGAGGAGGCCAGGGGCGAGGGAGAGACGCCTTGCCGGCAACCCCCGTGGCCAGCACCCCGCCTCCGGCCGGCCGGAGCAACCCCCCGTTGCGTCCTGGGTTCCGGGCCAACGTCACGTGCCACCGATGCCACCGAGTCGGCCACTACGCCAATGACCCGAGCTGCCCGCAGAACCAAACACCCAAGCCCCGCCAGGTAGCTGCCGCCGCCCTGGGGGAAGAGCGATTATCGGAGGAACCAGAAGGGTATGAGCCGGCCCAGCAAGAGTGGGAACCGGCCGCCATGGTCCTGGCGTGCTTAGGGGGAAGAGACATGATCCCGCGGGCTCCCCTACCCGCTAACACCCGGAAATACGGTCAGTGGGTGACCATTAATGGACAGCGAGCCGAGGCCTTGCGTGACACAGGCGCTAGTGTGACGGCCGTCCGCTGTCACCTGGTGAAGCCCGAGCAGATCCTGCCGAACATTCTCTGCCCTGTCCGCTCGGCAGACAACTCTGAAAGTATGTGTCAAATGGCCTGCGTCCCATTCGAATGGGGAGGGGTCTCCGGCCTGTTGAAGGTGACGGTCCGGGACGATGCCCCCGTGGACTGCCTCCTGGAGAATGACCTCGAGAGTTCCCCGTGGGCCACCGTTGAGAGAAGAGAGCACCTGGGGATGCTGGGCCTCCCGGACTGGGCCTGCATAACCACCCGGTCCATGGCCGCCCGTGCCGTCCCCCGATCAGAAGAACCGGAATGGCCAGCACCTCCGCCCCCGGTCGCCCCAGTAGAAGACCACGACGAGGCCAGCCCCCCAGAACCAACGACCGAAGGGGACGCGCAACCCCAGGACCTTCCCGGCCTGGCTCAGTGGCGTCAAGAAGGGGGGCCCACCCAAGAACAGTTCCGCCAGGAACAAAAGACCTGTCCCTCCCTCGAGGGACTCCGCCAACAAGCCAGCGCCCAGAACGCAGGGGACTCCACCGGAACTCACTGGGTCTACTGGGATAACGACCTGCTATACAGCGAACAAAGAATCGCCGAGCTGGGGGCCGGTCGAGTACTGGTGGTACCTCTCCGCTTCAGAGACTTCCTGCTCAACCTGGCCCACGATGTCCCCCTGGCTGGACACCTGGGCCAGGACAAAACGTACAGCCGCCTGGTGACCCACTTTTTCTGGCCGAAAATGAGGAACGACGTCCTGAACCACTGCCGATCTTGCCCCACATGCCAAGCCAGCGGGAAGAGTGGTCGGAAGCTGAAAGCCCCTCTGCAACCCTTCCCTGTGGTCACCACCCCGTTCGAGAGGGTGGGGATAGACATTGTGGGGCCTCTGGACCCCCGCACGGCACAAGGACACAGGTTCATCTTAGTACTGGTGGACCATGCCACCCGCTACCCCGAGGCGGTGCCCCTACGGACCGTGACAGCTCCGGTGGTTGGCCGGGCCCTAATGGGGATCTTCTCCCGGGTGGGCTTCCCCCGAGAAGTCGTCAGCGACCGAGGCACGAACTTTATCTCCAAATACATGAAGTCCCTCTGGCAACAATGCGGGGTCACCTACAGATTCACGACCCCCTATCACCCCCAAGGGAACGGACTAGTGGAGCGGTTTAACCGCACTCTCACAATCCTCGAGCTTGGTGGTGTAGCTGGTACGGGCCGCGGCAGCGCCAGCAGGTCCCGGTAGAGGTGGTCGATACACGGTCCGCGGCAGCGCCAGCAGGTCCCAGTGAAGATGGTCGAGGTACGGTCCGCGGCAGCGCCAGCAGGTCCCGGTGAAGATGGTCGTTACAACGGGCCGCGGCAGCGCCAGCAGGTCCCGACGAGGATGGATGTTGCAGAAGGCCGCGGCAGCGCCAGCAGGCAGGACGATAGTTCGCAAGATAGGGCTACGGCAGCGCCAGTAGTCCGTCAAGGCTGAGTTCTCTCGGTGTCTCTCGACTCCAGGATACAACTACCATCCTGCTCCGGAGCTGCTCCAGTTATAGGGCAGGCGCCCTTTGATGTCCGGGTCCTCGCACTTGGAGGTCGGAGGGTCCGGGATGAAGGTGTCCAGACACCCAGCAGGGGGTGGAGCCAGCGCCTGGGGGAGCTGGAGGCGATCGGCACCTGGCGGGGGAAGAGCTCTTGACGCTTCGTTCTCCCATTGACCTGCCAAGTGGTCCGCTCACCTCCTGGGTGGATGGTGGTGCCGGGATGTCGGGGCCGGCCAGGCCCAGGGTTAAGGGTCGGGGGGAGGCCACGCGGCCTCGTGGTGCAGGGCCCAAGATGGCGGCTTGACCCGGCCGGGGAAGCCGGTGGGGCTGGGCCCCGTGATGCATGGAGGTCCGAGGGCAGAAGTTCCGTCGGGAGACGGGGTGCAGGTGCTTTTCGTGGGTCACGCCTGGCGGGCCGGAGCTTGGGCCCTATCGTGCGGGGAGGGAGCAAGCCCTTCGTGTGGCCTGTCCAACAGTAGTGGCCTGCAATATGAGGGGTGGGTGCATATGAGTACCAGCAGTGGCCTGGAATATGAGGGGTGGGTGCATATGACTACCAGCAGTGTCCAGACATTTGAGGGGTGGGTGCATATGACTCCCAGCAGTGTCCAGAAATATGAGGGGTGGGTGCATATGACGCCCAGCAGTGTCCAGACATAAGAGGGGTGGGTGCATATGACTCCCAGCAGTGTCCAGACATATGAGGGGTGGGTGCATATGACTACCAGCAGTGGCCTGCAATATGAAGGGTGGGTGCAGATGACTCTAAGCAGTGTCCAGACATATGAGGGGTGGGTGTATATGACTCCCAGCAGTGTCCAGAAATATGAGGGGTGGGTGCATATGACATCCCGCAGTGGCCTGCAATATGAGGGGTGGGTGCATATGACTACCAGCAGTGTCCAGACATATGAGGGGTGGGTGCATATGACTACCAGCAGTGGCCTGCAGTATGAGGGGTGGGTGCATATGACTCCCAGCAGTGTCCAGAAATATGAGGGGTGGGTGCATATGACTCCCAGCAGTGTCCAGACATATGAGGGGTGGGTGCATATGACTCCCAGCAGTGTCCAGAAATATGAGGGGTGGGTGCAGATGACTACCAGCAGTGGCCTGCAATATGAGAGGTGGGTGCATATGACTCCCAGCAGTGTCCAGACATATGAGGGGTGGGCGCATATGACTCCCAGCAGTGGACAGAGATTTGAGGGGTGGGTGCATATGACTACCAGCAGTGTCCAGACATATGAAGGGTGGTTGCATATGACTACCAGCAGTGGCCTGCAATATGAGGGGTGGGTGCATATGACTCCCAGCAGTGTCCAGACATATGAGGGGTGGGTGCATATGACTCCCAGCAGTGTCCAGACATATGAGGGGTGGGTGCAGAGGACTCCCAGCAGTGGTCAGAGATATGAGGGGTGGGTGCATATGACTCCCAGCAGTGTCCAGACATATGAGGGGTGCATGCATATGACTACCAGCAGTGTCCTGCAATATGAGGGGTGGGTGCATATGACTAACAGCAGTGGCCTGTAACATGAGGGGTGGGTGCATATGACTACCAGCAGTGTCCAGACATATGAGGGGTGGGTGCATATGACTTCCAGCAGTGTCCATAAATATGAGGGGTGGGTGCATATGACTCCCAGCAGTGTACAGACATATGAGGGGTGGGTGCATATGACTCCCAGCAGTGTCCAGACATATGAGGGGTGGGTGCAGAGGACTCCCAGCAGTGGTCAGAGATATGAGGGGTGGGTGCATATGACTCCCAGCAGTGTCCAGACATATGAGGGGTGCATGCATATGACTACCAGCAGTGTCCTGCAATATGAGGGGTGGGTGCATATGACTACCAGCAGTGGCCTGTAATATGAGGGGTGGGTGCATATGACTACCAGCAGTGTCCAGACATATGAGGGGTGGGTGCAAATGACTTCCAGCAGTGTCCATAAATATGAGGGGTGGGTGCATATGACTCCCAGCAGTGTACAGGCATATGAGGGGTTGGTGCATATGACTCCCAGCAGTGTCCAGAAATATGAGGGGTGGGTGCATATGACTAACAGCAGTGGCCTGCAATATGAGGGGTGGGTGCATATGACTCCCAGCAGTGTCCAGACATGTGAGGAGTGGGTGGATATGACTCCCAGCAGTGGACAGAGATATGAGGGGTGGGTGCATATGACTACCAGCAGTGGCCTGCAATATGAGGGGTGGGTGCATATGTCTACCAGCAGTGTCCAGACATATGAAGGGTGGTTGCATATGACTACCAGCAGTGGCCTGCAATATGAGGGGTGGGTGCATATGACTCCCAGCAGTGTCCAGACATATGAGGGGTGGGTGCATATGACTCCCAGCAGTGTCCAGACATATGAGGTTTGGGTGCAGAGGACTCCCAGCAGTGGTCAGAGATATGAGGGGTGGGTGCATATGACTCCCAGCAGTGTCCAGACATATGAGGGGTGGGTGCATATGACTACCAGCAGTGTCCTGCAATATGAGGGGTGGATGCATATGACTACCAGCAGTGGCCTGTAATATGAGGGTGTTGGAAAGCGTTCCCCGGGGAGGCTGCGGAATATGTTCCTGACCACCCGGAGGCCCACCTTTCCCAGAGTTAGGCCGAGCAAGAGCGGGGAGGACCTTCCTGGAAGGGTCTCGTACCTAGGATCGCACACACTGCACTTACTCTCTTCAGATAGAGGGACACCACACAGTAATTCTTTGCAAGATAATAGATTTTATCGTTGGTTGTCAGGGATCTTTATGATCCGGAAGGCAGGAGCAGAATTAGTGCCACAAGCGGCAGCGATCTCGTGATGAGGGGTAAGGGGTAGCGGGACAGTCTTTGAATCAGTGTCTCTGCGGAGTATCCGGCGCACAGCTCTCAATCCTTGAGCTGAGGGGATGTTGCTTCTCTCGGCAATCTCTGCCGATTCTCTTGGAGGAGCGGGCCGCGAGTCACTCAGCAGGCACCGGAGGTTCGTAGTTCGAGGAGCCTCGACGGCGTCAGCAGGGCTCAGATGGTTCAGAGTTCGGGAAGCCACGACAGCGTCAGCAGGGCTCAGATGGTTCGGAGTTCGGGATGCCGCGACAGCGTCAGCAGGGCTCAGATGGTTCAGAGTTCGGGGAGCCGGGACAGCGTCAGCAGGGCTCAGATGGTTCAGAGTTCGGGGAGCCGCGACAGCGTCAGCAGGGCTCAGATGGTTCAGAGTTCTTCGGTTCGGGGAGCGATCGAGCCGCGACCAGGTCAGCAGGCTCTCGTCAGTCCAGGTCTTCTCTGCCTCCCGTCCCTTCAGCACCCCTTGTTATACTCCCCCTCCTCTTTGAAGTCCGGAGTCCTCGCCGAGAGGGGTCTTGGTGCCTGGGGGCGGTGTGTCGGGACTTCATGTCGCTCGGCCCTTTGATCTGTTTAGGTGGGTCCGGGAGGGACTCCAGACGCCCAGCAGGCGAGGCGGCCGCTCACCGGGGGTCTGGTGGTCGATCGAAACCTCCCTCGGGGAAGAGACCAGAGGTGTGACAGGTCGGCGCCTCTCGGTCTGGTTTGGGGGGGTTTCGCTCTCCCTCGGCTGGGCATGCGTGTTGGGGATCTGGCCGGCCCTCGGGATGTTGGGCCATGGGGGCCGGAAGTCTGTGACATCGAGGATCGGTGCGGTTGCAGGGTAGCTTGTTGGTTGGGAGGGCCCACGCCACGAGGCCGGTCTCACAGAGGGGTGGGTGCATATGACTACCAGCAGTGTCCAGACATATGAGGGGTGTGTGCATATGACTGTCAGCAGTGTCCATAAATATGAGGGGTGGGTTCATATGACTCCCAGCAGTGTACAGACATATGAGGGGTGGGTGCATATGACTCCCAGCAGTGTCCAGAAATATGAGGGGTGGGTGCATATGACTAACAGCAGTGGCCTGCAATATGAGGGGTTGGTGCATATGACTCCCAGCAGTGGACAGAGATATGAGGGGTGGGTGCATATGACTACCAGCAGTGGCCTGCAATATGAGGGGTGGGTGCATATGACTACCAGCAGTGGCCTGCAATATGAGGGGTGGGTGCATATAACTCCCAGCAGTGTCCAGACATATGAGGGGTGTGTGCGTATGACTCCCAGCAGCGTCCAGAAATATATGGGGTGGGTGCATATGACTAACAGCAGTGGCCTGCAATATGAGGGGTGGGTGCATATGAGTACCAGCAGTGGCCTGGAATATGAGGGGTGGGTGCATATGACTACCAGCAGTGTCCAGACATTTGAGGGGTGGGTGCATATGACTCCCAGCAGTGTCCAGAAATATGAGGGGTGGGTGCATATGACGCCCACAGTGTCCAGACATAAGAGGGGTGGGTGCATATGACTCCCAGCAGTGTCCAGACATATGAGGGGTGGGTGCATATGACTACCAGCAGTGGCCTGCAATATGAGGGGTGGGTGCAGATGACTCTAAGCAGTGTCCAGGCATATGAGGGGTGGGTGTATATGACTCCCAGCAGTGTCCAGAAATATGAGGGGTGGGTGCATATGACTACCAGCAGTGGCCTGCAATATGAGGGGTGGGTGCATATGACTACCAGCAGTGTCCAGACATATGAGGGGTGGGTGCATATGACTACCAGCAGTGGCCTGCAGTATGAGGGGTGGGTGCATATGACTCCCAGCAGTGTCCAGAAATATGAGGGGTGGGTGCATATGACTCCCAGCAGTGTCCAGACATATGAGGGGTGGGTGCATATGACTCCCAGCAGTGTCCAGAAATATGAGGGGTGGGTGCATATGACTACCAGCAGTGGCCTGCAATATGAGAGGTGGGTGCATATGACTCCCAGCAGTGTCCAGACATATGAGGGGTGGGTGCATATGACTCCCAGCAGTGGACAGAGATTTGAGGGGTGGGTGCATATGACTACCAGCAGTGTCCAGACATATGAAGGGTGGTTGCATATGACTACCAGCAGTGGCCTGCAATATGAGGGGTGGGTGCATATGACTCCCAGCAGTGTCCAGACATATGAGGGGTGGGTGCATATGACTCCCAGCAGTGTCCAGACATATGAGGGGTGGGTGCAGAGGACTCCCAGCAGTGGTCAGAGATATGAGGGGTGGGTGCATATGACTCCCAGCAGTGTCCAGACATATGAGGGGTGCATGCATATGACTACCAGCAGTGTCCTGCAATATGAGGGGTGGGTGCATATGACTACCAGCAGTGGCCTGTAACATGAGGGGTGGGTGCATATGACTACCAGCAGTGTCCAGACATATGAGGGGTGGGTGCATATGACTTCCAGCAGTGTCCATAAATATGAGGGGTGGGTGCATATGACTCCCAGCAGTGTACAGACATATGAGGGGTGGGTGCATATGACTCCCAGCAGTGTCCAGAAATATGAGGGGTGGGTGCATATGACTAACAGCAGTGGCCTGCAATATGAGGGGTGGGTGCATATGACTCCCAGCAGTGTCCAGACATGTGAGGGGTGGGTGCATATGACTCCCAGCAGTGGACAGAGATATGAGGGGTGGTGCATATGACTACCAGCAGTGGCCTGCAATATGAGGGGTGGGTGAATATGACTACCAGCAGTGTCCAGACATATGAAGGGTGGTTGCATATGACTACCAGCAGTGGCCTGCAATATGAGGGGTGGGTGCATATGACTCCCAGCAGTGTCCAGACATATGAGGGGTAGGTGCATATGACTCCCAGCAGTGTCCAGACATATGAGGGTTGGGTGCAGAGGACTCCCAGCAGTGTCCAGACATATGAGGGGTGCGTGCATTTGACTCCCAGCAGTGGACAGAGATATGAGGGGTGGGTGCATATGACTACCAGCAGTGGCCTGCAATATGAGGAGTGGGTGCATATGACTCCCAGCAGTGTCCAGACATATGAGGGGTGGGTGCATATGACTCCCAGCAGTGGACAGAGATATGAGGGGTGGGTGCATATGACCACCAGCAGTGGCCTGCAATATGAGGGGTGGGTGCATATGACAACCAGCAGTGTCCAGACATATGAGGGGTGGGTGCATATGACTTCCTGCAGTGGCCTGCAATATGAGAGGTGGGTGCATATGACTCCCAGCAGTGTCCAGACATATGAGGGGTGGGTGCATATGACTCCCAGCAGTGGACAGAGATATGAGGGGTGGGTGCATATGACTACCAGCAGTGTCCAGACATATGAAGGGTGGTTGCATATGACTACCAGCAGTGGCCTGCAATATGAGGGGTGGGTGCATATGACTCCCAGCAGTGTCCAGACATATGAGGGGTGGGTGCATATGACTCCCAGCAGTGTCCAGACATATGAGGGGTGGGTGCAGAGGACTCCCAGCAGTGGTCAGAGATATGAGGGGTGGGTGCATATGACTCCCAGCAGTGTCCAGACATATGAGGGGTGCATGCATATGACTACCAGCAGTGTCCTGCAATATGAGGGGTGGGTGCATATGACTACCAGCAGTGGCCTGTAATATGAGGGGTGGGTGCATATGACTACCAGCAGTGTCCAGACATATGAGGGGTGGGTGCATATGACTTCCAGCAGTGTCCATAAATATGAGGGGTGGGTGCATATGACTCCCAGCAGTGTACAGACATATGAGGGGTGGGTGCATATGACTCCCAGCAGTGTCCAGACATATGAGGGATGTGTGCATATGACTCCCAGCAGTTTCCAGAAATATGAGGGGTGGGTGCATATGACTCCCAGCAGTGTCCAGACATGTGAGGGGTGGGTGCATATGACTCCCAGCAGTGGACAGAGATATGAGGGGTGGGTGCATATGACTACCAGCAGTGGCCTGCAATATGAGGGGTGGGTGCATATGACTACCAGCAGTGTCCAGACATATGAAGGGTGGTTGCATATGACTACCAGCAGTGGCCTGCAATATGAGGGGTGGGTGCATATGACTCCCAGCAGTGTCCAGACATATGAGGGGTGGGTGCATATGACTCCCAGCAGTGTCCAGACATATGAGGGTTGGGTGCAGAGGACTCCCAGCAGTGGTCAGAGATATGAGGGGTGGGTGCATATGACTCCCAGCAGTGTCCAGACATATGAGGGGTGGGTGCATATGACTACCAGCAGTGTCCTGCAATATGAGGGGTGGATGCATATGACTACCAGCAGTGGCCTGTAATATGAGGGTGTTGGAAAGCGTTCCCCGGGGAGGCTGCGGAATACGTTCCTGACCACCCGGAGGCCCACCTTTCCCAGAGTTAGGCCGAGCAAGAGCGGGGAGGACCTTCCTGGAAGGGTCTCGTACCTAGGATCGCACACACTGCACTTACTCTCTTCAGATAGAGGGACACCACACAGTAATTCTTTGCAAGATAATAGATTTTATCGTTGGTTATCAGGGATCTTTATGATCCGGAAGGCAGGAGCAGAATTAGTGCCACAAGCGGCAGCGATCTCGTGATGAGGGGTAAGGGGTAGCGGGACAGTCTTTGAATCAGTGTCTCTGCGGAGTATCCGGCGCACAGCTCTCAATCCTTGAGCTGAGGGGATGTTGCTTCTCTCGGCAATCTCTGCCGATTCTCTTGGAGGAGCGGGCCGCGAGTCACTCAGCAGGCACCGGAGGTTCGTAGTTCGAGGAGCCTCGACGGCGTCAGCAGGGCTCAGATGGTTCAGAGTTCGGGGAGCCGCAACAGCGTCAGCAGGGCTCAGATGGTTCGGAGTTCGGGAAGCCGCGACAGCGTCAGCAGGGCTCAGATGGTTCAGAGTTCGGGGAGCCGCGACAGCGTCAGCAGGGCTCAGATGGTTCAGAGTTCGGGGAGCCGCGACAGCGTCAGCAGGGCTCAGATGGTTCAGAGTTCTTCGGTTCGGGGAGCGATCGAGCCGCGACCAGGTCAGCAGGCTCTCGTCAGTCCAGGTCTTCTCTGCCTCCCGTCCCTTCAGCACCCCTTGTTATACTCCCCCTCCTCTTTGAAGTCCGGAGTGTAAGACGGCGACCTCAGAGGAGCCCGGAAAGGGATCCTGACTACCCTGAGACCCACCCTCAAAGTATCGTAGCCGGGCACTGGCGGGAGATTCCCCAGGGGGAGGACTCTCGCAACTAGGATCGTACTTCTGGCACCACACGACACAGAGGGACCACACTGGGTATTCTCAGAACAAGCTTTATCAAACAGGTATCACTGCAAATATGTACAAGGTGAGCACGGGCTCAAGAGTCTCGGAAAGGTAGGGGGTAGCGGGACTGTCTCTGGTAACGGTTCAAAGCAGGGACGTACCCGGCGCGCAGCTCACAATCCTCGAGCTGGGGGATATGTGGTCGGAGTTGGGGTCCGGCGGGACCGTGAGAGTCTGGGGGAGCCGCGAGTCACTCAGCAGGGCTCAGGTACAAGTTCGGAGGTCTTACGATCTTCAGGGAGCCGCGAGTCACTCAGCAGGGCTCAGGTACAAGTTCGGAGGTCTTACGATCTTCAGGGAGCCGCGAGTCACTCAGCAGGGCTCAGGTACAAGTTCGGAGGTCTTACGATCTTCAGGGAGCCGCGAGTCACTCAGCAGGGCTCAGGTACAAGTTCGGAGGTCTTACGATCTTCAGGGAGCCGCGAGTCACTCAGCATGGCTCAGGTGAGTTCCAGTTCCAGGAGCCGCGACCACGTCAGCAGGCTCTCGTTGTTCCAGCGTCGAATCTGTCGGACAGCCCCAGAGCACCCCTTGTTATAGTTCGACCCCTCTTTGATGTCCGGAGTCTGTGCAGGCAGGGGTCTTGTCACCTGGGGGTCGCTTGTCGGGTTTTCCTGCTATAGTCTTTTGATCCTTTCAGGGCCGGGTCGGGAGGAGTCCCAGACACCCAGCAGGCGTGGAGCCAGCCCTCAGGGAGGCCGGAGGGCCGATCGAAACCCATCGTCCCGGGGGAGTTCAGAGGTGCGATAGAAACTGCTCCTCCCTCTCTCATCCCCTGGAAGCGTGATGTCCTCCAGCCGGAGTGGCGCCTCTATGCCCGGGTCGCGCTGGGGCCGGGCGGCCATCTTGGTGCATGAAGTGGGCACGCGGGCCCGGGGTGGCCGAAAGGGGAGAGGCCAGGGACGGGGATGTCCGGGTCGGTGCGTGTGTCCTGGTGGGGAGGTTCGGCTGGGCCGGGGGCTTGGGCTGTAGGTACCAGGTTTCGGTGGTGCGGGGGCACGGAGGGCCATTCTACGAGGCCGGGTCCAACACGCGTCCCCCCCAGCTGAAAGCCGGAGAGAACTGCCCATCAGCTTGGGGGGTTCTCTTCGCTGAGGCGGAAGAACCGGGAGAGGCCGTCAGCATTGGCGTGGTCCGTACCAGGGCGGTGTTCCACGGTGAAATCCATCCCCTGGAGGGAGATTGACCACCGCAGTAGCTTGGGGTTTTCTCCTCGCATCTGCATGAGCCAACGTAAGGGCCGATGGTCAGTTTGGACTCTGAAATGGGTGCCAAACAGGTAGGGTCGTAGTTTTTTGAGTGCCCAGACCACGGCAAAGGCTTCGCGCTCTATGGTGCTCCATCTTTGTTCTCGGGGCAACAGCCGCCGACTGAGGAAGGCGACGGGCTGGTCTAGGCCTTGGTCATTTACTTGGGACAGGACGGCCCCAATGCCATGCTCGGAGGCATCGGTTTGGACTATGAACTCCTTGGCGTAGTCGGGAGCCTGGAGGACGGGGGCAGTACACATGGCCCTTTTTAGGGCATCGAACGCTTCCTGGCAGGCAGCCGTCCACTGCACTTTCTTTGGCTGTTTTTTAGACGTGAGTTCTGTGAGAGGGCCGACAAGGCTGCCATACCCCCGAATGAATCTTCGGTAGTAGCCCGTGAGTCCCAGAAAGGCTCGGACCTCCGTCTGGGTGATGGGTGGTTCCCAGGCCAGGATGGCGTCGATCTTTGGCTGTAGCGGGGCGACCTGGCCACTCCCGACCTGGTGCCCCAAGTAGACCACGGATCCTTGCCCGATCTGGCACTTGCTGGCTTTTACTGTGAGGCCTGCCTGGCGCAGGGCGGTTAGCACCCTCCGGAGGTGCTGGAGGTGCTCACTCCACTCTGAACTGAAGACAGCGATGTCGTCCAGGTATGCCGCGCTGAACTGTTCTAGCCCGGCCAGGACTCTATTCACCAGTCGCTGGAAAGTGGCCGGGGCATTTTTCATCCCGAAGGGCATTACGCGGAAGCGGTAGTGCCCATCGGGGGTGGAGAAAGCGGACCGCTCTTTGGCCCCTTCGGTGAGCGCAATCTGCCAGTATCCGCAGGTGAGGTCGAATGTGCTGAGGAACCGGGCTGCCCCTAGTCGGTCAATGAGTTCGTCGGCTCGTGGAATGGGGTGGGCATCGGCTCGGGTAACGTCATTGAGCCCCCGGTAGTCCACGCAGAATCGGAGCTCGGGGGCGACACCGAGGGCCGCTGCCTTCGGGACCAGGACCACGGGGCTGGCCCAGGGACTGTCAGAGGGCTCGATCACCCCCAGGGTCAACATCTTCGAGACTTCCGCTTGAATGCAGGACCGGACCCGGTCAGGAACCCGGTAGGCTCGGTGTCTCACCGGCGGGCTGTCCCCGGTGTCCACATCATGAACACACCAGTTGGTGACCCGGGGGGTCAGGGAGAAGAGGTCAGAAAATTGTCTTAGGAGCTGGCGGCAGTCCGCTTGCTGCTGGGCAGTGAGGGCTGGGGAGAGGTTCACTCCTTCCACGGAGCCATCCTGCTCCTTGATACACAGGAGGTCCGGGAGGGGATCCGACTCATCTTCGGCCCCGTCATCGGTGGCCAGCAGGAGGCTCAGTTCTGTCCGCTGGAAGAGAGGCTTGAGGCGGTTCACGTGCAGGACCCGGAGGGGATCCCGAGGCGACTGGACGTCCACCAAGTAGGTGACTTGGCTCTTCTTCTCGACCACTTTGTAGGGCCCAGTCCATCGGTCCTGGAGAGCGCCAGGCTTCACGGGGGCCATGACCCACACCTGCTGGCCCGGCTGGAACTCGACCAGAGTAGCATTCTGGTCGTACCAGCGCTTCATTTCTTCTTGACTCGCCTCCAGGTTGGCCTCGGCCAGTTCTCGGAACCTCCTGGTCTGGTTCCGGAGGGCCAGGACATATTGGAACACATCTCGGGGGGTGGTCTGGGGTGCTGCCTCCCACCCTTCCTTAACTAAACTGAGGGGACCTCGGACGGGGTGCCCATAGAGTAATTCAAACGGGCTGAACCCTAAGGACTTCTGGGGGACCTCCCGGTAAGCGAACAAGAGGCAGGGGAGCAGGACGTCCCACTTACGCCGGAGGGGCTCTTCTAGGCCAGCGATCATCCCTTTCAAAGTCCTATTAAACCTCTCTACTAGGCCGTTCCCTTGGGGATGGTACGGGGTGGTGAACTTATAGGACACCCCACATTGTTGCCACAGGGACGTCATATACCTGGATATAAAATTAGTGCCGCGATCGCTCACGACCTCGCGGGGGAAACCCACCCTGGAGAAGATCCCCATCAGGGCCCGGCCCACCACGGGGGCCGTAATGGTGCGTAGGGGAATAGCCTCTGGGTAGCGGGTGGCGTGGTCCACTAGGACCAAGATGAAACGGTGACCTTGGGAGGTGGGGGGGTCCAGTGGCCCCACGATGTCGATCCCGACTCGTTCGAAGGGGGTACTGACGACCGGGAAGGGTTGGAGGGGAGCCTTGCGCTTCCCCCCACTCTTCCCACTGGCTTGGCACGTGGGGCAGGACTTGCAGTGGGCCTCTACCGCTGCTTTCATCTTAGGCCAATAAAAATGGGTCACGAGACGGCTGTAGGTCTTGTCCTGACCCAGGTGACCGGCGAGGGGGACATCGTGGGCTAATCCCAGGAGGAAATCCCGGAAGCGGAGAGGTACCACCAGTACCCGTCCGGATCCCAGCTCCACTGATTTCTGCTCACTATACAGGACGTTATTCTCCCAATAGATTCGGTGCGTTCCGGTCTGGTCACCTGCGGCTTGGCCCTCGGCCTGGCGCCGCAGCCCGACCAGGGAAGGACAGGTGGCTTGCTCCCGGCAAAATTCTTCTCGGGTGGGCCCGCCCTCGTGGCGCCAATGGGCCAACTCGGGTAGATCCCCCAACTCGGGGACCGGGGCGGGGTCGGATGGTGCGGGTTCGTCGCTGGCGACGGACCCTTCCGATGGGGGAATGGGAGGACCCTCGGCGGGGACGGTGCTGGCTACTTCGACCGGGGTGCTCTCGATTTCTCTCCGGGGAGTGAGTCGGGCTGTCATAGATCGGGTGGTGGCACACACCCACTCGGGGAGTCCCATCATTCCTAGGTGGGCCTTGCGCTCTACGTGCTTCCAGGGAGAACTCTCCAGGTCGTTCCCTAAGAGGCAGTCGACCGGCTGGGAGGTTCTTACGGCCACCTTGAGTTTGCCTATCACTCCTCCCCACTCAAATGGCACCAGGGCCACCTGACACATACTTTCCCTATTGTCTGCAGATATTACGGGGCAAAAAACATTGGGGAGGATCTGCTCCTCGGGAACTAGGTGCCTGAGGACACCGGTGATACTGGCCCCGGTGTCCCGCAGGGCCTCTACCTGGTGGCCATTGATCTTGACGAGCTGCCCATATTTCTGTGTGTTGGACGGTAGGAGGCTACCAGGGATCATTTCCCTATCTCCCAGGGATACTAGGGCCATCGCGGCTGGTTCCCACTCCTCGGTTTCCTCAACCTCCTCCCCTAGGGCTACGTTGGCTATCTGTCTCGCAGGGGTGACTTGGGTGGCCATGGGGCACTCTGGGTCATTGGCGTAGTGCCCGGGTTTCTGGCATCGGAAACAGGTGACGGTCACCCGGTGTCCCCGTCTCCCAGGGGGCCCTGTTACTGGTGGGGGGGCGCCGGGAAAGGTGGAGGTGGTGTCTTCGGGGGGCTAGGCTGGGACTCCCTCGGCCCTCCCTGGTTCCCTCCCCCTCTCTGGCGGGGTGGTCCCTGACTGGTTCGGGGGTACTCTCCTACCATGCCCCGGGAGACCCGGGTGTTGGTCCAGCGGTCGGCCTCCACGGCCAGCTTCCGGGGATCTGTGAGCTTGCTATCCAGCAGATGTTGACGTAGCTCTACGAAGCAGTTCGCAGCCAGATGTTCCCATAACATGAGGTCAGTGAGTTCGGCAAGGGTGGTGACTTTGCTGCCCTTGACCCACCCATCGAAGGCCCGACTAAAAAAGTTTACATACTCCACCCAGGTGGTGCCCGGGATCTTCCTGCAGTCCCGGAACCGTTGGCGGTACATTTCTGGGGTGAGGCCGTATCTTGTGAGGAGAGCCTCTTTCATGTGGCTGTAGGAGGTCTGCAGGGAGAGGGGTAGGTCGAGCAGGGTGTCCCTTCCTTCGCTCAGAAACCGTCCCCACAACCCCGCCCCCCAGTCCTTCTGTGGAATCCGATGGGAGGTCATGGCGACCTCGTAGGCCCGAAACCATTGCTGAATGTCATCGTTTTTATAATATTCTTTGACCACATCCTTGGGGATGTGGACCTTCTGTTCCGCTGGGGGGGCCGTCTCTCGGTTCCCCGAGGGCCTCCCGTCCTCATTTCGGGCCTTGAGCTCGAGTTCCTTTAAGCTCCGTTCGTGCTCCAGTTGGAGCTTTCTTCCTTCGTGCTCCCGTTGGAGCTTCTTTTCTTCCAGTTCGCCTTGTACACGCATTTGCTCTACTGCTAGCTTCTTCTCCGCTAACTTCAATTCGCCCTCGATTTTGAGTTTGGCTAACTCGAGTTCATGACTGCGGCTTCTCTCTCTGTCCGCGAGCTCTTCCGGGGATAGGCCCCCGTCTGGTACAATGCCTCGCACCTGATTGCTACTGCTTTCATTTTGGGGGGGTTCGGCTTCGTCGGGGCGCTCCCCCGTGCCTTCCGGGCGGGAGGCCCCGGTCTCCACCCAAGTTTTCAGTGCTTTCTGCAAGTCTTCCTTAGTGTTGAGGCCAGTGGTAGCGATTTTAAGTTCTTTGCAAAATTGTTTTAGCTCTTTGTGTGTGTATTCTTCCAGATGCTCCACCTGGAACACTCTGTTGGCGTTGGTTTCTGCGGAGCTCGTGGCGCTTCCTTCTGCCATCTTTGTTGGTCGTGCGTCCGTCGTTTACTGTACGATCTCTAGGTGATGGGCCCGAATCCCGTCGCTTGCCACCAATGTTAGACGGCGACCTCAGAGGAGCCCGGAAAGGGATCCTGACTACCCTGAGACCCACCCTCAAAGTATCGTAGCCGGGCACTGGCGGGAGATTCCCCAGGGGGAGGACTCTCGCAACTAGGATCGTACTTCTGGCACCACACGACACAGAGGGACCACACTGGGTATTCTCAGAACAAGCTTTATCAAACAGGTATCACTGCAAATATGTACAAGGTGAGCACGGGCTCAAGAGTCTCGGAAAGGTAGGGGGTAGCTGGACTGTCTCTGGTAACGGTTCAAAGCAGGGACGTACCCGGCGCGCAGCTCACAATCCTCGAGCTGGGGGATACGTGGTCGGAGTTGGGGTCCGGCGGGACCGTGAGAGTCTGGGGGAGCCGCGAGTCACTCAGCAGGGCTCAGGTACAAGTTCGGAGGTCTTACGATCTTCAGGGAGCCGCGAGTCACTCAGCAGGGCTCAGGTACAAGTTCGGAGGTCTTACGATCTTCAGGGAGCCGCGAGTCACTCAGCAGGGCTCAGGTACAAGTTCGGAGGTCTTACGATCTTCAGGGAGCCGCGAGTCACTCAGCAGGGCTCAGGTACAAGTTCGGAGGTCTTACGATCTTCAGGGAGCCGCGAGTCACTCAGCAGGGCTCAGGTGAGTTCCAGTTCCAGGAGCCGCGACCACGTCAGCAGGCTCTCGTTGTTCCAGCGTCGAATCTGTGGGACAGCCCCAGAGCACCCCTTGTTATAGTTCGACCCCTCTTTGATGTCCGGAGTCTGTGCAGGCAGGGGTCTTGTCACCTGGGGGTCGCTTGTCGGGTTTTCCTGCTATAGTCTTTTGATCCTTTCAGGGCCGGGTCGGGAGGAGTCCCAGACACCCAGCAGGCGTGGAGCCAGCCCTCAGGGAGGCCGGAGGGCCGATCGAAACCCATCGTCCCGGGGGAGTTCAGAGGTGCGATAGAAACTGCTCCTCCCTCTCTCATCCCCTGGAAGCGTGATGTCCTCCAGCCGGAGTGGCGCCTCTATGCCCGGGTCGCGCTGGGGCCGGGCGGCCATCTTGGTGCATGAAGTGGGCACGCGGGCCCGGGGTGGCCGAAAGGGGAGAGGCCAGGGACGGGGATGTCCGGGTCGGTGCGTGTGTCCTGGTGGGGAGGTTCGGCTGGGCCGGGGGCTTGGGCTGTAGGTACCAGGTTTCGGTGGTGCGGGGGCACGGAGAGCCATTCTACGAGGCCAGGTCCAACACGGAGTCCTCGCCGAGAGGGGTCTTGGTGCCTGGGGGCGGTGTGTCGGGACTTCCTGTCGCTCGGCCCTTTGATCTGTTCAGGTGGGTCCGGGAGGGACTCCAGACGCCCAGCAGGCGAGGCGGCCGCTCACCGGGGGTCTGGTGGTCGATCGAAACCTCCCTCGGGGAAGAGACCAGAGGTGTGACAGGTCGGCGTCTCTCGGTCTGGTTTGGGGGGGTTTCGCTCTCCCTCGGCTGGGCATGCGTGTTGGGGATCTGGCCGGCCCTCGGGATGTTGGGCCATGGGGGCCGGAAGTCTGTGACATCGAGGATCGGTGCGGTTGCAGGGTAGCTTGTTGGTTGGGAGGGCCCACGCCACGAGGCCGGTCTCACAGAGGGGTGGGTGCATATCACTACCAGCAGTGTCCAGACATATGAGGGGTGGGTGCATATGACTGTCAGCAGTGTCCATAAATATGAGGGGTGGGTGCATATGACTCCCAGCAGTGTACAGACATATGAGGGGTGGGTGCATATGACTCCCAGCAGTGTCCAGAAATATGAGGGGTGGGTGCATATGACTAACAGCAGTGGCCTGCAATATGAGGGGTGGGTGCATATGACTCCCAGCAGTGGACAGAGATATGAGGGGTGGGTGCATATGACTACCAGCAGTGGCCTGCAATATGAGGGGTGGGTGCATATGACTACCAGCAGTGGCCTGCAATATGAGGGGTGGGTGCATATAACTCCCAGCAGTGTCCAGACATATGAGGGGTGTGTGCGTATGACTCCCAGCAGTGTCCAGAAATATATGGGGTGGGTGCATATGACTAACAGCAGTGGCCTGCAATATGAGGGGTGGGTGCATATGAGTACCAGCAGTGGCCTGGAATATGAGGGGTGGGTGCATATGACTACCAGCAGTGTCCAGACATTTGAGGGGTGGGTGCATATGACTCCCAGCAGTGTCCAGAAATATGAGGGGTGGGTGCATATGACGCCCCGCAGTGTCCAGACATAAGAGGGGTGGGTGCTGTTAGAAAGGGTAGACGGACCGGGAGGGCCGGCCGGGGTCAGGGGGAGAGGTCTCCGGGGAGAGCCGTCTCCAGCGATCGTACAGACAAGTAACTTCCCCCCCCCCACAGACAGAGACCACACACGGATAAGGTTCAGTGTTCTTTATAGGTACTTAGTTACGATACGGTAGAATGGTACAAGGAGGTCTGGACGCAGGGGTCCCCTCGATTAGAGTCTCGTAAGGTAGGGAAGGGGGTAGCAGGTCAGTCTATTTACCAATCAGGTAGTTCGGATGAGATGATGACGAGCTCACAATCCTCGAGCTTGGTGTTTAGGCAGTACGGTCCGCGGCAGCGCCAGCAGGTCCCGGTAAGGATGGTTGATACAACGGGCCGCGGCAGCGCCAGCAGGTCCCCGGAAGAGGTACGGTCCGCGACAGCGCCAGCAGGTCCCGGTGAGGATGGTCGTTACAACGGGCCGCGGCAGCGCCAGCAGGTCCCAGGAAGATGGTCGTTACAACGGGCCGCGGCAGCGCCAGCAGGTCCCAGGAAGATGGTCGTTACAACGGGCCGCGGCAGCGCCAGCAGGTCCCAGGAAGATGAAGGTTGCAGAAGGCCGCGGCAGCGCCAGCAGGCAGGACGATGGTTCACAAGAGCGGGCTACGGCAGCGCCAGTAGACCGTCAGGGTTGAGTTCACTCGGTGTCTCTCGACTCCAGGATACAACTGCCTTCCTGCTCCGGAGCTGCCTTAGTTATAGGGCTGGTGCCCTTTGATGTCCGGACCCCTCGCACTTGGAGGTCGGAGGGTCCGGGATGAAGGTGTCCAGACACCCAGCAGGGGGTGGAGCCAGCGCCTGGGGGCTGCTGGAGGCGATCGGCACCTGGCGGGGGAAGAGCTCTTGACGCGTCGTTCTCCCATTGACCTGCCAAGTGGTCCGCTCACCTCCTGGGTGGATGGTGGTGCCGGGATGTCGGGCCGGCCAGGCCCGGGGTTAGGGTCGAGGTGAGGCCACGCGGCCGCGTGGTGCAGGGCCCAAGATGGCGGTTTGACCCGGCCGGGGAAGCCGGTGGGGCTGGGCCCCGTGATGAGTAGGGGTCCGAGGGCAGAGGGTCCGTCGGGAGACGGAGTACAGGGGCTTGTCACGGGGGTATGCCTGGTGGGCCGGAGCTCGGGCCCTGTCGTGCGGGGGGGGAGCAAGCCCTCTGTGTGGCCTGTCCAACAGGTGCATATGACTCCCAGCAGTGTCCAGACATATGAGGGGTGGGTGCATATGACTACCAGCAGTGGCCTGCAATATGAGGGGTGGGTGCAGATGACTCTAAGCAGTGTCCAGACATATGAGGGGTGGGTGTATATGACTCCCAGCAGTGTCCAGAAATATGAGGAGTGGGTGCATATGACTACCAGCAGTGGCCTGCAATATGAGGGGTGGGTGCATATGACTACCAGCAGTGTCGAGACATATGAGGGGTGGGTGCATATGACTACCAGCAGTGGCCTGCAGTATGAGGGGTGGGTGCATATGACTCCCAGCAGTGTCCAGAAATATGAGGGGTGGGTGCATATGACTCCCAGCAGTGTCCAGAAATATGAGGGGTGGGTGCATATGACTCCCAGCAGTGTCCAGACATGTGAGGGGTGGGTGCATATGACTCCCAGCAGTGTCCAGAAATATGAGGGGTGGGTGCATATGACTACCAGCAGTGGCCTGCAATATGAGAGGTGGGTGCATATGACTCCCAGCAGTGTCCAGACATATGAGGGGTGGGTGCATATGACTCCCAGCAGTGGACAGAGATATGAGGGGTGGGTGCATATGACTACCAGCAGTGTCCAGACATATGAAGGGTGGTTGCATATGACTACCAGCAGTGGCCTGCAATATGAGGGGTGGGTGCATATGACTCCCAGCAGTGTCCAGACATATGAGGGGCGGGTGCATATGACTCCCAGCAGTGTCCAGACATATGAGGGGTGGGTGCAGAGGACTCCCAGCAGTGGTCAGAGATATGAGGGGTGGGTGCATATGACTCCCAGCAGTGTCCAGACATATGAGGGGTGCATGCATATGACTACCAGCAGTGTCCTGCAATATGAGGGGTGGGTGCATATGACTACCAGCAGTGGCCTGTAATATGAGGGGTGGGTGCATATGACTACCAGCAGTGTCCAGACATATGAGGGGTGGGTGCATATGACTTCCAGCAGTGTCCATAGATATGAGGGGTGGGTGCATATGACTCCCAGCAGTGTCCAGAAATATGAGGGGTGGGTGCATATGACTAACAGCAGTGGCCTGCAATATGAGGGGTGGGTGCATATGACTCCCAGCAGTGTCCAGACATGTGAGGGGTGGGTGCATATGACTACCAGCAGTGTCCTGCAATATGAGGGGTGGGTGCATATGACTACCAGCAGTGGCCAGTAATATGAGGGGTGGGTGCATATGACTACCAGCAGTGTCCAGACATATGAGGGGTGGGTGCATATAACTCCCAGCAGTGTACAGACATATGAGGGGTGGGTGCATATGACTCCCAGCAGTGTCCAGAAATATGAGGGGTGGGTGCATATGACTAACAGCAGTGGCCTGCAATATGAGGGGTGGGTGCATATGACTCCCAGCAGTGTCCAGACATGTGAGGGGTGGGTGCATATGACTCCCAGCAGTGGACAGAGATATGAGGGGTGGGTGCATATGACTACCAGCAGTGGCCTGCAATATGAGGGGTGGGTGCATATGACTACCAGCAGTGTCCAGACATATGAAGGGTGGTTGCATATGACTACCAGCAGTGGCCTGCAATATGAGGGGTGGGTGCATATGACTCCTAGCAGTGTCCAGACATATGAGGGGTGGGTGCATATGACTCCCAGCAGTGTCCAGACATATGAGGGTTGGGTGCAGAGGACTCCCAGCAGTGTCCAGACATATGAGGGGTGCGTGCATTTGACTCCCAGCAGTGGACAGAGATATGAGGGGTGGGTGCATATGACTACCAGCAGTGGCCTGCAATATGAGGAGTGGGTGCATATGACTCCCAGCAGTGTCCAGACATATGAGGGGTGGGTGCATATGACTCCCAGCAGTGGACAGAGATATGAGGGGTGGGTGCATATGACCACCAGCAGTGGCCTGCAATATGAGGGGTGGGTGCATATGACAACCAGCAGTGTCCAGACATATGAGAGGTGGGTGCATATGACTCCCGGCAGTGGCCTGCAATATGAGAGGTGGGTGCATATGACTCCCAGCAGTGTCCCGACATATGAGGGGTGGGTGCATATGACTCCCAGCAGTGGCCTGCAATATGAGGGGTGGGTGCATATGACTCCCAGCAGTGTCCAGACATATGAGGGGTGGGTGCATATGACTCCCAGCAGTGTCCAGACATATGAGGGGTGGGTGCAGAGGACTCCCAGCAGTGGTCAGAGATATGAGGGGTGGGGGCATATGACTCCCAGCAGTGTCCAGACATATGAGGGGTGCATGCATATGACTACCAGCAGTGTCCTGCAATATGAGGGGTGGGTGCATATGACTACCAGCAGTGGCCTGTAATATGAGGGGTGGGTGCATATGACTACCAGCAGTGTCCAGACATATGAGGGGTGGGTGCATATGACTTCCAGCAGTGTCCATAAATATGAGGGGTGGGTGCATATGACTCCCAGCAGTGTACAGACATATGAGGGGTGGGTGCATATGACTCCCAGCAGTGTCCAGAAATATGAGGGGTGGGTGCATATGACTAACAGCAGTGGCCTGCAATATGAGAGGTGGGTGCATATGACTCCCAGCAGTGTCCAGACATGTGAGGGGTGGGTGCATATGACTCCCAGCAGTGGACAGAGATATGAGGGGTGGGTGCATATGACTACCAGCAGTGGCCTGCAATATGAGGGGTGGGTGCATATGACTACCAGCAGTGTCCAGACATATGAGGGGTGGGTGCATATGACTCCCAGCAGTGTCCAGACATATGAGGGGTGGGTGCAGAGGACTCCCAGCAGTGTCCAGACATATGAGGGTTGGGTGCAGAGGACTCCCAGCAGTGGTCAGAGATATGAGGGGTGGGTGCATATGACTCCCAGCAGTGTCCAGACATATGAGGGGTGGGTGCATATGACTACCAGCAGTGTCCTGCAATATGAGGGGTGGGTGCATATGACTACCAGCAGTGGCCTGTAATATGAGGGGTGGGTGCATATGACTACCAGCAGTGTCCAGACATATGAGGGGTGGGTGCATATGACTTCCAGCAGTGTCCATAAATATGAGGGGTGGGTGCACATGACTGTCAGCAGTGTCCATAAATATGAGGGGTGGGTGCATATGACTCCCAGCAGTGTACAGACATATGAGGGGTGGGTGCATATGACTCCCAGCAGTGTCCAGAAATATGAGGGGTGGGTGCATATGACTAACAGCAGTGGCCTTCAATATGAGGGGTGGGTGCATATGACTCCCAGCAGTGGACAGAGATATGAGGGGTGGGTGCATATGACTACCAGCAGTGGCCTGCAATATGAGGGGTGGGTGCATATGACTACCAGCAGTGGCCTGCAATATGAGGGGTGGGTGCATATAACTTCCAGCAGTGTCCAGACATATGAGGGGTGTGTGCGTATGACTCCCAGCAGTGTCCAGAAATATATGGGGTGGGTGCATATGACTAACAGCAGTGGCCTGCAATATGAGGGGTGGGTGCATATGAGTACCAGCAGTGGCCTGGAATATGAGGGGTGGGTGCATATGACTACCAGCAGTGTCCAGACATTTGAGGGGTGGGTGCATATGACTCCCAGCAGTGTCCAGAAATATGAGGGGTGGGTGCATATGACGCCCCGCAGTGTCCAGACATAAGAGGGGTGGGTGCATATGACTCCCAGCAGTGTCCAGACATATGAGGGGTGGGTGCATATGACTACCAGCAGTGGCCTGCAATATGAGGGGTGGGTGCAGATGACTCTAAGCAGTGTCCAGACATATGAGGGGTGGGTGTATATGACTCCCAGCAGTGTCCAGAAATATGAGGGGTGGGTGCATATGACTACCAGCAGTGGCCTGCAATATGAGGGGTGGGTGCATATGACTACCAGCAGTGTCCAGACATATGAGGGGTGGGTGCATATGACTACCAGCAGTGGCCTGCAGTATGAGGGGTGGGTGCATATGACTCCCAGCATTGTCAAGAAATATGAGGGGTGGGTGCATATGACTCCCAGCAGTGTCCAGAAATATGAGGGGTGGGTGCATATGACTCCCAGCAGTGTCCAGACATGTGAGGGGTGGGTGCATATGACTCCCAGCAGTGTCCAGAAATATGAGGGGTGGGTGCATATGACTACCAGCAGTGGCCTGTAATATGAGAGGTGGGTGCATATGACTCCCAGCAGTGTCCAGACATATGAGGGGTGGGTGCATATGACTCCCAGCAGTGGACAGAGATATGAGGGGTGGGTGCATATGACTACCAGCAGTGTCCAGACATATGAAGGGTGGTTGCATATGACTACCAGCAGTGGCCTGCAATATGAGGGGTGGGTGCATATGACTCCCAGCAGTGTCCAGACATATGAGGGGCGGGTGCATATGACTCCCAGCAGTGTCCAGACATATGAGGGGTGGGTGCAGAGGACTCCGAGCAGTGGTCAGAGATATGAGGGGTGGGTGCATATGACTCCCAGCAGTGTCCAGACATATGAGGGGTGCATGCATATGACTACCAGCAGTGGCCTGTAATATGAGGGGTGGGTGCATATGACTACCAGCAGTGTCCAGACATATGAGGGGTGGGTGCATATGACTTCCAGCAGTGTCCATAAATATGAGGGGTGGGTGCATATGACTCCCAGCAGTGTACAGACATATGAGGGGTGGGTGCATATGACTCCCAGCAGTGTCCAGAAATATGAGGGGTGGGTGCATATGACTAACAGCAGTGGCCTGCAATATGAGGGGTGGGTGCATATGACTCCCAGCAGTGTCCAGACATGTGAGGGGTGGGTGCATATGACTCCCAGCAGTGGACAGAGATATGAGGGGTGGGTGCATATGACTACCAGCAGTGGCCTGCAATATGAGGGGTGGGTGCATATGACTACCAGCAGTGTCCAGACATATGAAGGGTGGTTGCATATGACTACCAGCAGTGGCCTGCAATATGAGGGGTGGGTGCATATGACTCCCAGCAGTGTCCAGACATATGAGGGGTGGGTGCATATGACTCCCAGCAGTGTCCAGACATATGAGGGTTGGGTGCAGAGGACTCCCAGCAGTGTCCAGACATTTGAGGGGTGCGTGCATTTGACTCCCAGCAGTGGACAGAGATATGAGGGGTGGGTGCATATGACTACCAGCAGTGGCCTGCAATATGAGGAGTGGGTGCATATGACTCCCAGCAGAGTCCAGACATATGAGGGGTGGGTGCATATGACTCCCAGCATTGGACAGAGATATGAGGGGTGGGTGCATATGACCACCAGCAGTGGTCTGCAATATGAGGGGTGGGTGCATATGACAACCAGCAGTGTCCAGACATATGAGGGGTGGGTGCATATGACTCCCGGCAGTGGCCTGCAATATGAGAGGTGGGTGCATATGACTCCCAGCAGTGTCCAGACATATAAGGGGTGGGTGCATATGACTCCCAGCAGTGGCCTGCAATATGAGGGGTGGGTGCATATGACTCCCAGCAGTGTCCAGACATATGAGGGGTGGGTGCATATGACTCCCAGCAGTGTCCAGACATATGAGGGGTGCATGCATATAACTACCAGCAGTGTCCTGCAATATGAGGGGTGGGTGCATATGACTACCAGCAGTGGCCTGTAATATGAGGGGTGGGTGCATATGACTACCAGCAGTGTCCAGACATATGAGGGGTGGGTGCATATGACTCCCAGCAGTGTCCAGAAATATGAGGGGTGGGTGCATATGACTAACAGCAGTGGCCTGCAATATGAGGGGTGGGTGCATATGACTCCCAGCAGTGTCCAGACATGTGAGGGGTGGGTGCATATGACTCCCAGCAGTGGACAGAGATATGAGGGGTGGGTGCATATGACTACCAGCAGTGGCCTGCAATATGAGGGGTGTTTGCATATGACTACCAGCAGTGTCCAGACATATGAAGGGTGGTTGCATATGACTACCAGCAGTGGCCTGCAATATGAGGGGTGGGTGCATATGACTCCCAGCAGTGTCCAGACATATGAGGGGTGGGTGCATATGACTCCCAGCAGTGTCCAGACATATGAGGGTTGGGTGCAGAGGACTCCCAGCAGTGTCCAGACATATGAGGGGTGCGTGCATTTGACTCCCAGCAGTGGACAGAGATATGAGGGGTGGGTGCATATGACTACCAGCAGTGGCCTGCAATATGAGGAGTGGGTGCATATGACTCCCAGCAGTGTCCAGACATATGAGGGGTGGGTGCATATGACTCCCAGCAGTGGACAGAGATATGAGGGGTGGGTGCATATGACCACCAGCAGTGGCCTGCAATATGAGGGGTGGGTGCATATGACAACCAGCAGTGTCCAGACATATGAGGGGTGGGTGCAGATGACTCCCGGCAGTGGCCTGCAATATGAGAGGTGGGTGCATATGACTCCCAGCAGTGTCCAGACATATGAGGGGTGGGTGCATATGACTCCCAGCAGTGGCCTGCAATATGAGGGGTGGGTGCATATGACTCCCAGCAGTGTCCAGACATATGAGGGGTGGGTGCATATGACTCCCAGCAGTGTCCAGACATATGAGGGGTGGGTGCAGAGGACTCCCAGCAGTGGTCAGAGATATGAGGCGTGGGTGCATATGACTCCCAGCAGTGTCCAGACATATGAGGGGTGCATGCATATGACTACCAGCAGTGTCCTGCAAGATGAGGGGTGGGTGCATATGACTACCAGCAGTGGCCTGTAATATGAGGGGTGGGTGCATATGACTACCAGCAGTGTCCAGACATATGAGGGGTGGGTGCATATGACTTCCAGCAGTGTCCATAAATATGAGGGGTGGGTGCATATGACTCCCAGCAGTGTACAGACATATGAGGGGTGGGTGCATATGACTCCCAGCAGTGTCCAGAAATATGAGGGGTGGGTGCATATGACTAACAGCAGTGGCCTGCAATATGAGGGGTGGGTGCATATGACTCCCAGCAGTGTCCAGACATGTGAGGGGTGGGTGCATATGACTCCCAGCAGTGGACAGAGATATGAGGGGTGGGTGCATATGACTACCAGCAGTGGCCTGCAATATGAGGGGTGGGTGCATATGACTACCAGCAGTGTCCAGACATATGAAGGGTGGTTGCATATGACTACCAGCAGTGGCCTGCAATATGAGGGGTGGGTGCATATGACTCCCAGCAGTGTCCAGACATATGAGGGGTGGGTGCATATGACTCCCAGCAGTGTCCAGACATATGAGGGTTGGGTGCAGAGGACTCCCAGCAGTGGTCAGAGATATGAGGGGTGGGTGCATATGACTCCCAGCAGTGTCCAGACATATGAGGGGTGGGTGCATATGACTACCAGCAGTGTCCTGCAATATGAGGGGTGGATGCATATGACTACCAGCAGTGGCCTGTAATATGAGGGTGTTGGAAAGCGTTCCCCGGGGAGGCTGCGGAATACGTTCCTGACCACCCGGAGGCCCACCTTTCCCAGAGTTAGGCCGAGCAAGAGCGGGGAGGACCTTCCTGGAAGGGTCTCGTACCTAGGATCGCACACACTGCACTTACTCTCTTCAGATAGAGGGACACCACACAGTAATTCTTTGCAAGATAATAGATTTTATCGTTGGTTGTCAGGGATCTTTATGATCCGGAAGGCAGGAGCAGAATTAGTGCCACAAGCGGCAGCGATCTCGTGATGAGGGGTAAGGGGTAGCGGGACAGTCTTTGAATCAGTGTCTCTGCGGAGTATCCGGCGCACAGCTCTCAATCCTTGAGCTGAGGGGATGTTGCTTCTCTCGGCAATCTCTGCCGATTCTCTTGGAGGAGCGGGCCGCGAGTCACTCAGCAGGCACCGGAGGTTCGTAGTTCGAGGAGCCGCGACGGCGTCAGCAGGGCCCAGATGGTTCAGAGTTCGGGGAGCCGCGACAGCGTCAGCAGGGCTCAGATGGTTCGGAGTTCGGGAAGCCGCGACAGCGTCAGCAGGGCTCAGATGGTTCAGAGTTCGGGGAGCCGCGACAGCGTCAGCAGGGCTCAGATGGTTCAGAGTTCGGGGAGCCGCGAGAGCGTCAGCAGGGCTCAGATGGTTCAGAGTTCTTCGGTTCGGGGAGCGATCGAGCCGCGACCAGGTCAGCAGGCTCTCGTCAGTCCAGGTCTTCTCTGCCTCCCGTCCCTTCAGCACCCCTTGTTATACTCCCCCTCCTCTTTGAAGTCCGGAGTCCTCGCCGAGAGGGGTCTTGGTGCCTGGGGGCGGTGTGTCGGGACTTCCTGTCGCTCGGCCCTTTGATCTGTTCAGGTGGGTCCGGGAGGGACTCCAGACGCCCAGCAGGCGAGGCGGCCGCTCACCGGGGGTCTGGTGGTCGATTGAAACCTCCCTCGGGGAAGAGACCAGAGGTGTGACAGGTCGGCACCTCTCGGTCTGGTTTGGGGGGGTTTCGCTCTCCCTCGGCTGGGCATGCGTGTTGGGGATCTGGCCCGCCCTCGGGATGTTGGGCCATGGGGGCCGGAAGTCTGTGACATCGAGGATCGGTGCGGTTGCAGGGTAGCTTGTTGGTTGGGAGGGCCCACGCCACGAGGCCGGTCTCACAGAGGGGTGGGTGCATATGACTACCAGCAGTGTCCAGACATATGAGGGGTGGGTGCATATGACTGTCAGCAGTGTCCATAAATATGAGGGGTGGGTGCATATGACTCCCAGCAGTGTACAGACATATGAGGGGTGGGTGCATATGTGTTAGAAAGGTTAGACCGACCGGGAGGGTCGGCCGAGGTCAGGGGGAGAGGTCTCCGGGGAGAGCCGTCTCCAGCGATCGTACAGACAAGTAACTTCCCCCCCACAGACAGATACCACACAAGGATAAGATTCAGCGTTCTTTATAAGCACTTCTTAAGGTACGGTTGAATGGTACAAGGAGGTCTGGACTCAGGAGTCCCCTCGATTCAAGTCTCTCAAGGTAGGGAAGGGGGTAGCGGGACAGTCTGTTTACCAGTCAGGTAGTTCGGATGAGATGATGATTAGCTCACAATCCTCGAGCTTGGTGGTTTAGCTGGTACGGGCCGCGGCAGCGCCAGCAGGTCCCGGTCGAGATGGTCAGTACACGGTCCGCGGCAGCGCCAGCAGGTCCCGGAAAGATGGTCAATATACGGTCCGCGGCAGCGCCAGCAGGTCCCGGTGAGGATGGTCGTTACAACGGGCCGCGGCAGCGCCAGCAGGTCCCGACGAGGATAGATGTTGCAGAAGGCAGCGCCAGCAGGCAGGACGATGGTTCGCAAGATAGGGCTACGGCAGCGCCAGTAGTCCGTCAAGGCTGAGTTCTCTCGGTGTCTCTCGACTCCAGGATACAACTGCCTTCCTGCTCCGGAGTTGCCCCAGTTATAGGGCAGGCGCCCCTTTGATGTCCGGGCCCTCGCACTTGGAGGTCGGAGGGCCCGGGATGAAGGTGTCCAGACACCCAGCAGGGGGTGGAGCCAGCGCCTGGGGGAGCTGGAGGCGATCGGCACCTGGCGGGGGAAGAGCTCTTGACGCTTCGTTCTCCCATTGACCTGCCAAGTGGTCCGCTTACCTCCTGGGTGGATGGTGGTGCCGGGATGTCGGGGCCGGCCAGGCCCGGGGTTAGGGTCGGGTCGGGGCGAGGCCACGCGGCCTCGTGGTGCAGGGCCCAAGATGGCGGCTTGACCCGGCCGGGGAAGCCGAGGGGGCTGGGGCCCGTGATGTGTAGAGGTCCGAGGGTAGAAGATCCGTCGGGAGACGGGGTGCAGGTGCCTTTCGTGGGTTACGCCTGGCGGGCCGGAGCTGGGGCCCTGTCGTGCGGGGAGGGAGCAAGCCCTTCGTGTGGCCTGTCCAACATGCGTCCCCCCCAGCTGAAGGCGGGGAGAGTCACCCATCTCCTTGGGGACTCTCTTCGTCGAGGCGGAAAAAGCGTGACAGGCCATCCGCGTTGGCGTGGTCTTGGCCCGGTCGGTGCTCCACGGTGAAGTCCATTCCCTGCAGGGAAATGGACCAGCGCAATAGTTTTGGGTTCTCCCCCCGCATCTGCATCAGCCACTGCAGGGGTCGATGGTCGGTTTGTACCCGGAAGTGGGTACCGAAGAGATAGGGCCTGAGTTTTTTGAGGGCCCTCACCACTGCGAAGGCCTCCCTCTCGATGGTGCTCCAGCGCTGTTCTCGGGCCAGGAGACGTCGACTGATGAAGGCCACCGGCTGGTCATGACCTCGGGGTTTAACTGAGAAAGAACGGCTCCGATGCCGTGGTCGGAGGCGTCGGTCTGTACCACGAATTCCCGACTGTAATCGGGGGCCTGGAGCACAGGGGCGGTGCACAGGGCGGCCTTCAGCTTCTCGAAGGCCGATTGACAATCGGGGGTCCAGGTAATCCGCTTTGGTTGGTTCTTGGACGTGAGACCCGTGAGGGGCCCCACGATGCTGCCGTAGTCCTTCACGAACCGCCGGTAGTAGCCGGTGAGCCCCAAGAAGGCTCGGACCTCGGTCTGGGTGACGGGGGGCTGCCAGGACTGGATGGCAGCAATCTTAAGTTGCAGCGGGGCCACCAGCCCGCTTCCCACTTGGTGCCCAAGGTAGGTCACGGACCCTTGGCCAATTTGGCACTTGCCGGCCTTAATCGTGAGGCCGGCCCGCTGGAGGGCCTGCAGGACCTCTTGGAGGTGGAGGAGGTGGTCGGACCAGTGGCGGCTGTATACAGCGATATCGTCCAGGTAGGCAGCGCTGAACTCTTCGAGCCCCGCCAAGACCTGGTTCACAAGGCGTTGAAACGTGGCGGGGGCATTCTTCATGCCGAAGGGCATGACCTTGAATTGGTAGTGGCCATCGGGGGTAGAGAAGGCCGACCGTTCTTGAGCCCTGGGTGTGAGGCCGATCTGCCAGTAGCCCGCTGTTAGGTCGAAGATACTAAGGTAGCGGGCGGCCCCCAGCCGGTCGATCAGCTCGTCTGCTCGGGGAATCGGATGAGCGTCGGTCCGGGTGACAGCGTTCAAACCCCGGTAGTCGACGCAGAATCTCAGTTCAGGTGTGGTGCCGGGGGCAGCGGCTTTGGGAACCAATACAACCGGGCTGGCCCAGGGACTGTCCGAGGGCTCGATGACCCCGATTGTGAGCATCTTGGCCACTTCATCCTGTATGCAGGCCCGTACCCGATCTGGTACGCGGTAGGCCCGGTGTCGGACAGGGGGACTGTCCCCGGTGTCCACGTCGTGCAAACACCAAGGGGTGACCCCGGGGGTGAGGGAGAACAGGGTAGCGAACTGCAGCAGGAGGTTCCGGCAGCCCCGGCGTTGCTCCGAAGTGAGGGCGTCAGAGAGCCGGACCCCGTCCACGGAGCCGTCATTCTCCTGAGTCTTCAGAAGATCCGGGAGGGGTTCGGAGTCTTCCTCTGCCCCACTGTCCGTAGCCATCAAGAGGCTGAGTTCTGAGCGCACAAAGTGTGGTTTGAGTCTGTTGGTGTGGAGGACCCGAAGGGGGTTCCGGGAGGTCCCCATGTCGATGAGGTAAGTGACGGGGCTTTTGCGCTCGACCACTTTGAAGGGCCCCGTCCACTTATCTTGCAAGGCACATGGTTCGGTGGGGGACATCACCCACACTTGTTGACCCGGCTCGAACTCAACGGAGGAGGCATTGTGATCATACCACCTCTTCATGTCCTCCTGGCTGGCCTCGAGGTTCGCCTTGGCCAGCTCCCTGAAGCGCCGGGTCTGACTGCGTAGGGCCAGGATGTATTTGAAGACGTCTGGAGGGGTCTTTAGGGGGGCCATCTCCCAACCTTCCTTGACTAGGCTGAGGGGCCCTCGCACAGGGTGCCCGTACAGGAGTTCAAAAGGGCTAAAGCCGAGGGACTTCTGGGGGACTTCTCGGTAGGCGAAGAGGAGGCACGGGAGTAGTACATCCCACTGGCGACGGAGGGGCTCTTCCAATCCCCCAATCATCCCCTTGAGAGTGCGGTTAAACCGCTCCACTAGTCCGTTCCCTTGGGGGTGATAGGGGGTCGTGAATCTGTAGGTGACCCCGCATTGTTGCCAGAGGGACTTCATGTATTTGGAGATAAAGTTCGTGCCTCGGTCGCTGACGACTTCTCGGGGGAAGCCCACCCGGGAGAAGATCCCCATTAGGGCCCGGCCAACCACCGGAGCTGTCACGGTCCGTAGGGGCACCGCCTCGGGGTAGCGGGTGGCATGGTCCACCAGTACTAAGATGAACCTGTGTCCTTGTGCCGTGCGGGGTCCCAGAGGCCCCACAATGTCTATCCCCACCCTCTCGAACGGGGTGGTGACCACAGGGAAGGGTTGCAGAGGGGCTTTCAGCTTCCGACCACTCTTCCCGCTGGCTTGGCATGTGGGGCAAGATCGGCAGTGGTTCAGGACGTCGTTCCTCATTTTCGGCCAGAAAAAGTGGGTCACTAGGCGGCTGTACGTTTTGTCCTGGCCCAGGTGTCCAGCCAGGGGGACATCGTGGGCCAGGTTGAGCAGGAAGTCTCTGAAGCGGAGAGGTACCACCAGTACTCGACCGGCCCCCAGCTCGGCGATTCTTTGTTCGCTGTATAGCAGGTCGTTATCCCAGTAGACCCAGTGAGTTCCGGTGGAGTCCCCTGCGTTCTGGGCGCTGGCTTGTTGGCGGAGTCCCTCGAGGGAGGGACAGGTCTTTTGTTCCTGGCGGAACTGTTCTTGGGTGGGCCCCCCTTCTTGACGCCACTGAGCCAGGCCGGGAAGGTCCTGGGGTTGCGCGTCCCCTTCGGTCGTTGGTTCTGGGGGGCTGGCCTCGTCGTGGTCTTCTACTGGGGCGACCGGGGGCGGAGGTGCTGGCCATTCCGGTTCTTCTGATCGGGGGACGGCACGGGCGGCCATGGACCGGGTGGTTATGCAGGCCCAGTCCGGGAGGCCCAGCATCCCCAGGTGCTCTCTTCTCTCAACGGTGGCCCACGGGGAACTCTCGAGGTCATTCCCCAGGAGGCAGTCCACGGGGGCATCGTCCCGGACCGTCACCTTCAACAGGCCGGAGACCCCTCCCCATTCGAATGGGACGCAGGCCATTTGACACATACTTTCAGAGTTGTCTGCCGAGCGGACAGGGCAGAGAATGTTCGGCAGGATCTGCTCGGGCTTCACCAGGTGACAGCGGACGGCCGTCACACTAGCGCCTGTGTCACGCAAGGCCTCGGCTCGCTGTCCATTAATGGTCACCCACTGACCGTATTTCCGGGTGTTAGCGGGTAGGGGAGCCCGCGGGATCATGTCTCTTCCCCCTAAGCACGCCAGGACCATGGCGGCCGGTTCCCACTCTTGCTGGGCCGGCTCATACCCTTCTGGTTCCTCCGATAATCGCTCTTCCCCCAGGGCGGCGGCAGCTACCTGGCGGGGCTTGGGTGTTTGGTTCTGCGGGCAGCTCGGGTCATTGGCGTAGTGGCCGACTCGCTGGCATCGGTGGCACGTGACGTTGGCCCGGAACCCAGGACGCAACGGGGGGTTGCTCCGGCCGGCCGGAGGCGGGGTGCTGGCCACGGGGGTTGCCGGCAAGGCGTCTCTCCCTCGCCCCTGGCCTCCTCCTCCACCCCGAGGACGGTGCTGGCTTTGGTTGCTTCGATTCTGCTCGTGTGGCCCTCTCCGGCCCACTCGGGTGCTTTCCCATCGGTCAGCTTCGGCGGCGAGCTGCCGGGGGTCAGTCAGCTTACTGTCGAGGAGGTGCTGCCTGAGCTCGACGAAACAGTTGTTTGACAGGTGCTCCCATACCATAAGGTTAAAGAGTTGTTCGTAGGTGGTGACATGGCTCCCCTTGATCCAACCCTCGAAGGCACGGCTGAAATAGTTCACGTATTCTACCCAAGTTGTACCTGGGATCCGGGTGCAATCTCTGAACCTCTGGCGGTACATCTCGGGTGTGAGGCCGTAGCGGGTGAGGAGGGCAGCCTTCATGTGGTCGTAGGACGACATTTGGTGATCTGGGAGCTGCAGCAGGGCATCGCGACCCTCGTTGACGAACCTCCCCCATAGTCCGGCTCCCCAATCACTCCGGTCGATCCTGTGGGAGGTCATGGCGATCTCGTAGGCTTTAAACCACTGTTGTATGTCGTCTTCTCGGACATACTCGCGGACAACATCCTTGGGGATGTGGACTTTTCTCTCGGTTGGCCCCGGGGTGTGCGGTCGCTCAGGCACCCCCAGTTCTTTACTCTGTTTCCCAAGTTCTATTTCCGCCAGTTGGCGCTCGTGTTCGAGTGTTATTCTCTTCTCCTCCAGCTCTCTCTGTCTCTGCTTCTCTTCTCGTTCTTCTCGGAGCCGCATATGCTCTAGGTTGAGTTTCTGTTCGGCTAACTTGAGTTCCCCATCCATCTTGAGTCGTGCCATTTCCAACTCGTGCAGTCTGGTTCTTTCTCTTTCTCGGATCTCCTCCTGCGAGAGGCCCGTTCCCCGCTCCTCGGGAGCCGTGGCGTTCCCCTCTGGTGCGACACTGTTTTGGTCGGAGGGTCCGGCGATCCCAGTTTCCGTCCACGACTCAAGGGCGTGCTTTAGATCATCTTTGGTACTCAGGCCGGTGGTAGCAATGCCAAGTTCTATGCAGAATTGTTTCAGTTCGCGGTGGCTGTATTCTTCTAACTTATCCATTTGGAATTTCTCAGTGGAACCGCTATCTTTGGCTGACATCGTGGTTTTGTCGTGGGGTGAGCTACTCTCTGTACGATTACGCGTTGATTCGGATCGCGCCGCTGGCCACCAATGTTAGAAAGGTTAGACGGACCGGGAGGGTCGGCCGAGGTCAGGGGGAGAGGTCTCCGGGGAGAGCCGTCTCCAGCGATCGTACAGACAAGTAACTTCCCCCCCACAGACAGATACCACACAAGGATAAGATTCAGCGTTCTTTATAAGCACTTCTTAAGGTACGGTTGAATGGTACAAGGAGGTCTGGACTCAGGAGTCCCCTCGATTCAAGTCTCTCAAGGTAGGGAAGGGGGTAGCGGGACAGTCTGTTTACCAGTCAGGTAGTTCGGATGAGATGATGATTAGCTCACAATCCTCGAGCTTGGTGGTTTAGCTGGTACGGGCCGCGGCAGCGCCAGCAGGTCCTGGTCGAGATGGTCAGTACACGGTCCGCGGCAGCGCCAGCAGGTCCCGGAAAGATGGTCAATATACGGTCCGCGGCAGCGCCAGCAGGTCCCGGTGAGGATGGTCGTTACAACGGGCCGCGGCAGCGCCAGCAGGTCCCGACGAGGATAGATGTTGCAGAAGGCAGCGCCAGCAGGCAGGACGATGGTTCGCAAGATAGGGCTACGGCAGCGCCAGTAGTCCGTCAAGGCTGAGTTCTCTCGGTGTCTCTCGACTCCAGGATACAACTGCCTTCCTGCTCCGGAGTTGCCCCAGTTATAGGGCAGGCGCCCCTTTGATGTCCGGGCCCTCGCACTTGGAGGTCGGAGGGCCCGGGATGAAGGTGTCCAGACACCCAGCAGGGGGTGGAGCCAGCGCCTGGGGGAGCTGGAGGCGATCGGCACCTGGCGGGGGAAGAGCTCTTGACGCTTCGTTCTCCCATTGACCTGCCAAGTGGTCCGCTTACCTCCTGGGTGGATGGTGGTGCCGGGATGTCGGGGCCGGCCAGGCCCGGGGTTAGGGTCGGGGCGAGGCCACGCGGCCTCGTGGTGCAGGGCCCAAGATGGCGGCTTGACCCGGCCGGGGAAGCCGAGGGGGCTGGGGCCCGTGATGTGTGGAGGTCCGAGGGTAGAAGATCCGTCGGGAGACGGGGTGCAGGTGCCTTTCGTGGGTTACGCCTGGCGGGCCGGAGCTGGGGCCCTGTCGTGCGGGGAGGGAGCAAGCCCTTCGTGTGGCCTGTCCAACAATATGACTCCCAGCAGTGTCCAGAAATATGAGGGGTGGGTGCATATGACTAACAGCAGTGGCCTGCAATATGAGGGGTGGGTGCATATGACTCCCAGCAGTGGACAGAGATATGAGGGGTGGGTGCATATGACTACCAGCAGTGGCCTGCAATATGAGGGGTGGGTGCATATGACTACCAGCAGTGGCCTGCAATATGAGGGGTGGGTGCATATGACTCCCAGCAGTGTCCAGACATATGAGGGGTGTGTGCGTATGACTCCCAGCAGTGTCCAGAAATATATGGGGTGGGTGCATATGACTACCAGCAGTGGCCTGCAATATGAGGTGTGGGTGAATATGACTAGCAGCAGTGGCCTGCAATATGAGGTGTGGGTGCATATGTGTTGGACAGGCCACACGAAGGGCTTGCTCCCTCCCCGCACGATAGGGCCCAAGCTCCGGCCCGCCAGGCGTGACCCACGAAAAGCACCTGCACCCCGTCTCCCGACGGAACTTCTGCCCTCGGACCTCCATGCATCACGGGGCCCAGCCCCACCGGCTTCCCCGGCCGGGTCAAGCCGCCATCTTGGGCCCTGCACCACGAGGCCGCGTGGCCTCCCCCCGACCCTAACCCTGGGCCTGGCCGGCCCCGACATCCCGGCACCACCATCCACCCAGGAGGTGAGCGGACCACTTGGCAGGTCAATGGGAGAACGAAGCCTCAAGAGCTCTTCCCCCGCCAGGTGCCGATCGCCTCCAGCTCCCCCAGGCGCTGGCTCCACCCCCTGCTGGGTGTCTGGACACCTTCATCCCGGACCCTCCGACCTCCAAGTGCGAGGACCCGGACATCAAAGGGCGCCTGCCCTATAACTGGAGCAGCTCCGGAGCAGGATGGGAGTTGTATCCTGGAGTCGAGAGACACCGAGAGAACTCAGCCTTGACGGACTACTGGCGCTGCCGTAGCCCTATCTTGCGAACTATCGTCCTGCCTGCTGGCGCTGCCGCGGCCTTCTGCAACATCCATCCTCGTCGGGACCTGCTGGCGCTGCCGCGGCCCGTTGTAACGACCATCTTCACCGGGACCTGCTGGCGCTGCCGCGGACCGTACCTCGACCATCCTCACTGGGACCTGCTGGCGCTGCCGCGGACCGTGTATCGACCACCTCTACCGGGACCTGCTGGCGCTGCCGCGGCCCGTACCAGCTACACCACCAAGCTCGAGGATTGTGGGCTAACCATCATCTCATCCGAACTACCTGACTGGTAAACAGACTGTCCCGCTTCCCCTTCCCTATCCTAAGAGACCTAAATCGAGGGGACCCCTGAGTCCAGACCTCCTTGTACTATTTCATCGTACCTTAAGAAGTGCATATAAAGAACACTAAATCTTATCCTTGTGTGGTATCTGTCTGTGGGGGGGAAGTCACTTGTCTGTACGATCGCTGGAGACGGCTCTCCCCGGAGACCTCTCCCCCTGACCTCGGCCGACCCTCCCGGTCCGTCTAACATTGGTGGCCAGCGGCGCGATCCGAATCAACGCGTAATCGTACAGAGAGTAGCTTACCCCACGACAAAACCACGATGTCAGCCAAAGATAGCGGTTCCACTGAAAAATTCCAAATGGATAAGTTAGAAGAATACAGCCACCGCGAACTGAAACAATTCTGCATGGAACTAGGCATTGCTACCACCGGCCTGAGTACCAAAGATGATTTGAAGCACGCCCTTGAGTCGTGGACAGAAACTGGGATCGCCGGGCCCTCCGACCGAAACAGTGTCGCACCAGAGGGGAACGCCACGGCTCCCGAGGAGCGGGGAACGGGCCTCTCGCAGGAGGAGATCCAGGAAAGGGAAAAAACCAGATTACACGAGTTGGAAATGGCACGGCTCAAGATGGACGGTGAACTCAAGTTAGCCGAGCAGAAACTAAATCTAGAGCATCTGCGGCTCCGAGAGGAGCGTGAAGAAAAGCAGAGACAGAGAGAGCTTGAGGAAAAGAGAATAACACTCGAACACGAGCGCAAACTGGCGGAAATAGAACTTAGGAAACAGAATAAAGAATCGGGGGTGCCTGAGAGACCGCACACCCCGGGGCCAACCGAGAAAAAAGTACACATCCCCAAGGATGTTGTCCGCGAGTATGTCCGAGAAGACGACATACAACAGTGGTTCAAAGCCTACGAGATCGCCATGACCTCCCACCGGATCGACCGGAGTGATTGGGGAGCCGGACTATGGGGGAGGTTCGTCAACGAAGGTCGCGATGCCCTGCTACAGCTCCCAGATCACCAAATGTCGTCCTACGACCACATGAAGGCTGCCCTCCTCACCCGCTACGGCCTCACACCCGAGATGTACCGCCAGAGGTTCAGAGATTGCACCCGGATCCCGGGTACAACTTGGGTGGAGTACGTTAACTATTTCAGCCGTGCCTTCGAGGGTTGGATCAAGGGGAGCCATGTCACGACCTACGAGCAACTCTTTAACCTTATGGTATGGGAGCACCTGTCGAACAACTGTTTCGTCGAGCTCAGGCAGCACCTCCTCGACAGCAAGCTGACTGACCCCCGGCAGCTCGCCGCCGAAGCTGACCGATGGGAAAGCACCCGAGTGGGCCGGAGAGGGCCACACGAGCAGAACCGAAGCAACCAAGGCCAGCACCGTCCTCGAGGAGGAGGAGGCCAGGGGCGAGGGAGAGAAACCTTGCCGGCAACCCCCGTGGCCAGCACCCCGCCTCCGGCCGGCCGGGGCAACCCCCCGATGCGTCCTGGGTTCCGAGCCAACGTCACGTGCCACCGATGCCAGCGAGTCGGCCACTACGCCAATGACCCGAGCTGCCCGCAGAACCAAACACCCAAGCCCCGCCAGGTAGCTGCCGCCGCCCTGGGGGAAGAGCGACTATCAGAGGAACAGGAAGAGTATGAGCCGGCCCAGCAAGAGTGGGAACCGGCCGCCATGGTCCTGGCGTGCCTAGGGGGAAGAGACATGGTCCCGCGGGCTCCCCTACCCGCTAACACCAGGAAATACGGTCAGTGGGTGACCATTAATGGACATCGGGCCGAGGCCTTGCGTGACACAGGCGCCAGTGTGACGGCCGTCCGCTGTCACCTGGTGAAGCCCGAGCAGATCCTGCCGAACATTCTCTGCCCCGTCCGCTCAGCCGACAATTCTGAAAGTATGTGTCAAATGGCCTGCGTCCCATTCGAATGGGGAGGGGTCTCCGGCCTGTTGAAGGTGACGGTCCGGGACGATGCCCCCGTGGACTGCCTCCTGGGGAATGACCTCGAAAGTTCCCCGTGGGCCACCGTCGAGAGAAGAGAGCACCTGGGGATGCTGGGCCTCCCGGACTGGGCCTGCATAACCACCCGGTCCATGGCCGCCCATGCCGTCCCCCGATCAGAAGAACCGGAATGGCCAGCACCTCCGCCCCCGGTCGCCCCAGTAGAAGACAACGACGAGGCCAGCCCCCCAGAGCCAACGACCGAAGGGGACGCACAACCCCAGGACTTTCCCGGCCTGGCTCAGTGGCGTCAAGAAGGGGGGCCCACCCAAGAACAGTTCCGCCAGGAACAAAAGACCTGCCCCTCCCTCGAGGGACTCCGCCAACAAGCCAGCGCCCAGAACGCAGGGGACCCCACCGGATCTCACTGGGTCTACTGGGATAACGACCTGCTATACAGCGAACAAAGAATCGCAGAGCTAGGGGCCGGTCGAGTGCTGGTGGTACCTCTCCGCTTCAGAGACTTCCTACTCAACCTGGCCCACGATGTCCCCCTGGCTGGACACCTGGGCCAGGACAAAACTTACAGTCGCCTAGTAACCCACTTTTTCTGGCCAAAAATGAGGAACGACGTCCTGAACCACTGCCGGTCCTGCCCCACATGCCAAGCCAGCGGGAAGAGTGGTCGGAAGCTGAAAGCCCCTCTGCAACCCTTCCCTGTGGTCACCACCCCATTCGAAAGGGTAGGAATAGACATTGTGGGGCCTCTGGACCCCCGCACGGCACAAGGACACAGGTTCATCCTGGTACTAGTGGACCATGCCACCCGCTACCCCGAGGCGGTGCCCCTACGGACCGTGACAGCTCCGGTGGTTGGCCGGGCCCTAATGGGGATCTTCTCCCGGGTGGGCTTCCCCCGAGAAGTCGTCAGCGACCGAGGCACGAACTTTATCTCCAAATACATGAAGTCCCTCTGGCAACAATGCGGGGTCACCTACAGATTCACGACCCCCTATCACCCCCAAGGGAACGGACTAGTGGAGCGTTTTAACCGCACTCTCAAGGGGATGATTGGGGGATTGGAAGAGCCCCTCCGTCGCCAGTGGGATGTACTACTCCCGTGCCTCCTCTTCGCCTACCGAGAAGTCCCCCAGAAGTCCCTCGGCTTTAGCCCTTTCGAACTCCTGTACGGGCACCCTGTGCGAGGGCCCCTCAGCCTAGTCAAGGAAGGTTGGGAGATGGCCCCCCTAAAGACTCCTCCAGACGTCTTCAAATACCTCCTGGCCCTACGCAATCAGACCCGGCGCTTCAGAGAAATGGCCAAGGCGAACCTCGAGGCCAGCCAGGAGGACATGAAGAGATGGTATGATCACAATGCCTCCTCCGTTGAGTTCGAGCCTGGTCAACAAGTGTGGGTGATGTCCCCCACCGAACCATGTGCCTTGCAAGATAAGTGGACGGGGCCCTTCAAAGTGGTCGAGCGCAAAAGCCCCGTCACTTACCTCATCGACATGGGGACCTCCCGAAACCCCCTTCGGGTCCTCCACACCAACCGACTCAAACCACACTTTGTGCGCTCAGAACTCAGCCTCCTGATGGCTACGGACAGTGGGGCAGAGGAAGACTCCGAACCCCTCCCGGATCTCCTGAAGACTCAGGAGAATGACGGCTCCGTGGACGGGGTCCGACTCTCTGACGCCCTCACCTCGGAGCAACGCCAGGGCTGCCGAAACCTCCTGCTGCGGTTCGCTGCACTGTTCTCCCTTACCCCCGGGGTCACCCCGTGGTGTTCGCACGACGTGGACACCGGGGACAGTCCCCCTATTCGACACCGGGCCTACCGCGTACCAGATCGGGTACGGGCCTGCATACAGGAGGAAGTGGCCAAAATGCTCACGATCGGGGTCATCGAGCCCTCGGACAGTCCCTGGGCCAGCCCGGTTGTATTGGTTCCCAAAGCCGCTGCCCCCGGCACCACACCTGAACTGAGATTCTGCATCGACTACCGGGGCTTGAACGCTGTCACCCGGACCGACGCTCATCCGATCCCCCGAGCGGACGAACTGATCGACCGGCTGGGGGCCGCCCGCTACCTCAGTATCTTCAACCTAACAGCGGGCTACTGGCAGATCGGTCTCACACCCCGGGCCCAGGAACGGTCAGCCTTCTCTACCCCCAATGGCCACTACCAATTCAAGGTCATGCCCTTCGGCATGAAGAATGCCCCCGCCACGTTTCAACGCCTTGTGAACCAGGTCTTGGCGGGGCTCGAAGAGTTCAGCGCTGCCTACCTGGACGATATCGCCGTATACAGCCGCCACTGGTCCGACCACCTCCTCCACCTCCAAGAGGTCCTACAGGCCCTCCAGCGGGCCGGCCTCACAATTAAGGCCGGCAAGTGCCAAATTGGCCAAGGGTCCGTGACCTACCTTGGGCACCAAGTGGTAAGCGGGCTGGTGGCCCCGCTGCAACTTAAGATTGCTGCCATCCAGTCCTGGCAGCCCCCCGTCACCCAGACCGAGGTCCGAGCCTTCTTGGGGCTCACCGGCTACTACCGGCGGTTCGTGAAGGACTACGGCAGCATCGTGGGGCCCCTCACGGGTCTCACGTCCAAGAACCAACCAAGGCGGATTAACTGGACCCCCGATTGTCAAGCGGCCTTCGAGAGGCTGAAGGCCGCCCTGTGCACCGCCCCTGTGCTCCAGGCCCCCGATTACAGTCGGGAGTTCGTGGTACAGACAGACGCCTCCGACCACGGCATCGGGGCCGTTCTTTCTCAATTAAACCCCGAGGGTCATGACCAGCCGGTGGCCTTCATCAGTCGGCGTCTCCTGGCCCGAGAACAACGCTGGAGCACCATCGAGAGGGAGGCCTTCGCAGTGGTATGGGCCCTCAAAAAGCTCCGGCCTTACCTCTTCGGTACCCACTTCCGGGTACAAATCGATCATCGACCCCTGCAGTGGCTGATGCAGATGCGGGGGGAGAACCCAAAACTATTGCGCTGGTCCATTTCCCTGCAGGGAATGGACTTCACCGTGGAGCACCGACCGGGCCAAGATCACGCCAACGCGGATGGCCTGTCACGATTTTTCCGCCTCGACGAGGAGAGTCCCCAAGAAGATGGGTGACTCTCCCCGCCTTCAGCTGGGGGGGACGCATGTTGGACAGGCCACACGAAGGGCTTGCTCCCTCCCCGCACGATAGGGCCCAAGCTCCGGCCCGCCAGGCGTGACCCACGAAAAGCACCTGCACCCCGTCTCCCGACGGAACTTCTGCCCTCGGACCTCCATGCATCACGGGGCCCAGCCCCACCGGCTTCCCCGGCCGGGTCAAGCCGCCATCTTGGGCCCTGCACCACGAGGCCGCGTGGCCTCCCCCCGACCCTAACCCTGGGCCTGGCCGGCCCCGACATCCCGGCACCACCATCCACCCAGGAGGTGAGCGGACCACTTGGCAGGTCAATGGGAGAACGAAGCGTCAAGAGCTCTTCCCCCGCCAGGTGCCGATCGCCTCCAGCTCCCCCAGGCGCTGGCTCCACCCCCTGCTGGGTGTCTGGACACCTTCATCCCGGACCCTCCGACCTCCAAGTGCGAGGACCCGGACATCAAAGGGCGCCTGCCCTATAACTGGAGCAGCTCCGGAGCAGGATGGGAGTTGTATCCTGGAGTCGAGAGACACCGAGAGAACTCAGCCTTGACGGACTACTGGCGCTGCCGTAGCCCTATCTTGCGAACTATCGTCCTGCCTGCTGGCGCTGCCGCGGCCTTCTGCAACATCCATCCTCGTCGGGACCTGCTGGCGCTGCCGCGGCCCGTTGTAACGACCATCTTCACCGGGACCTGCTGGCGCTGCCGCGGACCGTACCTCGACCATCTTCACTGGGACCTGCTGGCGCTGCCGCGGACCGTGTATCGACCACCTCTACCGGGACCTGCTGGCGCTGCCGCGGCCCGTACCAGCTACACCACCAAGCTCGAGGATTGTGGGCTAACCATCATCTCATCCGAACTACCTGACTGGTAAACAGACTGTCCCGCTTCCCCTTCCCTATCCTAAGAGACCTAAATCGAGGGGACCCCTGAGTCCAGACCTCCTTGTACTATTTCATCGTACCTTAAGAAGTGCATATAAAGAACACTAAATCTTATCCTTGTGTGGTATCTGTCTGTGGGGGGGGGAAGTCACTTGTCTGTACGATCGCTGGAGACGGCTCTCCCCGGAGACCTCTCCCCCTGACCTCGGCCGACCCTCCCGGTCCGTCTAACAATATGACTACCAGCAGTGTCCAAACATATGAGGGGTGGGTGCATATGACTCCCAGCAGTGTCCAGAAATATGAGGGGTGGGTGCATATGACTCCCAGCAGTGTCCAGACATATGAGGGGTGGGTGCATAGGACTTCCAGCAGTGTCCAGAAATATAAGGGGTGGGTGCATTTGACTACCAGCAGTGGCCTGCAATATGAGGGGTGGGTGCATATGACTACCAGCAGTGGCCTGCAATATGAGGGGTGGGTGCATATGACTACCAGCAGTGGCCTGCAATATGAGGGGTGGGTGCATATGACTACCAGCAGTGGTCTGCAATATGAGGGGTGGGTGCATATGACTACCAGCAGTGTCCAGACATATGAGGGGTGGGTGCATATGACTCCCAGCAGTGTCCAGAAATATGAGGGGTGGGTGCATATGACTCCCAGCAGTGTCCAGACATAAGAGGGGTGGGTGCATATGACTCGCAGCAGTGTCCAGACATATGAGGGGTGGGTGCATATGACTACCAGCAGTGGCCTGCAATATGAGGGGTGGGTGCATATGACTCCCAGCAGTGTCCAGACATATGAGGGGTGGGTGCATATGACTCCCAGCAGTGTCCAGAAATATGAGGGGTGAGTGCATATGACTACCAGCAGTCGCCTGCAATATGAGGGGTGGGTGCATATGACTACCAGCAGTGGACAGATATATGAGGGGTGGGTGCATATGACTACCAGCAGTGGCCTGCAATATGAGGGGTGGGTGCATATGACTCCCAGCAATGTCCAGACATATGAGGGGTGGGTGCATATGACTCCCAGCAGTGTCCAGACATATGAGGCTTGGGTGCATATGTGTTGGACCCGGCCTCGTAGAATGGCCCTACGTACCCCCGCACCCCCGAAACCTGGTACCTGCAGCCCAAGCACACGGCCCAGCCGACCCTCCCCACCAGGACACACGCACCGACCCGGACGTCCCCGTCCATGGCCTCTCTCCTTTCGGCCACCCCGGGCCCGCGTGCCCACTTCATGCACCAAGATGGCCGCCGGCCCCAGCGCGACCCGGGCCTAGAGGCGCCACTCCGGCTGGAGGACATCACGCTTCCAGGGGATGAGAGAGGGAGGAGCAGTTTCTATCGCACCTCTGAACTCCCCTGGGACGATGGGTTTCGATCGGCCCTCCGGCCTCCCTGAGGGCTGGCTCCACGCCTGCTGGGTGTCTGGGACTCCTCCCGACCCGGCCCTGAAAGGATCAAAAGACAATAGCAGGAAATCCCGACAAGCGACCCCCAGGTGACAAGACCCCTGCCTGCACAGACTCCGGACATCAAAGAGGGGTCGACCTATAACAGGGGGTGCTCTGGGTCTGTCCGGCAGATTCGACGCTGGAACAACGAGAGCCTGCCGACGTGGTCGCGGCTCCTGAAACTTGGACCCTCCTGAGCCCTGCTGAGAGACTCGCGGCTCCCTGAAGATCGTAAGACCTCCGAACTTGTACCTGAGCCTGCTGAGAGACTCGCGGCTCCCTGAAGATCGTAAGACCTCCGAACTTGTACCTGAGCCTGCTGAGTGACTCGCGGCTCCCTGAAGATCGTAAGACCTCCGAACTTGTACCTGAGCCTGCTGAGTGACTCGCGGCTCCCCGAAGAACCGTAAGACCTCCGAACTTGTGCCTGAGCCTGCTGAGTGACTCGCGGCTCCTTGCACCTCGTAAGACCTCTGAACCTGCACCTGAGCCCGCTGAGTGACTCGCGGCTCCAACGGACTCTCACGGTCCCGCCGGACCTCGACTACCACCACGTAGCCCCCAGCTCGAGGATTGTGAGCTGTGCGCCGGATACGTCCCTGCCTTGAACCTTTACCAGAGACTGCCCCGCTACCCCCTACCCCTTCCAAGACTCATTGAGCTCGTGCTCACCTTGTACATATTTGCAGTGATAACCTACTTGATAAAGATTGATTTCTAAGAATACCTGGTGTGGTCACTCTGTGTCGTGTGGTGCCAGAAGTACGATCCTAGATACGAGATTCCTCCCCCTGGGGAGTCTCCCGCCAGTGCCCGGCTACGATACTTCGAGGGTGGGTCTCAGGGTAGTCCGGACCCCTTCCAGGCTCCTCTGAGGTCGCCGTCTAACATTGGTGGCAAGCGACGGGATTCGGGCCCATCACCTAGAGATCGTACCGTGAACAACGGAAGCACTACCGACAAAGATGGCAGAAGGAAGCAACGTGAGCCCCGCAGAAACCAACGCCAACAGGGTGTTCCAGGTGGAGCATCTAGAAGAATATACACACAAAGAGCTAAAGCAATTTTGCAAAGAACTTAAAATAGCTACCACTGGTCTCAACACTAAGGAAGATTTGCAGAAAGCACTGAAAACTTGGGTGGAGACCGGGGCCTCCCGCCCGGAAGGCACGGGGGAGCGCCCCGACGAAGCCGAACCCCCCCAGAGTGAAAGCAGCAGCAATCAGGTGCGAGGCATCGTACCAGACGGGGCCCTATCCCCGGAAGAGCTCGCGGACAGAGAGAGAAGTCGCAATCATGAACTCGAGTTAGCCAAACTCAAAATCGAGGGCGAATTAAAGTTAGCGAAAAAAAATCTAGCGGTAGAACAAATGCGTGTACAAGGCGAACTAGAAGAAAAGAAGCTCCAACGGGAGCACGAAGGAAGGAAGCTCCAGCTGGAGCACGAACGCAGCTTGAAGGAACTCGAGCTCAAGGCCAGAAATGAGGAAGGGAGGCCCCCGGGAAACCGAGAGACGGCCTCCCCAGCGGAACAGAAGGTCCACATCCCCAAGGATGTGGTCAAGGAATATTATAAAAACGATGACATTCAGCAATGGTTCAGGGCCTACGAGGTCGCCATGACCTCCCATCGGATCCCGCAGAAGGACTGGGGGGCGGGGTTGTGGGGGCGGTTTCTGAGCGAAGGAAGGGACACCCTGCTCGACCTACCCCTCTCCCTGCAGACCTCCTACAGCCACATGAAAGAGGCTCTACTCACAAGATACGGCCTCACCCCAGAAATGTACCGTCAGCGATTCCGGGACTGCAGGAAGATCCCGGGCACCACCTGGGTGGAGTATGTAAACTTTTTCAGTCGGGCCTTCGATGGGTGGATCAAGGGCAGCAAAGTCACCACCCTTGCCGAACTCACTGACCTCATGTTGTGGGAACACCTGGCTGCGAACTGCTTCATAGAACTACGTCAGCATCTGCTTGACAGCAAGCTCACGGACCCCCGGAAGCTGGCTGTGGAGGCCGACCGCTGGACCAACACCCGGGTCTCCCGGGGCATGGTAGGAGAGTACCCCCGAGCCAGTCAGGGACCACCCCGCCAGAGAGGGGGAGGGAACCAGGGAGGGCCGAGAGAATCCCAGCCTAGCCCCCCGAAGACACAACCTCCACCTTTCCCGGCGCCCCCCCCACCAGTGACAGGGCCCCCTGGGAGGCGGGGACACCGGGTGACCGTCACATGTTTCCGTTGCCAGAAGCCCGGGCACTACGCCAATGACCCAGAGTGCCCCATGGTCACCCAAGTCTCCCCTACCACCCCTACGAGACAGATAGCCAACGTAGCCCTGGGGGAGGAGGTTGAGGAAGCCGAGGAGTGGGAACCCGCAGCGATGGCCCTAGTATCCCTGGGAGACAGGGAGATGATCCCTGGTAGCCTCCTACCCTCCAACACCCAGAAATACGGGCAGCTCGTCAAGATCAATGGCCACCAAGTCGAGGCCCTGCGGGACACCGGGGCCAGTATCACCGGTGTCCTCAGGCACCTAGTCCCCGAGGAGCAAATCCTCCCCAACGTCTTTTGCCCCGTAATATCCGCAGACAATAGAGAAAGTATGTGTCAGGTCGCCCTGGTGCCGTTTGAGTGGGGAGGGGTGATAGGTAAGCTCAAGGTGGCCGTAAGAACCTCCCAGCCGGTCGACTGCCTCTTAGGGAACGACCTGGAGAGTTCTCCCTGGAAGCACGTCGAGCGCAAGGCCCACCTAGGAATGATGGGACTCCCCGAGTGGGTGTGCGCCAGCACCCGATCAATGTCAGCCCGACTCACTCCCCGGAGAGAAGTCGAAAGCACCCCGATCGAAGAGACCAAAACGGTCCCCGCCGAGGGTCCTCCCGTCCCCCCATCAGAAGGGTTCGTCGCCCGCGACGAACCCGCACCATCCGACCCCGCCCCGGTCCCCGAGTTGGGAGACCTACCCGAGTTGGCCCAGTGGCGCCACGAGGGGGGGCCCACCCGGGAAGAATTTTGCCGGGAACAAGCCACTTGTCCTTCCCTGGTCGGGCTGTGGCGCCAGGCCGAGGGCCAAGCCGCAGGGGACCAGACCGGGACGCACCGAATCTATTGGGAAAATAACATCTTGTACAGTGAGCAGAAGTCGGTGGAGCTGGGATCCGGACGGGTATTGGTGGTACCCCTCCGCTTCCGAGACTTCCTCCTGGGCTTAGCCCACGACGTCCCCCTCGCCGGCCACCTGGGTCAGGACAAGACCTACAGCCGTCTCGTGACCCATTTTTACTGGCCTAGAATGAGAGCAGCGGTAGAAGCCCACTGCAAGTCCTGCCCCACGTGCCAGGCCAGTGGGAAGAGTGGGGGGAAGCGCAAGGCTCCCCTCCAACCCTTCCCGGTCGTCAGTACCCCTTTTGAACGAGTCGGAATCGACGTCGTGGGACCACTGGACCCCCCCACGTCCCAAGGTCACCGTTTCATCTTGGTCCTAGTGGACCACGCCACCCGCTATCCTGAGGCTATTCCCCTATGCACCATTACGGCCCCCGTGGTGGGCCGGGCCCTGATGGGGATCTTTTCCAGGGTGGGTTTTCCCCGCGAGGTCGTGAGCGATCGCGGCACTAATTTTATCTCAAAATATATGACGTCCCTGTGGCAACAATGTGGGGTGTCCTATAAGTTCACCACCCCGTACCATCCCCAGGGGAACGGCCTAGTAGAAAGGTTTAATAGGACTTTGAAAGGGATGATCGCTGGCCTAGAAGAGCCCCTCCGGCGTAAGTGGGACGTCCTGCTCCCCTGCCTCTTGTTCGCTTACCGGGAGGTCCCCCAGAAGTCCTTAGGGTTCAGCCCGTTTGAATTACTCTATGGACACCCCGTCCGAGGTCCCCTCAGTTTGGTTAAGGAAGGGTGGGAGGCAGCGCCCCAGACCACCCCCGAGATGTGTTCCAATACGTCCTGGCCCTCCGGAACCAGACCAGGAAGTTCCGAGAACTGGCCGAGGCCAACCTGGAGGCGGGTCAAGAAGAAATGAAGCGCTGGTACGACCAGAATGCCACTCTGGTCGAGTTCCAGCCGGGCCAGCAGGTGTGGGTCATGGCCCCCGTGAAGCCTGGCGCCCTCCAGGACCGATGGACTGGGCCCTACAAAGTGGTTGAGAGAAAGAGTCAAGTCACATACTTGGTGGACGTCCAGTCGCCTCGGGATCCCCTCCGGGTCCTGCACGTGAACCGCCTCAAGCCTCACTTCGTGCGGACAGAACTGAGCCTCCTGCTGGCCACCGATGACGGGGCCGAAGATGAGTCGGATCCCCTCCCAGACCTCCTGTGTGTCAAGGAGCAGGATGGCTCCGTGGAGGGAGTGAACCTCTCCCCAGCCCTCACTGCCCAGCAACAAGCGGACTGCCGCCAGCTCCTAAGACAATTTTCCGACCTCTTCTCCCTGACCCCCCGGGTCACCAACTGGTGTGTTCACGACGTGGACACCGGGGACAGCCCGCCGGTAAGACACCGAGCCCACCGGGTTCCTGACCGGGTCCGGTCCTGCATTCAAGCTGAAGTCTCGAAGATGTTGACCCTGGGGTGATCGAGCCCTCTGACAGTCCTTGGGCCAGCCCCGTGGTCCTGGTCCCGAAGGCAGCGGCCCCCGGTGTCGCCCCCGAGCTCCGATTCTGCGTGGACTACCGGGGGCTCAATGACGTTACCCGAGCCGATGCCCTCCCCATTCCACGAGCCGACGAACTCATTGACAGACTAGGGGCAGCCCGGTTCCTCAGCACCTTCGACCTCACCTGCGGATATTGGCAGATTGCGCTCACCGAGGGGGCCAAGGAGCGGTCCGCTTTCTCCAACCCCGATGGGCACTACCGCTTCCGCGTGATGCCCTTCGGGATGAAAAATGCCCCGGCCACTTTCCAGCGACTGGTGAATAGGGTCCTGGCCGGGCTAGAGCAGTTCAGCGTGGCATATCTGGACGACATCGCTGTTTTCAGTTCCGAATGGAGTGAGCACCTCCAGCACCTCCGGAGAGTGCTAACTGCCCTGCGCCAGGCAGGCCTCACCGTAAAAGCCAGCAAGTGCCAGATCGGGCAAGGATCCGTAGTCTACCTGGGGCACCAGGTCGGGAGCGGCCAGGTCGCCCCTCTACAGCCAAAGATCGACGCCATCCTGGCCTGGGAACCACCCATCACCCAAACAGAGGTCCGAGCCTTTCTGGGACTCACTGGCTACTACCGAAGATTCATTCGGGGGTATGGCAGCCTTGTCGGCCCTCTCACAGAACTCACGTCTAAAAGACAGCCAAAGAAAGTGCAGTGGACGGCTGCCTGCCAAGAAGCTTTCGATGCCCTAAAAAGGGCCATGTGTACTGCCCCCATCCTCCAGGCTCCCGACTACACCAAGGAGTTCATAGTCCAGACCGATGCCTCCGAGCATGGCATTGGGGCCGTCCTGTCCCAAGTGAATGACCAAGGCCTAGACCAGCCCGTCGCCTTCCTCAGTCGGCGACTGTTGCCCCGAGAACAGAGATGGAGCACCATAGAGCGCGAAGCCTTTGCCGTGGTCTGGGCATTCAAAAAGCTACGACCCTACCTGTTCGGCACCCATTTCAGAGTCCAAACGGACCATCGGCCCTTGCGATGGCTCATGCAGATGCGAGGAGAAAACCCCAAGCTACTGCGGTGGTCAATCTCCCTCCAGGGGATGGATTTCACCGTAGAACACCGCCCTGGTACGGACCACGCCAACGCTGACGGCCTCTCCCGGTACTTCCGCCTCAGCGAAGAGAACCCCCCAAGATGATGGGCAGTTCTCTCCGGCTTTCAGCTGGGGGGGACGCGTGTTGGACCCGGCCTCGTAGAATGGCCCTACGTACCCCCGCACCCCCGAAACCTGGTACCTGCAGCCCAAGCACACGGCCCAGCCGACCCTCCCCACCAGGACACACGCACCGACCCGGACGTCCCCGTCCATGGCCTCTCTCCTTTCGGTCACCCCGGGCCCGCGTGCCCACTTCATGCACCAAGATGGCCGCCGGCCCCAGCGCGACCCGGGCCTAGAGGCGCCACTCCGGCTGGAGGACATCACGCTTCCAGGGGATGAGAGAGGGAGGAGCAGTTTCTATCGCACCTCTGAACTCCCCTGGGACGATGGGTTTCGATCGGCCCTCCGGCCTCCCTGAGGGCTGGCTCCACGCCTGCTGGGTGTCTGGGACTCCTCCCGACCCGGCCCTGAAAGGATCAAAAGACAATAGCAGGAAATCCCGACAAGCGACCCCCAGGTGACAAGACCCCTGCCTGCACAGACTCCGGACATCAAAGAGGGGTCGACCTATAACAGGGGGTGCTCTGGGTCTGTCCGGCAGATTCGACGCTGGAACAACGAGAGCCTGCCGACGTGGTCGCGGCTCCTGAAACTTGGACCCTCCTGAGCCCTGCTGAGAGACTCGCGGCTCCCTGAAGATCGTAAGACCTCCGAACTTGTACCTGAGCCTGCTGAGAGACTCGCGGCTCCCTGAAGATCGTAAGACCTCCGAACTTGTACCTGAGCCTGCTGAGTGACTCGCGGCTCCCTGAAGATCGTAAGACCTCCGAACTTGTACCTGAGCCTGCTGAGTGACTCGCGGCTCCCCGAAGAACCGTAAGACCTCCGAACTTGTGCCTGAGCCTGCTGAGTGACTCGCGGCTCCTTGCACCTCGTAAGACCTCTGAACCTGCACCTGAGCCCGCTGAGTGACACGCGGCTCCAACGGACTCTCACGGTCCCGCCGGACCTCGACTACCACCACGTAGCCCCCAGCTCGAGGATTGTGAGCTGTGCGCCGGATACGTCCCTGCCTTGAACCTTTACCAGAGACTGCCCCGCTACCCCCTACCCCTTCCAAGACTCATTGAGCTCGTGCTCACCTTGTACATATTTGCAGTGATAACCTACTTGATAAAGATTGATTTCTAAGAATACCTGGTGTGGTCACTCTGTGTCGTGTGGTGCCAGAAGTACGATCCTAGATACGAGATTCCTCCCCCTGGGGAGTCTCCCGCCAGTGCCCGGCTACGATACTTCGAGGGTGGGTCTCAGGGTAGTCCGGAGCCCTTCCAGGCTCCTCTGAGGTCGCCGTCTAACAATATGACTCCCAGCAGTGTCCAGAAATATGAGGGATGGGTGCATATGACTACCAGCAGTGGCCTGCAATATGAGAGGTGGGTGCATATGACTCCCAGCAGTGTCCAGACATATGAGGGGTGGGTGCATATGACTCCCAGCAGTGGACAGAGATATGAGGAGTGGGTGCATATGACTACCAGCAGTGGCCTGTAATATGAAGGGTGGGTGCATATGACTACCAGCAGTGTCCAGACATGTGAGGGGTGGGTGCATATGACTACCAGCAGTGGCCTGCAATTTGAGGGGTGGGTGCATATGACTCCCAGCAGTGTCCAGACATATGAGGGGTGGGTGTATATGACTCCCAGCAGTGGACAGAGATATGAGGGGTGGGTGCATATGACTACCAGCAGTGGCCTGCAATATGAGGGGTGGGTGCATATGACTACCAGCAGTGTCCAGACATATGAGGGGTGGGTGCATATGACTACCAGCAGTGGCCTGCAATATGAGGGGTGGGTGAATATGACTACCATCAGTGTCCAGACATATGAGGGGTGGGTGCATATGACTCTCATTAGTGGACAGAGATATGAGGGGTGGGTGCATATGACTACCAGCAGTGTCCAGAAATATGAGGGGTGGGTGCATTTGACTACCAGCAGTGGCCTGCAATATGAGGGGTGGGTGCATATGACTACCAGCAGTGGCCTGCAATATGAGGGGTGGGTGCATATGACTACCAGCAGTGGCCTGCAATATGAGGGGTGGGTGCATATGACTACCAGCAGTGGTCTGCAATATGAGGGGTGGGTGCATATGACTACCAGCAGTTTTCAGACATATGAGGGGTGGGTGCATATGACTCCCAGCAGTGTCCAGACATAAGAGGGGTGGGTGCATATGACTCACAGCAGTGTCCAGACATATGAGGGGTGGGTGCATATGACTACCAGCAGTGGCCTGCAATATGAGGGGTGGGTGCATATGACTCCCAGCAGTGTCCAGACATATGAGGGGTGGGTGCATATGACTCGCAGCAGTGTCCAGACATATGAGGGGTGGGTGCATATGACTCCCAGCAGTGTCCAGAAATATGAGGGGTGAGTGCATATGACTACCAGCAGTGGCCTGCAATATGAGGGGTGGGTGCATATGACTCCCAGCAGTGGACAGAAATATGAGGGGAGGGTGCATATGACTCCCAGCAGTGTCCAGACATATGAGGCTTGGGTGCATATGACTCCCAGCAGTGTCCAGAAATATGAGGGGTGGGTGCATATGACTACCAGCAGTGGCCTGCAATATGATAGGTGGGTGCATATGACTCCCAGCAGTGTCCAGACATATGAGGGGTGGGTGCATATGACTCCCAGCAGTGGACAGAGATATGAGGGGTGGGTGCATATGACTACCAGCAGTGGCCTGCAATATGAGGGGTGGGTGCATATGACTACCAGCAGTGTCCAGACATATGAGGGGTGGGTGCATATGACTACCAGCAGTGGCCTGCAATATGAGGGGTGGGTGAATATGACTGCCATCAGTGTCCAGACATATGAGGGGTGGGTGCATATGACTCTCATTAGTGGACAGAGATATGAGGGGTGGGTGCATATGACTACCAGCAGTGTCCAGAAATATGAGGGGTGGGTGCATTTGACTACCAGCAGTGGCCTGCAATATGAGGGGTGGGTGCATATGACTACCAGCAGTGGCCTGCAATATGAGGGGTGGGTGCATATGACTACCAGCAGTGGCCTGCAATATGAGGGGTGGGTGCATATGACTACCAGCAGTGGTCTGCAATATGAGGGGTGAGTGCATATGACTACCAGCAGTTTTCAGACATATGAGGGGTGGGTGCATATGACTCCCAGCAGTGTCCAGACATAAGAGGGGTGGGTGCATATGACTCACAGCAGTGTACAGACATATGAGGGGTGGGTGCATATGACTACCAGCAGTGGCCTGCAATATGAGGGGTGGGTGCATATGACTCCCAGCAGTGTCCAGACATATGAGGGGTGGGTGCATATGACTCCCAGCAGTGTCCAGACATATGAGGGGTGGGTGCATATGACTCCCAGCAGTGTCCAGAAATATGAGGGGTGAGTGCATATGACTCCCAGCAGTGGACAGAAATATGAGGGGAGGGTGCATATGACTCCCAGCAGTGTCCAGACATATGAGGCTTGGGTGCATATGACTACCAGCAGTGGCCTGCAATATGATAGGTGGGTGCATATGACTCCCAGCAGTGTCCAGACATATGAGGGGTGGGTGCATATGACTCCCAGCAGTGGACAGAGATATGAGGAGTGGGTGCATATGACTACCAACAGTGGCCTGCAATATGAACGGTGGGTGCATATGACTACCAGCAGTGGCCTGCAATTTGAGGGGTGGGTGCATATGACTCCCAGCAGTGTCCAGACATATAAGGGGTGGGTGCATATGACTCCCAGCAGTGGACAGAGATATGAGGGGTGGGTGCATATGACTACCAGCAGTGGCCTGCTATATGTGGGGTGGGTGCATATGACTACCAGCAGTGTCCAGACATAGGAGGGGTGGGTGCATATGACTACCAGCAGTGGCCTGCAATATGAGGGGTGGGTGAATATGACTCCCATCAGTGTCCAGACATATGAGGGGTGGGTGCATATGACTCTCATTAGTGGACAGATGTTAGACGGCGACCTCAGAGGAGCCCGGAAAGGGGTCCTGACTACCCTGAGACCCATCCTCAGAGTATCGTAGCCGGGCACTGGCGGGAGATTCCCCAGGGGGAGGACTCTCGCAACCAGGATCGTACTTCTGGTACCACACGACACAGAGGGACCACACTGGGTATTCTCAGAACAAACTTTATCAAACAGGTATCACTGCAAATATGTACAAGGTGAGCACGGGCTCAAGAGTCTCGGAAAGGTAGGGGGTAGCGGGACTGTCTCTGGTAACGGTTCAAAGCAGGGACGTACCCGGCGCACAGCTCACAATCCTCGAGCTGGGGGATACGTGGTCGGAGTTGGGGTCCGGCGGGACCGTGAGAGTCTGGGGGAGCCGCGAGTCACTCAGCAGGGCTCAGGTACAGGTTCGGAGGTCTTACGATCTTCAGGGAGCCGCGAGTCACTCAGCAGGGCTCAGGTACAAGTTCGGAGGTCTTACGATCTTCAGGGAGCCGCGAGTCACTCAGCAGGGCTCAGGTACAAGTTCGGAGGTCTTACGATCTTCAGGGAGCCGCGAGTCACTCAGCAGGGCTCAGGTGAGTTCCAGTTCCAGGAGCCGCGACCACGTCAGCAGGCTCTCGTTGTTCCAGCGTCGAATCTGCCGGACAGCCCCAGAGCACCCCTTGTTATAGTTCGACCCCTCTTTGATGTCCGGAGTCTGTGCAGGCAGGGGTCTTGTCACCTGGGGGTCGCTTGTCGGGATTTCCTGCTATAGTCTTTTGATCCTTTCAGGGCCGGGTCGGGAGGAGTCCCAGACACCCAGCAGGCGTGGAGCCAGCCCTCAGGGAGGCCGGAGGGCCGATCGAAACCCATCGTCCCAGGGGAGTTCAGAGGTGCGATAGAAACTGCTCCTCCCTCTCTCATCCCCGGGAAGCGTGATGTTCTCCAGCCGGAGTGGCGCCTCTAGGCCCGGGTCGCGCTGGGGCCGGCCGGCCATCTTGGTGCATGAAGTGGGCACGCGGGCCCGGGGTGGCCGAAAGGGGAGAGGCCAGGGACGGGGATGTCCGGGTCGGTGCGTGTGTCCTGGTGGGGAGGTTCGGCTGGGCCGGGGGCTTGGGCTGTAGGTACCAGGTTTCGGTGGTGCGGGGGCACGGAGGGCCATTCTACGAGGCCGGGTCCAACACGCGTCCCCCCCAGCTGAAAGCCGGAGAGAACTGCCCATCAGCTTGGGGGGTTCTCTTCGCTGAGGCGGAAGAACCGGGAGAGGCCGTCAGCATTGGCGTGGTCCGTACCAGGGCAGTGTTCCACGGTGAAATCCATCCCCTGGAGGGAGATTGACCACCGCAGTAGCTTGGGGTTTTCTCCTCGCATCTGCATGAGCCAACGTAAGGGCTGATGGTCAGTTTGGACTCTGAAATGGGTGCCAAACAGGTAGGGTCGTAGCTTTTTGAGTGCCCAGACCACGGCAAAGGCTTCGCGCTCTATGGTGCTCCATCTTTGTTCTCGGGCCAACAGCCGCCGACTGAGGAAGGCGACGGGCTGGTCTAGGCCTTGGTCATTTACTTGGGACAGGACGGCCCCAATGCCATGCTCGGAGGCATCGGTTTGGACTATGAACTCCTTGGCGTAGTCGGGAGCCTGGAGGACGGGGGCAGTACACATGGCCCTTTTTAGGGCATCGAAAGCTTCTTGGCAGGCAGCCGTCCACTGCACTTTCTTTGGCTGTTTTTTAGATGTGAGTTCTGTGAGAGGGCCGACAAGGCTGCCATACCCCCGAATGAATCTTCGGTAGTAGCCCGTGAGTCCCAGAAAGGCTCGGACCTCCGTCTGGGTGATGGGTGGTTCCCAGGCCAGGATGGCGTCGATCTTTGGCTGTAGCGGGGCGACCTGGCCACTCCCGACCTGGTGCCCCAAGTAGACCACGGATCCTTGCCCGACCTGACACTTGCTGGCTTTTACTGTGAGGCCTGCCTGGCGCAGGGCGATTAGCACCCTTCGGAGGTGCTGGAGGTGCTCACTCCACTCTGAACTGAAGACAGCGATGTCGTCCAGGTATGCCGCGCTGAACTGTTCTAGCCCGGCCAGGACTCTATTCACCAGTCGCTGGAAAGTGGCCGGGGCATTTTTCATCCCGAAGGGCATTACGCGGAAGCGGTAGTGCCCATCGGGGGTGGAGAAAGCGGACCGCTCTTTGGCCCCTTCGGTGAGCGCAATCTGCCAGTATCCGCAGGTGAGGTCGAAGGTGCTGAGGAACCGGGCTGCCCCTAGTCGGTCAATGAGTTCGTCGGCTCGTGGAATGGGGTGGGCATCGGCTCGGGTAACGTCATTGAGCCCCCGGTAGTCCACGCAGAATCGGAGCTCGGGGGCGACACCGGGGGCCGCTGCCTTCGGGACCAGGACCACGGGGCTGGCCCAGGGACTGTCAGAGGGCTCGATCACCCCCAGGGTCAACATCTTCGAGACTTCCGCTTGAATGCAGGACCGGACCCGGTCAGGAACCCGGTAGGCTCGGTGTCTCACCGGCGGGCTGTCCCCGGTGTCTACATCATGAACACACCAGTTGGTGACCCGGGGGGTCAGGGAGAAGAGGTCAGAAAATTGTCTTAGGAGCTGGCGGCAGTCCGCTTGTTGCTGGGCAGTGAGGGCTGGGGAGAGGTTCACTCCTTCCACGGAGCCATCCTGCTCCTTGATACACAGGAGGTCCGGGAGGGGATCCGACTCATCTTCGGCCCCATCATCGGTGGCCAGCAGGAGGCTCAGTTCTGTCCGCTGGAAGTGAGGCTTGAGGCGGTTCACGTGCAGGACCCGGAGGGGATCCCGAGGCGACTGGACGTCCACCTTGTAGGGCCCAGTCCATCGGTCCTGGAGAGTGCCAGGCTTTACGGGGGCCATGACCCACACCTGCTGGCCCGGCTGGAACTCGACCAGAGTAGCATTCTGGTCGTACCAGCGCTTCATTTCTTCTTGACTCGCCTCCAGGTTGGCCTCGGCCAGTTCCCGGAACCTCCTGGTCTGGTTCCGGAGGGCCAGGACATATTGGAACACATCTCGGGGGGTGGTCTGGGGTGCTGCCTCCCATCCTTCCTTAACTAAACTGAGGGGACCTCGGACGGGGTGCCCATAGAGTAATTCAAACGGGCTGAACCCTAAGGACTTCTGGGGGACCTCCCGGTAAGCGAACAAGAGGCAGGGGAGCAGGACGTCCCACTTACGCCGGAGGGGCTCTTCTAGGCCAGCGATCATCCCTTTCAAAGTCCTATTAAACCTCTCTACTAGGCCGTTCCCTTGGGGATGGTACGGGGTGGTGAACTTATAGGACACCCCACATTGTTGCCACAGGGACGTCATATACCTGGATATAAAATTAGTGTCGCGATCGCTCACGACCTCGCGGGGGAAACCCACCCTGGAGAAGATCCCCATCAGGGCCCGGCCCACCACGGGGGCCATAATGGTGCGTAGGGGAATAGCCTCTGGGTAGCGGGTGGCGTGGTCCACTAGGACCAAGATGAAACGGTGACCTTGGGAGGTGGGGGGGTCCAGTGGCCCCACGATGTCGATCCCGACTCGTTCGAAGGGGGTACTGACGACCGGGAAGGGTTGGAGGGGAGCCTTGCGCTTCCCCCCACTCTTCCCACTGGCTTGGCACGTGGGGCAGGACTTGCAGTGGGCCTCTACCGCTGCTTTCATCTTAGGCCAATAAAAATGGGTCACGAGACGGCTGTAGGTCTTGTCCTGACCCAGGTGACCGGCGAGGGGGACATCGTGGGCTAAGCCCAGGAGGAAATCCCGGAAGCGGAGAGGTACCACCAGTACCCGTCCGGATCCCAGCTCCACTGATTTCTGCTCACTATACAGGACGTTATTCTCCCAATAGATTCGGTGCGTTCCGGTCTGGTCACCTGCGGCTTGGCCCTCGGCCTGGCGCCGCAGCCCGACCAGGGAAGGACAGGTGGCTTGCTCCTGGCAAAATTCTTCTCGGGTGGGCCCGCCCTCGTGGCGCCAATGGGCCAACTCGGGTAGATCCCCCAACTCGGGGACCGGGGCGGGGTCGGATGGTGCGGGTTCGTCGCTGGCGACGGACCCTTCCGATGGGGGAACGGGAGGACCCTCGGCGGGGACGGTGCTGGTTACTTCGACCGGGGTGCTCTCGATTTCTCTCCGGGGAGTGAGTCGGGCTGTCATAGATCGGGTGGTGGCGCACACCCACTCGGGGAGTCCCATCATTCCTAGGTGGGCCTTGCGCTCTACGTGCTTCCAGGGAGAACTCTCCAGGTCGTTCCCTAAGAGGCAGTCGACCGGCTGGGAGGTTCTTACGGCCACCTTGAGTTTACCTATCACCCCTCCCCACTCAAATGGCACCAGGGCCACCTGACACATACTTTCCCTATTGTCTGCAGATATTACGGGGCAAAAGACATTGGGGAGGATCTGCTCCTCGGGAACTAGGTGCCTGAGGACACCGGTGATACTAGCCCCGGTGTCCCGCAGGGCCTCTACCTGGTGGCCATTGATCTTGACGAGCTGCCCATATTTCTGTGTGTTGGACGGTAGGAGGCTACCAGGGATCATTTCCCTATCTCCCAGGGATACTAGGGCCATCGCGGCGGGTTCCCACTCCTCGGCTTCCTCAACCTCCTCCCCTAGGGCTACGTTGGCTATCTGTCTCGCAGGGGTGACTTGGGTGGCCATGGGGCACTCTGGGTCATTGGCGTAGTGCCCGGGTTTCTGGCAGCGGAAACATGTGACGGTCACCCGGTGTCCCCGTCTCCCAGGGGGCCCTGTTACTGGTGGGGGGGGCGCCGGGAAAGGTGGAGGTGGTGTCTTCGGGGGGCTAGGCTGGGACTCCCTCGGCCCTCCCTGGTTCCCTCCCCCTCTCTGGCGGGGTGGTCCCTGACTGGTTCGGGGGTACTCTCCTACCATGCCCCGGGAGACCCGGGTGTTGGTCCAGCGGTCGGCCTCCACGGCCAGCTTCCGGGGATCTGTGAGCTTGCTATCCAGCAGATGTTGACGTAGCTCTATGAAGCAGTTCGCAGCCAGATGTTCCCATAACATGAGGTCAGTGAGTTCGGCAAGGGTGGTGACTTTGCTGCCCTTGACCCACCCATCGAAGGCCCGACTAAAAAAGTTTACATACTCCACCCAGGTGGTGCCCGGGATCTTCCTGCAGTCCCGGAACCGTTGGCGGTACATTTCTGGGGTGAGGCCGTATCTTGTGAGGAGAGCCTCTTTCATGTGGCTGTAGGAGGTCTGCAGGGAGAGGGGTAGGTCGAGCAGGGTGTCCCTTCCTTCGCTCAGAAACCGTCCCCACAACCCCGCCCCCCAGTCCTTCTGTGGAATCCGATGGGAGGTCATGGCGACCTCGTAGGCCCGAAACCATTGCTGAATGTCATCGTTTTTATAATATTCTTTGACCACATCCTTGGGGATGTGGACCTTCTGTTCCGCTGGGGGGGCCGTCTCTCGGTTCCCCGAGGGCCTTCCGTCCTCATTTCGGGCCTTGAGCTCGAGTTCCTTCAAGCTCCGTTCGTGCTCCAGTTGGAGCTTTCTCCCTTCGTGCTCCCGTTGGAGCTTCTTTTCTTCCAGTTCGCCTTGTACACGCATTTGCTCTACTGCTAGCTTCTTCTCCGCTAACTTCAATTCGCCCTCGATTTTGAGTTTGGCTAACTCGAGTTCATGACTGCGGCTTCTCTCTCTGTCCGCGAGCTCTTCCGGGGACAGGCCCCCGTCTGGTACGATGCCTCGCACCTGATTGCTACTGCTTTCACTTTGGGGGGGTTCGGCTTCGTCGGGGCGCTCCCCCGTGCCTTCCGGGCGGGAGGCCCCGGTCTCCACCCAAGTTTTCAGTGCTTTCTGCAAGTCTTCCTTAGTGTTGAGGCCAGTGGTAGCGATTTTGAGTTCTTTGCAAAATTGTTTTAGCTCTTTGTGTGTGTATTCTTCCAGATGCTCCACCTGGAACACTCTGTTGGCGTTGGTTTCTGCGGAGCTCGTGGCGCTTCCTTCTGCCATCTTTGTTGGTCGTGCGTCCGTCGTTTACTGTACGATCTCTAGGTGATGGGCCCGAATCCCGTCGCTTGCCACCAATGTTAGACGGCGACCTCAGAGGAGCCCGGAAAGGGGTCCTGACTACCCTGAGACCCACCCTCAGAGTATCGTAGCCGGGCACTGGCGGGAGATTCCCCAGGGGGAGGACTCTCGCAACCAGGATCGTACTTCTGGTACCACACGACACAGAGGGACCACACTGGGTATTCTCAGAACAAACTTTATCAAACAGGTATCACTGCAAATATGTACAAGGTGAGCACGGGCTCAAGAGTCTCGGAAAGGTAGGGGGTAGCGGGACTGTCTCTGGTAACGGTTCAAAGCAGGGACGTACCCGGCGCACAGCTCACAATCCTCGAGCTGGGGGATACGTGGTCGGAGTTGGGGTCCGGCGGGACCGTGAGAGTCTGGGGGAGCCGCGAGTCACTCAGCAGGGCTCAGGTACAGGTTCGGAGGTCTTACGATCTTCAGGGAGCCGCGAGTCACTCAGCAGGGCTCAGGTACAAGTTCGGAGGTCTTACGATCTTCAGGGAGCCGCGAGTCACTCAGCAGGGCTCAGGTACAAGTTCGGAGGTCTTACGATCTTCAGGGAGCCGCGAGTCACTCAGCAGGGCTCAGGTGAGTTCCAGTTCCAGGAGCCGCGACCACGTCAGCAGGCTCTCGTTGTTCCAGCGTCGAATCTGCCGGACAGCCCCAGAGCACCCCTTGTTATAGTTCGACCCCTCTTTGATGTCCGGAGTCTGTGCAGGCAGGGGTCTTGTCACCTGGGGGTCGCTTGTCGGGATTTCCTGCTATAGTCTTTTGATCCTTTCAGGGCCGGGTCGGGAGGAGTCCCAGACACCCAGCAGGCGTGGAGCCAGCCCTCAGGGAGGCCGGAGGGCCGATCGAAACCCATCGTCCCAGGGGAGTTCAGAGGTGCGATAGAAACTGCTCCTCCCTCTCTCATCCCCGGGAAGCGTGATGTTCTCCAGCCGGAGTGGCGCCTCTAGGCCCGGGTCGCGCTGGGGCCGGCCGGCCATCTTGGTGCATGAAGTGGGCACGCGGGCCCGGGGTGGCCGAAAGGGGAGAGGCCAGGGACGGGGATGTCCGGGTCGGTGCGTGTGTCCTGGTGGGGAGGTTCGGCTGGGCCGGGGGCTTGGGCTGTAGGTACCAGGTTTCGGTGGTGCGGGGGCACGGAGGGCCATTCTACGAGGCCGGGTCCAACAACAGACATATGAGGGGTGGGTGCATATGACTACCAGCAGTGTCCAGAAATATGAGGGGTGGGTGCATTTGACTACCAGCAGTGGCCTGCAATATGAGGGGTGGGTGCATATGACTCCCAGCAGTGGACAGAGATATGAGGGGTGGGTGCATATGACTACCAGCAGTGAACTGCAATATGAGGGGTGGGTGCATATGAGTACCAGCAGTGGCCTGCAATATGGGGGGTGGGTGCATATGACTACCAGCAGTGTCCAGACATACGAGGGGTGGGTGCATATGATTCCCAGCAGTGTCCAGAAATAGGAGGCGTGGGTGCATATGACTCCCAGCAGTGTCCAGACATATGAGGGGTGGGTGCATATGACTCCCAGCAGTGGACAGATATATGAGGGGTGGGTGCATATGACTCCCAGCAGTGTCCAGACATATGAGGGGTGGGTGCATATGACTCCCAGCAGTGTCCAGAAATATGAGGGGTGAGTGCATATGACTACCAGCAGTGGCCTGCAATATGAGGGGTGGGTGCATATGACTCCCAGCAGTGGACAGAAATATGAGGGGAGGGTGCATATGACTCCCAGCAGTGTCCAGACATATGAGGCTTGGGTGCATATGACTCCCAGCAGTGTCCAGAAATATGAGGGGTGGGTGCATATGACTACCAGCAGTGGCCTGCAATATGAGAGGTGGGTGCATATGACTCCCAGCAGTGTCCAGACATATGAGGGGTGGGTGCATATGACTCCCAGCAGTGGACAGAGATATGAGGAGTGGGGGCATATGACTACCAACAGTGGCCTGCAATATGAAGGGTGGGTGCATATGACTACCAGCAGTGTCCAGACATATGAGGGGTGGGTGCATATGACTACCAGCAGTGGCCTGCAATTTGAGGGGTGGGTGCATATGACTCCCAGCAGTGGACAGAGATATGAGGGGTGGGTGCATATGACTACCAGCAGTGGCCTGCAATATGCGGGGTGGGTGCATATGACTTCCAGCAGTGTCCAGACATAGGAGGGGTGGGTGCATATGACTACCAGCAGTGGCCTGCAATATGAGGGGTGGGTGAATATGACTCCCATCAGTATCCAGACATATGAGGGGTGGGTGCATATGACTCTCATTAGTGGACAGAGATATGAGGGGTGGGTGCATATGACTACCAGCAGTGTCCAGAAATATGAGGGGTGGGTGCATTTGACTACCAGCAGTGGCCTGCAATATGAGGGGTGGGTGCATATGACTCCCAGCAGTGGACAGAGATATGAGGGGTGGGTGCATATGACTACCAGCAGTGAACTGCAATATGAGGGGTGGGTGCATATGAGTACCAGCAGTGGCCTGCAATATGGGGGGTGGGTGCATATGACTACCAGCAGTGTCCAGACATACGAGGGGTGGGTGCATATGACTCCCAGCAGTGTCCAGACATATGAGGGGTGGGTGCATATGACTCCCAGCAGTGGACAGATATATGGGGGGTGGGTGCATATGACTACCAGCAGTGTCCAGAAATAGGAGGGGTGGGTGCATATGACTCCCAGCAGTGTCCAGACATATGAGGGGTGGGTGCATATGACTCCCAGCAGTGGACAGATATATGAGGGGTGGGTGCATATGACTACCAGCAGTGGCCTGCAATATGAGGGGTAGGTGCATATGACTCCCAGCAGTGTCCAGAAATATGAGGGGTGGGTGCATATGACTACCAGCAGTGTCCAGAAATATGAGGGGTGGGTGCATTTGACTACCAGCAGTGGCCTGCAATATGAGGGGTGGGTGCATATGACTACCAGCAGTGGCCTGCAATATGAGGGGTGGGTGCATATGACTACCAGCAGTGGCCTGCAATATGAGGGGTGGGTGCATATGACTACCAGCAGTGGTCTGCAATATGAGGGGTGGGTGCATATGACTACCAGCAGTGTCCAGACATATGAGGGGTGGGTGCATATGACTCCCAGCAGTGTCCAGACATAAGAGGGGTGGGTGCATATGACTCACAGCAGTGTCCGGATATATGAGGGGTGGGTGCATATGACTACCAGCAGTGGCCTGCAATATGAGGGGTGGGTGCATATGACTCCCAGCAGTGTCCAGACATATGAGGGGTGGGTGCATATGACTCCCAGCAGTGTCCAGACATATGAGGGGTGGGTGCATATGACTCCCAGCAGTGTCCAGAAATATGAGGGGTGAGTGCATATGACTACCAGCAGTGGCCTGCAATATGAGGGGTGGGTGCATATGACTCCCAGCAGTGGACAGAAATATGAGGGGAGGGTGCATATGACTCCCAGCAGTGTCCAGAGATATGAGGCTTGGGTGCATATGACTCCCAGCAGTGTCCAGAAATATGAGGGGTGGGTGCATATGACTACCAGCAGTGGCCTGCAATATGAGAGGTGGGTGCATATGACTCCCAGCAGTGTCCAGACATATGAGGGGTGGGTGCATATGACTCCCAGCAGTGGACAGAGATATGAGGAGTGGGTGCATATGACTACCAGCAGTGGCCTGCAATATGAAGGGTGGGTGCATATGACTACCAGCAGTGTCCAGACAGATGAGGGGTGGGTGCATATGACTACCAACAGTGGCCTGCAATTTGAGGGGTGGGTGCATATGACTCCCAGCAGTGTCCAGACATATAAGGGGTGGGTGCATATGACTCCCAGCAGTGGACAGAGATATGAGGGGTGGGTGCATATGACTACCAGCAGTGGCCTGCAATATGCGGGGTGGGTGCATATGACTACCAGCAGTGTCCAGACATAGGAGGGGTGGGTGCATATGACTACCAGCAGTGGCCTGCAATATGAGGGGTGGGTGAATATGACTCCCATCAGTGTCCAGACATATGAGGGGTGGGTGCATATGACTCTCATTAGTGGACAGAGATATGAGGGGTGGGTGCATATGACTACCAGCAGTGTCCAGAAATATGAGGGGTGGATGCATTTGACTACCAGCAGTGGCCTGCAATATGAGGGGTGGGTGCATATGACTCCCAGCAGTGGACAGAGATATGAGGGGTGGGTGCATATGAGTACCAGCAGTGGCCTGCAATATGGGGGGTGGGTGCATATGACTACCAGCAGTGTCCAAACATACGAGGGGTGGGTGCATATGACTCCCAGCAGTGTCCAGACATATGAGGGGTGGGTGCATATGACTCCCAGCAGTGGACAGAGATATGAGGAGTGGGTGAATATGACTACCAGCAGTGGCCTGCAATATGAGGGGTGGGTGCATATGACTACCAGCAGTGTCCAGACATATGAGGGGTGGGTGCATATCACTACCAGCAGTGGCCTGCAATTTGAGGGGTGCGTGCATATGACTCCCAGCAGTGTCCAGACATATGAGGGGTGGGTGCATATGACTCCCAGCAGTAGACAGAGATATGAGGGGTGGGTGCATATGACTACCAGCAGTGGCCTGCTGTTAGAAAGGATAGACGGACCGGGAGGGTCGGCCGGGTCAGGAGGAGAGGTCTCCGGGGAGAGCCGTCTCCAGCGATCGTACAGACAAGTAACTTCCCCCCCACAGACAGATACCACACACGGATAAGGTTCAGTGTTCTTTATAAGCACTTCTTAAGGTACGGTTGAATGGTACAAGAAGGTCTGGACTCAGGGGTCCCCTCGATTCAAGTCTCTCAAAGCAGGGTAAGGGGTAGCGGGACAGTCTGTCTACCAGTCAGGTAGTGTGGATGAGATGATGATTAGCTCACAATCCTCGAGCTTAGTGGGTACGGGCCGCGGCAGCGCCAGCAGGTCCCGGAAAGATGGTCGATGTACGGTCCGCGGCAGCGCCAGCAGGTCCCGGTGAGGATGGTCGTTACAACGGGCCGCGGCAGCGCCAGCAGGTCCCGGAAAGATGGTCGATGTACGGTCCGCGGCAGCGCCAGCAGGTCCCGGTGAGGATGGTCGTTACAACGGGCCGCGGCAGCGCCAGCAGGTCCCAACGAGGATGGAGGTTGTAGAAGGCCGCGGCAGCGCCAGCAGGCAGGACGATGGTTCACAAGAGCGGGCTATGGCAGCGCCAGTAGTCCGTCAAGGCTGAGTTCTCTCGGTGTCTCTCGACTCCAGGATACAACTGCCTTCCTGCTCCGGAGTTGCCCCAGTTATAGGGCAGGCGCCCTTTGATGTCCGGACCCTCGCACTTGGAGGTCGGAGGGCCCGGGATGAAGGTGTCCAGACACCCAGCAGGGGGTGGAGCCAGCGCCTGGGGGAGCTGGAGGCGATCGGCACCTGGCGGGGGAAGAGCTCTTGACACTTCGTCCTCCCATTGACCTGCCAAGTGGTCCGCTCACCTCCCAGGTGGATGGTGGTGCCGGGATGTCGGGGCCGGCCAGGCCCGGGGTTAGGGTCGGGGCGAGGCCACGCGGCCTCGTGGTGCAGGGCCCAAGATGGCGGCTTGAACCGGCCGGGGGAGCCGGTGGGGCTGGGCCCCGTGATGAGTAGAGGTCCGAGGGCAGAAGATCCGTCGGGAGATGGGGTACAGGTGCTTTTCGTGGGTTATGCCTGGTGGGCCGGAGCTCGGGCCCTGTCGTGCGGGGAGGGAGCAAGCCCTTCGTGTGGCCTGTCCAACATGCGTCCCCCCCAGCTGAAGGCGGGGAGAGTCACCCATCTCCTTGGGGACTCTCTTCGTCGAGGCGGAAAAAGCGGGACAGGCCATCCGCGTTGGCGTGGTCTTGGCCTGGTCGGTGCTCCACAGTGAAGTCCATTCCCTGCAGGGAAATGGACCAGCGCAAGAGTTTTGGGTTCTCCCCCCGCATCTGCATCAGCCACTGCAGGGGTCGATGGTCGGTTTGTACCCGGAAGTGGGTACCGAAGAGATAGGGCCGGAGCTTTTTGAGGGCCCACACCACTGCGAAGGCCTCCCTCTCGATGGTGCTCCAGCGCTGTTCTCGGGCCAGGAGACGTCGACTGATGAAGGCCACCGGCTGGTCATGACCTTCGGGGTTTAACTGAGAAAGGACGGCTCCGATGCCGTGGTCGGAGGCGTCGGTCTGTACCACGAATTCCCGACCGTAATCGGGGGCCTGGAGCACCGGGGCGGTGCACAGGGCGGCCTTCAGTTTCTCGAAGGCCGCTTGACAATCGGGGGTCCAGTTAATCTGCTTCGGTTGGTTCTTGGACGTGAGACCCGTGAGGGGCCCCACGATGCTGCCGTAGTCCTTCACGAACCGCCGGTAGTAGCCGGTGAGCCCCAAGAAGGCTCGGACCTCGGTCTGGGTGACGGGGGGCTGCCAGGACTGGATGGCAGCAATCTTAAGTTGTAGCGGGGCCACCAGCCCGCTTCCCACTTGGTGCCCAAGGTAGGTCACAGACCCTTGGCCAATTTGGCACTTGCCGGCCTTAATTGTGAGGCCGGCCCGCTGGAGGGCCTGTAGGACCTCTTGGAGGTGACGGAGGTGGTCGGGCCAGTGGCGGCTGTATACAGCGATATCGTCCAGGTAGGCAGCGCTGAACTCTTCGAGCCCCGCCAAGACCTGGTTCACGAGGCGTTGAAACGTGGCGGGGGCATTCTTCATGCCGAAGGGCATGACCTTGAATTGGTAGTGGCCATCGGGGGTAGAGAAGGCTGACCGTTCCTGAGCCCTGGGTGTGAGGCCGATCTGCCAGTAGCCCGCTGTTAGGTCGAAGATACTGAGGTAGCGGGCGGCCCCCAGCCGGTCGATCAGCTCGTCTGCTCGGGGGATCGGATGAGCGTCGGTCCGGGTGACAGCGTTCAAGCCCCGGTAGTCGACGCAGAATCTCAGTTCAGGTGCGGTGCCGGGGGCAGCGGCTTTGGGGACCAATACAACCGGACTGGCCCAGGGACTGTCCGAGGGCTCGATGACCCCGATTGTGAGCATCTTGGCCACCTCCTCCTGTATGCAGGCCCGTACCCGATCTGGTACGCGGTAGGCCCGGTGTCGGACAGGGGGACTGTCCCCGGTGTCCACGTCATGCAAACACCAAGGGGTGACCCCGGGGGTGAGGGAGAACAGGGTAGCGAACTGCAGCAGGAGGTTCCGGCAGCCCTGGCGTTGCTCCGAAGTGAGGGCGTCAGAGAGCCGGACCCCGTCCACGGAGCCGTCATTCTCCTGAGTCTTCAGAAGATCCGGGAGGGGTTCGGAGTCTTCCTCTGCCCCACTGTCCGTAGCCATCAGGAGGCTGAGTTCTGAGCGCACGAATTGTGGTTTGAGTCGGTTGGTGTGGAGGACCCGAAGGGGGTTCCGGGAGGTCCCCAGGTCGATGAGGTAAGTGACGGGGCTTTTGCGCTCGACCACTTTGAAGGGCCCCGTCCACTTATCTTGCAAGGCACATGGTTCGGTGGGGGACATCACCCATACTTGTTGTCCAGGCTCGAACTCAACGGAGGAGGCATTGTGATCATACCACTTCTTCATGTCCTCCTGGCTGGCCTCGAGGTTCGCCTTGGCCATCTCTCTGAAGCGCCGGGTCTGATTGCGTAGGGCCAGGAGGTATTTGAAGACGTCTGGAGGGGTCTTTAGGGGGGCCATCTCCCAACCTTCTTTTACTAGGCTGAGGGGCCCTCGCACAGGGTGCCCGTACAGGAGTTCGAAAGGGCTAAAACCGAGGGACTTCTGGGGAACTTCGCGGTAGGCGAAGAGGAGGCACGGGAGTAGTACATCCCACTGGCGACGGAGGGGCTCTTCCAATCACCCAATCATCCCCTTGAGGGTGCGGTTAAACCGCTCCACTAGTCCGTTTCCTTGGGGGTGATAGGGGGTCGTGAATCTGTAGGTGACCCCGCATTGTTGCCAGTGGGACTTCATGTATTTGGATATAAAGTTCGTGCCTCGGTCGCTGACGACTTCTCGGGGGAAGCCTACCCGGGAGAAGATCCCCATTAGGGCCCGGCCAACCACCGGAGCTGTCACGGTCCGTAGGGGCACCGCCTCGGGGTAGCGGGTGGCATGGTCCACCAGTACTAAGATGAACCTGTGTCCTTGTGCCGTGCGGGGGTCCAGAGGCCCCACGATGTCTATCCCCACCCTCTCGAACGGGGTGGTGACCACAGGGAAGGGTTGCAGAGGGGCTTTCAGTTTCCGACCACTCTTCCCGCTGGCTTGGCATGTGGGGCAAGATCGGCAGTGGTTCAGGACGTCGTTCCTCATCTTCGGCCAGAAAAAGTGGGTCACTAGGCGGCTGTACGTTTTATCTTGGCCCAGGTGTCCAGCCAGGGGGACATCGTGGGCCAGGTTGAGCAGAAAGTCTCTGAAGCGGAGAGGTACCACCAGTACTCGACCGGCCCCCAGCTCGGCGATTCTTTGCTCGCTGTATAGCAGGTCGTTATCCCAGTAGACCCAGTGAGTTCCGGTGGAGTCCCCTGCGTTCTGGGCGCTGGCTTGTTGGCGGAGTCCCTCGAGGGAGGGGCAGGTCTTTTGTTCCTGGCGGAACTGGGCTTGGGTGGGCCCCCCCTCTTGACGCCACTGAGCCAGGTCAGGAAGGTCCTGGGGTTGCGCGTCCCCTTCGGCCGTCGGGTCTGGGAGGCTGGCCTCGTCGTTGTCTTCTACTGGGGCGACTGGGGGCGGAGGTGCTGGCCATTCTGGTTCTTCTGATCGAGGGACGGCACGGGCGGCCATGGACCGGGTGGTTATGCAGGCCCAGTCCGGGAGGCCCAGCATCCCCAGGTGCTCTCTTCTCTCAACGGTGGCCCACGGGGAACTCTCGAGGTCATTCCCCAGGAGGCAGTCCACGGGGGCATCGTCCCGGACCGTCACCTTCAACAGGCCGGAGACCCCTCCCCATTCGAATGGAACGCAGGCCATTTGACACATACTTTCAGAGTTGTCTGCCGAGCGGACGGGGCAGAGAATGTTCGGCAGGATCTGCTCGGGCTTCACCAGGTGACAGCGGACGGCCGTCACACTGGCGCCTGTGTCACGCAAGGCCTCGGCTCGCTGTCCATTAATGGTCACCCACTGACCATATTTCCTGGTGTTAGCGGGTAGGGGAGCCCGCGGGACCATGTCTCTTCCCCCTAAGCACGCCAGGACCATGGCGGCCGGTTCCCACTCTTGCTGGGCCGGCTCATACTCCTCTGGTTCCTCCAATGATCGCTCTTCCCCCAGGGCGGCGGCAGCTACCTGGCGGGGCTTGGGTGTTTGGTTCTGCGGGCAGCTCGGGTCATTGGCGTAGTGGCCGACTCGCTGGCATCGGTGGCACGTGACGTTGGCTCGGACCCCAGGACGCCACGGGGGGTTGCCCCGACCGGCCGGAGCCGGGGTGCTGGCCACGGGTGTTGCGGGCAAGGCGTCTCTCCCTCGCCCCTGGCCCCCTCCTCCTCCCCGAGGACGGTGCTGGCCTTGGTTGTTTCTGTTCTGTTCGTGTGGCCCCCTCCGGCCCACTCGGGTGCTTTCCCATCGGTCAGCTTCGGCGGCGAGCTGCCGGGGGTCAGTCAGCTTACTGTCGAGGAGGTGCTGCCTGAGCTCGACGAAGCAGTTGTTCGACAGGTGCTCCCATACCACCAGGTTAAAGAGTTGTTCGTAGGTGGTGACCTGGCTCCCCTTTATCCAACCCTCGAAGGCACGGCTGAAATAGTTCACGTATTCTACCCAAGTTGTACCTGGGATCCGGGTGCAATCTCTGAACCTCTGGCGGTACATCTCGGGTGTGAGGCCGTAGCGGGTGAGGAGGGCAGCCTTCATGTGGTCGTAGGACGACATTTGGTGATCTGGGAGCTGCAGTAGGGCATCGCGCCCCTCGTTGATAAACCTCCCCCAGAGTCCGGCTCCCCAATCACTCCGGTCGATCCGGTGGGAGGTCATGGCGATCTCGTAGGCTTTAAACCACTGTTGTATGTCGTCTTCTCGGACATACTCGCGGACAACATCCTTGGGGATGTGGACTTTTTTCTCGATTGGCCCCGGGGTGTGTGGTCGCTCAGGCACCCCCAGTTCTTTATTCTGTTTCCGAAGTTCTATTTCCGCCAGTTTGCGCTCGTGCTCGAGCGTTATTTTTTTCTCCTCCAGCTCTCTCTGTCTCTGCTTCTCTTCTCGTTCATCTCGGAGCCGCATGTGCTCGAGGTTGAGTTTCTGTTCAGCTAACTTGAGTTCCCCATCCATCTTGAGTCGTGCCATTTCCAACTCGTGCAATCTGGTTCTTTCTCTTTCTCGGATCTCCTCCTGCGAGAGGCCCGTTCCCCGCTCCTCGGGAGCCGTGGCGTTCCCCTCTGGTGTGACGCTGCTTTGGTCGGAGGGTCCGGCGACGCCAGTTTCTGTCCACGACTCTAGGGCGTGCTTTAGATCATCTTTGGTACTCAGGCCGGTGGTAGCAATGCCAAGTTCTATGCAGAATTGTCTCAGTTCGCGGTGGTTGTATTCTTCTAATTTATCCATTTGAAAGTTCTCGGTGGAGTTGCTATCTTTGGCTGACATCGTGTTGTTGTCGTGGGGTGAGCTACTCTCTGTACGATTACGCGTTGATTCGGATCGCGCCGCTGGCCACCAATGTTAGAAAGGATAGACGGACCGGGAGGGTCGGCCGGGTCAGGAGGAGAGGTCTCCGGGGAGAGCCGTCTCCAGCGATCGTACAGACAAGTAACTTCCCCCCCACAGACAGATACCACACACGGATAAGGTTCAGTGTTCTTTATAAGCACTTCTTAAGGTACGGTTGAATGGTACAAGGAGGTCTGGACTCAGGGGTCCCCTCGATTCAAGTCTCTCAAAGCAGGGTAAGGGGTAGCGGGACAGTCTGTCTACCAGTCAGGTAGTGTGGATGAGATGATGATTAGCTCACAATCCTCGAGCTTAGTGGGTACGGGCCGCGGCAGCGCCAGCAGGTCCCGGAAAGATGGTCGATGTACGGTCCGCGGCAGCGCCAGCAGGTCCCGGTGAGGATGGTCGTTACAACGGGCCGCGGCAGCGCCAGCAGGTCCCGGAAAGATGGTCGATGTACGGTCCGCGGCAGCGCCAGCAGGTCCCGGTGAGGATGGTCGTTACAACGGGCCGCGGCAGCGCCAGCAGGTCCCAACGAGGATGGAGGTTGTAGAAGGCCGCGGCAGCGCCAGCAGGCAGGACGATGGTTCACAAGAGCGGGCTATGGCAGCGCCAGTAGTCCGTCAAGGCTGAGTTCTCTCGGTGTCTCTCGACTCCAGGATACAACTGCCTTCCTGCTCCGGAGTTGCCCCAGTTATAGGGCAGGCGCCCTTTGATGTCCGGACCCTCGCACTTGGAGGTCGGAGGGCCCGGGATGAAGGTGTCCAGACACCCAGCAGGGGGTGGAGCCAGCGCCTGGGGGAGCTGGAGGCGATCGGCACCTGGCGGGGGAAGAGCTCTTGACACTTCGTCCTCCCATTGACCTGCCAAGTGGTCCGCTCACCTCCCAGGTGGATGGTGGTGCCGGGATGTCGGGGCCGGCCAGGCCCGGGGTTAGGGTCGGGGCGAGGCCACGCGGCCTCGTGGTGCAGGGCCCAAGATGGCGGCTTGAACCGGCCGGGGGAGCCGGTGGGGCTGGGCCCCGTGATGAGTAGAGGTCCGAGGGCAGAAGATCCGTCGGGAGACGGGGTACAGGTGCTTTTCGTGGGTTATGCCTGGTGGGCCGGAGCTCGGGCCCTGTCGTGCGGGGAGGGAGCAAGCCCTTCGTGTGGCCTGTCCAACACCTGCAATATGAGGTTTGGGTGCATATGACTACCAGCAGTGTCCAGACATATGAGGGGTGGGTGCATATGACTACCAGCAGTGGCCTGCAATATGAGGGGTGGGCGAATATGACTCCCAGCATTGTCGAGACATATGAGGGGTGGGTGCATATGACTACCAGCAGTGGCCTGCAATATGAGGGGTGGGTGCATATGACTCTCAGCAGTGGACAGAGATATGAGGGGTGGGTGCATATGACTACCAGCAGTGGCCTGCAATATGAGGGGTGGGTGCATATGAGTACCAGCAGTGGCCTGCAAATGGGGGGTGGGTGCATATGACTACCAGCAGTGTCCAGACATATGAGGGGTGGGTGCATATGATTCCCAGCAGTGTCCAGAAATAGGAGGGGTGGGTGCATATGACTCCCAGCAGTGACCAGACATAAGAGGGGTGGGTGCATAAGACTCCCAGCAGTGTCCAGACATATGAGGGGTGGGTGCATATGACTACCAGCAGTGGCCTGCAATATGAGGGGTGGGTGCAGATGACTCCCAGCAGTGTCCAGATATATGAGGGGTGGGTGCATATGACTCCCAGCAGTGTCCAGAAATATGAGGGGTGGGTGCATATGACTACCAGCAGTGGCCTGCAATAAGAGGGGTGGGTGCATATGACTCCCAGCAGTGTCCAAACATTTGAGGGGTTGGTGCATATGACTCACAGCAGTGGACAGATATATGAGGGGTGGGTGCATATGACTACCAGCAGTGGCCTGCAATATGAGGGGTGGGTGCAGATGACTCCCAGCAGTGTCCAGAAATATGAGGGGTGGCTGTATATGACTCCCAGCAGTGTCCAGACATATGAGGGGTGGGTGCATATGACTCCCAGCAGTGTCCAGAAATATGAGTGGTGGGTGCATATGACTACCAGCAGTGGCCTGCAATATGAGAGGTGGGTGCATATGACTTCCAGCAGTGTCCAGACATATGAGGGGTGGGTGCATATGACTCCCAGCAGTGGACAGAGATATGAGAGGTGGGTGCATATGACTTCCAGCAGTGGTCTGCAATATGAGGAGTGGGTGCATATGACTCCCAGCAGTGTCCAGACATTTTAGACGGACCGGGAGGGTCGGCCGAGGACAAGGGGAGAGGTCTCCGGGGAGAGCCGTCTCCAGTGATCGTACAGGTGAGCAAGTTCCCCCCCACAGGTATACACCACACAAGGATAGGATTTAACGTTCTTTATAGGTGATTTCTTAAGGTACGATGAAATGGTACAAGGAGGTCTGGGCTCAGGGGTCCCCTCGATTCTAGTCTCTTGGTTTGGGAAAAGGGGGTAGCGGGACAGTCTGGCCACCAATCTGGTAGCTGAGATGGTATGGTGGATAGCTCACAATCCTCGAGCTCGATGTTCTAGCTTGGACGGGCCGCGGCAGCGCCAGCAGGTCCCGGTGAAGGTGGACGTTACACGGTCCGCGGCAGCGCCAGCAGGTCCCGATGAAGGTGGTCGTTACACGGTCCGCGGCAGCGCCAGCAGGTCCCGATGAAGGTGGTCGTTACAACGGTCCACGGCAGCGCCAGCAGGTCCCGACGAGGATGGATGATGCAGAAGGCCGCGGCAGCGCCAGCAGGCAGGACGATATTTCACAAGGCAGAGCTACGGCAGCGCCAGTAGTCCGTCAAGGCTGAGTTCTCTCGGTGTCTCTCGACTCCAGGATACAACTGCCTTCCTGCTCTGGAGCTGCCCTAGTTATAGGTCTGGCGCCCTTTGATGTCCGGACCCTCGCACTTGGAGGTCGGGGGGTCCGGGATGAGGGAGTCCAGACACCCAGCAGGGGGTGGAGCCAGCGCCTGGGGGAGCTGGAGGGCGATCGGCACCTGGCGGGGGAGAGCCATCGACACTTCTTTCTCCCATTGACCTGCCAAGTGGTCCGTTCACCTCCTGGGTGGATGGTGGTGCCGGGATGTCGGGGCCGGGCCAGGCCCAGGGTTAGGGTCGGGCTGAGGCCACGCGGCCTCGTGGCGCAGTGTCCAAGATGGCGGCTGATCCGGCCGGGGGAGCCGGTAGTGGTTCGGCCCCATGATACATGGATGTCCGGGGGCAGGAGTTCCGTTGGGAGACGGGGTGCGGGTTGCCCTTGGGGGTAACACCTGGGAGTCCGGGGCTTGGGCCTTGTCATGCGGGGAGGGAGCAAGCCCTTCATGTGGCCTGTCCAACATGCGTCCCCCCCAGCTGAAGGCGGGGAGAGTCACCCATCCTCTTGGGGACTCTCCTCGTCGAGGCGGAAAAAGCGTGACAGGCCATCTGCGTTGGCGTGGTCTTGGCCCGGTCGATGTTCCACAGTGAAGTCCATCCCCTGCAGGGAGATGGACCAGCGCAATAGTTTTGGGTTTTCCCCCCGCATCTGCATTAGCCACTGCAGGGGTCGATGATCGGTTTGCACCCGGAAGTGGGTACCGAAGAGATAGGGCCGGAGCTTTTTGAGGGCCCACACTACTGCGAAGGCCTCCCTCTCGATTGTGCTCCAGCGCTGCTCTCGGGCCAGGAGGCGTCTGCTGATGAAGGCCACCGGCTGGTCAAGACCCTCGGGGTTCAGCTGGGAGAGAACCGCCCCGATGCCGTGGTCGGAGGCGTCCGTTTGCACAATGAATTCCCGACTGTAATCGGGGGCCTGGAGCACCGGGGCGGTGCACAGGGTGGCTTTCAGCTTCTCGAAGGCCGCTTGACAGTCGGGGGTCCAGTTAATCTTCTTCGGGTGGTTTTTGGACGTGAGACCCGTGAGGGGCCCCACAATGCTGCCATAGTCCCTCACGAACCGCCGGTAGTAGCCGGTGAGTCCCAAGAAGGCTCGGACCTCGGTCTGCGTGACTGGGGGTTGCCAGGACTGGATGGCAGCAATTTTGAGTTGCAGAGGGGCCACCAGACCGCTTCCCACCTGGTGTCCGAGGTAGGTCACGGACCCCTGACCAATTTGGCACTTGCCGGCCTTGATTGTGAGGCCGGCCCGCTGGAGGGCTTGCAGGACCTCTCGGAGGTGGTGGAGGTGCTCGGACCAGTGGCGGCTGTATACAGCGATGTCGTCCAGGTAGGCGGCGCTGAACTCTTCGAGCCCCGCCAAGACCTGGTTCACTAGTCGCTGAAAAGTAGCTGGGGCATTCTTCATGCCGAAGGGCATGACCTTGAAGTGGTAGTGGCCATCGGGGGTAGAAAAGGCGGACCGTTCTTGGGCCCGGGGTGTGAGACCGATCTGCCAGTAGCCCGCTGTCAGGTCGAAGATGCTGAGGTAGCGGGCAGCCCCCATGCGGTCGATCAATTCATCCGCTCGGGGGATGGGATGAGCGTCGGTCCTGGTGACAGCGTTCAAGCCCCGATAGTCGACGCAGAATCGGAGTTCAGGAGTGGTGCCGGGGGCAGCGGCTTTGGGGACCAGCACGACCGGGCTGGCCCAGGGGCTGTCCGAGGGCTCGATGACCCCGAGCGTGAGCATCTTGGACACTTCCGCTTGGATGCAGGCCCGCACCCGATCTGGTACGCGGTAGGCCCGGTGTCGGATAGGGGGACTGTCCCCAGTGTCCACGTCGTGCAAGCACCAGGGGGTGACCCCTGGGGTGAGGGAAAACAGAGGAGCAAACTGCAGCAGGAGGTCCCGGCAGCCCTGGCGTTGCTCTGGGGTGAGGGCATCGGAGAGCCGGACCCCGTCCATGGAACCGTCTTTCTCCTGAGTCTTCAGGAGATCAGGGAGAGGCTCGGAGTCTTCTTCCGCCCCACTGTCTGTAGCCATCAGGAGGCTGAGTTCCGAGCGCACAAAGTGGGGTTTGAGTCTGTTGGTGTGGAGGACCCGGAGGGGGTTCCGGGGAGACTCCATATCGATGAGATAGGTGACGGGGCTCTTGCGTTCGACCACTTTGAAGGGCCCCGTCCACTTGTCTTGCAAGGCACATGGTTCGGTGGGGGACATCACCCACACTTGTTGACCAGGTTCAAATTCGACGGAGGAGGCATTCTGATCGTACCATTTTTTCATGTCCTCCTGACTGGCCTCAAGATTCGCTTTTGCCATTTCCCTGAATCGCCGGGTCTGATTGCGTAGTGCCAGGAGGTACTTGAAGACGTCTGGAGGGGTCTTTAGGGGGGGCATCTCCCACCCTTCTTTGACTAAGCTGAGGGGCCCTCGCACAGGGTGCCCGTACAGGAGTTCGAAAGGGCTAAATCCGAGGGACTTCTGGGGAACTTCCCGATAGGCGAAGAGGAGGCACGGAAGTAGTACATCCCACTGGCGACGGAGGGGCTCTTCCAATCCCCCAATCATTCCCTTGAGGGTGCGGTTGAATCGCTCCACTAGTCTGTTCCCTTGAGGATGATAGGGGGTCGTGAATCGGTAGGTGACCCCGCACTGTTGCCAGAGGGACTTCATATATTTCGAGATAAAGTTTGTGCCTCGGTCGCTGACGACTTCTCGGGGGAAGCCCACCCGGGAGAAGATCCCCATTAAGGCCCGGCCGACCACCGGAGCTGTTACAGTTCGCAGGGGCACAGCCTCGGGGTAGCGGGTGGCGTGGTCCACCAGTACCAGGATGAACCGATGTCCTTGTGCTGTGCGGGGGTCCAGGGGCCCCACAATGTCTATTCCTACCCTCTCGAATGGGGTGGTGACCACTGGGAAGGGTTGCAGAGGTGCTTTGAGCTTGCGGCCGCTCTTCCCGCTGGCCTGGCACGTGGGGCAGGACCGGCAGTGGTTGAGGACGTCGTTTCGCATCCTCGGCCAGAAAAAGTGGGTCACCAGGCGACTGTAGGTTTTGTCCTGGCCCAGGTGTCCAGCCAGGGGGACATCGTGGGCCAGATTTAGCAGGAAGTCTCTGAAACGGAGGGGCACCACCAGCACTCGACTGGCCCCTAATTCCGCGATTCTTTGTTCACTGTATAACAGGTCTGTTGGACAGGCCACACGAAGGGCTCGCTCCCTCCCCGCATGACAGGGCCCCAGCCCCCCCCGGCTCCCCCGGCCGGGTCAAGCCGCCATCTTGGGCCCTGCACCACGAGGCCGCGTGGCCTCCACCCGACCCTAACCCTGGGCCTGGCCGGCCCCGACATCCCGGCACCACCATCCACCCAGGAGGTGAGCGGACCACTTGGCAGGTCAATGGGAGAACGAAGCGTCAAGGGCTCTTCCCCCCGCCAGGTGCCGATCGCCTCCAGCTCCCCCAAGCGCTGGCTCCACCCCCTGCTGGGTGTCTGGACACCTTCATCCCGGGCCCTCCGACCTCCAAGCGCGAGGGTCCGGACATCAAAGGGCGCCTGCCCTATAACTGGGGCAGCTCCGGAGCAGGAAGGCAGTTGTATCCTGGAGTCGAGAGACACCGAGAGAACTCAGCCTTGACGGACTACTGGCGCTGCCGTAGCCCTATCTTGCGAACTATCGTCCTGCCTGCTGGCGCTGCCGCGGCCTTCTGCAACATCCATCCTCGTCGGGACCTGCTGGCGCTGCCTCGGCCCGTTGTATCGACCATCCTCACCGGGACCTGCTGGCGCTGCCGCGGCCCGTTGTACCGACCATCCCTACCGGGACCTGCTGGCGCTGCCGCGGCCCGTACCAGCTAAACCACCAAGCTCGAGGATTGTGAGCTAATCATCATTTCATCCGAACTACCGGACTGGTAAACAGACTGTCCTGCTACCCTTTCCCTATCCTGAGGGACCTAAGTCGAGGGGACCCCTGAGTCCAGACCTCCTTGTACTATTTCATCGTACCTTAAGAAGTGCATATAAAGAACGCTAAATCTTCTCCTTGTGTGGTGTCTGTCTGTGGGGGGGGAGTTATTTATCTGTACGATCGCTGGAGACGGCTCTCCCCGGAGACCTCTCCCCTTGTCCTCGGCCGACCCTCCCGGTCCGTCTAACATTGGTGGCCAGCGGCGGGATCCGAATCAACGCGTAATCGTACAGAGAGTAGCTCACCCCACGACAAAACCACGATGTCAGCCAAAGATAGCGGTTCCACTGAAAGATTCCAAATGGATAAGTTGGAAGAATACAGCCACCGCGAACTAAAAGAATTCTGCATGGAACTAGGCATTGCTACCACCGGCCTGAGTACAAAAGATGATTTGAAGCGCGCCCTTGAGTCGTGGACAGAAACTGGGATCGCCGGGCCCTCCGACCGAAACAGTGTCCCACCGGAGGGGAACGCCACGGCTCCCGAGGAGCGGGGAACGGGCCTCTCGCAGGAGGAGATCCAGGAAAGAGAAAGAACCAGATTACACGAGCTGGAAATGGCACGACTCAAGATGGACGGTGAACTCAAGTTAGCCGAGCAGAAACTAAATCTAGAGCATATGCGGCTCCGAGAAGAACGAGAAGAAAAGCAGAGACAGAGAGAGCTTGAGGAAAAGAGAATAACACTCGAACACGAGCGCAAACTGGCGGAAATAGAACTTCGGAAACAGAATAAAGAACCGGGGGTGCCTGAGCGACCGCACACCCCGGGGCCAACCGAGAAAAAAGTCCACATCCCCAAGGATCTTGTCCGAGAGTATGTCCGAGAAGACGACATACAACAGTGGTTCAAAGCCTACGAGATCGCCATGACCTCCCACCGGATCGACCGGAGTGATTGGGGAGCCGGACTATGGGGGAGGTTCGTCAACGAAGGTCGCGATGCCCTGCTGCAGCTCCCAGATCACCAAATGTCGTCCTACGACCACATGAAGGCTGCCCTCCTCACCCGCTACGGCCTCACACCCGAGATGTACCGCCAGAGGTTCAGAGATTGCACCCGGATCCCGGGTACAACTTGGGTGGAGTACGTTAACTATTTCAGCCGAGCCTTCGAGGGTTGGATCAAGGGGAGCCAGGTCACGACCTACGAACAACTCTTTAACCTTATGGTATGGGAGCACCTGTCGAACAACTGTTTCGTCGAGCTCAGGCAGCACCTCCTCGACAGTAAATTGACTGACCCCCGGCAGCTCGCCGCCGAAGCTGACCGATGGGAAAGCACCCGAGTGGGCCGGAGAGGGCCACACGAGCAGAACCGAAGCAACCAAGGCCAGCACCGCCCTCGAGGAGGAGGAGGCCAGGGCTGAGGGAGAGACACCATCCCGGCAACGCCCGTGGCCAGCACCCCGCCCCCGGCCGGCCGGCCGGGGCAACCCCCCGATGCGTCCTGGGTTCTGAGCCAACGTCACGTGCCACCGATGCCAGCGAGTCGGCCACTACGCCAATGACCCGAGCTGCCCGCAGAACCAAACACCAAGGCCCCGCCAGGTAGCTGCCGCCGCCCTGGGGGAAGAACGACTATCAGAGGAACAGGAAGAATATGAGCCGGCCCGGCCAGAATGGGAACCGGCCGCCATGGTTCTAGCGTGCCTCGGGGGAAAAGACATGGTCCCGCGGGCTCCCCTACCCGCCAACACCCGGAAATACGGTCAGTGGGTGACCATTAATGGGCGTCGGGCCGAGGCCTTACGTGACACGGGCGCCAGTGTGACGGCCGTCCGCTGTCACCTGGTGAAGCCCGAGCAGATCCTGCCGAACATTCTCTGCCCCGTCCGCTCAGCCGACAATTCCGAAAGTCTGTGTCAAATGGCCTGCGTCCCATTCGAATGGGGAGGGGTCTCCGGCCTGTTGAAGGTGGCGGTCCGGGATGATGCCCCCGTGGACTGCCTCCTGGGGAATGACCTCGAGAGTTCCCCGTGGGCCACCGTCGAGAGAAGAGAGCACCTGGGGATGCTGGGCCTCCCGGACTGGGCCTGCATAACCACCCGGTCCATGGCCGCCCGTGCTGTCCCCCGATCAGAAGAACCGGAATGGCCAGCACCTCCACCCCCGGTCGCCCCAGTAGAGGACAATGACGAAGCCAACCCCCCAGAACCAACGGCCGAAGGAGTCGCGCAACCCCAGGACCTTCCCGGCCTGGCTCAGTGGCGTCAAGAAGGGGGGCCCACCCAAGAACAGTTCCGCCAGGAGCAAAAGACCTGCCCCGCCCTCGAGGGACTCCGACAGCAAGCCAGTGCCCAGAGCGCAGGGGACGCCACCGGAACTCATTGGGTCTATTGGGATAACGACCTGCTATACAGCGAACAGAGAATCGCGGAGCTAGGGGCCGGTCGGGTGCTGGTGGTACCTCTCCGCTTCAGAGACTTCCTACTCAACCTGGCCCACGATGTCCCCCTGGCTGGACACCTGGGCCAGGACAAGACTTACAGTCGCCTAGTGACCCACTTTTTCTGGACGAAAATGAGGAACGACGTCCTGAACCACTGCCGGTCCTGCCCCACGTGCCAAGCCAGCGGGAAGAGTGGCCGTAAGCTGAAAGCCCCTCTGCAACCCTTCCCTGTGGTCACCACCCCGTTCGAGAGGGTAGGAATAGACATTGTGGGGCCCCTGGACCCCCGCACGGCACAAGGACACAGGTTCATCCTGGTACTGGTGGACCACGCCACCCGCTACCCCGAGGCGGTGCCCCTACGAACCGTCACGGCTCCGGTGGTTGGCCGGGCCCTAATGGGGATCTTCTCCCGGGTGGGCTTCCCCCGGGAAGTCGTCAGCGACCGAGGCACGAACTTCATCTCCAAATACATGAAGTCCCTCTGGCAACAATGCGGGGTCACCTACAGATTCACGACCCCCTATCACCCCCAAGGGAACGGACTAGTGGAGCGTTTCAACCGCACTCTCAAGGGGATGATTGGGGGATTGGAAGAGCCCCTCCGTCGCCAGTGGGATGTACTACTCCCGTGCCTCCTCTTCGCCTACCGAGAAGTTCCCCAGAAGTCCCTCGGCTTTAGCCCTTTCGAACTCCTGTACGGGCACCCTGTGCGAGGGCCCCTCAGCCTAGTCAGGGAAGGTTGGGAGTTGGCCCCCCTAAAGACCCCTCCAGACGTCTTCAAATACCTCCTGGCCCTACGCAATCAGACCCGGCGCTTCAGGGAGATGGCCAAGGCGAACCTCGAGGCCAGCCAGGAAGACATGAAGAGATGGTATGATCACAATGCCTCCTCCGTCGAGTTCGAGCCTGGTCAACAAGTGTGGGTGATGTCCCCCACCGAACCATGTGCCTTGCAAGATAAGTGGACGGGGCCCTTCAAGGTGGTCGAGCGCAAAAGCCCCGTCACTTACCTCATCGACATGGGGACCTCCCGGAACCCCCTTCGGGTCCTCCACACCAACAGACTCAAACCACACTTTGTGCGCTCAGAACTCAGCCTCCTGATGGCTACGGACAGTGGGGCAGAGGAAGACTCCGAACCCCTCCCGGATCTCCTGAAGACTCAGGAGAATGACGGTTCCGTGGACGGGGTCCGGCTCTCCGATGCCCTCACCCCGGAGCAACGCCAGGGCTGCCGGAACCTCCTGCTGCGGTTCGCTACCCTGTTGTCCCTCACCCCCGGGGTCACCCCTTGGTGTTTGCACGACGTGGACACCGGGGACAGTCCCCCTATCCGACACCGGGCCTACCGCGTACCAGATCGGGTACGGGCCTGCATACAAGAGGAAGTGGCCAAAATGCTCACGATCGGGGTCATCGAGCCCTCGGACAGTCCCTGGGCCAGTCCGGTTGTATTAGTCCCCAAGGCCGCTGCCCCCGGCACCACACCTGAACTGAGATTCTGCGTCGACTACCGGGGCTTGAACGCTGTCACCCGGACCGACGCTCATCCTATCCCCCGAGCGGACGAATTGATCGACCGGCTGGGGGCCGCCCGCTACCTCAGTATCTTCGACCTGACAGCGGGCTACTGGCAGATCGGTCTCACACCCCGGGCTCAGGAACGGTCAGCCTTCTCTACCCCCGATGGCCACTACCAATTCAGGGTCATGCCCTTCGGCATGAAGAACGCCCCCGCCACGTTTCAACGCCTTGTGAACCAGGTCCTGGCGGGGCTCGAAGAGTTCAGCGCTGCCTACCTGGACGATATCGCTGTATACAGCCGCCTCTGGTCCGACCACCTCCTCCACCTCCAAGAAGTCCTACAGGCCCTCCAGCGGGCCGGACTCACAATTAAGGCCGGCAAATGCCAAATTGGCCAAGGGTCCGTGACCTACCTTGGGCACCAAGTGGGAAGCGGGCTGGTGGCCCCGCTGCAACTTAAGATTGCTGCCATCCAGTCCTGGCAGCCCCCCGTCACCCAGACCGAGGTCCGAGCCTTCTTAGGGCTCACCGGCTACTACCGGCGGTTCGTGAAGGACTACGGCAGCATCGTGGGGCCCCTCACGGGTCTCACGTCCAAAAACCAACCAAAGCGGATTAACTGGACCCCTGATTGTCAAGCGGCCTTCGAGAAGCTGAAGGCCGCCCTGTGCACCGCCCCTGTGCTCCAGGCCCCCGATTACGGTCAGGAATTCGTGGTGCAGACAGACGCCTCCGACCACGGCATCGGAGCGGTTCTTTCCCAATTGAACCCCGAAGGTCATGACCAGCCGGTGGCCTTCATCAGTCGACGTCTCCTGGCCCGAGAACAGCGCTGGAGCACCATCGAGAGGGAGGCCTTCGCAGTGGTGTGGGCCCTCAAAAAACTCCGGCCCTATCTCTTCGGTACCCACTTCCGGGTACAAACCGACCATCGACCCCTGCAGTGGCTGATGCAGATGCGGGGGGAGAACCCAAAACTATTGCGCTGGTCCATTTCCCTGCAGGGAATGGACTTCACCGTGGAGCACCGACCGGGCCAAGACCACGCCAACGCAGATGGCCTGTCACGCTTTTTCCGCCTCGACGAGGAGAGTCCCCAAGAAGATGGGTGACTCTCCCCGCCTTCAGCTGGGGGGGATGCATGTTGGACAGGCCACACGAAGGGCTCGCTCCCTCCCCGCATGACAGGGCCCCAGCCCCCACCGGCTCCCCGGCCGGGTCAAGCCGCCATCTTGGGCCCTGCACCACGAGGCTGCGTGGCCTCCACCCGACCCTAACCCTGGGCCTGGCCGGCCCCGACATCCCGGCACCACCATCCACCCAGGAGGTGAGCGGACCACTTGGCAGGTCAATGGGAGAACGAAGCGTCAAGGGCTCTTCCCCCCGCCAGGTGCCGATCGCCTCCAGCTCCCCCAAGCGCTGGCTCCACCCCCTGCTGGGTGTCTGGACACCTTCATCCCGGGCCCTCCGACCTCCAAGCGCGAGGGTCCGGACATCAAAGGGCGCCTGCCCTATAACTGGGGCAGCTCCGGAGCAGGAAGGCAGTTGTATCCTGGAGTCGAGAGACACCGAGAGAACTCAGCCTTGACGGACTACTGGCGCTGCCGTAGCCCTATCTTGCGAACTATCGTCCTGCCTGCTGGCGCTGCCGCGGCCTTCTGCAACATCCATCCTCGTCGGGACCTGCTGGCGCTGCCGCGGCCCGTTGTATCGACCATCCTCACCGGGACCTGCTGGCGCTGCCGCGGCCCGTTGTACCGACCATCCCTACCGGGACCTGCTGGCGCTGCCGCGGCCCGTACCAGCTAAACCACCAAGCTCGAGGATTGTGAGCTAATCATCATTTCATCCGAACTACCGGACTGGTAAACAGACTGTCCCGCTACCCTTTCCCTATCCTGAGAGACCTAAGTCGAGGGGACCCCTGAGTCCAGACCTCCTTGTACTATTTCATCGTACCTTAAGAAGTGCATATAAAGAACGCTAAATCTTCTCCTTGTGTGGTGTCTGTCTGTGGGGGGGAAGTTATTTATCTGTACGATCGCTGGAGACGGCTCTCCCCGGAGACCTCTCCCCTTGTCCTCGGCCGACCCTCCCGGTCCGTCTAACAAGGTCGTTATCCCAATAGACCCAATGGGCTCCGGTGGAGTCCCCTGCGCTCTGGGCGATGGCTTGCTGGTGGAGTCCCTCGAGGGAGGGACAGGTCTTCTGCTCCTGGCGGAACTGTTCCTGGGTGGGCCCCCCTTCTTGACGCCACTGAGCCAGGCCGGGAAGGTCCTGGGGCTGGGCGACCCCTTCGGGGGTTGGCTCTGGGGGGTCGGTATCGTCGGTGTCCTCTACTGGAGTGATCGGTGGAGGAGGTGCAGGCCATTCTGGTTCTTCTGGTCGGGGGATGGCACGGGCGGCCATGGACCGGGTGGTTACGCACGCCAAGTCCGGGAGGCCCAGCATCCCCAGGTGCTCTCTTCTTTCGACGGCGGCCCACGGGGAACTCTCAAGATCATTCCCCAGGAGACAGTCCACGGGGGCATCATCCCGGACCGTCACCTTCAACATGCCGGAGACCCCTCCCCATTCGAAGGGGACGCAGGCCATCCGACATAGACTCTCGGAATTGTCGGCTGAGCGGACGGGGCAGAGAATGTCCGGCAGGATCTGCTCTGGTTTTACCAGGTGACAGCGGACGGCCGTCACACTGGCCCCTGTGTCACGTAGGGCTTCGGCCCGGCGCCCATTAATGTTCACCCACTGGCTATATTTTCTGGTGTTGGCGGGTAGGGGAGCCCGCGGGACCATGTCTTTTCCCCCTAGGCACGCTAGAACCATGGCGGCCGGTTCCCACTCCTGTTGTGCCTGCTCATATTCTTCTTGTTCCTCGGAGATTTGTTCTCCCCCCAGGGCGGCGGCAGCTACCTGGCGGGGTTTTGGCGTTTGGTTCTGCGGGCAGTTCGGGTCATTGGCGTAGTGGCCGACTCGCTGGCATCGGTGACACGTGATGTTGGCTCGGAACCCCGGGCGCATCGGGGGGTTGCCCCGGCCGGCCGGGGGCGGGGTGCTGGCCGCGGGAGTGGCCGGGACGGTGTCTCTCCATCGCCCCTGGCCTCCTCCTCCTCCTCGGGGACGGTGCTGACCTTGGTTGTTCCGGTTTTGCTCGTGTGGCCATCTCCGGCCCACTCGGGTGCTTTCCCACCGGTCAGCTTCGGCGGCGAGTTGCCGTGGGTCAGTCAATTTACTGTCGAGGAGGTGCTGCCGGAGCTCGACGAAGCAGTTGTTAGACAGGTGCTCCCACACCATGAGATTAAAAAGTTGCTCGTAGGTCGTTACGTGGCTTCCCTTGATCCAACCCTCGAAGGCTCGGCTGAAATAGTTGACATATTCCACCCACGTTGTACCCGGGATCCGGGTGCAGTCCCGAAACCTCTGGTGGTACATTTCGGGTGTGAGCCCATATCGGGTGAGGAGGGCAGCCTTCATGTGGTCATAGGATGACATCTGATGGTCTGGGAGCTGCAGTAGGGCATCGCGGCCTTCGTTGACGAACCTCCCCCATAGGCCGGCTCCCCAGTCACTCCGATCGATCCGGTGGGAGGTCATGGCGATCTCGTAGGCTTTGAACCACTGTTGTATGTCGTCCTCTCGGACATACTCTCGGACAACATCCTTGGGGATGTGGACTTTCTTTTCGGTTGCTCCCGGGGTGCGCGGTCGCTCGGGCACCTCCGGTTCTTTGTTCTGCTTCCGTAGTTCCAGTTTGCGCTCGTGTTCGAATGTTAGTCTTTTTTCTTCGAGCTCTCTCTGCCTCTGTTTTTCTTCCCGTTCTTCTCGGAGCCGCAGATGTTCTAGGTTCAGTTTTTGCTCGGCTAATTTTAGTTCACCGTCCATTTTGAGTCGAGCCATTTCCAACTCATGTAATCTGTTTTTTTCTCTTTCTTGGATCTCTTCCTGCGAGAGGCCCGTTCCTCGCTCCTCGGGAGCCGTGGCGTTCCTCTCCGATGCTGCACCGTTTTGATCTGGGGATCCGGCGACCCCGGTTTCCGCCCACGACTCAATGGCGTGCTTAAGATCGTCTTTGGTACTCAGGCCGGTGGTAGCAATGCCTAGTTCCATGCAGAATTGTTTCAGTTCACGATGGTTATACTCTTCCAATTTATCCATCTGGAATTTCTCGGTGGATCCGCTCTCTTTGGTTGACATCGTGGTTTTGTCGTGGGGTGAGCTACTCTCTGTACGATTACGCGTTGATTCGGATCGCGCCGCTGGCCACCAATGTTAGACGGACCGGGAGGGTCGGCCGAGGACAAGGGGAGAGGTCTCCGGGGAGAGCCGTCTCCAGCGATCGTACAGGTGAGCAACTTCCCCCCCACAGGTATACACCACACAAGGATAGGATTTAACGTTCTTTATAGGTGATTTCTTAAGGTACGATGAAATGGTACAAGGAGGTCTGGACTCAGGGGTCCCCTCGATTCTAGTCTCTTGGTTTGGGAAAAGGGGGTAGCGGGACAGTCTGGCCACCAATCTGGTAGCTGAGATGGTATGGTGGATAGCTCACAATCCTCGAGCTCGATGTTCTAGCTTGGACGGGCCGCGGCAGCGCCAGCAGGTCCCGGTGAAGGTGGTCGTTACACGGTCCGCGGCAGCGCCAGCAGGTCCCGATGAAGGTGGCCGTTACAACGGTCCGCGGCAGCGCCAGCAGGTCCCGACGAGGATGGATGATGCAGAAGGCCGCGGCAGCGCCAGCAGGCAGGACGATATTTCACAAGGCAGAGCTACGGCAGCGCCAGTAGTCCGTCAAGGCTGAGTTCTCTCGGTGTCTCTCGACTCCAGGATACAACTGCCTTCCTGCTCTGGAGCTGCCCTAGTTATAGGTCTGGCGCCCTTTGATGTCCGGACCCTCGCACTTGGAGGTCGGGGGGTCCGGGATGAGGGAGTCCAGACACCCAGCAGGGGGTGGAGCCAGCGCCTGGGGGAGCTGGAGGGCGATCGGCACCTGGCGGGGGAGAGCCATCGACACTTCTTTCTCCCATTGACCTGCCAAGTGGTCCGTTCACCTCCTGGGTGGATGGTGGTGCCGGGATGTCGGGGCCGGGCCAGGCCCAGGGTTAGGGTCGGGCTGAGGCCACGCGGCCTCGTGGCGCAGTGTCCAAGATGGCGGCTGATCCGGCCGGGGGAGCCGGTAGTGGTTCGGCCCCATGATACATGGATGTCCGGGGGCAGGAGTTCCGTTGGGAGACGGGGTGCGGGTTGCCCTTGGGGGTAACACCTGGGAGTCCGGGGCTTGGGCCTTGTCATGCGGGGAGGGAGCAAGCCCTTCATGTGGCCTGTCCAACAAGACATATGAGGGGTGGGTGCATATGACTCCCAGCAGTGGACAGAGAAATGAGGGGTGGGTGCATATGACTAGCAGCAGTGGCCTGCAATATGAGGGGTGGGTGCATATGACTACCAGCAGTGGCCTGTAATATGAGGGGTCGGTGCATATGACTACCAGCAGTGTCCAGACATATGAGGGGTGGGTGCATATGACTTCCAGCAATGTCCATAAATATATGGGGTGGGTGCATATGAATCCCAGCAGTGTACAGACATATGAGGGGTGGGTGCATATGACTCCCAGCAGTGTCCATAAATATGAGGGCAGGGTGCATATGACTAACAGCAGTGGCCTGCAATACGAGGGGTGGGTGCATATGACTCCCAGCAGTGGACAGAGATATGAGGGGTGGGTGCATATGACTACCAGCAGTGGCCTGCAATATGAGGGGTGGGTGCATATGACTCCCAGCAGTGTCTAGGCATATGAGGGGTGTGTGCATATGACGCCCAGCAGCGGACAGATATATGAGGGTGGGTGCATATGACTACCAGCAGTGGCCTGCAATATGAGGGGTGGGTGCATATGACTACCAGCAGTGTCCAGACATATGAAGGGTGGTTGCATATGACTACCAGCAGTGGCCTGCAATATGAGGGGTGGGTGCACATGACTCCCAGCAGTGTCCAGACATATGAGGGGTGGGTGCATATGACTCCCAGCAGTGTCCAGACATATGAGGGGTGGGTGCAGAGGACTCCCAACAGTGGTCAGAGATATGAGGGGTGGGTGCATATGACTCCCAGCAGTGTCCAGACATATGAGGGGTGGGTGCATATGACTAACATCAGTGGCCTGCAATATGAGGGGTGGGTGCATATGACTCCCAGCAGTGGACAGAGATATGAGGGATGGGTGCATATGACTACCAGCAGTGGCCTGCAATATGAGGGGTGGGTGCATATGACTACCAGCAGTGGCCTGCAATATGAGGGGTGGGTGCATATGACTCCCAGCAGTGTCCAGACATATGAGGGGGGTGTGCGTATGACTCCCAGCAGTGTCCAGAAATATGAGGGGTGGGTGTATATGACTACCAGCAGTGGCCTGCAATATGAGGTGTGGGTGAATATGACTAGCAGCTGTGGCCTCCAATACGAGGTGTGGGTGCATATGACTACCAGCAGTGTCCAGACATATGAGGGGTGGGTGCATAGGACTCCCAGCAGTGTCCAGAAATATGAGGGATGGGTGCATTTGACTACCAGCAGTGGCCTGCAATATGAGGGGTGGGTGCATGTGACTACCAGCAGTGGCCTGCAATATGAGGGGTGGATGCATATGACTACCAGCAGTGGCCTGCAATATGAGGGGTGGGTGCATATGACTACCAGCAGTGGCCTGCAATATGAGGGGTGGGTGCATATGACTACCAGCAGTGTCCAGACAAATGAGGGGTGGGTGCAAATGACTCCCAGCAGTGTCCAGAAATATGAGGGGTGGGTGCATATGACTCCCAGCAGTATCCAGACATAAGAGGGGTGGGTGCATATGACTCCCAGCAGTGTCCAGACATATGAGGGGTGGGTGCATATGACTACAAGCAGTGGCCTGCAATATGAGGGGTGGGTGCATATGACTCCCAGCAGTGTCCAGACATATGAGGGGTGGTTGCATATGACTCCCAGCAGTGTCCAGACATATGAGGGGTGGGTGCAGAGGACTCCCAACAGTGGTCAGAGATATGAGGGGTGGGTGCATATGACTCCCAGCAGTGTCCAGACATATGAGGGGTGGGTGCATATGACTAACATCAGTGGCCTGCAATATGAGGGGTGGGTGCATATGACTCCCAGCAGTGGACAGAGATATGAGGGATGGGTGCATATGACTACCAGCAGTGGCCTGCAATATGAGGGGTGGTTGCATATGACTACCAGCAGTGGCCTGCAATATGAGGGGTGGGTGCATATGACTCCCAGCAGTGTCCAGACATATGAGGGGGGTGTGCGTATGACTCCCAGCAGTGTCCAGAAATATGAGGCGTGGGTGTATATGACTACCAGCAGTGGCCTGCAATATGAGGTGTGGGTGAATATGACTAGCAGCTGTGGCCTGCAATACGAGGTGTGGGTGCATATGACTACCAGCAGTGTCCAAACATATGAGGGCTGGGTGCATATGACTCCCAGCAGTGTCCAGAAATATGAGGGGTGGGTGCATATGACTCCCAGCAGTGTCCAGACATATGAGGGGTGGGTGCATAGGACTCCCATCAGTGTCCAGAAATATGAGGGATGGGTGCATTTGACTACCAGCAGTGGCCTGCAATATGAGGGGTGGGTGCATATGACTACCAGCAGTGGCCTGCAATATGAGGGGTGGATGCATATGACTACCAGCAGTGGCCTGCAATATGAGGGGTGGGTGCATATGACTACCAGCAGTGGCCTGCAATATGAGGGGTGGGTGCATGTGACTACCAGCAGTGGCCTGCAATATGAGGGGTGGATGCATATGACTACCAGCAGTGGCCTGCAATATGAGGGGTGGGTGCATATGATTACCAGCAGTGGCCTGCAATATGAGGGGTGGGTGCATATGACTACCAGCAGTGTCCAGACAAATGAGGGGTGGGTGCAAATGACTCCCAGCAGTGTCCAGAAATATGAGGGGTGGGTGCATATGACTCCCAGCAGTATCCAGACATAAGAGGGGTGGGTGCATATGACTCCCAGCAGTGTCCAGACATATGAGGGGTGGGTGCATATGACTACAAGCAGTGGCCTGCAATATGAGGGGTGGGTGCATATGACTCCCAGCAGTGTCCAGACATATGAGGGGTGGTTGCATATGACTCCCAGCAGTGTCCAGACATATGAGGGGTGGGTGCAGAGGACTCCCAACAGTGGTCAGAGATATGAGGGGTGGGTGCATATGACTCCCAGCAGTGTCCAGACATATGAGGGGTGGGTGCATATGACTAACATCAGTGGCCTGCAATATGAGGGGTGGGTGCATATGACTCCCAGCAGTGGACAGAGATATGAGGGATGGGTGCATATGACTACCAGCAGTGGCCTGCAATATGAGGGGTGGTTGCATATGACTACCAGCAGTGGCCTGCAATATGAGGGGTGGGTGCATATGACTCCCAGCAGTGTCCAGACATATGAGGGGGGTGTGCGTATGACTCCCAGCAGTGTCCAGAAATATGAGGCGTGGGTGTATATGACTACCAGCAGTGGCCTGCAATATGAGGTGTGGGTGAATATGACTAGCAGCTGTGGCCTGCAATACGAGGTGTGGGTGCATATGACTACCAGCAGTGTCCAAACATATGAGGGCTGGGTGCATATGACTCCCAGCAGTGTCCAGAAATATGAGGGGTGGGTGCATATGACTCCCAGCAGTGTCCAGACATATGAGGGGTGGGTGCATAGGACTCCCAGCAGTGTCCAGAAATATGAGGGATGGGTGCATTTGACTACCAGCAGTGGCCTGCAATATGAGGGGTGGGTGCATATGACTACCTGCAGTGGCCTGCAATATGAGGGGTGGATGCATATGACTACCAGCAGTGGCCTGCAATATGAGGGGTGGGTGCATATGACTACCAGCAGTGGCCTGCAATATGAGGGGTGGGTGCATATGACTACCAGCAGTGTCCAGACAAATGAGGGGTGGGTGCAAATGACTCCCAGCAGTGTCCAGAAATATGAGGGGTGGGTGCATATGACTACCAGCAGTGGCTTGCAATATGAGAGGTGGGTGCATATGACTCCCAGCAGTGACCAGACATATGAGGGGTGGGTGCATATGACTCCCAGCAGTGGACAGAGATATGAGGAGTGGGTGCATATGACTACCAGCAGTGGCCTGCAATATGAGGGGTGGGTGCATATGACTACCAGCAGTGTCCAGACATATGAGGGGTGGGTGCATATGACTACCAGCAGTGGCCTGCAATATGAGGGGTGGGTGCATATGACTCCCAGCAGTGTCCAGACATATGAGTGGTGGGTGCATATGACTCCCAGCAGTGGACAGAGATATGAGGGGTGGGTGCATATGACTACCAGCAGTGGCCTGCAATATGAGGGGTGGGTGCATATGACTACCAGCAGTGTCCAGACATATGAGGGGTGGGTGCATATGACTACCAGCAGTGTCCAGACATATGAGGGGTGGGTGCATATGACTCTCATTAGTGGACAGAGATATGAGGGGGGGTTGCATATAACTACCAGCAGTGGCCTGCAATATGAGGGGTGGGTGCATATGACTACCAGCAGTGTCCAGACATATGAAGGGTGGGTGCATATGACTACCAGCAGTGCCCTGCAATATGAGGGGTGGGTGCATATGACTCCCAGCAGTGTCCAAACATATGAGGGGTGGGTGCATATGACTCCCAGCAGTGTCTAGACATATGAGGGGTGGGTGCAGAGGACTCCCAGCAGTGGCCAGAGATATGAGGGGTGGGTGCATATGACTCCCAGCAGTGTCCAGACATATGAGGGGTGGGTGCATATGACTACCAGCAGTGTCCTGCAATATGAGGGGTGGGTGCATATGACTACCAGCAGTGGCCTGCAATATAAGGGGTGGGTGCATATGACTACCAGCAGTGTCCAGACATATGAGGGGTGGGTGCATATGACTTCCAGCAGTGTCTAGAAATATGAGGGGTGGGTGCATATGACTCACAGCAGTGTACAGACATATGAGGGGTGGGTGCATATGACTCCCAGCAGTGTCCAGAATTATGAGGTGTGATTGCAGATGACTAACAGCAGTGCCTGCAATATGAGGGGTGGGTGCATATGACTCCCAGCAGTGGACAGAGATATGAGGGGTGGGTGCATATGACTACCAGCAGTGGCCTGCAATATGAGGGGTGGGTGCATATGACTACCAGCAGTGGCCTGCAATATGAGAGGTGGGTGCATATGACTCCCAGCAGTGTCCAGACATATGAGGGATGTGTGCATATGACTCCCAGCAGTTTCCAGAAATATGAGGGGTGGGTGCATATGACTCCCAGCAGTGTCCAGACATATGAGGGGTGGGTGCATATGACTCCCAGCAGTGGTCAGAGATATGAGGGGTGGGTGCATATGACTCCCACCAGTGTCCAGACATATGAGGGGTGGGTGCATATGACTCCCAGCAGGGGTCAGAGATATGAGGGGTGGGTGCATATGACTCCCAGCAGTGGTCAGAGATATGAGGGGTGGGAGCATATGACTCCCAGCAGTGTCCAGACATATGAGGGGTGGGTGCATATGACTACCAGCAGTGGCCTGCAATATGAGGGGTGGGTGCATATGACTCTCAGCAGTGTCCAGACATATGAGGGGTGGGTGCATATGACTCCCAGCAGTGGACAGAGATATGAGGGGTGGGTGTATATGACTCCCAGCAGTGTCCATACATATAGGGGGTGGGTGCAGAGGACTCCCAGCTATGGACAGAGATATGGGGGGGTGTACATCATCATCAGATGACCACACCTACATGGTGGTATGGACGCATCCCTAACTTTGGACTATGATTTTAGTGCTATTACAACACATCACTGACAGCAGTGTCCCACTCCCAGGACGATGGATGTCTTTCACACACTGCATGACACACCACATGTGGGTGTGAGGACATATAACACATGCATACCCACCCATGGCGGATGCAGCACAATACACACCCTGATTTCATGTCAACAGACTGTATAGTCATTGTTAGACGGCGACCTCAGAGGAGCCCGGAAAGGGGGTCCTGACTACCCTGAGACCCACCCTCAAAGTATCGTAGCCGGGCACTGGCGGGAGATTCCCCAGGGGGAGGACTCTCGCAACTAGGACCGTACTTCTGGCACCACACGACACAGAGGGACCACACTGGGTATTCTCAGAACAGGCTTTATCAAACAGGTATCACTGCAAATATGTACAAGGTGAGCGCGGGCTCAAGAGTCTCGGAAAGGTAGGGGGTAGCGGGACTGTCTCTGGTAACGGTTCAAAGCAGGGACGTACCCGGCGCACAGCTCACAATCCTCGAGCTGGGGGATACGTGGTCGGAGTTGGGGTCCGGCGGGACCGTGAGAGTCTGGGGGAGCCGCGAGTCACTCAGCAGGGCTCAGGTACAAGTTCGGAGGTCTTACGATCTTCAGGGAGCCGCGAGTCACTCAGCAGGGCTCAGGTACAAGTTCGGAGGTCTTACGATCTTCAGGGAGCCGCGAGTCACTCAGCAGGGCTCAGGTACAAGTTCGGAGGTCTTACGATCTTCAGGGAGCCGCGAGTCACTCAGCAGGGCTCAGGTACAAGTTCGGAGGTCTTACGATCTTCAGGGAGCCGCGAGTCACTCAGCAGGGCTCAGGTGAGTTCCAGTTCCAGGAGCCGCGACCACGTCAGCAGGCTCTCGTTGTTCCAGCGTCGAATCTGCCGGACAGCCCCAGAGCACCCCTTGTTATAGTTCGACCCCTCTTTGATGTCCGGAGTCTGTGCAGGCAGGGGTCTTGTCCCCTGGGGGTCGCTTGTCGGGATTCCCTGCTATAGTCTTTTGATCCTTTCAGGGCCGGGTCGGGAGGAGTCCCAGACACCCAGCAGGCGTGGAGCCAGCCCTCAGGGAGGCCGGAGGGCCGATCGAAACCCATCGTCCCGGGGGAGTTCAGAGGTGCGATAGAAACTGCTCCTCCCTCTCTCATCCCCTGGAAGCGTGATGTCCTCCAGCCGGAGTGGCGCCTCTATGCCCGGGTCGCGCTGGGGCCGGGCGGCCATCTTGGTGCATGAAGTGGGCACGCGGGCCCGGGGTGGCCGAAAGGGGAGAGGCCAGGGACGGGGATGTCCGGGTCGGTGCGTGTGTCCTGGTGGGGAGGTTCGGCCGGGCCGGGGGCTTGGGCTGTAGGTACCAGGTTTCGGTGGTGCGGGGGCACGGAGGGCCATTCTACGAGGCCGGGTCCAACACGCGTCCCCCCCAGCTGAAAGCCGGAGAGAACTGCCCATCAGCTTGGGGGGTTCTCTTCGCTGAGGCGGAAGAACCGGGAGAGGCCGTCAGCATTGGCGTGGTCCGTACCAGGGCGGTGTTCCACGGTGAAATCCATCCCCTGGAGGGAGATTGACCACCGCAGTAGCTTGGGGTTTTCTCCTCGCATCTGCATGAGCCAACGTAAGGGCCGATGGTCAGTTTGGACTCTGAAATGGGTGCCAAACAGGTAGGGTCGTAGCTTTTTGAGTGCCCAGACCACGGCAAAGGCTTCGCGCTCTATGGTGCTCCATCTTTGTTCTCGGGGCAACAGCCGCCGACTGAGGAAGGCGACGGGCTGGTCTAGTCCTTGGTCATTTACTTGGGACAGGACGGCCCCAATGCCATGCTCGGAGGCATCGGTTTGGACTATGAACTCCTTGGCGTAGTCGGGAGCCTGGAGGACGGGGGCAGTACACATGGCCCTTTTTAGGGCATCGAAAGCTTCCTGGCAGGCAGCCGTCCACTGCACTTTCTTTGGCTGTTTTTTAGACGTGAGTTCTGTGAGAGGGCCGACAAGGCTGCCATACCCCCGAATGAATCTTCGGTAGTAGCCCGTGAGTCCCAGAAAGGCTCGGACCTCCGTCTGGGTGATGGGTGGTTCCCAGGCCAGGATGGCGTCGATCTTTGGCTGTAGCGGGGCGACCTGGCCACTCCCGACCTGGTGCCCCAAGTAGACCACGGATCCTTGCCCGATCTGGCACTTGCTGGCTTTTACTGTGAGGCCTGCCTGGCGCAGGGCGATTAGCACCCTTCGGAGGTGCTGGAGGTGCTCACTCCACTCTGAACTGAAGACAGCGATGTCGTCCAGGTATGCCGCGCTGAACTGTTCTAGCCCAGCCAGGACTCTATTCACCAGTCGCTGGAAAGTGGCCGGGGCATTTTTCATCCCGAAGGGCATTACGCGGAAGCGGTAGTGCCCATCGGGGGTGGAGAAGGCGGACCGCTCTTTGGCCCCTTCGGTGAGCGCAATCTGCCAGTATCCGCAGGTGAGGTCGAATGTGCTGAGGAACCGGGCTGCCCCTAGTCGGTCAATGAGTTTGTCGGCTCGTGGAATGGGGTGGGCATCGGCTCGGGTAACGTCATTGAGCCCCCGGTAGTCCACGCAGAATCGGAGCTCGGGGGCGACACCGGGGGCCACTGCCTTCGGGACCAGGACCACGGGGCTGGCCCAGGGACTGTCAGAGGGCTCGATCACCCCCAGGGTCAACATCTTCGAGACTTCCGCTTGAATGCAGGACCGGACCCGGTCAGGAACCCGGTAGGCTCGGTGTCTCACCGGCGGGCTGTCCCCGGTGTCCACATCATGAACACACCAGTTGGTGACCCGGGGGGTCAGGGAGAAGAGGTCAGAAAATTGTCTTAGGAGCTGGCGGCAGTCCGCTTGTTGCTGGGCAGTGAGGGCTGGGGAGAGGTTCACTCCTTCCACGGAGCCATCCTGCTCCTTGATACACAGGAGGTCCGGGAGGGGATCCGACTCATCTTCGGCCCCGTCATCGGTGGCCAGCAGGAGGCTCAGTTCTGTCCGCTGGAAGTGAGGCTTGAGGCGGTTCACGTGCAGGACCCGGAGGGGATCCCGAGGCGACTGGACGTCCACCAAGTAGGTGACTTGGCTCTTCTTCTCGACCACTTTGTAGGGCCCAGTCCATCGGTCCTGGAGAGCGCCAGGCTTCACGGGGGCCATGACCCACACCTGCTGGCCCGGCTGGAACTCGACCAGAGTAGCATTCTGGTCGTACCAGCGCTTCATTTCTTCTTGACTCGCCTCCAGGTTGGCCTCGGCCAGTTCTCGGAACCTCCTGGTCTGGTTCCGGAGAGCCAGGACATATTGGAACACATCTCGGGGGGTGGTCTGGGGTGCTGCCTCCCACCCTTCCTTCACTAAACTGAGGGGACCTCGGACGGGGTGCCCATAGAGTAATTCAAACGGGCTGAACCCTAAGGACTTCTGGGGGACCTCCCGGTAAGCGAACAAGAGGCAGGGGAGCAGGACGTCCCACTTACGCCGGAGGGGCTCTTCTAGGCCAGCGATCATCCCTTTCAAAGTCCTATTAAACCTCTCTACTAGGCCGTTCCCTTGGGGATGGTACGGGGTGGTGAACTTATAGGACACCCCACATTGTTGCCACAGGGACGTCATATACCTGGATATAAAATTAGTGCCGCGATCGCTCACGACCTCGCGGGGGAAACCCACCCTGGAGAAGATCCCCATCAGGGCCCGGCCCACCACGGGGGCCGTAATGGTGCGTAGGGGAATAGCCTCTGGGTAGCGGGTGGCGTGGTCCACTAGGACCAAGATGAAACGGTGACCTTGGGAGGTGGGGGGGTCCAGTGGCCCCACGATGTCGATCCCGACTCGTTCGAAGGGGGTACTGACGACCGGGAAGGGTTGGAGGGGAGCCTTGCGCTTCCCCCCACTCTTCCCACTGGCTTGGCACGTGGGGCAGGACTTGCAGTGGGCCTCTACCGCTGCTTTCATCTTAGGCCAATAAAAATGGGTCACGAGACGGCTGTAGGTCTTGTCCTGACCCAGGTGACCGGCGAGGGGGACATCGTGGGCTAAGCCCAGGAGGAAATCCCGGAAGCGGAGAGGTACCACCAGTACCCGTCCGGATCCCAGCTCCACTGATTTCTGCTCACTATACAGGACGTTATTCTCCCAATAGATTCGGTGCGTTCCGGTCTGGTCACCTGCGGCTTGGCCCTCGGCCTGGCGCCGCAGCCCGACCAGGGAAGGACAGGTGGCTTGCTCCCGGCAAAATTCTTCTCGGGTGGGCCCGCCCTCGTGGCGCCAATGGGCCAACTCGGGTAGATCCCCCAACTCGGGGACCGGGGCGGGGTCGGATGGTGCGGGTTCGTCGCTGGCGACGGACCCTTCCGATGGGGGAACGGGGGGACCCTCGGCGGGGACGGTGCTGGCTACTTCGACCGGGGTGCTCTCGATTTCTCTCCGGGGAGTGAGTCGGGCTGTCATAGATCGGGTGGTGGCACACACCCACTCGGGGAGTCCCATCATTCCTAGGTGGGCCTTGCGCTCTACGTGCTTCCAGGGAGAACTCTCCAGGTCGTTCCCTAAGAGGCAGTCGACCGGCTGGGAGGTTCTTACGGCCACCTTGAGTTTGCCTATCACCCCTCCCCACTCAAATGGCACCAGGGCCACCTGACACATACTTTCCCTATTGTCTGCAGATATTACGGGGCAAAAGACATTGGGGAGGATCTGCTCCTCGGGAACTAGGTGCCTGAGGACACCGGTGATACTGGCCCCGGTGTCCCGCAGGGCCTCTACCTGGTGGCCATTGATCTTGACGAGCTGCCCATATTTCTGTGTGTTGGACGGTAGGAGGCTACCAGGGATCATTTCCCTATCTCCCAGGGATACTAGGGCCATCGCGGCTGGTTCCCACTCCTCGGCTTCCTCAACCTCCTCCCCTAGGGCTACGTTGGCTATCTGTCTCGCAGGGGTGACTTGGGTGGCCATGGGGCACTCTGGGTCATTGGCGTAGTGCCCGGGTTTCTGGCAGCGGAAACATGTGACGGTCACCCGGTGTCCCCGTCTCCCAGGGGGCCCTGTTACTGGTGGGGGGGGCGCCGGGAAAGGTGGAGGTGGTGTCTTCGGGGGGCTAGGCTGGGACTCCCTCGGCCCTCCCTGGTTCCCTCCCCCTCTCTGGCGGGGTGGTCCCTGACTGGTTCGGGGGTACTCTCCTACCATGCCCCGGGAGACCCGGGTGTTGGTCCAGCGGTCGGCCTCCACGGCCAGCTTCCGGGGATCTGTGAGCTTGCTATCCAGCAGATGTTGACGTAGCTCTACGAAGCAGTTCGCAGCCAGATGTTCCCATAACATGAGGTCAGTGAGTTCGGCAAGGGTGGTGACTTTGCTGCCCTTGACCCACCCATCGAAGGCCCGACTAAAAAAGTTTACATACTCCACCCAGGTGGTGCCCGGGATCTTCCTGCAGTCCCGGAACCGTTGGCGGTACATTTCTGGGGTGAGGCCGTATCTCGTGAGGAGAGCCTCTTTCATGTGGCTGTAGGAGGTCTGCAGGGAGAGGGGTAGGTCGAGCAGGGTGTCCCTTCCTTCGCTCAGAAACCGTCCCCACAACCCCGCCCCCCAGTCCTTCTGTGGAATCCGATGGGAGGTCATGGCGACCTCGTAGGCCCGAAACCATTGCTGAATGTCATCGTTTTTATAATATTCTTTGACCACATCCTTGGGGATGTGGACCTTCTGTTCCGCTGGGGGGGCCGTCTCTCGGTTCCCCGAGGGCCTCCCGTCCTCATTTCGGGCCTTGAGCTCGAGTTCCTTTAAGCTCCGTTCGTGCTCCAGTTTGAGCTTTCTTCCTTCGTGCTCCCGTTGGAGCTTCTTTTCTTCCAGTTCGCCTTGTACACGCATTTGCTCTACTGCTAGCTTCTTCTCCGCTAACTTCAATTCGCCCTCGATTTTGAGTTTGGCTAACTCGAGTTCATGACTGCGGCTTCTCTCTCTGTCCGCGAGCTCTTCCGGGGATAGGCCCCCGTCTGGTACGATGCCTCGCACCTGATTGCTACTGCTTTCATTTTGGGGGGGTTCGGCTTCGTCGGGGCGCTCCCCCGTGCCTTCCGGGCGGGAGGCCCCGGTCTCCACCCAAGTTTTCAGTGCTTTCTGCAAGTCTTCCTTAGTGTTGAGGCCAGTGGTAGCGATTTTAAGTTCTTTGCAAAATTGTTTTAGCTCTTTGTGTGTGTATTCTTCCAGATGCTCCACCTGGAACACTCCGTTGGCGTTGGTTTCTGCGGAGCTCGTGGCGCTTCCTTCTGCCATCTTTGTTGGTCATGCGTCCGTCGTTTACTGTACGATCTCTAGGTGATGGGCCCGAATCCCGTCGCTTGCCACCAATGTTAGACGGCGACCTCAGAGGAGCCCGGAAAGGGGGTCCTGACTACCCTGAGACCCACCCTCAAAGTATCGTAGCCGGGCACTGGCGGGAGATTCCCCAGGGGGAGGACTCTCGCAACTAGGACCGTACTTCTGGCACCACACGACACAGAGGGACCACACTGGGTATTCTCAGAACAGGCTTTATTAAACAGGTATCACTGCAAATATGTACAAGGTGAGCGCGGGCTCAAGAGTCTCGGAAAGGTAGGGGGTAGCGGGACTGTCTCTGGTAACGGTTCAAAGCAGGGAGGTACCCGGCGCACAGCTCACAATCCTCGAGCTGGGGGATACGTGATCGGAGTTGGGGTCCGGCGGGACCGTGAGAGTCTGGGGGAGCCGCGAGTCACTCAGCAGGGCTCAGGTACAAGTTCGGAGGTCTTACGATCTTCAGGGAGCCGCGAGTCACTCAGCAGGGCTCAGGTACAAGTTCGGAGGTCTTACGATCTTCAGGGAGCCGCGAGTCACTCAGCAGGGCTCAGGTACAAGTTTGGAGGTCTTACGATCTTCAGGGAGCCGCGAGTCACTCAGCAGGGCTCAGGTACAAGTTCGGAGGTCTTACGATCTTCAGGGAGCCGCGAGTCACTCAGCAGGGCTCAGGTGAGTTCCAGTTCCAGGAGCCGCGACCACGTCAGCAGGCTCTCGTTGTTCCAGCGTCGAATCTGCCGGACAGCCCCAGAGCACCCCTTGTTATAGTTCGACCCCTCTTTGATGTCCGGAGTCTGTGCAGGCAGGGGTCTTGTCCCCTGGGGGTCGCTTGTCGGGATTTCCTGCTATAGTCTTTTGATCCTTTCAGGGCCGGGTCGGGAGGAGTCCCAGACACCCAGCAGGCGTGGAGCCAGCCCTCAGGGAGGCCGGAGGGCCGATCGAAACCCATCGTCCCGGGGGAGTTCAGAGGTGCGATAGAAACTGCTCCTCCCTCTCTCATCCCCTGGAAGCGTGATGTCCTCCAGCCGGAGTGGCGCCTCTATGCCCGGGTCGCGCTGGGGCCGGGCGGCCATCTTGGTGCATGAAGTGGGCACGCGGGCCCGGGGTGGCCGAAAGGGGAGAGGCCAGGGACGGGGATGTCCGGGTCGGTGCGTGTGTCCTGGTGGGGAGGTTCGGCCGGGCCGGGGGCTTGGGCTGTAGGTACCAGGTTTCGGTGGTGCGGGGGCACGGAGGGCCATTCTACGAGGCCGGGTCCAACAGTCATGTAACTGCATACAAAACTAAGATAGCCAGAGGGAACACACACTGTCACGCACATCCCAGGACTGATTGGAATGTTCAGGTGCTGGTCCAGCCACCAAGATGTTGTCTCTCATGGAAGGAATAGGGTTCTATTCCACCAGATACAATGCCCACAATTGTGAGTCAGTTGCCCAAATACCCTGCATAACAAGTACCATTTGTTTGGTAGGCCGTGATTACACACATGCATAGTGCTGAAAATGGCCAATTTGTCCCTGAAGGCATTCCTACATACCCAAAACACAAGTACAGTGACTAGCAAGGATGGCACAGACAATTCAGCAGGAGACGTCGGTGAGCAGGCATGGCCATTGTTGAAGGGATCCCTCACCAACAAAGGAAATGTGGACACAGGTCAGCACAACAATTGTGCAACTGTTTGCAGGGAAGATGTCAGGTGCCACAGAGGAAGGAACACTCCTTGAGACAATGTCTCCAAACTAAATGAACACACACTATCAATGATTCTTTGCAGAGACATTGTGATGGCACACAGATACCATGGTCCACCTCATGACCATCATACAAAAACATTTCTCAGAACCCGAACACATTAACAGAACACCAACTCCAGGAGCCTCATCACCAACATCAAGTACCTGAAATGCAAAAGTGTTGAAAGTAAAAGAAAATGCTTTATTCAGCACCAAAAATAAATACATTTAAAAGAGACTATGTACAAAGGACAATGGCCAGTCCATTTCTCAAGTCCAAGGGTGGACGTAGGGGACGGCGTCCACCCCTACCTTGCCTGCACAAAGGAACCTCAAGGTTTGTCGACCGGGGGGGGGGGGCATCATCTTGGCAGGACCAGGCACCGCAGGGACATGAGGGGGATGGGTAGGTGTGGTGGGTGCAGGGGTGGACGTCTCCACCACAGGGGGTGGGGCTGCACCAAAGGTGGAGGTGAGCTTGGCACTGCACACTGCTGCTAGGGCCTCCATCCGAACCCCTGCACCTGAAGATACCCCAGGGCCAACGGATGGTGTGGTGGGCGAGGGATGGGGTGCAGCGCTCTGGGGGGAGGAGGTGGACATGGTGGGGGACTCAACTCCCGTGCCCGGGGACTTCCTCGCCCGCTTGTGTGGTGGTGGCTCAGTGGGGGTGAGGCCCAGCTCAACCATATAGGTCTCCTTGGGTGAGAGTTTGGCAGGGGAGCTAAGGGGATTGGTTTTGGAGGAACAGGGTTGTGAGGACTGTGGACTGCGACTGTGGCTGCGTGTATGTTGTCTGCCCCCAGACCCTGTGGGTGTGCCTACATCCCCATGAGTGTGCGTGCCAGGAGGTGTGCGCAGTGACTTACTTGGGGGTGTGCTGGATGTGTCTGGTGGGGTGCGTGCCCGTGACTGTCTGGGTGTGCGTTGGGCAGGCATGGGAGAGGGCAGTGTGGATGGGTCCGGGGTAGGGGGGACAGAGCGCTGCAGGAGAGAAACTGCTGCCGTCAGGGAAGAGTCCATGGACCGCAGAAACCTGCGTTGGTCAGACATCGTTGCTGACATGCCCTCCATGAACGACACCATCTGTGTGAGCAGTTTAGTGTGTCCATGGAGGACATTCAGCACTGATGCCTGCCCAACCTCCAACTGCCGCAGAATGTTCACAGACTCTTCACTGAGGGCAGCAAGGGTGACAGGGGCAGGGGGTGCGGTGCCTGGGCCGAAGGAGACATGGTGGGACTCTGCAAGGACAGAAGGGAAGGGAGCAACTGGGAGGGCGGAGATGGTAATGGAGGAGGCGGGGACAGATGTGGGGATGCTGCCAGTTGGTGTTGCAGCCTCCGCCTCCTCAGGGAGGTCAGCCTCGGACCCGGCAGCGTCGTAGCTGCTCTCGCCTCCAGACAGGCCCTCCGACTGACTCCCCACGCCCTCCGTGCCCCGGCTCCTTCTGACTCCCCAGCACTGGTGGCACTGTCGCTGGGTTCCTCCTCCAGGTCCATGCAGGTGTCTCCCTCGGTTACGGATGATGATGCTGTGGGCAAGGAGAAGAAACCGAAATGCATCAGCCACCTGTATACATCTGACACATGAGCACAAGAACAATTGGTCACAGTGCATATCAGGCAATGCATCATGAGTAACAGCTAGATAACTCCGCACATATGTAAGCCTTGTACTGCTCAGTTGGTAGACCCACTATGCCACTTGGACACCGGGAAAAAAAGAACACAAAAGGCCACAACTTGAATGAGAAATACACTTTGAAGCTAGTGTCTGTGAACCGGTGAGCACAGCAATACAATGAAGTCATGCCACCTCTTGTTTACCCTGAAAGAAACAGTAGTGGTGCACCCAACGTAAACTGACACACCTCAATACTCAAGGTGTCACCACACTCAGAGACCTGTAAGTACTTTGGAACACAAAACGAAAAGATGTTGTTACCTTGGGACTCACAATACTTCACACAATCTACATGTTTTGAATGTGCCAATTCGCCATTTTGTGAAAAGAACACTCATGTGTCTGCATGAAATATGTCGCACAAGGCAGTGCACACAAAAGTACATTTACACTGTCATTGAAGAAGCTGGCACCTTTTCTAGGAAGCCACTGTTAGAAATTAATGGTATTGCAGAAAGTACATATACATGGGCCCACGGAGGTCTTGATGTCTTGAGACTCGTAAGTTTGTATCACCAACAACAAAGGAGTATCACAAAATCAAGAGCACTGTGGGAACATGTATATGGAGAATCTGCAACACCATTTATTCTAACAGTGGCTACTTAGAAAATGTGCCAGTGTGTTCCATGAAAGTGGAAATGTCGTTTGGTGTGCACTTCCTTGGGAGACTTTTTCCATGCAGGCACATCAGTGTTCTTAACACAAATCATCAAATTTCCACATTTAAAACATGAAGAACTGTTGACAAGTGCTGTGAATGCCAAGGTACAATTTTTTAAGAGTAACAACTTGAATTATGTCAGTTGTCACATGGCCATCCGTCACCTGATTACACAGTTGGCTACACATATGACCTACTGCCTGTCATCTTGAGTGGCACACATGTCCACACCCAGAACAATGCATAAGCTAATGGGCCTGCAATTGGGTTGAAAAAAAGCCTAGCTGTACTGTGGGGACACACTCATGGCAAGCCAGAATGTACACACAGATGTCAGCGCATAAAGTCCAAACTGCGTTTCATCTGAACCACACACAGGTGCTAAAAATGTATGAGCAGGAATCATGTTTTTAAAAAACCTGACACAGGCTGCAAAGCACGAACATTAAGCACTGGCCAGCATCACAGGGGCACTGCACGGTGATTCTTTGTACAGCCAAGTCTCACACACAAGTCAGACCTGGCAATGAAAAATCAGGGTTGCACATGTATGCCTCTCCCGCACACCCCACCCCATGCCAGTCAATGTGATTGATACAGATCAAGAAGTGACACCTCTTATTCAGGGTTACAATAACTGTGCTTGAAAAATAGCTTCATTTACACAACATCACCTCGTGGGGCTGGCAACACATTTTTGTGACAAACAACCATCAACAGATTGTTGTGAATAGCCACACAGGCACTGCCCAGTGTGAGTATGCACAAGCAAAATGGTGTATCCCTGTCCAGTGGACACATGTAGCACACATTTACAAAACAGTAACTAGGCCAGGGAAGAATACCACAGAGGCACATCTATGCTGAACCCACAGAGAATGTGCACAGTGTTGGATGGCACACATGATTAGGAGGCCAGGGTGTCTCAGGGGACTGTAGTGGGTACACTGCTCCATGGTCCTGGAATGAGCTGACTGTACCATGTTCAACCATCATGGCAATATGCATATCTCACACTCATGCACATCATGTCTGAGGCCACAACATTGGTCATGCATGCTGCAAGAGTGTTCAGTTGAAAGCTCACACTCCTATGTTGAGAATCATCATCAGTGACAACAAATATGGACCCCCAACATAGTGAACAGGTCATGGCACAGGCAAGGTACCAACACAAGTCACAGACCACCCTCCCACATGATGCAGAAAGCAATGTGCACTTAGATTTACTGGCACCCTACATGACCATGTGCAAATGTGATTACACACAGACCAGGGGACACATGTCAAGGAGGGGAAGGGATGAAAAAGCGCATCAGGTGACATTGGGGAACCAAAAATGCACTGCACATATTAACTCTAGGAGTGTATCCAGGCTACAGAGCACTTCCAAAAGCTGGCGACACATAACACGACAAACAGCCATGTACCTACCCCCTCCTTGCTGCAGTCTCTCCTGTAACTGCCTATCGAGCTCAGGGAATACCACCGCCAGGACACGTTTCATGTGGGGGGTCAGGCGTCGACGGCCGCGGTGGGGGCGAGGACTGTCGAGCCCCAGCTGGACCCGGGCGATCCGCCGGGTCCAGCACCGGATGTCCTGCCACCTCTTGCGGACCTGTGGCAGCTGCCGACTATGCTCCCCCTCAGATCTCACGGCCCTGGCGATGTCTTTCCAGATCACACCCTTCTCGTAGGCAGTTACCTGTCAGGATGACAAAGTGACACAACATCAATACACCTGCTCCATGTCCTAGAGACACACATTTGAACATCATTGAAATGTTGCACAGGGAATAGGATGCAGACTGGAATTACATCATACGCAATAAGAAATTGGCCTGTGTGCAAGCCCCAATGCACTACATGGCATTGAAAGTCAACATGTTGGCATGAGGGGTGCGGCACACTCACTGATCATGCCACACACTGTGCAGCACATGCAACAGCAGGCTGAAGGCCAGCACGTGCCAAGCAGTCACATGTACCACTCCACTGACGCACCATCAGCATACTAGACAGACACACCCAAGCACAGATCACTCGCCTGTCATTGACAACAGCGGATACAACCCTCACTCTGCACATGTGCCACTTGCCAGTGGGGTGTCACAGGTGTCATGCTAGCTCTGCAAGTCAGACACACAGCACAGCTTACTTGTCACATCAGATGGGTTGATCCGTTGCCTCCTCCATGCAGCTGTGCTGCAACACTTCACATAGACACTCACCCACATGAGAAGGAACATTCACACACATCACTGTCCATGAGGTCGTACACATCATTTGGACACTCTCACCACAGGGCCACTCAACTCATACACATCTGTGGGTACAGTCACCTGTCACACCAGGGGGACCACTGAATCACCTCAGGACAATAGGGAAAAAAACACCAAGGATTTGCCAGGCTGAAAGTGTCATGCACTATGCAGTGAAATTCACAGTAAGCACAATGCAAGTGAGGAGTGCACACAGGAACTACATCATGCTCTGCAAGAGAGACATCAGCATTTCCCCCCGGGACCCACTCTAAACATCATTGCATGTCTGTCCCACCTGGACACAATATTGAAAGTCACACAACAGGTGCATAGGCAAAGTTAGTGGACTCAGCACTCACCTGCTCCCCTGGTCTCCCATACAGCTTGGTGTACTGAGGGAGGAGGACGTCCAGCAAGGCTTCATTCTCCTCCTGGGTGAATGGCTGGGCCCTCTCCACAGTATGTGACATGGGGGCATATGTATCAAGTTCCGTTTTTGCAATTCTCAAATAGCGATTTTCTGGGAATCGCTATTTGAGAATTGCAAAACGGGATGTAATAAAAAATTCGCAAATGTTTTGCGATTTCTTAGCATTTCTTAATTGCGATTAGCAAATTGCTAATCGCAATTAAGGAATACCTTCCCATTCATTCCTATGGGCCAGGAGGCCCATAGGAATGAATGAGAAGACATTCTCAATTAGCGATTCGCAATTAGAGAATCGCAAATTGAGCATAATTTCAAGGGTGCAAGGGTGTCATAAGGACACCCTGATGCACCCCTGAATTGAGCATGTGTGCGCATGTGGTGCACATACATGCCCTAAGGGCATGTATGTGCGCCACATGGCACTTTGAAAGATACCAAAAAGTGCATCTTTCAAAGAAATCGCAAATTACCACCAACTTGAAGTTGGTGGTAATTTGAGATTTCTTAAGGAGAAATCGCACAACTTGGGTGCTTCTTACATTGCATTTAAGGAATCGCAATTTGCAATTCCTTAAATGCAATCGCAAAATAGAAAATTGCAAAATTGCGATTCTCTAATTTGCGATGCCCTTTTGGGATGATACATCCCAAAAGGCCTTTTCCCGTCCGCAAACGGGCCGGTTCTGAGAATCGGCCCATTTGCGAACGGGAAAAGGGCTTGATACATATGCCCCTTGGTTCGGAGGGGAAGGGATGAAAAAGCGCATCAGGTGACATTGGGGAACCAAAAATGCACTGCACATATTAACTCTAGGAGTGTATCCAGGCTACAGAGCACTTCCAAAAGCTGGCGACACATAACACGACAAACAGCCATGTACCTACCCCCTCCTTGCTGCAGTCTCTCCTGTAACTGCCTATCGAGCTCAGGGAATACCACCGCCAGGACACGTTTCATGTGGGGGGTCAGGTGTCGGCGGCCGCGGTGGGGGCGAGGACTGTTGAGCCCCAGCTGGACCCGGGCGATCCGCCGGGTCCAGCACCGGATGTCCTGCCACCTCTTGCGGACCTGTGGCAGCTGCCGACTACGCTCCCCCTCAGATCTCACGGCCCTGACGATGTCTTTCCAGATCACCCCCTTCTCGTAGGCAGTTACCTGTCAGGATGACAAAGTGACAAAACATCAATACACCTGCTCCATGTCCTAGAGACACACATTTGAACATCATTGAAATGTTGCACAGGGCATAGGATGCAGACTGGAATTACATCATACGCAATAAGAAATTGGCCTGTGTGCAAGCCCCAATGCACTACATGGCATTGAAAGTCAACATGTTGGCATGAGGGGTGCGGCACACTCACTGATCATGCCACACACTGTGCAGCACATGCAACAGCAGGCTGAAGGGCAGCACGTGCCAAGCAGTCACATGTCCCACTCCACTGACGCACCATCAGCATACTAGACAGACACACCCAAGCACAGATCACTCGCCTGTCATTGACAACAGCGGATACAACCCTCACTCTGCATATGTGCCACTTGCCAGTGGGGTGTCACAGGTGTCATGCTAGCTCTGCAAGTCAGACACATAGCACGGCTTACTTGTCACATCAGATGGGTTGATCTGTTGCCTCCTCCATGCAGCTGTGCTGCAACACTTCACATAGACACTCACCCACATGAGAAGGAACATTCACACACATTACTGTCCATGAGGTCGTACACATCATTTGGACACTCTCACCACAGGGCCACTCAACTCATACACATCTGTGGGTACAGTCACCTGTCACACCAGGGGGACCACTGAATCACCTCAGGACAATAGGGAAAAAAAACACCAAGGATTTGCCAGGCGGAAAGTGTCATGCACTATGCAGTGAAATTCACAGTAAGCACAATGCAAGTGAGGAGTGCACACAGGAACTACATCATGCTCTGCATGAGAGACATCAGCATGCCCCCCCCGGGACCCACTCTAAACAACATTGCATGTCTGTCCCACCTGGACACAATATTGACAGTCACACAACAGGTGCATAGGCAAAGTTAGTGGACTCAGCACTCACCTGCTCCCCTGGTCTCCCATACAGCTTGGTGTACTGAGGGAGGAGGACGTCCAGCAAGGCTTCATTCTCCTCCTGGGTGAATGGCTGGGCCCTCTCCACAGTATGTGACATGGGGGCATATGTATCAAGTTCCGTTTTTGCAATTCTCAAATAGCGATTTTCAGGGAATCGCTATTTGAGAATTGCAAAAAGGGATTTAATAAAAAATTCGCAAATGTTTTGCGATTTCTTAGCATTTCTTAATTGCGATTAGCAAATTGCTAATCGCAATTAAGGAATACCTTCCCATTCATTCCTATGGGCCAGGAGGCCCATAGGAATGAATGAGAAGATATTCTCAATTAGCGATTCGCAATTAGAGAATCGCAAATTGAGCATAATTTCAAGGGTGCAAGGGTGTCATAAGGACACCCTTATGCACCCCTGAAATGAGCATGTGTGCGCATGTGGCGCACATACATGCCCTAAAGGCAAGTATGTGCGCCACATGGCACTTTGAAAGATACCAAAAAGTGCATCTTTCAAAGAAATCGCAAATTACCACCAACTTGAAGTTGGTGGTAATTTTAGATTTCTTAAGGAGAAATCGCACAACTTGGGTGGTTGTTACATTGCATTTAAGGAATCGCAATTTGCAATTCCTTAAATGCAATCGCTAAATAGAAAATTGCAAATTTGCGATTCTCTAATTTGCGATGCCCTTTTGGGATGATACATCCCAAAAGGCCTTTTCCCGTTCGCAAACGGGCCGATTCTGAGAATCGGCCCATTTGCGAACGGGAAAAGGGCTTGATACATATGCCCCTTGGTTCGGAGGAAGCAGAGACAGCAGCAGTGTGATCGACTGGAAAGTTGTGAAGGCAAGTGCCCTCTCATGGGTTCTGGCTGCGTTATATCTGTCTTGCTGAGGGGCATTTCTTTAGAGGAGTACATAGTGATTGGTCAGACTCATTCGCATCCTACGTTTAATCCAATCCCTTTAAATATACACCAATGACTTTAAACATACACCAATGACAGCATTCGCATCGTTCAAATTTTGAGCATCATGTCAAGTCAACAACCACTTTGCAACATTGTATTTTGTGGTCAACTGACTGTTCGAGGACACATGATCGACACTTTTCAACTGAAAACTCTGTCTCCATGACAACCAGCATGCATTTAGGGCCTAATACTTGTCCCTTATGTGTCCCCTATGTAATTTTGAAATCCACACACAGGTACGGTGCGTTTCACATGTACCCCTACGGCACAAGTACAATGGTGAAACGAAGCGTACACACGCGATGATAGCAGGTGTATGGTGCGTTTCACACGTACCCCTACAGCACAAGTACAATGGTGAAACGAAGCATACACACGCGATGATAGCAGGTGTACGGTGTGTTTCACATGTACCCCTACAGCACAAGTACAATGATGAAACGAAGCGTACACACGCGATGATAGTGGGTGTACGGTGCGTTTCACACGTACGGGTACCCACTAGTAGTACAGTGCGTTTGACACGTACAGGTACGCACTAGTTCACGTGTATGGGTACGCACTAGTAGTACAGTGCGTTTGACACATACGGGTACTCACTAGTTCACACGTACGGGTGTGCACTAGTAGTACAGTGCATTTGACACCTACGGGTACGCACTATTTCACACGTACGGGTACGCACTAGTAGTACAGTGCGTTTGACTCCTACGGGTACGCACTAGTTCACACGTACGGGTACGCACTAGTAGTACAGTGCGTTTGACACCTACGGGTACACACTATATCACACATACGGGTACGCACTAGTAGTAAAGTGCGTTTGACACCTACGGGTACGCACTAGTTCACACATACGGGTACACACTAGTAGTACAGTGCGTTTGACACCTACGGGTACGCACTAGTTCACACGTACGGGTACGCACTAGTAGTACAGTGCATTTGACACCTACGGGTACGCACTATTTCACACGTACGGGTACACACTAGTAGTACAGTGCGTTTGACACCTACAGGTACGCACTATTTCACACGTACGGGTACACACTAGTAGTACAGTGCGTTTGACACCTACGGGTACGCACTAGCTCACACGTACGGATACGCACTAGTAGTACAGTGCGTTTGACACCTACGGGTACGCACTATTTCACACGTATGGGTATGCACTAGTAGTAAAGTGCTTTTAACACGTACGTGTACGCACTAGTTCACACGTACAGGTACGCACTAGTAGTACAGTGCGTTTGACACCTACGGGTACGCACTAGTTCACACGTACAGGTACGCATTTCACACGCTTACAATGGTAATACAGCCGCACACATGCCAGGAATGGAGGGCTACGAGTCGCACAAGGATGTCCATCAAGTACTTGTCATTGCATACTGTCATGTGCAGGCCCTAGGTGTGGCAGCCAGTGATATTGCACAGGTCATCTCATCTAGTTGCACAATTCATGTGTGATGACCTGTGGACACATGTCATGTGTGATGGGGCACTACATCACCTTGACACTTGCCACATGTGTGTCTGTAGTCCAACTGTGTCATGCACAGCAGCAGTGGGATGGCACAGTCATCAACACCAGCACCTGTCTCCTGATGCCAGGGACAGGGACACTCTATCAACTGACATGTCACGATCAGCGTGCCCCTTTGTGACTATGTCAGGTGTGTGTCATGTGTTCCCATGAGCTGGATGTCAGTGTTCCGTCAACTGCATCTGCTGTTGGTGCATCCAACATGGGTCTGTGTGGAGATGGGCATGGAACACATCTACGCACACCATGCCACATGTGGATTCCCACCGCTGTAGGGTCTGTGTGCATCGGACATCATATTTTCCCAGTCATACATGTCTGTGTTGTCTCAATGGCAGTGTCTTTCTCTTGTCACGTGTACCCCTTCATCGCAATGTCTTTCATATGTACATTTGACATTCCATGTGACCTGTGCGTGTGCCTTGCAGTCAGCTGTGTGGATGAGATGACATCCTTCCAATGCAGCTATGTGGTTGTGTGTCACTCTGGTGATATCTGTGGCTCTTCACTCAGACTGGCCACCAACTCATTTCAGGGCATGTCATGTAGACTTGACAATCAACAGGTGTATCTGGCTTTTTGAAGGAGTGCCAGCAAGCTGGCATATGTATCCTGTATGTATTGCACACACCCGACTCCATAGTTACCTGATGTGTATTAGCAGTGTAGCATGTGCTATGTTCATTGAAATAGATATTGGCAGACTCTCAATCTTCATTCTTACAAACAATGTCTTGCAGGTCACAGCCTGTCCCAAGAACAATGCCAGACTTGGGTGTCATGAGGGAACGTGACTGCATCCGACGTTACAGATTCACTCAACAGTTGATTGAGGACTTGACCGACAGGCTGGCACCACACCTCCAACCGTGACACAGGTATCCTACTGCGCTGACCCCAAAGATGAAGGTGATAGCAGCCCTGCATTTTTTTGCCACAGGTACGTTTCAATTCACCATAGCTGATGTTGGTGGCATGTCACAGACAATGTTCAGCCATGTCCTGCGTGATGTTTTAGCAGCCATGTAGGAGCACCTTGATGAATTCATCCAATTTCCTACTCCTGAGGAGTTGACAGATGTCAAGGGTGATTTCTATGCCCTGGGAGGGATGCCCCATGTAATTGGGTCCTTTGATGGTACACATGTAGCTTTGGTACCACCACAGGCACAGGAACAAGCCTATCGCAATAGAAAACATTACCACTCGATAAATGCCCTTGTGGTGTGTCTTGCTAACATGCTGATTTGCCATGTCTGTGCACGTTTTCCAGGATCAGCACACGATGCCTACATCATGAGGCGTAGCAGGGTGCCACAAATGATGCTGCGGCTGCACAACGAACGAGCATGTCTTGTTGGTGGGTATACTCTGTTTGTCCTGTGTGTTACGGTATCTTTGGCTCTTACGGCATCTCCTGACCCACTTTTTTACATGATGTTTCCATGTAGGGGACTCACTCTGGCTATCCCAACATGCCATGGCTGCTGACACCTCTCCGCAACCCAAGAACAGCTGCAGATCACCAGTACAACAATGCACACGGGCAGACCAGGCGAGTGATTGAGAGGACGTTTGGACTCCTGAAGAGCCGATTCCAGTGCCTGGACAAGACAGACGGGTCAATCCCTTATGCCCCGGAGAAGGTCTGCCGAATCTTCCTCGTGTGCTGCATGCTGCACAACATGGCAGTTGAGAAGGCAGTGCCACTCATCCTGGATCCGGATGAGCAGGAACACCCACCCGTGGAGGATCAAGGGCTTGCTCACGAGGCTAGTGATGAGGAGGAAGAGGAGGAAGGTATCCAGAGTCAGCTCATACGCAACTTCTTCTCATAATGGTGAGTCACTGGGTACGAGTGTGCAAGCTTGTAGCATTGAGTGGCATGTGTTGCAATGTGTGTGTCCAGCTGACTGAATGCAAAGTGACTTTGATGTGTGGTCTGATGTGTCACTCGAGTGATGATGTCATGCCACACAGTTTTGCGGAGAGACTTTCTTTGAAATTTACATGTGTCCAACATTGTTCATGTTTTGTAAATATCTATGTGTCCGGCGAGAATTGTTTTAGGTGACTTCCTGTGTGTCTGTCATTCCCAGGTTTTTGCGCATGTTGTCTGCTCGTGTCATCGTTGTCCTCCTGCCATTCCTCATGAGGATTGCAACGTGTGCTGAATCAGCGTTCCATGCACGGACATGTGGAAATGTCAGTTTGGGTAAGGATTGCAGCAAGGCTTTTTGGTGGTGGTACGGGTTGGGAATGTGTGGGCCTGCTTCTGTGCATGTTGTGGTACCATGCATACATGTCTTCTCACCATGGAGCATATAACATGTAGCATCACTCCCATGGAATGATAGTCACCCTTCTTGACTGTCATCTGTAGTGGAGTGTGGCATCTGATGAAGGCATCAATGTGTGTTAACCTTGCCTCTGAAACATTACGGATGCTACGGGTGGACATAGTGTGGGACATCACAACAACAGGCTCTATGGGGAATTGCAGCCTCTCCGTGTGCAGCAGGATGTGTTTGGCTCATCCCCTTGACTTGTGTGCCAGTTCATTGGGATTGACATCATCCGTGTCGTGAAGGGGGGTCCAGCGTATGTCCCACATGTTCTGTCAACTGACCTGTGAGTCTGTTCACATGGATGCATTTCCCTCTGTGTGTGTATGTGGAATAAAGGTGTTCAGCACAATCCAAAGTGCCTCATCTCTGTCACTGCAGCTCTCTTGCCAGTTTGCATGCGTCATCTATGGCATACTTGTCAAATATTGAGCATATGTGTATGTGTACTTCAGCAACATGCATGCAGTTCTTCATGGCTAATAATATCTATTGTGCATGAAGTCCCTGGTTGTGTATGTATTTGTGCAGGTTGCTCCCCACAACAGGACGTGAACACATGCTGATGGTGTGTCTCCTGTGCGCAGCTCTGCATTTTTGTTTATTGGTCATACATTTTCTCGTAGTGACCCATGAGTTACCTGACACTCCTTCCTTTACATACACCTGTTGCACTGTGCCTTTCTGACCTCCTTGTCTTTGTGTGATACTTTTTGCCTAGTTTCTCACCCCTTCCGCCTGCTGCTGCATCACCTGTGGCACCGCCCCACCGAGTGCCCTGATTCTGCAACCCACACGCCTCCAAAATGCTCCTCCCTTCCCCCCTCCACCCAGTCTTAATGCAGCCAGCAGCTTGTCTGTGCCACTGTTGCGGCAACACCGTGCCAAAGGCAGGACCATCTGCACCTGCAACGTGCACAGTGCATGAGCCTCTGGTCTTTGCATGACCCATGTCACACAACAGGCGCATGCTGCAGCTAACCTCCAAGCAATGTCCTCCAGACAATCATCCGCCTGCTATCAGGCAACCCCTAAGCGCACACACGACACCTTCGCATGCTGAGCGTGCAACTCCAACTGCCTACACACCGCTGCCCAGCCTACCAGACCCTGTCAGAACAACCAGGTCATGTGCCTCCTACTCCACACCCGCTCGGCCAACCAGCACGCGATTGGACTGTTTTACCTCCTCAACACAACAGGCCCACACATCACCTTCATGAAAGTAACCTGGACACAAGCATCCTCAGCACACAACTTCTTCATTGCCATCTCAGATGGATACAAGATCACCCGCAGGGACGGCATCAACAATCCCAGAGGATGAATTGCAATTTATTCACAAGTACACCCTCAGAGTCACAAATCCGGGTGTGCAGCAACTCCCTGGCAACCCTCAGAGTAACACTCATCTACAGATATCCAGGCCTACATCCACAATTGTGCTAAGCCATTAACACGTGCATCTGCATGCACGCCCTCACCTCCACAGGCTACATGTGGCTGGGGGCCAGTAACTTCTTGCTGGAGGAGAACCACACCACCATCCATTATTGGTCCATCAACATTTTAATCGACGTCTCCGACAAGCAACACACTGCCCCACACCCTGCTAACGATCCCCCAAAGATGCTTGATTTAAGTCACCACAGACAAGCTGTGTGGGACACTCAAAAACACCAACGCAACACCCTGAAACCTCACGCACTGGATCAGCAACTAATCCAACAATCTTGCCACATTGACCGACTTTCCTGTGAAGCACAACAATAGTTAAGGCACCTGCGACAAGGCAGACCTACTGGACTCCTACAGACGTAGCCGGACTCTTGTGCACACCTTGCAACACAAAGAGCCATCATTTACCTTACAGGCATGGAAAAGACCACACACAGCCATCACCATATCATCAGCAAGGACAAGTGGAGATCCTTCAGATAGTGCTGAGACACCAAAACACATGACATCAAGGAGCTCATCAGCATTGTGAGTGAACTGACAGCAGATCTCCATCCAAGACACCCCAGCCTTGCACGCTGATCACATCCCTTGCAACTTTGTACCACTGCTAGCTCCTGGCCATAAACAACAGCCTTGGCACACAGAGGCAGACAGCACTATTATCCATAGGACAAACCCCCCTCAGGTTCTGGACTCCCGTCAGCAGCAAGTACACCACCTGGCTCATGTGCACCATCCACTCTGGCTCTCCATCAGGCCCATTCCCACACAGCATCTCAAACACATCATTCCCCATCCTTGAAGGCCACGTCCAGTGCTTCCTGAATGTCTCCTTTGAGTTAGCCACATTCCATGGGTGCTGGAGGCATGCAGAGACCCAGGCCCTTCTTAAACAACGGACGGCAGTACCGCAGGATCTCCTGGGACATCACCCTGCTTCCCTACCCAGCAAATGTCATCCGGAAGACACTTAACAAGCAACTGACAAATTTCCTCCACGCAACCAGCTCCAGGCAACCGGCACCAGACCATATTCCATAGTAATCACACCACTGCAACCGTCATCATTGCCACCACCAACGACAACTTTGCCCTGCCCAACAATGGTGAGCCCACCCCCCTTGACCTCTCAACGGCATTGTACACCATGTGCTACCACACTGTCAGCTCACACATCTCCAACACTGGTATCCAGAGGAGGGCCCAGGATTAAATCAGAAAGTAGCTCACCAGCAAGGCCCAGGGAGTCGGCCTCCACCCTGCAGCAAGTAGTACACTGGGGTCATGGGGCACTTGCCCCAGGGCTCTTCTCTCAGCGTGACGATCTTCAATGTCTCCATGACCCCCCTCTCCACCATCACATGAGCACACAACCTCATCATCATCTCGTATGCCATTGACACCCAGCTGCTCCTCAAAGTCACCAAAGAGCCAGCCATTGCCAGATCCAAACTTCAAGAAGGCATGAGATCCGTTGAAGAATGGCTGAACATCAGCCACCTGAGGCTGGACTTGGACAGGACTGAGGTCATCATCTGAGGATTGTCCCCTTACGGCTGAGTCAACTCCTTGTGTCCCACTGGTCTGGGCACCACACCAGCACCCAGTGGCCACGCACGCAAGCTGGTGTTCATCATGGACCCAACGCTCACAATTACCATGCAACTCACCACCATCTGTACCTCATGCTACAACACCCTCCGCATGCTGCAAATGATCGACAGATAGATCCACTACAAGGCAAGACAGACCGTCCCCCAGGTCCACGACACCAGCCGGCTCAACTACAGCACCGGCCTCTACGTAGAACAACAGCTAAACTGCAGGAGAACTTGTCCACATCCAGCGTGCATCCGCACACCTCATCTTCAACATTCCCAGCCACATCAGCGTCCACCTGAGATAGCTAGAATGGCTCACTCTCTGCTGCAGGATCACCTTTAGACTACTCAACCACACTTAGGAGGCAGTCCACAACCCCAGACCCAAAACAAACCTTGGGCGTCTGTAATCCAACACCCCGTTGGCCCAACTCCATGCAGCCCACCTTGCCCTGGCCACCATTCATCAAAACTGCATACAGGAGATAGTTCTCCCACCTCGCCAATCAGACCTGGGACTCCCTCCCCGGGCACATCAACATGACCCATGACCTCTACACCTTCATGATACTCTTCCAAATTGGTCTGTATGAGCAGTATTGCAAGCCCCCCCTCAGCAGCTTGAGGCCATCACGGGTGAGTATTGGGCTCCATGTCTGTAATTGGTGATACATTGAGACACATGTGTGTCCTCGACTGGACGCAGATCCAAGTGTATGGATGGCTGGAGTTAGTTCCACACTCAGCCATACTTTGACATATCCCCACACGTATGTTGTGGACTCATGCTAAATGACTGCAACATAAAATTTCACGTATTAATTATTTAATTATAGCACAGTGGCGTGATTTGTCCCCTGAAAAAGGTGCAATGCAGGGACCATAGAATCCAAAGTTCACAGGGGGAGATGGGATCTTTGCCATTTGAAGTCATCAGAGTCCAGACCACAGTGTTTGGCATCATTAGTCAGACTGTGATCAGCAGGTCCATGTGGCAGATGATGTTAGTCAATGAGGTGATGCTGTCGCACATGAAGGCCAGGTGCCAGGCCAGGTGACCTGGGAGATGTGGATGTGCTGCTGCCTCTCGCGGTCTTTTCCGTGGGTGACCCACCTTCCTCCGGGGACCCTCAGATGCAGGCCTTGACGATGCTTGGGATGCTCCGTCGGACGAATCCTCCTCCTCCTCCCTCCCTGTGGCTGGTGGAGTACTTCACCTGGTGGCACAGGGAGGGTTGCCCATGTTGTCAGCGATCCGACGGAGTGAATGGCTTATGTCCCTTTGCACCGCCAGAAGCTCAGACAATCATGCCTCCATCCGTCCTTGGTGTTCTTGTTGACTGGTGTGTTGCTCGGCCTGCTAGTTCTTGATCTCTGTGAGGGTCACCACTACCTGGCTGAACTCCCTGGTGTCACGCCGGTATGCCTCCATGATGTTGTGGATGTGTGACATACTGGTCCCTTCAGCTGGCTGGTCAGGTTCTCGCCTCCGCCTGCCTCCACTCCCACCACCCCTGCCCACACGAGCCTGGCCAGCCGTTGTGGGCACATCGGGTCGATGGGACCCCTTAGGGATGGCAGTGGCAGTGTTGTCTGCCTCCTCCTGGGTGCCCGGCGCTCCTTGTCCCTCCTGGTCAGACTGGCTCAGTGGTTCACTGCGGGCAGGGCTCCTCAGTGTCTCCTGGGATGTGGCAGGAATGGGGATGGTGGTTGGCACAGATGGTCCTGAACCAGGTTCTGCAGGGGCTTGGACACCAGAGGGTCCAGGTCGGTCGGGGTCATCCACGGAATGTTGAGAGGCGTCGCTGCCGGTGGGATCAGGTTCCTCCCGGGCCACGGACTGTGAATCTTCACCCCCATTGTTGGGGGTAGATTCATCATGTTGCCCTGTGTGTGAGAGACAGACAATGTTAATGCTGTTTCATGCAGCATGTATGTATCATACACATTCAAGTTGGCACTGTTCCTCCAGGTAGTTGTATGAGCCTAGCATTCTCCTCAATGTTCACTTGTGGATGGGTATGTTGCGGGGGACAGATTGATATCTTCTCCTGAGTCTTTGACATGTAGATTTTTGGCTTGGATGCTTCTTTGGCTATGTATTGGTGTTGTTGTGTTACATGTCCATTGTGACAGTGGGTAAATCCATTGCCTGTCCCGGGGGTGTCTGCTTGTGTAAGGGGTGTGTGTGACAGGGCCTGCTGGTGGGTGTAGTGTGATTTGGCAGTGGGGCTCCCAGGTGATGTGGCTGTCCCCCCATGGGGCATGCTGCCATGACAGTGAGTGTGAGTTCCTGTCCTAGATATCTGACCTTGTTGTCTTGGTGTTTGTGTTTGCACTGGTCACAGGAGGGCCTTGTGCTGCCTACACCCGGGCCGAGTGTGAGCTATCTTGTCAGTACTTTCCCAATCCCTGTGCATTGTGCATGGTGCATGGGTATGTACCTGGGCCATATGGGATGAGGGCAATTGTGTCTGATTAGGAGTTCAACAATGTGTTTTGTGCCACCCACCCTCCCAGCATACCGGACATCCATTCTTGGGTTGCTGCTTCATGTAGCATGGGACATAGCATGGCCTTGCTTTCTCAATGGAGCATACACATGTTAGTGGCATTAGCGTTATTTTTGACTGTGGTTCTGGCCGGTGAGGGCTTGGGGGTAGTTGCGTGCATTTGGTGTAGTTGGGGTGTGGATGCCATTCCCCCCATGTTACCTAAGTTGTTTGTGTACTCACCAGGCTCTGGAAGTCCTTGCAGTCCATGTACTCCCATCGGCAGAAGCAGGGTCATCACCTTCTCCTCCCAGGGATGGAAATGTACTGGTCTGCGGGACGCACCACCTCCAGTGATGTTGCTCTGGGCGTAGTCATCATTCATTGTGCGCTTGACCGCTCTCCGCAGATCGTACCACCTGGCTTGGCATACATTCCTGGTCCTTCTGATGGGTGCAACAGCATTCACCCTATCGACGATCCTCTGCCACAGGCGTGATTTTTCAGCTATGCTGGTCTGTCTGACCAATGTTCAAAAACAGCTGTGGCTCGACTCTGATGACTTCATTGACAAGGATCTCCAGCTCCTCCCTTGTGAACTTTGGATTCTTGTCTGTGGGCATGGTGTGGGGTGAGGGTGTGGATGGTTGTGGGTGTGTGGGTCTGAATGTGACGGTGTGGGTGTTATGTTATGTTAAAAAAATGTATAAGAGCGCATATATACCCGGCGGTGTCTTGGCGCTAGGACAAACAGTAACCAGCCGCAACCTTACCCCTAAAGCTGAAAGAGCCAGGTTTTTAATTGCTTTCTGAAAGCAATCAAGGAACTAGCATTCCTGAGTTGAAAGGGAAGAGAATTCCACAGTTTCGATGCCCCATAATAAAAGCTGCGGCCACCCCAATGGGCCGTATGAATTCTAGGCACAGCAACAGTCGTGCCCCCAAGGACCGAAGCTGTTTTGTGGGTTGGTACCACGTAAAAAGATCCTGCAGAAAAGATGGACCTATATGATGCAGAGCTTTAAATACAATAAATAAAGTTTTAAATTCAATACGCCGAGATACAGGAAGCCAATGAAGATTACGAATTTCATTGGAGACTGAGCAGTGTCTGGGGATGTCCGCTAGCAGGCGAGCTGCTGAGTTCTGATTCATCTGAAGTTTACTCAGACACTGCTTCTGGGCGTTGAGGTATAAGCCATTACAGTAGCCCAGCTTAGATAAAATAAGAGATGAAACTACTGTTTTCCTGGTGTTATCGGGAATGTAAGGAAAAATGTTCCTTATTTTTTTAATAAGGAAGTAAGAGGCCGATACCACGGCATTTGTGTGATGGTGGAGAGTCAGTCTGTTGTCCATTAGCACACCCAAATTCTTTGCCTTAACCACTGGTTTGGGTGGAGGACCCAGCTCTGCAGGCCACCACAGATCGTTCCAGGGAGGCTGTATCCTGCCAAAAATCAAAACTTCCGTTTTACTGGAATTAAGCTTTAGGCAGTGTGCTGTCCTCCATTTATTAATTGCACTCATGCTGCATCTAAACTGCGAGGCTGGGGACTGTTGAGATTTAAGAGCCGCTACCACAATCTGGCTATCGTCGGCATAGGTGGTCAAATTAAAACCGAATTCCCGAATAAGGGGCGCTAGTTCAGAGTCATAAATATTAAACAATGTGGGGCTCAATGAACTGCCCTGAGGAACACCACATGGAAGAATGTAAGGATCTGAATTGAAGCCATCGATAGATACTGTGGATTTACGATCAGTGAGAAAAGAGGCTAAAAGTGCTCGTGTCGACTCTCCTACTCCTAGTCTCTCCAAACACCCTTGCAGGAGGAGGTGATCCACCATATCGAAAGCAGCGGAAAGATCAAGGAGCACCAGAGCCGCCGCGCCTCCTATGTCCATAACTGCTCTGATCTCCTCAGAGGCTTTGATCAATGCCGTGCTATGGTCCTTGCGGAAGCCAAACTGGGTATGATCCAGCAGACCATTCGCATTAATGAATAGTGACAATTGATTATGCATGATTTTGTCCACTATCTTTGCTGGCAAGGGCAGTCTAGCAATGGGTCGATAGTTGATAGGATTAGCAGCGTCAAGGGTGTTTTTTTTTAAAAGAGGCAAAATAGATGTCTCCTTCCAGCTAATGGGAAAGACACCGGAGGAGAACATCAAATTAAAAATATTGGTGAGACATGGGCTCACCAGATTTGCCAATCCTTTGAGAAGACTCGGTGGGCAGGCATCAGACGGTGAGCCAGACTTGGCTTGGAGAACATGATTTCTGACTACATCTGATGAAATCGGAGAAAACACAAATGGCACATGGTCGGTAGAACCTAGACCGCCTAAGAGTGGTCGCAGGCCAGAGTCAGAAACCTCTCTAAATACTTGGAAAATGTCTAAGACCTTAGAGTTAAAAACGTCAGCGATATCGTTGCAGAATTTCTGGTTGACCTGCTTAGCAGTGTTGTTAGATGTAGACAGCTTATTAATCACTGCAAACAGTTCCTTGGGGGAATTAACGGCTGAGTCAATCTGAGAGGTAAAATATTTTTTCTTTTCTGATATAAGTAGTTTTTTATAATTTAGGAGCACTTTTTTGTATGCTAATTTTTCCGGCTCGTCATAATTTGAACGCCAGCGTCGTTCTAGATGGCGACACCGCTGTTTTTCTATCCGAAGACATTCAGAAAACCAGGGAGCTATGGTATAGACCTATTACCTGAGAAAGTATTTAAAGGGACTGAGGCATTAACTGCGCCCAGCATCCAATTCGTATAATTCGTAACAGCTAGGTCTTCCTGGTCCTGAGGAGAAGGACAAGAGGTTTCTAGGAATGTATCAAGGGATAGTTTGTCTACTTTATTCCAAGCTTTCCCAATGAAGGCTGGACGTTTAATGGTATCACCCTCTCCCTCCCTAGAAAAAGGGAGAGTAAACTTAATTAATGAGTGATCTGACCAAGTTAAAGGAAGCGTTTCCTTGACCCTGAGGCCATGGGCTGATGAAAAGACGCCGTCCAGCGTGTGCCCGGCTATGTGTGTTGGTGATTGCACCAACTGCATGAGTCCAAAAGAACTTAGGGTATCCAATAACCACGTAGTATCTTTGTTTTCTAGATCCTCTAAATGAATATTAAAATCTCCAAGAATAGTAAAATCTGAATTCAAAATTACTGGCTCGAGTAGAATGTCCAAATTGGTTAAGAACGTGTTACGGGTGCCTGGAGGACGATAAAGAAGAATACCCTTGAATGTCACTTTGTGATTCAGTGTAAACGAGAAGTAGAGAGCGTCATGGGAGAGAGTGGAAACGGAATGATGTATGGCTGAAAACTGGTCCCTAAAGATGATAGCAACTCCACCTCCCCATTTAAAGAGCCTTTCCTCTCTAATGACTCTAAACCCAGTGGGCATAGCAGTGATGAAATCGGGATCTGATGCAGCATCTGCCCAGGTCTCTGTTATAAATAGTATATCTAAACCCAGGCACTCAATCATGTAAGCGATTTCATACTTTTGCTTACCCAATGACCTGGCATTAATAAGACCACCATGGAGCGCAGATTGTTCCTGTATGATGACATTTACTGGGCGCTGGGGGACATGCAACGACGCAACTAATTTGGGGGAGGGAAGAGCAAATCCACAAACACAACCAGCCGTGCTGACCCCAGTGCGCAAAACACAACAAGACTCCTCTCTTTGTTTCTCCAGGGCATGCAATGCACTACTAGTATAATTCAATATTAGCGAGGATCGTAATGCAGGGTCACGGGCCCTGGGTACGGACTTGGCGCAGACGGGTGCAGTCGGCGCGCCCGCTGCGTGCGTCCGCTGCGCATCCGCATTGCATTAAAGTGGCATACATATGATTCAACAGATAGCAGTTTAAAATCAAAGTCACAATAGCAGCAAAATGGTTAAAAAGGTGCGCAGTGCGTGCAGGGCAAGGTAATGTGTGAATGTGAAGAGGGGAATGTGTGAAGGAGGATGTGTGAAGGTGTATATGTTAAGGTGGATGGGTGCAGTTGTTGGTGTGTGCTCTCTAGCTGCAGTGAGTCTGTTGCAAAGGCTCATGGTTTGTGTGTGTGGGCCCTTTTTATTGGTCCATTTGTGGGTGGGCCTCAGTTTGAATTTTGGTGGGTGTGTTATCAGGGGTGGTTGTGAGTTTGCCCCTCTGTTTGCCTGTTTGGATGTGTCCAGGTCAGTCATTTCCATTTTTAGTGCACTGTAGACGTGTTTTGTGGTGTTGTGCGAGTCGAATAGACCCTCCTTGTGCTGTTTTACAGTGTCCGTGGTTCAGTACGGTACAGGGGTACGAGTCGTACAGGCACACACCCCCATGCGTTGTGTATGTACGGTGCGTACACGGCCATTGCTGTGTACGGTGCGTACACCGCCATTGCATATGTACGGTGCGTACACCGTCATTGCTATGTACGGTGCATACAACGCCATTGCGTATGTACGGTGCGTACACCGCCATTGCATATGATCGGTGTGTACACCACCATTGCATATGTACGGTGCGTACACCGCCATTGCTATGTACGGTGCATACACCGCCATTGCGTACGTACGGTGCGTACACCGCCATTGCATATGTATGGTGCTTACACCGCCATTGCATATGTACGGTGCATACACCGCCATTGCTATGTACGGTGGGTACACCGCCATTGCATATGTACGGTGCGTACACCGCCATTGCTATGTACGGTGCGTAATACAACATTGGTGCATACAACAACATTGCGTAGGTACGGTGCGTACACCGACATTGCATATGTACAAGTCATTCCCCGTGTACGGGACGTTTTCCGTACGATTCGTAAATCGGAAAGCCGGTCAGGATTGTACTTGTACGCTCAGACTGTATTTTTAGGATTCGTACGGAAAAGTGTCCGGGTCCGTCTCGTGCAACTTTTCCCGCTACGATTCATACGGATCGGGCCGATCCGTATGTACTTTTTCACGTGCGAATCGTACTTCACGGGTCGGATGTGACTTGTATGATTCGTACGGAAAAAAATACGGATACGAGTCGTACGGGAAAAAAAAAATACAGGATCGGAATCGACCCCTTAATGATATAAGTGTATGTAAGTACATATATATATATATATATTTATATATATATATAGTTATTTGTACATTTTTATGTATTTATAAAATTATCAAATAAATTAAAATTAATAGTTCATTAATTGTTTTATAGATAGATAGATAGATAGATAGATAGATAGATAGATAGATAGATAGATAGATAGATAGATAGATAGATATATTACATTTTATATATGTATGGTTAAATATTTGTACCTGAATTATTTTATTATTTTTGTTAAAATGTATATTAAATCTAAATATTGTTTTATATTTAATTTTTTTCTTCAATATATTTAACATTCATTTTTATTTAAATAAATAAAAAGGATATTTTGTACATCTATAGTTTTTACATCGATATTTTACCATCAATATTTGTGTATGGGGATATTTTGGGAATCGATGTTCTATCAGTGAACCAGCTCAGTGACAGGCACACCTTCTGTCATAGTTCTTATTTATTGCAGGAAGTGTCATCAATTTGAAAAGCCAGTGTGAAGTTCAATGAAAGGAGGAAGACTGAATTGTACTTTTATCTTGATGATAGTTTTAATCCAAAGTTCAGTCAAGACAGGAACACATGTAGAATTAAGTAAATTAGATGAATAAGCCCCACCGAGAGCAGGATCCCTGCTGCTCAGCCTACATGCATAAACTGACAATTACACTCAAATATACACAGAGGGAACATTCCATGACATCACTGAGACTGGCTGAGCAGCAGAGTACAAAACACAAAGGGGCCGATTCCGATCTGGGTCGGAAAGCTCTCTGACCGAGCTGGATGCGGAGTGTTTTCCGACCGAGCTGAACTCCTGCAGTCAGACCGAGCGAGTACGATGTGGCCGCATGCTGCCGGACTCGGTTCGGTCGGACTCCCATAGAAGTCAATGGGAGCTGGTCGTACGACGAGTACATGGGCTCCCATTGACTGAATGGGTACGTCTTGCACAAGGGCACCCCATACACTGGGTACACGTCGGTGCCATCCGTACTGTACAAGCGTGTGTTGGAGAGACCCTTGGGTCTCCCCCTGTGTCCGAGTCATAAGGCTGCGGGTGACAGGGGGTCCTATGCCGACTCCCAAAAGCAGCCTCCCGGACGTTTTGTGAGCCAGAAACTTCGGCTCGATCTGGCTGTCCGAAGCGTGCGTTGTACTGGCTCGGTCGGAATTCGGCTCCATTGCACGACACGGTACGCTTACGGACGAGGCGTACGGAGCGGTTCGGACCCGGAAACGAGTCGGTCGGAGAATTTCCCATTGCTCGCATCGTACTTGCTCGCTTGTACAGCGGTAGGAGTCGGTCGGTAAACATGCGTACGGCTCGTACTTTTTATGGCTGGATCACGTTCGGAGCCCTTCTGAGAGAGATCGGAATCGGCCCCAAAGAAGAGACTAGAAAGAGAGAAGAGGGAGATACCACACAGTGTGAGTATTTAATCATTATTCTTCTCATAATTTCATCATGGTGATGAGCACAGATTTTTGGACGTGGCTATTACAGCACATCTTACATCAGTTTTATGCCTTAAGAGAGGAATGAACACAGCTCAGTGATGGGCATATTTTGCAGTCATGGTGTACAGTTTTCGTCACAGTGATAGACACACCTTAATCTAAAGCCATCCTCTGAGTGATAGGCATTTATTATATTCCAGTGCTCACTTTGTGAGATATGTACAAAGAGATGTTGGAGCGCGGAGCAGCGCCAAATTTGGTAGCGCCGCAATCCGACATTTCTAAAATGCATGGATGCAGCTTATCAAAAAGTATATGGTGCACCCCTGTGTTTTTCCTAGAGCTGGGACTCGAATTAGTTACCTAGCACCAACGCAGGTACCCTTGCACCATAGTGCAAGGGTGCCTGCGTTGAAGGGAATGAATGTTTATGTGTAGGAAAGTTTTGCGTCTTGCACATAAACAATCAATAATGGCGATTTGTTACTTCTATGTGTGCTGCAGTCTGCAGCACACACAGAAGTAGCAAATCACCATTATTTAATGACTGTTTATGTGCAGGAAGAAATACCTTTCTGTCTATAAGCAATCATTAATGGTATTTTGCTTTTTCTATGTGTGCTGCAGAATGCAGCACGCATTGAGAAAGCAAAAGTGAGGAGAAAAAAAAGTATTTCTTCTTGTTTCGCCATTCTAATGCCTGCTCTTGCATGGCGTTACTTTTCGGCGCAACCCTTAGATTTACACTTCCTTGTAAATTTGGGGCTGCATCAAAAAGCAATGGGTGTTGCGGTGGAATGCACAGAGCAACACCCATTGACCGCCCCTTTCACACAGATACCTGCGTGAAAGAGAAGCATATTTACAAAGAGGCGTTTGGCCACAAAAGGGGCTTAACACCACTTTGTAAATATGATGCAGGGCATGCCACCACTGGAGCATCAAAACAAAATGACTCTCCGGTGGTTCTAGGGGCTTGTACATATGCCCCTTTGTGTGTGCACTATCGTATCCTTCAGTGTGTTGACCGGTGTATTTAAATATAATGAACTGTTTAAGAAGTGGCTACATATTTGTATTTGTACACTTTATTAATTCCTTGTGTGTTGTCAGATGCTAAATTTTACACCACCTTCCTTCTTCTTATCCTCCCCAGGGCAACCCCCAAATAGGTGGTAAAAGTGGGAAAAAGTGTTATCTCATTATGTTTGTGTCTGTGGTACTTTAAGTGCTGAAAGGAACGTTTCTTAACCATTACATTGTTTAGGCCCAGAAGGCCAAGAAGTACTTGAACATCTCCCGGATATTGAACCCAGTGAGGCAGAGGAGTTAAGTGAGTAAGATACCTGTATTGAGAAACTTGATAATCATTACCTCCCGTAAGTGAGTACTATTCATGAGAGATACAATTTGGAAAGCGAGTACAAAAATCCCAGGAGTCTGTGGAAAGCTACGTCACAAGTTTATGAAAGTTATCCACCACTTGCAAGTTTGAGGTAAAGTTGGAAGAACGCATCCGTGACCAGTTCATGCTTGGTGGCAATATTGAGAAAGTGAAAGACGAATTGTGGCAGAAAGACGATCCTAAACTTGATGAAGTGCTTATGAGTGGCAAAACAATCGTCCATTCACTGGCTTGTGCAGATGTCATTAGAAAGGAAAATAACCCATTGTGGGAAAAACTACATGTAGTACATAGGTCTATGTCTAAAACCAACTAATCTACTAATTCAAGAAAACTTGTTGGGGGAAAATGTTTTAGGTGTGGTGCTTTTAGTCATTTGGCCAGTGACAAGAATTGCCCTGACTTATTGCCTTCTCCTTCTAAGAAACCCTTTAGAGGGAAGTGTTTCAGATGCGGTGCTGCCAGTCATTTGTCCAATGATAAATAATGCCCTATGCTTTTTGTTAAGTGTAGTTTATGTGTCAAGGTTGGGAACTATGCCAAAAGTTGCAGGTCTCATAGTAAGAATAAGACCAAGAAAGTAAAAGAAGTAATGATTTATGATGATGATAATGAGAATGAGGTTGAATACAATGGTTTACACTGTGGGAGGTTGTTGTCCAGGTTGGGCAATGAGGCACAAGAAAGGCTGTCAACAAAGTAAATGTTAATAGTGAATGTGTTGACATGCTGTTTGTTTCAGATGCTAAAATTTCTCTGATACCTAAAGACTTTTATACGCACAATCTTTCTGGCAAAGTCTAACTTTACAAACCAGATATCCATCTGATGGCTTATGGTGGGCAACCTATTAAGTTACTAGGTTATTTCAACTGACATTTGTAATATAAAGAGGGTCTCACTGCTGTGAAGATTTATGTATCATACAGAGGAGACAGAATTTTCAGTTGGTTCCACCAGAATGACTTAAGTGTCATTCAAGAGCCCAATAGTGACCCAAGTATAATTTTGAAGCAACTGCCAGATGTGGTAGTTGTAGTCAAAAGTAACGAGAATGGTGTTTGGTCAAAAGTAATGATATTGGTGTACTGTCAGAACTACACCATACATTTTAAGACGTTTTGTGGAGAAGTCAGGATGTTTAATTAATTACGCACATAAGATTGTCCTGAAGAATGGATTTTCCCCTGTGGCATGTAAAGCACATAGTGTACCTTTAGCTTTGAAAAAGGAGCATGTGGGTAGAACTTGATAAATTAGAAGAAGACGGGATAACTGTTAAGACTGAGGCTTCAGAATAAGTTGTGCCTGTGGTTCTAGCATGCAAGGCCTCTGGAGAAATACTCTCATGTGTTGATCTGAGTGCTCTAACTAGTGGTATAGTGGTGGATAAGTAGAAACTCCCAAATATATCGGAGATGCTTACACAATTGGAGGGGGCTAGTATTTTCTGAACTTTAGACCTCAAGGTGGCATATCATCACTTTCAGTTAGATGGTGATTCTATGGATTTCACTACATTCATTGCACCTTTTGGACTGTTCAAACGTATTAGATTGCCGTTTTCGCTAACTTTCCCCACAGCAGTTTTTCAGAGAGCTATGGAGGGGGTGTTAAATGGAGTTCCTACAATCACGATCTAGCAGGACGATGTACTGATTTATGTCTCCAACCAAGAGGAGAACAATCATAGGCTAAAGTTAGTCTTAGAAAGGTTTAAGTTGAGAGGCTTGACTTTAAGGGAGAAATGTGTAAATATAATCAGAACAAATTCAATTACCTGGGCATAGGTTGATCAAAGTGGGGGTGAAACCCAAATAACACTTGGTTAAACTATAGATAATCTTCATGTTTCTGAAGATAATGAGGAATTGTTAGCTTTTATCGGCATGGCTTAATACTACAATGAGTTTGCATCTTCCTTTGCCAGCAACACACAAAATATGAAGTAGTTGATAAAAAAAGGTGTCAGGTTTAATTAGTCCTGCTTATGTGAACAAGAATTTCAGAATGTTAAATCAGTACATAGTAAGGCCCTGTCTTTGCAAAGTTTTGATGTCAGTGACAACACTGTTTTGATCACCAATGCTAGCTCTAGAGAGTTGGGCTCTGTACTGAAACAAACTAAAAAGGGAGTAGAAAGAACCATCCTGCTCATTTCCAGAAGTTTGTGGGGCCAGAGAATAAGTATTCCATAGTCGAGCATGAGGCTCTTTGTATTTACTGGGCCATAAAAAAAGTACAACATTTCACCGGGGGCTTGATTTTTAAGTGCAGATAGATCACAAACCTCTCAAAGAGATATTTCATAAGAAGCACTTTGATGTGGTTTCAGGTCGCATTTTTATATGAGCAGTGGCTTTACAAGACTCCAATTTCAAGGTATTGTATATCCCTGGAGTACGGAACAGGGTTGCAGATTGCCTGTCACGGTTGAGTCCAAAACTAAAAGAGCATAATCTTGATGTAGTTGATGAATTTTGGGAACTAGATGAATGCACAGTTTGTGACGTTGCTGAAGGTGTGGTCAGCAAAGACAAGTGGAGGTGCTGCTTGAATGTGGATGAAGTCTTGAAGGAAGTAAAAGGATTGGTCAGGAAAGGATGGAACTCAAAAAAGGTGTGAGCAAGGAGGGTTTGAGATTTTCAATGGTGAAGGATGAATTGTCCGAGAATAATGATTTACTTTGGAGAGGTACTAAATTGGTACCTCCAGGTCAAGTCAGGGAGAACCTTATACAGTTAAGTCACCGTGGCCATTTGGGGATTTTGAAAACCAGATTGCATTTCTGGTAGCCTGGAATGGACACACAAGTTGAGGTGTGCCAGAGATTGCTTGGAGTATTGCTTTAGTGATAAATGTTGTAAAAGAAGAGTGCAACCTATGGTAGGCAGGGGATCCCCAGTGAGAGTATGGTAGGTCGAAGTTCTAGATATTCGGGGCCAGTTACAAGCAAAGCTAGTCAGTATTGCATGTGGCTTCTAATGGATATGTTCTCGCAGTGATCTGTGATTTGCATTATGCAAAGGTGGAAATGATTTGGGTAGCTGCACTTCTTAGGGGGAAGTTTTCAGCACAGAAGGGTTTCCAGATTATGTTTTAATGGACAACAGTGTCCAGTTGGTGTCCAGGGACATGGAAGAGTTTCTATCTTTGAGGAAAATAAAGCATAAAAAAATGTTCTCCCTATCATCCCGAGACTAGTGGGATGGTAGAGAGGTTTAACAGAGAGTTAAAAGAGTCTTTTGAAATCTGCAAGGCACAGGACCGGAAAGATGATTTGATGGAAAGGGTTGAAGTTTATCACCCTAAACCACACTCTGTTACTGGTAGGGTGCCTTTTGAATCGTTTCAAGGTAGGAGACCCAACACTATGGTGACTGGCATGGATGAAGGATGACAAATTGGAGGGGGTAGGATGTAGGGAAGGTGAGTGTTAGGATAGTAATAGGCGGAAATCTCAACATGTGAACATGTGGAAGCGTAAACAAAGGTTTGATGTGTACAAAGCAGTGTATTCTGCTGTGGTGGATGATGGAAATGTGGTGAAAGGGAGATTTCTACAGAAAGGTTTAACCTCTAAATTCTCCTCACCATTCTGGGTTGTGGATATATTTCCAAATTCAATTAAGCTGTGTGACAAACGCATTTAAAATTTAAATAGACCTGTAGTGATACGTACATCTAAAAAAAAGTGTCTCTGCTGAGAGTAGCCCCACACCTTTCATAATTACATCTCTTACTTCTTAGAAAAAGAAAGACCTTTTATCTTTTATCTATTAAGGTAAATCCACACTCTCTAAATTCGGACTACTGTATTGTGTAAATATGTCCAAAGTATTGCACATTTATATATGAAAATGTTGAAAAAATTGGAACATTACGTTACATTAAAAAAACTTCACATTTTAAAATCACATGCTATTATAAATAACAATTCATCATAAATCCATCTCCAAATAAATATCTTCTGCAAATGGTTATGGGTGACATTATACCTAAATGTATCAAATATACAAACAATTATCACAAGATCATATAAAACTCAAATCTTTGTCACAAATTGTCGAAGCAGCATTCCAGTGATAATTTGTAATGATTCAATTAACCTTCTTCAGGACAAAAAATGTATTTAATAGACATAAATTGATCTAGAAAATAAATTTAAAAAAACAATATTACAATATTTGATCCAATTTACAATGCTTATAAGACAAGTTTAAATAAACAGGCTCAGTGTATAGATTTTCACTATTCACAAATATTACTCTATGCATCCACCTCATTCATTCACATACTTTTACAGAATTTATACGTCATAATAAATCTACCAACTCTCCCTTTTGATTAATGGTCAGTAACTTTTTTTGAACCACAAGGTTCCTTGCGTCTCATGGCTGATCAATAAATTACTTTTTATAAGCCATACCTCACAGTCACTCATTGAAGGTCCTGTTTGTTCTTATATTTAGATCCTTTTAGAGATTTTTATTCTCATTCCATTTAAATCATTCATATCTTACTGACTATATAAGTATGTTCCACTTACCTCAAAGAACGGGGCTTTCTTCCTGTACCTTTATTTGTTGGTTTTATCCTTGCTTGTATAGGATTATGCCTATTATTCATCTCTCTTAATAGAGAAACAACACTATTTAATTTTTACTGGTCAGGTTGCATCTTTCCAAAACAAGGGACATAACCAGATACAGATATACTTACGATATATATATTGTAGTGTCCTTTTTATCTAGCTACCTCTAGAAACTCATTGGCCATCATGATGGTTTGTTACTAATGTTACTAATTTTCAATATCCGGTACTTGGATTTACTATCAAACCTACATAGCAAATATAATGGTATATCTATATAGACCAGACATATTAATAATGTGTTCCTAGCTCTCACATCTCTCATATATCAAAGAGGTCCTTACCTCAGTTTTTAATGCTGGGGTATGGTCTTTGAAAAATCCTTGTTGTTTCTCTAATTCTGATATATAGGAGGCCAAGTTTCACATGAATCTTTGTGTTTTTGGGCTCACTTGATAGAGGGGATCTTTATACATCTATTCTCTCTCACTCTGTTAAAATTAGAGACACGAGTCAGTCATTTACTCACTAACCCTCATCTGAATAATTATATATCACCCATATCCTTTAACATACATCTTATTGTAAATCCCATAATCACATTATAATATAGAATATTACCAAAAATAGCGGTATGTGGAAAGTACAATAAATTTGATGAGGGCTAATGCTATTAATCCTTTTTGTTTGCCCCTATCCATACACGTTTAATACAGTGATTTAGTTTTTATCTATGACATACAGTTCTCTCAGTCAACAGATATAAAGCAAATTTGCTAATTATACATCAATATATACTGCCCGAATATTAGGCTACAGCTGGGCTTGATACAACAGAATGCTCATATTCAGTGAGCTAATTTTATATAATACCCTGCTCAATGCACAAATCTTGAATTTTAATTTTGAAATCTCCAAAAGACCACAGCTTCTCACATATGGTTGCAATTCACTGGTCTCAAAATTAAGACTATGTGAAATATCTTAAAGTCAATAACATAAGTGAATCATATAGTCATGCTTTTCTTTCTTTCTTTTGGACATTTAGAGGCCCATTAGGATGGCGGGCGGACTTCAGTCCACCCGCCACCCTAGCGGTGCTGGGACCGGCCGCCAGTGGTGCGGCGGTCCCGCACTGGCAATTAGGATGCCACAATGCAATATATGCATGTTGTGCATTGGCATGCACAACGTGACAGGCACCGCGCGGGGCCTGCCACCTTGTGCATGCCAATGTTGGAGGGTACCATGGGTACCCCCTAGTGCAGCCCCCCATCCCCCTGGGGGCCCCAACAGGCCCTCAAAGAGAACTCTGCATGCCTTTCCATGGCGGAGTCTCCACCATGGAAAGGCATTAGAAATGCCACATCATAATATGGATGGCGGTGCCTGCAAGGCACCACCACCATATTATGGGCCTTTTCCACCCGGTAGGCAATCGTGGCGATTGCCTACCGGCGGAAAAGTGGCAGATGGTCTTTCTGTCCACCGCGATACCCCAGCCATGCTAATTTGGTGGGGGTAAAAGACCGTCTGGCGGGGTGTTTTGGCAGGCGGATCGCCTCCGCCTGCCATGGAAATAGGCCTCTTAGTATCCCGTCTTTGGGATCAGGTTCCTAGTATTATGGAAAGGATGCCATACTGGCTGCCCCTCCTTTTAAATCATCTCCCTATTGCGCATGCGTGTTTCTGCTGCGTCATGTACGGCAGCCATGATGATGTCAGGCATATTGTATTTTTCTTTTGTAATTATTTAATTCACTCTTGTGCCTCATATACTATTGCAGAGCGCATGCAATTGAAATAAAATGCTTCCTCGAATGTGCTACATTTTTTAGTTTAAGAGCGCTAATGGCGATCCTGCTCTAATGGCGTATCCATTACATATTTATATGCACTACATTTTATAGAACCTTTAAACTTCACTTGGTTTTATTCATCAAATCACGGCTCTATTCTTCTCCCGAAATAAAGTTTTGTCTTTCCACTCCTAACAGTATAAGGTCCTCTCTTATATTAAATCATAGATTGTCAGAATTGTTTCCATCCATGTTTCATATTGGAGGCCATGCTGGACTTAGGCTCATCTTTGGTATTTTAAAGCCTTAAAACTCGCACTTACTTTCATTTATCAAAAAGAAGAAATCCGTTCTTCGTGTATCAAACAAAAATAGAATTTCACCAGCGCCCCCATTTTTTGTAAGATCTTATCTAGTCTGTATATTGTCACAATTCTTGTAAATCATGTCTATTTCACCGGCCATTTTGGATTCAGGCTGACCTTCTTCTTATCTATTCCTTATTAGCATTGAGGTATGTAAAGGGATAGTCCTGCATTAACAGCAATGTCCGCAAGAGGCCTAACATACAGATTAAAAAGCAAAGGACTCAAAATGGAGCCCTGAGGGACTCCAAAAGGTGAGGGAAAGATGTTAGAGCTGTCCGACACAGAAAACACTTGGAAAGTGCGGTCAGTAAGAAAAGAAGATAGCCAGTCCAAGGCTGAACCACAGATACTAAAGGATTCAAGAGTGTTAATAAGGATGGGGTGAAAGATAGTATCAAAAGCCGCGCTCAGATCTAATAATATGAGCGCTGCTGTCTCACCAGAATCCAATAGGTGGCGCAGTCTTTCAGTCACGCCTAACAGTGTGGTTTCATTCGAGAAACCGGCACGAAAACCAGACTGAGAAGGATGAAGGAGATAATTGGTATCCACAAATTTGACAAGGTGAGTGTGGATATGTTTTTCTAAAAGCTTAGAAAAGATAGAAATGAGAGATATGGGACGAAAATTAGACAGGACTTTAGAATCAGCAGTAGGCTTTTTTAACAAAGGGACTACCATGGAGTGCTTCCAGATTGGAGGAACAATGGAAGATGTAAGGGAGGAATTTAGAACTTCAATGATAACCTGGAGGTGGACAGGGTCAAGTTGTTTCATAATGGAGGCAGGAAGAAGGTCATTAGGAGAACCCGATTTAATGGTACCAAGAATGGAAATAAAAGTTTCCAGTTTCAAAGAGGGCCAGCTAGACAATTTAGGAAGGACACTAGAGGTGTGTGTGAGTTGGAGTCCTGCGGAGCTGAGATGGTTGATGGAAGGAGAACAGACTGTTCAGGTAGGTGTGGCCTAAGTTGAGTAGTGCCTTACATGTGCATATGAGGAGTTTGAAATTAGTGTGTTTGTGTTTCAGGAGCTAGTGGATCACCCTGAGGTTTGGTGTGATGTGACTTCTGTGTGGGAGGTAGAGGATGATCTGGCGATTGAGTTTGAGATGGGTTTGTAGTGGTTTTGATGAGTTGCTTGGTGATCCCGGCGTATAGAGTGTTCCAGTAAATCAGGGCGTGAGTGACAGTTTTTCTAGTGTTGTTTAGGAGCCATTTGAAGATCTCAGCATATTCAGTGTGTGGAAGCAGAATGTGTGACGGCATTCAGCAAGCCGGAATCACGCTGTGCCTTCACAGTGCCATCATTAGAACGAATACGTCTTTAGTATGCATTTGTTCAGCCTTACCTTAGGGGGGCGCTGGATTTTGGAATAGGTTAATTTACTATTCCAACTCCAGGCAACGCAACAGTAGGGAAGGTGTCGGACTTTAAATCCAACACTATTCCACCAATGCGACCCTCTAAGGCAAGTCATTATAACAGCTTGCTTGCTGAACAAATGCGTCTAAAGACGCATTTGTTCTTTTGCCGGCGCTGCAAAAGCACAGCAGGATTCCGGCTTCGGTCTGAAGGACGTTTCCTGTGGAAGCCAGATGCAGTGACAGCATTGACTTGTGATTTCATGTCTAATTTGTTATTGATGACAATTCTGAGGTTCCTGTCTTGGGAGCTGGGATTGGGTGTGAGTCCGAGATAGAGTCCACTAATGAGGTATTATTGCCATTGATCAATACTTCTGTCTTGACTGTGTTGAGATAATTGGCTCTCATCCAGTTACTGGCTTCAGTCATGCAGGCGGGGAACTTGTTTCCTGTGTAGTGTAGAGGGAGGGTATGAGTTGCTTGTCATGGGCTTAGGGGAGGAATTTGATGTTGAGTGTGCAGATGACACTGGCAGGAGGATAAATGTATGCATTGAAGAAGGTGGGGCTGAGTGATGAACCTTGAGGCACTCCGAAGATGAGTTTGTGGGTTTTTGAGAAGTAAAGTGCCAAGCTGACAGCTTATGTTCTATTCGTTAAGAAGGAGCAGAGCCAGTGGAGGGCCAGTCCTTGGATTCCAATCTCATGCATGCACCTGAGTAGGATGGGGTGTGAGATTATGTCAAATGCTGCAGAGAGGTCCAGGAGAATGACGACTGCTGTGTCTCCTCTGTCAAGGAGCATGCAGATACCTCTGGAGGTGATGAGTGCTGTTTCTACACAATTGATAGACCAAATTCTGGATTTCGTGGTGTAGAAGAGCTGGTAGTTTCTGAGATGGTCGGTGAGGTGTTGGTTGATTAGTTTCTCTATGACCTTTGCCTGGTATGGCAGGAGGAAGATGGGTATGTAATTTGAAAGTGTGGCTGGGTCAGTTGATGGGTCTTGTGCATGTTTCCAGGTGGCAGGGAATGTGGCCAAGTTGCTAGAGGTGCTGAGGATGGGTGTATGTGCGTCATTGATCGGGCGAGTCCTTTGGTTAGGGCATGGTAAGAGCAAGAGTCAGATGTGGTTCAGAGTAGATAGTCTTTATGGTAGCAGTAGTCTTGACAGTGGTGATGGTGAGCGTTGAGGTTAGTATTCCTTCTTTGGCAGTGATGGGAATTTGAGTTGCGACGGTGCCGGTTCTAGTTGAGGGTCGAAGTTGCTGTATATATTGAGATGACTTTGTTACAATAGAATTCAGAGAGCATGTTGCATGGGTCTTGCGGCGGGGTTATACTGCAGTAGGCAGCAGGAGGTGCGATTAAATATTTTATGATGGCAAAGATTTCCTTACTGCATGCGGGTGTTGATGCAATCTGTAAAAGCTGTGCACTTGGTGTTCCATATCTGCTGGTGTTCGCAACTTAGGGCAGATTTGAAGATGTATTTATCTGTGGTGTTTTGACTTGTTCTCCATTTGTGCTCCAGGTGCTTGAAGTAGCTATTCATTTGTCTAAGTTCCTCTCTGTACCAACTGGCATGTGGTCGGGCTCTTGCCGTTGGGTTGCGCTTGTGGGAAGCCAAGGTGTTGGCACCTGCAGTGATACAGCTGTTGAGTTACTTGAGGGCTTTTGGCAAGTTGCTGGTGTCCTTGGGCCGGTGCATGTAGAGGGTGGAAGCCCACTCCTCTTCTGTGATGTTTTTCCAGCTGCAGTGGGTGGGTCCAATGGTGGAGGTCTGTGGTAGTTCAGGATAGGTATGCTGCAACTGGCCAGGGCGTGGTTTGTCCAGGCCATAGTTGCTGGCTTGCTGACTGTGATATTGCTGAGTAAAGAAACAATTGGGTCTAATAGGTGTATTGCGATGTGGGTGGGTTTGATAACATGCTGGGTGAGGCCGAAGTTACTGAGATTTTCTATAAGGGTCATAGAGTTTGTGTCTGTGCGATCTTCTACGTGAAAGTTAAGATCTCTGAGAAGGATGAAGGTGTTGGCGTTGACGATGAGTAGTGCGGCAAAGTCTGTGATGTCCCTGGCAAAATTGGTGTGGTTCCTTGTGGTCTGTATACTATGGTTTTGCCCAGGGAGAAGTTGGTTGTGATGTGTAACTTGAACAACTGGTGTTCCATGTAGCTGGTTGGACTGCCCATATAGGTGGTGCAGTTGATGGTATATTTGAATACCTCTGGACTTGTGCTGACAGTCTTGCCTGGTGATCTTGTAGCCGGCATTAATGGCTGTAGCGATATCCAGAACAATAGTCGGACTTAGCCATGTTTTCATGAGGAACAGCAGGTCCGGAGCATGCTTGTGCAGTAAGTCCAACATCTCTATGGCATGTTTCATAAGCAAGAGTGTATCAAGGAACATGCATGCAAGTGTGGGTTGTTGTGTGGGTGATAGTTGGTCTGTGTAAGGGTGAATGGGACGTTGGTTTGTATGATTGTGAGCAAGAAGGATGCTAGGTGCTGTTGGTGTAGAATTGGATGTAGGGTGATGAAGAGTGCATGAGAATTTGCAGGCGGCATATGTGAAGGCTCTTTCCTTGTTGTCTGATGTGGTGTGGCAGCAGTGCTGCGAGCAACGGCAGGAGTGAGGGAGTGGAGGAGAGTGCAGAGCAGCAGAAATTAAAGGGAGAACCTGGGTTCCTGGTGCTAGGTGCTGTCCAGGCACGGACAGGTACAGACGGGCTGCCCTTTGCCACATCAGCGGTGTGCCCGCTGCCAACATGAGCTGTACCATTAAGTAGGTACTAGGAGGGAGGGCAGAGTACTCCTTTAAGTTTATTTTTCCAAACTAAAAATTTATATGTGATATCCAAGTGTGTATTTCCATAAGCTGATGTTTAAGGACAAAATGATTATAATTCCTGCTGAGTTCTGAAGACGTATTGTTTACGTTTTTACCATGACAGATGGTGGTATTTCTTCAATTATATTGGTTAAGCTTTTAATGACATGATGATGATGATGATGATGAAAGGGAATTTATAATGCGCTACTTTGCCCGAAGGCATCAAGGCGCAACTGATGGAAAACAATCAGCCAGATCCAAGATACGGAGAGAGAGAAGCATTAGGGATAAGCTTCAGAGAAGAGCAACGTTTTAACCTCTTCAATGCCCGTGACGAGCTGGTCTCGTCATGGGCCGCGGTTGCGCTGTGCCCATGACGAGACCAGCTCGTCATAAACCCCGCCCGCTAATGAAACGGCCGGCACAGGGCGGGGAAAGGGGCGGGCACTGAAGGGGTTAAGGCCTCTACGGAATAGGGTAAGAGATTCCTAATTCCTGAGGACAGGGGGAAGCTCATTCCAGAGTTTGGGGGCAAGAGCGAAGAAAGCTCTGCCTCCCCACCTTGCTTTCGCAACGCGAGGGACGGTTAGTAGCTTCTGATTAGCAGATCGCAAGGCCCTGCCTGGGGTGTAGTACGACACAAGAGAACTAATGCCCTCGGCCCCTGCGTCATGAAGAGCCCGGTGGATGATAATCAGGGTTTTGGATTTGATCCTGGCATACACCGGAAGCCAGTGAAGATGTTTCCTGATCGCAGTTCCTGAGGAGCGTCTAGGGGCATTAACGACAAACCTTGCTGCCGCGTTCTGGACCACCTGCAGCCGATGAACCAGTTTGTTGCTCATCCCAAGATATAAGGCGTTACAGTAGTCGAGGCGCGAAGATAAAAGGGCAACCGAGACTTGTTTCCGGGCATCAGGGGTGAGGTAATGGGTGAGCTTTCTCAACACCCTTAGAACCCCACAGCAGGTGGAAACGGTCCTATTCACTTGCTTGTCAAAGGCAAGCGAGGTGTCAAATAGGACTCCCAGATTTCATGCAACGGGGGATGGCTGGGGGCATGATCCCAGAGTCAATGGCCACCAATCGGCTGACCAAACCTCCTTGTTTCCCCCGAACACAAGGATCTCAGTCTTCTCCCCGTTCAACTTTAGAAAGTTTGACGTCATCCAACCTGCCACGGCGCCCATACAGTTCCTAAAGTTTAGTGCCGTGGACCCGACGGATTGTGACAGGGAGACCATGATTTGGGTGTCGTCGGCGTACGAGAGAACTTCCAATCCAAAGGACCTGACAAGCCTAGCAAGTGGGGCCACATAAACGTTGAAAAGTGTAGGGCTCAAAGAGGAGCCCTGAGGGACCCCGCACAGCAAAGGCTTGGCGGTGGAGAGGAAGTCACCCAATTTAACCCTTTGCTCTCTGTTGTTAAGGAAGGAAGAAAGGAGACTAAGAGCCGGACCCTTCACTCCCATCTCACTGAGACGAGAGGCCAAGATGGTAGGGGACAGGGTGTCAAACGCGGCTGTAAGGTCGAGCAGGATCAGAAGCGTAGTCTGAGCCCTGTCGACCTTAGCGCGGATATTATTGACCACCACTGTAAGGGCTGACTCAGTGCTATGAGCCTTTCTAAAACCGTGCTGAGAAGGATCCAGCAGGGAGGTTTGATCGAGAAAGGCGCTAAGATGGAAATTCATGTGAGCTTCCAACATCTTGGCCGGGGCAGGGAGAAGGGAGATAGGACGAAAGTTCTTTAAAATCCTAGGGTCCAAAGTGGCCTTTTTTAAGAGGGGCTTTACAATAGCTGTTTTCCAGGAGGCTGGAAAAACACCACTGAGTAAAGCCCTGTTCATAACTGCCAACAGGGGGCGGATTAGAGTTGCCCTTCTTTAAAACTTTGAGCGGACAGGGATCAAGAGGAGAGCCTGACCTAAGAGAATCCAAAAGTTTATCAAGGTCCTTGGCTGTGAGAGGGGGGAAACTGGGGTAGGTTTCGGTAGGGAGAATAGTATTCCCCGAATCAGGAGAGAGAGCCCGAGTGAGATTATCCGTCTGGAGGGCTGTGTAGATGTCTAAAATTTTGGAATGAAAAAAGGAAGAGATCTGATCACAGAGTTCTTGTGAAGGAACTATAGGGTCTGGGTGGTGGATAATGGAAAGGGAGTCTACAATTTTGAACAGGTCTCCAGGGGAAGTAAGAGAGGAAGTGAGGTTAGAGAAATAGATTTGCTTTTCAGTCAGCACCGCCGCTTTATAACTCTTAAGGAGATGTCTGTGCTTAGTCCGGCCTTCCGTATTGGGCTGAGCTCTCCAGAGCCTTTCTTGCCTCCTACATGCCTGCCTCTGAACTCTGAGAGAGTCGGAGTACCAGGGCGCTGAAGGGCGTTTCCTGGCGCTATATAAAGATTTGAGGGGGGCAAGAGTGTCCAGTGCCTTTGCGATAGTGCTTGCAAGCTCCCGTGCCGAGGAGTCGATATCCTGAGAGGGAAGAGGCTTGAAATTGGCAATGAGGGGACCCAGGGAATGATCAGTCAGCCCCCGGAGGCTCCTCTTCTGCACCCAACAGTTAACATCTTTTCTGGGGGTGAGAGAGGCACAAGGAGTAAATTCCATGGAGACTGCATTATGATCGGACCAGGAAAGGGGAAGGGAAGGACCTAACTCCAACCTGGGGTCATTCGTGAATACTCCATCTAGCGTGTGGCCGGCAGTGTGGGTGGAAGATAATACCTTTTGAAAAAGATTGAAGGAGGCCAACAGATCCACGAGGGATAGCGTTACACTAGAGTTGCTGTTTTCCAAATGGAAGTTAAAATCCCCAAGAAAAGTAAGGGAGGGCATATTTAGAAAAGGCTCTATGATTTCCAGAAGGTCGGAACCAAACGAGGATCTAGAGCCTGGGGTCTGTAAATAAGAATACCAGAAAAGGTTTCTATGGGAGAGGAGCTAAGAGAAAAGAACATGGCCTGAAAAGAGTTATGGGGAGAAGGAAGAGACTCCATGCGACAGGTGAAGGTGTTCTTGTAAACTATACCTATTCCCCCCCCTTTACGACCCTCTCTATCCTGTTTTACTATGGCATAGCCGTCAGGGAGAGCGTTAACCAAATCAGGGCCTGCTGAGTCCGAACCCCACATTTCAGTTACAAAAACCCAGGAGGGTTTCCTTTGAGATACAAAGTCTCTGAAGGCTAAATTATTTTTAACCAGAGAACGGGCATTGATGAGAAAGCCTAATTCTTTCAAGGGGGGTGGGGGCTCCTGTGTCCCAATTTTCCTGAAGGAGTCAGTAACAGGTGCCGAGAGTTCTGTCCCAGAGTCCTTCAGACATCTACAGGTCAGACTACGGCACAGTTGCCCAGGTGAAAATTTATGATGACATTCTAGCAGAGGGGGTCTAAAGGATTTAAGGGTGCTGAGTGAGTACAACCGGTTAATAGATGGAGAACTAGGACTCCGGTCAGCATCCCCGGCCCCTTGCGCCTCCTTAGCGCTGACGGGCGCAGACGGACAGGACTCTGGCATGACTCCGGCCTGAGTCCGGCACGCCCGCAATGCGCGTCCGCTGCGCGGAGAAAACGTCATCCCCTTTTATAGATGACTAGAGTGCGTTCGTGTGCTGGAATACCCCCAATATGGCCGCCAAAACCAGGTTCGCCTCCCCGGGACCAAACTCTCAACGTCGATGCTCAGCTGAGAGCAGCCCGGGCAGCGACTGGTCGGGGAAGCACCTTAGCAGGTAAGAATGCTGATTACAGTCTCTGGGGGAAGTATCTGACACGAAGAACAAATGCTAATAAAGACGCAATTTTAAAACAGGCAGAATAAAAAGCTTCTTAAGTCAAGCCAATCGAGCAGCAAACAAATATTTTAAACAAGGCAAGAGTGCAAAGAAGAACTTCCCGGCTTTTCGCCTCAAGAGGGGGAGATGCGACTGGCTAACATGACTACTGTTGCTTGAGTCCTGAACTTGTAAGCTCCGCAGCAGTACTCTGCTGCATGACTCTTCAATGTCTGTCTTACTCTGCTGCTAACGACCTGATATTGTTGGTTCTGTGTAACCTTGAATTATCACACTCGGTCCCTTCAAAGTAGATTGTAAATAATCAGAATGTCTGAAAAGATGCAGGATAGAGAAAGTGAAGGAGTGGAAGGTAGCAGTGAAAGAAGAACCAATGAAAGAAGATGCCATGTTCAATTTAAAAACGTAAAAGGCCATGTAAAATAAATTACGCATCCAGATGTTGTTACCTGCGTATAATACCCAAGGCTTTTGGCCAATTTTTAGTGCCATTGTGCTGAAAATTGCACAGTTGTTCTATTCGGCTATATATTGAGAACCTCTTCAAGACCTTTGTTTTTTTTTTAAACAAATTTAGGAAGTATAAATGATACCTACTATTTGACGGGCGAACTCACTAGAACACTCCTGGCACAATTATGGCTCACTACATGAGGCGTAACTGTACCTAGTTATAACTGCTCACTAATGCCCTTTATGTCACCCCAATTTGGAAAGTTCAACCCCTGTAACTGTCATTTAATTCCTTAAATACATTTTTTTTACTCCTTTTTTTTACTCCCTTTGGCAAAATCTTTTTAAAAAAACCTACCTCCACACTCTGTACTGACGTACTGCTTTCACCAAAATTATATGAGTTTATAGCCACCTTGAGTGAATTTATTTTGTGTCGACTTTTCTCTTTGTGAGAACTTCTTCCTTGTCTGTGAATTCCTTTCCGATTGCGTGATGCTGCTCTACAGAAACCCCCGGACAAAAATGAGACCCGGCTAACAAAAGCTACCGGAGAAGACGTCATGTTTGCTTTGTGAATGACCGAGCCGAGAGCTACAAAGACAACCTCGGATCAACTCCAGTTTAAAGGAGAAACAACGGCCCCATGACATTTAATGAAAAACATACAATGACCTAATGGCTGTTGCGAGTAAATCCCACAGACCGACAGTGAGAGGTCTCCAAGCATATTCAAAGTGACAACGCTGATGGAATGAAAAAAGCACCAGTAATGGAGGCTGATAGGGAAACAACCTTTACAACAATGCTTTTACCACTCAGTGCTTTTACCATGCAGCCTTTACCCCACAGATGCCTTTACCATGCATGCCTTTGCCACGCATGGTAACTATATTTAAGTTCATGTAAAATATATATATATGTATATGATGGAGCAGGGTTTTTGTGAAATAATACCTGCTTGGATTGAACTGCGATTGTGTGAAAATACTTATCGAGTGATGTGCAAACTAAAGCGTAAAAATCTAATGTGAAAGGATGAAAACTGCGCAAGCGTGTGCTAAAGTGCTGTAGTAGGCCACAAATGCATGTGAAAATAACAGACTAAAAGCTGCTAGTTTCATTTTACACGAAACTGAATCAAAAGAACAGTTTATTAAATTTTGCACAGATAAAGCGAGAAAATATGCATCACATGGGGTGTTCTTAATGGTATGGCTTTATGAACGATAAATAACACTTGAAAAAAGAGGAAGTCAGGCTGGAGCGAGTCCGGTCAGCCGTACGTGGCTGATTGCGGCTGGTTGTGAGTCGTGAGCTGCAAACTGAAGGTTTTGAAGGATTACTGAGCCTGGTCCCGGTCCTGGGGCTGTTAGCAGCAGGAGCTGGTAGCCACAAGTGAGTGGAGTCGTGAGTCCTTCCCGGGGGCAGTCAGCTATGGCAGTAGCTGCTGCGAGCGAGAGGGGCCGCGGTCCCTGGGCCAGCTAAGTTGAAGCGGTCCCGGCCCCAGGGGCTATTGTTACAGCGTGGAATGTCAAATCTTCCCTTCGTCACAGACCAAATATCGCAATAACACATTAACTAACATACATTCATTGGTGGGGCCCATAACACCAACACTCACACTTCATTGATCTGTTTCCCTAGAGGGATACTTTTCCAAACGCTGACATGAAAGGAATATCTTTTCACCTAAACCCTAATATACATTGATTGCCTTTATTAGCTTCAAACCTCGTGATATTCCCCTCATTTGGCGATGAATCAGTTAGTTGTTTTTGTAATTTGGTAATTCAATTCTTTTATTTATGCTCTTCTCTTAATCTAATTTCTTCAAATAATCAACACAACACATTTGTCTATTAATCAAATCATCGTTTATCTAATTAAATTGCAAAGTTTAGAAAATCATCGTCCAAACCGCAGAACATCATATTTACCTAATCTGACTATTAGTCGTCCTCTAAATCAGTCAAGTCGTGGAAAAATCTTTAAATTCATCAAAGTCAGGCCGTAATTCAGTTTCTTAAAGATTCAGGATAACAACTGTCCAGCAGTGTCACCGTCCTCTCCGTCAGCATAACGTCAGGAAAATGAAAGTTCGCTCAAAAGAAGGACTTTTTAATTCGCTTTGTCTACCCACTTTTATAATGCAACTAACATCAAAATGTATCAAGAATGAGTTTTAGACAGTCCTGATTGGCGGATTTGGGGTCATTCGGTAAAGTTCTCACATGGTCCGTTAGATTAAGTCATCGCACTTGCTGGTTCCAGTTTTAAAGACAGTTCTTTGTTTTGTAGTCCTGGCAACTCTCCCAGTACGACCTTGGTTGGTACATCTTTCCTGGGGTCAGGACGAGGCCATTGTTGCTGGCGGTGGCGCAGGCGCACTTCACCCAAAACCTCGTGAACTGCAGCAGTCACGTCGTGTGTCTCAGTCAGCCATCTTTAAAAAAAGCCCAAATGGTCAACTTAAGTAAAACAAACACAAAACGTAATTAAAACATTGAAATGGCTAATAAAATGTTAAACCCTCATTAATTCCCCTATGTGTAAGTAATTATCTAGCATAATAGTAACATTCAAAGCGTTTATATTCACCCAGTGATGTCATCTGGTGCAACTTACAATTACGTCACAAAAGCAACATATATCATGCAATATTCTAATTTTATACCATTAGTATGCGTACATATATTAGTATACAATTAGTTTAGCCATGCAAAATGCAAATCCCACTTGTAATTCTTTTGTTAATATAATTGGTGAGTTATCACTTCAAACGGATTAATGATATTACCATTAATTCATTATTCGGATTAATATAAACATGCAGAATGGGGGGGGGGGTATACAACATTTTGTACTACCCGCTCCAGCACTATCAGCTGCGGCAGCAGGAGCCGCAAGTAAAAGGAGCTGCAACCCGTGCCTGGTCCCGGTTCCAGGGACCGCATCAGCTGCGTTAGTTGTGGTGAAGCAGCAGGGAAAGAGAGTAGGAGTATAGGAGCATAAGAGCTGGAAGGAGAACTGGAGAGCCGACCCTGATCCCGAATTGTTGGGCTGTCAGCTGCGGTGAAGTGGAAATGGTGGCAAAAAGAAAGGTGAGCCGCAGCCGTTTTATGCAGCCTTTACTATTATCATTACCTTCACTTCAAAGGTCTTCGCCGAGCGGGGGCCCGGGGACCTGCGGAAACGGCCAAGCTAGCTCTGGGTGCGGCTTGCGGGCACCTGGTAGCACCTGCTCACCATTCGCCTCTCGACACTTGCCTGAATCCTGCTTGCTACTTAGCCCGATCCCAGCCTGATATCGGACAGATACCTAGCTGGAGTCTGGCACCCACACCGTTAAGCCATTATGATGCCACGTTTGCTCATCAATGTACTGGTGTTTGCTGGTTCCCACCCACTGCAGAGCAGTTTTTTTGGGAGCATGTGACGAGGTGGAGGCAGTGGAGGCAACTGCTGTAGTATGGTCTGTCTTCATCCTGGTTTCTTTTAGCTTAATGGATTGTGGTCATTGCTAAGCATCATTATAACCATCATTGCCACTATTTGCCTCCGGCTCTGCCCTTGACATCACGGTATAAGTGGTGCAGAATTTAGTTGGACTACCTTTAAAACCTCTGATTAGTTAACACAATGAGGTCAGGCCGGCTGCATGGGTCATTGCCATTACCCCAAACAAAGCAGCGGCGAAAGAATGAGGAGAATGGAGAGATTGGGTATGGATTTCTGCATAGCAGTCTGGGTAGTTGTAGGAAGGTGGATATCTGACTATGGTTACCCCCAACTTTTTGCCTAGTGTCTAGCTGGTTTTTCGACTTAGTTGGCCTGAGATCCTGCCATTCAGGGTCTCAGGCTGTCTGCTCTCTCTGTAAAATGGACTCCATGTACCCTAGGTACATAACCAATTGGTAAGGATCACCTTATTGGACCCTGTACAGTGTACCCTAGGTACCCAGGGCATAGGTGTACCCTAGGCCTCCCAGGGGCTGCAGCATGTATTATGCCACCCCTGGTCGGGCCTTCCAATCAGACACAACTGGCTGATCACTCAGCTGGGGCAAGGTCGTGTAATCACCCCTTGCTTAGATATAGTATGCCTATATCTGCCCTTATATATAGACACATGTGTACCTATCAGTCACTCCTATGGCAGGCCTTGACAATCCTGGAGGCAGAGTGCTTGGTAACATGTGAGATGGTGCTCTAGCGTGAGCTGAGCCTGTCTGCAGCTTTCGGAACCTTGTCCTTATAGCTGTTCTATGATATAGCCTACCATATACTCTTAAAGGGCCTTATAATCTTAGACGGTTATGGTAACTATGGTTTGGCTTTATCGAAACATGTCGTGTAAGGTGTCTAACACTATGGAATAATACCCCCATGCCATTTCTGGACATGAGAATATTATTCCCCCCTTCTAGAGGGAAAGACATGTTAAAATCATAGTTCAACTGTTAGCCTCTGACCAAAGCCTCAGCATCACAAAATGGATGCTGCTGCCACGACACAAGTCTGACCTCCTGCAGCTGGGAGTGATCCCAGCCAGGGAGGCCTGGACAATAGGTTTCCTGCTTGGGGAGGTGCTAGCACCTCCCCAGACAGCCTTTAGTGTATTGGGGCAGGGTGGGCTGAAAGGAATGAGACATGCCTGGGGCACACAAGGTGTTCCTTGCATAGTCCAGTTCAAACCGGCGCTGGGGCACTCCAGCCCCAGCTCTGGCGCGAAACTGGACAAAGGGAAGTGGGTGTAACCACCCCCTCCCAGGTCCCACCCATAAGGCGTGACCTAGCAGGTATCCCAGCCCCCCAGATTAGTATAAGAGTGGGAGTTGGGCCTCAAGACTTTAGATTATCCTGAACCTGCAAAACTGAACAGAAACTCGGGACCTTCGACATTCGACGAAAGAAGAAGACTGAAGAATCTCCCTTGTAGCCAAGGAGTGGCTACCCTGTGCAAACAGGCACCATCAAGAGACTACCCTTTGCTTTGCCCACGTTCTACGAGGAACCGACTGCAGAGCCTGACCAGAGCCTTGACTTCCAGACTTCTCCGACCCTGATCCACATCTACAGCCGAGCTGAGATCCGTGGAGGCGACGAGCGACGTGGGACCGGCTACCTGGAAAAAGTGGCTAGTAACTTAAAGCGCAGCTTCTGAGGTACCCTCGAAGTTGTGCACCGGGGATTGAGAAGCCCCAACCCCAAGCACCATCTGCACCGAAGATCAGCCCCCCACACTCCACGAGTCCTGCGTGGGGCCCTTCAGCATTTTCCTGCTTGCCGCGTCTGTCCGGTTGCTTGCCCGCTGGCTAGTGGCCTTTGTGACGACGCACCCTGAAATCTTCTGCGCTGGTTTGGCTCCTCCAGACTGGCTCCCGCTTCTCTGCAAAGAAGAAGCACCCCAGACCTTCCTGGTCTGCACCAGAAGCAAGTCCTTCGTTCTTCGTGGGTTCCGCTTGCCAAGGCTTGGTGAGTCCTAGTCCAACTTCGACGCCGCCGACAGCAAGAGCTTTCGTGGGACAGCTCGCCTCCTGGTCCTGGTCATCCTCGACGCTTCCTGGTCCTCCTGGCTGCAGCGACAAGCTTCACCTTCACCTGCAATCTTCACGACATCGCCTGGTTCCTTCCTGGTTCCACGTGGTCACTGGCTAGTGACCTTGACTCTGTCCCTTCTGCTTGCAGGTTTCTTCTCTTCTTGATCCCAGCCTTGGGATCCACCGGACACTCTTCACTGACTGCCTGTCAGCATCTTTCTTCAGGCATCCATAGGAGTCGACGACGAAAACGACGCATCTTCACCCCTATGCACCCGCAGCCTGTGGGCTAGGTAACTTGGGTACTCCGGTGCTCATCAGGATAGTGACTATCCTAGTGTCTAGTTTTCAAGTCTCAACTTCCTAGCTACTCCGGAAGTGTCCTAAATCTACCGTTTTCTAAACTGTACTATTGCTATTGACTTTTACGCATTACGCGTGAGTGTTTCCACTCTGCACACGAATCCCGTGGGCCTCCCACCTCCTAACTAACGCTAGTGTAGTGTAGCCCCAGCGATTCCCTAGGCCTAGGCCTATTCTATTTCCGTGACAGTGGTTCTTATACCACTTACTTAGTATATGGTTTGCGTGGCCCCTAGGGCCTAACTGTATTACTTACCTGTGTGACTTAATGTATGCTTAAATTGGACTGTGTTGTACTTACCTCTAATCTCATAAAGAGTGCTGAGGGTTTGCTTAGAATAAATACACTTTATTTTATATATATATATCTGTTGTGGGGTCCTTTCATTTGGTATTCAAGGGATTATATATGGTATCACAGCTGGCTTCACATGCCATTCAGAGTTGAGCCTAAGACCGCTCTTGTCCATGCTACCACTAGGATAGCTGGTCTATAAGGTTGACTTTACAACCAATCACCATAAGGGTATTTGGACTGATATAAGGTGTACACTATAACTAGTGACATCATACATCAGGCCAACTTCTCACATTGGTGAGCAGCGGTTGGGATCTGAGCTTGCTGTTGTAATACCATTGTAATCTTGAGATACTAAATTGAAAGATCACACAGATATTGTCTAGGTACATATAACATAGATTATAATACTTAAGTCCTACTGGACTTAGTAGTTGTAGGTTGAAGGGAGTAACACACCCTGACTACAACTACTAGAGAGGTTTAGTAGATACAACTAGTGTAGGTAGGGGCACACACCACACCCTCACTAGATCATGTCTCTGAGAGGAGATCAAGTAGATGCTCCCTCAGGAGGATCAGGTCTGCAAAAGACCCCCTCTAGATATGATACCTTAACATTCCAGGAGATGAGACACTTGTGTACCTCCAGAGGAATAAAACAGGGTGCAAACCCTACCCTCCTTCAGTTAAGACAACACCTAGAGGAGTATGACATTATTAGGGCATCTCAGGCAGGTACCCTAGGTACAGAGGAGGGTCTACCCACCACAGAGGAGTCAGAGGAGACTTCAGATGAAGAGGTAGACAGCCAGGGCCAAGTAGGAAGACTTAGCCAGGCTAACCTAAGCTTACATGGGAGTTTGCATGGGGTCCCCCCTTACAGACCCCCAAGTAGGCTTACACAGAGAAGCAGGAGGGACAGATCCCCTTCAAGGGAATCCATCCACTCCCATGTCTCTAACATCTCTAATGCTTCCTCTCACAGGGGAATGACTTCCCATGAGAGAAAGGAGCATGAAGCCAGAATGAGGGAAGCTAATCTGAGGATTCAGAGGGAAGAACTTGCCCTTGCCAAAGAGAAGCTTGCTCTGGCTAGAGAACAAAAGTTAAGTGGGTTAGAACCCACTGGTGGCAGCAACATTCCTAGAGATAGGGATAGGTCTTATGACCATAGAAACCTAAGCAAGATAGTCCCCCCATATCAGAATGGGGATGACATCCACAAGTGGATGACTGCTTTGGAGAGGGCCTGCAAAGTACAGCAGGTTCCCCAGAGTCAGTGGGCAGCTATCTTGTGGCTCTCCTTTTCTGACAAAGGTAGAGACAAGCTCCTCACAGTCAGTGATGAGGATGCAAACAATTACAAAGTCCTGAAGAGTGCTCTGATAGATGGGTTTGGCTTAACCACTGAGCAATATAGGTTGTTGTTCAGAGACACCCAGAAGACACAGACACAGGACTGGTCTGATTTTGTGGATTGTGCCACTAAGGCTTTGGAAGGTTGGTTAACTGGCAGCAAGGTGCAGGACTATACAGGATTGTACAACTTGATTATGAGGGAGCAGATCCTTAGTAATTGTCAGAACCAGCTTCTCCATCAACACCTGGTAGACTCAGATTTGACCTCTCCCCAAGAATTGGGAAAGAGGGCAGATAAATGGGTCAGGACCAGGATTAGGCCTAAAAATCAGGGTGGTGACCAAAAGAAAGATACCACCAAGCCTCAAGAGAAGGGTGGGGATAAAGCAAAAGAGAAAGCTTCCTCAGGGCCCCAAAACTCCACACAGGGTGGTGGGTCCCAAGCTCCCTCCTCTACCACAGTTAAAAAGCCTTACTGCCATGTGTGTAAAACTCCTGGGCATTGGAAAACTGACAGCAGTTGTCCACAGGCTAAAAACAAAACTGTTCCTCCAACTACTCCTGTCACACCACCTATTACTGTCAGCAGTAATCCCCCAGGTGGTGGGAGTGCCCCCAAAAATTTGGTTGGGTTTTCTTGGGGAACACAGGGGGATCCTGGCTTAGCCAATTCCCCTACAGCAGCTACTCTTGTCTGTGATGGTGGCATGGGGTTTGCCAACTTCACTGCCTGTCCCAACACTTTGGGTAGGTACAGACAGGAACCCTACATCAATGGTAGAAAAGCTGAGGCCTACAGAGACACTGGAGCTAGCATCACTATGGTGGCCCATAGGCTAGTTCCCTCTGAGCAGCTTTTGCCTGGTTTCTCATACCAGGTGACTAACATTGATGGCAAGCAGAACAGTCATCCCATGGCAGAGGTATGTCTCAGCTGGGGAGGTGTCACTGGCCCCAAAAGGGTGGCAGTGTCTCCAACCTTGCCTGTGGACTGCTTACTGGGGAATGACTTAGAACTCTCAGCTTGGGCTGGAGTTGAACAAGACACCCATTCCAAAATGGTAGGCCTTTCCCAAAAGGGTAGTGGGGTTGTGCCAGTCACAACCCCTGTCCAAGTAGATTTCCTCCCTGAAAAGGTTGGAAGGGCAGTGGTAGCCACAGCCCAGGCACAGACAGACTTCCCTGTAGAGACTGGCAGAGCTGTGACAGTCACAGCTCAAACACAAACTGAGTGCCTCCCTGAAAAGGTTGGCAATGCTGTAATGGTCTCAGCCCATACTCAGACTGATATAGGTGTAGTGAAGCCTGAAACTATGGATCACTCCACACAAACAGAGAGTAGTGGGGAGGAAGAAAAGTCTCCCTCTCCCCAGACATTAGGAAAAGGTCAGCCTCCTCAGGGATCTGACCTCACCCCTTGTGAAGGAACTGCCCCAGAGGTAGCCAGGCCTGGCCTGGCAGAGCCTCTGATGTCAGTGGCCCCTTCCAAGGTGGGACCCAGTCTGGTGCAGGTAGCCTGCCTCTCTCTACCCTGCCTCAGTCAGCCCAGGGCTGCAGAGGTCAGGGAGGCCAGTGGACCCCAAGAGGGCCCCTGTCCACAAGAACCCCCCATCAAAAGAGTGAGGATTGCCTGGCTAGTAGCACTAGCCAGGTGATGGGTAAAAACATTCCTGAGGGATCCCCTTTACAGGTAGTTAGGGACCTCCCCCAGAGGGATTCTGTTGGGCACAGGCAAACATGGGACCTTAGGGCCCCAAACCTGACCTGTCCCTCCAGTAAGCCCACAAAAGGGACCCAGCCTCCAGCTTTAGGTAGCCAGAGGCTGACCCTGAGAGCACAGTGCAACTCAGTTAAGGAAAGAAAGGCATCCAGGGTGGAGGATGATTGGAGGAAGCTGAGGCCTCACTTTGAGGACACTCACTTCAGTACTCCATCTCAACACCAGCCTTTTACTTTGCCAAGACACACCCAAGGTAGAGATTCCCTATGGTGGAGACCCTATGATACCTTTAGGATGAGGGATTGCTTAGTGGACCATGAGACAGGGGGTAACCATGCCAGTGCTGGTTCTTCCTTATATGGCCACTCAGGCAATAGAGGCTTACCTTGTCAAGGCCAGCCTTATCTCCTTTCGTTTGGGGGGGGGGTTGTGTAGGAAGGTGGATATCTGACTATGGTTACCCCCAACTTTTTGCCTAGTGTCTAGCTGGTTTTTCGACTTAGTTGGCCTGAGATCCTGCCATTCAGGGTCTCAGGCTGTCTGCTCTCTCTGTAAAATGGACTCCATGTACCCTAGGTACATAACCAATTGGTAAGGATCACCTTATTGGACCCTGTACAGTGTACCCTAGGTACCCAGGGCATAGGTGTACCCTAGGCCTCCCAGGGGCTGCAGCATGTATTATGCCACCCCTGGTCTGGCCTTCCAATCAGACACAACTGGCTGATCACTCAGCTGGGGCAAGGTCGTGTAATCACCCCTTGCTTAGATATAGTATGCCTATATCTGCCCTTATATATAGACACATGTGTACCTATCAGTCACTCCTATGGCAGGCCTTGACAATCCTGGAGGCAGAGTGCTTGGTAACATGTGAGATGGTGCTCTAGCGTGAGCTGAGCCTGTCTGCAGCTTTCGGAACCTTGTCCTTATAGCTGTTCTATGATATAGCCTACCATATACTCTTAAAGTGCCTTATAATCTTAGACGGTTATGGTAACTATGGTTTGGCTTTATCGAAACATGTCGTGTAAGGTGTCTAACACTATGGAATAATACCCCCATGCCATTTCTGGACATGAGAATATTATTCCCCCCTTCTAGAGGGAAAGACATGTTAAAATCATAGTTCAACTGTTAGCCTCTGACCAAAGCCTCAGCATCACAAAATGGATGCTGCTGCCACGACACAAGTCTGACCTCCTGCAGCTGGGAGTGATCCCAGCCAGGGAGGCCTGGACAATAGGTTTCCTGCTTGGGGAGGTGCTAGCACCTCCCCAGACAGCCTTTAGTATATTGGGGCAGGGTGGGCTGAAAGGAATGAGACATGCCTGGGGCACACAAGGTGTTCCTTGCATAGTCCAGTTCAAACCGGCGCTGGGGCACTCCAGCCCCAGCTCTGGCGCGAAACTGGACAAAGGGAAGTGGGTGTAACCACCCCCTCCCAGGTCCCACCCATAAGGCGTGACCTAGCAGGTATCCCAGCCCCCCAGATTAGTATAAGAGTGGGAGTTGGGCCTCAAGACTTTAGATTATCCTGAACCTGCAAAACTGAACAGAAACTCGGGACCTTCGACATTCGACGAAAGAAGAAGACTGAAGAATCTCCCTTGTAGCCAAGGAGTGGCTACCCTGTGCAAACAGGCACCATCAAGAGACTACCCTTTGCTTTGCCCACGTTCTACGAGGAACCGACTGCAGAGCCTGACCAGAGCCTTGACTTCCAGACTTCTCCGACCCTGATCCACATCTACAGCCGAGCTGAGATCCGTGGAGGCGACAAGCGACGTGGGACCGGCTACCTGGAAAAAGTGGCTAGTAACTTAAAGCGCAGCTTCTGAGGTACCCTCGAAGTTGTGCACCGGGGATTGAGAAGCCCCAACCCCAAGCACCATCTGCACTGAAGATCAGCCCCCCACACTCCACGAGTCCTGCGTGGGGCCCTTCAGCATTTTCCTGCTTGCCGCGTCTGTCCGGGAGCTTGCCCGCTGGCTAGTGGCCTTTGTGACGACGCACCCTGAAATCTTCTGCGCTGGTTTGGCTCCTCCAGACTGGCTCCCGCTTCTCTGCAAAGAAGAAGCACCCCAGACCTTCCTGGTCTGCACCAGAAGCAAGTCCTTCGTTCTTCGTGGGTTCCGCTTGCCAAGGCTTGGTGAGTCCTAGTCCAACTTCGACGCCGCCGACAGCAAGAGCCTTCGTGGGACAGCTCGCCTCCTGGTCCTGGTCGTCCTCGACGCTTCCTGGTCCTCCTGGCTGCAGCGACAAGCTTCACCTTCACCTGCAATCTTCACGACATCGCCTGGTTCCTTCCTGGTTCCACGTGGTCACTGGCTAGTGACCTTGACTCTGTCCCTTCTGCTTGCAGGTTTCTTCTCTTCTTGATCCCAGCCTTGGGATCCACCGGACACTCTTCACTGACTGCCTGTCAGCATCTTTCTTCAGGCATCCATAGGAGTCGACGACGAAAACGACGCATCTTCACCCCTATGCACCCGCAGCCTGTGGGCTAGGTAACTTGGGTACTCCGGTGCTCATCAGGATAGTGACTATCCTAGTGTCTAGTTTTCAAGTCTCAACTTCCTAGCTACTCCGGAAGTGTCCTAAATCTACCGTTTTCTAAACTGTACTATTGCTATTGACTTTTACGCATTACGCGTGAGTGTTTCCACTCTGCACACGAATCCCGTGGGCCTCCCACCTCCTAACTAACGCTAGTGTAGTGTAGCCCCAGCGATTCCCTAGGCCTAGGCCTATTCTATTTCCGTGACAGTGGTTCTTATACCACTTACTTAGTATATGGTTTGCGTGGCCCCTAGGGCCTAACTGTATTACTTACCTGTGTGACTTAATGTATGCTTAAATAAGACTGTGTTGTACCTACCTCTAATCTCATAAAGAGTGCTGAGGGTTTGCTTAGAATAAATACACTTTATTTTATATATATATATATCTGTTGTGGTGTCCTTTCATTTGGTATTCAAAGGATTATATATGGTATCACAGCTGGCTTCACATGCCATTCAGAGTTGAGCCTAAGACTGCTCTTGTCCATGCTACCACTAGGATAGCTGGTCTATAAGGTTGACTTTACAACCAATCACCATAAGGGTATTTGGACTGATATAAGGTGTACACTATAACTAGTGACATCATACATCAGGCCAACTTCTCACAGTAGTCCAATAGGAGATACAGATCAAGAGATAGACAATTTAGCAACACTATCTTTAACTTCTCCTGTCGACGCCCAATACGCAGTAGTTCGTAGCAGGACCAGCCAACTAACTATCATAGGATATTTCAAACAGAAACCTGAAATTACAAACAAAGACTATGGAAAAGTACCAATAGCCTGCGGTGTAGATAGAGATCAAACATCTACAAACAAAGCTGAAATACCGCAAGGCTTAGGATCCAACCCGGGGTGTATGCTTGATAACGTCCTACTTCTTCCAGGGAACAAGGAAGTCAGCAGTAATCACTCACCAGTCGATATTAGCCACGTTATTTTTCGTACAGCTGTCAGTGTGGCCTCCTCATCAGCAACGCCACAAACCAACGGCCCACTCCTGGTAAAAGCTCAGGTTCATGCCTCCAGTGCAAAACTAGGAGGACCACAGCAAATACGTTCATCCAGTGGGCACGAAGTTGCAACAAACCTTAACCTTTCAACATCTCTTATTGTGGAGATAAAGACAGCAACAGCTCCTAATGTAGGCACAATTTTTCAAACACATCAGGTTCTTCGACAAAATGTGAACAACTCTGATTAATATATCTTCTGGCCCTGACCAAAATACAAGTGACGAGGTTTTTATGTCCCCCTCTATTCGGATACCCTCCCTTATTCTGCCTAATTCTGATATTGTCGGTGGTTGCCAAAATATGATACCCAAGGCCTCCTCAAGCCCAAATGGTTGTAGACATGCAATTAAAATGGATCCTTCTAGACTCATTCTGGAAACCAGTATCATTAATAATGACCACAAGCCGACCCTGGTCCCGAGTAAACTTTCTACAGAGAATGCGCTTACTTCAAATGGTCAAAGCAAGGTCGCGCAAGCTGATTTTCCGATTAATCCTCTCTGCTCGACAGACTTATCATTGTTAGCCAAATAAGGTGAAAATATTCGGGTTGGCACTTGTGCTCCTGAGGAGAAATTAAAAGATCTCTTAAACGGAATATGGGGTAGTCTGCTCAATACAATGGACAATATCATCAATGTCCTTAATTACCACTCAGTCAAGTGGAACATCCAGGTTGACTTACTAAATACATTGTCTCTCTATCTAGCCAGGATAGACACCCTGGCACTCCACCTATCAAACTTGGTAGTTAAAGTCCAATCTGACAAAGAAAATCAACTGTTCACATGTACCTGTGCTCATATGATCGATAAAATTTCAGAGCTACCAATTATAGTAAGGTCAATGGTGACAGAGTTCAAGACAATGTCAGACAGAATTGCAGAAGACAATGCTGGCTTAATTGAACAAGATCATGGCCATCACCCAGATGCTAAAGCTCTAATTGTGGGAACATCAGGTTAAACTGGGAATTCACAGGTAAAAAACGGAATTAGTAGAAATTCTACAAAAACACAAATAGCTCTCATACGCGTACAGTTCAGCAACAGAATATACTCTCATCTATAAGGAAGGAGATAAAAAGTGAAAATCAATCACCAAGGGGTGAGACTATACAAACAATCCCTCAGAAACTTCAGGATTCGATTGAAGGAAACAAACCCATTGAACAATTATCAGTATCTGACGTTAATGCTTCACGTCTAACCTCGTCCCAACCACTAATACAATACAAGATGGATTAACCAAAAGAGCAAGAAAAAGATTAAGAAAAGCCCACAACAAAACAAAGAAATGAAAGAAATCTACAAACGCTAGCTCGCCTTCTAATCTCAGCTCAAAAGAAATGTATCCATCTTTTAGATTTTTAGAATCACATCGGTGCGAAACAACGGCAGGGTTAACCCCATGCCCAAATGGTTTAGCCGTATCCCCCTCTCCTGCCAAAGCGGCTCATGATCCTATAATGTCACAACTAAAGGTAGCATCTAATTCTCAAGCACTAGGACTAGATCCGGCTCAACGAGGAAGTGATCGGCAGAGTGCAGTGCAAAATGTGGTCAGAGGGAAGCGTGTTAATAATGTCCCTTTTCAAAACATATTCCAACTAATATTAAGTTTACTTAATCTTCCGGACAACCAAACGTGGCAGGCATCATACCAGATGATGGGAACACTCAAGGCATGCAGTTGTCACCTGAAACTAGTGGTAATATAAAAAAGGGAAAGTTAGAGAATAACAAGTATCCAGTTCCAACAATGAAATTAGTATTTAGCCCATGGTATACTCAAGGGACCCTCACGATATTTTGAATTGTGGTAATATTCTGAAACTGTTGAACTCAATCCCAGAGTTTAAGGATTTAACATCGGAAGAACTAGATTCGGTTGAATTCAAACAAGATCCCAATAATCCAACCAAAGAGGTGACTTTCACAACTTGGCACTGTGATGAGACTGTTTATAACATTTTAGAAAACAGCTTACAATTTGAGAAATGGGGCATCAAACTACGGAAAAGCAATGAAAATCAATATCCAATTTTACTGATACCGAAGTTAACAATTAATCGCCCTGGTTCAATAGATTCCTCTACAACTATAAGATTAGGAGGTCATACCAGGGTATTAAAAGGAGCCCCAGGGCCACTATTTAATCCAGATCTGTCATCTGGGATCAAAGTTAAAAGCTGTAACCCGGGCACTCAAGTTTGCGAGGAGCTCAAGAAAAATACAGCACTTAGTGAGGACTGGAGCTGGCTTCCTAAAATACTCACAAAAGGGAAAACTGAAATACATGAATGATGCTTAAAAAGTTCAATCAAGGAAATAAAACCTTTCAACATTTGCTAGTGGAACACCAACGGCCTTAAAACCCTAATAGAGGACCAAGATACAGTAACCTTTTTCAGAGATTTTGATGTTTTAATGTTCCAGGAAACATGGAATATGAAAAAGGAACCCCTCATTGGATCTTACGAATATTCGAACTTTGCATCCCGCAAGTCAGTCTTCGGTTGCGCAAGTGGCGGCTTATCTGTCTATGTATCTTTGACCTTGGATGTCAAACATTATGAAATCGATTTTCAACTAGCGTTGCTTCTGTGCATTAAATTTGACCTCAAACAACCTAGAATATTTATAAATGTTTATCTAAGTCCAAAAAACACTGTCAAGAAATCCCAATTTACTGTACTATGGGAAGTAGTCAACATTTTGTACCATGACCACCCACCCACTATGCTAATTATCTCAGGAGATTTTAATATGCACCTCCTCAATAATAACCGTGCTAATAAACCAAGCAGAGCGCTGACACATATGTGCCTTTCCCAGCTCAATAAATATACTCTTATGTTATGATGGAGCGGGTAGTACAACATTTTGCATACCCCCCTATTCTGCATGAGATCACTAATTGAATAATCTATTAACTATAATATTTTATTAAATGAGTTTTGCATGTTTATTAATCAACATTATTAATATACCCAATCCAAAACAGCTTTATTCGAATAAAATTCATAAAAGCATCCGAACAATAGGCGTTCCATTAGCAATACATAAATGTGTGCGCCTCAGCAATTGCAAATACAGATGTCTCTCTGAACATTTGAACAAGATTAAAAAGAATAATATCTAAAAGAATCATTTAAAAACTATATACAAAATTCTATTAAAATAGAATATAATCATATAAAATGCACAGTCTCGTATATTACACAGTACAATAATCAATAAAGTGCTAGATACAATTTACGCCTGGTGCTACTGGGCCCAACAATCTTTTCTTCCTCATTGTCCACGCCCAGCCCAAATATTTAGCAACAGCAATAGAAATAAATGGTAAAGTGCTAGTGCAAATTATTCTAAGTGCCTCAATGCTACTTTTTGTTCCCAGGGATTTACACATTGTGCTTAACCAAACTCTTCTGGGAACTGAATACGCGGAACAAACAAAAAGAAAGTGTGGGATGGTTGCCTTTTGAGTCCCGCATGCTAGGCAAGTATCACTATCTTCACTGGCCCACCTGCCAGTGAGTGATCCTAGGGGCAGAGACCCAGCTCTCAACTGGAAATAAAGCTTCCTATCACCAGGCTTCGTAATTAGATCCCAATAGGATTCTAACCTGGGGATATATTTAGACTCAAGGAAACGTCCTTCCATTGTGGAAGGATTAGCTTTAATCCATATATGCTGCGCTATTAATTCCTAATATTTTCCCTTTAGTATCTCTTTAGCAGGGAATAAAGTTGTTTTAGGGTTTTCCCACAACTCCTGCATTCCCATTTCCTTCAACATATTAGCCAATTCCCTAAGCCAGTGTATCTTATGGAATTTGTCTGCTTTTATGACATCCATAAATCCTAAGGCATAATGGGCAAGCTCCGGAGTAGTCCAGAGCCTGCGCCAATACAAAATAGGACGAAGTCTCGCCAAATCTGCAATATCCTTTCTACCCAAATCATATTTCAACGGCTTCATGGGGGTGCTTTTCGGGAGACCTGTGATATTACGTAAAAACTTATTTTCAGCTATGGTAAGAGTAGTTAACTTCTCGAATCCCCATAGCTCAGCGCCATAAAGAGCCGAGCTTAAAGCCTTAGCCTCATACACTTGGAGAACTGGCTTAATTGGCTTAGTCAATGACTTCTTGTGCTCTAACTGTAAAACCCCTGCATGTTGACGATGTTTTAGTGCTGCCAGTTTGATGTGCTTTCCCCATTTAGCACCCTTATCAACTTGGATGCCCAAATAAGTAAAATCTCTGACCATTTCCACTCTTTGGCCATTCATAAAAAAGTTACCCTCAAAATGGCAATGCGGATTAAACGTCATGAGCTAGGTTTTGGCTACAATAACTTCCAACCCGTAGGCCTCACAAAACCTCTCAAAAATCGTCAAAGCACGCTGAAGTCCACTCGGGGTTTTTGATAAAATAAGCGTGTCATCCGCAAACATTAAAATTGGGGTTTTTACACCTGCCATGGTAGGAGCGTCAGTGCTTATCAGGTTCATTCGATCAATCACGCCATTAATATAGAGTGTGAATAGTGTGGGGGCCAAGACACATCCTTGGCGCACCCCTCGTTCAACCGGGAATTCAGATGTTACTTTTCCGTGCCCTCCCCACTGAATACTGGCATAATTTCCCTCATGCAGCCTCATGACCAGAGTTAATATGTCAACCGGCATGCCCAACTTCTTTAATACTGCCCATAACTGAGTCCTGGGTATGAGGTCGAAGGCAGCGCGTAGATCAATAAAAGATGCATAAATGCTGCCTTTGCCCAACAGGACTGTCTTCCAGTGTATAAGTGTAATTCGAAATACCTGATCAATTGTACTGGTTGATTTACGAAAGCCCGCCTGGAAGGGAGATAAGATGTTTTCCTCTTCTGCCCAATCTAATATTTTATTCAGAAGCATTCTCCCTATTACTTTTTGTATTGTATCTATCAGGCTAATGGGCCTATAGTTCCCCGGCTGGGTTCTGTCCCCCTTTTTGAACACAGGAATTATCACTGCCCCTTTCCAAGACTTCGGGACTGGTGCACCTAATGCCACAGCGTTGGCTAACTTTTCAATATATTTTGCCCAACATTTCTTATCATGAAGGAAGACATCTGCGGGAACACCGTCAGGCCCTGGAGCTCTTCCATTAGCCACAGAATTAAGGGCCATCATTACATCGTTGTTATCAAAAGGGGGGCTCGCATATAGAGTGTAATTAAGATCCTCAATAGTGGCCGCTAAGGGGGTGCATGCGTATTGGGGGCTAAAGTAGTCCAACCAGCCTTCTTGGGTCACATAGTTTACTGGGGATTCAGGGCGACCTCCCCCACCCCACTTGACAATGTCCCAAAACAACCTTGTATCTTTTATCCCACTAGCTTCCTTTAAATCCTGCCAATGCTGCTCATCCCATGCTTTCTTAGCCTCTTGTATACATCTTTTATATTCTTGCCGAGCCAGTTTTACCACATTAGGATCCCTACTTCTAATAGCAGTACCTAGGGCTATTCTTGCAGTTCTGCATGCGACATTATACCACCCTGGGCCCTAATTGTAGCAAATAGGTTTACGTGCAGGTCAGTTATTTTGTCCAATTCTCTGGGGTTACCAGCTACAGGATCTAGATGTGATGTGGCTCTGTCTAATTCCTTACTAATGCTAGCTACTACCTTTATGTTGGTCATAACTTGTGGCCATTTAAGCCTCCTCATATCATTAGTGGATAGACTTTCAGGAAGTGTCTGGTCGTTTCTCCTTGGACCTGAATGCTGTTGACTCCACCAGTGGTGTACCACACAGAGAGGATTATGATCCCTCTCCAGTTTAGCCTCCACCTTCATATCTACTACCATGCACCAGATGTTCATGCTGCAAAGAACATAATCAATCCTACTGTTGTGGCGCCCATTATCAAATGTCTTTGCCCCATGGGCATCACCTGGAGTTCTTCCATTCAGGGCTCTCAGTCCTCTCTCAGAACAGATTGCATTAATCTGAATTATACTGTCAGACCATTTAGAGACCGGTTCAAGATCCAACTTTGGTATCCCCCATTGGCTATCCACATCACTCCCATAGCACCAGTCCGTAATTACGAGCGGTTCAAAGGTCATGTTTAGATCACCACCAATTATCACATTTTTATCGCTTGAATGTAGTCCAAGCAGAGAGTCCAAGGCAACTAGAACCTGTGATTTCCTACCCCCATGGCCTCTGACATATAGGTTATAAATATCTAAACTGCCCCCTTGGCCCAGGGTTAATCGAATTAACTGGATATCACAGTTCTTGGTAGATATTTCTTTGGCCTCAGAAAAGAGCTCTTGCTTAACCCAAATGGTTAAGCCTCCTTTTGGACGCCCTTTAGTTCCCTTTAGTGCAGGGATATAGAAATTCAAATACCCTATGAGAAATTGGGGTTCACAAGACCAGGACTCTTGGAAAAGGCATACATCATAATTATTAATGTAGGTTACCCACTCGGGAGATTGCAATCTTGTGCTAAACCCCGCGATATTCCATGAGATTAATTCCCCCCCCCCCTGAAGCTGAAACCTGGGTCAGTTGTGTATTAATATTAATTGGATCATTTTCAAAAGTGAGGCCTTTTATGCCTTGCTCTAGGCTTTGGTGTATATGCAGCAGGGAAGGTATCGTCCCAACTGGTGAAACGAGCGGACTACTGTTATGGGCCTGCAGAGTAGTTGGCAAGAATTGTTGTCAGTCCTGGGTGTCCAAGTTGGAAAGTACATGGAACCTATTAGCTGCCAGGGGTATTGCATGGATGCCTTTTGGCGGAAAGGTTGGTGGTTTATAAAAATAGCCTAAGGGAAGTACACAAATATCGGTATGGGGTAAAAAGGATTGCTCCTGGGTTCTAAGTAAGTGACGAACCATGTGTGATTTGCGGAAATTAAGAACAATACAGTCACCACTGATATTCTTAACCGAGGGACCAACCCACCCTACTCTCCTTACCATGATGATTTCATCCATTGAGGAGGGGTCGAAATTTTTATGTTTGCGTAGCCAGTCTACAGATTTGTTACGGAGGTCTAACCAAGATTCCCTCTGTCCCTTGGCAAGGTTAGGAACACCAGCCAATACCAGCACATAAGGGCTGGAGGCTGGTGGCAGACTTAACACATCTGTATTAGGGCTCAAATGTGGGACTCTAGGGTGGGCCATAGCCACGTTGTTTTGGGCGGTCCCACTGGTCCCCTGCTGGGGCAGGTTGCAATACACACTGCCTGATGTTACATTGACATCATTAATATTACACATATGAGGTATGCCCGAACCTCCCCTCTGGGTAGTGATTGAATTTGGCCCAAGTGAATTGTTTTGGTTACAAGAGGGAATGTTAGGGTTAATAACGGGAGATTTGGCTATAGGGGCAGGAGTAACATCCATACATTGCATGGCAGAGCCATGTTTGCTGACCACTGGTGGTATATTATTCCCACGTCCTGCTTCGTCGTAACCTTTATTCGGCCTCCCTCCTCTTAGGCTATCCATAGTGCAAGCTAACTGATTGAATTTCCCCCACAACAGTTCAAAGTTTTTATCAATCACGTCCTTAAGAGAAACAAGCGTGGACTCTATGGCTGCCATGTCAGTCCCTGTTTGTGTGGCTCCCCCCGCAACTCCTGTATTAATCCCGTGGCACATAGGATCAAAGCTATCCACTGTCTGGGTTGCAACTGAGTTCGTGATGGTAGCCACCACAAGATGTGTGTTCCTGGTTGTTTGAAATCCTTTAGCATTTTTAGAGTTAGACTTGGGAAAAACGACGTGCTTTTCTAATGGGGCTGACTTTTATGTTTAGTGGTCCTTTGTGCCTTGGCTGCGTTGCCTCTGGCATTAATACGCGACACGTCTAGAACAGGCGTTACTGGCGTGTTGGGAGAGTCTTCAGATAATAGAGATGCGTTGAGGGGGGCAGGGACCGGTCTTGCCATAGATGTATTGAGTGGCATATTTAATGTTTCCGGACATGTTGTGTGGGCATCAGCAAGGCCGGCCAAAGACAATCATGATTGTAGCGTGGCAGGGTCCAAAGGCAGCCTTCTTTCAGTCAAATGGATTTCGTGGGACAATAGTGACTCTGCCCTTACGATGAAAGCATCCAGGGTCCCAGCTACGCCTTTCAATTTGCTCATTGTGCAGCGCAGATTATGAGTACCTAATAGCGCAGGTATATGGCCACCAATTGACAACAGATGCAGTCAACAGCAAGAGTCCTTACGTTACCTTAGCACCAGGTTGCCATGAATACGAGGACGAAGCATGAGTGGCGACCCCCGAGACCAAATAACAGGGCCCAGCCCAGCCTCCGTCGGCCACAGACGGTCCCGCCCTTGTCCCGGGCTTCTCCCGGTGCGTCCCGCGGGCGAGGGACTGGGCTGAGCTTTAAGCGCCTCCTGGCGCGTGGTGTGCTGACGACCTGGCCCAGGGGATACTTGGTAGTGTGGTCCTCCGGCGGAGCCAAGACCGGCCGCGGGAGCAACAGGAAGGCAAGGAGCAGGTAGGTGAGCCTCACAGGCGAAAAGGAAAGCAAAGGGAGTCCACTTCAATTTTCCAACTATCCACAAACCACCAGGTCACCCAGCGCTTGCCACTGACACCGCAAGTATATGCCCCCACTTAGCTATCCACTTCGCCTCCTCACTTATCCCAGCTGCCGCTTCAGTAAGCCGAAATAATACACTATTTCACCAGAGAGGGTCACCCCCCAGCGTATCTATACTTCAGAGTGTATTGCACCTGCCTTCCGAGCTGCACCCGGTACCTGCAAAATTCGTGGTTTTTATTTGTTTTTTTCTTCATGCGTGAGGCTTTATCCAGATTCAACAGGGGGGCAAGAGACACAGCCTGACCTCTCTCACGCTGTCACCAACCAGTCTGATCCTGCATATCCCCACTGCTACAGCCTCAACACGCCGGCAGACTGGTAAAACCTTCTCATGTTTCACGCCGCTCCTCGCTGCTCGTTATTAATATACAAAATATACGTGGGATTTGCATTTTGCATGGCTATATAACCTTTATGACTAAAATCCGTACGCATACTAACAGTAGTATATGTAATAAATAGAATATTGCATGGTATATGTTGCTTTTGTGATGTCTCTGTAATGTTGCCCGAGAAGAAAACGTAATAGGGTGTATATAAACGCTTTAAATGTCGCTATACCCTAGATAAATACAAGCACATAAAGGGATTAGTAAGGGGTTAAGATTAGATTTATTATTTCCATGCATTAACTACTCTTGTGTTTGTTTCGCTTAAGTTGGTGTTTGGGCCTAAATTATAAAATGGCCGCCGACGCGACACGACGATGTGGCCACTGTCCCACGAGGCGCGGAGCAAACAGCGCATGTGCAACAAAGATGACTGCAGCCTCTGCATGACCTGTAACCCACTGTACTAAGGCAAGGCCACGGTGGGACAACAGCCAAGTGACAGGACAATAGACGTTTACAAAAGAAACCGGAATGAACTGAACTGTGACCTCACCCCTCAAACTGTGCTAAACCCCATCGGACGATCTCAACCAACCAATCACGACTGTACGAAATTATCGAAATGTAACTTTTTACTGTGATTTTGTTATAAAAGTACATGGTAGAATAGAGAGGAAATCCTACTTACTTACTTGCTGTTACTACTATCTGCCCTACTGACCGATGACTACGACCACGACGGTGACACTACGCAAACTCTACTACTTTGGGTGACTGCTGCGTTCCTGAATCCTAAGTGGTCCGGATGCTGCCCAATAACCTGATGACTACGAACTTTTCCAAATTCTATGGGCATTGACAGATGCTTGCACATCTCTGGTCTTTCCCGATAGTCAGAATAGGTAAATATGATGCTCTGCGATCTAATTGAAATTTGACATAAACTATCCAAACGCAAATTTAACCTTGCTAAGAAATTTTAGATAAACAGTTGTTGATTAACAAGAAATGAGTTTGTGGTTTATTGAGAAGGTTAAGATCTAAATCTTAAATGTGTTTTAGCTGGTTCTAGATCACCATCAACCAATCCAACTATTTGGTCCATTGACCACGTGGGAGGAGTGCCTTGATGTTTAGGATTGAGATCTGTAGGTGGAGGAATATTGATGTATATTTTGTAAATTCACTTTTCTTTCCCTATAGGTTATAAGGTATTCCCCTCACATGTCGAGCGCCTGAACCGCTCATCCCTCCAACTGTGTGCAGACCGGTGAATGGTTAGTGTGAGTGTTGGTGTTATGGGCCCCACCAATGACTGTATGTGTGAATGAGTTAGTGTGATGTCGGGTCTGTGAATCAGGGAGGATACCGGTACGGGTTTGTATTCCCCATTACCAAGGTTTCTGCGCTCCAACAGTTACTACAGGAAGACGCTCAAAATCTTAACAAGAGTGTACCTACATTCTAAAAATCAGGTCAACTCTCCATTATTGATTATTCCATCATCTTAATGGAGTTGACATCCTCCTTCTACGATTACCAAGTGATTCCCAGGATAGAAAGAGACCACAATCCACAAACAATTTCCCTGGTATTATCAGTTGCCCACCTGCCCGAAGCAAGATCTATGATAACCTGGTCAACGGCCTTTAGCCTGAAAAGGCTAGTGTGGAACCAGAGAAACCAGAAGAAAATATGTGAATTTCTAGAACCTGCAATTGCTAAGGCGCTAACTGAGAAAAGACAAGGGAAGTCTATGGTTGATATTTGGCCCTGTTAGTGTGCTTCCCTTTTGGATCGTTTCCCTTCTTCAACTACATCAAAAGGGTCCATTACGTTAGTGTGAGTCGCGCTACGATTGGTTTAAACAACAGAACAGTCGTAAGGAAAGACTAGCGATACACGGAAGACAAAATGATGTATTATGATCCTCCAGAAACAGAGAAAAAGTCCTGGTTTGAAAAATTAAGAAATTGTTTAAAAAGGGCAAACCGATTGTGACTAGGGAAGGGCAGTTGCTTCCCCCACCGAAAACACCCGCATCCATTATGGTTGCGAAATATGGATATCATACTTGTATTTGGTTGGATATTTGGGCGAAGAACACGAAGGATGATGGAGTTTTGGTATTTCCAGAGCATGGTTCATTTAATTTAGCGGTTTTGAGAAATTTGAGGGAAAGAATGATGAATGTAGACCCGAGACCTAGACCAACACAGTTTGAAGCATTAACGGAATGGGAAGATGAGATGCATGACAGAGAAAGACAGAGGAGTGGCGGAAGATATAGGTACATGTTTGGTAGATCACATGGACAGGAGAATAGGGACACATAGGGAGCGACGCGATGATTCGGTCCTTCAAGCAAACGTGGTACAATGCTAAATTTAGACTTGTAGCTGAGAGCCTTTGTCAAAGATGCCCTATATGTCAGCAGTTCAATCCAGGAAGAAAGACAGTGGTAAGCCTAGGAGGGCCTTTCACCAGAATGCAGGTTGATTTCATTGAGATGCCACCTTGTAATAGATTAAGGTATGTTCTAGTAATGGTCTGCTTGTTTTCTAGATGGGTAGAAGCATATCCCACAAGAAGGAGTGATGGAATTACTGTAGCAAAACTGCTTTTGAGAGAAGTCATCCCTAGATTTGGGTTACCAGTCACAATTGAATCAGATAGAGGAAAGCATTTCCATAATGAGATCATGAAATCGATTTGTGAAGCATTGTATGTACAACTTAAACTACATTGTGCCTATCGCCCAGAGGCTTCTGGTGTGGTGGAACAAATGAATGGCACTATTAAAAACTGATTGGGAAAAATGTGTTTAGCCACAGGTTTGAAATGGCCTGATGTCTTGCCTCTGGTACTCATGGCTATAAAATCAATTCCAGATAGAACCACAGGTTTGAGTCCACACAAAATAATCATGGGAAGAGCAATGCGCCATGTATTCATACCAGTCAACAAGCTGTTGCCTATATCTGATGACTTGGTGTTGGATTACTGTAAGGGGCTGGCTGACGCAATTCATTCTGTGTTTCATCAGGTTGGATCGAATGCCACCACCCCTGAAAAGAAGCAAGCTCATGATCTGAGACCAGGAGACTGGGTGAGAATAAAAGTACACAGAAGAAGGAACTGTCTAGTCCCACGTTGGGGAAACCACGACAAGTGATTTTGATTACAACAACAGCTGTGAAGTGTGCTGGGATCAAGAACTGGATCCATGCAAGTCACACATTGAAAATCCCAAATCCAGTGGATAATCAAGAACGAGAATATTATGACGAGTCAGAAAGTAGCTCTGAATCGGATGCCTAAGAAGTAAGAACAAGAGAAAACCCTGAAAGGGGGGAGACAGAGCCAAATTTGACATTTGCCCCAGAGAATATTCCCTTGAGAAGGAGGTTGCAGATTTCTGACACCAGCTCAGACTCAGAGACTGAACAGATACCGATATGCTCCGGAAAGGAGAAAAGCAGTGAAGAGACAATTGGAGAAGTTAACGATAAGGAAATTCTTGATGAAAAACTGAGAGAAATTCCACCTGAAGTAACAAAAATAGATGAACAGGTGCCAGATACAGAAAGTGAGGGAAAGAATCTTACAGAAGACCCCCGAGGAGTTGTAGGGAATTCCAACATCCAGTTAGAAGAAGGGACAGCTAGTCAGCAGGAAGATATTATGCAAGAAACACGAGGAGGGACAGAAGTAGGGAAATTAAAAGAAGTGGTGGAAAGAAGAACAGCTGAGAGCAAAAAGCAAGTTGAAACAGAAACAGAGGAAAGTGATGAGGAAGTACCAGAAAGTCGAGTCCTGAGAAAGAGAGCATGGAGAGCTGAGAAGAATGATAAAGGGAGTAAATCGAAAAGATCAGCAAGAGATGAAATCTGGCCTAATAAGATAAAGAGACTACGATACCGACTGACACGAGTGAATTCACCAAGAGCAGAGCAGGTGAATGAGGTATCGAGTCAGGAAAAATCAAAAGATGAGAAATTAACTACAACAGACGAAAACAAAAGAATAAGAAAGCCCAGCCAGAAGTATAAGTCGCCAGAATGGTCGTATGTGGCCCTGCCTGAAATAAAAGAAGAGGCGGACAGCCATGAAAATCCAGAGGTGACTGTACCGGAAGTGGTTGAGGAAGACGAAGAATTGGAAATCCTGAGAGTTATCTTATCCGACATCAGAGAAGAGACGGATGTTCAGGAAGTTCTGTATCAAGATTATGAGAGAAAAGTGAAAGACGATCAAATGCCAAACTGAACAAGACAAAAGTGCTGCTAATGGAAAGGAAATAGAATACAGGAAAAAGACATAAACTGATTGAACCAAGTAGCTGCTTAGAGCCTTGGGTTAGACAAAACTAGTTGTGAGGTAGAAGAGGCTAAATCGAAACACACTGGTCATTTTACAAAATGGCATTTGCTGAAAGTAGAACAGCTAAATGTGTATTTTTAAAGAGATGGTTTAAAATGTGTTGTTGTTGTACAGGATTACTAATGCTTCTATGGAGTGTGTTAGGATTGCTGATTTCATTTAAGGTTACAATAGACACAATAGATGACATAGTGAGAATAAATCTAAGACTAATATAGAGAAGGTTCAGAAAGTATATCCAACTAGAATAGATAAAAACTATCTACATAAAGACAGGTCTATAAATGATTTCTCTAACAATGTGTTTTCGAAGTTTTTGTATGAATATGTTAAGAAAATGGATGTGAGGGATTGCTACGTTTGTGTGCAGTTACCTGCATCTGTATCGGAGGGAGTGACCTACCATCACCTCCCTGTAACATATGGAATAACATGTAGTGTGATAGCTAGTTTGTTTTACCAAATAGGGAAATTAGAATATTATTTTTCAAATGTAGACAACATATTTTCACAAGTACCTGTGATTAACAAATTAAACAAAGTAAAGCCCGCAAAGGTGTTAGGGGAATTTTTCTTAGAAACTAAAGAACTAACATTAGAATATATTTTTAGAAATAATTTGACTTGCAGTTTAAAGAAGGAAGAAAAGACGTTCTTGGATATGGTTGAAGAAAGGAGACTGAAAATGCAAAAGAAAGCATCTGAGAGAAAAGAGGAAAAGACAGTTTGGGATGTTGAAATGGAAAAACATTTGAAGGGAGAAGCTAGTCCAACTATGGCTTTAGATTGGCCTCAGAAAAGGAAATTGTGTATTAGAAGGAATCAAACTGCATATGATAATTACTTTGTAGGTACTAGTGAATGCCATGATACATATCGAATCATGGGTGGATGGGGATTTAAAGGAGGAAATGATCCAGTTTTTCCTGGGTTTTATTTTATCTGCGGGAACAAGGCATATTATCGGTTGCCAGATCACTGGTATGGCACATGTTATGTAGGTTTGGTCTTTCCAAAGATATTCCACATGGGAAGAGGAGAAGATGGTTTACATAAGTTAGATAGTTATTTAGCACGAAGAAAGAGGGAATCTTGGCCAGAAATTGTAGGTGACATCTTTGGAGCATTGATACCAGCAGTGGGAATATCTCTGAATGCAATCAAAATTAGAAGGCTATCAACAGTAGTGGATCACTTGTTAACAAGCACCACTGGAGGATTTTTATTAGTAAATACTGAAATGGTTGCCATGCGTGCTATGGCAATGCAAAATCGACTTGCCCTTGATATATTATTGGCAAAAGAGGGTGGAGTCTGTGGAATGCTGAAAGGTCAACATTGTTGTACATACATTCCTGCCGAAAGTAAAGATCTGAAAGTCTACATTAAAAATATAGCTGAATTGCATGAGGAAATTACACCACTGGAGGTTGAAAGTGTCTGGGAAAAGATTGGGAAGAAACTTTCTTCTATTAAGGATTTCTTATTAAACTTAGGTGGTACCTTTATAGGTAGGATCTTATTTCCATTAACCGGTGTGATTTTTATAGTATTAATTCTAAGATTAGGATGCCTGTGTCATAAAAGAAAGAAAATACAGAAAAAATTAAAAAGAGAAAATTTGAAAAGAAGGCAAAATAAGACACAAGAGGGGGAATTTGAAGAAGTAGAATTAGAAGAAATGAAGGAAAGCATGTTTAAAACAGCTAGAAGAGAAGAAATTGGGGAAACAGAGATGTAAATTAACTGAAAGGAATTAATTTCACTTTCTTGACAAATTGAAACAAAATTTTAATGGTGTGGTGATAAAATTACCAAAGGGGGGATTGATGGAGCGGGTAGTACAGAATGTTGTATACCCCCCCTATTCTGCATGCGATCACTAATTGAATAATCTATTAACTATAATATTTTATTAAATGAGTTTTGCATGTTTATTAATCAACATTATTAATATACAAAATATACGTGGGATTTGCATTTTGCATGGCTAAATAACCTTTATGACTAAAATCTGTACGCATACTAACAGTAGTATATGTAATAAATAGAATATTGCATGGTATATGTTGCTTTTGTGATGTCTCTGTAATGTTGCCTGAGAAGACAACATAATAGGGTGAATATAAACGCTTTAAATGTCGTTATACGCTATATAAATACAAGCACATGGAGGGATTAGTAAGGGGTTAACATTAGATTTATTATTTCTATGCATTAATTACTCTTTTGTGTTTGTTTTGCTTAAGTTGGCACGACGATGTGGCCACTGTACCACGAGGCGCGGAGCAAACAGCGCATGTGCAACAAAGATGACTGCAGCCTCTGCATGACCCGTAACCCACTGTACTAAGGCAAGGCCACGGTGGGACAACAGCCAAGTGACAGGACAATAGACGTTTACAAAAGAAACCGAAATGAACTGAACTGTGACCTCACCCCTCAAACTGTGCTAAACCCCATCGGACGATCTCAACCAAACAATCACGACTGTACGAAAGTATCAAAATGTAACTTTTTACTGTGATTTTGTTATAAAAGTACATGGTAGAATAGAGAGGAAATCCTACTTACTTATTTGCTGCTACTACTATCTGCCCTACTGACCGATGATCACGACGACGACAGTGACGCTACGCGAACTCTACTACTTAGGGTGACTGCTGCGTTCCTGAATCCTAAATGGTCCGGATGCTGCCCAATTACCTGATGACTACGAACGTTTCCAAATTCTATGGGCATTGACAGATGCTTGCACGTGTCTGGTCTTTCCCGATCTTTGAGGCTGTGGCGTGCTGAGCAAAGAACTTGAACATTAATCTGCTTTGACGAATGACGACAGACTTAGAGGACTCCAGATTGTCAGAATAGGTAAATATGATGCTCTGCAATCTAATTGAAATTTGACATAAACTATCCAAACGCAAATTTAACTTTGCTAAGAAATTTGAGATAAACAGTTGTTGATTACCAAGAAAGGAGTTTGTGGTTTATTGAGAAGGTTTAAATCTAAATCTTAAATGTGTTTTAGCTGGTTCTAGATCACCATCAACCAATCCAACTATTTGGTCCATTGACCATGTGGGAGGAGTGCCTTGACGTTTAGGATTGAGATTTGTAGGTGGAAGGGATATTGATGTATATTTTGTAAATTAACTTTTCTTTCCCTATAGGTTATAAGGTATTCCCCTCACATGTCGAGCGCCTGAACCGCTCATCCCTCCAACTGTGTGCAGACCGGTGAATGGCTAGTGTGAGTGTTGGTGTTATGGGCCCCACCAATGACTGTATGTGTGAATGAGTTAGTGTGACGTCGGGTCTGTAGATCAGGGAGGATACCGGTACGGGTTTGTATTCCCCGTTACCAAGGTTTCTGCGCTCCAACAGTTACTACAGAAAGAGGCTCAAAATCTTAACAAGAGTGTACCTACATTAAAAAAATCAGGTCAACTCTCCATTATTAATTATTCCATCATCTTAATGGAGTTGACATTCTCCTTCTACAATTACTAAGTGATTCCCAGGATAGAAAGCGACCACAATCCACAAACAATTTCCCTGGTATTATCAGTTGCCCACCTGCCCGAAGCAAGATATATGATAACCTGGTCAACGGCCTTTAATCTGAAAAGGCAACCTTGTTTAATGACATTATTAAAGCTAAAATGGTCCCCGAGTCATGGCAGGGAAGCATAATACAGCCGATTTACAAAAGTGGCCCACAAGACAATGCAGCAAATTTATAGGCTAATCGCCCTAACAGACGTGGAGGCAAAAATCTTCTCAAGCTCTTTGCTGAATGACCTGGAAGAATAGGCCGCAATAGGAGATCTAATCCCAACATTCCAAACTGGCTTTCAAAGGGGCAAGTCAACGATCACAAACTTGACCTTTCTGACTTTAATTGCCGAAAGAGCAAAGTATAGAAAGCAAAAGCTATATATTTGTTTCGTCGACCTTAAGGCCACTTTTGATTCCGTCCCCCGCAATCTACTATGGGCCAAGTTAGCGGAATGGGGCATCCCAAATCAACTGCTCGACATGAATAAACTGCTATATACTAAGACATGGGTCCAAGTTTAAGTCGGTGACGGTAGATGTACAACTCTCTGATTTGAAACTAAAAGTGGTCTTAAACAGGGTTGGGTCCTGGCATCATGCATTTTTAATCTTTTTATGGCCGACCTATCATTATGTTTTAAAAATGTTAATGCCCACTCACCTACTTTTTCAGGACAGGATATCAAATATTTTCAATATGCAGATGATACCATACTGTTAAGCCACACTCCTATAGGTTTAAGAAGATTGGTTGATTCATTCAATAACTATATATCAGCAAATGGCTTACAAATAAATACCAAGAGGACAAAAATAATGACGATTGGTAGTACAAAATCAGACAAGAGAGTATGGAAGATTAATGAGCTACATATTGAAACTGTGAAATTCCATAAATATTGGGGTATCACATTCGATGAACAATTTTGTCTTTTAAACAGCATTTTATTAACCAAAAAGCAAAATCTACAGCCTTGTCCTTTGCTTTTAGAAAGTTGAGAGCTACGTTGGCATGTCCAAACCATGAGCATTTACTCAAGGTCATGAAAGCAAAGCTGATTATCTCTTTGGCCTATGGTTCAATGTTTTTTCGAGGGACAGACACGAAATCCTTGATAGCCTACAAATAAAAGTATTTAAATCTGTTTTTAGGGTTCCAAGGTATATTGGGCATGCCAATGTCAGATTGGAATTTGGTCTGAAAAGACAAACTCTGTTAAGACAATCTGCCTTTTTAAAATCGTTATATTCTTTTTTTCTGCTCAGACCAGGGCACCCTCACGAACCAATGTTGGCAGGAGATAATGAGAAATGAGCATGCCAGGAGCTGGAGAGCTTATCTAATGAAGAGTTTAAATAATTTTTAGTCTCCACCCTTTGAAGGCTAAGTCAGGAGCAAAGTGGTGTACAAACAGACAATAAATCGATCAGCTACATTTCTATCGATTCTCTTAGACAAGGATTAGCTCGCTAAAAAGTGTCACTCCTGGTCAGTTATTAACTCATTCACAAAATTAGAACCTTTATCATATCTCACGACCCATTTAAAATAATTTTTAAGGGACAGATTTATGTTGTTACGATTTGGGAGATATCCCACAAAGGATGGAATCCCTCCATGGGAACGAAATTTGTCCACAAACAGCTCCAGGTTATGTGGCTTTTATAACAAGTCTTTTATGCATATTGTAACTACTTGCCCTCAGCTGTTAGAAGAAAGGAAAGCTCTGTTAAAATCCATCTTTAATGAATTAGGGGTGAGAACATGTCAACAAGCTATTATAACCTGTCTCACTGGGAAGACGCCCTGCCTGATCCCACAATTTGTAAAGTTCGTCCTCATCGCAGAAAACAAGCTACTTTCTGAATGTGACACCTAACATCAGTCACATGCCTAGATTATTAATGACTGGTTTTGCAGGATAATGTTGTTAATCTCAACAGTGTTAAATGAAAATTAGCAATTGCATAAAATTGTTCCTGAAGTTTTGTCCGACTTCATGAGTGAAATTATGCCCAGGTGAGATGGGGGACCCAAGGCCAGCTGAACGAACAGATCCTTGTTGGCAGGGGAGTCCGGTAGGATTGCATCATGGCCCCCACCCTGTTCTCTTTATATGTGAATGGGCTGGTGAGTTTTCTCCAAGAAGATCCTGCTAATGCTCCAATCCTGGCGGGCGACAAAGTGCAGACGCTTCTATTCGCTGACGATACGTTGTTGGTGTCGAAGACTCCAGCTGGGTTACAAAAATTAAGGAATAGATATCAATCTTTCTGTGACTCCTGGGGTCTAGTCATCAATACCTCTAAGACAAAGCTCATGGCATTCAGCCCCCATTAATCTTTTAGGAACAACCTCACACTAAATTGCACCCCCCTGGAGAGATCAGCATCTTTGATTATCTTGGAATCCGGCTCTCAGACAAAATGCTTTGGAGGCCCCATTTAGCCAAAATGCTCATGAACCACAAACGTGTGGTTGGGGCACTAAGCAGAAGAACACCGCTCCTCATACAGCAGGCCAGTTGCCCCAGCCCTTGTGGTATATGATGCTAAGGCAGTTAGCTCAGCACTATACGGAGCTGAGCTATGGGGGTTTGATAATGTGGATGATATCAGCAGATCCGAGCACAAGTTTTTGAGGGACTTGGTGATGTTCCCACGTAACACCCCACTAACACCGTTAATGTTTGACATGGGTAGGCGGCCGTTTAAAGATATTGCCAACCTACGCCCACTGCTATTTTGGGCACGCCTAAGGCGCACCCCAGAGCTCACTAAATATGCCACAGCACTAACAGAGGTGATTAACCTAGATGTGGACCACAGGGTCAAATGGATTTCTAAAGTTAAGAAAATGATGACACAAATGGGGCTTAAAGAATCATGGGATACCCAAAAAAAAACAAGCAAGGTAGAGCTCAAGCGCTCATACTGGGAGTGGATAGACAGCGAGGAGCTCAGTAAGCCCAACGCGGGGAGGCTAACGGATGAATTTCTCTGCTTTAAGCAGACCAGAAGCCTCGAGCCTTACCTAGATGTAATCCAGGTCCCGCGGGATAGGGCCTTGTACATCCAATTTAGGCTTGGCTTGCTCCCAGTTCATGCACTAACATCAAAGTGGCACTCACCCAAGAATCCAACAGAAGGTTACCCTTGTTGTGGAGCCCCATTGGAGTGTGTTGCCCATGTCATGTTTGCTTACCCAGCCTATAACATCGCAAGGTCTAAATGGCTAAAACCAATCTACAGGAACATGGGCACTCGTGACCACCGGGCTGCCTTGCGTATCCTGAAATCCGACCCAAGTACCCTTTATTCTTGTGCGGTGGCTACGTTTTTAAGCCATGCCTGGATAGCCAGTCACAAAGCCCTGTGAGGGGTGCCTTAATTTTATGCCTTGGGTGACATTGGAGGCCCCTGGGTGGCTCTGCATACATTGAAACTCGAAAAAGGAGCTCCTACTTGTGGGCTAACCAAAAATTAAACTTTGTATGTATAGACAGCCGAAAAGCCTTAAGAGAGATCCCTCACTTACAAAATTTTAGACCACACCGGGATGTTGCATTAACACAGTCAAGTCTAATTAGAATTAAAAAGCACAGGCACTTTATATAATACAGCAGGTTTGCACTGCTATGTTTTTATCCTTTTTTTTCAATACTCGTTTTTAATCCATGCATGATTTTATGGTATGAATTTGCAGAAATCTGTATGTATAGCTTTTAAACAACTGTTTTTATGTTCCATGTTGCAATATGTACTCTAAAAACACAGTGTAAGCACAATCTCCAGTTTAATTATGTACCAAAGAACTATCTTCATCGATCTATTGGCTTTTTTTCACTGTACAAATGTCGCACAAAGCTTTTATGATATGAAGTTATCGAAATAAAGCAAATTGATTGATTGATTTAATTAGGGGTGAGAACATGTCGACAAGCTATTATAACCTGTCTCACTGGGAATACGCCCCGCCTGATCCCACAATTTGTAAAGTTTGTCCCCATTGCAGAAAACAAGCTACTTTCTGAATGTGACACCTAACATCAGTTGCATGCCTAGATTATTAATGACTGGTTTTGCAGGATAATGTTGTTAATCTCAACTTAAATGAAAGTTTGCAATCGCATAAAATTGTTCCTGAAGTTCTGTGTATGTCACTGATGACATCTCAAATGACATCACTGATGACATCACTGATGACATCATCCAGTGAATGTGTGTTTTTCTGAAAATTACATATGTTTTATATATGTATATCTCAAGGGCGATGGAAGAATAAATGGGTATATAAGTGTCTAAATGGATGATTTGTTTTTGAAAAATTGATTGTTAACTGACTGATTAAGTGTATCTTAGTGAATACATGGCTTAGTGAGTAATGTTTAAATATGTAAATATCTGTATCAGTCTCTCACTTTGTGTATAAGTGGCTGCATTGGTTGGTGAGTAGCTACATGAGTGTCTATATAGGTTATTAGTTGGTTTTTTGAGTATCAGTATGAGTGTCTGAGTGTCTGTATGGTTCGGTGGGGGGTATTACGTAGTGCATAGGTGCATGAATGAGTGACTCACTGTTTGTATGTGTTGAAGACAGCATGTGAGCAGGACTGTATGGATGGATGAGTGTGTGCATGGGTGTGTTAGTGAGTGAATGACTGTCTCAATAGTGTCTTTATGAGTAACTACATATGTTTTCAACTAGTATATGTGACTATTGGTGTATATAAGTGAGTATATGTGAGAGTGAGAGATTGAAAGAGTTCCTGTATGAATAAGTATGTGTTTCTATAAGTGATTGTTTAAAAGACTAAGTATGTGTAAGTTTCTGTAGAAGTAAGTGTGGTGGTGTGTGTATAACTGTATATGCAAGTAAATGGATGTTTGATTCTTTATTAGCATGAGTGACTATGTGTGTGAGTAACTCTATGGATGAGTGGCGTTGTGTAACAGAACGTATAGGTGTATGAGTACATATGATGAGTGAGTACATGTATGAGTGACAGTATAGGACTGTTGGTGAATGAGTGGATGTGTATGTGGATCTTAGAATTACTGAATAGGTTGTTGTAACTGATATTTGTATGTCCATTGTTTTGAAAATTTTTGTTTCTATTTTTGAATGTGTGTATCAAAGGTTATGTTAGGGCGAGAGGAGGTCTGCCACTCTATCACAAGGATGATGTCATCGGTGATGTCATTTGAGATGTCATCAGTGATGTCATGAGTGATGTCACTGACCATGTCATGAGTGATGTAATATGTGACATCATCAGCAGTGCATTGCGGGCGCGCGAGTTATAGTTAGCTGAACTAACTATAACGGGGGAATTTCAATGGTTTTGTACGAGTGAAAAGTCCAGCTAACTATAACGCCCCTGAAACCTATGATTTTTTCAGTGAATTACTAAGGTTCTTTAAATGCTAATTCCTAACTATAACGTGCCTGAAACCTATGGTTTTTTCAATGAATTTAAAAGGTTTTTTAAATGCTAATTTCTAACTATGCCTACAGAGATAGGACACGTGAAGAAAGAAGAAAAAACACACAGAAAGAAAAAAATGATATGCAGAAAGAAGCAACAGAAGTCCTCAAAGACGAAGAAAAGTGCAGGAAGAAGGATAACATGCAGAAAGAACAAACAGAAGAGCAGAAAGAAGCCTTGTTGCAAAATCATCCTGTACCCTCAACTTTTTCAGACGGATACTGGTGGTAACTGAGTCTGACTAACCAGTCCTAGAGCCAGTGCTATGTTAAAAGACACTCAGAATACAGTGAAAACACCTACATACACTATGGAACACTATGCGTTGGGGTCCCCCTGTGATCAGCATGACCTCCTCTGTAAGACCCTAGTAGTATATAATAGGGCAGGGGATTAAAACTACCTCTTAAAACGCGCCACAGGGCGTGTTTGCACACGTCACCTCAGGCCCCGTCCCCTCACTTCCCCACTGTGTAAACACGCCCTGTGGCCGTTTTAAGTTGGGAGATTAAGTCCCCTTGAATCCTGAGGGTCCCTAGGGTCCAAATAGACCACTAGGTACCTCCAGTAAGCGCCACAGAGCTGTGTTGCAGAGAGGTGTAAAAAGTGGCACGGCCTGGACCACCTCTCTGCAACGCAGCTCAGTGGCGCTTACTGGAAGCACCTGGTGGGCTAGTTGGCCCTCAGGGTCCCTCAGGATTGAAAGGGAATTATTTCCCCAACTTAAAACGCGCCACAGGGCGTGTTTGCACACGTCACCTCAGGCCCCGTGCCCTCCCTTCACCACTGTGTAAACGTGCCCTGTGGCCGTTCTAAGTTGAGAGATTAAGTCCCCTTGAATCCTAAGGGTCCCTAGGGTCAAACTAGCCCACTAGATACCTCCAGTAAGCGCCACAGAGCTGCGTTGCATAGAGGTGTAAAAAGGGACGTGGCCTCAGAACACCTGTCTGCAACGCAGCTCCCTGGCGCATACTGGAGATACCTGTTGGGCTAGTTGGCCCTAAGGGACCCTCAGTTTGAAGGGGAATTAATTCCCCAACTTACAACTGGCCAGGGGGCGCATTTGCCGAGTGCTGCAAGGAGGGGGCGTGGCCTCCAGCGTGATGCCGGTCTTTTATTTATTTATTTTTTTTAAGAAGGAGGGCTGTGTGGCCCCCATTCTTTTTCTAATTTACTGGCCCTGGGGACCCCATCCCCCAGGGCCTGCACCCAAATTTTTTTTTGACAAAAAAATAATTAGGCCCTCCCAAGGCCTTAATCAGCCCCGGGGAGCCCAACCCCTGGGTCATGGCCTTTTTTAAAAAATTCTTTAGGAGGGGGCTACGTTGCCCCCCTCCTCAGGCCACTTATGGCCCCGGGGACCACATCCCCTGGGGCGGCCTTTGTTTTTTATTATTTTTTAAAAATATATATTTATAGAAACACCTAGGACATGCTGGACAAACCGTATGTACCTATCACCATGACGATTTGCGTGACATTCATTAAACGGTGACTATGCATAGAATGAATCCACATGGAATGTATTTACACCGCTAGTGAAGCTCTGACGTGTCTGCCGCCCTACCGTGCCTAATCCCGGCGTCCCCGCCAGTGGGTACTCTCCAAGTAGACACCCTTGTCGTTTATTTATACAAACATGGGTAGCTATTGACGGGCACATTTAATATACACACACACCAAGCCATTTAAAGGGGATTCGACAAAAATTCGACCAATCTATGCAAGAAACCCCCCTCACGGGTAATAAAACACATATCCACCGCCGGATGTGTAATACTTTTTATTTTACTCTCTGGAAAGGAGACGAACCTCACTTGACAGTCACAGCGTGCTCCTGGCTGAGCCCAATGCTGTGTTACACCCACCAGTGCCCACCGAGTGCCTCACACCTCTGTGTTGTATTCCACCAGCTAGTGCGTATGCTATGACACTCTCTAGCCCATGTGCACTGTAACACCACCCCATGAATATGTCATGCCACACTTGCCTTCGCACAGGTTATATTGCCCCATCTAACGTGCCTTCCTCGATGCCTATGTTATAACTCACAGCGCTATGCCATACATATTACAATCTGGGATCCATATCTTTGTCACAGTGCATATGCAACGTTACTCTCCCCAGCACATATTTTATATTACAACTTTAGAGACTAGTTAAGTTACACAACACTGCCCTGTGCATATTACACTCCAAGGTGCATATTGCATAGCACGCGCTAGTGCCTGTGCTATCTTGCGCTCTTTTTGGTGCATAGTTTATACCATATACTATATCTAGTTTTCATTTTCAATCGTGCTCTCAGGACTATGTTCTATATAACACTGCGTCCACCTACCCTTTTCACGGGCATTACATTTTGTGATGGGGGTGGAGGGTCAGGGGGTGTTTCTGCCAAGTGAGCCCGGAGTCACAGTCACAAACGTCCTCTTCTTCCTGAATAAAAGTGAGATTATGCTGCATACTTGTTCACATTTTAAGCAGTTCGCACAGACACACATTTTAAAATCAATAAAGTTCCTAATACCCACCTTCTCTGAACAGTTAGCTTGCTGCCCCATCCACCTCCTCCCTATCCTCTGATGTCTGAATCCATGGACTAGCCTCCTCACTCCTGCCATGCATGGTCTGATGTGCTGCCACTGCCCTCCATTTAGCATGATGTACCAGTCCACTCCTCCTGCCCTCCAGTGCCCAATTCTATGGCCCATCATTGACCTCCTGCTTAGCCTCTGTGCTTAGCTGGCTGCCCCTATTCTCCTTCCCCCTGCCCTCCGATGTCTTTGTGCATGCCCCTGCTCCATCCTTCTTGCCCACCATGTTCCATGGACCTGCCACTCCTATCTACTCTGAGTGTTCTGTTGAGCTGCCACTCCCCTCCCACCTGCCAAGCATTGTCAGATGACTGTAACCTGTCCCTGCCACCTCCACCCTGCCTGTCCACATGCCATGCCCCTATCCCCTTCCTCCTGTCCGCCATGGTCCATTTTACTGCTACACCCTTCTGCTCTCCCTGGTCTGTTGTGCTGCAACTGCTCCTCCTGCCTGCCCCGCGCGGTCTGTTGTGAGGCCCCTTCCCCTGAACTCTCTTGTCTGTGCCCAGGTCCTGACCCTCCCTTCTATCCTCCATGGTCCTTTGTGCATGCCCTTGCGCCCTCCTTCTTGCCCATCATAGCCATTGTGCTGCCACTAACCCTCCCGCTTGCCATGCATGGTCTTCTGTGCTGCCATGGCCCCTCCCACCTTCCCTGTGTGGTCAGCTAGCTGCCCCCGACCCACTCCCACCTTCCCTCCATGGTCTGTGTGTATGCCATCATAGTCTCATTGTTGCTCTCCATGGTGTGTCTTGTTTCTAGTGCCCATCCTGCCTGACCTCCATGGTCATCTTGCTGCTCCTGCCCTGCCCCCTTGCCCCCAGCCCTCTGTTTCCATGTGCAGACCCCTATTCCCTCCCTCCTGGCTTGTCTGTTCCATTGTAATGCCCCTGATCCGCCCCTCCTGCCCTTTATGGTCTGTTCTGCTGCAGCTTTCTCTCCTGTCTGTCCATTATGGTCAGCTAGCTACCATTGCCTCTTTCCCTCTGTTCTCTGTTGTCCATGTGCATGGTCCTGTCCCCTCCCTATTGCTTTCTATGGATTGTTGTGCTGCACTCCCGTCCCGCATGCGCTGTGTGGTGTATTGTGCTGCTGTAAACCCTGATGCCTGCCCTGTAGGGTCAGTTTGGTGCACCTCTCCATGTCCCTCCTGTCCTCTGTTATCCGAGTCCATGTCCCTAACCCAATTCCTCCTGCCTACCATGATCCAATGTACCATACTTGTGAACATTTTGAACTTGGTAAGAGGGAGATTTAAAAAAAAAATTGGGGTATTGATTTTCCCCTTTGAGTTACATTGAAAAAGAGGAGATTGTAGACAGGAGACAGATCAAATAAAGCTCATTTGAGCTTAAAAACATTGGACGTTTCCTGGCTGAAATGGGTCTGTTGGCATGTATGGTTGTACTACCACTGCCTCTTCCTTCTGCCCACAATGGTCTATTATATTGCCACAGCCTCTCTTGCCAGTCGTGTATTGTTGGTTTGTTGCCCCTGCCCCCCTTTCCAATGCCCTCCATAGTCTGTTGTGCTGCCACTGCCCTTCCTGCCTGCCCAGTGTGGTCAAATTGATGCCTCTGCACTCTCCTACCTGCCTTCAATTTTCAGAGTCCGTGCCCCTGGCCTCTGCCCCTCAACAGTATCCCAATGAACAACTAGATTGCTAACATTCTATATTTATTACAAAAGTGTGGAACGCCTGACGTCATCTTGATGTCATCAAAACTGTAATACCTAGAGTATTTCCTTTAGAAATTACATATATGAGAGGGTCTTATTTGCATCAAAATGATGGTTAGTGCTCTAAAAAACTAAAATGAGGACATATTTTCTGAGTTTTCAAATAGCGACAAAGAACTTTTAAATTATTTGTAATCTTGATGTTTTTTTATCCAGTTGACCACTTGATTAAATGTTGCACCTAGGGGAGAGGATGTGGTGTTACTTCCAGAGCTGCAGACTTTGCAACGGGGGAACCAGGTTGGAGTTTCTGCTTCAGCTCAACATTCTGTGATTCTGGTCAAATCACTTAATCTCCCCATGTCTACAACCAAAATGAATTTGATCTTGTGTGATGTAACCAATGCTCATGTAAAGCACTCCAATACCTGACAAGTCTGCACTATATAAAACTGCAAATACCCCAAAAATAAGTGTTTTGCACACTTCTGTCATTGGGCTACATGTGGGCTACATCTGGGTGATATTTGTGCTGCATTTGGGCTCTTTTGTCTCTGGTGGCCATCTTGGGAGATTTATTTGTTATGAAGTTTCCTAATTTCCTCATTTACTGCAGTCTCCTCAGTAGGAAATGCTTTCAGTTTTTTACTTTGATTCCATCAACAAGGTATTCAGATATGTCACACATGTGCCATAAATTCTGAATGTTAGCACTCTAGTTGCTCATTAGATCACTGTAGTAAAGCTACAGCTCACCACGGAAGTCTGCTGCTGGTATTAAAAGTGCATGTTTCAGTCTGCATATCAGAATTTTTTAATGAAATAGAAGAGGATTTGAGAAGTCACTCAAAATGTGCCCTAATTTTTCTTTCTTCAGCACTAATCATAATTTCTATGGCAAAATGAACACCCTCATTGTGTTCCTTTTTAAATTAAATGTTTTAAGTGTTACCAGTTTATTCCAATCAAGATGGCTTCAGGTGTGCCATGCTTATGTCATAAGTAAGACAGAAAGCGCTCTAGTTGTTCTTAAGAACACTCTGGGACATTCTGTCATTGGGCTATACTCGGGCTATATCTGGGTGATATTTGGGCTACATTTGGGCTCTTTTGTCTCTGGTGGCCATCTTGGGAGATTTATTTGTTATGAAGTTTCCTAATTTCCTCATTTACTGCAGTCTCCTCAGTGGGAATACTTTCAGTTTTTTATTTTAGTTCCATCAAGAAGGCATTCAGATGTGCCACACATTTGCCATAAATTCTGAATGTTAACACTCTAGTTGCTCATTAGATCACTGTAGTAAAACTACTGCTCACCAGGGAAGTCTGTTGCTGGTAATCAAAGTGCATGTTTCAGTCTGCATGTAAGAATTTGTTTATGAAATAGAAGAGGATTTGAGAAGTCAAAATGTGCCCTAATTTTTCTTTCTGCAGAACTAATCATAATTTCTATGGCAAAATGAACCCCCTCATTTTGTTCCTTTGTAAATTAAATGTTTTAAGTATTACCACTTTATTCCATTCAAGATAGCTTCAGGTGTGCCATACTTTTGTCATAAGTAAGACTGTTAGCGCTCTAGTTGTTCGTTAGAACACTCTGGGACATTCTGTCATTGGGCTATACTTGGGCTACATCTGAGTGATATTTGGGCTACATTTGGGCTCTTTAGTCTCTGGTGGCCATTTTGGGAGACTTATTTGTTATGATGTTTCCTAATTTCCTCATTTACTACATTCTCCTCAGTAGGAAATACTTTCGGTTTTTTAGTTTGATTCCATCAAGAAGGCATTCAGGGGCCTATGCATCAACAATGCCATTTGCGATTCCTTATTAGCGAAAAATAAGGAATCGCTAATAAGGAATAGCAAAAGGCTATGCATGTAGGAATCGCTATTCAAATAGCGATTCCTTAATATTCCTTATTACCGAATCGGTAATACCGAATCGGTAATAAGGAATACCTACCCATTCATTCCTATGGGCTTGGAGGCCCATAGGAATGAATGTAAAGCCAGTCTGTATTAGCGATTCGGTATTACCGAATCGCTAATAGCGGGAGCACTTTCAAGGGTGCCAGGGTGTCAAAAGGACACCCTGTTGCACCCCTGAAAATGATATGTGCACATATGTTGCACACACACATGCTCTAAGGGCATGTGTGTGCGCAACATGAAACTTTGAAAAATGCACAAAAGTGCATTTTTCAAAGTTTTTGCAAATTACCATGCAGTTCGTCTTCATGGTAATTTGCTCCCCCTATTAGCGAATTCGCTAATTTTTTAACTTTGATGCATTGCATTTAAGGAATCTCACTTTGGGATTCCTAAAATGCAATCGCTATTTAAGGAATCGGTATTTAAGGAATCCCTATTTTAAGAATCGCTATTTAAGGATTCCTTAAATAGCGATTTCTGCTTTTGGGTTGATGCATTGGGATTGGGTATTTTTTCCTTAATACCGGGAGCTATTACCGAATCGGTATTTTACCGACTGGATTTTGGGTTGATGCATAAGGGTGTCAGTTGTGTCACACATTTGCCATAAATTCAGAATGTTAGCACTCTAGTTGCTTATTAGATCATTGTAGTAAAGCTACTGCTCACCAGGGAAGTCTGCTGCTGGTATTGAAAGTGCATGTTTCAGTCTGCATGTCAGAATGTTTTAATGAAATAGAAGAGGATTTGAGAAGTCACTCAAAATGTGCCCTAATTTTTCTTTCTGCAGCACTAATCATACTTTGCATGGCAAAATGAACCCCCTCATGTTGTTCCTTTTTAAATTAAATGTTTTCAGAGTTACTACTTTATTCCAACCAAGATGGCTTCAGGTGTTCCATATGTTTGTCATAAGTAGGACTGTTAGCGCTCTAGTCGTTCTTTAGAACACTCTGGGAAGCTGCAGTAGAACACAAAGGAATCAACTGACAGTCTCCGCCCTTGTTGGATGTACATGTTTTACTGGGAATGTCAGACTTCATTCTCACATGACTGAGAAAGATAATGTGAATTTACAGAAAATATGCTCTCAGTTTAGCTTATAGATCACCTTCCAAACCAATGTGGGAAAAGCATGAGAAAATAGTTTTCTCTCGACGGGAGAGCAAGATGGTGTCAGCGTAAGCCGCGTCCTGCTCGGCTGACCACGCCGGACGTCTGCCCGATCGGCTGACTGCCCTGCGCACCATGAGGCCATGACGCTCAGCAGAGTGATGAGAGTGCTGAGAGCTCTGGACCGGGAATTTATACATCCTGTTCAATTCTTTCACATCCTGACTCGGACTTCCTTGCTCGGGCTGTTTGGCTCGCTTTGTGTGCCTTCGCGGCTGCTGCCCTGATCCGGCCGCGTACGAACCCTCGTTCTTTCAAAATTATCTACCGCATTGGCAGGAAGAGATCTCGGTGGCTGCACAATCTTTTTTCAAGCTGCATCAAAATCAAAACTGCGATGAGCTCCCGAGGGGGTCGGAAGGGAGGCAAGGCAAAGAAGACATCCGCTAACCCTGAGGCTAAAGAGTCCAAAGAGCTCCGCGATGCAACAACAATGGAGGCGACGAGTAAAACAAGACAGGAGGTCAGTGCTAGAAAATCGCATGGTAGATGTGGGGGGGACGAGCTGTTTAAAGACCCCAAGGACCTCGGGCCCTTGCGCCCCCCTTGCAAAAATGTTTTTGGGGGCTAAAACTCAACCAACTACCTCAGCTATTAAAGCTCTTATAACTCCCAAAGAAACTCTGCTTACATCTATAATTGCTATCCCTCCTAAGCTCAACGCACCTACACCTCCATTAGGCTTTCAACAAGAATCTGGCACTCTAGTAGACACAGAGCCCTACACGGAAAAAGACGGACTTCAGGGGGCGATTCTTAACACTGCCAACCCTAACGTCATGAACAACATCTTCACAGAACCCTCTAACGCAGTCCCAAATCCAGTTTTCCCTACATGTTTGTCCTACGTTAATCTTTCTAACGGGATACAGCTGGGATCTCCATTACTGCTTCCCAATGAACAAGGGTATGGTGTTCCATCCATGGCACTTGAAGCACAGTCGACCGGCCTAGCAAACGTTATTCAGAGCCTAGTGGCCCCCGTTGGGGTGCAAGCTCCCTGGACTCCTGAGGTTGGCCAAGAGCAGTTTTACTCAGTCTCTGACAGTACCCCTACTTCCTCAGGCGAAGAAGAGTTTGACGTAAGCGAAGACGATAGCGACGTCTCTAAAACAGATACCGGAACTGTTCTACTCCCAAAAAAGCCCAGAAGCAAAAGTAAACGACGTAGTCAGCTGAGATGGGATTACTCAGATTCCCAGATGTCATACCCTCTGGAAGAGGATCTCAGCACAGCACAACTGGGTAACACAGAAAATCCTCAAGTAATCACTACCGAGCCCTCCTTAGCTTCCATTCTAGCTTCAATTAAAGTGTTTCACGAGGAGGTGCGCTCAGACAACCGGTCAGCTAAATGTGCTGCCAAGAAGCTCCAGGGGGGGCTAAGAAGACTGAATAAAACCTGTACGGATATAAGTAACCGGGTTGTTATGGTAGAAGCTCGTACGGAGCATTTGGAAAATGAATCTGTTACTATCAAACAACAGGGTGAGTCTAACGCTGCCTGTCTATTAGATCTAATGTCAAATATGGAGGATCAAGAAAACCGCCAGCGTAGGAACAACCTTGGCCTCCTTGGTATCCAGGAAGGAAGAGAAGGCGACGACCCTAGAGGTTTTATTGTCAAACTCTTACAGGCCGCTTTTCCCGATGTACAGGGATGGGATTGGAACCGAGAGGTTTAGAGAGCCCACCGATTCCCCCTCTACCAAAAACGGCAGAAGAACAATGGCGATAATCCCGGGGGGCTACCAAGGGCCTTCTTAGTGTACTTTGGGAACTTCCTCCTCAGGCAGCTCATTTACGATCAGGCTCGCCCTAACTCTAAGAAAGGGGCTAATGGAATAACTTTCTTTGCCAAACCTGACTTCTGTCACCAGACTGTAGAACGAAGATGGCGGCTGAGACAGTTAATTTCCCCGTTTCAACAGCTTGGAGCTGAAGTGTACCTAATGAATCCAGCCAGGCTCAAAGTAATTTTTAACAGGGACACCAAGACCTTTGTGTCCGAGGTTAAGGCTGGTCAATATCTTTAGGAGGGGCAGGAAGGAGGGGAGGGGAGGGAGGAATGAAGAGGAAGAAAGGTAAAGAAGGGGGAAGGAGGGGGGAAAAAAAAAGAAAAAAAAAAAAATTGGGACATATGGACACATAGACATTAATTAGTATTTTTCTCTCTTCTCTCTTTCACCTGTTCTCCTTTTTTTTTTTTCTTTATTTTTCTATATGATGTGTCCATAACAAACACGAACTGCTGCATGCTCCCTGAATCTAGCACTCTCCATTCACTCTCTTATTCTTTATCATTTCTTATGGCCTAGGAAGGACCAGGGGCCTTCGGCCGATCGAGCAAAGAGACTTTGTTTTTTGTTGTTGTTTTTTTCTCTATACTGGCGTGGCCGACAGTTGAGGCTTACATACGATCACTATCATTCAGGATTTTCCTGATTGCTCACATAAGGGGGGGGTAGGGAGGGAGGGGGGCAGGAAGCGAGGGAGGGGGTGGGCACCAGGGCTGAAAAGAAAAATGGCACAGAAATGCAATGGATAATCACATATATTTTTCTTACCTTCATATTTATGGTTAAGGGCATTTTTCTTGTTCATGGCTAAGACTGATGAACTTAGAATCGTCTCTGTGAATATCTGTGGGTTGAATGACCCTGCTAAAAGACAGAACGTGGCTCAGGGTCTGCGGTCTTTAGGGGGAAATGTTATTTGTCTCCAGGAAACCCATTTAGAGAGCTCACAAAAACACCTATTAGGCACACTTGGGTATAAAGTTGTGGGGGCTACCACACAGGGTGCAAAGACCAAAGGGGTGGGGATCATCGTAGATAGAGGATCTACTATCAGCAACTTACGAGTGAAATCAGACCCACTTGGTAGGTGGCTAATAACTGAATGCCATCTTCCCTCTAGTATTCCGTTCACTATATGTTCAATATATAGCAGCAACATTGACGATCCAGGGACTATAAACCATGTCTCGGGGGAACTTGCTCATTGGCCCACTCCTATTATTCTATGCAGAGACTTTCACATTCATTTGCCCAGTAACTGGGAAATGAACAGCAGCTGGAGATACAAAGGAAGGAAACCTCTAGTATTTCAGGCCTTAACTAACTTACTTCAGGATCATGGGCTAAGGGATGTCTGGGCTACCCATAGGTCCACACAGCCGGGGTATACCTTTTTTTCTGCTCCACATCATACAGTAGTGAGATTAGATTATTTCTTTATTTCTTCGTCATTTCTTGCTAACTGTACTATTGACATGGCACCTCGATTTATGTCAGACCATAACCCGCTTATTCTTAACTTGAAGGGATTAGGGAGATGTAAGGAAATATCCAGATGGAGCTTTGAGAAGGCTCTCCTACAAGATGTAGGTTATCAGGCACATATGAAGGGTTGGATCCCAGAGTTTTTGGAGACTAACATAGGCTGTGCCCCCGTAATGACGGTTTGGGATACATTAAAAGCAGTGATCAGGGGTGAAACCCTAAGGTTTTCAATAAGAACAAATAAAAAGGATAAGCTTCTAATAAGTGATCTCCAGGAAAAACTAAGGGGGGCAGAAACCAAACTGACCCAACTGATCCAAACAGGACAAGATATTAAAATGGCCCAAAGAGAGGTTATCGTCGCGAGAGGAGAGATAGGGGCAGTCTTTGCAGAAAAAAACGCTGCCAAGTGGGCAATTACACGGGAAAAAAACTACGAGTGCAGTGATAGCATTGGGCATCATCTAGCAATCAAGACCAGACAGCAGGTCGTTAATAGTGAAATTCACGCAATTAAGTTAATTAACAGGCTAGAATCCAACGACCCTAGTGCTATACAGAGGGGATTTCATGATTTTTATGCCAGGCTGTACATTGAAGAAAACCACATTTGGACAGACACTCTTGAACAAAAAATGACTAGCTACCTTAATGAGAGTGATCTTAAACATCTTAGCTCTGAAAACAGAGAACTATTGGATTATATACCAACCTGGGGTGAAATCTTGAGATCCCTTTTAAGCCTGCCTGATGGAAAAGCCGCAGGCATGGACGGTATTCCTGTTGAATTCTACAAGATTTTTGCCCCGCAAATTGAGTCAATCTTCACAAATGTAGTAACCTCTATCTTCAACGGGACCTCCCCTCCTGCCTTCTGGTCAACAGCCCGGATATCTATATTTCCTAAGAAGGATAAGTCTCCGTTGGAGATGGGTTCATATAGACCCATCACACTTATCAACTGTGATTCAATTTTTTTTTCAAAAATACTGGCAAATACAATATCTTCGGTCATTGAGTCTTTAGTGTCTAAGTGGCAGCATGGCTTTATTCCCAAAAAAGGCACCACGGAGCACGTTAGGCGGGCCATTACCCTGTTTGATGCAGCGCAAGCAGCTGGAGACCCGATGCTGCTTATTCTACTAGACGCTGAAAAAGCATTTGATCGGGTCTCCTGGCGGTTCCTTTGGGCGGTAATGGACAAGCTGGGTTTTGGCTCAAGATTCACGTCAGCCGTGCAGGCCCTGTATTTGAAACCTATGGCCTGTCTCTGCATCAACGGGCAACTCACGGAACTCTTTAACATCTCACGAGGTACCAGACACTGCCCCTGCTCACCTCTCTTTTCCGCCCTTTACCTTGACCCCTTTATCAAACAAATAGAAAAAAAACCAAATATCACCGCGGTTAAATTACAGGGAATTGATACCAAAGTTTTGGCCTACGCGGACGATTTGGCCATTACTTCCCCAGACCCAGAGAATGCCATACTTGCATTAGAGACAGAAGCCCTAAAATTCGGGCAAATGTCTGGATATGCCCTGAACAAAAATAAAACATAAATAATTACAAATAAAGAAATTATCTGGACTGACGACAGGGTAGTGTTTAAAGCTAAATATCTATGGGTTTTTTTATCAGCAAATCTTGATAAAATAGTAACAGACAATCTTACTCCTCTAGCTGTAGACACTAAAAAGTCTCTTAAACGATTGGATAATTTACATCTGACTCTAGTTGGAAGATGTAATGTCATAAAAATGACATACTTCCCTAAGTTACTCTACTTCTTCCGTTCTATACCCTTAGAATTTAGTAAACCTAGTCTTGTAAAATTCCAACAAATTTTTACTCAATTTATCTGGGCATACTCCTCACCAAGACGGGCACTAAGGCAACTTTCGCTTCCAAAAGATAGAGGCGGGTGGTCTCTCCCTAATATCACATTATATTACTGGGCCTCTGTTATGCAATTTAGTTCTGGGTTGGTAGGAGAGTCCCTCCCCCTTTCCACATCAGGGCTCGCCTCTCCCTTTCACCTCTTGTTAGGTGAACATCATCGGGGCTGTCTCTTCCGGGAGAACTCCTATGGATACTACAAGGCGTGTGAGATTTAAGACTCTAATGAACTCATACAAAGTTTCGTAACATCCGATGACTTTTCGGACTGGGAAGGTTTAACTTTTATTCCCCCACTATTGACAACTCTAATCTTCCTGCTATATTCGAAAAATCCTATTTTTCAGACTGGTTTAGAGCCGGCATAGTGAAGCTTGGGGACCTTATTACCACAGAGGGGGTAAACTCTTTTACAAGTCTGCAATCAAAATTCAAACTGAAAAGCCAAGACGCATTTAAATACCTCTTTATATTTGACTTCTTAAATAGGAACGCTGGGGGTGCTGCGGAGTTTGCTGAAGTAGAATTTGTTAATTTACTGCGTAGTACTACAACAACTAGAATAGGATCCCTCTACAACAACTTAAATAAGCAAACCCCTGATGATCTCCAGATAATAGCCACTAAATGGCATTCTAAACTTGAATGTCCACACAACTTATTTTATAATTCTTTAACACTCTCTCAGAGTATTTTGCTCTCAGCTAAACTGCAAGCCCAACACTTTAAAACTATTTTTTTTCTGTACATCACCCCTAATAAAATCGCTGAATGGGGCGCAGGCAAGGGGACTTTTTGCCCCCGGTGCTCGGAATTTGCTGCGGATTCTATCCATATATTTGCGACCTGCCCCAGACTCTTTCCAAATCTTCTTAAAATACAGGAATTTTGGAGGGAAGTCACTTCCCAGGCTATCACGTTAAATCCCACAGTCATTATGCTGGGAACGCAATCTAACATCCCTAGGATAAAAAGTGAAGGATTAATTTTTATTGCAATGGCAATATGGAGGATTTGTGTTGCTTCGGCTTGGCGGGACTCTGATTCTCCTTTATTTTCTCAGTGGCTGGCCAGACTGGTAGCAACTTATCATTTAGAGAAAGCTGTCTATGCCAAGAAAGGTCGTAGAGGACGGAAGAATGGCTTAGAGGTTTGGGAAAAGTTAACTTCTTGGTTGGACCAGCCCTGAGTAACCATTGTACTTTTCAATCCTTCTTCCACACTCTAATTTAGGTGCCTTCTAGGATCTACAGCATTTTCCTTTTAACCTACTCTTTTCTCTTTATTCTCTTTTTTTTTCTGTGCAAATGTGCTAAATTTTTGCTGGTTTTTGTTCGGTCCTCCTCTCGGTGCTTTAGGGGGGGAGAGGGGGGATTTACCCAATTGTTTCTACTACTTTTGTACTTATTTTGTCAAACAATAAAAAAAAAAAGAAAAAAGAAAATAGTTTTCTCTCAAACATGATTCATGATATCACAGCAGAAGGCTTTTTCACATGGTAAAATCACCTTAGAACACACCACAATTACTAAAATGAGTATGGTACCATCAACAAATGATTTATAATGTAACTAAAGTCTTAAAACCTTCTATTATCTGCAATGCTTTTTAATGAGGTGCTATCATGTATATTGGTCCCAAGATGGCTGCCAACACTTCTTGGATGAAGTGCTGACAGCCAATCAGATCTTACGATGAAATGTTTGGTTAGGCTCCGCCAAGATATATATGTGATTTTACTTTTGATTTTCTCAGGAGCTACTGAACGGATTTACACCATTTACACGAGTCTGAATTGAGGACTACCTCTTTGCTAAATTTGGTGAGAAAACAAAAAAAATAATGTCCCGAAAGTAAATGTAGGAGGAGAAGGAGTTCCTTTAAGCAGAATACAAAGGAGTAAAGACAAAGATGTCGGTCATAGGTAATAAGGCTAAAGAAAAGAGGCTCAACATATGATCTTGGAATATAAATGGGCTAAGGATAAAAATACAGAGACTGAAGATCCTGGAATATATAAAAAATATAGACTGCGAAATAATCATACTTCAGGAAACCCATCTGGTAAAAGAAGAATGGGCACTGATTTGCAAAAATCAAAGATGGGTGGACCATTGTGTATGCACAAACCAAGATTGTAACATAAAGGGTGTAGCAATAATATTCAAAAAATCCCTGAAAGCGATAATTGAGAAAAGGGAAATAGATAAAAAAGACAGATGGGTAATTGTTAAAGCAAAAATATATAATAATTCTTACACTATAGCAGGGTATTACGGTCCAAATATGGACGATCCCGAGCCCCTGCAAAAAGTATATTCACATTTAATGACAACACAAGCCCCGGTAATAGGGGGCGGAGATTTTAACATAATCTTAAATCCCAAGGAAGATCGATATCCAGTTAAAAAAAAATGTAATCTACCAAAAATGAGAGAATGGGTGGGGATGTGTATTCGAGATTTGGGGCTGGTAAACATCTGGAAGGAAAAGGGAAATAAAAATCACAGATTTACCTTTCAGAACAAAAGGCTAGGGCATGCATCTAGAATTGACTTTTTTCTGATAAATAGCAGCTTGGTGGACTGCACAAACAAGGTCGAACATATTCCAGAACATATCTCTGACCACTCTGCAGTGCAACTCAGCCTTAACATAAAAACCTCCCCGGGTAACCAAAGATGGACAGTGAATAGAACTATATTCGTGGATACATCCTGTATTGGTAAACTGGTTGAAGACACAGATCTTTTTTTTCAACTTAATAAAGATGACACAACAAAACAGATAGCTTGGGATGCATATAAGGCCTATATTAGGGAGAGTACTTTAAGCATCACAAGTTACTGAAATAAGGAGAATAAGTCCTTTATAAAACAAATTGAAAGTGATCTGGAAATATTGGATAAAGAACTCACGAAAGCAAAAACTACACAAGATAAGGAAGTAGTAGAGGACAAAAAGAAAAAAAAGAGAGTAGAGCTAGCAGATTTTCTCGATTTAAAAGTCAGAGATAGATGGGAAGCCAGCAAATTATCACACTATGAATATGGTGAAGGGTGTGGGAGAATTCTGGCCTGGAAAGCAAAAACAGAAGCAGTACGTAACAGGGTCATCAAAATCCAGAAGGAAGTTCCACCTGGCTACTACTCTGAAGACACGGATATCAGACGCGAATTTAAGGATTTCTTGGATAAACTGTATATGAAAGAGCTATTTAGAACTAAAGAACAAATACAAAGCTTCCTAAATGGAATAACTATCCCAGAAACAACCCCTGAGCAAAGAATAGTCCTGCATCAGGAGATCACCAGAGAAGAAGTACTGGATGCAATAATCAGCCTTAAAAAAGGAAAAGCTGCAGGCCCGGATGCGCTACCAAACGAACTGTATTTAACCCTAAAGGAAGTCTTAATATCCCCCCTAACAGATCTCCTGAATCACATCTTTCTTGGGAAAAAAGACATCCCAACTTCATGGAATGATGCCATAGTGAGTATTTTATTAAAACCAGGAAAGGACCCCGCCAAATGTGAATCTTACCGCCCTATCTCTCTCTTAAACTCAGATTATAAAATCTATACACAGATACTAGCTAAGAGATTAGGGGGTATGGCAGGGACCCTGATTCACCCAAACCAAAAAGGGTTCATCAAAGGAAGGCAAATCTATGAATTATCACACGAGCTAGTTAGTGCAATTGACATTGCATCTCAAAATTTTATAACATTGGCGGTGATAACATTCGATGCTGCAAAAGCGTTCGATAGGGTCAGTTGGCCCTTCCTGAACGCTACCTTATCCAAATTTAATCTCGGCGATAATTTTGAGAGTGCGATTATAAACATATACAAATATCCAACAGCTAAAGTACTGGTTAACGATGCCCTCACCGACAATATAAAGATAAAACGTGGCACAAGACAAGGTTGTCCCCTCTCCCCGCTATTATTCAATTTTTATATAGAGCCCTTAGCCTGCCTCCTGAGAAGAGGGGATAGCACCCTTTAAATACCGAGGCTGGGAAAAGAAAGTAGCATTATACGCTGATGATCTAATGATATTTACCGGTGACTTAAATAGTTCACTTCCAACGATAGAAAAAGTTATAGACCTGTTTGGGGCAGTTTCAGGATACCTTGTTAACCAACTAAAAACGGAAATCTTAGAATGGAACACAGTCTCAGGTAACCTATTAGTAAAAGAAAAAATAAAATACTTAGGAATAGAATACATAAAAGATCTTGACGGGATAGCTAATATGAACTTTACCAGAATTCATAGAGATACAAGAACATTTCTTAAAGCCTGGGCGGGTCTACAACTGTCCTTCGTGGGTAAATCCAACTTGATTAAAATGAATATACTACCCAAATTTACATATTTATTCAATTCTATCCCATTAAACTTCAAGACTGAACAGTTAAAAAAGTTGCAAGGGGAGATATCCAGCTTTATCTGGGCAGCTAAGGGGGTTAGGATTAGATGGAAAAATTGAGAAGAAGTAAGGCACACGGAGGAATCGCGAGAACAGATATACTTGAGTATTGTAGAGCTTTCCAATTTAAGAACATAAGGAAACTCCTGGGTAAGCAGGAAACATGGCCTACTTACATGGAAAGCCCTTGTTGATTCTGACGGAGACCATTTCCTTTATAAATTTGGCCACCCAAAACTTTTCAAAAAGATTAAACTAAGGACCCTGAACTCAGCCGCAAGAACTTGGTACACATTAAGATTGATTCTGAAAATTCCCTACTACAGCATAAATGCTCCCATTTGGGATTCACCAGGCACCCCTGAGTGCCTAAAAGACAGCTTAGTAATCCCTATGAGAAAAGGAAATATAAACTATTGGGGACAGATAATAGAAAACAACAAAATCATAGAATGGGAGACCCTGGAAAAAAAATCTATAGGTCCATTAGCAAGATTTAAATACTACCAACTTAGTAGTTGTGTAAAAGACATCAAGGACAATCTACAAGGGGACTATGATATTGAACAAAAGTTGTTAAACATAAAACTTTTCAAAAAGGAGATATCATTTTGGTACTGGGCCCTTATAAGAGCAGGCGAAACAGAATATAAAGTCCCGAAAGAAAACTGGGGAAAAACTTTTCCAAGTCTGGATACTACTCTTTACTGGCAATCCTCAATGGCAGTTCTTGGGCGTGTGGTAAAATCAGCCCCACTGAAGAAAAATCACCTGTTCACGATACACAGATCATACTGGACACCTAAAAGGTTGACCAAAATTAACAGCAATGTGATAAAGAAGTGTCCCAAATGTGGTGAAGAAAGAGTGGACGACCTCCACATGTTCCGATACTGTGCTGAGCTGGAAGAATTCTGGAAACAAATTGGTAAGACCATCTCTGAGGTGCTAGATCAGCCCATAGAGGTAAGCTTGGAAATAGTTATTTTTGGGATCAATCACCAGAATACATACCATCCCTCACTCAACAGGGATCAGGAAAATATCCTTTTCCTACTTACTTTACTCGCCAGAAGGGAGATCTGTATTAATTGGGAAACCAACTACACCCCCATCCCATAGAGAGTGGCTGGCCTCTATACTAAGGGTATATACACTAGATAAACAAGGAAAAAGGAGTAAGAACAAAAATTTTTGAAAAATTTGGGAATACTATAATCAAGCAAACAACAGGGTGTCCAATGATTAAGGCAATGGTAACAAAGATTTCAAGCAGGGTCTTGAAACGTGTGGTCACCACGACCAGCTCCCCCATGTCCAATCATCTTGTGCCAGGATATGGATAAAAAGGGGCCCTATTGGTTAAGACCAGATCTATTCCCCTACGTTACACTCTAAGCTAAGGGTGCACCGGAACTAGAGTGTTTAAAGGGGCCCCCGACTCCTCCAAAACTCCTAAAACTTTGCTTATGAGGACTAAAAAAAATTTTTTTTAAAAAGTAATTCCGTTCAGCACTTCGGGCTGTAGCTGCGTCAACAGGTCCTATGGGAAAATGCATGGGGAAAATGCATTTTGGGACCCCTCTTTTTCCTCGGCCCCCGCTTCACGAATCACCGTGAAATTTTCAGGATAGGAGCGGATCGGAGCTGGCCAAAAGTTTGGAAAATTTCGCGAAGATTCATCAATCGATGCCAACGTTATTCCAAATAGAATGTTGCGGATTTCCTATGGAAAATAGGTCCTAACTATAACTACCTACTGGCGACTGCCAGTAGGTAAGATATATATATATATATATATCGTTGCTCCAAAGGTTGCCCTCGTATTGGGAGTCACTCTGACACTGTTCAAGGTACAAGCCCTTTAATGGTACGAGAACCGCAGAGACATTGATTGCTTTAGCAGTTCAACAGCATACTCAAGCCTGACGCGTTTCGAAGCGTAGAGAGCTTCTTCCTCAGAGGCAAAGACGTGTTGAAAGGTGCGCTCCGTGGGTCTACCTTTAACTGACTGGTCCGCCCTGGATGGGCCACTCCCCCCACATGGAGCAAGGGTGATGGGTCATGAATACGCCCAAAGTCCCGGCCTAAATAGACCGCTCCCCGTGAAGGAGTGAGGAATGCTGGGCCATGTAGTCCCCGTTGATGTAGATCAGTCCCCGCATAATTAACTGCCGCCAATTTACAGCCCCCAGATTGAGGAAATATGAATTTTTATGATCAATTGTGTCCCCTATCTAGACCCCAACGGCTCCATGTACATGCTACAAGTACATGTATGTTCCCTCCACTTCAAGCTATGAAGACGCAAATACAATTGTGTCCAACGTTAATATGTCCTCTTTCAGATCTGCCATGAATGGGTCAGATATTCCGTTCCTAAGTATGCCTTGCCACCGTCTTTATATGGTATACTTTTCACGTTTTCCAGCTCTGGCAAGGTAGGCCCTGAATTCTGCCATCGAGCTTTTCCTGCTTCTGCCTCTGAATGCTCCAGCCTGGACCTGTATCTGTATCCATGAACTTTGTCTTACTTCCTGCGCGGCTAACGGTGCCTAGCCCGGCCTGTTGCCTGCCAAAACTGTATTCAGCCTTCAAGTTATCTGCTCCGCTCCTCGAGAAATGCATTCCTGTCTAGTAGCTTAGGTAAACATCCCTCCAGCTGCAAAGCAAAGGGCCCGGCCTTACTGTCTCTGTGCAAATAATTCATGACTTCTGTTGTCATGGTAGGCCCATGCCCCCTCGCATCTCATGTAGACACTTAGACGCTTGTACACGCACTAGCAGTCAGTATAGAATAGGCTCTGTCCGAAAAGACCTTTCCTTCCAGATAATATAGTTCCTTAAACACAAGATATTAGATATGATTTGGGATTAGGTTGTCCTGACATCCCAGACTTCTGTCTCCTCATGTAGGGCTAAATGTCAAGTTCCCTTCACCCTCTAGTTACACGTCAATCACACGTCATGCAGCTGCGCGCGCATCTCTGCCATGTATTTCTGCTGACTTTGCAGGATTCTTTTATGGATCCACCCACTTGTGTCATCATCATAATGACGTTTCTAGTATACGCCTTTATGCACGCCTATTGTAACGCCTTTTTCATTACGTATGTGTATTCTTATCTCTCTTCTCAACTGTAACGCCTTCTGCATATGTCTTTACTGTAATACATTTTTCTATAAATATGATAACCTGTCAATAATGTGCTGCTGATCCCTTCCTGAACCTTCGTGGTGACGGAACTCGATTGCCTGGTTCGAACCATCATTCCTTTGTAAGGAATAAATTCCCTTTTATAACCTCAAATACCACGGATTCTGCCTCTTATTTTTACTGAGTTATTCTTATTAATTTTACCGCATAAAATTAAGTCTAGGTAATTTAAATTTACCACATAATTGGCGCCCGAATAGGGACACCTCTCACACCCCACGCGCCGGAGGTGCGTTGCAGACCCGGTCTCCTGCCACAGCCGGACGGACAATTACGCGTACCCGCAGGATTTCCTGTATCTCCCTCAGGCCAACGGGGGCGACTGAGGCTGCGATCAACACCCAGACGAGGCGGTGAGGAGTGCGGAGAATCCCGACCAGAGCCTAGCTGAGAGAGCAAGATCCGAGGTATACAGAGGCCCACCAGATTCCGAAGTTTCCGAAGTATCTAAGTCACGAGTCGAGTCCAGTCCAGTTTGGTCTAGTCCAGTCCAGACTTCCGAGGCCTTCCGTTCCGTGCTTCCCGGTGAGTACCGTTGCTGGGGACGCATCTAGACGTGCACATTAGTTTGTGCCGGTCAAGACGGGTTTGGGTACACAGACCTGGTCTGCACTGTTTTAGCAGTGTATCTGTACTGTTTAGCAGTACATACAGTATATTTAGTATTATGCATTTAACTAGTTTTATTCTAATTATTATTGTTCGTTTCTAAAAAGTTTGTGATATGTTTTAAATGTCGTGGTATGAGTGATTGTTCGATCTTCATTATTGTGTTTATTGTATTAATTGTGTTCAAGTCCGAGTAAGAATCAAGTAGCAAGGTTTAAGATGCCGTTATTTTCAAAATTAAGACAGATAAAAACTAGAAAAGGGATACTCGAGGAAGCTGTTCCCATTCCACCTAGGGACACTCCAGGGTACTTTATGTACCATAAACATGGCCTAGATGCCGTATTATATCTTGATCTATGGGTGGACTACACCAAGGATTTAGCAGAGAGTCAGAGATGGCCCGCTACTGGAACATGGGATGCAGATTGCATCATGAGAGTAGAAGAAGTATTATGGAAAAAGAAAGCCAGACAGTCACAGAAAGATGCCATTGAACTATGGCGTAAAGAATTGCATAGACGCACAGAGAAAGCGCTCAGAAAAGAAGAGAAAAGTAGGGAAGATTCAGAAAGAGCCCGAGAAAACATATTAATTGACGAAGGTATCCGAGTAAAAACAGAACAAGTAGACAGACAACGAAACACTCTTATGAATGGTATGTATCCTCTTCTGGCCGAGGGTTTGCCTAAGGCCACCCTGGAGGTACCAAAAGATCTGCCACCTCCATTACTCCCGATTAAAGTACATCCCAAGACCGCAAAGGACATTTTCCTTTCTTCCTATTTAGATGATGCAGCCCCCGAATATGCTAATGGTGCGCAGCCACGCACACCACCTGTTAACGACGCTCAACCCCAAGATCAGCCGCCCCCACCTCCGCAGCAACAAACTCCCCCTCACGTTCTGAACATTCCATCTGTTTCTACAGTCCTTCCTGCATCCACACTCTCTACCCTACACCCAACAAATCCTTTTGGACCTGGCACCTCAGGAGGTGCGACAGGAGGTTTTTCCACGCCACCGCCAGCAACTAGATTGACTTATAGGGATTTAGCACACCAACGTACACCCCAAAGAGCTAATGACAATATATTAAATGAGCCTCTTACAGATTGTAGATATGATCCAGTGCCAGGTAAACACGACAGAATGTTGCTATCTTCAGTACGTTTACGACGAGTTGCAAACTATTTAATGACATTACCAGGAATGGTTGAACATCTAGACAAAATATATCGCTTTGTCCAAATAGGGCAAGGTCCTGAAAGTATTGGCGAGGCCATGGAATACCAGAAAGTAGATATGCAGAAATTATTGTTACGCTTTTTCATAAACTGCTTGATCAGAAACAGAGATAGGCCTGAGGTAGATCCGGAGGAAATGCATGTACTTACCAGATGGGGTCAGAATATAGCAGACGGAAAACATGATCAAACAGAAGTATATAGAAGTCATGTGCCGAAAGATCAGAAAAGAAGTAGAACGAATACATGAAAGAAGATTAGAAGCAGATAAAACTGAATCAGAGGAAGAGGAGGAGGAACAGTCAGAAATGAACACAGGACAATTAGAATTACCAGCTAGACAAACGATAGCTTATGTAGGAAAAGGAAGATCTTTCAACAATCCAATACGTCCGATGCGTCCAGAATGTAACAGAATTTTTCAAACAGTTATCTCAAATCCAAGGACCCCTGAACACTTATTCCAGGCTACTGATAAATTACTTCGAGAACGAAGGGGGTACCATGTGCTCGATTCTATGGATGAACAAGAATTAGCCAGGTCAGCAGTACAATGGGCTGACAGCTCTGAAAAATACAGTGATGATGCGCTAGCACACACGTTTCTGAATCTCACCCCAGATGAGCAGCGTTTAGCTAGTATATACATGATACAACATCTCATTATATTATATAAAGGCCAACACTCCGATCCTGGTCCCCTACCTGATATACTGATAGAACTACTCCTGAATAAATGGAGAGGTCTAGGTACCGATCTAATTAAAGTAATTCTAGAATACCGACATAGATATAGTGCCTTTTTGTGTCCAGAACATGATCCAGCTCCTTCCATGGAGAGAAAAACGTATTACATAGACAGACAGAATCCCTTACGAGAAGTACACCCAGTTAGAAATGATGATAATACGTTTAGACGCGTGTTCGTGTACACGCCCATAACTAAAATAGAACTATTGGAAATGAAAAAATTAGTGCCCAGCCATGACAAAGATCCAGCAGGTTTTCACCGTGAACTAAAGGACATGTTACTCATGGGTGATTATACCTATCCTGACATTATGAAAATATTGAAAGTATTATTGCCTGCCGGTATTTATGAGAAACTCAAAGAAAAAGAATGGGAAGTGGGAGACCAAAAGATTGATTGGACCGTATTAGAAAACGAAGAAAATGCCCGAACTGCAGGCGTAGGGCTTGGGGACAAAACAAAAGCATTGCCAGGATTATTAGTACAAGTATTGCCACGTTTATTAACTACGAAAAAGGAAGACTGGGGAGCAATCTCAGCTTGTAAACAGAAACCCGATGAAGACACTAGTGATTTTTATTCCCGATTTGAAAAATGTTTTGGTATTAATAGCGGCCTGAAAGCAAGTAGCGAGTCATATCCACATCTTTTTGTAACAAAACTAGTCGAGAATTCCCTGCCACAGGTTAAAAACAGAGTATTGAAAGTTGAGAGCACTTGGCAAGCTAACACTCCTTCACAGATGTTACAAATGTTACAGTATCACCAGAATAGAATTAGAGAAGAACAAGAACACGAACAAAGACGTATGAAAGACATGAAAATGAAAATGCTCGTCGCTCAGTCAGTTCCAGCTGACGGTCATAAAAAGGGTGCGACACAGTCCAGTAATTCAGCGGTTCCCGTTAAAGGGACATGCAACTATTGTAAACAGCCAGGTCATTATATAAACGACTGTGCAGTTCTGAAACATAATATCTCTACGGGTAAAACCAAGGAGAGACCACGTCCGCCTAGAACGGATCAGATCCAACAACAAGCACCTCAACATGTACAGCCTATGCCGGTTCCACAACAGACCGTAGTGGTACCACAGCCACAGCCTATTGCCGCAACACAAAACACGACGCAACAGATGTACCAGTATGCACAAAATGACTATCCAGATTATCAGCGCTATACATGAAATAGCCTAGAGAGGGAAGTTGGCTTACCCCTTATTGAGGTTCCTGTAGATCAAGAGGGTCCTTATGTACAGAGTCAAGTATTAGGGAAAGACAGAAAGTTTCTACTTGATACAGGGGCAAGCAGAACAACTATAAGTCACGACGAAGTCCCAGGGGCACCCCTCTCAGGCTCACAAAATATTTCCCTTGGTTTTTCGGGAAAGCCTACTATTAACGAAGTATCGCAACCGCTTGCATTTACAGTTGGTCCATTGACACGGACTACAGATCTATTGCTTACAAAATCATGCCCAGAAAACTTGTTAGGTATAAAAACATTGAAAGCTCTAGGAGCTATAATATGTTGTTCTCCGGACGGAGTACGACTATTTTTGCGTGACTTTAAAGGTCACTACGTGTCAAGAGACATGGATCACCGGTTACAGAATCTACCTGCACATTTATGGGCAAAAGGCCCCACTGATGTAGGTTGTATGCACATTACACCATATCGAGTCACACTCAAAGCAGGAGTGGTATTACCACGAATGCGACAATACAAGTTACCTCCAGATGCTGTAGTGGCTTTACTGCAAATCATTGACGAGCTCATTGCACAAGGAGTGGTTGTAGAAACCGACTCCAATGTATGTAATTCTCCGATCATCCCGATTCTTAAACGAACTGATCCAAAAGCACCCCCAGTATATCGATTAGTTATTGATCTGCGCGAATTGAATAAATGCATTGTACCACAATATCCCGTGGTCCCAGATATCTCTTCATTACTGACAGCTATTGATTCAGAAGCAACGTTCTTTACTGTAATTGACCTCAAGAACGCCTTCTTTAGCGTCCCAATCGATCCGGAGAGCCAATATTTGTTCGGATTTAGTTTAAATGGACGAAGCTTTAAATTCGCACGCGCGCCTCAAGGATTTACAGAAAGTCCTAGCATCTACAGCCAAGCACTGAAAAAACAACTTGACAGTATCCACATGCCAGTTAACACTGCACTGCTTCAGTATGTCGATGATCTGCTGATCACCGCCCGAAGCGAACCCGAATGTGAAAAAGCATCACTGACGGTTTTACATTTTCTGGCCGACAAGGGGCACAAGGTGTCCCCTTCGAAGCTGCAATTCTGTGCCCAGCAAGTTGTGTACCTAGGGCACTTGCTGTCCAAGGGGGGGAGACAGCTCACACCTGACCGCATCCAGTTAATTGTAAACATGCCACCACCCAAGACACAAAAGGAGGTACGGGCCTTCATAGGCCTCACTTCATACTGTAGGCAGTGGATTCCCCAATATGCATTTCTAGCAAAACCACTCATTCAGTTGACAACCCAGGAGGCAGCGACATCGACTGTCCTCCCTTGGACTCCAGAACATACACAAGTTTTTGAAGACTTAAAGAAAGCTTTATGCCAAGCACCTGTTTTAGCGACACCATGTTACAGTAAGCCTTTTACACTCTTTGTTACAGAACGTGAAGGTACTGCTTTGTCAGTGCTCACTCAGGAACAAGCAGGATCACACAAGCCATGTGCTTACTTTTCTAGCACATTAGATCCCGTAGCTCAGGCTCTTCCTGCGTGCCTGAAATCAGTTGCAGCGACAGCTCTAGCGATCACACAAAGCGATTCCATAGTATTAGGACATCAATTGACAGTACAAGTACCACATGCAGTAGAGGTTCTCTTGAACCGAACACAAACACAACACTTGACTATAGCACGACTGACAGGTTACGAACTAACATTGTTTCAGCCACACATAGAAATCAGACGTTGTAGTACATTAAATCCTGCCACACTTTTGCCATTAAGTGGAACAGACCCACTGGCACATGATTGCATCGAAGTCATTACTATTACGACGAAACCCAGACAAGACTTGACAGACGTCCCATTACCAGACCCAGACTTGACATTTTATGTAGATGGTTCATGTATGAGAACAAGTACAGGAGAGTTAGTGGCCGCTTATGCAGTCACGACAGACACCAAAGTCATTGAAACAAATTGTATTGACACATTATCAGCTCAAGCAGCAGAGCTTATTGCTCTGACACAAGCCTGTATTCAAGCCAAAAATAGAAAAGTTAACATATACACAGATTCACGTTATGCATTCGGAGTTGTACACGACTTCGGAGTCCTTTGGCGAGAGAGAGGTTATTTGACTTCTCACGGTGCCAACATTCAACACGGTCCCCTCATTCAAGCTCTGTTAGATGCAATACATCTACCTACTTCAATATCTATCATGAAGTGTAAGGCCCATACAAAAGTCACCGATATCATTTCCCAGGGTAACGACCTAGCAGACCGAACAGCTAAGCAAACAGCACAGAATAGGACTCATGGAACTGACTTGACAAAGACAATAGTTCCGACGCCGATACACTGCATGACAGTTAGGGATCCCGCCCTTGATGTAATTGACATACAGACACATGCTACACCAGAGGAAATAAAGAAATGGACTGAATTAGGAGGGATCCAAACAGATCAGGGATGGATGACGAAGGGAAAATCTATATGGTTTCTCCCCGACTCAATGGTTCAAGTTATCATTAACACAATACATAGTCCAGCACATCTAGGAGAAAAAGCTATGTTAGACAGTATTCAACACATTTGGTTCAACAAACACTTACGAGCTGCAGCCAAACAGAAAGTCCGAACTTGTATGATTTGTTGTCAGTTCAATCCAGGTAAAGGCGTACCTGTAGAGCAGGGTGGATTTCAACCTCCCGATCATCCTTTTGAAGTCCTCCAGATGGATTATATCCAGATGGAACGATGTCGAGGATTCAAATATGTCCTCGTAGTTGTATGCGCTCTTTCCCGTTGGACAGAGGCATATCCCGTCTCAGATTACACTGCCCCGACTACTGCCAAACAGTTAGTTCGTGAATTCTTCCCACGGTATGGTTTGCCCCGTATCGTGTACTCAGATAATGGCCAGCCGTTCTCATCCGAGCTAATGAAACACATTTCACTCTTGTTAGGCTATCAATGGAAATTCCACTGTGTCCGACATCCCGAGGCAGCAGGTCTCGTGGAACGTCATAATCAGACCCTGAAAATTCGACTTTCCAAAGTCTGTAGAGAGAAAGGCGTCGACTGGATAATAGCCTTGCCAGTTGCACTCTTTTACATGAGAATGGTAGCACATTCTCGCACAGGGCTATCCCCGTACGAGGTGGTCTTCGGTAGGCCACCAAATATGTGGGGGACGCCTATACCTCGTAAAATCACTGATGTTGATTGTAATATGCTGACAGATTACCTTGCTTCCTTGATGTCTGCACTACAATCTTGCCGTTCACAGGTAGCTGCAGCCTTTCCCGACAACACCGAGGTGAAGCCCCATGAAGTGGTTCCTGGAGACTTGGTCTTCATAAGAAACTTCGACAGGAGGAGCCCGTTGGAGCCTCGCTGGCAAACGCCAAAGCTGGTACTTCTAACCACGAGGACAGCAGTGAAGGTCGAGGGTCGCAAGGGTTGGTTACACTCGAGCCATATCAAGAAATTTCATGGACTACCATCTGATTTGAACTCTCAGCCCTGCCCCCTTCCACAGACTGATTCAAAACTCCCCCTGGTTGAAAAGACCGAATCTCAAGACTATAAACTGAAACTAAGGTCTAGCAAGTCAGACAATTCGATTGTTTAAGTCCTCTCCAAGGTGAATCGGTTGAATTAAGTCTCTGACATGTATCCTCTAGACCGAATTAGAGAGAGAAATAGACAGAAACAGCTCAAGAAACATGCATACTGTAAATCACTTCATAGTCACTGTATAGTGACATTGTTGATTATGTTTTTTCTAAGTCTTTTTATTATTGCTGCAAGTATACTGTTGCACATGTACTATCCTATTTTCAAGCGTGCTCATTCTGCTTACAATATTACTGCCGAACATTCTTTTAGTGAACTACCTCCACATGAGTTGTCCTATAGATTTGCGCTGCGCAACAACACATTCATTAGTATGTTACATCATTCCCATCAGACCAGCAATGCTACAAATTGTTGGATATGTGGCCGACTTCCTCCCTATCAGAAGTACAAAGGAGTTCTGCCTCTCTTTCCGTACCCGTTCACACACAATGGTTCCTGTGGAGCATGGTTTAGTTTGATTAACTCTTTAGATTCAAACACTGTAGTTTACCAGAGCAACTGGGTATGGGGAAACCTGAACTTAGTTTTGCTTAAAGCCTGTTACCCTAACGAGGAGGGACTTCCCAAAAGAACAGGAACTGATCTAGAAAATGAAGTATATGGATTAGGTAATTTTACACTTAACCTCATGATTCTGAATGTTGAATCTGAAGCTGCACTAGTCTTGCCTGCTATGTCAGTATTACCAGTCAAAGGTGAATTCTGTGTAAGAAAGAATGGTTCAGTACACCTGGGTCATAGTAAATGTACTACTGTGATCGAATTCAGTGATAAAGGCAAGTCTACATTTAGAGCTTCCCGTCATTCCTACTTCATATGTGGTCATACCGCATATATACGCCTACCTCTAGATTGGGATGGTACCTGTTACATTGCATTCCTTCTGCCACCTGTTTTCCTAGCCCCTCCTGATTATCATAGAAATACCAATCTAGTACACCATAGACCCCAGAGAGATATCCCGATTGTTGACTACACTGAAACAGCATGGGAACAATATACAGACTTCAATAAAGGTCTCTTTCCTTACATAGGTGTTGTCTCAAACAGTAAACTGATACGTAGATTAACCAGAACCCTTGAAGCAGTAGTGAATGAAACTACCTCTGCCCTAGGCAACTTAACAGAGGAGCAGTCTGCGATGCGGATTGTTGTTCTCCAAAATCGTCTTGTCCTTGACGTCATCCTAGCCGATAGGGGCGGAGCCTGTAGGGTCATCGGATCAAGTTGCTGTGTTTTCATTCCAGAAAACGCGCCATCCGTATATAAAGCCATAACTCGTCTTCACAAGATTGCAAACCAGATACATCAGAATCCAGGCACCTGGACATGGTCCGGTTGGTTCTGGAGCGTGTTGTCAGCCTGGGGATGGAAAGTCCTATCCTTCCTAGGTATTGGCCTTCTCATAGTATTCAGTTGTTGCCTGTGTCTACAATGTGGTCCAGCGATTTGCGGCCTGTGTGCCACCTCGTGTATTCCACGTTCAAGTTTTCATTCAAAATCCCGGAAGAAGAAAGAAGAGCAAATGATGTTACATGAACAGATTGATGGATTCCTGAAGATCGATATTTCATGAAGGGTCCGTAGGGGACAAGGAGGGGATGAGGAAATATGAATTTTTATGATCAATTGTGTCCCCTATCTAGACCCCAACGGCTCCATGTACATGCTACAAGTACATGTATGTTCCCTCCACTTCAAGCTATGAAGACGCAAATACAATTGTGTCCAACGTTAATATGTCCTCTTTCAGATCTGCCATGAATGGGTCAGATATTCCGTTCCTAAGTATGCCTTGCCACCGTCTTTATATGGTATACTTTTCACGTTTTCCAGCTCTGGCAAGGTAGGCCCTGAATTCTGCCATCGAGCTTTTCCTGCTTCTGCCTCTGAATGCTCCAGCCTGGACCTGTATCTGTATCCATGAACTTTGTCTTACTTCCTGCGCGGCTAACGGTGCCTAGCCCGGCCTGTTGCCTGCCAAAACTGTATTCAGCCTTCAAGTTATCTGCTCCGCTCCTCGAGAAATGCATTCCTGTCTAGTAGCTTAGGTAAACATCCCTCCAGCTGCAAAGCAAAGGGCCCGGCCTTACTGTCTCTGTGCAAATAATTCATGACTTCTGTTGTCATGGTAGGCCCATGCCCCCTCGCATCTCATGTAGACACTTAGACGCTTGTACACGCACTAGCAGTCAGTATAGAATAGGCTCTGTCCGAAAAGACCTTTCCTTCCAGATAATATAGTTCCTTAAACACAAGATATTAGATATGATTTGGGATTAGGTTGTCCTGACATCCCAGACTTCTGTCTCCTCATGTAGGGCTAAATGTCAAGTTCCCTTCACCCTCTAGTTACACGTCAATCACACGTCATGCAGCTGCGCGCGCATCTCTGCCATGTATTTCTGCTGACTTTGCAGGATTCTTTTATGGATCCACCCACTTGTGTCATCATCATAATGACGTTTCTAGTATACGCCTTTATGCACGCCTATTGTAACGCTTTTTCATTACGTATGTGTATTCTTATCTCTCTTCTCAACTGTAACGCCTTCTGCATATGTCTTTACTGTAATACATTTTTCTATAAATATGATAACCTGTCAATAATGTGCTGCTGATCCCTTCCTGAACCTTCGTGGTGACGGAACTCGATTGCCTGGTTCGAACCATCATTCCTTTGTAAGGAATAAATTCCCTTTTATAACCTCAAATACCACGGATTCTGCCTCTTATTTTTACTGAGTTATTCTTATTAATTTTACCGCATAAAATTAAGTCTAGGTAATTTAAATTTACCACAAGATGGGCCTCGATGTCCGTGCAGCGCTCTCAATCCGCCACAGTGTCCCCAGTAAAGATCCGATTTTCAGCAGATCTTCTGGCCCCCAGCTCAGGGGTGGTGCTCTCCCGATGGCTAGGCTCGCCGCCAATATGTCGTTGCTCCAAAGGTTGCCCTCGTATTGGGAGTCACTCTGACACTGTTCAAGGTACAAGCCCTTTAATGGTACGAGAACCGCAGAGACATTGATTGCTTTAGCAGTTCAACAGCATACTCAAGCCTGACGCGTTTCGAAGCGTAGAGAGCTTCTTCCTCAGAGGCAAAGACGTGTTGAAAGGTGCGCTCCGTGGGTCTACCTTTAACTGACTGGTCCGCCCTGGATGGGCCACTCCCCCCACATGGAGCAAGGGTGATGGGTCATGAATACGCCCAAAGTCCCGGCCTAAATAGACCGCTCCCCGTGAAGGAGTGAGGAATGCTGGGCCATGTAGTCCCCGTTGATGTAGATCAGTCCCCGCATAATTAACTGCCGCCAATTTACAGCCCCCAGATGGGCCTCGATGTCCGTGCAGCGCTCTCAATCCGCCACAGTGTCCCCAGTAAAGATCCGATTTTCAGCAGATCTTCTGGCCCCCAGCTCAGGGGTGGTGCTCTCCACCGACGGCTAGGCTCGCCGCCAATATGTCGTTGCTCCAAAGGTTGCCCTCGTATTGGGAGTCACTCTGACACTGTTCAAGGTACAAGCCCTTTAATGGTACGAGAACTGCAGAGACATTGATTGCTTTAGCAGTTCAACAGCATACTCAAGCCTGACGCGTTTCGAAGCGTAGAGAGCTTCTTCCTCAGAGGCAAAAACGTGTTGAAAGGTGCGTTCCGTGGGTCTACCTTTAACTGACTGGTCCGCCCTGGATGGGCCACTCCCCCCACATGGAGCAAGGGTGATGGGTCATGAATACGCCCAAAGACCCGGCCTAAATAGACCGCTCCCCGTGAAGGAGTGAGGAATGCTGGGCCATGTAGTCCCCGTTGATGTAGATCAGTCCCCGCATAATTAACTGCCGCCAATTTACAGCCCCCAGATGGGCCTCGATGTCCGTGCAGCGCTCTCAATCCGCCACAGTGTCCCCAGTAAAGATCCGATTTTCAGCAGATCTTCTGGCCCCCAGCTCAGGGGTGGTGCTCTCCCGACGGCTAGGCTCGCCGCCAATATGTCGTTGCTCCAAAGGTTGCCCTCGTATTGGGAGTCACTCTGACACTGTTCAAGGTACAAGCCCTTTAATGGTACGAGAACCGCAGAGACATTGATTGCTTTAGCAGTTCAACAGCATACTCAAGCCTGACGCGTTTCGAAGCGTAGAGAGCTTCTTCCTCAGAGGCAAAGACGTGTTGAAAGGTGCGCTCCGTGGGTCTACCTTTAACTGACTGGTCCGCCCTGGATGGGCCACTCCCCCCACATGGAGCTAGGGTGATGGGTCATGAATACGCCCAAAGTCCCGGCCTAAATAGACCGCTCCCCGTGAAGGAGTGAGGAATGCTGGGCCATGTAGTCCCCGTTGATGTAGATCAGTCCCCGCGTAATTAACTGCCGCCAATTTACAGCCCCCAGATGGGCCTCGATGTCCGTGCAGCGCTCTCAATCCGCCACAGTGTCCCCAGTAAAGATCCGATTTTCAGCAGATCTTCTGGCCCCCAGCTCAGGGGTGGTGCTCTCCCGACGGCTAGGCTCGCCGCCAAAATGTCGTTGCTCCAAAGGTTTCCCTCGTATTGGGAGTCACTCTGACACTGTTCAAGGTACAAGCCCTTTAATGGTACGAGAACCGCAGAGACATTGATTGCTTTAGCAGTTCAACAGCATACTCAAGCCTGACGCGTTTCGAAGCGTAGAGAGCTTCTTCCTCAGAGGCAAAGACGTGTTGAAAGGTGCGCTCCGTGGGTCTACCTTTAACTGACTGGTCCGCCCTGGATGGGCCACTCCCCCCACATGGAGCAAGGGTGATGGGTCATGAATACGCCCAAAGTCCCGGCCTAAAGAGACCGCTCCCCGTGAAGGAGTGAGGAATGCTGGGCCATGTAGTCCCCGTTGATGTAGATCAGTCCCCGCATAATTAACTGCCGCCAATTTATAGCCCCCAGAAGGGCCTCGATGTCCGTGCAGCGCTCTCAACCTGCCACAGTGTCCCCAGTAAAGATCCGATTTTCAGCAGATCTTCTGGCCCCCAGCTCAGGGGTGGTGCTCTCCCGACGGCTAGGCTCGCCGCCAATATGTCGTTGCTCCAAAGGTTGCCCTCGTATTGGGAGTCACTCTGACACTGTTCAAGGTACAAGCCCTTTAATGGTACGAGAACCGCAGAGACATTGATTGCTTTAGCAGTTCAACAGCATACTCAAGCCTGACGCGTTTTGAAGCGTAGAGAGCTTCTTCCTCAGAGGCAAAGACGTGTTGAAAGGTGCGCTCCGTGGGTCTACCTTTAACTGACTGGTCCGCCCTGGATGGGCCACTCCTCCCACATGGAGCAAGGGTGATGGGTCATGAATACGCCCAAAGTCCCGGCCTAAATAGACCGCTCCCCGTGAAGGAGTGAGGAATGCTGGGCCATGTAGTCCCCGTTGATGTAGATCAGTCCCCGCATAATTAACTGCCGCCAATTTACAGCCCCCAGATGGGCCTCGATGTCCGTGCAGCGCTCTCAATCCGCCACAGTGTCCCCAGTAAAGATCCGATTTTCAGCAGATCTTCTGGCCCCCAGCTCAGGGGTGGTGCTCTCCCGACGGCTAGGCTCGCCGCCAATATGTCGTTGCTCCAAAGGTTGCCCTCGTATTGGGAGTCACTCTGACACTGTTCAAGGTACAAGCCCTTTAATGGTACGAGAACTGCAGAGACATTGATTGCTTTAGCAGTTCAACAGCATACTCAAGCCTGACGCGTTTCGAAGCGTAGAGAGCTTCTTCCTCAGAGGCAAAAACGTGTTGAAAGGTGCGTTCCGTGGGTCTACCTTTAACTGACTGGTCCGCCCTGGATGGGCCACTCCCCCCACATGGAGCAAGGGTGATGGGTCATGAATACGCCCAAAGACCCGGCCTAAATAGACCGCTCCCCGTGAAGGAGTGAGGAATGCTGGGCCATGTAGTCCCCGTTGATGTAGATCAGTCCCCGCATAATTAACTGCCGCCAATTTACAGCCCCCAGATGGGCCTCGATGTCCGTGCAGCGCTCTCAATCCGCCACAGTGTCCCCAGTAAAGATCCGATTTTCAGCAGATCTTCTGGCCCCCAGCTCAGGGGTGGTGCTCTCCCGACGGCTAGGCTCGCCGCCAATATGTCGTTGCTCCAAAGGTTGCCCTCGTATTGGGAGTCACTCTGACACTGTTCAAGGTACAAGCCCTTTAATGGTACGAGAACCGCAGAGACATTGATTGCTTTAGCAGTTCAACAGCATACTCAAGCCTGACGCGTTTCGAAGCGTAGAGAGCTTCTTCCTCAGAGGCAAAGACGTGTTGAAAGGTGCGCTCCGTGGGTCTACCTTTAACTGACTGGTCCGCCCTGGATGGGCCACTCCCCCCACATGGAGCAAGGGTGATGGGTCATGAATACGCCCAAAGTCCCGGCCTAAATAGACCGCTCCCCGTGAAGGAGTGAGGAATGCTGGGCCATGTAGTCCCCGTTGATGTAGATCAGTCCCCGCGTAATTAACTGCCGCCAATTTACAGCCCCCAGATGGGCCTCGATGTCCGTGCAGCGCTCTCAATCCGCCACAGTGTCCCCAGTAAAGATCCGATTTTCAGCAGATCTTCTGGCCCCCAGCTCAGGGGTGGTGCTCTCCCGACGGCTAGGCTCGCCGCCAAAATGTCGTTGCTCCAAAGGTTTCCCTCGTATTGGGAGTCACTCTGACACTGTTCAAGGTACAAGCCCTTTAATGGTACGAGAACCGCAGAGACATTGATTGCTTTAGCAGTTCAACAGCATACTCAAGCCTGACGCGTTTCGAAGCGTAGAGAGCTTCTTCCTCAGAGGCAAAGACGTGTTGAAAGGTGCGCTCCGTGGGTCTACCTTTAACTGACTGGTCCGCCCTGGATGGGCCACTCCCCCCACATGGAGCAAGGGTGATGGGTCATGAATACGCCCAAAGTCCCGGCCTAAAGAGACCGCTCCCCGTGAAGGAGTGAGGAATGCTGGGCCATGTAGTCCCCGTTGATGTAGATCAGTCCCCGCATAATTAACTGCCGCCAATTTATAGCCCCCAGAAGGGCCTCGATGTCCGTGCAGCGCTCTCAACCTGCCACAGTGTCCCCAGTAAAGATCCGATTTTCAGCAGATCTTCTGGCCCCCAGCTCAGGGGTGGTGCTCTCCCGACGGCTAGGCTCGCCGCCAATATGTCGTTGCTCCAAAGGTTGCCCTCGTATTGGGAGTCACTCTGACACTGTTCAAGGTACAAGCCCTTTAATGGTACGAGAACCGCAGAGACATTGATTGCTTTAGCAGTTCAACAGCATACTCAAGCCTGACGCGTTTTGAAGCGTAGAGAGCTTCTTCCTCAGAGGCAAAGACGTGTTGAAAGGTGCGCTCCGTGGGTCTACCTTTAACTGACTGGTCCGCCCTGGATGGGCCACTCCTCCCACATGGAGCAAGGGTGATGGGTCATGAATACGCCCAAAGTCCCGGCCTAAATAGACCGCTCCCCGTGAAGGAGTGAGGAATGCTGGGCCATGTAGTCCCCGTTGATGTAGATCAGTCCCCGCATAATTAACTGCCGCCAATTTACAGCCCCCAGATGGGCCTCGATGTCCGTGCAGCGCTCTCAATCCGCCACAGTGTCCCCAGTAAAGATCCGATTTTCAGCAGATCTTCTGGCCCCCAGCTCAGGGGTGGTGCTCTCCCGACGGCTAGGCTCGCCGCCAATATGTCGTTGCTCCAAAGGTTGCCCTCGTATTGGGAGTCACTCTGACACTGTTCAAGGTACAAGCCCTTTAATGGTACGAGAACCGCAGAGACATTGATTGCTTTAGCAGTTCAACAGCATACTCAAGCCTGACGCGTTTCGAAGCGTAGAGAGCTTCTTCCTCAGAGGCAAAGACGTGTTGAAAGGTGCGCTCCGTGGGTCTACCTTTAACTGACTGGTCCGCCCTGGATGGGCCACTCCCCCCACATGGAGCAAGGGTGATGGGTCATGAATAAGCCCAAAGTCCCGGCCTAAATAGACCGCTCCCCGTGAAGGAGTGAGGAATGCTGGGCCATGTAGTCCCCGTTGATGTAGATCAGTCCCCGCATAATTAACTGCCGCCAATTTACAGCCCCCAGATGGGCCTCGATGTCCGTGCAGCGCTCTCAATCCGCCACAGTGTCCCCAGTAAAGATCCGATTTCCAGCAGATCTTCTGGCCCCCAGCTCAGGGGTGGTGCTCTCCCGACGCCTAGGCTCGCCGCCAATATGTCGTTGCTCCAAAGGTTGCCCTCGTATTGGGAGTCACTCTGACACTGTTCAAGGTACAAGCCCTTTAATGGTACGAGAACCGCAGAGACATTGATTGCTTTAGCAGTTCAACAGCATACTCAAGCCTGACGCGTTTCGAAGCGTAGAGAGCTTCTTCCTCAGAGGCAAAGACGTGTTGAAAGGTGCGCTCCGTGGGTCTACCTTTAACTGACTGGTCCGCCCTGGATGGGCCACTCCCCCCACATTGAGCAAGGGTGATGGGTCATGAATACGCCCAAAGTCCCGGCCTAAATAGACCGCTCCCCGTGAAGGAGTGAGGAATGCTGGGCCATGTAGTCCCCGTTGATGTAGATCAGTCCCCGCATAATTAACTGCCGCCAATTTACAGCCCCCAGATGGGCCTCGATGTCCGTGCAGCGCTCTCAATCCGCCACAGTGTCCCCAGTAAAGATCCGATTTTCAGCAGATCTTCTGGCCCCCAGCTCAGGGGTGGTGCTCTCCCGACGGCTAAGCTCGCCGCCAATATGTCGTTGCTCCAAAGGTTGCCCTCGTATTGGGAGTCACTCTGACACTGTTCAAGGTACAAGCCCTTTAATGGTACGAGAACCGCAGAGACATTGATTGCTTTAGCAGTTCAACAGCATACTCAAGCCTGACGCGTTTCGAAGCGTAGAGAGCTTCTTCCGCAGAGGCAAAGACGTGTTGAAAGGTGCGTTCCGTGGGTCTACCTTTAACTGACTGGTCCGCCCTGGATGGGCCACTCCCCCCACATGGAGCAAGGGTGATGGGTCATGAATACGCCCAAAGTCCCGGCCTAAATAGACCGCTCCCCGTGAAGGAGTGAGGAATGCTGGGCCATGTAGTCCCCGTTGATGTAGATCAGTCCCCGCATAATTAACTGCCGCCAATTTACAGCCCCCAGATGGGCCTCGATGTCCGTGCAGCGCTCTCAATCCGCCACAGTGTCCCCAGTAAAGATCCGATTTTCAGCATATCTTCTGGCCCCCAGCTCAGGGGTGGTGCTCTCCCGACGGCTAGGCTCACCGCCAATATGTCGTTGCTCCAAAGATTGCCCTCGTATTGGGAGTCACTCTGACGCTGTTCAAGGTACAAGCCCTTTAATGGTACGAGAACCGCAGAGACATTGATTGCTTTAGCAGTTCAACAGCATACTCAAGCCTGACGCGTTTCGAAGTTAAATTTAATTTGTAAGTGATGACAATAATATGCCATGCACAGAGAGTGTTTTTTTTTTATTAAAATTTTTAGCGTAAGCGCACCGTACGCGTACGGTAAGCGTAATCGGCGAAATTTTCAAAAAATAAAAATTTACCGTTTTTGGCCTTTGAGGACTCAACTAACATGGCTATGTGCATGGGCGCTGTCTAAACAGCCCCTTTATATGTTTTTTGCCTTTATTTACAGCCCCCCCCTCAGAGTGCGAGAGAGAAAATGGCGGCCGCCGCTTCCTGGTTTCGACCGATTCGAATGTTTACTTAGATGTAACAGCCAATCAGAATCGCGCTCGCGCACGCCACCGTACGCGTACGGTAAGCTTACGGTAAGCGTACCGTAAGCTGGCTCAGATATATATATTGATTTAAAGGCTATTTTCTCAGAATCTACTGAACAGATTTACACCAAACCTACAAAAGGCACTTCCTTGACCTGAGGACTACCTCTCTGCCAAATTTCTAGTAATTCTGTTCAGCCGTTCGGGCTGTAGCCTTGTCTAAAGGTCCTATGGAAAAATGCATGGGAAAAACGCGTTTTGGGACCCCCCTTTTATCTCAGCCCCCGCTTGACGAATCCCCCCGAGACTTTCAGGGTAGGAGCGGAGCGTAGCGCCCCACCTATTTTGAGAAATTCGTGAGGATTCGTCGACCGGCGCCAAAGTTATTCAAAATAGAATGTTGCGGATTTCCTATGGAAAAGGGGTCCTAACTATAACTACCTACTGGCGACCGCCAGTAGGTAATATATATATATATATATATATATATATATATATATATATATATATATTTATATATATATTCACTTAAAAAACCATAGGTTTCACACATGTTATAGTTAGATGGACATTTCACTCGTAAAAAACCATTGAAATTCCCCCGTTATAGTTAGTTCAGATAACTATAACTCGCGCGCCCGCAATCCACTGCTCATGACGTCACATATTACATCACTCATGACATGGTCAGTGGCATCACTCATGACATCACTGATGACATCATCCTTGTGATAGAGTGGCGGTCGTGCGAGTTATAGTTATCTGAACTAACTATAACGGCGGAATTTCAATGGTGATTTACGAGTGAAATGTCCAGCTAACTATAACATGTGTGAAACCTATGGTTTTTTAAGTGAATTTGCAAGGTTTTTTAAATGCTAATTCCTAAGTATAACGTGTGTGAAACCTATGGTTTTTTAAGTGAATTTGTACGGTTTTTTAAATGCAAAGTTATGTATGTATTAATATATTATTTATATATTTATTTTACAATAAACTACCTATGTATATAGTTATAGATTGACTGTATCCTGTAATATAGAATGGCTCGTTTAAAAAGTGTTTTTTTTTTTTTAAGGTTTTTCTCCATGAGCGCACGTTGCGCGCATGGTGCGCACACCGCGCGATTTTTTTAAAAAAAATGTAAATGTTTTTTTCAGCCTTCGGGGTCCTTCAGGGTCCCCCTGACAAAGGCTAGGGGGTCAGGAACTCTCTACCCTGCCCCCTTTTCACGTTCGCCACCATCCTTTTTCCCTGTCGCACACAAAACAAACAAAATGGCAGCCGACACTTCCTGATTTCGACCGATTCGAATGTTGACTGACATGTAACCACCAATCAGAATTACGCTCGCGCACGTTAGGGTGCGTGCGTATAGATATGTATGTACTTTTAACTGCAATTTTCTCAGGAACTACTGAACAGATTGACTCCATATATGCAAAAGGCACATGCCTGACCTGAGGACTACCTCTTTGCCAAATTTAAGGTAATTCTGTTCAGCTGTTCGGGCTGTACCTTCGACTAAAGGTCCAATGGGAAAATGCATGGGGAAAATGTGTTTTGGGACCCCCCTTTTTTCTCGGCCCCCGCTTGACGAATCACCCCGAGACTTTCAGGGTAGGAGCTGAGCGGAGCGCCCCATTAGTTTTGAAAATTTCGCGAGGATTCGTCAACCGGCGCCAAAGTTATTCAAAATAGAATTTTGAGATTTCCTAGGGAAACTCGGTCCTAACTATAACTATCTACTGGCGACCGCCAGTAGATAATATATATATATATATATATATATATATATATATATATATATATATATATATATATATATATATATATAGGAATATATATATACATAGGAAGTGTAGAAGCCAAGGAGGGACCACAAGATTAATTTCTCCCTTCAGCCAAATGGCATCAATTTTGTAGTGTTCAATTATACAGGTAAATGTATTGAAATCATACATAAATAACAGTCGAAGTGAAAGATTGCATTAAAATCATACAGTAATATCAACAATTGGATTGTGTATTCCACCCACTAGGTTACTAAATGAGACTGGGGGTTAGAACCAGCGGATTCACCAGGTAATAAGATTCACATGGGTCACTCAATAAAAAGCGGCATCCATTTTGTAACGTGCACATATGTATGGTGCTATAAACTACATTATTAGAAACCATATTGGATTTCAGATAGTTATAGCTGTCAGTTTCCTATTGTATAGGATGCACAGCAAGCTTGGTCACACACTGTCTTGTGGGACGGGCTAGCAATACAGAGGAAGTGTAGAAACCAAGGAGGGACCACAATATTAATTTGGATTTGGATTTCAGATAGTTATAGCCGTCAGTTTCCTATTGTACAGGATGTAGAGAAAGGATGAACAATGTGCATTCAAGTATATTGAATATAAAATGCCAAAACCTTAGTATTAATTGTTCATCATGGTTATATCCTTGGGTGATCATTCTACTTGGCCTAGTGCCCTTGATAACCTCTGAACAGACTGTATTGTGGATAAAATCAGTCTGATGTGATAAACCAAAGTATGTGGGAAGGTTCTCCACCAGAAATCTCTGCATGATTGTTCTACTTGGCATAGTGCACATGACTAAAAACTCTAGATAAATCTAATGATTGTTCAAGCCCATCTAGTTGAGCCACAGAAGGAACCCATAGTGTGCATGACCCTGTGTAATGACTCAGTCGGCACAGTGCCTAAAATGTACATCAGACATTCCCTGCCACAATATGAAATGTGGGTATTGCAGTTAGACCTATCCCATTTAACCAAAACCAAACTCACTAGTCCAAAAATGAAACATGTGAAAAAGTGTGAATGTGAAAAAATCTACATATTAAAGACGTCAAGAGAAAGTTAAGTTACGGAAACAAGTCTCTTATCTGTCTGGTCATGTCCTCCACCATTGTGGTTGAAGAAAAGGTTAGGGGGGTCCATTGGAGTCGATTCTCTGAGTCAGCCCCTTCCTTTTCTCCTGTGTACAAGAAAATATAAACATCCATGAGATTTCTCACACTATGGATTACAATCCTATGTCAAAAACAAACTTGACTCTGGTATATAGAATGCATACTTAGGTAGGATATACAGATAGAAGGCCAGGACAACAACTATCAATTATAAACATTATTCATGTAAATGAATGCTCATTTCTTCGTCTTGGTTAAGCCCTTCCGGGCCTTTGGTTTGAAGATTGATTATGTGCCAGGATTCTTTTTTGCGTAGCTGTAGAACTCTATTCCCCCCCTCTATGTGTGTAAGAAGGTTAGAAGGGAATTGTAGGAGAGGTGATACTCTGCAAAATGTCTGGCACCCGGGTAGTGAGGGTAGTGTGGGTCTTTGTTTGTAACAGCCCTCATATGTTCCAACACTCTTTTCTTGGTGCCTAGTGTGGTGCTGCCTAAGTATCTTTTCTTACAGGGGCATTCGAGGATATAGATAGTAAATGTGGTACCACATGTAATGAATTGTGTGATCATCTTTTCTCCTCTTGGTGTCTGGTATGATCAAGCTGTTCTTGCAGGCCTTGCAGTGGCCATAGGGAAAGAAGCCCTATCTTTTTAGAGTGGTGCAAAGGTTTGAGCTGGGACCTAGATTTGTGGAACGGACTGGCTTACTATATATGGACTTTCGGGCTAGACTATGGACGGGGGTACGATCTCAAACAGGTATCAAGTGGGCAGGGGTACTTGGCTGGAGTGTCCCTTTTTGCCCCTCATGTTTGCCCTAGCTATGGAGCCTCTGGCCTGTCGGACCAGAACCGGAATCTCCTACTGGGGCCTGGAAGTACTAGGCAAACAGCAGCATATTGCATTATATGCTGATGACCTTTTACTGTTTCTCCGCTCCATGCAGGAGAGTTCAAGGGGGCGAGAGAGCTCCTTACGCAATTTGAAAGGGACTCGGTCCTATTAGTTAACTGGAGAAAATCATGCTTGTTTCCTACTGAAGCCAGTAGGGGTAGACCGGCAGTGGTGGGTGACATTGTATGGGAATCCAGATGCCTCCCATATATAGGGGTCAAAATCTATCATGACCCTGGAGACCTGCTAGAGGGCAATATTGGAACGGCCATCAGAGGGGTGAAGGCGAGTATGGGGTTTTGGTCTCCTCTTCCACTTTCGGCAGAGTCTCCCTACTGAAAATGGTGGCTCTACTACGGTTGATATACTTCTTTGTAGTCCTCCCATTGTGGATCCCAGCTGGAGTATTCTGAAACTTACAATCATTGCTAACAGGGTTTATCTGGGGGTCTGGCAGGAGCAGAGTGGCACTGGCCACACTGCAGATACCTATGGCAGCAGGTGGACTGGCCCTTCCTGACTTAGAGAGCTATTACCTGGCTGAGCAGCTTCAATGGCTCATGCAGTGGGTGGCTGGGAGGGTCCGCAGGACAAAGAACCTGGACCCTTCTGTGCCAGATCCTCGTCTAGTGTCCCACATTGTCTTGCAGCTGCACGCCCCGAGAACAGAGAACAGTTCTGAATTTAGAGTACTCCACAAGTGTTGAGCTAGGAGTTTCTTCTAGAACTTACCTGTGGAGGAAACTGACACGGCCTCAGGGAATAGGTGACAGCTGGGGCAACAAGGATTGGGGTCCTGATGTCTTTCGAGAACGTTATGATCTACCGCAGAGGCATTTCCTTTTGCAAAAGAGTGAACCAAAAGCATTGGGGATCAGGGCTATCGGGACCTTCACTTTCGGGAGGGTGTCAATATATAGTTACTTCTTTAGGCACATATAAGGCAGTCACTTGTTTATACCGATGGCTTCGGGTGAGGTATTATCCACACTTGATAGTTTACGAATGCACTGGGAAGAAGATCTGGGGATTCCCATAAAAGAAAAAGTCTGGATTGACTTGGTGGGTCGCATTCCCAATGTATCTAGGAATGCCCGATTTCAATTGGTCAAATTTTATATTCTTCACAGGGCATAACTCACACCGGGACAGATAAACCATTACTTTGCGACAGAGTCTATTAAATGCCCCCATTGTGAGGAATCGGGGGCTGAATTCCTTCATATGTTCTGGAACTGTCCAGTGCTGGGAGACTACTAGGGGCACTGACAGATGTTCTGGCTGTGGTGACAGAAAAGGAGGTTCATTGTGCACCAGCGCATTGTTTACTACACTGGTACCCACACACCTCTAAGAATAAAGTGACCAGCATATTCTAGGACCTGCCACTCCTCGTCGCCAAGAGGGAGATTGCCAGACACTGGAAGTCCCTGAGGGGGCCCAATGTGGAGGGATGGAGAAGGGAGGTTATACGCTAGACGGACTATGAGGGAGGACACAGGAACTAGATGGCACGCACTGGCATGGGACGCTATCCTACACCCTCTTGATGCTGTACCTGCAACAATAATAGATTGCTTTCACATAGATGGTAACTGGCCCGGCCATAGCATGCCGGGGGGGGGGGGGAGGGGTGTTTAAATTGTTTATTATAGGTTGCACAATATATAGACCAGGGAACCGTTGGTTACATACTGATGGAACATGCTCAGGATAACAAATACTTCCAACCATGTTCTTTCCATATTGATCACTGGGCTAGCATTATGGCATACCAGGCCCAGTCAGGTGGGAGGTTGTTTCGACTTTCAGTTTGACTAGATTTATAAACATGTGATTGTCTATTTGTTTCCTATTGTACCAGGGACCTGGTTCTTGTAAACAATAAAATGTGTTTTAAAAAAAAGAACAAATCTTTGTGATCTTTACAGGTTTTTTCTCCCTGGCTTCATTGAGATGGAAATTCATAGTTCTTTTTTTCAGGCATGTTTTATTTTCTCAAGACTTGATGCGTTATTGTCCGAAGTCATCTCCATTCCTTAGATAAGCATGATGTGTACCGCAGAGTTCAACAGATTTGAGAGCTGTTTAATTATATTACCCTTGGGTAAGATCAAAGCTAGAAGTAGTTAATGAAAGCCCATCTTGATCCAGAGATATTATCCAATTATCACCCTATCTCGTTGCTTCCTGGCATAGGGAAACTGGCAGAGAAATATGTTAATAACAACTGTTTTCACCCCACTCAAACTGGATTCAGAGCTCAACAGAGTACTGAGACCGCCCTTTTGGTAGTGGTGGAAAGCCCAAGGAGAATCATGGATAGCGGGGGTTGCGCAGCATTAATCCTGCTCGATCTCAGCGCAGCCTTTGATACGGTTAACCATCAGCTTCTGATTCAAAGGCTTAGGGAGGCTGGAATTACTGGTCTGGCATTAAAATGGCTGCAATCTTTCCTTGAAGACCGCTCTTTTGTAGTCTTTGAAGAAAATTTTGCTTCGGAGCCAATGCCCCTTGGATGTGGGGTTCCTCAGGACTCGTCCCTGAGCCCCCCTCTCTTTAATGTGTATATGAGCTCCTTGGCCGAACTCGTAATTCCTTATGGCATCCAGATTGTCACGTTTGCGGATGACACCCAGTTAGTGGTTTCACTTAGTCATGAGGACAATTCAGCTCCTAATCTGGCTTTATGCCTGCAAGAAGTCTCCAGATGGATGGACAATTCTTATTTGAAGCTCAACGGGGACAAGACGGAACGTATGTTTTTGGGAAACTACTCCCCTTGTACAATATCCTCTTCCTGGCCTAACTGTCTTTGTTCAAAGTAGAAATTAAGAGTCTGGGAGTGTGGGTGGACCATAACCTGGACTTTAAGAAGCAGGCAAGTAAGGTAGCCGCTGGCTGCTATGGAGTACTTAGAATGCTTAGGAAGATCCTCCCTCTGCTCCCACTTACTGTAAGAAGAGGATTGGTCCAGGCACTTATTCTTTCGCGCCTGGACTATGCCAATGCCCTTTATCTAGGAGCTCCCCCCTGGCAGCTATCAAGAGGCTCCGGGTTATTCAGAATTGTGCAGCACGGTTACTTACTAACTCTTCTAAGCGCATTTCTGCTAAACCGTCGCTTTCAGCACTTCATTGGCTGCCGATCCCCTAAAGAGTTCATTTTAAGGCGTTGTGTATTACTCATAAAGCCCTTTCTAACAAAGGTTCCCTTATTATCAGATCTCTTATCCAGCCCTATCGCCCGGCCAGGTCGCTTAGATCGGATAAAAAGCAACTAGCTATAGTTCCGATTATAAAGAGAACACGCAGCGGAGGACGACGTTTTGGGTACAATGCTGCGAAACTGTGGAATAACTTGCCACTGTCGATTCATTCTGAATCAAACCATCTTACGTTTCGTAAGCTTTTAAAGATCTTTTGTTCCCTTAAGTTCTCTACCTGCTCAAGGGTAGCTGTAGCGCTGGGATGCTCTTGGGTAGCCATGCGCTTTAGAAATGCCTTTCAATTCAATTCAATTCAATGACTTGACTGTTAGAAATTGTATTTCTGGTTGGCAGAGGCATGCACCCTGTCTAAGGAGGAACCACAATCCTAGTCAGGGTAAGTCAGATACACACCCTAAATTAACCTGTGCTCACCTTTTGGTAGCTTGGCTCAGAGCCATTAGGCTTAACTTAAGACACAACGTGTAAAGTATTTGTGCAACACTTCAAACAGTAAAATAGTGAAAACACCACCCAAAAAGATACCACACCCGGTTAGAAAAATAGAGCTCAATTTATTGAGCAACCAAGCCGTAAATGACAAAAATCCAATAAATATAACTGAGTTATGAATTTTTAAAGAATAAACTGACGTATAATGCTTAAAAGCATTAAGCTTCCACTGGGGCTATCTGGTCGTGCTTGACTGTGTCAAATCCAAAAGTTCTAGCCAACTTCAATGGAGCACGGGTCGGATACAGGGCTCAGCCTTGGCACGTTGAAAAAGTACCTTGCTTCATGGTTGTGTTGAGGACGAGATGCGATTAGTAGAGGAGGTTATGCGTCAGCGTAGATCCTTAGGATGTAGGAGATTCATCAGCTCTGAGCCGCGCAAATTCCAGAGATGCATCAGGAATGGAGGCAATGTCCCGCGCCATGATGCCCTCGATCCTCGCAGCAATGAATCAGCATTGGTGGAGATGCAGTGTCCTTGAACCTCGCAGTTATGGAGTTTTTATATAGGGCGAACTTGACCCGAAAATATCGGGTATCAGAGCTCTGTACATAGCACAAGTTGCGTTACATGAGGACACATTCATTTTTGCTAGGCACTGGGAGATTAAGTGAATTGCCTGGAATCACAGGATGTTCAGCGTCATTGCCGAGACTCTAATCCAGTTCCCCAGATTCAAGCTGGACTGCCCTAGCCATTAGGCCAACTCCTCTCCCCATCGACAGTAGTGCCAATGCATTGGCGTTGTTGGAGATTCGCCATTTACGAGCAGTGCGACAATGGCGATTCGTGGATTTTCCCAATTGTAGATCTTTATGCCCACTTCCAAGGGCCCAGGGCTAGATTGGCACCACTTGGCATGGGCAAGGCTCTCAAATAGCAGAGCCCAGGTGTTGTAGACAGATGGGTTGAAATTCTTTGATGTCCCTAAGACTTCAAACAGGGGGCAAACCAGCAAGCCCTTAGAGTCACTTTGGTTCTAGGTTGGAGAGATGCAGGTCCAGTCCTTCTCACTCCCAGGCATGGAGAGCGGCAGGTCAGCACAGGACAGTAGAGTAGCAGTCCAGCAAAGTGGCAGTCCCTTCAGCACATCAGTTGTTCTTCCTTGAAGAGTATCCACTGGTTCAGATGTGTACTGAGTTGGTGGTGTCAGGGGTCCAGTACTTATACACAGTTGTGCCCTTATAGTGGGGGAGACTCCAAAGAAAGGCCATTGAAGTGCACAGAGCCCCACCCTTCCGGACCTGGCTCCAGTCTCACTACAGTGGAGTATGCAGCCCTTTGTGTGGGGACATGACACAGCCTATTCAGGTATGTCAGCTACTCCCTCCCATCCTTCCAAGGATGGCTCATCAGATTGTGGATGCCCCATCAGTCACACCTAAGCTTCCTTTTGTGTGTGGCTGTCTAGAAGGAATGCACAAACCCAAGCTGGCAATCACCCCAGACATGTATTCAGAGACAAATAAAAGGCACCAAATGGCTAAAGCAAGAAAAAACATACCTTTCTAAAAGTAGCATTATAAGAATTTAAATTTAAACTGAAGTACCTTAAGTTGGAATTTTAAATTATCATTCCAAACACACCAAACTTGCAGGGTCCCATCCCTTACCAATTGGAAATTACACTTGTAAGATGTAATAATGAAATCCCAATGTTAACCCAGGAGAGAGATTGGCCTTGCAGTAGTGAAAAATGAATGTAATAGTCTTTCACTAGTAGGACATGTAAAGCTTAAAAGTACATGTCTTACTTTTTAAATACAATGCACGCTGCCCTTGAGCTCTCCATGGCCTCCCTTAGGGGAGACTTAGGGGCTGATTTTGATGTTGTGCTGAATTCCTTCCTGTTAAGTCGCATTCCTGCATTTCCCTATGGGAATATGCATAAGGGCCTTAAACCGGCTGTAATCCATGCTCCCATAGGGAAATGGGAGGTGCAGTTCATCCCTGCACCTCGTGGAAGCCACCTCAAGGTTCCTGCCACGGGGTGCAGGGATCAACAGGGGTGCACCATAGGGCCCACCTCGGCTCCCAACCGAAAGCCACAAGCACAAGGGGGCCCTTGCTGATGGCCCCCAAGCATGCTTTCCAACATGGTTTCCATGTCGGGCGGACCGGCAGGGAAACCATGCTGGAAACCATGCATCATAATCTCAAGGGTGGAAAGGCCCGCCCTTGAAATTACTGACAGGCTTCCAACTGCCCGACGGGCTCCTGGAGCCCGTTGGAAGGCAGCCGGAATGGCCAGCTGGTGTACTTTCCGACAGCCTAGTTCATAATTAAGCGGTCAGAAAGTAAACCGACTGGCCCATTACGATGCAACCCTGAAGGCTCCGACCGCCGGTCTGAGCTGTTATGGGGGGCATTGTAATCAGCCCCTTTTATGTATTATAAAGGAAGGTCTGGGCCTGCCAAGAAGATCAAGCATGCAGGGTCAATTTTGGAATCCTCAGATAGAGAAAGGCTTATTATTATGTATTAGACAGTTGATAGTGAGGTCTGAGAGTGAAAAGTTGGCAACAAGAGCGGAGTGATGATGGTGAGAGAAAGCCTCCTGTCCACGTTGTACCAGGATGGATCAACATCCAAGGCCAACAGATGTGTGTCTCACTGTATGAAGATAGGAACTTAGGAAGTTTGGCGACTCCCCCCAAATAAGGTTAGTTGATTGGCTCTCAGTACTGGAAACCAGATACGGATGTGCTGGAAACTGTTGGTTGTACTTTTAATTGGTGTTTCATAGTTAGTTAGAGAGACTCCATCCTGACCCCGAGATGGATCAGGCATCTGTCTCTACTGGGCTTTCCTCAGTTTAAGGCTTCATGACAAACTGACACTTTTTATGCTCCCCCTTTAGATAACCTTAATAGAATAGTGTCTCCTTCCTAGCTCAAACCAGATCTGGGAGCCATTGGCTCCCACTCTGGTGCAAAACTGGAGAAAGGACAGGGGAGTATCCTCCCCCTTGTCTAGCCCCTCCTTAGGGAGGGACCCCTGTATCATCCCAACCCTTTCCTTAGGGTGTTTAAGGGCTTACCTGTGGGTGGGTCCCTAGATTTGTCATGAGACATGAAACAATTCAGACACCACTTCAACTTCGACCGTCTGGGCACTCTGGACTTTGCTGGACTTCTGTGCCTGTGCTCCATAGAGGAACCAGACCAGGGCCTGTGGTCATCCAAGACAACTAAGGAATCTCCCTTGAAGTTAAGAAGTCACTTCCCTGCATCTGCAGGCACAGCAACCAAGCTGACTGGTCTGCTGATCCTGGGGTCCTATGGACTCCGAGAGGCTCAGCAACACAGGTGGTAATTCTTCACTTCCCTCGTCGGAGCCGCAAGAACCAAACCCCTGTGCTCACCATTGACTTGCAGTTATAAAGGCTTTTTGGCTTCCTTCCGCCAAGATCTTTGAGCTCCAAGTAGCCCCAACCTCAAGCATCTCCAGTGGCTAGAATCTTCAACCACACCACATTGCTTGAACCGTGGGCCTGCTTCTTTGGTAGCTGCTCGAGGTCTTCTTGAGACTGCAGTGCCTCCAGCCTGTGGGTCCTGTCAAGGGTCACATTTGAATTCTTTTGGGCTTCCTTGATGCCTCGGGGCCTGCCCTGACTTCCCTGCTTGTGGTGGGTCTCCTGGACCTTGCTGGTCCTGACATTGCACCTTCTTCTATTTCTTCGTTGGTTGCAGTTGCCAAGGCTTGTTTGTGCTCCCGCCGGACACCGACCCCTTAACTCTCAACATCTGATATGGGACAGCTCGTGTATGGCTCCTGGTCCTCCACAGCATCGCCTGGTCGACACAGCTGTAGTTTCAAGTTCACAGTCAGCTCTCCTGCAACACACGAATAAGGTGGGCATACTTCTTCCATGCCTCCTGGTCACTCCTGAGTGGCACAGACTCCGTCTCCTCTCCTTTGAGGTTCTTCACAGTTTGAATCCACTTTTGGGTTCCACCGGACACTTTCACCTTCTCCAGCAGCGACATCTTCCTGAAGTCTCCCATAGAGTTCGACTACAGTTTCTGACGCCACTTCACACCTATGCACCCGGCTTCCCTGGTGCTGGTAACCTGGTTCCTAGGGTATCCACAGGTGGGGTGGCTCTCTAACCTGTTGTCATCCTTAGGATTTCTTCCGGGTCCACTGGGAAGGGTCCTCTTTCTTTAGAATTGCAATTGTGACTTACACGTTGATTTGTATGGAGTACGTGGTTGTGTTGCTACACTGCACACACCCTCCCTGGGGCTCCTAGATACTCCCCTTGGGTGGTTCCTTGTGTCCCCAGCACTTCTACTTCCTCTGTCTAGTGTGGTGACTCGAGTCGTGGTTCTCACACCACTATTTTAGTATATGGTTTGGTCTCCCCCTGGGGGCCACTGTGTATTCTGTACTACTTACCTGTTTCTATTGCAAAGTAAGTGTGCATTGGGTATATCTCCGGCTAGGAGATATCTGTATGTGTTAGTGAGTGCCTTATAATGAAAAAATATTTTTATAAATACACTGTGTGGTTCTTTTTCACTTAATCTATACCTGTAAGATTGTGTTCTGGTAAAATAAAGCTGCTTTACACTCCCTCTTCACTAAGCCCGAAGGCTGCTCTCCACAGCTGCCTCTAAGAGAGCTTTCTAAGGTTGTCTACGACCACTAAAATCACCATAAGGGTTGTCTGGATGAGTGGAAGGTATACACTTACATGAGTGTACATCATTTACTGAGCCAGCCTCTCACACTCCCTTTTTGCCAAATTATCTACTCTGTCCCATAGTTCTCCCTGGGCACACCTGACAGCCACCAACTCTGTCCCAGTCCCCAACAATTGAATGTTCCTCCTATGAACACCTGCCAATTTTTTTGCCTCTTCACCCCAAATATCTTACCCAGAGATGCACCCCTCTTACTTCAAAGTTCTAACTCAAGCACAAAGGAACAATGAGGATGACTAGAATGTGAGCAGCTGTTGCTCACTTCAATGTTTGTTTGGGCTACATTTTTAGTATGAGTTGCGATCTTTTAGCCTAAATGTATGCAAGGACAACTTACACGCTAAATGTAGCGCCAAATGCCGGATTTGCTTTTTGCAAAATTCTGCAGAATGTCGCATAATTTTCCTGAAATTTTGAGTAATTATGCAAAAGAAAACCACACACTTCTCAATAAAGGATGAAACTTTTATTAAGGACTCTTAGTAATTACTGGATTGAGACCCAAACAACTGGGTGCCCTGCCGAAAAACATGTTGAAGATTGTGATGATCTCATATACATATGTTGCTTTGTCAATGATGGAAAACAGAAATGAATAGGCCGAGATGATAACTCATTCCTGTTATTACTTAGCTTTAACTATTAAAGATCATGGGGGGCATATCAGCAACAACTGGCGATAATTATCCTTAAGCGCAATTAGCGCTAGGATAATTATCGCTGGCTAGTGTGTATTTTTTTCGCTGAGATAGCGTGCTATTAGCAACGCTTATCTCAAGAGCGATAAAAATTCTAGCGCTAACTGCCAAACGTGAGATTATCGCTGAAAACCCAGCGATAATCCCACGAAGTTTGGCGATAGCTTGCTGATAGGGCCTCACATACGTAGCCATGATATCCACCTTCCATAGGATATCATGGCTAAGTCAGTTTCAAAGCAGGCGTAAGGAAAGTAGTGATAACAGAGGTTATCGCTACTTTTCTTGTTGTTATGCTGCTTTGCGTGAGGCTTGATAATAGGAGAAATGTCGCTTAGCGACATTTCTCCCGTTATCATGGGGAGGAACGCCCACTTTGCATCTCATTAGAGATGCAAAGATGGGCACTAGAAATTCAGGCACTAAGGCAAGGTTTCAAGCGATAGCGTGACCTTGCTAATATAGTGATAAAATTATTGGTGCTTTTCGGCCGAAAAAGCGGCGATAATTTTATATCGCCGCCTTGTAGATATGCCCCATATTTACTTATTTATCAATTATTCATTAGATCAAGTCAAGGCCACTTCAAGGAGAAAAGCAGTTTTGGGAGAAAAGCAGTTTTGGGAGAAGAGAAGAGAAGAGAAGAGAAGAGAAGAGAAGAGAAGAGAAGAGAAGAAGAGAAGAGAAGAGAAGAGAAGAGAAGAGAAGAGAAGAGAAGAGAAGAGAAGAGAAGAGAAGAGAAGAGAAGAGAAGAGAAAGGCTAGAGGACCAAGAATGGAGAGTGTGGATACATTGAAAAAGGTATATGAAATTATTATTTATTCTTTATTCATTCATTCTTTTTAGAAGTTCACCACCATGCAGGATGTGCCAAGCTGTAGGGTTTGTTTCAAGAGACTAGTCTATGGACTGAACTAGAAGCATAGCGTCTAATGACTCACTCATCCAAGCACAAACACTCTCAACTTTCTAATTGACTTCATACTCTGGCTGGGCTGAGCAGCAAGGAGCAGAGCCCTAGGGAAGAATGGATTGCAAAATTCACAGAATACAACACATCTTCCCCCTTTAGAGAACATAAGAGATATCAACGGATGCAAGATGAGCATACCGCATAATGATAATATTTAGGAAAACAAACGCAAGATGCAAAAAATGCATACATCAATACTTAGAAAAATAACAACATATGCAAGATTGAAATACAGCGTAAAGCGCATAAAGGTAAACCGTAACCTCTCAACAAAGGGTAAAGGCATATAGGGATGCAACCAAACAACACCCTTCTACACTCTGCATAAATACAATGCAGAACTAATAACAACATGGTATGCACCGCACGTACTCCTGCAACTTACCCCAGGAAATCTTAACAAATGGTATCGCCCCAAACCCATACACATTACCACAAAAATTGAATTTTCATTAAGGGTGTCTTCCAATCCTTACCCGTTCCCACACACAGGGAATCTTTCTATTGAGGGACATATTTACAAAAAAGTGGTGAAGCATGTTGTTAAGCCAAGGAGGCTAACGACACGCTCCATCACTTTAGAAGCGCAGGGCTACATCATATTTACAAGAATATGCTGCAGCCCTGTGTTTCCCCCTGCGCTGGCACTAAATCTAGCTGCCTAGCGCCAACGCAAGCAACCTTGCACCATAGTGCAAGAGGGCCTGCATTGAGGGGAGTGAGTGTTTATGTCCATGCAGAAAGGTGTCCCTTTCTGCACATAAACAATCTTGAATTGGCGTTTTGTAACTCCTATGTATGCTGCTTAATGCAGCACTCATAGAAGTTGCAAAACATTATTTTTTTTTAATGATTGTTTATTTGCAGGAAGGGACACCTTCCTGCACATAAACAATCATTGGCGTTTTAGTGTTTCTATGTGTGCTGCACAATGCAGCACACATGGAAACAGCAAAACCATGGAGAAATAAAGCATTTCTCCTCATTTCGCCTGTTTAAGACCAGGTTTTCCCTGGTCTACATTTTGACGCTGCCCTTGTAAATAGGGGGCAGTGTCAAAATCAATGGGTGTTGCGGTGGAATGCCCACTGCAACACCTGTTGTCCTCCCCTTTCATGCTAAGGGTAGTATAAAAGGAGGCCTTATTTACAAGGCACAGTTAAGCCACTTGAAGTAGCTTAACGCTGCCCTGTAAATAAGGCGTAGCCCCTATTGCCACCACAACATCTGAAAAAGTGAAATTGTGGTGGTGAAAGGGGCTTGTAAATATGCCCCTTGGTGTCTCTTAACCCACACCACCACACTCACATGGCATCTTCGCACTCGGTGTCTCTCAACCCACATCACGCCACTCACAGGGCAACTTTGCACTGGGTGTCTCTTGACCTACATCGCCACACTCACATGGCATCTTTGCATTGGATGCCTCTTAACCCATATCACTACACTCAAATTGCATCTTGACACTGTGTGTATCTCAATCCACATTGCCACACACATAGGGCATCTTCGCACTGTGTGTCTCTCAACCCACATCACCACACTCACATAGCATCTTCGCACAAGGCATCTTTCAACCCTCATTCCCACACACAGGTAATCTTCACAGAACTAACAGCAACAGGTCACACATAAGGACCAACATGTCACTCAATAAAACATGGTCACCCTTCAGGACCAAGGATACTCTTCACTCAGGTCTCACATAAGGACCAACCTCACAACATGGTCTCACAATAGGACCAGAGATACTCAAACACAGTCACACCTCCAGAATAATGGACGCAGCTCACATATTAAAACAACGTTTGGGCACACCTCCCATGCAAAACACATACACCCAACAAAACAATTTTAAAACTTGTCAGCATACATATAGCATTTTTTCAAATAAATGCAGCTTTAAAAATGTATCCCAACAGCAGCAGGCATTGCCATCATAAGCATAACATTCCTCAATCCAAATACACTATTAAACATTAATCCCAGTAGAGGCAGGTATTGTCACCTTACACTGGCATGTTCAAATACCCTGTATTGCAGACTGTCTGGTGTAATCAACACTGGTGGGGCTGCCAGGAGCAATTCTTCCTTACAGGCTTCATACACTTTTTCTTGGTAATCCTCTTAGTTTCTTCTGCAGCTCCTCTAATTTCTCCTTAGTTTCTTGTACTGCACGTGTGGTTTCTTTCTTTGACCGTCAAGCCTTGGAACTGTCACTGGCCTACATGGTGGCATACAATTTCATTTTAACAAGTGCAGGTGGATATTTTAAAATAAAAATATACTTTTCATGTTAAACTTTGATTATGATTACTGAGCATTTTCGCTCATTCATGACTTGGGATAGGATTTAGTTTAGAGGAGGATAGTTGCTGCGAATCTGTCAGAAACAGTAAGTTGATCGTGGACCTCTAGGCTGGCAAATATAGTATTTCATATCGCGAGATTATCCTCCTAGCAGAGACTCCTCCTTCTCCGGGTTTCCAAGGTGGAGGCAGTTAATCCACCAGTCTACATCAGATGTTAAGTCACTATATTTGGCAAATGTAACTCTATGAAGAACCACCAAGGGAAGTGTGGTGGACTTTCAGGAGGAAGTGAATATCGTGTGCCTAACTCTCCCAGGATCTTAGGGTACCAAGTTATGTGGCCACTGACAATGCACTCTCAACATGGAGGTCCATTTCCTGTGCCCTCATTAGGTGACCAGAATTTCATCATCCCACACTGGCATTGGTAGAATGTATGCCATAGATTTCCCTTGCCCTGAAATTGCTCCTACCATGGCTGAGAGTGCTACTTTAATGGAAAAATCTCTGATACCCATGGACAAAAACTCCTTATCTAGGCTTCCCGAAGATGATGGTCACCTACGTTGTTACCACCAGACCAGGGGTGTAGAGTTCATTGATGCAGTAGGTGCAGTGGCACCGGGAGCTTAAATGTCTGAGGAGCCCACTGAACCCTGAGTATTACTGTAATGTAAAATAAAATAGCAGCCAGGAGACGCATTTTCAACCTTGTGTTAGGGGCTATGAAGCACTGACTAAGCCACTTCATCTGATGTAATTTCCACCAGCAAAATTCTAAATTAGTCACTCTAAAACTCTAAAAATCTTCATGCGTATGTTTTCTGTTAACCATCATATGATTTGCTTGTTCATATATTAAGCAAGCTTTCGACCACTTAAACCCCTTAATATTTCTGATTGCATGATCATTACATTGACAATTGACATTCCTGCTCATTACTGCAAGCACATTGTAATCACAAGTGAACAATGAATGCTCACTTTCCTTTCTGCATTTGCTTACTAAAGTCCATCAAAGATAATCATCTGACTACCTTTTTAGGAAATGCTAAAAAGAAGTATGTTAACTTCAGCAAGCTTGAAAAATGTGCACTGTACGGTTTGGTGATTTGTAACCCAAGTCATCTTACACACACAGTTCATTTTTTTGTTTGGTTTCTGTAAACAATTTCCTTTAAGGGGTAAAAATGTCATTTACTGCTCCAGGACGCTGTGGGTCTGGTTGCAGGGAGGTAGGGGAAGAGGGAAGGAAGGTTTGTTATACAATATCTTTTTGTTGAAATGTAATATACTTTATTACTCCTGTCATGGTGAAGATTATAATAAAATGTGTACCTCCCAGGAATCTGCTTCCCAGGCCAGCCAGGTCTGCTCAAGTAATGTAAGCAAGGAAAGGCCAGTCTGTAACTCTGTAGTTTGTAGCTGGAAGTGCTCAGCGATGCTTACCTGTCATCTTGAGTCTTTCTTTTCTGTTGTCTTTTGTGGAACTTTGCAATGACGCGAACTAGAAGTATTAATTTACCTCTAGCTAAAGCTGAATGTGCCGCATAACCAAATGTTTTGGAGGCCTGTACACGTGTTAACAGATAGACATCAGAGGAGAACAAAGCACTACGAAGACATCTAAGTAGCAACTATTGGCAAAAACCAAGAGGTCTGGCCCAGGCCAGCTGGTGCAATTGTTAATTTCTATTATGTGTATATATATATATGTATATATATATATATATATATATATATATATATATATATATATATATATATATTATCTACTGGCGGTCGCCAGTAGATAGTTATAGTTAGGACCGAGTTTCCATAGGAAATCTCAAAATTCTTTTTTGAATAACTTTGGTGCCGATTGATGAATCTTCGCGAAATTTTCAAAACTAATGGGGCGCTCCACTCCGCTCCTACCCTGAAAGTCTCGGGGTGATTCGTCAAGCGGGGGCTGAGAAAAAGGGGGGGTCCCAAAACACGTTATACATCCAGAACAGTATATGCCAAAACCCATAACAACAAAGCGTATCATGTGTCCTCCTTGTGCGGACGGTGCGCGAAGCGCACCGTGCGTACATGGCCCATTACGCGTAACGTGGGCGCGCGGTGCGCGTAGCGCACTGCGTGCCCACCGTGCGTGCACGGTGCGCAAAGTGCACCGTGCGTGCACGGCACTAACTGCGTAAAGTGGGCGCGCGGTGCGCAAAGCGCACCGCGTGCTCACCGTGCGCGCACGGAACGAACTGCGTGAAGTGGGCGCGCGGTGCGCAAAGCGCACCGCGTGCCCACCGTGCGCGCACGGCACGAACGGCGTAAAGTAACTTAGCATTTAAAAAAACTTACAAATTCACTGAAAAAACCATAGGTTTCACACACGTTATAGTTAGGAATTAGCATTTAAAAAACCTAGCAAATTCACTTAAAAAACCATAGGTTTCACACATGTTATAGTTAGCTGGGCATTTTCCTCGTGAAAAACCAATGAAATTCCCCCGTTATAGTTAGTGCAGGCAACTATAACTCACGCGACCGTAATCCGCTGCTGATGGCGTCAGATATTACATCACTGATGACATATGTGTCTTTCTGAAAAAAAATAAATAAATATATGTATAGCTAAAAAAAAAGGAAGAAGACATGGGTATATAAATGTGTAAATACAGTGATGTAATATCTGACGTCATCAGCAGCGGATTACGGTCGCGTGAGTTATAGTTGCCTGCACTAACTATAACGGGGGAATATATATATATATATATTATCTACTGGCGGTCGCCAGTAGATAGTTATAGTTAGGACCGTGTTTCCATAGGAAATCCGCAACATTCTATTTGGAATAACTTTGGCGCCGGTTGACGAATCCTCGCAAAATTTTTGAAATAGGTGGGGCGCTCCGCTCCGCTCCTACCCTGAAAGTCTCGGGGTGATTCGTCAAGCGGGGGCCGAGAAAAAAGGGGGGTCCCAAAACACGTTTTCCCCATGCATTTTTCCATAGGACCTTTAGTCGAAGGTACAGCCCGAACGGCTGAACAGAATTACTTGAAATTTAGCAGAGAGGTAGTCCTCAGGTCAGGGAAGTGCCTTTTGCAGGTCTGGTGTCAATCTGTTCAGTAGTTCCTGAGAAAATCAAAAGTAAAATCATATATATATGTGGGCGGAGCCTAAACACACATCTCATCCTGAGATCTGATTGGCTGTCAGCACTTCATCCAAGAAGTGTTGGCAGCCATCTTGGGACCAATATACATGATAGCACCTCATTAAAAAGCATTGCAGTTAATAGAAGGTTTTAAGACTTTAGTTACATTATAAATCATTTGTTGATGGTACCATACTCATTTTAGGAATTGTGGTATGTTCTAAGGTGATTTCACCATGTGAAAAAGCCTTCTGCTGGGATATCATGATTGAGAGAAAAATATTTTCTCATGCTTTTCCCACAGAGGTTTGGAAGGTGATCTATAAGCTAAACTGAGAGCTTATTTTCTGTAAATTCACATTATCTTTCTCAGTCATGTGAGAATGAAGTCTGGCATTCTCAGTAAAACACGTACATCCAACAAGGGCAGAGACTGTCAGTTGATTCCTTTGTGTTCTACTGCAGCTTCCCAGAGTGTTCCAAAGAACAACTAGAGCGCTAACAGTCCTACTTATGATAAACGTATGGCACACCTGAAGCCATCTTGCTTGGATTAAAGTGGTAACTCATAAAACATTTAATTTAAAAAGGAACAAAATGAGGGGGTTCATTTTTCCATAAAAAGTATGATTAGTGATGCAGAAAGAAAAATTAGGGCACATTTTGAGTGACTCCTCAAATCCTATTCTATTTCATTAAAAAATTCTGACATGCAGACTGAAACATGCACTTTCAATACCAGCAGCAGTTTTCCCTGGTGAGCAGTAGCTTTACTACAGTGATCTAATGAGCAAAAAGAGTGCTAACATTCTGAATTTATGGCAAATGTGTGACACATCTGAATGCCTTCTTGATGGAATCAAAGTAAAAAACTGAAAGTATTTCCTACTGAGGAGACTGCAGTAAATGAGGAAATTAGGAAACTTCATAACAAATAAGTCTCCCAAGATGGCCACCAGAGTCAAAAGAGCCCAAATGTAGCCCAAATATCACCCAGATGTAGCCCAAGTATAGCCCAATGACAGAATGTCCCAGAGTGTTCTTAAAAACAACTAGAGCGCTTACTGTCTTCATTATGACAAAAGTATGGCACACCTGAAGCCATCTTGATTGGAATAAACTGGTAACACTTAAAACATTTAATTTAAAAAGGAACACAATGAGGGGGTTCATTTTGCCATAGAAATTATGATTAATGCTGAAGAAAGAAAATGAGGGCACATTTTGAGTGACTTCTCAAATCCTCTTCTATTTCATTAAAAAATTCTGACATGCAGACTGAAACATGCACTTTTAATACCAGGAGCAGACTTCCATGGTGAACAGTAGTTTTACTACAGTGATCTAATGAGCAACTAGAGTGCTAACATTCAGAATTTATGGCAAATGTGTGACATATCTGAATACCTTCATGATGGAATCAAAGTAAAAAACTGAAAGCATTTCCTACTGAGGAGACTGCAGTACATGAGGAAATTAGGAAACTTCATAACAAATAAATCTCCCAAGATGGCCACCGGAGACAAAAGAGCCCAAATGTAGCCCAAAATCACCCAGATGTAGCCCAAATATAGCCCAATGACAGAAGTGTGCAAAACACTTATTATTTTGTGTTTTTGCAGTTATATAGTGCAGACTTGTCAGGTATTGGTGTGCTTTACATGAGCATTGGTTACATCACACAAGAACAAATTCATTTTGGTTGTAGACATGGGGAGACTAAGTGATTTGACCAGAATCACAGAATGTCGAGCTGAAGCAGAAACTCCAACCTGGTTCCCCAGTTGCAAAGTCTGCAGTTCTGGAAGTAACACCACATCCTCTCCCCTAAGTGCAACATTTAATCAAGTGGTCAACTGGATAAAAAAACATAAAGATAACAAATAATTTAAAAGTGCTTTGTCGCTATTTGAAAACTCAGAAAATATGTCCTTATTTTAGTCTTTTAGAGCACTAACTATAATTTTGATGCCAATAAGACCCTCTCATATATGTAATTTCTAAAGGAAATGCTCTAGGTATTACAGTTTTGATTACATCAAGATGACGTCAGGCGTTCAACACTTTTGTAATAAATATAGAATGTTAGCAATCTAGTTGTTCATTAGGATACTGTTGAGAGGCAGAGGCCAGGGGCACGGACTCTGAAAATTGAAGGCAGGTAGGAGGGTGCAAAGGCAACAATTTAACCACACAGAGCAGGCAGGAAGGGCCGTGGCAGCACAACAGACTATGGAGGGCAGTGGAAAGGGGGGCAGGGGCAACAAACCAACAATACAGGACTTGCAAGAGAGGCTGTGGCAATGTAATAGACCATTGTGGGCAGAAGGAAGAGGCAATGGTAGTACAACTATACATGCCAACAGACCCGATTCAGCCAGGAAACGTCCAATGTTTTTAAGCTCAAATGGGCTTTATTTGATCTGTCTCCTGTCTACAATCTCCTCTTTTTCAATGTAACTCAAACAAATACATCATAAATTCCAGTACAGTTTAAAAATATGATGTAGAACAGAGTTCGACAAGATGTATGTACAATATGAAATGTGAAATTTGCAAAAACAGGCTTCAAAAGGGTGCACATTGAATTACGATCACGTGCTGCCGCTTTCAAGAAGGAACCTACACAGAAGGTTAACTCCTCATCTTCCAAGGTAACAATATGCCTTTACTCTGCCTTGTAATCAATCAAAGGTATAGTCTTAGAAAATGCATCAAGAACCATTTGGTATATTTTAAATAAAAGTTTCAGAAGAATAAAAAATGCAACATTGATTGATTACGTTGATCATTGCAAGGGCATGGGAGATGATCAAGATTAGAATTGTACCCCAGAGGGAAACAGAGCAGAAATGTAATAGTGTCGATCCTTAATCGAAAGAGCAAACCCCTCTCCCAACGGCTAATAGGTTTTAAAAGGTAGCTAGATGGTAAGTGGGAGGTATTCTTGATCATCATATATCTGGCGACTGAAGATTTTTGCACTTCTGTTGCATGTCTGGTTTTACTGTAGACAGCGTAGAGTGCCTTCTGTAGGCTTTTTTTACTTATACCATCAGAGTCAATAGGATTTAAAAATATTTGCTCAGGATTCACACTGATCAAGCTCTTCCTGACATTCAATTAAAGAGGCGCCAAGAATTCTGGCTGTTTTTTAATGAGATCAATAGGCAAGCCATCTGGGCCTGGGGCTTTATTTTCCAGGCTCTGTTGGATTGCTTCCTCCACTTCAGAAAGCATTATCTGAACCCTGGTGACTGCTAAGTGCTCATTGAAGGCCATATTTTGAACGGGAGCTAATACATCTACAGAAAATGGGCCTCCCATGTCTCGCTGGTGATATTGCAGCTAATCGAAGACAGGGGGTGTCCCAAGGACCTCATGTCTTTGACAGCCCACCAAACGCCGGTCCCGTCCTTTAGTGTAACGGCGCATGCAAGATTGTCCCAGCTCTGTTTAACTATTTCCTCCTTTCTTAGCATGATGGCTGCCTTATAGCGTTGTCTAGATAATCTAATAGCAGCCTGATATCTGGGGTGTTTTGCAAGTGCCCTGCAACGATCCCTGTTGGCTGCAGATCAGTCACTATTAAACCATCTAGGACCAAAAAATGTTTCCTTAATGGGCCTAGATAGCATATGTTTGATACCCTCACATAATTGTGTGAAGGCTCCAACTGCTGCGGGATTATATTCTTTAAAAGACAAACAAGTGTTGATAAGGTCCGAATGTTCTCTTACCATCTTGTCAAATAAAACTGTATTGTCAACACCACGCCAGACCAATCTAAGATAATCGGTAGAGGGAGACAGATCTCTTGCACCACACTCTTGACCATAAGTTGGCCTGGGATCGAGTCTCAGGGTTAAGTTAATAGGGTTATGATCTCCATAAACCATGGGGATAACCTCAGCTTTTAGCAGACAATCGTCTAATGAGGGGGATATAAAGACATAATCAATTATGGAGGCACTGCCCCTGCCACTATATGTTGGTATAATATGGTTATCCCTGTTAGATACTGCGGCGATCTCCATTACATCTAGGAGGTTGTTGATACACAAATGGTCAGTTAATTCAACCCCCCATTACATAGTGGTGTCTTGCTAGTAGGGTGGATAGCTGCATAAATTCCGCTAGATATCTTTGCATTAAAATCTCCCTCTAAACAAATCCCTGTGAACCTAGCAAAACTCTTTGGATTCTGTATAGTGCAAATGAATTTAAACAAATTGATAAAATTCATGTTTGGTACATTCTGAAAATCATTATTATAAAAATTAATAAAACAAATCGAAACCCTTCTTTTATAAATGATTGCCTAAAATGTGTCATTATTAGTGTCAAGGACCTTTGCACTTCCACCTGCAGAGATATTTACCCAGATTGAAAGGCCACCTGACGGGCACCCTGAGTTTGGAATAGGAACAACAATGTTAAAACACTCAAACCCCTCTAAAAATAAGTCCTTTGTAGCCCATGTCTCCTGAAACATTAAGATATCCTGTGTTTGAACTAGTTCTAACTAGTCTGGTGAATTTAGTAGTTTGGATTCCAGACCAGCGACCTTCCAGCTCAGTATTTTTAAGTTAGAATCGGGGGCGGACACAGTTGGGGTACAAGGGCCACAAGATAGAGACTCAATTGGTAAAGAAATGGGCTCAGGTGATACTGCTACGGGGGGTATTCAATCCTGATTGTCCAAATCAGATAATGGTAAGAACCTATTTTATGTAGGAAGGGGAGGAGCGTCAGTATTTTGAGCCCTCAAGATTGGCTTGTAGAAATAGCCCAGTGGCAAAGCCCAGATGCATGTTGGGATGTTGGAATTTATCTCCTGAGCCATTACTATAGATTTAACCAAAGACGGGTTACGGAAATTGATGACTATACAGTCTCCCTCGATGTTCTTTGGAGACTGTCTTACCTAACCAACTTTACGTGTCATGGTGATATTATTAATAAATGACGCCCTAAACCCCATATGTTTGGACAATCAGTCAACACTTTTGTTACGTAATTGGTCCCAGGCTTCAACTTGGTTTTCTTTGAGGGGATGTACACCTGCCAAAACCACAACGTAAGAACAGGCTGCCGGTGGTAAGTTCAGTGTCTCCCTGCTACACTTAGGGTTTAGAGTACGCACAGAATCTGATCCGCCGTCGCCTGGTTTGCCACCCCCAGAAATAACGCTGGCCGGAACGCCAGTAGAGGCAATAGGAGGTTTACGAGGCAAATGCAAGTTTTTAGTTGACCGACTACCAACACCACAAATATCAAAAGTATTATTTTGCACCCTACAAGACTCTGGTACAAAACATTCCTTAACTTTGTTGCAAGTCACACATGAATCAGTAGATGGGGTGGATATTGGTGTGCTTGTCAAATTAACAGTATTAGAAGAATGAGCATTATTCATTGTCACGTTCGGTTCTGCCCTCCCCAGCTCACCAAGCTCAATAGAATTATTCTGAGAACTTAAGTTAACTCCAAGCGTGTCTAAATAATTCAGTCGTTTCCTCAAGATAGCAAAATTATTATCCATTAAATCTCTAATGCATCCATACACAGTGTCCGCAAAAAGATTGATAAAAGACTCCTCTTGATTACAGCACTCTGAAAAAGAGGGACTGATATCAGTCTGGGTGCCGATAGAATTACTAAGTTCCTTATTTGGAATGTGCACAGGAACTTCAGAAGTCTTGGAAGAGGCAGAGGCAGAGTCAAGTATCCATGAACTCAATGCAGTACGGGATGAGCTTAGGTGGGTGGGTTGTTTCCTCTTAGTGCTGATAGGTTTTGTGGTCTTTCTCTTACGTTTTGCCCCAGGAGCTGCCTCAAAGCCTACGGAGGTTGAAGAGGGGGCCAGATTTGATGGAGGTGCTACTGCGCTTACACCGTCGTTTGACTCAACAGGGGAAACCTCGGTATTAATGTTAGAATCATTGTTAGGGCCATAAAGCTAGGGGATGTTCGAGTTAGTGCCCGTCAGATTGCAAGGAGGGGAAGTAATAACACAATCTGCCCCTAACGTGGGGCCAATCAGAGGCATGGCCATATGCAAATCAGTCTGACCCTGTGCCTCATGGAAACAGTCCAGCCCGAACTGCCAAGCCATGCCTTCCCTGGACCGGAAACAAGCTTCCTAGGACCGGTTTCTGGCATTTCAGCCGTCTTCAGCCAGGCTTGCTTGAATCCAGTGGCAAAGTGAGCAAGGGACTCACGTCTGAGCATACCCTGCCAACTTATGGCGAACAAAGCGGTAAAAAAGGGGGTGGTGATGGACGGAGCATCAGAACCAATCAACCAACAGACTGATTTGCATATGGCCATGACTGAACTGGGGTGGCAGAGTGGGCTAAAGAACGGTGATGGATCAAACCCAGATCTGTTGACTGGGTGTGAGTGTTTGATTGGTTCTGATGCTCCGTCCATCACCATCCCCTTTTGTACCGCTTTGTTTGCCATAAGTTGGCAGGGTATGCTCAGACGTGAGTCCCTTGCTCACTTTGCCACTGGATTCAAGCAAGCCTGGCTGAAGACGGCTGAAATGCCAGAAACCGGTCCTGGGAAGCTTGTTTCCAGTCCAGGGAAGGCATGGCTTGGCAGTTCGGGCTGGACTGTTCTGATGAGGCACAGGGTCAGACTGATTTGCATATGGCCATGACTGAACTGGGGTGGCAGAGTGGGCTAAAGAACGGTGATGGATCAAACCCAGATCTGTTGACTGGGTGTGAGTGTTTGATTGGTTCTGATGCTCCGTCCATCACCACTCCCTTTTGTACCTCCTTGTCGTGTTGGCAGCGTGCGCGCCACTGGGGCTGCTGGGGATTGTTGTCCTCTGGCGGACTCTCCCACAAGACCAGGAAGTGCCCACAATTGACTCCGGCGGTGGTGGCAGCAGTGGCGGCACCAGAAGCAAGTCCCTGATGCAGGTAACAGGTAACAGGAGCTCCCAGATATGATTTTTCCACTTTCTTCAAGATTGCTTTGGCCACAGCGTTGAAATTAATTGTTCTCACATCGCCGGTCTCTGCACTGCACTGCCATCAAGAAGGAGTGATTCCCAGAATTTTATCAAAGACATTGCTGTCATTCAGCCACAATGCTGTGTTGGCTGCTACCATCTTGGTCATGATGATGACCCTTTTATAAACGGGTGGGGTCAAAACGTCGACTTTTTACTGGTGGACTGATGTTGATGATATATATTTTTGCACAATTAAATCTAATGTTGAGTCTTGCTGTTGAAACCTTGCTTAATATCAGCCCTTGGATTGTAAATATCGAAAATAAGCACTTGTGTATTTTTTTCATGAATGTCACTTTGAACTGTGCTGTTTACTGGAGCACCTACAATATGAACTTTCTATTAAGCCTTTGTGACATTGATTCATTGCATAATGAATACATTTGTTAATGTGAAGTGTACTGATACTAACAATTGTACGGTTTCTTTTGACCTAGGGATAGGCTTTTCCTCTCTCCAAGGCGATCACTGTGTTACATAATAGATCCACTTTCCAGACATCTTAGAGCAGAATAGTGTACTCTCTTTATGGGAGAACTGATTTAACTTAACTGTTTCTGTGCAGCAACTTTATGCTAGCTCGTCCTCTTATATGATTTTGATTGATTTGAACTTCATGTTTACTAATGTATTGATTTATTTATTAACTCGTTCCGTGCTCATGACGGGACCACGCCGTCATGAGCCACGGCTGCCGTGTGCTCATGACGGAGTGGTTCCTTCATGCTGCGGCCGTTGGCGGCCGCGCCGCCCACGCGGCGCTAATTCCCCGCCTGTGCGGGCGATTAGCGCCGTGGGCGGAGTCATGACGGAACCACTCCGTCATGAGCACAGCCCAACCGTGGCTCATGACGGAGTGGCTCCGTCATGAGCACCGCGCCACCGCGCTGCCCCCCCGCACCCCCCAGCGCTGCGGCGGAATTTCCGCCGCAGCGAAGGGGTTAACGACTGAAAATAACATAATGATTTTGGCCTTCTGTAAACAGTTTAACTTTTAATAAATATTTATGGTTTGAAACTAAACCACTCTATTCACTTGAAGACTAACCTCACATATGAACTTCGGAGATATTCACAAGAAACCGTTGGAGAGAGGTGTTAAGCCAAAATTGCTAATGCCACGCTCCGACAGTTTCAAAACTCAGGGATACGCCGTATTTACAAGAATGCGGTGCACAGATAATTTTGCAGCACACATAGAAAAAGCAAAAACAAGGAGAAATTACTAGTTTCTCCCCGTTGCATCTGTTTAAAACCAGATTTTTCCTGGTCTTATTTTTGACGCTGCCCCATATTTACGCCACCCTTGTAAATAGGGTGCAGCATCAAAAAGCAATGGGTATTGCAGTGGAACGCCCACAGCAACACCCATTGCCCACCCCTTGCTGCGGTAAGGGGCATATTTACAAGGTTACGTTAACCCACTTAATGTGGCTCAACACCACTTTGTTAAACATCGAGCAGGGCATTGAGCCACAGGAACGTCATTAAAAGTGACATTCCTGTGGAGCAATGCCCTTGTAAATACAGGGCCGGCTCCTCCATCTGGGCGGAGGAGCGTCGCCCCACTGCTTACTCGCAGTGCGAGAAGCAGAAACATAAAATGGTATTTTAAATACCATTTTATGTTTCTGCTTCTCGAGCTGTGAGAAAGCAGAATGGGATGCCTGGTTGGGGGCTTGGGTCAAGGAGGAGTGGCTTGCCCAATGCTGTGGGCCCTGACTGTTTGGTTGGCCCTCTGGGGCCGACCAAATCAGTCATGCACACTCTGCATCTAGAGAAAATGGCCTCCCTACAGGCGCCCGCCTGGGCGCCGTCTGCACCAATCACAACGCTGCCATTGCAGTGTTGTGAATGGCTTTGGGGAGGGGCGGGAGGATGCCTGCTTCCTGTTCCTGCCAGAGGCAGGAGAGCAGGAAAGCAGCAGGAAAATGCGTCTAAGATTTTTTTTTTTCTAATTCACCATGGTTGAACCCCCGGAGCGGCCCCCCCACCCACCTCCCCATCCGCAAGTCATGCGAGCCGCAACTGTGTAATTATGTCCCTTCTTTTTCTCAAATAGGGCTTTGTGGGCCCAAAGATTTGCACAAAGAAAAGCGCTAACACATAAAGCTGATAAGGAAGCTAAAGCTGTTGCTAGACCACTAAACGAAGAACAGCTTCTGAATTAACTCTTACGAGAAGCACACTGGAGTTTTGACATTGTGCCCTCTAACAGGTATCCTTTAAAAAACCAGGTTGATGGAAGAGCTTCCATAATCTTTACTAACTGTTTTTAATTTAGATGTTTTTGAATCTGCTCCACCTTGGTCAAGCCATGTAAGTCATTACATACTTATTTAATCTGAACTAATTTTAATTTTGAATTGCCCCGATTCACAAATCTTTTGAATGGAAAACATTGAGAGACAAAATAGATTTTCCTGGATTAAAAGTGCATTTTTTGTTGTGGAAAAATGGATTTGTCTAGTGGTGGGGTAACGGTGGAAAAAGTGGCTTCTAGTAAGATGGTGATAACCCAAATATTCTAGGATTGAAACATTGTCAATGTATATTTTTCGACTCCATTTATACACATATGCTTCCAAAAAGATGCCGAAAATCTGTTACTGTAATGTGAATTTCAAGATTCCCACAAGCCTCCATATTTCCCAGGGGTGCAGGGAAAGAAACTGGCACAATAGCTGGATGTGCTTTAATCGTCTGAGGCACTGGTGAAGAAGGCTTTCTGCGACATGATGTTTTCACTTGTCTGTGCCTCTACAGCAGGGGTCGGGCCACCCTAGGTGGGCCTCAAGTGATCTGGGGGGGGAGGGGCAAAAGAAGCATTGTGCTTATAACAGTTATTTGTTTTCAGTAGAAAGAATGAGTAGCAGTATGCCGCTCACTAATGGGCATCACTAACATTTTTTGTCATTTCTATCCTGGCTGGGAGAAGGAGTGAAAAGGGAAGGGACTCCAAATATTCTGCAAAACCCCCACCCCATTTCTAATAATCACACTGTGGATACTTTTACATGTAGTAGTAATATAACTTTATTCGATAAAAAATTTTTCATCATAAAAGTAAACAATAATCATGACATATAAAAATATCACAATGCAAGGAAATGCAGTTAAAGCTCATCAGACTTAATATACAATATACATCATAAACTACACACTTCCCCAATTGTTCTATATACCTATAACAACAAACATAACCATAAGAACTTCCTTCTTGAGGGCCCTCTGTCCTATAAGGTAAGCTGGGGCTTGAGTCTCCTCATACGTATCTTCCAAGCACTTCCAATAAATTTGGCTACGCCACACACCATCGAGGAAGAGGACGTATCGGTACAAAGGACCCGCAGGGCCATTACATGGCATCTAAGGCCCAATCCCTTACATAGAGGTTTTAACCATATCCTCCTAGCCACCCTATAGGCTGGGCAAGCAAACATGAGGTGCGCCACAGACTCTAAGGGGGCTGCACAACACGGACAAGCCTTGGCTAAGCCACTTTGATTATTCCACCCGGAGGTAAAATCATTTACAGGGAGAATCCCAAACCTAACTTTTAAGTACAGTGATCTGTCCAAGGGTTTCTCAATACAATCAAGAAGTGGTTCGAATAACCTGAACCATTTAAACTCTAAGAATCGCTCAGTGAGAGAACCCCCTGCACCTCTGCTTAAGGCCTCCCGCTGGACCCAATCCCAATACAACTTCTTAATAACTAGCTTAGGTGGCGGGGATTGACTCTTCCAGAGGTCACTCAAGCCTATGTGTCCAACCAGCTGCCTCAGATTACACAGCCACTTAATCCTATTACCTCTATCAAGCAAGATAAGTTCATCTAAGGCAGCTGCGTAGTTTTTGAGCTCTTCAGCCCTTCTCAATCGAACCCAGAAGAGTAAAGGGCGAAGGCGCACTATTTCTTTGAGAGGGCGCCTGCCCATATCTAAACGTAATGGGATTAATGGGGTGGAAACTGGTAAGGCAACCAAATCTGTCAAGAACTTATTTTCTAAAGTGATTAGCTCCGGGATGTTCTCGAACCCCCAGAGTTCAGAGCCATATAGGGCAGTTGGTAGTACTTGGCCTTCATAAATTGCGAGAGTAGGTGCCACAGGTTTACTCGTAGACGCCCTATGCTCTCGCAAGACCGCCCCGGCAACTCTTTTGAAGTTTAATAACATTTTGGCCAGATGGTCATTCCAGCTCATCCGACTGTTCACCCTAACACCCAGATAGTCAAAAGAATCCACCATCTCCAAAGACTCGCCATTTAGCATGAGGTTGTTCTTAAATCTTTTGGAAGGTGAAAGGGACATAAGCTTAGTTTTAGAGGTGTTAATTGTGAGTCTCCTGTTATTACAAAACTCGCTAAAGCGGTGCAGAAGCTTTTGGAGGCCTGCTGGAGTTTTCGAGATCAGGATGGTATCGTCGCGAAGAGTAGGGTTGGAGTTTTTTCCCCTGCCAGGGATGGCGCATCCGCCGGTTCTTCCCTCAGGTAGTCCACCACACCATTCATAAATACTGAGAATAGGGTCGGCGCCATAACACATCCCTGGCGAACTCCCCTCCTCACGGGCACCCTCTCAGTCAATTGTCCCTGGGTGCCCCATCTGATCCTCGCATAGTTTCCCTCGTGGAGTTTCACAATGAAATCCAACAGTGGACCTGGGAAGCCCATCTTCTCCAGAATATCCCACAACCTTGCTTGAGGGACCAGGTCAAACGCCATCCTGAGATCTGTGAAAGCCAGGTAAAGACTACCGTGATTAATTGTCACCGACTTCCAATAGATCGCAAAAAAGCGGAAGACCTGGTCCATCGTGCCCACTTTTTTCCGAAAACCGGCCTGGAAATGGGAGAGAACCTGCTCCTCCTCAATCCATGCACCAACCCGCAAGATGATGACCCTGCCAACCACTTTCTGGATCACGTCAATCAGACTGATCGGTCTGTAGTTAGCAGGGTCATCTCTAGCTCCCTTTTTATAAACAGTAATCACCTCCGCACCCTTCCACGAGTCTGGGACTTTTACATGTTAGGAAGGCCTGCCTAACCAGAATAGTATATGTAGCACTCTTGTTTTTGGTGGCATTTTTTAAATTAACAGAGCTTAACTACAATGTTTAAATAAGCCTAACATATTTAAACATTGACAGTTTAATAGAATTATTGTGAAAATTTTTGATTGGGTGCCGTGTGATTTTTTTTAATTCACTGGGGGGGGGGGGGGGGTGGGAGGGGCGTGGCATTATAAAGTTTGAAGACCACCGCTTTACAGACAGGGACTTATCAGCAATTTTCAGTCTCTTAGGGTCTTAGTTTTGAGGTACAGCTTCAGCCTTAAAGCTTGGCTCCCAGTACCAGCATACCCATGCCACTTCAAACACTGAGATGCTTTAATCAATATGAACTACTGGTAAGAACTTTGGGAGCATTATGTGCTATTGTGTTTTACCATAGTCTATAGACAGACACAAATAAAACACTAATCATATACCAATCAGTCTCAGTTGTTCACCAGATAGGTACTGTCAAGCAGATCTGTGTTCAAGGCACAATGCTCCCTTTCATGAATCGCGGCTGCAACCCATACCCATCAATATTGTTCATTCTGATTCTCCTTTGGTATATCCTAATTGATGCATTCAGGGAATTCAGGAAGAGTTTCAAATTGAAAGCGCACCTCCTCAACTTAATACTTAATGAGACCCATTGTCTTCTCCCTCAGAAGAAAACTGAGGCAACAGTGTCTAATCCACTGGAAGGCTTTCTGAGGGCATGCCAAAATTCCTGGTGATATTATAGGATTTCTGTCATTTCTTTGGATTCAGCGACACTTTGAATGCAACAGGAAGTCTGGTATCTGCAAACTGAACTTGAATTGATGAAATATACTCTTTAATCCAATTTAACCAGATTGGTTACTTTCTCCCAGAAATTTTAAGCGATATACCAGTTCTGAGTGGCTCCATGCCTTGGCTCCTAGTGCCAGTCTTCGTAAATATAATATGGCTCAGTTAGATAGATATTAATGTTGATATTTCGATTCAGGCAGTAGCATTGACCAACAGTCAGAGGAATTCAACTATGAGGGGCAGAAGGTTCGGCTGCCCTCATTTAGATCTGGAACTAGGCATCCAGGACTTTGAAGTGGATTGCGTGTGCTATGATCCAAAGTTAGTGGAAGGTAGAGTGTGAGTTGGAAACCTTCTACAAGTCAGCGTAACATTGAAAAGGCCAACTGGGCAATTCTGCAATGAAGATGTTTGCCCAAATGAGGAGATTCCAGAAACAGGTCTGCTGGCACTGCCCAGTACAAACCCAAGAAGATCATCTCAGAGAATGATGCTCTTGTAAGTGCGTTCTCCCAGACAATGGAGACAAAAACACTGCTCCTACACCCCCATTGTTCTAAGACGTTTCCGAATATAGCTCAAAAAGCATAATTTATTTATTAATGTAAGCTCTGCGCCGCATTAAAATTTCACTTTTTTGTGGTTTAAGTTATTTATGTATTCTTGTTCATTTATTGAGTGGTCAAACCACCCCTGCATCTACTTTAGAGCACTTCGTGAGTAGAAGGTAAAGAAAAAACAACAAATTGATCCAGAAAGAGCATTATAGACTAAGTGAGCTCTTTGGCAGAGCCAAACAGTATGTTGTTAAGGCTACTTATAATCTTCAGCCTGTCTGGGTCCAGGTGTATATTGTACCAGACAGAGTTCCATGGAAAGGTACCTTTGTAATGGAGAGGTCTACTCTCACATTCTTTACTTCCAGGCTTTTACATCTCTAGCCATTTATGGAAAGCGTTAGGTGTCTGATTACCTTTGAAAACATCCATAAGGTCTCTCCACGTGATGCCATAGTTTGATTTGGAGTGAGGCAAAATGATTTGAAGTTAATGCGTTGTCTTCTCTGTAGCCATTACTAAGATGCAACTAGGGAGATGAGGTGGTCTCAACACCACGGGCTGATGATGAGGTATTCACAATGTTCAGACAGGCAACCAGGTGTGGATTCTGGCCCGGTATTTGAGTCATGACATGACCACTGTGAGTACGAGCATGTCCTTGATGGCAGAGATAGGATGTGTTAAGGGCTCTTATGTAGCTTTAGGCAACAGAAGGCAATCTTTGAGGCTGTTGATTTGTGGACCAAAGGACAGGACACAGATGAATGACTGTGAAACCTACTCTTGGTGGAGGGGAAAGGGCCTGGAAGGTGGGGGTCCATGACTACGAGGGGGTGAGGCCACTGGACTGAGCAGGAGAACTTTAGTCTTTGAGGCATAAAGCAGAGGTGATTGTGAGCACTCAGGCCTGAACACGGCATCTGTTCTCTGTTGTGCTGAATCATGAGGTGGGACTAATGTCCATGCTCTCGACGCTCCGTTTAGATTTCCCTGATCCCCGACCATTTTCTTCCTACCCCCCCCCCCTGACTGGGTATATAGTTATGTTTTTGCTGGTTTCACTTGAAAAAGAACAGTCATTATTATACTTTGATTGCTAAATCCATTTCTAAATCTATGTAACATTGTTAAATTTTGCTTTTGAAAAGTGTTTTGCTCGTTTGAATTTATTATATTACATTATTCGCGTGTTTACTTAGGATACGACCTGCCTGATCCATGCGCAGTTAACCTTTTCATCACATATCTGACATCTTTATCTCAGAATGTCATTTTTTCTTGAATTTGGAAAATCCAATCTATAAACATGGCTCCAAAACTGAGCTCCGTTTCTGACGCACATTTATTTTAACTTGAGCTTCTCAAATGTACCCCCACCCCCCCTCCCACACTGGTTTTAGAGCTTCACATAGAGGGTGGTCTGTACTTTCGCACTGTTCCAGTCTCACCTGCTATTGACACCATGTGGTTTGTTACTAATACAACAAAATTAGACCTTTTCTCACTATTCTCATTAAGAATGCATCACGCCGGTGTTCCTGTGCATATCAATATAATGCATTTCCATTTCTACATTAAAGTTTAAATGGATTTGTTTATGATTAATGCTTCTAAAAAGGGTTGTGTATATTTCACTTTGACCTCTTTTTGCATGCTTTTAAGAATCAATTGAACAGTCTAATGCGTTTGTCTCGTTTTGTTTACTGATTTATTAATGTGTAACTTTGTTGTGGATGTGATAGTGAAGCCTTTTATTCCAGTCTTGTTATTAAAGGAAGTAAAACTGTTGAAAATGAGTTCTATATGCATTTTTTCATAAACCGATCCAATGTAATCCCAATGGGATGTTAATGAGAGCCCCATTGGCATTGTAAGTCCAGTGGGAACACAACAGGTCAAGAATCATCAGACCGGAAAGTCCACCTGCTGATAGGGAAATGGGGATAACCACAGGAATAAGTTCCAGAATAACAGATTTCCTCTGTTATTTCCCATGTCTCAAGGGGTCCTCCTTGTGCCAGATGTAACACCAGGCAACTTTGCCCCCACACCTTGAAGTTACCAGGGACGTCTCTGGAGCACTCCGAATGAGGCCCTCAATTTGCTAATGCCAAAGTAGAATATATGGAAGGTAAATCTCCATGTAGTTTCACCAAACATATTGTAACCACACTAAGGGAAACTACAGAAGAATTTAGTGTGGATTACATTACAGTTAACTGCATAAACGGTATGTGTAAAGCGACAGATATATGTGGTATGACTAAAGAAATAAACTATCCTAATAGTTTTGTTGAAAGATGTGCCAATTAGTAAATTAGCATTTGGAAGGCAGTAAACACTAGAAGAACACAGGAAGGCACTGCAAAATGAGATATACTAAGTAAGTAAGTACAGTTTATGATGCGTGATTAATTAAAACCATTGCATACAGAACATTTACAAATAATTGAGGAATTTTGCACTAATAAAAAAGTTACTAAGTTTAAAATACATTTGTTTTATGGATAAAAAGACATAAAATATTCTCGAAAGTAGTAGCACCACTGGCACAGTTTTACTAGCCTGTTTAAAGTCAATTGTGTAAAAAACTTTCTATTTTAAGCCAGTGGAGTGGTGCAGTACAGCAGTTACAGCACTCTATGGTGGATCTTAGCTGTTGACAGTAGATTTTTTCAGTCTCGATGCTGTTAGGCCAATACATTTTGTAAGTTGACAGTTTAGCAGTACTGAAGTTGGATTAAAGCACAAAATCACCGCCTGCCTACAGGACCTTACTCCGTGCTGGTTAAGCAGTGGTTTTAACAGAGTTTTCCATATGTCCTTTTGCTTCTTGCATATACATATGATATGGATCAGAGACTCAGTGTCACTGGCACACAGACGGCAGAGCTGATCACCCCCTCTTCTTTCCCATAGTGGTAAAAACGGATTGATTGGGCCAACTCCAAAGTGAAGTCTTAGGAATTTTTCCTTGGTCACAAGCTTAGTACGAACCTTGAGGTTGGGTTAACGTTTGAGAACATAATACTTATTGAGCACAACCCATCCATGAGCTTGTTTAGATACCGCTTTCTTGTCCTCTGTGGCCGATATGAGTCTTGTTGACTTTGTTACTAGTTTTTGAAAAACCGAGTGGCCCATTGGGGTGTTCCAGGCGTCTGTCAGACCTTTAGTCTGCAAGGATTCCTGAAGGTACTCGTTAGCTGACAGGTTTCAAGTGCGGGTCAACTCTAGCCAGAGCTGATTATTTAAGGATCCTGTATCAGTAGCTCTGATTTTGTGCCAGCTTTTTACAAAAGCTCCCATCCTTTCTATTACCTGATTCTGGAGGCAAAATTAAGCCTTATTTGGGCAGGTGAAACGTATTTGGGGAGCTGAAATTTCGCACGATAAGAGGTTGCTATTATGTTGCAAGAATTGCAGTGTCTCTTCCAGTCGAAGATTCACTCCCATAGGTGATTGTTGGCTGCAGTTTGGCTCACAGGTCTTTTAGAAAGGGATCAGGAGTTAGGTCCGGCAGCAGTTTCTTCAGGGGTTTTAGTGCCAAGCAAGTCATAACTCCCTTCCTTCGTAAGGATTCCAGCTGTGGCTTGAAAGAGTTGTTTTGATCTAAAAGCACGCCCAGATATGTATAGTTTGTAACGTGGTCTAGGCATTTGCTGGACATATACCAGCTAGGATTTGCCTTCTTGTGATGGTTTACACCCAAATCTTTTGATTTTTTGAAATGTATTTTTAAAGCATTTCGGTGTGAGAATTTGTAGGTGGCATCTAGAAGGTGCTGAAGTCCTATTGTAGTTCTGCTGATTAGCACTAAATCACCAGCATAAAGTAGGTTTGTCAATGTCATGACACCTAGCTTCAGGGCGTGTGAGGAACAAGTGTCCAATTCTGCCGGCAAGTCCGCCAGAAAAAGGCTAAATAACAAAGGGGCCAGAACGCATCCTTGCTTTAACCCTTTTGTAGTGGTAATTCTGCTTGAGAGATGCTTCCCAGCGCCTAATTTAGTTCTAATCCATGTGTTGGTGTGCAGTTTGTGAGAAGTTGGCCTGGTATATGCTGTTCACTAGTTAAAGTGGACACCTTGCACCAGTACAATTCAACTCTTATGGTAGTAGGTTTAAGACAACCTTTAAAGAAAGCTATCCTAGAGGTAGCTGTGGAGGGCAGCCTTCAGGCTAAGTCTTGGAGGAATGTAAAGCAGCTTGTTTTACCACATAATCTCCTGAATCACCAAATGAAAGGACACCACACAGGTATATATATCAAATATATATGTATTTACTACTAGACAACTCTCTACCAATCTCTTTATGAGATTAGAAGTCAGGTACATATGCACAAATCAACGTTTCACAATAAATTAAGCACAAATATGGCTGGGGCATGAGGGGCGTACCAGACCATATACTAAAAAAGAGACTTGGAAAAAACGATTTGCAAAGGGACAAGGCCTAGGACCTTTAGAAGTGCTGGTGCCTCACGAAACCACCCAAGGCAGGTAAGTAAAGGACCCAGGGGGGACGCGTGCAGTGTGTTAACACAGCCGCGATTCCCCGTTGACTTCCATGGAGCAAGTCGTGATTGGAAATTAAGAGTTTTAGGGCACTTCGAAGGAGACTACAAGCAAGTCACTTACAGAGTAAGTAGTTCTAGAGCCAACACACACAGGAGCACCGTAGTGCTGGAGTTACCTCACCCTGGGAAGCTGGGTGCAAAGGTGTCTTTAGGTGTCGGGTCGCGTTTCAATGGGAGCCAGTGAAGACTTGCTGCTTGTGAAGAAAGAAGAAGTATCCGGTGGAATCCAAGCCTGAATTCAGAAGAAGGAAGACCTGAAAGCAGAGGGGACAATGTTCAAAGTCACTTGGCAGTGACCCGGGGCAAGGAAGATGGATGCCCACAGTCGTCGGGTGTTTTCAGGTAGTTCATGGGTGTCTTGACTCTTCAGCCACGAGGTCCAGGAGGTGTCGACGATGACCAGGAACTGGATTCGGCGTGTGCCATAAAGTCTGCAGCTTACTGCCGTGTCGGCGACCAGATTGGAGTCAACAAGCCTTGGCAACAGAAAGTCTTGTGGAAAGGACAAAAAGTCAGCGGTGCAGACCAGCAAGGTTTGAGGGACTCACCCAGTGAGGGTAAGTCAGGGCAGGCCTTGAGCAACCAGGGGAGCCCTTTGGAATTGTAGAAAAGTCTTCAGGGAACCCACAAGCCAGCCGGCAAGGGATCGCGAAGACGCCTCAGGAGGATCCACTCAACAGGGGCCCGCGGTCACTCGGAATGGGGTAGGCCTCTGATCTTTGGAGGGATCTCTGCTAGAGGCTTGGACCACACGTGGCCCAATACACAGGTTCGTAGAATGTCGTGGAGGGGTTGCACTCGACAATAGTGCACTGTACCCAGGGATTGCAGTTCCTCATCACTCGTGAGGTCCACTTGCCTCAGCATCGCTGGGGACTCACGATGGCCTTAGAGAAGTCAGCAAATCCTCTTCCTGGGCTACAGAGACTTCGGGCTCAGGCAGGAGCAGTTGAGTTTTTGGTGCCTGCCAAGCAGGGGAGTCCCTCTTTGACTCCAAGGGAGATTCTTCAGTCTTCCAGAGGTATTGGGACGTCGAAGGTCCAGGATTCTTCATCAGAGTGTCGTCCAGGGATATCTAGTTTGCAATGGCAAGGGTTCCCTAACTGATACTAGAAGGGAGGGACTAGCTCTGTGACCCCACCTATGGGAAGGTCAGGGGAGTGGGTGGCTACACCCACTTCCCTTTGTCCAGTTTCGTGCCAGAGCAGGGGCAGGTAGCCCCTGAGTCGGTTTGAACTGGTGTATGCACAGAGGAGCCTACTGCTCTGCCAGTGCAGGACTTCAAAGCACTCTAAGAGTGCACCCACCCAGTCCCAATACACTAAACCCTGTCTGGGATGTGGTCACACCTCCCTGTGACAGGATACCTATTGTTGGGCTTCCTCCACTGCGAGTTTCGGTCATCAGCAGGAGGGTAGCCCAGTGTCTGTGACTGGTGGCATCCATTTTGTGATGCCAGGGCTCTTCAGGATTCTACCGCGTTTCCACAGTAGGTACGTCTATCCCTCTAGAAGGGTGGAATCATACTCCCACACTAGTTACTGGTGTGGAGGTATGATTCCAAAGCGTTTGACACCAAACATGACATGTTTCAATGCAGCCATTCCAAAGTCAGCATTTACCGCAAGGTTATAATGCACTTAAAAGTATATGGTTTGACCGCATTTACAAACAGCCCCAGAGAATGGACTCTGAGAGCTGCAGAGGGGCACTGCTCAGGCAGAGGCACCCTCTCACATATAAACCACGCACCCTGCCCTCAGGATTGATAGGGCCTGCCTTAGGGGTGACTGATAGGTTTAAATGTGTGTGTTGGAGAGATATAGGGAACCTATATCTCAGTGAGGGGTGCTAGCACCACCTCACCCAGGCTGCAGTAGCAGGCCTGTGGTGTCAGATTTAGTCTGCTTCCCAGGGGTGGCATAATACATGTTCCAGCCCCTGGTAGGCCTGTGAAGTACCTATGCCCTTGGTACCTAAGGTACCATATACTTGGGACTCATAAGGTACCACAGTATCCAATCACTAATGCACCTAAGCCCTTGGTACCTAAGGTACCATATACTTGGGACTCATAAGGTACCACAGTATCCAATCACTAATGCACCTAATATGCACTCCATGTTGTTTAGAGAGAACAGAGAGGCTGGGGCCCTGATGAGCAGACTATAGCCAGAAACCAGTGTAAACATCAGAAAAAAAGTGAGGGCAACATAAGAGGCAGATCCTACTCTTGTACACAGGTGTATAAGTTGATCTAGGAGGGGTGGTGGTATCCCCCATTCTTTCAGCTTTTGCCAGAGCCTGGCGCTGTCGACGTGATCAAAGGCAGCTGAGTCATCTATAAAACAAAGGTATCGAGGATATTTACCTTGCTTCGCTGCATCCATAAGCATAGTTAAGGCCATTATGTTAGTTATGGTTCCTTGCCCTTGACAGAAACCTGTTTGAGTTGTAGGTATTATGCAGTTCCTTGAGGACCAGCTGACCAAATCTTTTAGTACAATCCCCGTGTAGTATTTAGCCTTGGTATCTATGAGGGCTATCAGGCAATAGCTGTTTGGGTCAGGTCTCACTCCTTGCTTGTATATAGGACTAATGATTGAGCCTCTCCCTGACTCTGGTATTGCTGAAGTTCTTAGAGCATGTCCTAGAACTGGGACTAGTGCGTAACTCCAAAAGTCAGAATCCTGTTTGTATAGCAGCGGTGGTATGCCATTTGGGCCCGGTGCTCCTGCCCGTTTGCCTTTGGATATTTGTTTACTTTTTGCTTCGACCAGGGGTTCTTTTTGCATGTCTTCTTCACTAGATGGATGTTGTGGGCTTGATGGAAGGGCAGCCTCAAGCGGCATCGGGTTGAGTGGTTCACTGCCCACATCACTTAGCAGGTGTTTGTGTTTTTCTGCTCTAGTTACATTTTTGGTTGCAACGTGACTCGAAGAAGTTGAGGAGATTACTGTTTCTGGTTCTTGATCATTAAAATGTTTAAAAAGATAGTCAACCCAGGTAGCTTTAGCAATGTTGGAGTCTATGCCATGATGATTTGGCTGCTGCAGTTTGTTTACTGATTGCCAGAACTTGGCGCTGTTTCTCTGGTTTGCATCGTGCATAAGTTTTGCACAAAGTTCATTTTCCTTTGCTCTTTTCTTCTCCCATCTCCTTCGTTTTAATGAGGTCTTTAGTTCACGGGGAGTGGCTTGCAGACTCAAGTTATTTGGGGATATGTGTAGTTACTTCAGGGTTCGATTTATAGTTTGTTTTAGTTTTTTTGAGTCAGGGCTCTTTAATGCATTGATTGGAGCAGCTATCACTTTCCCTTGTTTCCGGCCTTTACTATATGAGCATTTATCACCTAGGGATGTGGCAAATGTTTCCCAGCTTTCCATTGGATGGGCTGAATTGACACTTCCTTGGCTGTATAGAGTTTTGGCAGTTGCTGCTATTTTGTCTATGTTGTTAGAGTTGCACCTTATTCTTTTAAGGTTGATAGTTTCCTCCAGCACAATAGAGTTGCTGATATCTGGAGTGTGACAGGGTCTTGTTTGGAGACACGACTCTTGCAGGGGGATGATCACTAAACTCGTTATTGCTGATCATAAAGGTAGCAATTTTGTTAAACAGAGTCAGAGTTGTAAAGGTGAAGTCCAGGTGTGACGATACGGTGGTTGAGTGATACATGGCTACTGGTGGGTTGTCATCTTTGAACCAACCGTTTAAGGCTCTCATGTTTAGGTGCTTCAGGCCCCTAAGTAAGTTCTTTGCAATCCTTGAGGGCTTTTGTAGGCGCTATTTTGCCTTGTGTTGGGATTCCCGATGCGCCCGAAAGGTCCTGCGTTGGATCTTCATCCTGAGTAAGCCCTAAGAGGTGCATATTAAAGTCGCCAGCCAGGACAATGAGATCTATTGCCTCTTCTTCCATTACTCTCTGCAACTCAGTTAACAGTTCGTTCGCTGCATTTGTTTTTTGTTTAGGGTGCATGTAAACATTTATTATTATGATGTCCTGTTTGGACTGATTAAGCATGAGTGTTACTATTGCAGCTTGAATACTGCTTGGTGGTGTTAAGTGTATGGTAACGGGAAGAAGCTCTCCAATTTCAGTTATTGATGCATGGAACATTAGGCACCCTGAGCGGCAGTCTAAGGCTGATTCCATGGTCGCTGGGAATGAGTAGGTGGTGTAACCTTGCAGGTCAAAGAGCTTATCTTCCCAGGTCTCTTGAAGCAGGATTATGTTGAAGGTTTTCAAGTACTTTATTAACTCCTGATTGTCAATTTGGACATGCAGATGTTATATGCTGGTCCAACTGTTAAATGTTAAAGGAGGCAATGAGTCTGGAGGACCTTGAATCGGTAGCAGGGCGATTGTCAAATTGGCCTCGGTCGTTAGACCTTGCTCCTTTCAGGACTGAAAAGGTCGTCTGATATAAAGCTTTTGGGATTGATTCCAGGCTTATCCCCCAGTTTAAGAATCAATCTTTTTCCTGAAGAATTCTGCTTGCAAACTCTGAGGTTTGCCATCTTGTTCTTGTTGCTTTTGCACTCTGGCTTGTGTTGGGCGGTAGGAATTCTATTGACAATAAGTCAAAGGTTTCAATATATGCTAGGGGTATGATGGAATGTAAAAGCCGTAGGATATTCCCTCTATTCCGTATATCCACGTGACCTCTGGATTTATATTGAGGATGGAATATTATAGTGTCTGCCCCTGCTACCTTGATAGCGGCCTGATCTTGTGACTGTGTGCTGTTGCTGTAGATTGCTCTATAGGCAAGTGTGTCTTGATTATGATGTAGTGAGCTTGTATTGTTGTTTGCAATATTAAGGAGAAGCCCTTGATAGGGAGAATTTGCTGTGGTTGTTTCAAGGTTGTGATTGTAGTTTGAATATTTCACTTGGTCAGATGAAACCCGGACTGTGTCGTGCACTGTGGCATCTTGCTCGTGGTTTTGTCTTGAGGTTTGTGAGCACTCTTTATAAGCATCCCGAGAGTCTGTGCCTAGCGATATTGTTGTTTGGTTTGTTCCTTCAATTAATACTGTTCTTCCCATTGTGGCTGTTGGTGGCTCTTGCCTTATGTTAACGCTTGCTGGGTGCTTCTCCTGGACGGAGGCGGTTGAAGGAGAGGTAGAGTCAGATGGATTCCCTGTCTGTTCACTCTTATCCTTGTGGTTATTGCTAAGACGTACTGGGGGGCAAGAAATCCTTTGTTGCAACTTTGTGGTTTTGGTACTTGAGATCAAGGTCTTCGTGCTTTTTTCTGTAGCTGGTTCTTCTGTATTAAATGTTTCGTCGTTTAATAATTCTGATGTGGTTAAACCAGTCTGAAAACAGGTAGCTGAATGTTGGACCTGGACTGTGGGTTTCTTATTCCTACCTTTCCTTTTTTGCTTACGTCCAGATCTTTTTGATAGGCCTATATTGCCTGATGGTTCTGTTCTAGTACCTGATTGAGATTCGCTGCTTAATGATATTAGCACTTGTGGTTGTGGACTCATTGCTATTGCATCATCCCTTGATATGTCGTTGTTGTCTGTGTTCCGGGTTGTAGCTGTTGGTTTCAGAGCAGACAACAAGTCAGCCAATATTGTAGGAAGCGTTTGTAGTTTGTCCACTATCGGAGTGCATGATCATTCTTGTTGCACAAGCTGTGTTTTGGAGACTGCATCCTGCCTTCTCTTTATCAGACCATTCAACTCGCCAAGCTTTCTATCTATCGCAGAGGTGAAGTCATCTAGGGTTTGTAAAACTGTGAGCTGAAGGTCCATTTTGTGGGATTGATATTGCAAAGCGGCAGTCGAATATTGCATAGTGCTTAGTAGCAATTCTCAAATGAAAGTTGTGTTGTTGTGACTAGTATTGCTTCTTCCTGTCTGCGCGATGTTTTGACCATTACTGGGCCCTTGACTATAAGAGGCGACTAGTTATTCCCATTCTTGGGATGCCAGGAAGGACATGTCGCCGTTAGAAGAAGACTGGGCTTTATTTTGTGGCGGCTGTCCTTGCACTGGATGTGTTGTTTCGTTAAATTTATCGGGTCCCGGTGAGCCTACCTGAAGCAACTTGTCATCCAAGCTGGTAGGTGATAAGGCCTGTAGAAGAGAGTTGTTTAGTTGTGGTACTGGTTTTCTTGTTTTTTAGTCCTCCAGTTGGTCTGATGCTAATAAAAGGCATTGATGAAACTTTAGGGCAGGTCCCGAGTCGGACCTCGTTTGTTGTAGTTGAAAACAGGCTCCTTCACCTAGAGTGTTCTCGGCAGGGTAATTGGAGAATTGTGCATTCTGTGTTTCTGAACCATGTCCTGAACCCCCTTGATAGACAAGAATTGGTGTTGCCAGCTCCAATGGGTCCCCAGATGTTGACCTGAATAGTTGAGAGTGTGAGGTAATAATGTGGGCTTTGTTTGTGCTTTACGATGGGTTGTTTGAGGCGAGATGGAGTACTTGTTGTTGTTGTCCTTCTGGTGAGCAAGTGGGGGATCCAATTGTTAAGAAATATATGCCTTATTTGTACATGGCGTGTTTGTTTCTTCAGTTACTTGCCTTGCAGCGTGGAGCCCCTTGGTTTTGAGTTGTGGACTCATTTGAGGTCTTCCTTTAGGATGAATTTTTGGTACAGTTTCCTTCGCTGCCAATGGGTGTAACTTTTGATCTGGCCTGTGTAGAGCTAGGGGTAAAAGAGGGGATTGCAGCCCTTCTAAAGTAGCACTTTTTGAAACTATTGCAGTTCTGGGATCTTTCAAGAAGGACAACTTTGTATATATTTTTGGTTGGAATAAGCAAGGGTTCTTCCTTGTCGGTGTTCCTTCTACCTTGATAAAATCCTGCTCTACTATGATTAGATCCTGCTCTACCAGGCTTGTGTTCACAATAGCTTTGTTGTCCCTTGCTTATACTGTGTTGTTGCCTTCCAGGGGCAATAGGACATTACTGTTGTAAACATTTGGACTCAAGCCGCTTAGGGGACTGTGTTCTATATTTACCATTGAGCTATTTTGTGTGACATCGATTTTTTCGCGTTTTATCTTGTGACTTTCAAGGTCAGGATCCAGTGGGCTAATGTTTCTAGGACCTCTCCTGTCCTCGCGCTTCCGTTTAGTTGATTTGGATTGTGGTCTTGATGAGGATTGCTGTTTTGGTTTCGTTGGGGCTTTTCTTACTCTGCCTGATCTCATGACTGCTACCCCCAATGTCTGAGTCGTTCAGTCGGTACAATCGGTTTGTCCTGTGGTCCTGCGGAGTGTGTGGGACTGGGACTGCAGGATAAGGGCTATAATGGCTCAGTTACCTTACCTTGCATTGCTAGGCTCTCTTTAGCTTCCAAGGAAGATCTTTTGGCAGAAGTGAAGAAGCCGTAGTACTGCAGTACTGAAGTGCTGAGGCTCAACAAATGCGGCTGTGGAGGGAAGTGCTTATGATTTCTTGCTGTGAAGCTGAGAAGCTGGGTTGTGGAGGGTAGTTGTGGAGGGTAGATGAAGGATGTTGTAAGAATGGAGAATGCAGGAGGCAGGAGGCAGATGCTGGTATCAGGGGGTTATGGGTGCTGTAGATGAGGTGCTCAGACTCCAATCAAGCCCCCTACTATTGCTCCGGGGCTCCAAGGACTCCAGGCTCCAAGGTGGTGATCTGATGGTGATCTGGCGCAGTCAGAGAAGCGCTGGTGCAAGTGTGGATGGGGAAGGCAAGTAGTGATCAAGTAGTGATCAAATAGAGGACAGGCTAGAGTTAGGAACAGATCAGGTCAGATAAGGTCAGGTCAGATCATAGATCTGCTGCACCTTATCAAATCTTGAGCCACTCTCACTATAGCCGACCGGTAGAGGTGCTTGCACTCACCCAAAGGGAGAGACTCCAGCTATCTCAATGAGCCCTCTACCTCTGAACACGTTCTACCTCTGAACGTGCCCACGGGTGCCCAAGCAGGTCTGGCATACTGGATCTGGGTACTGTCAAGAATAAATACTATCTCTGTGGGGATGGGTACGGTACGTGACTAACCACCTTATGGTTGTGGCTGTGGTGTGACTCTCCCTAAATCACTGCGCATCCCGTTCCGCTCCGTGGCTGGCATGCTCCCTTCACACGCCGTCCACCAATAGTCACCACTAATCACCGCTGCTTCTGCGGGCTGCAGTTACAGCTACGGGGTTGCAAGGTACTTCTGGGAGGCTGGATACTCTAGCAGCCCCCCGGCCCCCTGGCGGGTATGTTTAGCCACCAAGGGTAACGAGGTTGTTTTTTGCGAGTGCCAAGAGGTTTGTTCATGGGCGCGAGAAGGTAGACACCGTGCTGCCCCTCGATCGTAGGTGCAGTGTATGGCAGTGTATGGTGACTGACGACAGATGCAGAAACCTGGAACGGATCCAACAGCAATGCGTCTGAAGCAAGTGCTAGTCTCAAAAATATTTTTGTGCCTTCGTAGGTCCTGCTTGATGCACAGAGTTTGAGGTTTTTTCCAGGATCCGCTGGACTGCATTAAAGTTGCTGCGTTGCATGAAAGAGAGATAGCAGGGCGGTGCAGTGTCTACAAAGATACAGCAGTGCTTGTGCCCTCCTCTGTGCTGGAGCACTTTAGGATGTCATGGGCCAAGCACACCCTTTCCATATAATGCAAGAGTGTGTGACCCTTACACCATAGGACAAGGGAATATGTGTGAAGTCTAGCATAGGTTTTGTACTGGAAGGATATCCTTCCAGTACAAAATACTACGCATTGACAGTTTTAAACTCTTCTAACTTTGTATCTGTGCAAATTTAATAAGGTTTTGACAAAAGGAAACTTTTTCCAAACATTACACCTACCTCGAGAACGCATACATTTTTGGTGCAAATCCATTTCTACCTTTTTAGCAGATAGGGGTTTGCATCAAAATCCCTGGTGGCTCCACGGTAACACCCTTCTACTACCTGTGGGATGCCCCAATGGGAGCCAGTAAGAAAATGGCAGTTGAAGTCTACACACCAGTCTTTTTTAGCGACTGCACAGGCGCAAAGCCTTGATAAATCTTACCATATGCATTGTGAATCTGGTGGACTTGATACACTATAAGGGTCTCTTCCAGCACCAGTCTCTGATAGTATTGTATTGTGTAACGCATACAATTATTTTGCTTTGTTTCCCTTCCTTACATGTAATCTGTGTTGATTTTTATCATACAAAATACTTCATTAACCAACTTGGTGTACTTTTGGCTTTCCTGTTTCATCCATTTTCCCCCTGTCTTCATCTGATGCCTAGGACATTCTATTCTGGTCCTGTCCGTGTGTTCAGTGTACGCCAACTTTTTCACTTTCCCCCATAAAGTAAAAAAAATAGTATTTCTTGTTTTGCTATGTGTGCTGGCATATCTTCTTTCTTGCAATTTTACATTTTAGCTCTACATTCGTTTCAGTTGTGTTCAAGCAATACTAATACAGCAGTAGTAGGTCTTATGTAAAACTATCTTTGCAAATTTGAGCACAATGATTAACTGGTTATGCCAATCTACTCACTGGCTCTCAAACCAATTGCTGATGCCTTTGACATCACTTGTCCTTTGTCACTTCCTTATTAATACATTTTCTTGACAGGTGCTGTTTGGGTTAAATTTCAGTTTACAAATCAACCAGAACTTGCAAACCCTATTTTCCCATCCTTTTAATGAAGTGTTTGAAGGCTGTAATTTTATCTTTCCTGTATGTTTATCTGGAGTGTTAAAAGGCTCTAGCCATTTTACAGCTCGGCATGGCTAGCACTGTGTAATCCTATGCTTAAAGACTTTGCTGTGGAAATGGCAAAAGACTTTGTCCCTTTCTATCTCAGCGCAGATGGCACTGTGATAATCCTACACTTAAAGACTTTAATAGAAAAAAAGACAATTGAGGTGAGCAAATTTAGGGTGTTGCTGGTGTTGAGTGCGCTCTATATTGGAGCTGCGTTCCACCTCAACTTGAAAACTACCCAGAGTTCTTAGCTTCATTTCACTCGTAAAAAGCCAATGAAATTCCCCCGTTATAGTTAGTTCAGGTAACTATAACTCGCACGCTCGCAATCCACTGCTCATGACGTCACGTATTACATCACTCATGACATGGTCAGTGGCATCACTCATGACATCACTGATGACATCATCCTTGTTATAGAGTGGCGGTCGCACAAGTTATAGTTATCTGAACTAACTATAACAGGGGAATTTCATTGGTTTTTTACGAGTGAAATGTCCACCTAACTATAACATGTGTGAAACCTATGTTTTTTTAAGTGAATTTGCAAGGTTTTTTAAATGCTAATTCCTAACTATAACGTGTGTGAAACCTATGGTTTTTTAAGTGAATTTGTACGTTTTTTTAAATGCTAAGTTATGTATGTATTATTATATTTTTTTTTTCCAGGTTTTTCACCGTGCGATTTAAAAAAAAAATGTTTTTTTCAGCCTTCGGGGTCCTTTAGGGACCCCCTAACAAAGGCTATGGGGTCAGGAACTCTCTACCCTGCCCCCTTTTCACGTTCGCCACCTCTCTTTTTCACAGTTGCACCCAAAACAAACAAAATGGCGGCCGACACTTCCTGATTTCGACCGATTCAAACGTTGACTGACATGTAACCACCAATCAGAATTACGCTCGCGCACGTTAGGGTGCGCGCACCGTGCGCGCACGGTTCACGCTTATAGATATATATGTACTTTTAACTGCAATTTTCACAGGAACTAATGAACAGATTGACTTCATATATGCAAAAGGCACATGCCTGACCTGAGGACTAACTCTCTGCCAAATTTCAAGTAATTCTGTTCAGCCGTTCGGGCTGTACCTTCGACTAAAGGTCCTATGGGAAAATGCAGGGGGAAAACGCGTTTTGGGACCCCCCTTTTTTCTCTGCCCCCACTTGACGAATCACCCCGAGACTTTCAGGGTAGGAGCTGAGCGGAGCGTCCCATTAGTTTTGAAAATTTCGTGAGGATTCGTCAACCGGCGCCAAAGTTATTCAAAATAGAATTTTGAGATTTCCTATGGAAACATGTTCCTAACTATAACTATCTACTGGCGACCGACAGTAGATAATATATATATATATATTCACTGAAAAAACCATAGGTTTCACACATGTTATAGTTAGCTGGACATTTCACTCGTAAACAACCATTGAAATTCCCCAGTTATAGTTAGTTCACGTAACTATAACTCGCACAAGCGCAATCCACTGCTGATGACGTCAGATATTACATCACTGTACTCACTAAGATACTGTTAATAAGTCAGTTATACAATTAATTTTACAAAAAAAAACATCCATTTAGACACTTATTTACCCGTTTATTCTTCCATTAACCTTTAGATATACATATATAAAAAATATTTATTTTACAGAAAGACACATATTCACTGGATGATGTCATCAGTGATGTAATATGTGACGTCATCAGCAGTGGATTGCGGTCGCGCGGTTATAGTTACCTGAACTAACTATAACAGGGGAATTTCTATGGTTTTTTACGAGTGAAATGTCCAGCTAACTATAACATGTGTGAAACCTATGGTTTTTTCAGTGAATTTGCAAGGTTTTTTAAATGCTAATTCCTAACTATAACGTGTGTGAAACCTATGGTTTTTTAAGTGAATATATATATATATTCACTTAAAAAACCATAGGTTTCACACAGGTTATAGTTAGGTGGACATTTCCCTCGTAAAAAAACAATGAAATTCCCCCGTTATAGTTAGTTCAGATAACTATAACTCGCGCGCCCGCAATCCACTGCTCATGACGTCACATATTACATCACTCATGACATGGTCAGTGGCATCACTCATGACATCACTGATGACATCATCCTTGTGATAGAGTGGCGGTCGTGCGAGTTATAGTCATCTGAACTAACTATAACGGGGGAATTTCATTGGTTTTTTACGAGGGAAATGTCCACCTAACTATAACCTGTGTGAAACCTATGGTTTTTTAAGTGAATTTGCAAGGTTTTTTAAATGCTAATTCCTAACTATAGCGTGTGTGAAACCTATGGTTTTTTAAGTGAATTTGTACGGTTCTTTAAATGCTAAGTTATGTATTTATTAATTATTTTTTTCAGGGTTTTCAACGTGCGCGCACCGTGTGCGCACCCCGCGATATTTAAAAAAAATAAAAAATAAAAAAATTCACCCTTGGGGGTCCTTCTATGACCTCCTGACAAAGGCTAGGGGGTCAGGAACTGTCCACCCTGCCCCATTTTCACGTTCTCCACCTTTGTTTTTCAGCCGACACTTCCTGATTTCTACCGATTCGAATGTTTACTGACATCTAACAACCAATCAGAATTGCGCTCGCGCACGTCACCGTGCGCACACCGTGCGCGCACGGTACGCGCGTATTGATATTGATATGCTTTTAAATGCTATTTTCTCAGGAAATACTGAACAGATTGACACCAAACCTGCAAAAGGCACTTCCTTGACCTCGTGGTTACCTCCCTGCCAAATTTCACGTAATTCTGTTCAGCCGTTTGGGCTGTACCTTCCATAGGACCTTCGACTAAAGGTCCTATGGAAAAATGCATGGGGAAAACGTGTTTTGGGACACCCCCTTTTTCTCGGCCCCCGCTTGACGAATCACCCCGAAACTTTCAGGGTAGGAGCTGAACAGAGCGCCCCATTTGTTTTGAAACTTTCGCGAGGATTCGTCAACCGGCGCCAAAGTTATTCAAAATAGAATTTTGAGATTTCCTATGGAAACTGGGTCCTAACTATAACTATCTACTGGCGACCGCCAGTAGATAATGTATATATATTCAGCTCCTTACACACGGTAAATGGTGACCAGCACCCGCGCTAGGTTAACTCCCATTCCGGATTTTATTGCAAAATGTTTTGTTCAAACAAACGCATTTCTGTGTTGGCCTTTGTTAATGCTAACGGGTGCCGTTATCACATGATACAATCAATGGAAGGAGATTACAATCTTCAGCAGAATTGGGCGCCATCTTAGAGCATATTTTACTGACATTGAATACAAATCAACTGCATATTTGCACTAGAGTAAACATGCTCTTAGACTTAAAACAATTTACACCTTCATTCCGTTTGGACATTTCACAAGCCATGCCACCATTATAATGTCATAAATTCATCAACATTAATCCATGGCATATAACCACTAGCTCACTACAATTATGCCCTGATTGGGCTTAATTGAAAAGCAACAACTGTTTTGCCTTGAAAAGGCTGACTTGTGACATGGTGTGAACATAATGTATATACATTTAATTGATTAAAAATTCTTCGACATAAGTCTATGGCACACTGCCACTGTCCCACAGTGATTACACCCTATATGAGTTCAATAAACATATGATTATTTTGCCTTGAATAGGCTGTCCTGTAACATAATGTTAAAATTAACATAATGTGAAAATAAAGTATATACATTTGTCTTGATCAATCCTTGCTCTTCCAATACCACTGATCTCATCCCCTTCTCATCCTAAGGGAAGGATCTGCTGTTCTACTACTGAACTGCTAAATCTTCCCCACTGTTTAAACCACCTGGTGACTTCATTTGGAGATTGATAATAAAGCGCGATTCCAGTCTTCTCAAACATCTTTTTCTGTTGCCTCTCCTTATGTTCTTTGGAACATGGTCCAGGCAAAAGTACTGTAAAATGAGCCTATTGCTGTCATGATGGCTTGCAAAATGGCGTGCAACTGGGTAATTCATGTCTACGCGTGTTATGGCTCTTTGGTGTTCCAATATTCTTATTTTTACTAGATTCTTCGTACTTCCAATGTAACGTAAGTTACATGGGCAAGTCAAGCAGTACACCACATACGGGGTGCTACATGTCATGAATTTGGTTATCTGTTTGTCTCTCATGATCCCTTCTATTTTGTATGTGGTGACTTTCTTGCTAGTGGTCAAGCCCTGCATTTACCACAGGGAAACGAGCCACAGAGACTTTGTAGGCCTGACTCTGGTTTCCTGCCTTCTTTGTGGCTTGCCACTAATTCGTCTCTTGTGGATCTTGATCTTCTGAATGTCAGGCTCGGTTCCAATGGCAGGTCTCTCCTAATATCGTGTCAGACCTCAGAATTCTCCAATTCCTGCGTAGGATGGCCCTTATCTTTTGAACTATGTTAGAATAGTTGGTTATCATTCTGAATTTGTTTTCTGGTCTCTGTTCTTCTCCCTGTATACGATCTGGTCTCAAAATCTCCAGCCTTTCCTTGTCTTATGCTTTTTGTTCTGCTTTCTTTAAGGATTTTTCAGAATAACCCCTTTATCTAAAACGCTGGGAGCTTTCTTTAGCTACCATAGCATAGTCTTCATCTCTGGAGCTGTTTCTTTTGATCCTAAGCAATTCCCCATAGCGGATGCTGTGGGTCAGGTTTGCTGGATGGCTACTTTTCCCGTGTTTCTTTTCTGTATAGGGATGTGTGGATCTCATTACCTCTAACAAATACCTTTAGGCCAAGAAAATTCACTTGTTCTGTACTCAGTTCCCCGGTAAATTGTAGGTTCAGCTCATTGTCATTGCGGGAGGACATATATCGATTAGCCGATTGCACGGATCCTCTCCAAATCATGAAGAGGTCATCGATATATCTCCTCCAACAGACAATCTGTTCCACCCATTCCTCCTTAGTGTCAGCCCAGGCCACCCGCTTCTCCCACCAGGCCACAAATAAATTTGCGTAACTTGGGGCGAAGCAGGTGCCCATTGCCGTTCCCCGTATTTGTCTATATCTCTGTTCCTGAAAGCTAAAAATATTGTTATGCAGACAGAACATAGGGAATTCTATCAACATGCTGTTATGCTCAAGGAACCTCAGGGGAAATTCTTTCAAGAAATATTTCACCGCCTCCAGTCCATCGGTGTGCTTGATGCTCATATACAAGTTGGATATGTCCAAGGTGATCATAATAAAGTCTGTTTCACATTTTATCCCCTGGATTTGCATTAAAAAGTCCTTCGTGTCTCGAGTATATGATGACAATTGTCAGATAGGAAATGGTCAACACATCTCGATAGATTCTCTGTCAGGGCCCCTATAGAGGAGACTATCGGCCTTCCTGGATGACTGGTGGCGTTTTTGTGAATCTTAGGAAGATGGTAGAACATCGGGATTCGTGGATATATGTTCTGTAGAAAGTTATGTTCATCTCTTGATAGTATACCTTTACCAAACCATTTCTCGATCATGTTTCCAAATGACTGTATACTGGTAAGATAATCCATTTTGCTTACTGGTACATAGTTGACACGATCATCCAGTTGTCGAAACGCCTCCTTCCAGTATTTCTCTAATGTTTGAAGAACTATATTCCCACCTTTATCAGATGGCTTCACTATAATCGATTTGTCATTTTTCAGATCTTGAATGGCTTTCCTCTGATTATATGTGAGATTCCATTTCTTTTCATTATCTTTTTTGGTCCATGGTGTCAAGAGGTCTTTATTTACATTCTCGGAGAAAATGTCTATCGCGTCTGCTGGCATTTGAGGACAAAATTTGGAGGTTGGTCTAAAAGGACTTGAGGCGCTTGACTGGGTTACACCCAACTCTTCAATTCTATTTCGATGATCTCTTTCTCTCAAGTCTTCCTTCGCTAGTTCTTCCATGATTGCCTGGGTAACCCAGTCTCTTATTGTGAGTTGGTTGCCATCATTTGTGTGAATATTAGTTCTTGGTGTTACTTGCCCTTGGTTCCTCATTTTGAAGAATTTGTACAGCTTTATCCTCCTGATGTATTTAAAAAGATCTATTCGATCTATTTAAACTCCTCCGTCGGGCAGAATGACAATCCTAGTTTTAAAACTGACTCCTCAGTTGTGGTGAGCTTCTTTTCTGTGAGATTTACAATTATGAGGCTATCTTTCATCATTTGAAGTTCTTGCCTCTTCGGTTCCTGGTATTCGCTCCCGGTGCATCGGTGCCTCCTGCCGCCCCTTCTCTGGATTCTGTGACTTTCGCTTCCAAGCGTCTTACCTTGCCCCCCCGAGCCAAGTCTGGTGGATTAAATTGAACTCCTCGTAAAAAGGGGTTTGGCGTACCGCACCTTGATTGCTGCTCCCTTCTTCTTCTGACTTCGCACTCGTTACCTCTTACTCTGAGGTATCTCGTTGTTCCACATGAGGTGGTTTCTTCAATTTCAGATCACGTCATGGTGCATCATATCTCCTAGCGAAAGTTAATATTCTACCAAGTTTGTAGTCCCTGGCATCCCTTTCAGATTTCTGTTGTTTTCTTTCTTGTATCTTCTTTTTGTAGATGTTCAGTCTCTTCTTGACTATCTCTTTTTCCTCCTGATGTTTACTGCTGTCCGCAGTTTCCAATATGATCTTTTCCAAATCTTCAATCTCTTTCAGTGCTTTTTCCCGGTCCCTCCACGCAAATCGCACCAGTATTTTCAGCATACCCTGTGACGATTGCGCTGTATTCTCGGCCCATTCATTAAGGAGCTCAGGGTCCGGATTCTCATATGTGGGGACCGTATATATTCTCAGGCCCCTTGGCACTCTGTTGACCTCAATGTAGTTCTGTAGGGAAATGGCTTCCCACCACTTCCTGATCTCATGCTCGTGTAGTCTCTCCAGTTGTTGGTATTTACTCCTCAGGCTTTGTTGTCCCGTGTGGGGAACAGATCCTTCACCACGATATATATATATATATCGGTCACCAGTAAGTAGCTATAGTTGGGACCAAGTTTCCATAAGAAAAGCATTTTTTTACTTGCCTATATCTTTAATGCCGTTTGATGAATCTTCACTAAATTTTCCTACAAAAGTGTGCCGATGATTCTTGTTTTGCATGGAAAGTTTTGAGGCGATCCGTCAAGTTGGGGCCAAGAAAAAGGGGGGATAAAAAGTGTGTTTCCCTTGTTAATTCCCTTAGGGAGCTTTAAACACGATTACAGCCTGAAACATTGGAAGGAATTACACCAAATTTGGCAGAAAGCTAGCTTTTGGTCTGCAGTTTGTTTGTAATTGTTACTTAGTGTAATAACATTGGTGTGCCTATAGGATAGCAGCATATCTGTAAACCTTACTATAAAGTGTTGCCTCCCTGCATGACGGTGTGTGAACTTCCTGTCTCCCCAACATTGCAGAGTGCCTGTCGGCCTCCCCTCCCCTGTCAGAAGGAGTGGGATCCTAGTTATACTGCCCGCAGTCCCCCAACTATATATAATGATATGGCACATTGCTATACATTACAGTTCATAGTGCATGTTGTTCTTGTCGTTGGTTCTGTGTCTTGCTGAGCCGATACTTGGATAATGACTGCCTTGCGTGGGTCTGCCATCAAGCGTACAGTCATTGCAGATCATGTGATTCTCAACTGTAGTTCAATCAGACTATTTAAGACCTAGATGCCTTTGTGGGAACAGTTACCAAACAGTATTCACTCAGGTTTTATATACTTTCCGGGCTATCCTGGGTTTCGCCATGTACAGGTTGCGCCTCTTCCAGAGTGAGGTCTGTATTTTTCTGTGGCTTCCACATTTGTCGCCTGCGTCTATCATTGACTCCTTTCTCTCTAACTCTCTGTCATCCATCTAATCAATCCCACGCTTCCTCTAATGCATCAAAAAAACAAGTTTTGCCCTCTGCTTCTACCCTTTGCTTGGCCGGAAACAGCATGCCATATTTCAGGTTTTTGTCTCTGAGAGCCTTTTTAACTTCCAGGAAGCTGCGCCTTTGTTAGTTACTCGCAGGGAGAACTCTGGGAAGAAGGTAATGGTATTGTTTTCATATTTGACTGGTGGGGCACCAGCGGGCTGTTTGTAGTATGTTGTCTCTGAAGTTAAAGACCCAGGCCAGTAGTGGTCTTGGTGGCGCACTCGGTTTGGGCCGACCTCCTGGAACTCGGTGTGCTCTTTCAATTGAGAAATAGTTGGAGAGATCCCGCAGTAATAAATCATTTGTAATCAATTCTTCAACAAATAGTTCTGCTGCCTGTCTCTCCGCCCTTTCTAGAACTCCGAGAATTCGGGTGTTGTTCCACCTCGACCTGCCTTCATAGTCATCCAACTGTGCGAAAGGTGCTTACTAGTAGCTTATAGTTCAAGGACTTGTTTCCGAAGTATAGAGGTGCTTGCTATGAGAGACTGCTTGGTATCTTCAACTTCATTGACTCTAGTGTATATTTTTCAGAGGTCTGCTTGTATAAGTGAGACCTCTTTTGAGACTGAGTCTATTTGTGATTCAAGTGAGGTGCGCACCATGGTGATGGCCTCCATTATGTTGTGTAGAGTAAGGTCATCTTGTTCTGCCGCCACTGTGGATTGGGGTTGTGTAGGCTCCGTCTGGTTCTTCTGCCATGAGAATATGTATAATTTGGGCTGGTTGGGGATGTTCCCTCCTTTGCCACCCGTCATTTTGTTAGCGAGGGATTTTTGGCCTCTAGGCTCAATTTATTATGGGTCACCGGGTACTCTCGCTGCCTGTCTAGGGCTATATTCCCCTATTGGCATGTCGGTTTTCTCCGGCAGGCCTTCCTTCTTATGGGCCTGCATTCTCTGCTCCTCGCCACTTATGCGTTCCTACTCTGCGCAAAGGGAGGGGTCTCCAGGCATCGCGGCGAAGAGTATCTGGATGTCTTGTGATTAGTTATTTATTTATGGGTCGTTTCCTTTGTTGCTGGTTATTTTCGCTGTAACTGCCGGACCAGTGTGGCCTGGCTTGGTTGTGTGGTGGTTGGGCCTACCTCGAGGTGTCTTATTATACAGGCTCTGTACCTCTTGTAGCCAGATTATTCTGTTGCATTACTTGGTCACTGTGAAGGCCGCAAGAAGGTCGTTGATCTTACAGGCAATACTGGTTCCACACCTTCACTTTAGCCCCTTCTCTTCAGGTGAGCATTGGCTCTATAAAGGCCTTGGGGAAGCGGTTGACAGGCTCCTCTTTCTTTCACTATTCTTTTCCTCCAGGCCTTTGGGCCACTAGGCACAACGAGAGAAGCTCCCCTCCACTCACACCTCTGCAACGGGACTGCTAGGCCTGGTGGAAGTGGCGCTGCCCCTCCCTGGCTTGCCACGGGCGAACATCGCGTGCCTTCCGGATGCCTCGTCTTTACCCTGCCCCATCTATTGGTCTCCGCTACATGAGGCAGCGCCACGCTGCTGCCGGTTACCTCTCTGGAGGGAAGGGGATACGGGGAGGGGAAGCCAGTCTCCCGCACCGACCGAGGTGAAGCTGTGCTGAAGGCCGGTTGAGCGCCTGCGTTCACCGGCACAGAGTCAGAATTGCTGCAGGCCCTTCTCCTCATTGCGACCGGAGCCCGCATTGGCTGCTCCGCAGGTCGGTGGTGGTCAGATTTTGGCAATCATTGCAAGGATCCAATGCAGACGTGGCTGGGCTGTGGTATTTGCGGGTGCCTTCGTATGATGGGTGGATTTACTGGGATTTCGCTGTGCGGGTAGCCGGAGCCACGTTAGAGTGCAGCCATCTTCCTCAGCTGCTAGCCACACCTCCCCCATCCCCAGCTGATTTGACAACATTTTGGCATAAATTTTACCATTACAGTTTATTAAAGATGTCGGCCTATATGAACCGGGATGCAAAGGAGATTTGCTCTTCTTTTCAAAGACAATTAGATTTGTTTCCCATGAGGGTGGAATTGCTCCTGCTTGTTCCTGTAACTTGGAGCATATCTTGTTGAAGTTCAGCAAAAAAACAAAAAAAACCCTCCAGGGTTAAATTATTTGCCTCTGTGGCTTTCCCGGTAGCTACAGAATTTATTACCCCAAATACCGCCTCCAAGAAAATTGGCCCATCCAGGATGGCCCTTTCCTCTTCATTTAATATAATCCTATCCAAGCCCACAAATACATCCTTATACCCTTCTAGTGGGGTGTCAGTTCCCCTGTATATATACATTTTATACAAATCTTGACGCACCCTAATAATATCGGCCGGGGATTCAAATGTCCTCCCTTTCCTATCCGTTATAGCCGATATCCCCTTTTCCACCTCCTTTTGCCTGATCCGTTTTGCTAATAAATCCTCCGGTATCCTTCCTGTACTTATAACACTCTGACCTGTATTGGTGACATTTAGTAGCCACCACTCTGCAAAAATACTGATTAACTTTTGATTTTAATATAGCTATTTCTTTCTAGACCTCCTGAATATCCATAACCTTACTCACTGAACGAGTCAAGTTCTCCTCTGCTAAGGATAATTTCACATATAACCCCTGGATCTCAATTTGCTTTTGCTTCTGGTGATATAAACTGAAGCTAAGGGTCTCACCCCTGATCCCAGCTATTAAAGCATCCCACACCAAACCGTCCACTGCAGTCCCTCAATTGGATTCCAAGAGCACTATTATCAATGTGCGCATATGGTCTAAGAACATTGTATACATCAAAAGTTTCTTATCGAAGGTCCAGCACCCCGAGGTTTAGTGATACCAGTCGTTGGAATTTCCAGTGCAGTGGGCTATGATCTGAGAGAGCCCTACGATACCTCTCTAGTATAGCTTGACCAGCCAGTGCAGTGGAATAAAAAAAATAATCCAAACCGACCAGCTTGCCAAGCAGAAAAGAAAGAAATGAAAAACCCAGGTCTGGAGCCCTGCATCCGTCCCACACATCAATAAGGCCATGGTCTTTGATCAGCCACTGAAATTTTCTATAAACAACAATCTTCCTCCCTGTGTACGATTGGATTGCTGATTGATCTTTCTTCACATCTCAATGGATATTGAGATCCCTACATAAGATGCGCGGGAGTGGACATGAAGCCAATTCTGTATTCAAATAATCAAAAGTGTCGGCTTTATCCACATTGGATCCATAAACTGAACACAGCGTATACCAACTATTACTGGCTCTGCATTTACCCAATGGCTGAGCTTATCCATAGAATTGCGGCCGATAGAGCACCTAAGTTTGTTTGCAAGAATAGCCACCCCTCTAGTTGTCAAACCTTGCTGTGTGCTGGCCAACAGTGAGAAGCCAAGATCCTTAAAGAGCCCCCGTTTATCCCAAGGGATTTGGGTCTCCTGTATACATACTAAATCTGGTTTCATGACCACCAGACCCAGTGCCACCATCCCCCCTTAATCTTTTCATTAAGACCACAATCATTAATTGTACAGATTTGTATCTTGTCTATTTCCTGCTAAGGCTACCATGGTCAAATAGGGCGCAGAGACAGAATATCATCCTAATATAGTGGGTCAGAAATATCGACAGCAAGAATATCGTGGTCAAGAATATCGACTTAAGGTAAGTAATACCATTTTTTAAAATCATCATCAATAAACTTTATTCGGCTTTCAATCAATCAATCAATCAATCATGGTATTTGTAAAGCACACTACTTACCCGTGAGGGTCTCAAGGCACTGAGAGGGGGGGGGGAGTTGCGCTACTGCTCGTAGAGCCAGATCTTGAGGAGTCTTCTAAAGGCGAGTAAGTCTTTGGTCTGCCGTAGCTGGGTAGGTAGGGTGTTCCAGGTATTGGCGGTGAGGTAGGAGAAGGATCTGCTGCCGGAGGTTGTTCGTTGGATGCGGGGGACGGCGGCGAGTGCGAGGCTGGCGGAGCGGAGCTGGCGGGTGGGGGTGTGGAAGCTGAGTCTGCTGTTCAGGTAGGCTGGTCCGGTGTCGTGGAGTGCTTTGTGTGCGTGGGTGAGGAGTTTGAAGGTGATCCACTTGTCGACGGGGAGCCAGTGTAGGTTTGTCAGGTGGGGGGTGATGTGGCTGAGGCGGGGGATGTTGACGATCAGTCGGGCGGAGGCATTTTGGATGCGCTGTAGTCGTCGTAGGTGTTTGGCTGGGATTCCGGCGTAGAGTGTGTTGCCGTAGTCCAGCCTGCTGCTGACGAGGGCCTGTGTCACCGTTCTTCATGTTTCGGTCGGGATCCACTTGTAGATCCTGCGAAGCGTGCGGAGGGTGTTGAAGCAGGAGGAGGAGACGGCGTTAATTTGTTTGGACATGGAGAGGGAGGAGTCGAGGATGAATCCTAGATTGCGTGCGTGGTTGGTGGGTGTCGGTGCTGTCCCGAGAGTGGTCGGCCACCAGGAGTCGTCCCAGGCCGAGGGGTTGGGTCCGAGGATGAGGACCTCGGTCTTGTCCGAGTTCAGTTTCAGCCGGCTGCTCCTCATCCAGTCGGCGATAGCCTTCATTCCTTTAAGGCTAAAACCATAAAAGTCAAACAAAACAACTACAAAATATCATCGTACAATACAAATTCACAGATGTACCAAAATCCAACTATTAAAGACACAGGGTAAAATACATGATATGCCAAACAAATATCAGTTGCATCTTTTTCTAAGTCAAATGGCATCCTGTAAAAAACCAAGAGTGTGCAAAACAGTATCGCTAGAGAGAAGTTGTAAAAAAATAAAAGTTGGTCTTACCCTCCTAAAACCCAATTGTTTTAAAATGGGGATAATAAATAGTTTTCTGGGTACCACATAAGAGGTACAAAACCTTAAAAAGTGCATCATGTCCTGAGGAGACTCTCCGTCGCCACCACAGGGCATGAGGCACTGACCTCTGTGGGAACCTTGGGGTATGCCAATGAATAGTGAAAGAGATTGAGCCGGAACCTCCTCAATAGAAACCTTCATAGGTACTTTTAAGCCCTAGAAGATAAGGCTCAGTGGTAGGTACAGTTTTCAATATAACATATTTTCGCACACTCGTTTACACAACTCTTTATCCTCTCTATCATGGTGACAATTTCTTAAAAAACCCTCCTTTACCCAAACGAGGTCCCTTTGGCAAATACCCTCTGGGTTCGTATAAAGGTCGGCTCTTCCAAGCCTGGCAAAGCCAACACTTATGTACTGGAGCCAGCGGATGGGCGAGGAATGGTCGAGTGAGAGACAATCCCATATGATGTCCTTACTAAGTGAATTCTCTGGCTTAGATCAAATTTTGAGCCACAAGGACAAAGGGTGGAAGGCAAGGTCATCAGCAAGGAAAGACATCCCCAATTCCTCGTGTACAACATAGGATTGGGTACATTACGGAACAGAGAGGACTCTTTGCAAGAATGAGTTCTCGGCGCTCTGCACAGCCCCAAGTTCAATATGACCCCATATTTCGCTCCCATACCTAACCTTAGAGATACATTTTGCTTCATAAATCTTCAGGAGGGCCCCTACTGGTTTCCTGCCCACTCTACTGGCAAAGTTAAAAACGGCTGCAGAGGCTGTCACTAGGTCCCCTTTCTTGCGGTTAATCAGGGAGCGCCAGCTCAGGGAGACGTCAAATACAACTCCCAGGTAGGAAAAGATGTTAGTTTTAGGTATTGTCGAATGTCCTAGTTTAAAAGTGGTCTGTTTTGCTTTCGCCTTACCAGGGCCCACTTGCATGAGATATGACTTGGAATGGTTTACTGATAAGTCCAACTCCTCCATAAAGGAGCAAAAGAGTTAAGGAGAAGCTGTAAGTCTCTTGCAGTCCTTGCCAGGAGGACTGTGTCGTCCACATATAAGAGGACCGGCAGACTACGCTTACCTACCTGTGGAGTGTCTGCTTTGATATCTAAAAGAGCCTTCTCTAGAAAATTAATATATAAGTTAAAAAGAAAGGGAGCAAAGATACACCCCTGACGCACCCCCCTCTTTATGTTAAGTGGGTGGGACACTTTCAAATCCTTTGAGTAGCATACTACTGCCCTAGAGTCTCGGTGAAGATCCTTCAAAAACCAGATGATGTTGTTATCAATACCGACAGAAGCCATCAGCTGCCATAACTTGGACCTGTTCACACAGTCAAAGGCTGAGGACAGGTCCATGAAAGCTAAGTATATAGGGCAGGCACGGGCCACCGTATACTTGTTCAAGACAAGATACAAGTTGAGACACTGCTCCTTGGTGGAACGCCCGGGACGAAACCCATATTGGTTCTCAGAAAAGAAATTACTTTCGTCTGCCCAAGATACCAGCCTTTCGAGTATCATGCAGCCCACCACCTTCACCACAGAATCCAGGAGGGAGATGGGCTTACAAGATGAGGTGCTATCTCGGTTGCCCTTTTTGAAAATCGGGACTATGGTCGATTAAGTCCAGGAATGAGGGCGGCCGGCCCGAACTGAGGCGTTGATGACAGCAGTAAGGACGGGTGCCCATGTAGCTATATGGGCGAGATAGAGATCAGGCGGGATCCCGTCTGACCCCGGGGCTTTTCTCTTTGTCACGCCCAGTATAGTCGCTCTAACCTCTAATTCTGTAAAGACGAGATCCGCCTTACCTTCCACCCTGTTCTGCCTCTCACTAGGCGTAGAATCTGGCTGAAAGATACCCTCAAAATGATGAGCCCAATAGTCTTCCGTGATGTAGGCTTCCAATAGGAGAGCACTCTCTTCTGAGAGAAATGGGCTATTAATAATAGCCCATAACTTAGAGCTATTTCGCAGAGTGCCTCCACTAAGTCCGACCAAGCCTCATCTTTCAAGGTGGGTTTAGGGTTTGCTAACGCAGCCTTATATGCTCTACGAAGACCTTTGACCACCACCATGTGATGGGGCTTGTCGCTCAGAGCCTGTCTCAACTTCCTAGAAGCCTGGGAGCATGCAGGGTCAAACCATCTTGGGCCAGCAGGATCCCTGCCCCCATCCGGGGCACATAGTAACCTCCATAAGACGGTTGACATTGTACTGAAAGCACCCAAGATATCAGAGGCACCAGCCTCGTCATCGAGACAAGTGGCAAACTCCCTGCGACACTGACTTGTGAGGGGCTCGTGAAAGGACTCTGGGGCTATGCACCCCCATTGTAAACTCCTCCCTTCCTTGGCCACTTTAAGAGGGACTCCTCCCCCGCTCACCTCAGACCGTCCATATACTCGGGGCCAGCCTGTGGTGATACAGATGGGATTATGGTCACTAAATTCACTTGTCTGAATTAGGGAGTCTGTAACTAAAGCAAAGAAGGGGGTAGATACAAAAGTGGAATCTATAAAAGTCTCACACCCTCTGCCACTAAAAGTAGGAGCAATGTCGGTTTTCCCAGGAGGCAACTTATTCATGACTGATGTTAAGTTGAATTGAGGCACAAAAGAGTTGAGCTCTGTTCCCTGGGGGGTATGCTCCATGTGCAGGCCCAATTGTTGTGCACCACCCATGGCTTCCACTCCTCCTTTTCTGATGTCCCCATATATGTGGATATTAAAGTCCCCTGTTAAGAAGATATGATGACAATTCTGGGCATTCAGGGTACAACCCCGTAATGTAAAAGGGCTGGATGATCTTTTTTACTTTATGAAGTCTCGACTCCAGTCCTTTTCTTCCCTTTAGCCCCTCCGTAGCTAACGGGAGGCCATTGGGGGGTCGGGAGTGGACAACCCCATATTGTCAATGGAGTGGAATGACTGGCATTTTGGTGAATCGATGCCATGTGATTTTTTTGTCCCCAAGGACACCAGCTTACCCAGTAAGGATCTTATTGACAAAAAAGCGCTGTTTGTGGATAATGAACCTTGAAAGAAAAATATTATGGTTGTGCCTTCAAGGAAAGACAACACCATGTGAGTTGCTAAAGGGCTTTCTTAAAATAGGCGTCTATGTAGCAAGTAATTGTTCTCATTACTGACACCTATCACACAAAATGATACACTTTTATCTTGTGTTGAAATCTCATAATGCAGTAGAAATGGAATTTAAGCACTAGTTTGTATTTCAGTCAATTGGCCAGTAACCCCACTTAGTACAGTAACACAATATGGGTTTTTGGACGTCGACTAAATTGCTAAATTCCTCATGCACCTCAAAAAGATGTGTTGATTTATATCAGCGCCTTTAAGTTTTCGTCAGCATTCTTATTTGACATGTATGATTTCCTTTACCCCGCCAACATCCATGGTTCAATGTGCAAAACCCATAGGCAGCAGGGCATGAATGGAAACCCCTTGCAAGTGGTCACATTGAATGTACGGACAGGTACAATCACAGGTTGTTCAGAGGGCTGCAGCATGCAATTGCTACCGAGACATAAATGTAAATCGTAGGTGACTGGCTCGAACCTCATAGCTTTTTTTTGTGTTTAAGAATTTTATTGAGTTTTCAAGAGAGACAAATAAAAAATTTTAAAAAATGAAAAATACAAACATGTACAAAATCAGAACCATATTTGCAATTTGTAAAAAGTCAATTAATATAGAAATACTATAGATGAGAAAACAGTAAAAGAGAAAGAAAAAGAAAAAGAACAAGGAAAGGGGAAAGGAAAAAAAATAAATAAATAAAGAAGGAAAGAGACAAATAAAATGAATAATAAATAGATAAAACTGAGAATGTCCTAAGACCACATAAGATAATAATGAAAAAGCAGTTTAGAGCATAGGAGCATGTGTAGAAAGATAAGATGTAAAAGGTAACCAGAGAAGATCAGATTTAATTTTTTGAGACAGGATAGAAGAAGAGACATTGGCAATCCTGAACCTCATAGCTTTTCATCATGTAGACGTTGATCAGATCTGCATTACTGAGTAAAGTTATAGTAAAACCTATTATGTATGCACAGGGCTATTAAATGGCTCGATTATGTGGCAGCCGGTGTAAAACAGAAAACAAGTAAAAAGGATAAAATGCATTAGAACTGCTATTTTTTTGTAAGTTGTCGTCATTGAATGAAAGTGAAATATGCACTGATTGCGTTAAAGTACCTTTTCAATTGTTCCAAGGAATGCACATTGCTGCAATATACAGTTAAACTCCTTCCTCAAACGCAATTGATAGTTGCTAAAATAGTAAACGGGCGTAATAACTACCCCGAGTGACGAGACGGACTGTGACTTCCTCATATGCGTCACGTTGCTACCATGTGCGCCGCTTGGAAAGCCCTCCCCCGCGCTCGCGACACCCGCAGCATATTCTTTCTTGCCAGCGCGAGGCTGGTCGAAGGTCAGAGCGGATGACGCTATAGACTCGCACGCAGCACAAATCTCCAGGTGCCGCCAGCACACTGAAGAGAAGCTGAACACTTAAGAAGCAGGAAGTTGAGCATTAGCTTTTGACCAAGCACTGATTTTATGAGCAAGGAAATCCGTCTTGCAAACAATTGCTTCAGCAACTGAAAAGGCGAGGCAGAAAGAAGCTCGTTTGTTCAGTACAAGGCGCTCAAGGGGACATAGACCAATATCCGCAGCGAATACATTGGCTTCGTCTAAGTCTTTTCACGGCCTCTGCTGAAGTTATCTTTACTCTCACAATGCCGGGATTTCTTTCTTTCTAGAAACTCCTAATCCACTTGAATTGCGGCGACTTGCAAACATTTAAGGGAGCAGGCAAACAATAGAGACTCCTTGGTTGTGTGAAAAAGGTTGCTATATTTCTGGAAGACGGCTGAGCTCACAGTTTCCATCCTTTGACTTAGGCTAGTCGGCACAATCTAAAATGCCCTTTCATTATACTAAAACTAAACTAGCATTCACCCTTACAAAACTAAATCCATCCCGTTGGCTCTAATGCCCTCTCCCCTCCCCAAAATATTGCTTCCCTGTCTTTGTCTCTTTTGGGCCTATCAGCCCAGTTTGCTTCCTCTTAGCATCTGATCTCAATTCCTTTAAATTCATGGCTGGGCTGCCCATTCTAGGCACGGTCTCTCAATTGTTGGTCCCGAACTTTCACCCTCTCCACCTTATGAGGCTTAATCAATATCCACACACCAACACGGTAGGATGTGCCTTGCAAAAAAACCTAAACTCCTCTCTTTACTTCCTTTCTGACCAGATCAGATAAATGTCAACCTTCTCTCTCTCTCTCTGTATACTCTCTTCAGTAAAAGCTGGGTTCAGATCAACTCATCAGTCCTGCCTGTTCTTGCCTCATACATATTGCCTTCAAGTTCTCCATGAGCTGAGCATCTTTACAAGTTCCATCTCTTGCACCACATAGTTTTCTCCAAGATAAATAATGATGAGGTTGGACCTCACTCACTTGTGCCTCAAATCCATAATATTGACAGGAATTGCCCCAATTTCATTTACACCTGCACTGTCCAATGCACTGCCACCTTTTCTCATTTCAGCTCCAACTGCTGCCCGCTGCTAACATGTTCCCCAGCCCATTTGACAATAGAGACCCGGAACAGTGTTGCACTCTAGTCAGGCCGGGTTGCTAACAGTCCCCATTTATAAAATAAAACGTAGATGGGGGCTCTGCCTTTACGGCACTGGCCACAGGTCTCTGGAACTAGCTGCCGAGACAACAGCTAAGAGCAATATTAGAAGAAAGTGGTTTCAAGAAATCACCAAAAACATACTTATTCAGGAGTTAGGGTATTGAGGACACTGGTTCAGATATCCTCTTTCACTCACTATCTGATGCTAAAGGCACTGGGACACTGTGAGTAGTTAGGCGCTATATAAAATCCCATCATTCATTCATTCATTAGAGCGCCTGCAGATACAAACCTCCAATTTCTTTTTCTCACACTGTCTGCCTTCTAAATGCAATCATTAAACATGTCAGTAGTGAATCTTTCCTCTCCCATCTGACAGGCGCACATAAACACACAAACAAACTGGCTTCCATTTATCCTGGCCCTTTAGCCTCCAGCTCCCTATGCCCATAAAATAACCTGTCCTGAAAGAGAGATCTTAAACTCTTGCGCAGGCCAGCCCCTTGCCCAAAACACTGGCAAAGCTCTTCCAGCATTAACTCCCTGATCATTCGACTCCCATCCAGTACAAATACTGCTCATTCACCTACTACCCTAGTCCCAAGTTGTGCACATGCTATCAGAAAATCTGAAACATAACAATACTCACTCTATCAATAGTCTGAGTACCCAGCGATCATTGGCTGACACGCTATTGAAAAAGCATAATTTAGGCTCCACCTTTACATGTCACAGAAGTGCAAATATATATGTGCACCTGACGTTATATTCACTTTGTGCCTGAACAATATTAACGTGTGACACATTTAAACGCAAAATTAAGATGTATTCGCTGTAGAACGCAGAGATTTATAAACAAGTGCACTAATGTTCAACATATCATGAATCATGTATTCTTTACTCATGTTTTACTTTAACATTTCAAGTTATATTTGTTTAAGTAAACGTATTCCTTTGCTCTTGCTTTGCAGTTTGTTAGAAGTCACACATGTGCAGTTATAGTCACAACATTGCAGTGCAAATTAAATGTTTAAAGTTAGCCTGGCAAAAGTCTTTAATTCTTAAATGTGCTTTGTCTGGTTATTGTGTTATTTCCTTTGCTGGTGTGTTCTCAAGGTTTAGCTATAGAAAAGGAGTAGTGTTGTCCACATTCGTTTCCTGATAGTAAGGCCTGAGAAGAGAAATTTTGGCAAGAACGTGGAGAATAATTACCCAATATAGCTGCCTATTCATCATGTATAAGGAACAGAGGGATGTTCAAGGTTACAGTAACTGTCCACGTTTTGTAGGATGGGTAAGTCTGGTAATGTTGCAATTGTAAAACGTGAGGTTTGAGCCAATCAGTTACTAGAGGGGTGGGAAGAGCTATGACTGTTGCTGAAGTGTCTGTATGTTTTAATTAATGTTCACACTGCTAGGAGTTAAGGCAGATTTTCTTTGGCCTTTAAGGGGTACATACCTCCCAGCCACCTTATTCCTGCAAGTGTGAAGCTTTATGCTAAACACTTGTTCCCATTCTGGAAGACTTCTTCTGGAGTTATCACTATGCTGACACCTTCTTGCTTTTCCGAATTTCCTTGAAATCCCACTCTAGAAACCATCCTTATTCGAAACTTAGAACCTTGAATGAATGACTCTAGAGGTTAATCGTGTTAAGGAGGGAATATCAAAGTTTCTTTATTGACCACCTATTTATATTTCTTGTTTTCTGTATTGTCGTGGCTGTGATTATTTCCTACTTTATCCTTCTGAGACTGAACCTACTGCGAGATTTCAGTTTATTAACTATAATCCTGTGTCCTTTTAACGCAAAAAAAATTTAACTTCAACCACCATTTCCTGGTCCTTATTGTGTGATCAAATGGGCTTCAAAGAGATTGTATTGTTTTATGATTGTTAAGTCCCTTGCTGTCTCAGTCAACCTAAAAACATCCATCAGAGAGAGATCTTAAATCACGTACCTGCGAGCTCTGACTACTAATCTCCATCACCATGCCTTTATAGTCACCAATTCTCCCCCCCCCCCCCCATCAACATCTTAGTCAACCAACTGGAAAACACAGAGAAATACAATATTGAGGTCTTTTTCCCTTCATGTATCTGGCCACCTCTCAGTGTGCCAGCATCTTTAGCAGTAGAGGCCAAATTCTCTTGCCCCCGTGGCATGTGAGAGAATATTTCAGCTCTCCACGACACCAGCTGTGCTGCAACCACATTGTCACGCTGCTGCTATTTACCATTTTTGTATGTTCTTTTGGACCCTGTCTGCCCCCTCATGCTCTGGTGTGCCTTTGTTCCCGCTCCTATTGCTAGTGCCATTTGCATCCAGAAAGCTCTCCTGAGGGTCAGTACTTGGCAGATGAAATTCAATCACCTAGCAATTGTTCCATCATCTGTAACTCACTCTTTCACCTACTCAGAAGTGCTTCCACCAATTCTTTCTGTCTTCCCAACTTGTCAACCAGTTTCTTGTATACCATTGCTAATGAGTTCAATTAATTGCACAAGAACACCAGTCAGGCATTCACTTCCGAGGGGTGTGAAAGTCACCCCAAATCATTTGACATCCTCAGACACTGTCATCAATCTCTCCCATCCCCTGTCTGTTCTGGCCATGTCTAGCATGAGGAAGTTATCAAAGTAGAGCAGCACTGGCTTCCACCACGACCCTCCCTCACCACCCATTCTAGAAAAGTGCGAAAGTCTTGATTGCTGTTAGCATGTTCCTATCAACATACATGTTTCCACTAAAAAGCACATCTAGGACTTCAAAGTCATTGGGGTGTTCTGCAAATAAACGAAAGGTGGAGTTTATGTTGAATTTTAAGTTGAACTTCCTTCTTTTCTCCACTGATTTGCCTATTTAACTGAGCACACACTCTGGTCAATTTAGCCAGTTACTGATGATCACTCAGGCCACAATAGACATAATTGATGGCGATTCGGCAAACATTCCACATTCTCTTGTGTTTGGGAGGATGACCATTGGTGATTACCCAGGAATTGAATGTGTAAGAGATTAAACAACTTCATGTATTCTCATGTACATTGTATTTTGTGCTTTGTAGCATGTATGCCCCTAACTGCGTTTCAATATACATATAAGGTGATACTTTTCCCACATTGTTTCTTTGCTTGATGCATTCTTGCCCACATTCCCACTTAACTGTTCAACCTGACCCTTTTTCTGACGTGGCTACTATTCCTGATTCTATTGCTGCTCCTACTTTCACCACTTCTCAGGAAAGGTTACTCCCGCCTCATTGTACATCCCTCCTCCTCATGTGCCTCTTTCTCCTTCGCACCTGTCCTTCACTTTTGTTCTAAGTATTTGTCCTAGGATTCCTACCATGCCTTCTGGAACCACTCAAAACCTTGTCATCCATCCCTCCACCAGGTCCACCCACCAATTCCATCTATCACATATTCCACTTCACTTGTTTTGTTGTATTCTGCTCAGCCACATAGGATACTTGTCTCTTTAGCATCCCCTTTCTCTCTTATCAGTTGATAGGTGGCTGACTGTGCCCCTACCTGGGCTTACACTATTTTCTTTAAAAAATTGGATTTCTTATGAAACACATCTTTAGTGCTGGACCTAACTTTCTCTGCAAGATCACCTCCAAACGTTTTGCTTCCATCTAATCCATGCTAATGTGCTTGTGCTCTGTCTTTAAACATGGAAAACTCAGCTTACACCCAATTGGCACATTAAATTTACTTCAATCAATCAATTTCAGCTTTATTTCGACTTATTTTGTCATAAAAGCAACATACATAAATTAAAACATGTATAATACACAATCCAAAATTTCCAGGTAATATTAATGGGGGTCAATCACATTCAATTCTTTCACAGCTATGCTAAAAACATATAAATTAGTTAAAAAGCCAGATAATATATAAAAGATTATTATAATACATTTTACAAAGGGGGAAGAAGTAAAATTCATATATCAAACCAAGCAAGAGCGTTAACTAACCAGCCTTTAAGTATTATAGCTTGCATCCTTTCTTATTCCTTATAAGATATACATTGAATAGGAATCTACTTAGACCAAAGACTATTAGTTGTGAGGTATTTGCTTTGAATGTACGTTCTGCCTCTTTGAAAAACCTAAACCCCAAATTTATACACAGGGGTTTGATCCATCGAACTCTTGGCTTTTTATAAGCTGGGCAGAAAAACAGTACATGAGCATCATTTTCTTTTGCTTTTTGTACGCACAAGGTACACAGTCCGCTATCATCTTCATTGCCCCTCCAACTACTAGTGTTTGCAGCAATCTGTAAAACTCCATACCTATATTGTAGATACAGTGTTTTAGCTAATGGTGGTCTTATCTCGTCCATGAATTGTTCGAATATAGGAGTATCCTTAACAGATAAAAATTTCTGTGACAAGGTACTCAGTGAGGTACTAGTGGATACTTCGTTCTTTACGTATACCCAAAAAGCAGATTTCAAAAGATTTTTTGAGGTTGGTAACATATTCTGAGGGTTTTCCCAAAAATGAGAAAACCCAAGCTTTTTGAGCCACTGTGAGATATGTTTTAGCCAGGGGATACTTTTATATTCGTCAATCCTGATTATTTCTAGCAGTCCATTCTTGTAGTCGCTCAGCTCCGGGGTTGTCCATAATCTAATCCAATAGAGTAATGGCCTTAGTGTGGCTTGATGATCAGTTCTTTTAAGGTTGATATCCAGAAAAACTGGAATTATCGGTGTTCTTACTGGTATTTTAAGTAACCTGCGTATGAAGTTGTTCTCTTCCTTCCTGAAAGTGTTGTTGCAGGAATAACCCCAGACCTCAGCGCCATAAAGTGCTGCTGATTGGGCCTTTGCTTTGAATAATTCAAGTGCCGGCGTAATTGATTTAGATTGGCTACTGCCGTGCACCTTTAGGATGGGCATTGAATTTTGTTTTAAAGCTAAATTACTTTTTTCCAATTGCCCTTTCCAATTGGGCATACTATCCAGCATAATACCCAGGTAATTAAAGCTCTCGACATATTCCAGCTTCTGGTTATTTAAGGCCAAGTTCTTTCTAAAGGATTTCTGAGGGTTTATGGACATGTACTTTGTTTTGGATGAATTAATTTCTAATCCCTTTTCCACACAGTAATTATTAAAAGTGTTTACTAGGTTTTGTAAGCCTTGCGGGGTTTGCGAGATGAGAATTGTGTCATCAGCAAAAAGCAATGCGGTGACTACCTCATCTGCTAATTTCGGGGAGTCATGTATACAATTTTTTAGATAATTAGGTATATTGTTAACATATAGAGAGAAGAGTGTGGGCGCCAGCACACACCCTTGACGGACACCCCGATCCACAGGGATCTCTTTTGAAATTTCTCCTCCCTTACCCCATCTAACTCTAGCATAATTTCCTGTGTGGAGTCTAATTATTTCCTTGAGTAGCTCCCTGGGGACTGCAATATCGTTGAGAGTAGACCAAAGTAATTTACGGGGTACAAGGTCGAAAGCAGCCCTTAGATCGATGAATGCTACGTACAAGCTTCCCTTTCTTATATTAATATATTTCCAGCAAATACACATAAATCTAAATACTTGGTCTACTGTGCTGGTTTTTAGCCTAAATCCTGCTTGGTATTTAGTTAAAATTTGTTCCCCTTTTATCCACAATAAAAGTCTATTTAAAATATGTCTGGCGAAAGTTTTTTGTAAAAGATCGATTAAACTTATAGGGCGATAATTTGCTGGGTCGTAGCGATCCCCTTTCTTAAAAATTGTAACAATTTCAGCCCCTTTCCATGAATCGGGAATTGGTGTCCCGGCCACTATAGAATTACATAAACAATTAATGTAGGGTCCCCAAATTCCTGTATCATGCTTTAGCAAGTCACCGGGGATTTTATCGGGACCTGGTGCTTTGCCCGTTTTAATAGCCTGTAGTGCCTCAACAGTTTCTTCAAGACTAAAATGTAGGTGGGTATTATTATCAAATAATCTATTTATCTCGTTGTCATCCGTGGCCATCTCCTCATTTGTATTACAATATAATTTAGAGAAGTGATTATACCACGTTTCTTCATCAAGATATATAACCCTAGATGATCTGCCTTTTTTATTCCCTTTGGAGATTAGATTCCAAAATGTGGCCTGTTCTTTCTGGTGGGCTGCAATTAAAAGGTCATCCCAGAGAGCATCATCCCAGGCTTTTTTTGCTTGGGACAATGTCTTTTTATATGCTAGTCTACTATCTTTAATTCCCTGCGCGTCCTTTACTTTTACAGCCTGAATCAGGTCAATTTTAGCATTGCGACAATCTTTATTGTACCATTGGTTTGTTGTCGCTAAATAATTATCTTTCTGACTCAAATCCTTTTTGTAGTTTTTACTTAAATGAGGAATCAATGCATCTACAAGTTTATAATGTAAGTTAAGGACATCCTGGGTACCTAGAGCAGGCATATGACTTCCCTCCAATATATCAGAAAAGGAGTTATATATATTTATCATCGTTTCATCCTTGGCTAGAATATGGGGCCACTTAATGGCACGTCTATTATTGGAGACCTGGTGTTCTCCTACAGGGATATTTAACGTGTCTATCATGTTTATATTTTGTATGAAAGGTTCTGTATGTAACCATAGTTGGAGGGGGAAGTGGTCGCTCTCTGTTCTATGGTCTATTTTGAAATCTATTATTAAGTACCATAGGTTCATGGAGGCCATTAAAAAGTCTATATGAGACCTGTAAATTCCCCTACCAAAAGTTGGAGCCGCCGGTCTGTCAGACTGAAAACGGCCATTACACGCCCTTAATTCATGGTTTACTGTAAATTGTAAAATCTGCATAGCTGCTCTTGAATTTTTTACCATATTATTGGACTCTAGAGAAAGGACGTTATTAGCTGTATCCTGTTCATCAAATAAGGTATCCAAGCCCAATATCGGCTCGAATTGACAGTTAAAATCTCCACCAACAATTACCTGCTTACTTGGACTTAAAGTATTTAAAAAAGAATCAAGGAGGACTATCACCTGTGAATCTTTGCTATGGGGGTGCGGTCTGCTATAAACATTTATTAAGTATATTGTTTCTTTCCCTGTGGTTACCATTCTTAATCCCATTATGTCTGGGGAATCAATCGGCAGTAATGTGATTTCTGCCTCCACAGTAACCCTTATCCAGATCACCAGACCCCCAGATGCTCTTCCTCTCGCAGATGGCACTGCGCCACGACTAAAAGTTCTATAACCCAGTCTATGAGGTATGTCTATAGCCCAGGTCTCCTGCAGAAGGATGATGTCAAAATTTTCAATGTAAGAGCACCAACCCTCATCCTGCATATTCCTGGATATCCCTGCTATATTCCATGTTATTAATCTAACAGGTGGGAGTTCAGCTACACCGTCCGCAATACTATGCGGTAGATTATTTCCATGCGACGGTGAGTTTACGATGGTTAAGCCCCCATCCTTAGTGTGCTTGATACCGCATTGTCTGTTCTCACCCAAGCTATCAGTAGTTACCCTTGGATTTGTATAAAACTCCGTAGTTTTCCTAGGGTGGGGTGTCTGGGTTCCATGTGCAGTTACGGGGGCCTTCACCCTTATTTGGGCAATTTCAACATTCGGTTCCACTGTGGTCAAAGTCGTGTTTCCACCTTGGGTTGCTAGCTTAGTCTCCATATCTGACACAGAAGGTGGTATTAGTCAGTCATTCATATCCAGGGTGCTTAGTGCCAAGTACCTATTATTTGTGTTAGTCTGGAAAGGTAAACCTTGGAAGACGTTTTGGGATATGCTTGGAGTATTAATCTGCTTGCCCCTAGCTAGATGTTGGTAGAAATAGCCTAAAGGATGTACACCCACACTATTCTCTGTCGGCGCCAGTGAAGCTGCTCTAAGTAGTACGGTCGCCACGTGTTGAGGGTATTTAAAATTGACAATTATGCAATCACCTTTACAAGATTTCCTGGCGCTCCCAATCCAGGGGACCCGTCTAGTTGATAGAATCTGTTCTGAATAATTGACAGGGAACCCACAATTGTGATTTAGCCAGGAAACTGTTTTCCGTTTGAGGGAATCGTGTGTTTCATTTTGCGCCTTAGACTGCATAATGTCTAGAGGTGGCACATTTGTAAGTACTACAACATATGGTTCACATTGAGGGGGTAAATTAGTAGAGCGAGTTTTCCTGGCTTGGACCGTTGTCCAACCTGTAGAAGGAAGATCTGTGACCGGGGCAGTTATTTTATCCAACATCTGGTTGCTTGGTGTAAAATTAGATGGGAGAATATTCTCTTTAATCGGGACTTGTACATTTCTTCCCTCTTCCTCATTTGTCCCACCCTGTGATTTGGTCTGGGTGTTAGTCAGTGAGGATAGGGAGCCACCTAATCTGAGCACTTCTGCTGATAATATATCTATTTTTTCAACTAGTGGTTTTACCACTGCCTCTAATTTGTCCTCAAAAGCCTTAATAATACAAGACATAGTGTTTGATGCTAATATGTCATTGCCACAATTTTCAGTCATAGTCCCCTTTTGGGTGAAGGGGTTTTTTGGGGTAGCTTCACAATTCGATTTATGCTGTGCCCCACCTCTATTTTGTTTCGTTTTTCTGCACTCCCTTACAGCCCTTTTTTTTGGGGAGCGTTCAGGATGAGGGTCAATTCTAGTTTCATCCAACAGATTCAGGGGTATGGTGTTGGGGTCTGCAGGCATAGGTAAAGGACACTCTACGACTACAGGAGACTCAGGGAGCGCCATAAACTCAGTTAACAAACACTCAGTCGCTGGGACATTAGGCGCCACAGTGTTTGTAATAGTATTACCACTATTACTCAATGAGCCTAAATCGATAGGAGTAATATTTTCGCGGCCCAATGACTTCCTTCTATCCTTATTAATTTGGCTTACTACTTTCACAAGGTAGTTATCCATAGTTGAATATTTCTTTGCCATAGATTGACAATATGGGTCACAGTTAGGTTCAAGCCCTATCACTTATCTGTCTATGATCACCCTAATTGCCCCGTGCTTCCAGATATATTACTTAAGATAACACCACAAAACACAAGCGGGACAGCAGCCAATTGGACACCGTTTAGTATATGTCCATTGATGAGGTCAAAAGTCTTTCTAACGGGCTTGTAGCCAGCCGACTCTCAAGATAGTGCAAAATACAAACTTACATGCGTAAGTAACTATAAGACAGCAGGTGATATACTACAAGGTGTGTCCAAACTTGAAGTGATCACTTGCCTTAGAGGGGTGGCCCAGCCCGGCCTCTTTCGGCCCCTGACGGCCACAGACGGCCCGCCCTCTGCCCGGGCTCAGCCCGGCGTCGCCCACGCGCGTCCCGCGACGCGGAGGGAGCCTCTGTATTTATAGCGCCTCCGGGCGCGGAGCAAGCCGGAAGGAAGTCCTGGCTGGCGCTGTGACTGCCGGGAGCTGTAGTCCCCCCCCACTGCGGCCAACGATCACGGGTGGCGGCGAGGGGAACCAACAGCGTGTGCGTCCCGTCCCTGGTGGTCTAGCGGTGGTCCTGCGGCGTCAATAAGGCAAGGCAAGGTGAGTCCCCCACTCCACCGAGGGAGCCTCTGTATTTATAGCGCCTCCGGGCGCGGAGCAAGCCGGAAGGAAGTCCTGGCTGGCGCTGTGACTGCCGGGAGCTGTAGTCCCCCCCCACTGCGGCCAACGATCACGGGTGGCGGCGAGGGGAACCAACAGCGTGTGCGTCCCGTCCCTGGTGGTCTAGCGGTGGTCCTGCGGCGTCAATAAGGCAAGGCAAGGTGAGTCCCCCACTCCACCGAGGGAGCCTCTGTATTTATAGCGCCTCCGGGCGCGGAGCTAGCCAGGAGGAAGTCCTGGCTGGCGCTGTGACTGCCGGGAGCTGTAGTCCCCCCCCACTGCGGCCAACGATCACGGGTGGCGGCGAGGGGAACCAACAGCGTGTGCGTCCCGTCCCTGGTGGTCTAGCGGTGGTCCTGCGGCGTCAATAAGGCAAGGCAAGGTAAAAACCTAATAAAGTGGTAATACATGTCCCAGGCCTGTAAATCAAATGCTTCTAATGGGCCTAAATTACATATTGTGCCGCCCACTTAAGTAGCCCGTTAAAAACATGTTTCAGACTTGGCAATGCAGCGTCTGTGTGCAGTTTTAAACTGCCATTTCGACCTGGCAAAATAAACTTTTTTCACATAAACAACGGTAGAATGCATACTGTCCTTAATGAGTTCAACATTACTGATCCACTCTGGGAATGTTAAATGTGTGCTATCCTGGTTTAGCGCGCTCTGTCCATGCACGTTGTCATAACCCGAAGAAGTAGAGCTCTCATCAAGCACCCTATCCCAGGATGCACTGTGGTACTATCCGAAAACCTTTCAATAAAGTTCAACCACTTTTGTCCATGTTAATTTCATCCTATTTCTTCCATGATCTTGAACTCATCCATAGCTTTGAAAGCATTTCTCATTCCATTTTACACTCCAGTTCAGTTATTTATCAATTGCACAGATTGTCATCATTGTTAGTTTTATGCAGATTATATGATTGGCACACCAGAATCGAAGGGAGCATTTTTTGGGGCAGTGTTCTTTTATTTCTACACGGAAGGTCGGTCACATGATTTGGGTATCACTTGACTTTTACAATAAATACCCAACACACTTACAACTGTTTTTTAACCATGACAAGCGTCGGTATTCACCGTTGGGGGGAGGTAACAAATTGTTTTAGTTCTGACACTAAGACGTGTTTTAAATTGATTTAAATTGGATGATCACGTACACCCGTGGGATTCATAGTATGGCCCAGCTGGCCTTCGTTGGTAGCCCCGCGGACTTTGCAGATAATGTACCCATGGCCTCCCAGAGAGAGAGAGAGAGAGTGGAGAGAGAGAGAGTGGAGAGAGAGAGAGTGGAGAGAGAGAGTGGAGAGAGAGAAAGTGGAGAGAGAGAGCGGAGAGAGAGAGAGAGAGAGAGACAGTGGAGAGAGAGACAGTGGAGAGAGAGACAGTGGAGAGAGAGAGTGGAGAGAGAGAAAGTGGAGAGAGAGAGCAGAGAGAGAGAGAGAGGGACAGTGGAGAGAGGGACTGTGGAGAGAGAGAGAGTGGTGCGAGAGAGTGGAGAGAGAGTGGAGAGAGAGAGAGGGAGAGGAAAGAGAGTAGAGAGAGAGAGTGACTGACTGAGGGAGAGACTGACTTAGAGAAAGAGAGAGACTGACTGAGAGAGAGCAATACTGACTGACAGAGATAGAGAGAGAGTGACTGACTGAAAAAGAGAGACTGACTGACTGAGAGAGAGACTAAGAGAGAGAGAGAGAGACTGACTGACTGAGGGAGAGAGAGACTGACTGACTGAGAGAGAGAAAAATAGAGAGACTGACTAAGAGAGAGACTAACTGACAAGGAGAGAGACTGACTGACTGAGAGAGAGAGACTGGCTGAGAGAAAGAGACTGACTGAGAAAAAGAGACTGACTGACAGAGAGAGAGACTGACAGAGAGAGAGAGAGACTGATAGAGAGAGACTGACTGACTGAGAGAGATGGACTGACTGAGACAGAGAGAGAGAAAGAGTCTGACTAAGAGAGAATGACCGACTGACTGAGACAGAGACTGACTGACTGAGAGAGACTGACAGAGAGACTGACTGACTGGATGACTGAGAGAGAGAGTGACTGACTGAGAGAGAGACTGACTGACTGAGAGAGACTGACTGACAGAGAGAGAGAGAGAGAGAGAGAGAGAGAGAGAGAGAGAGCGAGAGAGAGAGACTGACTGACTGAGAGTGAGAGACTGACTGACTGAGAGAGAGACTGACTGACTGAGAGAGAGAGAGACTGACCGACTGACACGGAGAGACTGACTGACTTAGAGAGAGAGACTGTGATGGAACTGGGGTCAAAGAGTGTATGGAGCTATGCAATGCCTCTTAAGATTGCTATTGTCTGCTAATAAAAATGTATTATCAAAATGTGCTCTTTGTAGTTACATCTGATTTTGACATACAGCATTGTCACATTGTCTAATGCTTTGAAACAGGTTTGATTATTTTTTACTCTAACCCCCCCCACTGACCCCTCCCCCCACTGACCCCCACCGCTACCAGTGCGTCCCTCAGCCACAAACCACACTGTAATTTTGGCCCCAGACAGAAAGTTTGTGAGTACCTATGACGTACACCATTATGGGTTGCATGTGTTTTTTTGTTACATGGATATGCTTGATTGTGTTGTTTGTGTTGTGCGTGGGAAAGATTGGGCACAGATAGTACATAGCACACAAATCAAGTTATGTTGCACAGAGATTATTTACGTTGTATTGTAGCACTATGGGACAGGAGTCTTATCAATGCAAAAGTATTAAACATCAATAACATTTGCTTTTACTCTGTTTTTTTTGTAAATACCCTTGCAGAAGGGCAACAATTGCCCATAATGCATTGGGTTTAAACATCCATGTTTGATTATGTGAAATTTCAAATCTCCGAGTGTCTCATGAGTAAAGCCTGGCAGGCACTCGTTGAACTGAAGTGTAAAATGGAATGAGTAATGCTTTCAAAACTATGGACAAAAGTGCCATACTTCTTTGGGTTATGACTACGAGGCTGGGGAAGACACTTCACTGGCAATCCTACTGGGCCCGCCAAGATCACATATAACTCAGCAAACAGGCCAGCCAAGCCATGTACTGCTCCCTCGTGAACAAGCAAAAGAACCACGTCATTGGGTAGGTATACTCTTCTATCATTAGGGAAGTCAAAGGTTAAGGTATAGTGTGAAGCTTTATTTTATTGTTATGCAGCAACTAGGTAAGGACTGGGAAGACTAAGGGAGTGAGGCAACAATGTGCTTTATGGTTCTGTTAGACAGCATACTATCTTGTACAACAGCTGGAGTTTTCATATCCAGTAAGGTATTCATCCAAACCCTTCTTCTGGTTCCTGAAGCATGTGGATAGATGATTGTGTGATAACTATGGGGAGGGGGGTGATTCGCTTCAAGTTTTTTCGAACGGAGCTCTGATCTGAAGTCGCCATTGGTCTAATGATAAGCTTCATAATCTGTATTATATTGTCTAACTCTATAATGTTCTTCTCCTGTTTGCCTCACAGTGCGCAATTCTAGTGCCTCTCTCTAAGGGGCATATTATCAAGCACGGCGTTAAAATTATCGCCGGTTGAGCAGCGATAATGGGCTTGATAATATGCCGCAGAGAATTCCAATACAAGCCCATGTTGACACCAGAACATGGGCTTCTATGGGAATTCTCCAGGGCATATTATCAGGCCCATTATCGCCGCTTTAGCTGCAGTTTTCTGCTGCTAAACCCGCGATAAGTTTTAACGCCGTCCTTGATAATATGCCCCTAAAATCGTTTCCCCACTATAAGAATCAACATTGATAAATATAGTGAGAAGTACTATTTCATCTGCTGATCTAATTTCACAATTCATAATGCTGGACACACAGCAGAAAAGGCCATTAATACAAGAACACCACTCAAGTCCTCCAGTGCCCACATGTGGCGCTACCCCAAAAAACATGCCTGGGATGAGCGCGTGGCGTGCGTCCGCGTTCTGCGCTTACCCTGGCCTTTTATAGTTTATGTATCTGTGAAGTGAGTGGTAGAGCCTCGATTAACAAACCATCTGTGTCCCAAACACATTAAGAAAACACACAAATCATGCAGAATGTATGTTCCCTAAGCTTTATAATGTTCCTTCGAGGACCCACACATCGTTTATGCCTTTAATGTAACTGATGCTATCTGTGTTGTGAGTGGACAGCTCCCGAGATCCTTCCGAAGTGGAACCACCCGGCCTTCTGAATGCGTCATCCTTGTGGGTTGCGCTGGCCTCCTTTCGAAAGGTCTTCGCCCTTGTTTCTTTCTTTAGCAGAGCTCGGAAGAATAAGACCTTGTTTAAGGTCTCCATATTTTTGGATCATTTGTGAAACATACATTGTGTGCCATTATTCTAAAAGGTGTTAACTTGCCTCCCAGAGGCATACTTAATGACCTTTTAACAGGAGCTCCGTTTTTCCCTTTCTTTCCTTTTTGTTTATAATTACATGCAATTTGGGGATTTGGAGGCACTTTTAGTAGCAGCGCAGGGTCTGCTTAATCCATATAATAGCTGTGTTTTCCATTCACCTACCACATGTGGTGCGCCATTATTTATGATTTCTTCAACTACCTTTTACATCACCCACCACGGAAGAGAGGCTCGTCTAGGAGCAGTCAGACCATAGTTCACAGGCTGCGAAACGGTCCGCGCGCACATTGCAAAATGCATTTGCTTTGTTTCGCCATCTATTCATTCAATATAGTTATTGTGCAGTCTTCGGGACTTTTTGGGCAGGAGGTATTCTCGTTTACACTCCAGGAAGTTTATTACATAATGAAACAAGCGTTGGCATAGCCAATAGGTCTCGCCTTTGGGACCTTCAGAAGTTTTTAGCCATACAGCACACTATCCTGGCTGTGCCACCTGTGCCACCAAGGATTGAAGATGTATACAATTACTACACATTGGGTCATGCAGTCTGATTCAGGAATGCATCCTTGCCTCAGGAAACATTTATGGGAGCTACAGGTCTGATAGAGGTGGGCAGGAAAGTGGGACAGGGAGAGGGAATGAGTTTGGGAAGACCAAAAGTTGAAAGAGGGCCGCAGTGGTGTAACCGTGGAGCCTAACGGAGGAGCCTACTACACCTGTATGGGGAAAAGGAGGGGTGCACACCATTCTGTCCCTAAAACAGTTTAGCCTAGGGCCTAATAAATCTCCAAGATACACGCGTCTCGGGGGCACGCGCCACACTCTGCAGGTAGCCCATCATTTACATGACGCCACTGTAGAGGGGTTGTGGGGAGAGGTGGACAGAAAGCTGGAGGAAGCAAGTGGGAGGAATTTATGACAGAGACAGGAGCATGGGTGAGCCAGAAGAGAGAGAGAGAGGGCACCACAGGGAAGGAATATATGGGAGGGGAGAAAAGAGACTTAAGAAAGTGAAGGAAAGAAGTGGTGAGATAGGAAGAGAGAGAGGAAAGGGAAGCCACAGGGAGAAGTGGGAGTAAGAGAAATGTGGAAGAGACAGCAGGATAATTAGAGGGAGAAAACAGTTGACTGAGGAAGACAGCTTGGAGCGAGGGAAGGAGATGTTGTGGAGCAAGCTGCACACCGACCAATAAAAGTGAGGCTGATAGACTGGGAGATATGGTGGGGGGAAAGCTGTAAGTGAGAAGGGAGGCAGGTGGTGCGATCACACATACAAACAAGCATTTGCAATGCAATAGGTCTTGCATTTATTAAAGTTAGAGCTGTTGGTGTTAAAAATGACAGTGTTTTTTACTTTGTAATTTTTATTTGCAGTTGAGTAATTATATTTGCATAGTGCTATTGCCATTGGTATAAAAAAGCAAAAGTAAAAAACATTGTAATTTTTAACTTCAATAGCTCTAACTTTAACAAATGCAAGAACTATTGCATTTCAAATGCTTCTTTTCCAAGCCATGCTGCACAGTCCAGTACCATATGTGACTAAAAGATTCATATGGATTTGCAACATGAATATGCTATAGGTATTAAAGTGTAAAAATAATGTAACTGCATATTTATAAAACAATGCAAAGAAAAGCAATATATAGTGTAACATAAATGGTTAATATTACACAGATGACTTTTAGTACTGGGTGTTATAAAAGACAAACCGCATATCACAGAACATTTACATTATACCGTACATCCAAAACCAACATTGCACAGAATAAAGAAAAAAAAAAAATATATATATAGATATATATATATATATATATATATAGTCACAGAAAAAAGCATAGGTTTCAGGGACATTATAGTTACATTTCACTCGTACAAAACCAGTCTAATTCGGACGTTATAGTTAGTTCAGCTAACTATAGCTCGCGCCCCCGCAATGCACTGCTGATGACGTCACATATTACATCATTCATGACATGGTCTGTGACATCACTGATGACATCACTGATGACACCTCAAATGACATCACTGATGACATCATCCAGTAACTGTGTTTCTGTAAAGTTTAAATATGTTTTATATATATATGCCAAGCTGTATTGAAGAATGAGTGGGTGTATAAGTGTCTGAATGTATCATTTAGTAGGTGCATAACTTTCTGTATAAGTGAGTGATTAAACGTGTTTTAGTGAATGCATGGAATAGTGACTAAACTGTGTAAATGTCTGTATCAGACTGTCAGTTTGTGTGTAAGCAGCTCCATGGGTTGGTGAGTAGCTACATGAGTGTCTATATGGGTTATTGATTGCTTGTCTGAGTATCTGTATGGGTGCCTGAGTGTCTGTGTGCGTGGGTTGGGTGTGTGTGACTGCATGGATGTGTGAGTGGGTGATCCACTGGTTGTATGGGTTCAAGATTGCATCTGTGAGGGGCAGTATGGGTGGGTGAGTGTGTGTATGGCTGTATTGGTGAGTGAATGGATGTTTCAGTGGTACATGTGTGAGTATTTACATATGTGAAAGGCAGTATGTGTGAGTGATGGAGTATATAAATGACTATGTGTGAGAGTGAGTGAATGTGAGAGTGGCTGTATGGATGAGTGTGTGCTTGTATCAGTGATTGTATAAGAGAGTAAGTATGTGTTAGTATATGTATGAATAAGTGAGGTGGTGTGTATAATTGTATAGCTGAGTAAATGGGAGTGTGATTGATTCTTTGCATGACTAACTAGGTGTGTGAGTAACTCTATGGGTGAGTGGCAGTGTGTGAGTGTCTCTATAGGTGTATAAGTGCATATGCTAGTGCGGTATTGATGAGTGACTGCATGTATGAGTGACTGTATAGGTGAATAAGTAGATGTGTGTGTAGACCTAGGAATCAGTGCGTGGGTATGTAGTAACTGGTATTGGTGCGTGTATGGTTTTGAAAATGGTAGTCTGTATTTTAGAGTGGGTGTTTCAAAGGTTATAGTAGGTTGTGAGGAGGTGCATCCGACTATCACATGGATGATGTCATCAGTGATGTGATCAGTGATGTAATTTGAGATGTCATCAGTGATGTAATATGTGACGTCATCAGCAGTGCATTGCGGGGGCGCGAGTTATAGTTAGCTGAACTAACTATAACGGCCGAATTTCACTGGTTTTGTACGAGTGAAATGTTCAAACAACTATAATGTCCCTGAAACCTATGGTTTTTCAGTGAATTTCAAAGGTTTTTTAAATGCTAATTTCTAACTGTAACATCCCTGAAACCTATGGTTTTTCAGTGAATTTCTAAGGTTTTTTAAATGCTAATTACTAACTATAACGTCCCTGAAACCTATGGTTTTTTCAGTGAATTTCAAAGGTTTTTAAATGCTAATGTCTAACTATGCCTACATAGGAATGACATGTGTAGAAAGAGGAAGAAAGGCACATAAAGAAGCAAGAGAAATGCAGAAAGAGGCAACAGAAGTCCAGAAAGACAAAGGAAGGTGCAGAAAGAAGCAAAAGATATGCAGAAAGAACCAACAGAGGTGCAGAAAGAGGACAGGTTGCAAAGTCATCCTGTGCCCCCAACGTTTTGCTGATGGGTACTGGTGGTAACTGACTCTGACTAACCAGGCCTAGAGCCAGTGCTATGCTAAAAGACACTTAGAATACAGTGAAAACACCTACATACACTAGTGTACACTATGGGTTGGGGTACCCCTGTGATTGGCATGACCTCCCATGTAAGGCCCTAGTATATAATAGGGCAGGGGGATTAAAACTACCTCTAAGTCAGAGGTGCAGAAACCTGCTACTTTAAGTAGAAGTCTTGTTTGCAGAGTGGTGGAGAAAGGGTGCTGGGCCTCCGACCTGCGCTCAAGAATTCCACTGCCTAGGACTTACAGGAGGTACCAGGAGGGCTTCTTGGCCCCCAAAGTCCCTCAGGAGTAAAGTGGACATCATCCCCATCCTGTAGTCTGCCCGGAGGCATGTTTGCAGAGTGGTGAAGAAAGGGGGTATGGCCTCTGAAGAAGTCCTAGCAATCCTACTGTGTAGGACTTACTGAAGGTAACAAGAGGGGTACTTGGCCCCCAAGGACATCCTTGGGGGCCAACTACCGCTTGTATTTCCTCTGGTAAGTACCACACAGCAAGATTGCTCAGTTCTCATGAAAGGCCAAACTCCCTTTGCATACCACTCTGTAAACACGCTCCCTGGCGCCCTTTTCGATGGGGATTGATGTCCCCTTCATTGCTGAGGTTCTTAGAGGCCAACTAGCTTACCTCTTACCTTCAGTAAGCCCCACACAGTGGGATTGCTGAGAGGTTGACACAGGCCATGCCCCCTTTCTCCACCACTCTGCAAATGTACCTCCAGGTGCACTCTTGGTTGGGGGATGAAGTCCCCTTTCCTCATGAAGGTCCCTGGGTGCCAACTAGCCCATCAGGTGCCTCCAGTAATCCCCACACAGCTGGATTGCTGACATTGGTCCGAGGCACGCCCCCTTTTTACACCACTCTGCAAACGCGGCTCCTGGCACACTGCTGCTCGGTGGATGAAGTCCACTTGTGTCCTGAGGTCCTTAGGACACAAGAGGACCTTATCGCCCCACCAGCAGTGCGTCTAGAGGCACGTTTGCAGAGTAGTGGAAAAATGGGTGTGGCCTCTGAACACCTCTCCACAATCCATCTGTGTGGTGCTTTCTTGGAGGTACCTGGTGGGCTAGTTGGCCCCCATGGACCCTCAGGAATGAAGGGGACTTAATCCCCCAACTTGGAATGCGCCAGGGGGTGCATTTGCAGAGTGGTGCAGGGAGGGGGCAGGGCCTCCGGCGAGATGCCATCTTTTCTTTTTTTAATTTTTTTAGAAGGAGAGCACTGTGGCCCCCCTTCTTTTAGTATTTTTGAGGCCCTGGGGACCACATTCCCCAGGGCCTGACCCCTTTTTTTTAAAAACCCAACAAAACAGAAAGGGGGCCGTGCAGCCCCCCTCCCGAGGCCAATTTCGACTCCAGTGACTCCATCCTCTGGGGCATGGCCTCCTTTTTAAAATGTATTTATTGGGAAGGGGGGCCATGTGGCCCCCCTTCCCTAGGCCACTATTGGCCCCGGGGACCTCATCCCCTGGCTCGTGGCCTCTTTGTTTTCATTCTGGAGGGGGCAACGTGGTCCCCCTTCCCTGGGCCACTTCTGGTCCTGGGGACCCTATCCCCGGGGGCCTGACCATTCATTGGGGACTGTGGGGGAGCCCCAATGCCCCCACGGTCCCTGCCGGGTCTCTGCCTCCTGCAGCAGCCGGAATTGCTTTCGCGCAACGGGAGCTGCTAACATGCAGCTCCCCTTGCCCAAAAGCAATTCTGCTTTGCTTGCTGGAAGCGAGAGCAAGTTTTCTGCTCTCGCTTCCAACAAGCAAAGCAGTGTTTGCAATCACAGGGCGGGAGCCACACGGCTATCATTGCAAACAGCAATGTCCCAGGGGTGGGGACCCCCGGGACATTGCAGGAGCCGGCCCTGGGAGGTGGCGGTTCCCTGGGCCATTGAGGGCTTCAGGAGGGGGGCCACGCAGCCTCCCTCCCAACCAGTACAAAGTCCTGGGGAGGTGGTGCTCCCCAGGGCTTGGGGGCCCACAAAGCCCCCCACTTAATTAAAATGCCCCAGGGAGGTGGTAGTCACCGGGGCTAGGGGGGCCTGCGAGTCTTCCCCCTCATTAAAGAAGGAAGTCCTGGGGAGGTGGTGGTCCCTGGGGGTTGGGGTATCCGTGGGACCCCTAACTCCATTTTAATAAAGCCCTGGGGAGTTGGCGGTCCCCAGGGCATAGGGGCCCGTGAGAATAAAGCCCTGGAGAGGTGGCAGACCATGGGGCTTGTGGAGGCCCAAGAGGCACACCACACATAAATCAAGATTGCCCCAGGGAGGTGGTGGTCCCCGGGGAGTGTGGGGGGGCATCAGCCCCCCCACACATTTTTACAATGAAGCCCCAGGGAGGTGGCGTTTCCTGGGGCTATGGGGGTGCCACATTCCCCAGTGCATAAATAACCAAGCCCTGGAGAGGCTGTGGTCCCCAGGGTGGGCCCCCACTGCATAAAACAGCATTGCCCCTGGGACCTGGTCCACCCAAGGGGTTTCAAAAATGAAGCACGGGCTCATTAAAAAAATTAATTGACCGGATTCGGGCACCCAGCACAAATTCGGCCCAATTTATAAAGAAAAATGCTTTTTTTTGGCCCTGACCCCCTGAGCAGGCCTGGGGAGTCAGGGTGTTTCTACCCTGGCTGCTTTTCTTGTTTTTTAACCTTGTTTACTATTTTCTGGTGGCTCGGTTACAGAGTCACAAGATGTCTGCCAACACATTCTGGTTTAGAGTAGGCCTGGGCTAAATTTCCGTTCCGCTTGTGGGAATTGCGATAATTTGACATTTTCGCGTTCCGCGGAGAGCGTGAAAATGTCAAAATTTCCGCATTCCGCAGCTTAGCGATAATTTGTTTCTTGCTCGCGCTGTAAAATAATACATTCTCGCACGCGATCGCCTTACCTGAATCCCCGCGTTCGCCGACAATTTTACTAACCCTGGGCGTAGTTCGCGAAGTAGCACTTCGCGAACCTACGCAAAGTGCAGTTCGCGCTACGCGTAGCACTTCGCGAACTGCGTAGTACCTTGTTTGCACTGTCCCAGATGTCGTTTTCAATGATTGCACAGTGCGGACAAGCAACCGGCACTGTGCAATCATTGAAAATGGCATCTTGCACAGTGCGAGCTGTAGTTTTCTGCTGCTCGAGTAGATTTTTACTCGAGCGGCAGCTTTCTCAACGCGAACTGGTAGTTTCTCATCGCGAGCGGTCGCGAGCAAACGCGACCACTCGCAATGAGAAACCTGACCTCCTCGCGTTGGGAATCTCGCCGGGAGGTTTATTTTCCATGCTCGCGATCGCCAACTTGATGTTGCTGATCGCGAACAAGGAAAAAGTCTCGCCGGGATGTCATTTTGCTTGCTCGCGGTCGCCAACTTGACGTTGAGGACCGCGAGCAAGCAAAAAATGACCGCAGCATTACGCAACACTACGCTACGCGTGTTCGCACTGTGCTACGTGCAGTTCGCGTAGTGCGCAGTAGCGCGAACTTCGCAAACTACGCGAGCGTAGCGTAGTGCTTTGCCCAGGCTTAAAGTTTTCCCGATCAGGTCGCGTTCACCACGAGAAGTTGGATTGTTGGTAGCCATTTGCGCTGTCTTGCGACAATTCGCGCCCGCAGTAATGTCATTGGTCGCGCGATCACGTCTTTCTTCTCGCGATCATGCACCGCGAGAAGAGTGAAAACAAGATGGCCGCGCGCGCGCGAGCAACCGCATGGGTAAGTTGGCGAGCAGCGACCACGCAGAAAATACAGCGAACGGGCGGGAAAAAAGCTTCGTCATCTTCGCGATATTTCTGCGTATTTGCGGAGATTTGTAACATTTTCGCGATAATTTGCGAAAGTCACTTTCGCAAATTCCGCCCACCCCTAGTTTAGAGTGTTGGCAGGCAATCAGAATTGAGCTCGCGCTCGGGAGGGTTTGCAAACCCTCCTCGGTGCTCAGATATCGATATTCTAATGTTTTTAATTTCTCAGCAACTACTGAACGAATTTATACCAAGAGCTATTTTTTTGCCAAATGTGGTGTGATTCTGTTCAGCGGTTCGGGCTGTAGCCGTGTCTAAAGTTTCCTATGGGAAATTAACATGGAGAAAACGTGTTTTGGGACCCCCCTTTTTTCTCGGCTCCCGCTTGACGAATCATCCCAAAACTTTCAAGACAGGACCAGACCTGAGTGAACCATTTTTTCTTTTGGAAAATTTCACGAAGATTCGTCAAACTACCTACCTACCTATAAATAGCTAGCTAAACTAGAGTAGAAATAAGTTTTATTTTAGCAAATAAACAGTATATTACAGAACTAAGACAAAAAAACGTTGGCAAAAATAAAGGGAGAAAGGTGCCAACTTTGAAGCTGGGGATTAGTTCAAGTATTGCCGTGGCCCCAACATCCTCTGATCCTGGGCAAATAAATGAGTTTCCTTATATGTAAAAACATATGTTATGGCCTTAACTGCTGCTATTTGAATTCACTTTTCAATGTTTGGGTGAACTTTTTGCTATAAAAGCAAGTGTTAATATGAATTGCCGTGGTGTGCACCAGAAAATCCCGGCTCAAATTGAGCACTAATTTAAAGGCTAAAATTGTTTAAAACAGGTGGCATGTTACACAGCTCTAAATTAAAAATAAATCCTCCTCTGCAGCGTCACAAGTTGCACAAGCAAAACACATAATGTGCAGCCTACAACAAACGTGGCATAGCCTAACAACATGTGTGTTTGGGAAAATCCTGTAATGTTTTTAGTCTGTATGAAAATGTATAATGTCCTTAAGTGATTTTTTTAAAAAGTGGAATATCTTTGGGTTAAAGAAACATATTTGCAGTATGGATGGTACAAACATTTTGCAGAAACCTATAGTAAAGTTTAATTGTGTTTTGAAAGCATGATGTTAATGCCTCCAGCAAGGAAATAATTTAGCCCATTGGCTGAAAGTTCACAAAAAACTATTAAATGAAACAGCATGTGGTAAAGTACATGTTCGGTTTACTGTCTGGGTGCAAATTAAGCATATAGGAAAGATGGTGATGCTGATACTTATCAAAAGGCCTTCCAATGCAAGTAGGAAACAGGATACTTAATGGCTTGGATTTTGAAAACAAAAGAAGAATGCCATGTGTGCACTGTTGACTTAAAAGGCCACCCAAGCAAAAAAAACAAAAAGACTGTTGTACATTAAATCTGAAAGAAAACATTATTTAAACAAAGAGACAGAATATTTATTTATTTTGTATATAAGAACATGTATTATAGTATTAAGTGGTGTTATTTAAAATTACTTTAAATACTTTTGGGTGATTGTTTTGGTATGAAGTGCAGTGGTGTGCACTGGAAAACCCAGGCTAAAACTAAGGACTAATTTACATACAGTTAGTTTCACTGTGAAATGTGTCTTAGGGAGAGGAGTGTAAGAGAGGGAGGGGGTAAAACAGATGAGAAGGGAAGAAGAGGAGAATGGGAGAAGGAGAGAAAGTGTGGAGAGGATGGCTAAAAGGCAGATGAAATAGGAGTAAGCGAGGGCGAGAGAGGGGAGAAATTAGTAAAAGAGTAGAAGAGAGAGGAGAAAATGATAAAAGGAAAAAAGTGTGAAGGGGTAAGAGTAGAAAAGAAGGAAGGGATCAGGTGAGATAGGTAAATGAATGTGCTGTAAAGAAGGAACAGAATGTGTGAAAGAAAGGTCATTGTGGAGTGGATATGGCGTGAGGGAGAAAGATGACAATTCTATGGTTGGGGATTAAAGTTTAAGTGGACCCAAATTTTTTTATTTACTTTTTTAATGTACGTGAATTTAATATGTAATTAAGTGGTGTTATTTAAAATCACTTCAATACCTTGAGCTGATTTTTTTTTGTTATACGAGGATGTGCTAATTATTAAGTGGGGTGGTGCACACCGGGAAAACCCTGGCTTAAATTAAGCATTAGTTTAAAGGCTAATATTGTTTACATAAATAACTGTGCACACATTTACCCCCAATACGTACTAAAAAATTAATTTAAAAATGCTTGGAGTAAAGCAGAGGGGGCTTGAGTAGGGTTAAGTAGACTGGAGTAAAGTGGAGTGGAGTAAAGCAGCGTGGTGTGAAGTAAGCAGAGTGGTGTGGAGTAAAGCAGAGTGGCATGGAATAAAGAAGAGTGGGGTTGAGTGAAGTGGCATGGAATAAAGCAGAGTGAAGTATAGTAAAGTTAAGTGGAGTGGAATAAAGCAGAGTGGCTTGCAGTAGAGCAGAGTGACATTGGGGTGAGTGGAGTGGACTAAAGCAGAGTGGCGTGGAGTGGAGTAAAGCAGAGTGGCGTGGAGCAAAGTAGCATGGAGTAAAGCAAAGTGGCGTGGAGTAATGCAGAGTGGATTGGAATGGAATAAAACAGTGTGGAGTTGAGCAAAGTAGAGTGGCATAAAGCAGAGTTGAGCTAAGGAGAGTGGCGTAAAGCAGAGTGGCATTGAAAATTAGTAGAGTGGAGTGGAGTAAAGCAGAGTTTACTAATGCAGAGTGGTGTTCAGTGTAGTGGAGTCAAGCAGAGTGGCGTGGCGTAAAGCAGAGTGGCATGGAGTAAAGGAGAGCGGTGTTGAGTAAAGCAGGGTAGAGCTGAGTGGAGTAAAGTAGAGTGGCGTAAAGGCCAGTGGCGTGGAGCAAAGCACAGTGGCATGGAGCAGAGCAAATTGGCATTGAGTGGAATGGAGTGGAGTAAAGAAGAGCGGCATGGAGTTAAGTATTGTATTGTAATTGTATTTATGTAGCACATACTACTCCTGACGAGGCATCAAAGTGCTTTTTTGGTGAGTAGCACACTACTTCAGAACCCATAAACGATTAGTGGTGAATTAGTATAGTGAATTTTGAAAATAATTTGAGTGGTAGATATGGTAGTCACTTATTTGGATTCAGAAAGTATAGTGGAGGGATAGAAGAGGAAAAGGGTTTGCATTTATTTAGAGCTTGCTACCCATGATGAGGTGTTGAAGCATTTTTCCAGGAGTAGCACGCTACTCCTGAATCCATAAAGCAGAGTGACGTGGAGTAAAGCAGAGTGGAGTAAAGCAGAGTGGAGTGGAGTAAAGCAGAGTGCCATGGAGTAAAGAGAAGTGGAGTGAAATAAAATGGAGTGAGTAAAGTGAAGTGGAGTAAAATAAAGTGGAGTGGAGTGAAGGAGAGTGGAGTAAAGCAGAGTTGATTGAAGCAAAGCAGAGTGCCGTTGATAGGAGTGGAGTAAATTAGAGTGGCGTGGAGTGGAGTAAAGTAGAGTGGAGGGGAGTAAAGCAGATTTGTGTTGAGTGAAGTGGAGTAAAGCAGAGTAGTGTTGAGAAGAGTGGAGTAAAGCAAAGGGAGATAGGGCAGAGTGGAGTAAAGCAGAGAGGAGTAAAGGACAGTAGAGTAAAGCAAAGTGCAGTGAAGGAGAGTGGCATTGAGTGGAGTTGTGTAAAGCAGAGTGGAGTTGCACAGAGTGGAGTGGAATGGAGTGGAGTAAAGGAGAGTGGAGTAGAGTAAAGATGATTGCTGTCCATTGTAGAGGAGTAAATTAGAGTGGTGTGGAGTGGAGTAAAGCAGAGTGGTGTGGAGTAAAGCAGAACGGTGTGGCAGAGCGGCGTGGAGTAAAGCAGAGCGGCATGGAGTAAAGCAGAGTAGAGTAAAGGGGAGTGGAGTGTAGTAAGGCTGAGTGGAGTCAGCAGAGTGGAGTTGAGTGGATTGGAGTAAGCAGAGTGAAGTCGATAGGATTTGAGTAATCAGAGTGGAGTTGAAGTTATGCAGAGTGTTGAATGGAGTAAAGCAGAGTGTTGAGTGGAGTAAAGCAGAGTGGCGTGGAGTGGAGTAAAGCAGTGTGGAGTGTAGTAAAGCAGAGTGATGTGGAGTAAAGCTAAGTGGCGTGGAGTGGAGCAAATCAGTGTTGTGATGCATGGTTTGGTGCTGCATATAATGGAGTTGCGCTGCGTATAATGGAGTGGCGCTGCATAGAGTGGAGTGGCGTTGCATAGGTGTCGCGTTTGGTCTGGCGTTGTTTGAGAGAGGGTGGGTGTAAAACAGATGTGAAGAGGAGGAGAATGGGAGAAGGAGAGAGAGTGACTAAGAGACAAAATAGGAGTAATGAGGACGAGTGTGGGGAGAAATTAGGACAGGGGTGGAAGAGAGAAGGAGAAAATGTTAAATGGAAAAAAGTGTGATTGGGAGTAAGAGAAGAAAAGAAGGAAGGGATCATGTGAGAAACGTAAATTAATGTGCTGTAAAGAAGGAGCAGAATGTGTGAGCGAAAGGTCATTGTGGAGTGGATGTGGCGTAAGGGAGAAAGGTGCCAAATTTGAGGTTGGGTATTAAAGTTTAAGTTTTGCTGTGCCCCCAATATCCTGTGATCATGGGAAAATATTTTATTTACTTTGTCTGTACGTAAATGCATTATGGATTTAAGTGGTGTTATTTAAAAGCACTTCAATCAATACTTTTGGAAGATGTTTTGCATTATAAGAGCATGTGTTACTTATTAGGCCTGGGCAGTAAATTCCGTTCCGCTCGCGGAATTTGCAGAATTTGGGTAATTTCGCGTTCCACGGAGAACGCGGAATTACCCAAAATTCTGCGATTCGCAGAATTTTTTGCTGGTCGCGCTTTCAAAATGCGTGTTCGCGAGATATTTCCCCCCGAGCACGCAAACAGCATTCGCGAACAGGAAAAAAGCACCAGGAACAGGCAGAACAAGCAATTCCGCGTGTTCGCGGAATTTCTGCATGTTCGCAGAGATTCTTTACCATTTTACGGAGCTCTGAATAGCGCGACTATGCAAATTCCACCCACCCCTAGTAAATACACTGTATTAGGCAGTGTCTGCACAGAGGTTAACATATATACACAGTTAACAGACAGGGTTGATTGTCTCCTATCAAGGCTGCAACATTGGAACTCCCGTCACAGGAATTTGCTTAGCCTGCCCGCCCTCAAGCTCCCACCAGTAGATGAGATGCTGTGAAAGCTCTTGTGGTGCTTCTGTGCCATTCCAACACCCCAACCTCCCCAACAAACACACAGACATACTTCGTTCATACAGTCTGCAGGTTTAAATAAACTGCGTTAAGTTGAGCAAACTGCGGTACTCTGCAGCATCTCCCATTGTGTGGAGGCGTTTCACTCAAAACACAAGCGCTGGTGTTCCAGCCATACAAATGCTTCAGCACTGAGAGAAGAGCTGTTGGAGCCAAGCCTCTACGCCTCTGCAGTACTCTGCATCATCTCTCATTGTGTGGACGTGTAGCGGGAGATAAAACAATTATGTTAAGGCCAGAAACCAATAGTGACTCAAAACACAGTGCTGGTGTTCCGGCCAGGCAAATGACTACACATGTAGAGAAGAGCTGTTGGAGCAAAGCGTGGTCCTGCCTCAGCAGTCACTGACATACACCCCACTGCTCACTCCCGCTGCAATACTCCATGGGAGTTAACTTGTGAGAAAAAGTAGGACATGCACCAACCATTAGCCATTTGGAGGCTACAGTTTATGAATGACACAGACAAAAGCCAATCCAAAGCGATGGGAGGAGTCAAACCCCATAAAGTACATACAACAGATCGTACTGCAGCGCAAGCACTGTAGGTTCAACCTAAAAAGCTTTAGAAATATAAGATACCCCCCACATGAGTTATGAATCAACATCCATAGCAGCAAGTACTTTAGCACCAGAGCAATAGCATCAACAATGTGTATATTTAAACTCCTCAAGACTTAACACTCAAATATCAACTATAAATATATCTTGGAAAGCAGTAATTACTGCCAGTTTCTGAAAATAAATATTTTGCCATCGGAAATACAATTTGTATTTGAGGTACATTACCTTAAACCCCCACAAAAGTGATTATTATATTCAGAAAATTTGAAATATCAGTTCAGTTTTAGTGAACACACCTGTTTGATCCCCAAATACCAGTCTATTATTTTTGATCATTTACTCACAGCTTTAAAGATCTCACATACGACCATGAATACAGTCATTTTACCTAGGACCATATCAGATCCCTGCCCGGTAGTGTTCACAGTGGGGAGCCATGATGGGGGCTCACGCACCATATGCCAGCTGAATGCCTGTCACCTCAGGGGCAGACAGGTCTCATGCTACCTCTCTAATGAACTGAAGATTTACCTAGAGAAAAATAAGGTATAAGTAGTGATACAGTGGAAAGACTGCTAAACTTATAAATAACACATAGACTGATTTTGGCACCTTTCGAAAAAACCATGATGAATCTGCACAAACTACACGTTAGAAGAAAACATGAGAAAAACTCGAAAATTATTAGTTACTGCATCGTAAAAGCATGCAGAAAAGAGTAGACTAGACTAAAACATTCATTTGAATAATGTAGGTTTATGTTTTACTAGATCGCACTGGTGAATTCTTTTAATGCTTAGTAGAATATGAGAGCAATTAGTCATATATTATGAGAAATTTCAGTAACCGTCCTTATTAAATTATGATGTATATGAAGGATTAATGACAACTAACGTAGTGTAGATGAAATATCATGTGCTAATAAAGAGTTTAATTTCAATCTCCATTCCTTGTTCATGTGAAATTGTGAACCAAGTGAGAAAAGAAGAAATGGTGCTGCACACTCTTAATTACCTCAATTGATCAGAAATTTTCACAGAATGATCTTCATATATATATACTAATTTAACTTATCTAAAATGATATTAGTTATCAGAATTTGCAATAAATTTGTATGTTGATACTTTGAAAATGTAGTAGTACATTATAGTTACACATGCTATTTGCAATGAATTTAACATGGTCTCTATGCGCAAATAAGCTGAAACCTATATCTGAATGTCATATTTCTCAATGACAATGCATATTTAAATACTTTATATTCTTGCTTGAATTAGCCTAAATTCAATTCAGGCCTGTATTATTATATACATTTTCCCTTCTTGCTCGACTTCGTTCTCATGGGAAAATGTCCCAGAATTGCAAAATAAATTTAAACTATGTATTATTTCAGGAGTTCCCATTCTCATACAAGGGCTATTTGACACAAATTCTGTTACTTTAGGAGCATCTGCCAGCGAAACTGTCCTTTCGAACTCCCTCATGTGCCTTGCTAAAGGATCTTTTATTAAGACTAGACACCCACCGGATAGCCTGACAGCTTACATACTCTGCACCACCGATAGTCCTATAATATGTGTCTTCTTTATTCCTCATGACAATCACCCTATACGAACCAACCAATGGACTGAGTGGTCTGACCAAATGAGGTGACCTGGGAGGTATCACCCTGGAACTTGCGCATTATAAAATACATTGATTTGACGAAAACGGGAAGAGTCTCTTATCTATTTTTTGATGTAGAACTTTTGTTCTTGCGGACTTCCCTTGCTGATCTCTTAGATCCAGACTTGCCTTGCGGATTCTGGACTGGTGCATATACTGTGTGCACCTTGGTGGTCTCTTCCCTCATGGGACACTTCTTTGAACTGGCTTAACTCATGTCCCTTCCTGAACTTTCCTGGTCTTTGGCCATTTTATGGGAAATCTGATTTTATCTGATTATTCTACACTTTTGAACTACGCTTAAGTACTAATGTATTTACGTACTAAATTTGATAAAGAAACTAACTAAATCAAACTGCCTCTGTCTCACCATAGTTTATTCCCATTTAATTGTGCATTCAAATTGATATATTGATGGCGGGAAGTGATCGTACAAAAGAGATCTCTGGATATCGAGTACTGATGTTGTTGTTCTGTGTAGCTTTTACTGAAGCATTGGTTTGTATGATATTAGCCCAACTAAATTTCTTTAGGAGATTGGTTCTACCAGTCCTAATATTATATGTATATAGTATAATTTTGAGAGTCATATACATGAATTTGATTATCACTTTGTAAAACAGCTATCTAATTCCTTGTCTTCATTAGATAGCTGGTTAAACCCCCTTTTATCCGACCCCTCTCGGCACAAAGCTAGGTCCATCGGAGGACCAAGAGAGTTGAATCAAATTATTTGAAAAGGGAAACGCTACAACAGTAGACTCCCTTGGTATGCTGTGAGGGTGGGGAAAGCTTTAATGCGTGGTGTGGCCCAGTCACACATCAAAGCCTGCAAGAGGTCTAAGGAGCAACATATAGCAACATATTGCAGACTAGGAAACCCGTATCTACTGCCTGAAGGGGAAGCCAGAACTAGATGAAAGGTAGAGCTGTCAGGTGTCGCTCCACAGAGGGGAGTTGCACCAAATATAGATTGATGACACTGTCAATGTAGGCTAGCATCCACCAGTAGGGTTTATGAATGGGGTGATAAATCTAGCAAAATAGTTTATTGTCTGGTAGAAGACTTAAAGAGTCCAAGGCGACTGCCAATACCTTTGCAGATTATTATCAGGCTCTGAATTACGACTGGAAATGCCCCCGAGAGCCAGACACACCCCTGATAATCGACCTCGCACTGCCATCCATCTCTGTGGTGGAGCGTGCTGAGATGAAACAACCTGTATCGATTGAGTAGCTGGAAGAGGCCCTCACAGAATGAATGAGAAAAAAAGCCCGGGGCTGGACAGGTTCCCTTTAGAATATTATCATAGATTTCTCTCCAGGCTTCTCAAACCGATGTTTTCCCTGTACAACGAGGCCATAGATAAAGGCCATTTCCTTAAAAGGATTAGATGAAAGCTACCATTGTGGTCCTCCACAAAGAGGGAAACCCACCGGAGGACTGCTCCTCCTACTGGCCCATCTCGCTGATTATTAGTGAGCTTAAGATTTATGACAAGATGCTCACCAATCATCTCCTTAAGGTGCTGCCAGCTGTGGTCCACTCTGACCAGTGCAGCTTTGTACCCCAACGCAGCAGTAGACACTGTACATGGCGTGTCCATGCAGCAATGGCATATAGTGCACTGAGCCTGAGCCTTTCTTCTTATTGACTTTGAGAAGGCATTTGAGTCCCTTGATTAGGAATTTCTATGGAATGTATATCGACGAATGAGACTGGGTCTACAATCTTACTATACATACTATACACAGGGTCCAAGGCCTGGGTTCATGTAAATGGTACTTCATCCAGAGCATTTCTTGTCCAACACAGTACCAAGCAGGAATGCCCTCTTTCCCCCTTGCTTTTTCCTCTGGCGATCGAACCATTAGCGACATGGGTCTGTGTGATGCTCAGGTATGGAGGATGGGTGTGGAGGATAGACCAGAAGACTGCATAGCCCTTTATGCAGATGATGTCCTACTTTTCCTGCCCTGACCTGAGATGAGTGGAGCCGACTCCTTCACATGCTCGAACTTTACAGTCAGGCATCTGGCCTCTTAGTAAAGTGGGCCAAATTCCTACTATTTTCTATCAGCGATGCAGCCTTGTTGGGGGACTGGCATGCCTAAATCCCTACCCGTCAGCTTAGATTCTGATAACTAGGGACACTCATCTGGCTAGCAGACCTGGCTTGGGCCCTTAATCTAACCCAGCTGGTGGCTCACATGAAAAGGGACCTAAACACATGGAAGTGGATGCCACTTAGTATTCTGGGGTGATCAACTCTTCTCAAGATGATGCTCCTACCAAGCTTCCTATATATCTTACAGAACTTCCCATACTTATTACCACGAAAAAGGTTTTCGATCAGCCAGGCAGCGATATGTTCCTTTCTCTGGTTGGGGAAAATTCCATGTATAGTCTTCGGTAAATGTACTCATTCAATGTATGACGGGGGCATGGCCACTGCCAATAGTATCATTGTACTATTGGGCTTCGCAATTGGTAGTTCATAATGGTTTGCTGTATGGAGGCTTGACAAAACCAGCAGTTAGGAGGGAATTATGAGCAATGATGGTCTTGTCAGGGACGCTCAACATCCAGTGATTCTGGGCAAATCACTTAATCTCCCTGTGTCTAACAAAAATGAATGTGTCCATCTGTAACGAAATTGGTGCTCATGTAAAGCTCTCAGATACCTGATATCTTTGGGTCAAGTTTGTGTTATATAAAACTAAAAAAAGAAAAAATTAGGTTAGACTCCATCATAGACATGTATATGGAGGCCCGATTCCCAGATCTGTCCCGTAAATGTTGATGGTGATCCTTATGACATTGAGAACACCCTCACCTTGGATTGGGTGGAAGGGTAGTAAATCTCTTGAGACACCTCTATTGAGAGGTCAGTGGGTGCGACAAGTGTCCAGCCAGCATGGATTTAGCAAATGGGATTTAAATGGGATCTCAACATTAGGGGACAAATGGAATAATTTCAGGAAATACAAACAGACTTTAGGTCCACCACTCACAGTTTTACCAATATCTTCAACTCTGCCATACACCAGAGTCTCATAAAAACGTACTAGTAGAGACCCCCCTATTTAGTCCATTAGAGGCACACGTACAGTGGGACCACTAGGGAATGGAGGAATATCCTGTGTCTATAAATTACTGGTCTTTAAGTCACTAAACACCCTTTACAATGCTGAAAACCAGATCGGAGGGATGGGTGGGCGAACTCGAAGAGTCTGAGTAGAGGGAAGCCTTCATTGCCCCAGAAAACTTGTGATTCCTTCCAGGCTGCGCCTGATCCAACTGAAATACCTCCACACTACATACTTGATGCCGTTGAAGATATGGGAAGCACGCCTATGCTCAACCTTGGCTTGTTCTAGATGCGGGAAGGGGAGACAAATTTCTTCCACATGTATTGTCCTGCCAGGTGATATCCCGATACTGGGGAGAGAAGTTCCACACCCTGACATGAGTGCTGGAGCACCCCTTAAACATGTCCCTGCAGGTAGAAGTCTTAGGATTACTTGAAGAGGTGGGGGTTCACGGAAGTGAGAGGTCACTGGTGGGATTAGTCACCTTAATTATTAAACCTGATATAGTTCGTAAATGGGGCAAGCCTTAACCTCATTGCTTAAGGTTTAGAGCAAAGAGATGAACTGGTGTGCAAAATTAGACGAACCAGTGTATATTGCCAGAGGGTGCTCGAGCAAACACAAGGAGATTTTGGACCTATGGTCGCACTATGGTCTGAACTCATTGAGACTCTCTCTGGTATTGGCTGGCCTATTTTGTTGTATGTAATGACAGTCTGTACGAATTGGTTTTGTTTCTCTTGCTGTATTGAGAGAAAAATAATTATATTAAAAAAAGATCTCACATAGAGAGATCATTTCTCACAAGCCAATGCATCTCTTACGCCAGTTTTTGGGGGTCCGAAGGCAGTTATGGGTTGTGGTGCACCATTTGTAACAACTGCAGTCATTTATAACTGGTGTCCTGGGGCCACAGTACTATTGAACTGTATAATGAATACTCAAATTCTCTTCCTTAGCCCCTGACTGTCAGGGCACAGAAGCACAAAGGTCGAAAACCTATTGTACGTCAAGGTGGAGTCGCTGCAAAGGTCTCCCGGGTTTCCTTCATGAGTATCTGAAGAAATGGCTACTCCTTCTCATAGCGACTATCCCATCCTAAACTTAAACCACATGTGAAAGGTGTCAAGCATCTCTTTAAGATAGTTCCAGTTAGGAGGAAAAGCTACAAGAGCAAAATCCTCCATTGCAATCATGCTGATTCTATATTGAAGATGATGGAAGATGCTAGAGTTGATAAGCAAGGCACAAACAATATCCTTAACCCAGGAGAAAGAGGAGTCAGATATAAAATATTCAGAACCAGAGAATTTCAATAAGGGATCCAGCTGTAGCATGATAAAGCAAAAAGCAGGGACAACAAGGTTTCAAATTGGGTGATGAATGCAACAATAATTAAGGCAGTAAATGCATTGTGATGCATCAATCTGAAGAAAAAGCTTCCTTATGTATCGCCCAGGCAAGATGTGACATCAAGTGAAAAAAATGTTGGTACCATCTTTAAATTGGCCAAGTACCCAGGTGAGCCAAACACGCATTTTGAAAGCGCGAACAAGCAAAAAATTCTGCGAAGCTGCGAAATTTTTGGTAATTCCGTGTTCTCCGCGGAACGCGAAATTACCCAAATTCCGCGAGCGGAATGGAATTTACCGCCCAGGCCTGGCGATTTTATTACCAAATCATGTAACCCTAATTCAATAGTTATGGATTTCCACAAATTAACATATAAGCACATAAGATCAATTCTTCATCTACTTGATCGATGGATCAATTAGTTGAATAATTGAAGGTAAATAGTCATTTCAAGTCATTGACAGACGCAAATAACCACAAACTTTTGTAAGTTATTAAATTTGATCTAACAAAATGCATTAATTCGGAAAAACACCTCATGAGAGAGAATAAAAGCAAATAATCATCTAGCAAATACTCAATCTCAACAAATACATTTGTCGCAAGGAGGGAATAGTTGAAGAGACATCAGACAATATAGGCATCAAATTAATTTCTCATTTCAGAAAAATATATGGAGAGACAATGCACAAAATAAATTCTCGAGTTATCAAGAATACCAACCCAAGGAAATAAGAATGAGGAATCCACCACCCTGGCCTAGGTAGCGGCAAGGGACACCCGATCAGAGTGTCAGGGATCAAAGACTTAAGATCAGGATAATGATAGGACTGGATCGACTAGGCCTCTCTGCAACCCGAAAATCAGCAGTGCACCCTCACTCTCTCCGTCTCCCTCAAAGATCTTGCAGCAGCAACCCGACCCCACCCCTAAATCACCTATTCTTTATACCCTTTTCGTACATGTCCATCCCACTAAAGTTACTAATGCCTCCTATTCTAGCCACAGGATTGGTTAAAAACGAGGGGTGGATGGTCATTCAACATTAGATCATGCTTTCTTTAACTACCCCATTGTTAATTTTCATTTCCCACCAATTCAATATGCATCCCTACACTCTCATGAGGAGATTGTATCATGTTAAGTACAATGTTTATACATTTTATAAATTCGCAGACTTTCACACAGAAGCACAGAAGTTGGCCTCTTTTTAAGTGTTGTGTCCTTCACCACATCACACTCTTTCAGCTGGCTCAGCAAGTTTATCCACAGTATCACGTGGTTTGTGCGTGCTGCAATCTTCACTGAAGCTTCACTCATCACAGTTTGGTCAAGTTAAAAAAACATGGTGACTTGTCCATTACTAATAGAACAGAAAGCAGACATTTTTTAATAATGCGGTAAGGAAATGTTCACTGTTAACCACCCTCCTTCACCCAGATCCAAGTTAGTAGTTATTCTAGCAAAGCATAAGAAAAAGAAACGTTAATTAGCATTTCTTAAGCATTACACAGCATGCCTTCTAGTATGCTATGTGCACAATTTGCAGTGTAAGCCATTCACAACACATTCTACTCATCATTTTATTACATCTTCGGTTATTCACATTTGGTTAAGATTAATTTTGTGCAATTTGCAAAGTGGTTTACCCTTATGTAATGTATAGGCGCACATTAGTATTCTATCTACTTAACATTAGTATATGTTAAGAGTGTACTCAGCAAGAGCGGGTTTCTTTTTCGTATCCCCGCTCCATCAATCCCCCCTTTGATGGCTTTAAAGCCATCACAAATACTCACCATACTGAGTACCACCTTTTAATGTTATTTAAAGCTTAGTATCTTTCTCCTTTTTCATGGCACCCACGTCTAACCTTTTCATCATATCATAATATTCTTCATTTATTTCCTCAAGTTCTATCTCATCTCTTTTTCTCTTTACTCCTTTCTTTTTATACTTTTTATCTAATGTATCTTTCCTTCTTTTCATGCACCTACAAAATGTATACGCTGTTATTATTACTAAAAATATTGTTGCTATTGAAACCATTGGCATTACTATAGTCCCTAAAAGACTCTCTCCAAATGATGTAAACCCATTTTTCACAGCTGGTAAACTTTTACCAACTCTTTCCCAGATACCGTCAACCTCCAGTTGGGATAAATCCTGGAATAACTTTGGAATGTTCCTAATGTAACCTGCTGTCCCTTTACTTTTATCAGGGATATATGTGCAGCAATGTTGAATATTTAATGTTCCACAGACTCCACCCTCTTTTGCCAAAATAATATCAAGGGAAAGTCTATTTTGCAAAACCATTGATCTGATTGCCACCATTTCGGTATCAATCATCAAAAATCCACCCACAGTATCTGTTGATAATCGATCAACTACTGTAGACAGCTTTTGTATTTTATGCAAATTTAATACTACCCCAACTGATGGTATCAGTGCAGAGAATAAATCACCTATCATTTCAGTGAAACTTGCTCTCCCTCTGAGTGTTAATCCTTGTTTTATTTCATTGACACTATTATCCTTTAGGTTTAAATTATAAACGTTTGGAAACACAATCCCAAAGTAGCAACTCCCATACCAGTGGTCAGGTAACCTATATTAGGCTTTTCTACCACATACATAGTATATCCCTGAGAAGACAGGATCACTTCCACCCTTTAATCCCCAACCTCCTGTAATTTGAAAGGTATGTTCACATTTCCCTCTTTTCATAATTTCCTTCCTTAAATGCCCAAGGTGGTTGTTGTGTCTTTTGTTCAACCTCTTTTTTCTGGAAACTCTCTCTTCTATTTTCTACCATATCCGAAAACAATCGTTCCTTATAATGCAGTCCACAGGTTAGGTCCTTTTTATAAGCACAGTCTAAACCTAATGGCTTGGTAATATGAAAAAATTCACACATATGACGTGCATGTTTAGCACTTTCTACTTTGTCCAGTCTACTTATTATTGGGACCTTTGAAAATACCAAATCTACATTTGTTTTCTGATACTCCAATTTACCTTCCATGTAAAATAGACTACTAAGGACACTACATGAAACAGCATATGTTACAGAAAGATGATGATATGTTATTCCCTCAGAGACAGATGAGGGCAATTTTATGTAAACATAACAGTCACTCACATTCATGGTATTAGTATATTCATACAACAACTTAGTAAATACATTCAATGAAAAATCCTTATCCGATTCCTTAAGATGGAGTATGCTTCCGTCTAACTGTTCTCCATTAGTATTTATGGTCTGTTTAGCAACATCTTTCATTCTTTTAGGAGACACTTCATTAGTATTATTTCTAATGTTATTCACATCAAAAATTGGTATGATTAGTGTTAATAGGATCCATATCAGTGTCAGTAAGAAAATATTACAAAAGCAAAATTCAACCCATCTACGTCTTAGTTTAGATAATGGTTGTTCAGTCACTTTGTTTTTCGTCATTTTAGTAAACTACAAAAATAGAAAAGTCTAACAATCTCCTTTCGCTACAGCCCAATAAAAATCTAAATGAACTTCTACCGAAAAAGAAAAAGAAATATATAAAAATATATGGTGGTGTAATCCTACACCTAATGACGTTTCTTCTTTGCCCCTTTTAGAGTTCGCAAATGACTTGCTGTATCGCTATTTTCATGCTCAAGTTTAGATCTAAGGTTTCAAACTCCTCAAGGATGACATAAGTCCATTCAGGGGCCTTGTATTTTCCACAGGGACTTCTTGTTCTTTTTGATCTTCTCTTTGTGCCTTTTCCTAAACCTTCTTGTTCGGTCTGACTTGATATTTTGTTACTTTGTTCTGATCTGTTTCTTAACCTTCTTCTAATTATTCTGTATTTTAGTCTTTTCACCTCACTTGGCCAGAAATCTCCTTTCCTAGGTTTCTTTGCCTGTACTATCTTATCACCTTCTGTTTCCTGTTCGCTGCTTCTTTTGTTAAGTCTTATCTCTTTCTGTCTTTCTTGGTTTTCTCGTGTTTCAGTCTCTGTAGGTTCAGTATTTGAGTCTGACTCACTAGCTAATTCTCCCTCTTCTAATACTTCTTCGATCTTTTTCTCTTCTGAGACAGCATTTGGAATCTTTGATGTTTCTTTTTCTCTTTCGACAGCCTTTTCACCTTTTCCTGGTTCAATAACAGCCTCACCTTCTTCCCACTCAACAGTAGTCTCTTCTGTCCCAGTATCTGGTGCCCATTCTACTCGACTTGCGCTTGGCTGTTCATCGGCCGAAAGTTCACTTGAATCTGTCACTCCGGATTCTTCAGCCTCATACACTTCAGCAACCGGTTGTGGATTTTTGTTCCTCAGTCTCGATTCTTCAGGTCTTTCAATTGGACTTGGGACTAGACGAGTATGGCTCTCATGTTTCCAATTTGGCAAACCAAAACACTTCACTGCTGTTGTCATCACCAATACAATTTGGTAAGGGCCGCTCCATCGGGGTTCTAGGCACGTTTTCCTCACTTGCTTTTTCACTAGCACCCACTCTCCAGGATTCACGTTGTGTGCTTGGTCATGCTGTGTTGGTGTAGCATCTCCTCCAACCTGACAGGACAAATAACGCATCCGGTCAGCCATTCCTCTGCAATAGTCCAGCACACGATCATCAGAGAGATTCATCAATTTATTTGCAGGAATGTATGCTTGTCTCATTGCTCTTCCCATTAACACTTACTGGGGACGTAACCCTGTCTTTTTGTCAGGTATACTTCTAAGACTCATCAGCACAAGGGGCAAAGCATCAGGCAATTTTACTGTTGTGGATGCACCCACCTTTCCTAATCTCGACTTCATGGTGCCGTTAATTTGTTCAACAATACCAAACGCTTCAGGTCGGTAGGCACAATGTAATTTCTGTTCAATTTGTAACGCAGCACAAATCATTCGAATTATTTCATTATTAAAATGGAATCCTCTATCTGATTCCAAAGTGACTGGAAAGCCGAATCTTGGGATCAATTCTCTCAACAACAATTTGGCAAAAGTCAGACTGTCATTTCTCCTTGTTGGATAGGCTTTCACCCAGCGAGAAAACAAACAAACAATGACTAGGCCATACTTTAGTCCATTACATGGAGGTAATTCAATAAAATCGATCTGGAGTCTGGTAAAAGGTCCTCCTGCTTTCCCAATTACATCCCAGCTTACCACCGTCTTTCTTCCAGGGTTCTGTTTCTAACAAACAACACATGTTTGACACAAACTTTCAGCTATTAACCTAAACTTGGGATTGTACCAGGACTGTTTGAACATTCTTACCATGGCGTCCCGTCCAATGTGCGCATGTTCATGGTACATCCTAGCCATCTGTGAAAGCAATGAATCTGGCAGTACTGGTCTCTCATCATAACAGACCCATATTTCATCATCATTTTTTCTACAACCTGCTCTTTTCCATTCTTCCTTTTCTCCGTCACTGACTTCTTCCTGCATTTGTCTCACCTCATCCCATGTCTCAAATGTGGTGTCTATCATAAGGTGGTATTCGGTATTTCCTCTTTTAATAGATGGATTTATAGCTAGGGTATTTTGTGTACAGTAACGCAATCCACGTATTTGTTACCCTTGGTTACATCATCATCTCCGGATTGGTGTGCAGCACATTTCACTACTGCAATTCTTTTTGGCAACTGTAATGCTTCCAGCAATTCCTTTACAGTTTTCCCATTCTGAATTGGTGACCTAGAGGAAGTCCTGAATCCTCTTTGCATCCACAGGTGACCAAAATCATGCACTACAACAAAGCCATATTGGCTGTCAGTGTAAATTGTTACTTTTAGACCCTTTGTCAATTTACAAGCTCTAGTGAGAGCAAACAGCTCTGCAACTTGGGCAGATTTTATGCCTTTTAGATAAGACGCTTCCAGGGCTCCAGCCAGGGTACAGACAGCATATCCAGTGCACAATTCACCTCCTTCATTCCTTAAACAAGATCCATCCACAAACAGTTCGCAATCAGACTCTTCCAGTGGTTCATCTGAAATATCTGGGCGGGGTTGGTTCAAAGCTCTTTCACTTCCAAACAATCATGTTCTGCTTCTTCCCTCACCTCCTCACACCTTGAATTTGGTAACAATGTGGCAGGGTTCACAGTAGTGCATCTTACCACGTCACATTTTCAGCACTTAGGATTATTCTCTCGTACTTAGTCAGCCGACTATTTCTCATATGTTGAGTTTGAGTACCAGTTAAAAGTATCTCAACAGAGTGTGGTACATAGACTTTTACTGGGTAACCCATCACAATTCACTCTGTTCCAAACTCACACAAGTGGCAGCCACTGCTTTTAAGCAACATGGCAATGCGGCGGCCACTGAGTCCAGAGTAGCAGAGAAATATTTTGGAACCTACTTGTTGGCATATTTACTGTTGAAATTGTGTCCAAAAACTGCATTTGAGATCGTTTTTAGGAATTTTACCTGGGGGCTTTTAAATTGAATTTTTAATTGGGGAATTTATTGAGGCACACTGACACCTCCTCAACACGCTTATTCTACTTTTCTCTGCCTCGCCCAGCCGTCTTGTGTGTTTTGCTGTTGGCTGCGGTGGGCGCCATTTTAGGTAGGGCTGGGGGTGCGTTCTAGTCGCGCCGCCCTCCCACCCTCCTCACGCCCTATATTATGTGTATTCCAACCAGACGGCGCAGCGGGCTGGCGCAGTGGGCGCGCCGGATGCGCGCCGAAGCCGCGCCTAAGCCAAGCCCGTCTGCGCCCGTCCGCGACCGGACACGGCCCAGGGCCCTAACCCCTGGCCCGGATTGTAGAGTTACCTGGTGCAGGAGTGAACTAGTAAGTTTTTCCTCAAATGCGTGCTCTCCCGGTCGCCACAGCGTAAGGGTAGGGGAGAATGGAGGATGTAGTCATTGTCAATTCCGCTTTAGCACAGCGCTAACTGACACGAGGGCCAACAATTCCTTGCTGTCATGCGGCCTCATTAATGTGAGGTCGCTTAGCTGTCATAAACACGATGTATATGACCTCCTCATCGACAAACATCTTGATCTGTTGTTCATTACTGAAACGTGGCTCGATGCCAACTCTGACCCTGACATCATTCAGGCCTTACCAGATGACTATCAGATGGTGCGCCTGGACAGACCGATAGGCAGAGGAGGCGGAATTGCGATCGCTTTTAAACAACAATGGGCTTGTAAACTAGAATTAGTTAATTTGGCAGGATGCGAGGCGGGTGTATTCACCATAATAATCGATGAGAGCATGACTGTAAAGGGCCTGTTAGTTTATCGCCCACCAGGACCCATGGCCAGATTTAAAGGCAATCTTTTAGAGTGGGTCACAGAAACAGTGATAAGAAGGGACAAGTTTCTGTTGCTGGGAGATTTAAATATACACCTGCAAGACTCACTAAATAAAGGAGCGGTGGAGTTCCGGGAAGAACTTCACACCCTACAACTAGAGCTAAAGGGGAAGCATCCAACACATAATCGTGGGCAATTGCTAGACCCTATATTTGCCAATTGGGAGGACGTCTCAGTCGCTCCCCCAGTGCCTCTGCCCTGGACTGATCATTTTTTTGTTCCATTTTGTATTCATTTGCCCAAACAGAAAGCTAGTGCTCCCACCCCTCTCAACTATCCTCGTCGCAGGTGGGCAAGATTCTCCTTGTGAGAGTTTAATAAGGCCCTTACCGCAGAAGGTCCTCCAGGAGGCAATGACGTGGTAATGGCAAATAAATTGCTCAATGATCGCATCACGGCTGCCCTGGACAGCACAGCCCCATTGGGCCGGTCAACTAAAGGTGCCCTCAGACAAAGAACTGCTCCCTGGTTCAGTGAGGTGTTGCGCTGCGCTAAAAAGGACTGCAAACGAGCAGAAAGACAATGGAGAGTGGCATACGAGGACCGGATGAAAGAGGCCTATCTCATAAAGAGACGAATCTATCATAATAAAATCCGGATAGAGAAAGCTACATACTATGCAGACAGAATACACGGGGCAGAAAACTCCGCTAGGGAATTGTTCAGCATATATAAGTCCCTGTCTACTCCAAAAACCCTTATTCAAGATGAAGACTACTCAGTAGCGGCATGCAATCGCATTGCCAACTACTTTGGAGATAAAGTGTCTAAGATATACTCTGCTTTTCCCGACATACCACCTGTAGTGGAAGAGCCTGCAGACTCAGCAGGAGAGGAAGCAGATCAAAATCTGCTACTCCTTTTTATTACTCCCTTATCGGAGGACTTAGTTCAAATTTGCAGCTCTGTCAAATCTGGCTCCCCTCGAGATCCTGCATCCCCAAAAAGGCTGAGTGACAGTCTGGAGACACTTGAACCCTACATCAGACATTTGCTAGATGTCTCCTTTCAATCCAGTTCTATACCTGAGGATTGGAAACAGGCTGTGGTGCTCCCCCTCCGCAAGAAGCCCAACATTGGCTCCGAGAAGCTAGACAATCTACGCCCCATTTCTCTGCTGCCTTATTTTTCTAAGGTAGCGGAGAAGGTGGTAAATAAGCAGCTAATGAAATATGTGGAGGAAAGCAACCTTCTTCACCCTACCCAATTTGGGTTCCGGCCCCGTCATTCTACGGAGTCTGCCCTTTTTAGGGCTACCGAAACCCTCAGGCAAGGTGCTGACGAGGGACAAACCATGGCTCTGATCCTCTTAGACCTCAGCGCGGCGTTCGACACTGTAGCACATTCCATCTTGCTGCAGTGTCTGAACAAAGGTGGAGTGAGAGGGGCAGCGCTGAAGTGGATTTATTCATTTCTTACAGGCCGAGGCTTCCAAGTGAGGCAAGGTAATCATTACTCTGACCGAATTGCTTTGGACCAGGGGGTGCCACAGGGCTCGTCCCTGAGTCCAACACTTTTGAACCTCTATGTTGCCCCGATTGCCACCCTAGTGGAGAGTCACGGCCTTCAAATGGTGTCTTATGCCGACGACACGCAGTTGGTGATCTCCCTGTCGCGCGCACCCGATCTTTCGGCGGACATCTTCAGAGCTTGCATGCAAGATCTAGCTGCCTGGATGTCCGCCAATTGCCTCAAGCTTAATGGAGGCAAGACCGAGGTGCTGGTTGTGGGGGGAGACCGATCTGCGTGGACGTCGGCATGGTGGCCAACATGCCTAGGTCCAACACCTATCCCATGCCAGAAAGCAAAGAACCTGGGCATCTGGTTCGATACTGACCTGACCTTTGGCCCCCAGATTAATCGGGTGGTCGGTTCATGCTTCGGGACCCTTAAAAGTCTTAGGAAGACACTGAAGTTTTTACCTGTAAGCGCTCGTCAAACCCTGGTGCATGCACTAGTCACATCAAAGATGGACTATGGCAATCTTCTCTATTTGGGGACTTTGGAGAAGAACTTGAGCCGCCTACAGGTCTTACAGAACGCCGCTGCCCGACTAGTGCTTAGAATATCTAGGAGAGCCGCATCCTCAGTGGCCCTCCGGTCTTTGCATTGGCTCCCGATTAGAAGCAGGGTAGAATTTAAAGCATTATGCATATGCCATCGGATCATCAACGGGAGGTCTCCTCTCCCTTTGAAAGGACTGCTGACGCCTTATGAGCCGGTCCGCTCCCTGAGATCGTCCGGCTCAGGACTCCTGGTTATCCCCAAGGTATCTAGAGCACGGATGGGCGGAAGATCCTTCAGGTATCTTGCAGCCTCTAGATGGAACACTCTACCCACAGCATTCCGACTAGAACCATCAGAACCTATCTTCAGAGCCAAGCTTAAAACTGCACTATTTGAACAGTAGGGTATTCCACTCTGGTAGGTTCCAGTAAGTATCTGCTCTTCAGCGCGGGGACACGCCGATGGGCGTCACCAAGCGCTTTATAAAACCCCCTAAATAGAAATAGAAATAGAAATATGCTATTGTACACCTTGTCTTTCCGTGCCTCTGAGTTAAGACCGCAAGCGTACAACCATCTCTCTCACAACAGTATAATGCAAATTCTTTTGAGTAATCTGGCATTCCCAGGGCCGGCACCTGGCAAAGACTGTTTCGCAGTCTATTGAAAGACTCCATACTCTCCTCATTCAACACAATTGAATCTTTTACATCTTTTCTAGTGAATTTTTGTAAAGGCTTTGCAATCAACGAAAATCCACATATCCACTGCCTACAATATCCGACCATTCCCAAAAACATTCTCAATTCTTTCTGATTCTGGGGTGGATACATCTTCTTGCTTATACTGATTCTCTCTGGGGTCACTTTCCTTAGTCCTTTTTCAATCTTATGGCCTAAGTACTGAACTTCCTGTCTACAGTACTGTAACTTTGATGGGGAGACTTTGTGTCCACCTTCAGCTAAATGATTTAACAAAGCAATGGAGTCTGTTACACATGCTTCCCGAGTTTTGGATGCCAACAGTAAGTCATCAAAATATTGTATCAGGACAGAGTTCCCGGGCAATTTCAAAGTTTCCCAATATATATTTTCAAGATCTGATTAAAGATTGATGGACTTTCAGTATACCCTTGAGGAACTCGGCACCATGCCAAAACACAATTTCCAAACCGGAAGGCATATAAATATTGACTATCAGGATGCAAAGGGATGGAAAAGAAGGCCTGGCACAAATCAATGACTGTATACCATTCAGCATCACATGGGATCTGATACAGAATTACAGCAGGGTTTGGTACTATTGGGCAACATGGCACAACAATTTTATTCACCTTTCTAGATCTTGAACTATTCTATATTTTCTGTTAGGCTTTTTTATACCAATATTGGGAGAGTTACAAGGACTGCTCATTATTTCTTTTAGGATCCCTTGTTCAATTATCTGATCAATCACGGGCGTGACTCCAGCAATTACCTCTGGACTCATTTTGTACTGGGCAGTATTTGGATACACTGCTCCATCCTTCACTATTACTTGAATGGGGTCCACATTTCTCATGGAGCCAATTTCATTTCCGGTAAAGTCCCACACATCTGGACTCACAGTACCTTTCAATTCCTCTGGTAAATCTTCTTCAGTCAGTAATGAATATAATTCTTTTACTTCTGACTCTCGTTGGGCCATCAATAATTTGTATGCAACATCCTCATCCGGTGTCATTAATGCAACACCATCCGGCGTACAATAAATTGTGCAATTCATTTTCACAACAAATCCCTGCCCAAAAGATTCACTGGACTAGTGTCACACACTACAAACCGATGCATATCTTTGAAATTTCCAATGTGAACTTCTATTGGGGACTGTAACAGGAGTTTTTATGTGTTGCTTTGCAATGCCTACAACTTGGATAGTTTCTCTTGAGAGGGGTAGGTTTGGGATTTCCGCTGCTCTCGCAGTGGAACGGGTAGCACCAGTGTCCAATAAAAAGGTGACATCTTTTCCTTCTACCTTTCCATCAATAAATGGACCTGACTGATCTACCGCTAAAGATGCGCCAAGTACGCACTCTTCCTCCCCCTCAGGCACCGTCACTGTATCAACTCCAAATCACTCTCACTACTACGCACCAAATACTGCGAAACTAACGGGCTCCTACCAAACTGCTCTTCTCCTCAAAATCCCAAACTTGTACTGTACATCTGCATATGAGCATTCACATTTTGAGGTATGGGCAGTTGTGGCACCTGTAACCGGGTGGTAACTACCTGCTGTTGCTGCTTCCCAATCATTTCATTCTGCAGCTGTGGATTAAAATTTTGATTTGTGCCATTACCCTTCTGTGCAGATCTACACTAATTTTTCCAATGTCCCAACTTCCCACAAGCATGACAAGGAAATCTCTTTTTAGCCTCTTTTCTTCTCATTTTAAATTTTCCCCAAGTCTCACTATTTGTCGATCCTCCTGACCCTGGTTCTGTGAAACAGTATCTGTCTCCCGTTGCTGTTCAACCAATTTTACTTGAGCCCACATCATTTTCTCTTTTAGCTTTTTCAATCAAGAGTCAATACCGTCGCTACAGTACTTTGCATATTTCAAAATTTCATTGATAGACTTGCTTTGCCAATGATGTAGCGCCTAAATGTGTTGAAATTTGTAGGGGTGCATCATATTCACCGTTAGTTGGCACCCGCATATAATCAATGTATATTTAGATGTGTCGTGCGAAATGTATTAAGAAATGTATCAGCTATATCGCAACATAGAAGCGTTAGAAGATGTGAAAACATATTGTGAATGTATTCAGTAAAATGCATGGCCATTAGTTTCCGTTTAATGCAATGTATTAGGTTAAACGTGTGACATGATTAAAATTACTCATGCATGTCGCTTATTCATGTATATGAAAGTAAAAGCACTAATGCTTAGAATGTGATTTAATAGCGTGTTTAACCGAGTAGAGGCCCGAATGCACATATATCGTTGAGAAGAAAGGCCTGTTATTTCTTATGTTAGCTGAATGCGGTAGGCCGCAAATGATTTATTCTGGTAGAGGTTTTGGGCTGCAGTAAATTGTAAAGTTAAAAGATGCGAAGTATCTCTCCATCCCATGATCTCACTGCAGGTGCAAGGACAGTTGGTTCATCAGTAGAAAAGATCTTTGTCTAAGAGTTGAATTATGGAGGAAGCCAGACATGGGAGTACTTTGGAATGTGCCAATCGCAACTCCTAGTGCGGACGGTGTCTGGGACCCAAGGCCAAGCTGATGGACGATGGAGGATGGACAGTTCTGGATGGAATATTACTGGAAGAAGACCTGGTCGAGGAGGTGTGCCAGAGGGCGTGTTCTGTGATTTGGGGTTTTGTATTAGGGAAAGCGCCCCATGGGTTGAGCAGAGAAGAGGTAGGCGAGGAGCTAGAAGGAGCACTTTAGATCAAGCTCTCTCTAAGTGAAGACTTCTTAGGAAGTTTCACTTCTGACACCTTTTCACGATTTCTTGGGTCTTAAGGGAATGGTAAGCAGGGATGGCATAGAGTAGGGACAGAGATGCTTTTGTTTAATGATTCCTAATATCGACATTAGCTTGGTAGTTATCTACCTCATGCTTTTAGAAGCTGTACTTTTGTTTATATTTATTTGAATGCGGATTCTTCGTAGAGTGGCATTTGTGTTAGTGCCCATTTACCTGTTGTGCCTTGTGCTAAGGTGCCTATATCTGCAGATGTTTATGTTGATAATAAAATCCCGAGAACAATAGAGATTGAGTTTCGAGTCCTTAATTATGTCAAATTGCGGAAAATATTCTCTGATAATTGTGTTTGCTCCCTCCACGCTATTGGGCAAGTAAAAAGGTTCAATCGGCCAGAGTGGGTTCTTGGAGATTAATGGAAAACAAGAAAATTGGGCCCCAGCAGTTGGTAGCAGAGTCGGATGGTTACTTCCGATAGCGAACATTGACGGCGAGTAGCAGTGCGGCAGGAAGCAGCAGTTCGTGGAGTGAGTATGAATAGGATGAGATGTTGTAGATTGCGGTGTTGATTTGTTGTGTGATGTCTTGCGGAGTTGGAGTGAATGTTGAGTGATTGTGAGATCAGGCTGTGAGCGCGCGCAGCCCGAGAATTGTGTTGTGGAAGACACCCGTGGTAGATATTGTTGACCACCCAAAGGAGATCGTGAGGTACCATCGATCACCTGGACCGAGATAGGGGAAGCGAATGTGTGAGTGCATGACAACTCGACGCTGGTCGTGGGTTGCTGTATGTGGATTTGAGTATTTGTAACCTATCAGAGGCGAACTGTCTGGCCAGACGGGGACAGACAGTTGCCAACCGAGGTCAACAATTTCGAGAGACTGTGGACGAACAGTCAGAGGCTGTGGACGGACAGCCAGAGAAGTAACTTGTTTGGGACAAACGGTTATTTCAGGGTATGAATGGGACGAGTGCAGGCGTGAGACGTAAAGCGTAAGGAAAGGGAACTGCTGCGAACGAAGGAAGGTGACGTCAGAGAGTGTCACGCTGTGATAGGCTGGTTGGTGTTAGTCGCACTGTTATTGGAAGGTTCGACATCAAGAGGTAAACAGTGTGTAGGATCGAATTTTGTCAATCATGAAGTGTTTTAAGGTTTTTCGAGAACTGTGTAGAGGTGACAAACATGTGGTTACTCGAGAGGGAGAAGAAGCCCCTCCTGAGGATACTCCAGCACATTACATGGCAAGGAATGTGGGATTGCATACGATAATTTGGCTTGAGAATTGGCATAAAATGACTCAAAATGAAGGAGAATTAGCATTCCCGAGGTATGGCTCATTCAGCTTAGCAGTGTTGTACCAGTTGAAGTCTGTGATGGCGGCTTTACGACCTTTGCCAAGGCCAACACAATTTGAAGCACTACATGCGTGGATTAGAGCAGCGCATGATAGAGAAAGAGGAAGAAATCAGGAAAGGGTGAAAAAGTCGATGCAGCTTTTCAGGATGCCAGATGGGATGCAGCGGAGAAAAGATGGAGGGTACAGGCAATAGAGGGAGATAGACTGTATCCCTTATTGATCACTTCGGAGGGGGTAAAGAACGTAAAGTCAGATGATGAGGATGATAGTGATACTGATGATAGCCTATTGGAGAGGTTGTTATCAGAGAGACCACCTCCGTATAACCCAGAGGTCCCAGAAGAGACGTTGGTTCGGATAGAAGAGACTAGAGGAGTAACGATCCACCCAGAGACGAGAGTAGAAGGAAGGATCTCGATAGGAACAGAGAGTAGAAGGAGCCAGTCTGTGGCTAGCGTAAAGGTCGAGAGAGATGTGAGATTACCGGATGCTCTAAAGGTACCGGTCACTATTGGACCTATTGTTTCGATTTACCACCCAGATTCAGAGGAAGTTGCGAACCCAGAGCAGACAGCCGAGGGGGTAAGGAGAGAGGTCGCAGGAAGTGGCCTAGTGGGTGGAAGGGCTCGGACTCCGGACCCTATAGAATGAAGTACACCATTGCCAGCCATGTCAGACTCATCTAGGGGACAAGGAGAACAGAGACCAGAGAGGCCGAGGTCCCTGATGGAGTCGAGATCAGATTTATGATCATGGGTACCACCAGTGAGAAACCAAAGCCCAAGAGTGATGACAGCAGAGAGAGAGCGGGTCATTTTCATGGATCGGTCCGCTCCAATGGGTATACCAGAAGAGAGTAGGTCGCAGGACCAAGAATGTGAGGACAGCGGTAGAGAAGGGGTAGTCTGCCGAGAAGTGCTGAGAGGAGCCCTGAAAGGGGGGATGATAGATGTAGTAAGGTTAAAGGCGGAAGTGGATGAGATAATAGGTGGAAACTTACCCCTTGAGAGAATATTAATATATGGACCAGATGAATTACTCTTCGTAGCGAAGGATGTGACTGGTAAAGCACGAGTTGCACATGAGAAATTGTCAGAATTGGCTAGGCGAAATTAGATGGATCTGTCCAAGACTAAAACATTGCAAGGAAGTCATAGGTTGCAGTACAGTGACCAGGAACTGGAGGAGAAAGGGGTTACTGGACTGAGGACCCATAGCAGAGATCTGATCACAGCCATGCGTGCATGGATGATGCTTGATAAATGGGAGGAAAGGTGGTCCAAGAAGAAAAGTTCTAGGAGAACGATAGGAGAGACCCCACTTCCGGGTGGAGGGGTGTTGGAGATAAGGAATTTCCCTTTAAGGGAAGTGCAGAATGGAGGATACGTGCATGTACCCTGGAGCAGGGGTGATTTGGCGGCATTTACCAATGATTTTCCCCGGCTTAGGGAGAAGCCCGCAGAGTGGTATAAGCAGGTTGACCGCTTTGTAAAGATCTCGAAGGTATTGTGGATCGATCTGAATACCTTATTTGATATTGTGGTTCCGGGAGATTTGTGGGCAGCATGCAAGATTGCCGTTGAGTGGCCGACTTACGAGCCTGATAGGAACGCGATCACGAATGGTCCGTCACTACTAGTGATGAGGAAGTACGAGCAAGTGATTACTTGGTTGAAGTCGAAGGTCTCACCACAAGACATCGATTGGGTGAAGATAGACAGGACAGTGCAGGAACCTAAGGAGATGGTACATGAATTCTATGAGAGACTCTTGCAGGCTTTTAAGCAGTACAGTGGCCTAGATGTGTTGGACACGAAAGATATGGGACAGTTTGTTTCAAAGTTTGTGTTGGGATTGAGGCCAGAGGTTAGTCTCATGATACAGCAGCATTTGATTTGTAGGCAAAACAAGCCTGTTGATGAGATTTTACGGTACGCCCGATATTGCACAGATGAGATTGAATCCAAGCACAGGAAGTTGAAAGATAACTTGATGCTTGTTCAGATGCAAACCGCTCAGGGCCAGCCTAATGGGGGAGCGTTGGTAAGGAGACAGGGAAATTATCAGGCGGGAAATCAGAATGTTCAGGAGCAGGGAAGGCCAAGACCAATAGACCCTAGAACTGGGATGGATGTGGCGACATTGAAAAAGACTACAGCATGTCATCAGTGTCACCAGGTTGGACACTGGAGACGCGAGTGTCCCCTGAACCCATGGAATCAGATACAGCCGGAAGGAGAAGTAGTTCAGGTCCCTGGGGCGGAGGCGGTACCGACAGTGACTAGACCCAGAACGATAAAAGGGGGGACTGGTGTTCCGCAGGTGCAGGTTCCCCAGCCACCTAGAATACAGAATGTACAGCAGGGAGCTCGAACTTATTTGCAAATGCCAATGTTTGAAGTGAGTGAGGAAAACGATACAAGCCTGTTGGCACGATCATGTTCAAAGAGAGATCAGTATTGCATGCTTAGAGCCATCCTAGAGGTAGATCAGAAAGGACCCTTTGTGGAAGCAGACCTTGACGGTCACCCTACAACCTTTTTGGTTGATACGGGGGCTACCAGATCGACTATAAGATCGGCAGTGGTTCCAGGTCTAGCTCTTTCTGGACAAAGTATCCAGGTTGTTGGTGTGGCAAATAAGAAACTGATTAGTCCACTGACAGAGCCAATTCCAATCAGGATAGGAAATGTCAGTGATCGACACCAGTTCGGGGTGAGCGATTCTAGTCCAGTTTGCCTGTTAGGGAGAGATCTATTGTGCAAGCCCAACTGCACGATTTACTGTACCCCGAAAGGAGTGGAGGTACAGACGAGAGACGATGACGCGACCTTTAAGGTTGCAAATCAGCGAGTGTGTGTGGAAATGTACCCAGCATTGACGGTGGAGGAGCTTCCACTTGATCTGAGGGACTCAGTGTCTATTGACGTATGGGACCTTAGTGGTGAGGAGATTGGTTTAGTCAAGGGAGTAGACCCTGTGAAAATCCAGATTAAACCAAACGTAGAGTTTCCGAGGACACCCCAGTATAAGTTATCTCCTGAAACGATTACAGGGATTAAACCTGTGATTGAGTCTATGATCAAGCAGGGAATACTAATGGAGATTATGGGTAGCCCATGTAATTCGCCTATCATGGGACTACAGAAACCAAGTGGGAAATTTAGGATTGTGCAAGATTTGCGAAAAATAAACGAAATAGTTGTTCCATGTTGTCCAGTGGTACCGAATCCATCTGTGATCCTATTTCAGATCCCATGTGAAGCTGAATGGTTCACAGTGATTGACTTGTGTCAAGCTTTTTTCTCGATTCCTCTACATAAAGAAAGCCGATTTCTTTTTGCATTTTGGCTGGAAAATCGTGTGTTAACGTGGTGTCGTATCCCACAGGGGTATACAGAGAGCCCATCTATCTTTAATCAGATCTTGAAGAAAAATCTTGAAGGTCTTGTGTTGCCACAAAACTCTGTTTTAGTGCAATACATTGATGATCTGCTTGTTGCGTCGGAGACGGAAGACGCCTGCAGAATTGATACCATTGCTCTGTTGAATTACCTGGGAGAGAATGGTCACAAGGTGTCTCCAAACAAGCTGCAATACTGTTTGAGCGAGGTACAGTATTTGGGGCACCGAATTAAGAAAGGCAAGAGAACGGTGTCTCCAAATCATATTGATGCGATTTTGAGAATGCCGATTCCCTCGACTCTGAGGGAAGTCAGAATGTTTTTGGGAATGGTGGGCTATTGCCGCCAGTGGATCCCAAACCTTTCCTTTGAAGCGAAGCCTTTGCGGCGGCTGACGCGTAAGGATGTGAGTGATCTGGTACCATGGGATGATGACTGCTTAAGGTCCTTTTTGAGGCTGAGAGAAGCTTTATGCAGCGCTCCAGCTTTGGGAATGCCAGATTATAACAAGGCATTCGCCTTATTCTGTTGCGAAAAGGAAGGTTGCGCATTAGCAGTGTTGACTCAGAGTCACAGAGGTGTCCATAGACCAGTTGCCTATTTTTCAGCTACTTTAGATCCAGTAGCTTCTGCGTTGCCCGGATGTCTCAGATCCGTTGCTGCAACAGGTGTCAGTATCGAAAGATGTGAGAGAATTGTGATGGGTCATCCGCTTACTGTTCATGTGCCACATTCTGTTGTGTTGTTGATGACTAAGACTAAAACACAGCACCTCCCAAATAATAGGTTGACTCGTTATGAGCAAGTCATCCTTGCTGCAGACAATGTGACACTGAAGAGGTGTTCTGTTTTAAATCCTGCTACACTGTTGCCTATTCCAAATGTAGATGATGATGAAGATTGTGAGGACCATGATTGTCTCGATGTGATGGAACTATGCACCAAACCGAGACCTGACATTGTTGATGAACCGCTCCCAGTTTCAGATGAGATTTTCTTTGTGGACGGTTCATGTTTAAGAGACATTGTTGGTCGACTGAGAGCAGCGTTTGCTGTGTGTACCATCACAGGGGTGGTTGAAGCTGCTTGTCTAGAAGGAGTACACTCCGCACAGGTGGCTGAGCTTATTGCCTCGACCCATGCCTGTTTGGCCGCTGAGAAGATCCGTGTAACGATTTACACGGATAGTCAATATGGGTTTGGTGTGGTTCATGATTTCGGACAGCTATGGTCCCAGAGAGGGTTTATGACATCTTCTGGTTCACCCTTCAGAAATGGGGATTATGTACGACAATTGTTGGAAGCATTGCAAGGCCCAGATGAAATTGCTGTTGTTAAATGTTCTGCACACACTAAAGGAAACGATTTTGTGTCATTGGGTAATAATTACGCAGATGAAGTTGCTCAATTTTGTGCAGAACAGGGATGTAATTTTACTGAGAAACATATTGTGGAATGTGAAGAAAAAACAGATTATAATGTGCTGTTAGCTATGGCAGACTCATGGGAGGAACTGAAGCAGTTGCAAGATGAAGTCTCTGATCAGGAACGGGACAGCTGGATACGAGCGGGATGCGAGAAGGGAGATGTGGATATATGGGTTTCGAATGATGGACGAGCTGTGTTACCGGAATGTTTGCTGAATCCCATGGCGAGGTTGATACATGGTGCTGTACATCTTGGCAGAGATGCAATGATGCGAGTGTTTCGCCAGACATGGTACAATCCGAAGTTTTGGACGGTAGCTGAAGCTGTGTGCCAGAAGTGTGTCACATGTCAGCAGATGAATGTAGGAAAGAGGACCGCTGTGACGTTGAGTCACATAGGTAGGTCAGGTGGACCTTTTAATAGAATGCAGCTGGATTTCATTGAAATGCCGAAGTGTAATGGGTTGAGGTACATATTAGTCATAGTATGTGTCTTTTCCAGGTGGGTGGAGGCTTACCCGACACGTAGGTGTGACACACTCACCGTAGCTAAGTTACTATTGAGAGAACTAATCCCGAGGTACGGTTTTCCGACCTCTTTTGAATCAGATAGAGGAACGCATTTCCACAGTGAAATCATGAAGCTGCTTTGTGCTGCCTTGAATGTAGACCAAAGATTGCACTGCAGTTACCGACCAGAGGCTTCTGGGATTGTGGAGCAAGTTAATGGAACTTCGAAAGGCCGAATGGCGAAAGTGTGTTCTTCGACATCTTTGAAGTGGACAGACGCATTACCTTTAGTTCTCATGAGTCTCCGTAGTGTCCCTGATAGGAGGACTGGATTGTCACCCCATGAAATTCTTATGGGAAGGGCGATGCGCTTGCCAGCAATACCTGCCACTGCTTTGATTAACATCACTGATGATATGATTTTGGACTATTGTAAAGGCCTGGCTGACGTGGTCCGTTCTGTGTCTCAGCAGGTGCAGACAGCAACGATTCCAGCCGCAAGTGACCTGTGCCACGACTTGTGCCCAGGGGACTGGGTATTGGTGCGCAAACACGTGAGGAAGAGTTGCCTGGATGCTCGGTGTCATGGGCCATATCAAATCATTCTAGTCACGAACACAGCAGTGAAGTGTGGAGGATTGCCGAACTGGGTACACACCTCCCATAACAATAGAGTTCCAGCACACTTGGAAGAAACAGCCCCTCTCGAGAACGAGAACCCAGCTGAGGTGGCAGAGCCATCTGAGAGGGCAAGTCAAGCTGTAGGGGTTGCTGACACAGCTGGTTGTGCACTAAACCAAGCTGAAAGGGAACGTGAAAGTAACACTGAAACGGACTCGGAAGAAGAAGAAAGAGCTGCAGTGAGCAGTACCGAGTCAAATTTTGCTGAAGAAGAAAGCAGTGCACAGGGTACCAGTAGGGAGAGTGGAGGTGCCACCGAAGCAGAAAGGGTTTGGCCCGTGAGTCAGAGATGGGTAAACTTGAGAGCGGCACCAAGAGCAGATCTCACCCCAGTTTCCGAAGAATCAGAAGCAGAGCAAAGTGGCGAAGATCGACCCCAAGGTGCTCTGAGAAGATCGAAGAGAACAAGAGTGCCGTGCCAAAAGTACGCCTCACCAGAGTGGGCATACTCAGTGACTGATGCCAAGTTTACTGAACACGGGAAGGTTGAGATCGATCACACTGGTCAGCAGTTTCCCGTTTCCGAGAGTGGAAGTGTTGTTGAGGATTCCAGGAGATTGAAGGAATATTGACCATCAATATTCCAAATCCGCCACTTTTGAGCATCATCCGTGGTCTGATTTTGGAAACGCTGGACTTCCCAACCTTTGCAGTTATACCAGCTCCCCAAGAACTGACAACCCTTAAACTTGAAATTTTGCAGGGAGTCCTAGAGCTGTTGGGACCGGCAGTTATTCTGGATTGATTGTAAAATTTGCTGTATATAAAGTTTGAAAAGAAGATAATCTAGGCCCGAGAGGAAGAAGAATAAATTTAGGGATTTTCCGTTGGAAGGCGAAGAAGAGCTAGGGAAGTCTTCCTGATCCAAAGAGATGAGAAATTGAACTTTGTTAGAGGTTTCCCCAGTTTAAGAGAGCAGCGGAACTGAATTGCTGGATGAGAAAGAGACTTGTGTCAGCAGAGACTGTACTGAACATTGAGAACATTTCAAAGACGGCGGAACCTGGAAATACACACCGTAGAGCCAAAATAGTGATAGGCACACTGTTAGGGGTAGTGATGGCTGTTATATTTGCAGTAGTAGTAACTTCGTACATGGTGGCCCATAGACAGGAGGGGGAGGTTCAGGGAACACCCACACCTACCACTCTAGGACAGGGAGGGGTCACTATTAGAGATCAGAGAGCTCGGACGCTTGAAGAGAGTCGTATGTTTCATATAGATTTGTCTAGAGCTGATTTTAAACTTAATGCTTATGCGAAGCTGTTGTATGAGTATGTTGATGCGATGGATGCGAAGGATTGTTATGTGTGCATGCAGTTGCCTGCTTCAGTAGACAAAGGTATTAGATACCATCATCTCCCATTGACATATGGGATTTCTTGTAGCCTATTGCTTAGTTTGTTTTATGAAAGGTAACAGTTTGAGTATTTCTTTTCAAATTATGATACAGTACTTCCTGAAGTTCTGGCATACAAGCATTTGAATAAGTATGATTATTACAAGTCAGAGGATAGACTTCGGAAGTATTTCATACCGACTGTGAAGCTAGATACAGCTAATGCTCATAGACATAATTTGACATGTTGGTTGTCCGAAACGGAAAAGAAGTTCATAGGTCCGAGAGAGGATAGGTATAGAAAACTGACCCAGACACGAGATACAGTAGATAGTCCAGTGGATTGGACGGATGAGGAGAGGTTGCACAAATCGAAGGGAAGTTATGGACCGATTGCATTAGATGAAGTCCAGAAGGGGAAATTGTGTGTTGCCCGTCCTCAAACTCCTAAGGAGAAGGTTCTAGTGGGGCATAGTACGTGTGAACATACCTTTACCATGGAGGACTCTGCTAAGAACTTCTTGCAAGGTCCGGTGCAGGTGATTCCGACTGTGTGTTATGTATGCGGGAGGAATGCATATGTGAAATTGCCTGCGAATTGGTATGGTACGTGTTATTTGGCTATCATTTTTCCGAAGATTTATCATGCTGAAGATTTGAATCTACTAGAGACGGGACGTCATTCTAAAGTGCGTAGAGCTGCAAGTGCAGGAGCGGTGATTGGTGATATATTCGGAGTGACTATACCTAGTTTGGGTGTGGTCCTGAATGATGTGAAAATAAGAAGATTGGCGACTGTGGTGGATGAATTGTCAATGAATCCGGCGAGGTCATTGCTGTTGGTGAATGGAGAAATGTTATCGATACGGAATATGCTTTTGCAGAATCGGCTTGCGTTAGATGTATTATTGGCAAAAGAGGGCGGAGTCCGTAAATTGCTGAAGGTCCAGGAATGTTGCACGTATATTCCAGACAATAGTAAGGACCTGGAGAAATACATAGACAACATTACCACAATCCATAAGGAAATAGTAGATTTGACAGAAGAGAATGTGTGGGAAAAGATTGGTCAAGGATTTGGTCGAGAGGGGACTTGGTTTGCGAACTTGGGAATGGGATTTCTTGGATCTGTGTTGAAGCCAATAATAATTGCTGTGGTTTGTGTGATCTGTCTGTGGGGACTCTTAAGAGCCTGGAAATGGCACAGAGGGAATAGGGTCAAACGAGCCCTCAGAGCGAATGAACAGAGAATGGCGATATTGCAGGACCGTCAATATCAGAATCTTAAAAGGATGGAGGGGATCCGACAGAGTAGAATGGTAGCAACTACCATTTAGATCAGCTTCTTATTCCAGGAGAAATGAGAAAATGATGGTGTGATGACAGTTGTCATCAAAGGGGGGAACGGATGTAGCGCCTAAAGGCTTTGAAATTTGTAGGGGTGCATCATATTCACCGTTAGTTGGCACCCGCATATAATCAATGTGTATTTAGATGTGTCGTGCGAAATGTATTAAGAAATGTATCAGCTATATCTCAACATAGAAGCGTTAGAAGATGTGAAAACATATTGTGAATGTATTCAGTAAAATGCATGGCGATTAGTTTCCGTTCAATGCAATGTATTAGGTTAAACGTGTGACATGATTAAAATTACTCATGTATGTCGCTTATTCATGTATATGAAAGTAAAAGCACTAATGCTTAGAATGTGATTCAATAGCGTGTTTAACCGAGTAGAGGCCTGAATGCACATATATCGTTGAGAAGAAAGGTCTGTTATGTCTTATGTTAGCTGAATGCGGTAGGCCGCAAATGATTTATTCTGGTAGAGGTTGTGGGCTGCAGTACATTGTAAAGTTAAAAGATGCAAAGTATTTCTCCATCCCATGATCTCACCGCAGGTGCAAGGACAGTTGGTTCGTTAGTAGAAAAGGTCTTTGTCTAAGAGTTGAATTATGGGGGAAGCCAGACATGGGAGTACTTTGGAATGTGCCAATCGCAACTCCTAGTGCGGACGGTGTCTGGGACCCAAGGCCAAGCTGATGGACGATGGAGGATGGACAGTTCTGGATGGAAAATTACTGGAAGAAGACCTGGTCGAGGAGGTGTGCCGGAGGGCGTGTTCTGTGATTTGGGGTTTTGTATTAGGGACAGCGCCCCGTGGGTTGAGCAGAGAAGAGGTAGGCGAGGAGCTAGAAGGAGCACTTTAGATCAAGCTCTCTCTAAGTGAAGACTTCTTAGGAAGTTTCACTTCTGACACCTTTTCACGATTTCTTGGGTCTTAAGGGAATGGTAAGCAGGGATGTCATCTAGCATAGAGTAGGGACAGAGATGCTTTTGTTTAATGATTCCTAATATCGACATTAGCTTGGTAGTTATCTACCTCATGCTTTTAGAAGCTGTACTTTTGTTTATATTTAGTCGAATGCGGATTCTTCATAGAGTGGCATTTGTGTTAGTGCCCATTTACCTGTTGTGCCTTGTGCTAAGGTGCCTATATCTGCAGATGTTTATGTTGATAATAAAATCCCGAGAACAATAGAGATTGAGTTTCGAGTCCTTAATTATGTCAAATTGCGGAAAATATTCTCTGATAATTGTGTTTGCTCCCTCCACGCTATTGGGCAAGTAAAAAGGTTCAATCGGCCAGAGTGGGTTCTTGGAGATAAATGGAAAACAAGAAAATTGGGCCCCAGCACCAACATAGCATATGTCACTGTATCATTGCCGTAATTTCAGGTCTTAATCCATAAACAAACCAATACACAAAATGTCCCATATCCTTATCGCCAATGTTTTCAAGTCCACTATACTGTTTAAATACCTGTAACAGCCTCTCATAATAGGCATGAACAGATCCTTTAGGCTCCTGGGTTGTTCTATCAATTTTTACCCCATCTGTTACTTTTGGACTGATTTTCCCTTTTAAAAAGGTAATAACCTGATGATACTTTTTTATCACCTCTTCTGATATTCATCTTTTGGCCAATCAACCGTAATCTTGCATTCAGTCCACAAATCTGCAGGAACCACTATTTCAAACAACCCATCTAGATCTTTCAGCAATACTTTGGATACCTTCACAAATCGATCCACTTGTTTACACCATTCAGCCGGTTTCTCTCATAATCTTAGGAAATCATTTGTAAAAGACAATATATCTTGTCTAGTCCAAGGTACGTGGACATATCGCCCCACCTGGAACCTCTCTCATGGGACAAGCTCTTTCTGCCAGCTCCGTTTTGTTTGCTGAAAACATGGATGATCCTTTTCCACTGGCTTCCTCTTTCTTTTTCACCCATTTACTTCTCCGTTTTTCTATCATTTCCCATTTCTTTAAAATGTTATTCAATCCTTTTATCTGCAGTCTTTTTGCAGATGTATTGAAACTTTCTAAGTCTTTGTCATTAAAGCCCATACGGTACAGTTTTTGTAACACTTTCGATTTCTCAAGGTCGACCCCAAATTCACCTGCTACTTCTAACAATTTCTCATGAAAATTCTTTGTAATACTCTTGCACAGAAACAACAACTCATCCTCTGTATAAGTTCCTAATCTTTCTGGACTTATTAATCAGTTTAACCTCATCCTCTCTTATTTGTTTAGCTACATCAGTGACTTCGGGAGTTATTGGTGTCATGTTTATCATTCGTGGGGCACTCTGAGTCACTTCCCCCAAACTTTCTTCATAAGGTGGGGGTCTTTTTCGCATTATATATTTCAACAATGCATCATCAGATTCATTCAAAGCTTCTCTAGATGTTTCCAGATGCTTTAATTTTTCTTTACATTTAGCTCCTGTTTGACCCTCTTCTGTCAACACTGGGTGTAATCCTGCAGTAACTACAGCCTTTCTCCATCTTTTCATTTGAACCTCTCACCTTTCAAATGGGTATCCTCTGCACATCCTTCTGCCTCGCCTACCCCCTCGATCCCTTCTCTCTCTTATTTGCTTCCACTTCCCATTCTTCTAGGGCTTCATAATGGGTGAGCCTGGGATTTGGCTCTAAGGAGTTCATTTTCTCTCTTAAATTTTGCAGAATCCTCACATTAAACGTACCAAACTCAGGGAAAGCTAACACTCCATCATCCTTTGTATATTTCATCCAGTTTTCCAACCATAGACACGTATGATACCCTCGCTCCATCATCATATAAGATGTGGGCATTTTCGGAGGGGAAATAGGAATTCCCTCCCTTGTCACAATTCGCTTATCTTTATTGAAAAGATTCTTTAGTTTCTTCCAAAAATCCATCTTTCAACTGTCTTTTATTAATATCTTTCACTCAAACAAAACACCAAAAACCTTTCCGTACTTCTCTTTATTCAATCGTCAACCTTTATCCTATCCTAGCACGCCTTGCATTAACTAACCAATCTCAATAAACCACGTAATTTCAGTTTTGTCCAATGTCAGCGCGACTCACACAAATTACCTAATCACCACTCTCCTCACTCCCGCTCCCTGACCAATGCCAGTGCGGCACCTTGTGACGTCAGTATCACTCCTGCTACTGACCCTCCCTTTACAGTCTGCTCCTCGCTCCACACCCGCTGTCTCCTCCAATACCAGCGTGGCACCTTGTGACGTCAGTATCTCTCCTGCTACTGACCCTCCCTTCACAAAATCTTGTTTTTCCTAATAAAAAATTAGTAACAATATAAAATGACAATGCTAAGTAAAAAGATAGTATTCCCTTTTCAAAGAGATTTTCTTACACTACAAGCAATAATAACCACCAGAGTTATCTCACTTTTCTATCAAGCTCCTAAATTAACTATCGGCTCCTCTCAAGATCGCACCGAGGTATCACAAGAGGGTCTCTTGACGTACAAAGAGGGTTGTCCTGTTACTGATCTTGGCTTCCCTTACCAAAGTTCCAAATACGGTGACCCTTCACTATCACAATCTTTCCCTTTTCACACAAAAATTTCCCTAAACATAATACTGACAGCCCTACCTAGCCTTTCAGTATTATCACAACAGACAAGATACTTCTGCAGTGTGATTTCTTTACCACAGTCTTCAAATTCCTTCCCGGGATTCCTCAGGCACCTCCTGTACCTGTACTCTTAGACAACATATAAACAAAAATAACACTGACTCTTTAGGTTAAAATCATATAACGAGTATTCAGTAACTATTACCTAATTAATCAATAATTAACCATCGCTCTGCTACCAAGAAACTGATCCAGCGCAGACCCAATAATTTGGATAGGGATGAACATTCAATTATTCCATGTACTGTGGCCCATACACATACACCCAATGTCCCTGTTGCGCTGGTGATCAAGTTTGCGATTTCCTTACCAAATCATATAACCCTAATTCAATAGTTATGGATTTCCACAAATTCACATATAATCACCTAAGATCAATTCTTCATCTACTTGATCAAAGGATCAATTAGTTGAAGGTAAGGTTGGTTAAGAACGAGGGGTGGATGGTCATTCGACATTAGATCATGCTTACTTTAACTACCCCATTGTTTATTTTCATTTCCCACCTATTCAATATACATCCCTACTCTCTCATGAGGAAAATGTATCATGTTAAGTACAAAGTTTATACATTTTATAAATTTGCAGACTTTCACACGGAGCACAGATGTTGGCCGTTCTTCAAGTGTTGTGTCCTTCACTGCATCACACTCTTTCAGCTGGCTCAGCAAGTTTATTCACAGTATCACGTGGTTTGTGCGCTCTGCAAACTTCATTCATCACAGTTTGGTCAAGTTAAAAAAACATTGCGACTTGTCCATTTACTAAAAGAACTGAAAGCAGACATTTATTAATAATGTGGAAATGAAACGTTCACTGTTAACCACCTTCCTTCACCCAGATCCAAATTAGTAGTTATTCTAGCAAAGCATAAGAAAAAGAAATGTTAATTAGCATTTCTGAAGCATCACCAACATGCCTTCTAGTATACTATGCGCACAATTTGCAGTGTAAGTCATTCACAACACATTCTACTCATCATTTTATTACATCTTCGGTTATTCACATTTAGTTAAGATTAATTTTGTGCAATTTGCAAAGTGGTTTACCCTTATGTAATGTATAGGTGCACATTAGTATTCTATCTACTTAACATTAGTATATGTTAAGGGTGTACTCAGCAAGAGCGGTTTTCTTTTTAGAATCCCCGCTCCATCACTAGTACTTTGATGACCCAATTTAGGGGCATATTTACAATAAAGTGGCGAAGCGTGTTGTTAAGCCAAGAAGGCTGACGACATGCTTTGTCACTTTAGAAACGCAGGCGCTGTACCATATTTACTAGAATATGATGCAGCCCTGTGTTTCCCCCTGTGCTGGGGATAACTTTAGCTGCCTAGCGCCGACGCAGGCACCCTTGCACCACAGTGCAAGGGTGCCTGTGTTGATGGGAAGATTGTTTATGTGCAGGAAGGTCCCCCTTATGTGCAGGATGTGTGCCCTGCCTGCACATGAACAATCATGGGCAATTTGCTGTTTCTTTGTGTGAAGATCAAGCCAACACACATGGAAACAGCAAAAACGAGGAGAAATAAAGCATTTCTCCTCATTTCGCCTGTTTAAGCCCAGGTTTTACCTGGTCATAGTGTTAGCGCTGCCCCATATTCACAATGACCTTGAAAAAAGGGGGCAGTGTCAAAATCAATGGGTGTTGCAGTAGAACGCCCACCGCAATACCCATTGCCCTCCCCGTTCACGCTAAACACAGCGTGAAAGGGTGCCTTAATTACAAGGGAGCGTTAAGCCACATTAAGAGGCTTAATGCTGCCTTGTGAATAAAGCAAAAGTGATGTTGTGGTGACGATTTGGGCTTGTAAATATGCCCCTTGGTGCGATTTTGGACCAAAAACTGAGCCCCATTATAACATGCCTGGACCTGATAGAAAGGTTCCTTACTGGACAACAAGAGTCAGCTAAGGCATCTAATATCAGGAGTTCTTTATGTCCCACATTACCATTGATGCAATTAATCGTCATCAAATTTGGGTGGACAGTGCTCATGCTATAATGGATAACTTACAGGGGAATTTTACACAAGCTATTAGTACCCAGTTAAGCAAAGATAATGCTACGGAGGCTATCGATAGAGGCCCATCATCCCAACTGAGGAGACAGTGACTGAAAGGAGTAATCATAATAGCCCCACGAGAAGAGCTCTGGAGTCTATTGTCCCTTGTAAAGATATTTTGGATTTACCACCTGCAGATTGCCCATTGGTACTGGTACTTGCTGGTGCTCCTCCCTAGAAGCCGGGCACAGCTGCATCTTGGGTACAACTAAAGAACAACACTGTACATTAGTTAAATAGTCCTGAGTACTTTGATACCAGGAAAGCAGAGGAAATGACTATGGTACGGAGAGTAGTTTGGGTGGGCGGAGGGTGTAAGGAAATTTCAGGTGATTTCATAGTGGTAAACTTTAGGGCTGCATTTGCATATACGCAATATCTTGAAACAGAGAGAATCACCACAAATTCCCAGATTGTGTCACTACCCCTAGGTTATTTTTTTAAGCCTGCAGTACCCGGGCCTTTTCTGGCCGCCTCCTCCAAGGAAATGTACCCATTAACCTGCACAAACAGGTTTGATGTACTCAACAGTCTGGAAGATGTTAAATGACTACCAGCGGAAGGCCCCTGAGCAGTCATTGCTCAGCTTTCCCATGATAGTTAACCCCATTGTTGCTGCTTCCCCTGCTGAAAGTTCTCTGATACCTATTGGGAGCTGGAATGTGACAGGGATGCGTTCTAAGTTATGCTTGCCTGATTGGCTTTAATTTATCAAAAGTTATGACATTTCCATTTTGCAGGAGACATGGGAGGTTGTGCCTTCTGTTATTGACAGGTTTCAAAGGTATTGAGTCCAAGAGTTCTTGCTGCTAATTGTTGAACATTCCTAAACTAAGCAATCATGCGATATTTAATTATTATGAATGTGTTTTGCATATGTGGGCTCATCACCATTTCATGACACGTTTTCAGAGCAGAAGAATATGGTAGAAACATGTATTCAATGGAATTGCAGTTATTCACATGTTCCATGTTCAATGGCATATGTTTTCATACTGAAATGAAAAGACCGCTGCATTGAAAAATATGGTAATCGCAACAAACATTGCCTTTATTCCTTCTGGGAGGAAATGGTTGTTTGTCTAACCCCCAGTTCCTCCAGACATGTCCTATACAATATCCCTGCATCGGGATATTGTTAGGTCCTTGGAATGTGTGTTAAAAATAATTTAATTAATAGGTAAATGAGTGAATGACACAGAACCAGAGAGGCATGAAGACATAGACATAGAAAAAATGGAGAATAACAGGGATTTAACGGAAAAACTACTAACAAAGGAACAACGCTGGGTGTATAAACTGGGGACACACAGAACGTGTTTGAATGATGAACTCCCGTGGGGCCAGCTGAGATAGTGAGATCTGTATACATTTATAGACTGAAAATATGCTTACCTCAACATAGTGATGGCTAATACTAGCCCATAGTTGTTGTATACACTTTATGTACACGCCTCGTTTAAGGTCACTCCCCTCTGTGGACCACAGCAAAGGATATATGATGTGGGAGTCAAGGGATCAGACATCTGTACTTGTGACTGCACTGTCATGAGAGGTGACCCTGCTAAAGACAGAGCAGGTTTTTACCTCGCTATCTGTACCATCTTGTAACATGCTATTTGTATGTTTTATAAACCTTGGCTGTTTTACAATTATTGTTTTTTTGTTCTGAAAACACGCATTGTGAACTCTGCAAATATGACAAAAATTCTCAAGCTGTAATTCAAAAGGAAGTTACAAGAACAGAAAATTGCCAATATCTGATGTATAGCTGGAAGCTCCAACCTAGTGATTGCTAGGCCTGCACAAGGAAGCATCTATACTACATCACCCAAGAATCAATGGGTGATGACAAATTCTGACATGCACACTAGACGCTGCATGCAGCCCACGTGACGTGGAAGACACCGGCGCCTATTAGGGGATAACATGTAAATACCTGCTTCCTCCCGGCACATCTCTACCAAAAGCCGGGAGGACAAGGGCACATCTAGGTGAATGGCTAGGGAAAAACCTTGATAGTAAGTGATAATGCATTCCGATACGCTAGTGGTCCAGAGTAAGAAGTCTCCTGGAACTCGAGCATGGGGAACTCAACTGATGAAATCTTATGATTACTGATTCTTTCTCCCCTTTTTTACCTCTCCAATTTCTGCTCGTAGTGTGTGACTAAAGGGAGCCCCACTCGCTCCTAAGATATATGACACCCATCAGTTGTGGGTGAGTATCCTCGCATGCACTGAACAATGTATGTATATATATATAAGCTAGAGGTAAAATGTTTTTAAGTGTGTGTGGTGTCCACCTACGTTTGTGAGTCCAGGCACGTCTCTCTTATCGTGGAACACGCCTGATACAAATGGATTGAAATAGTAAACAATCACAAATGAGGGCCGCTATGTTACCACCCTAAGAGTTATCCACACAAGCTATGTGGGTGATGTAAGATTGCAAATGGAGAATGAACATTTACCCCATCATTTTAGCAACGAAGGCGCACAGGGAACGAATGCACTTGTCTCCAATATGAGGCGGTGTAGTGCACATGCATGCAGTGGGAAATGCATGCCCCCCTTTTTTTACTCAAAATTGTGGTATGTACTGTCACCTATGTAAACACTTGTTTAAACCTCTATATAATGTCTGCTATGGTACTTGTTTTACAGGTGATACAACAGAAAAATAAATAAAAGGATGGGCAAGTATTAACACTACCCATACAAAAGTGCATGACATTACTCTGCGACCTATTTACCAGGGAGGTGTATATTTGATACCCTGATGAAAGCCCCAGAACTTGTTAGGCCTTAGAGTAGGGCTGAAACATGTTGGTTAACAAAACATAGGGTCATAGGACCATAATATTCCACATTACCATTTATCTTATTTTAGCTTTCCCCACCATCTCCACTAATAATAGGACACCTAGGAGAAGGTGAGGGCTTTTTAATCTCTAGTTAAACCCCGTGGTCACCCTCTATCCTTAAGTGCTCCCTGAAACACTGTCGAGCCCACCCTGACCTGTAGGAGTCAGGGGGAACGCGATGATGAAGTATGACACTACTAGAGTGTGTGAGGGTTATATATAAACAAGAATTGGCATAGCCAATAGGTCTCGCCTTTGGGACTTTATAAGTACATTGTGAGACCAAGAGGATGGACAGAGTACAGTAAAGACACAGGTTGGGAGAGGAGACCGGATGGAAAAGTTGAGAGTGAAAGCAGAAACGGTTCAGTGTTAAAACACAAGAGAAAAGGGAAACAGAGCAGGAACAGGAAAGAAAGGGATATGAACGTTAAGACACGGGGTCAGGGGGCCTGGACTCGGCACATAAGACCATCGGAGTAGCCCCCGCCTGAGCCCCCGCCAGAGTGCACCAGGACCAGCCGGCAGCAACCCCATGTAGGCAGCCTGGCACCTTGCTGGTACCATGGAGCTGGGAGAACTGGGCAAACGTGGGGAGGGGCACATGACGCACACAGAAAGAGGCTCACAGGACATGGGCACATGGCACAGGCAAACGGAACAGAGGAACACGGGACAGGGGGGCACATGGAATGGGGTACATGGGAGAGTCACATGGGACATGGGCATACGGGACAGACAAGTGGTGGAACAGGAGCACCAGGGGCTGAAACACTGGGACCGAACAACAGTCAACGGAGGCAAAGGAAACAGAGAGACACGTAGCACTGAGGCGGGGGGCACCTGCACAGGGGCAAGAGGGACTGACACCCTTGAAGCAGGGGAGTATATCACACAGCAGCATTAAGAAGGTTGCATCAGTTCAGGCCCCAAAAGCAAAGACATCTTTGATGGCCTGGTGTGATGAAAGATGGACAGATCCAGGCAAAGCGGCAAAATAAAGTACATGGATAGTTGAGGAGATAACAATATTTCCAATGGAGGGACCTCTTCTCCGACACCCCACTACTTTTTGGGGGTAATCGCAATGCTTTCCCACCCTGAAATGGGAGACATTATCAACATTTTTTGGGCTGGACGTGGGATTCGTAAATGTTTGAAATAACCCCAAACATGTAAGTGTGTGGGTGTTTACAAACGTTGAGGGCTTTACCACCCTAGAACACAGTATGGGAGGTTTTCACACAGAATCTCTATGAATAGGAAATGGAAATAGTGGCAATTTTACACTCCCTAAAAGGCTCTTTGTACTGATGTCAGATACACATGTGCAAACAAAATTGTGAAAGAGCAGCAAAAAGGAAAGTTCCCGTCCATACGGTTTCAGAAGTCGGATAACGCCTGCCTCAGGCCAGAGTTTGTTGCAGACCAAAGTGAATGAGCAGTAACATAACAAGACCGGCCGCGAAAGTTAAAGCAACCGCGCTAATTAGACAAGGAATGTCAGGAATGCAGCTGGCATCCGGCAGCGCTGCTGCTCGCTCCCGAGTTCCCTATGCCAGGGGAGTTAACATTTAGAGAGAAGGCTTTCAAGTTTTGAAAGCCACACGCAATGGCCCATCACTTCAGTTTTTCAGCAAACTCTTGTATGTGGCTTTTTTTAGCGACACGCACGAGTTTGCTGAAAAGCTGAAGTGATTCCAAGTGGTCATTTTCTAGGGCAGCGCATGTGTGCTGCGCTAGGCTCGACCTAAAACGGAATGTTTTCCTTCCCGGCAACAGTCATGCTGAGCTAGCATACCCACCAGAGGTGTACTTAACAGCCCCCCCCTTGCCCGTGTCTTGTGTATTATACACTACCATCCCTGCAACCCCTGGCAGAATACTTTATTGTTGTATTGACGTAGACATAGAAACACTGAAAATTGAAAGATGATGCTAGAACACTGCACACAAGCAAAGGGTCATTGGCAACTCAGCACTGACCTAAAGACCTGGGGGGCACTGCTTTGGTGGCATGGATGGGGCGCATTCACATGGTAACTTTGACACAGTTAAATCAATGGATATTTGCACTGGGAGATTAACGATGAAACACTTCGGTTAGGGCACCAGAACAATCACTTGAGGATACAGCTCAAGGGGTATGGCACACAGAGACATAGACCATGCCAGTGACATTATCATGGGCTAACGATAAGAGGGCATAAGGGCACTAACAAAGGGGCGTGGAGATCTGGATACAAAGGCATGCCTATGCATTTCAGGAGACCACAGATACTGGGAGACAATGAAAACCAGGAGACGGATATCTGCACCAAAGGCTTATGGCAACAGCTACATAAAACAGACCGGCAGTGGCGCTCAGGGTCAAAAGGCAACACTATAAAAATACCAGCTAACAGTTACTCTTATTGAAATGAAAGCTGAATTTACCAATTTTGCAAATCACTGTGGATCAGCTCAAATGACATTTTCTAGCTTTTCCTGCACAGCCGCGCTCATCCTCTGTCACAAATGGCATGGATTTCAGAGCGCAATAGAGAGAAAAGTGACTGTGCAAGATGTATTATTTGACTAAATTCCAATCTTGTTTATAGCAGAAAACTAGGGTTCTTTTTCTCAGCTCTTGTTTTATATGGAGGACAGTAACGAATTAACTTACAACTACATCATGATGGAGTTAGAGAAATAGCACATTTCCCCATGTCTCCTGTATCTACACACAGCTAATCGTAAGACACATGACATGGGTGTCAGCTTCAGCCATTCCAGAATTTAACCAACAGCCCTCAAAATATTTGAATATATAGAGTCATTCTTTTAATAAGAAAAGTGAAGTTGTAAAACTCCAGATTTATAGGTGACAAAAATGTGATGCTTATGAGATTACCTCAACATGCACCGCTGTCCTCTTCCTCACATATCATAAAAGAGACGTCCCATACAAGCATTGCAGCCCTGCTAAGACAATTTGGTACTATTTATCGATTACACCAACAATTCAGATATGTGCGTACTACCACATGCATGTTCATATGGCTTGTTCTGTGGTGTCACTGACACTGCATTTGCTACCCTTGTGCTCAGGGTCATGCAGGCACCAGCAGGAACAAAACCTGATCAGGAGTTTCTTTACTTTCAGTTTTTGTTCTTATCTTTGCTGCTGCTAAAGCGAAGCAGGAGCAAATAGGAGATTGTTAGTAGCTATGGCTTGGACAACAATTCGCCCTGATGATATCAACCGGGGAGTCAATTGGTGTCTCGTGTCACTTCCGGTTGCAGGGCATTTTTTGTGAATAAAAGTACAGTAGCTCTGAGGAGAGATGCTCCTACTGTTCATGTAAAGAAAAATAGCAACAATGAGAAGCGCATGAAAAGTATGGCATTGCAGCCCAAGAGACAGATCAAAAATAGTTTATTCAGACCGTGGCGTTTAAAACAATAAACAACATAAAACTATTATGAAACCATTTCCAGCTTAAATTCAAAATCTAAGTTGTTAGAATCAATTAAAACTTTCTATGTGGTTACAACCCTTAAAAATGTACCCCGTGCAGGTAACATCTAAATATTTCATTTTAAATAAAAATTCTTATAGCCTCCTATGCCTTAATCCCATATTTCATTAAAATAGGTTTTAATGACTTACGCCGCAGGGTGAAATAATGTACACAATCACACAGAATGTAGGTGGACAAATAGCGTACCCTAAGGTCAATTATTCAAAAGCTGGTTCAATCCAAATCGCCATTTCAATAAGTCTTTCCGCATTGGCGGATTAGGTAACTATCAAATACGGGGAAAATGGTTAAATACTCCCATGAGGCTCTCAGGCAAACTGTGGATATTTTCTGACACAGATAATCAACAACCTTACCCTTGATTCTGCAGGCCTCTGGCATATAACTCCTTCCTGGTTGGCAAAAGATAGTTTGCAATATTATGGTTTTCTAATTTAAGATAACTTGAAATCTGCAAGAGATTATCCTTTAATAGCCCTGGTCCACCTTATTTCCATAAACATGATTTCATGCACACAATAACTTACAATGTTTTAAACCATGGGATCTAACTGTTAGTGCCAAAAGCAAATACCCTGGAGCAGATGTATCATTATTTGACGCAGCGCAGTGCAGCAAGACAACTTGATGTGCTGTGTCAAATAAAGAGGGCTGGAATGTGCCATATCTGCCAAGATATGGTGCATTCCTGCTCTGTTCCTGCACTGGCGTTGTGTGTGCTGCCTAGTGTCAATGCAGGCACCCTTGCACCATGGTCCGAGGGTGCCTCCGTAGCAGGCAGGATTGTTTTTGGCCAGGAATGGATACCTTCCTGCACAAAAACAATACTTAGCATTGTTGCCCTCTTTCTAAGTGTACTGCAGAATGTAGCACACTTTGAAATAGGAAACAACAAATATAAATAAAGGAATTTCTCCTTGTTGCGGCTCTAGCAGGAAGGCCTTTTGGGCTGGCGTCAACTGCAACTTGAGTTGGTTGCCTTGGATCAAAATATCTCAGCCTGGTGTTGCTCGATAGGGCGTCTTTTGTAGCTTGAAAAGCAAGGTCTTGTTCGGAGCCCCATACCCACGGAACAGACACTTTGGTCAGCTCTCTCAGTGGTGTGTTCAATGAGGATAAGTCTTTGATAAATCTACTGCAGTAGTTGGCCATCCCCAGGAAACTGTGCTTTTCGGTCACATTTGTGGGAGCTGAGGCCTCTTTGATGTCTTTGACTTTTTCAGGATCAGGAGCGACTCCATCCGCTGAAAAGGTATATCTAAATAATTGCAGTCTCTGTTGAAGGAACTCGCATTTATCTCTGTTTAGAGTGTGCCCAGAGTCTTGTATTTGCTGGAGCCCCTGCCTCAGCCGACTGTTGCGCTCCGGTATGGATTTTGTGTGGACCAGAATATTATCACTCACATTTACCACACCCAGGAGATCAGCCAGGAGTTCTTTGATAGTGTTTTGGAATACCACTGCTGCGCTCGATATCCCAAGGCTCAACCGGTTGTAGCGCCTCAATCCGACATGTGTAGAAAATGTTGTGATGTATCTGGACTGTTCATCGAGGACAAGTTGATGATACCCAGCCAGTAGGTCAAGTTTTGAGAACCAGCAGGCTTTGCTTAGTTCCCCTATTAGGTCATCAGTGGTCGGCGTCAAATGCCGTTCTCTTTTGATTGCCTTGTTGGGGATTCACATATCCACACAGATTCTCAGCTCCCCCAGCTGCTTGGGCTTTCTCGCAACCATGATTGGTGATACCCAGGTAGTTGGACCCTTCACCTTTTCAATAATCCATGCTTCTTCAAGTTTGCACAGTTCTGTTTCTACCTGGGGTCTCAGATAAAATGCGACCCGCCTGTGCCGAAGGGCCACTGGCTGCACTGAGGGGTCAATATGGAGACATATCTGCTTGTCCTGTAGACATCCGATTCCACTAAATACTTTCGAGAATTCTTCTAATATTTGACTCACACCTTCTCGGTGTATTCCAAAGGCAAACGTAACTATGCCCAGGGCCTCTGCTGACTTGCACCCCAGCAACATGCCATGTTCTTCCTCAGTGACGTATACCACTGCCTCCACTTCCTGCTTATCATAGGCTAAGGTAGTTCTGAACTTTCCCCTGATGGCCAGGGGTTTAGATTGTCCATATGCCAACACTTTGATCTTGGCAGGCGTCAACGGTGGAGGAGGTGTCATCCTTTGGTGAGTTTCACGGGACATGATGTTTATGGTCGCTCCAGTATCTACGATCGACCGTCGAAGGCCCCCCCCCCCCCACTGGAGCTTGGCACTGTGGCAGAAGGCTCTGGGTACTCAATGCCGACCATACGGTGAACACTGAGTGTACTGTGTGCTCTTCTTGGCCATCATCGTCCATATCACTGCCTTGTTCCTGTGACTCCGGGATCACGTTCACCTGGGACCTCACAGCTCGTCCTCTACTTGATTGACAGACTTTCATAAAGTGGTTCATTTTACCGCATGCTGTGCACGTTTTGCCTTCCGATGGCCTATGTGAAGGTCCCCGACAGTATCCACATGTGCGTGTTCTCTGGCCTCTTGCCTTTCTTGGCACTGTCATGGTGGTCGGGGTGACTGCATTCACTTGTTCAGTCTGTTGATGGTGACCTCAGCTAGGCCTACCAGTGCAAGGGGTTCGCCCTTCTCTGCACAGAGTCCTCAGACCAACAGGAAGAAGTTGGCACAGAAACTGGAATGGAAAATACAAAGTTTAATAAACCTCATGAGGTGGAACTACATTCACACAGCACCCTTCGGTGTTGAGTGAAGTAGCACACTGAACAGAAGAAGCATGGTCCTTTTATACCCACACAGGGGCTGAAAAAGGTGGTACAAGTACACCTGAGAAGAGTTATGCACATAGATGGTCATACAGAAACTGCACAGTCAACAAGTAGGAGGAGTAATAAGTTGCTGACATCAGTTAGAACAGCCTGACAGTTCTATACTAGGAACAGGTGCACTCTACTAGCTAAGCACATCTACGCATGTGCAAGACTCTGGGAGAGGGAAACAGCAAATGTCCAGCACATAGCTAATTAAAATGGCTGCCAAGTACAAAATGGCTTTCAGCTCATGCTAAGAGATTAATGCAATCTTCAACAAGTCTTGACGGGAGCCTGCAATACAGCCTCCATATGTGCCACCCGTGCCTTTGAGAGCTCCTTAGTCCTTCCCATGGTGTGTTTCTCAGCCAAAGACTTTCCTTATTCCCCCAGTATTCGCTACCTCAGCTTCGCTAAAGCGCACCCCTGAATGACTTGCCCTCTAATCTCCTCTGTCTCATCCTGAAACCCACAGGTGCTGGCTAGCTCCTTTAACCATGCATGGAATGCGTCTAGTGACTCTTCAGGCTGTTGCCTGGCTTGTCTGAACACAGAACGTTCATAGTCACGATTCACCATGGTCTCAAAATGAGCATTTAGGGCTGTTATGAGTGTGAGATGAGTCTTTGGCGCTGCCTCTGCCACTGACTTGGCTATCTTATACACATCCTTCCCTCCAAGATGTAAAATCATCGCCCTCTTCTGTTCATCATCCACTTTTGTGGCTTCAAAGAATACGAGCACTCGCTCCACCCATTCTTTCCACCTCGGGGCTTGAGAATTTGGGGCCCCATCCGCCACAAAGGGCTCTACGGCATGAATGTGAGCCATGACTGTAGAAGCTCTGTGTCTCTAGTGTGTCCCTTGGAATGACTGGTGTTGTGGCTATGCCTGGAGACAGCTACTATACTCAGTGCACCCGATGGCCACTACTCACAGTTTGCCGTGTGCACTCGTGAGCTCCGAAGTATCACCAACCGGACCAGCAGTCAGCTCTCCGCAGCAGCACACTGATGCAGCCCCTTCAGGGCTTGTGACGTCGTGCAGCTGGCACCCCTTAGGACGTTTCCCGATCAGTTGCAGAAAGCACGAGGATGTGGTGTCACCGCAGCACACGCACCGCGCACATGTTGGGATTGTGCTCAGCCGCCACCTGGGAATGCGAATCACTGCCCTCATTGCCAAATGTTATGTCTTGGTATTTAGTTATAGGTGTGCTGACCAGGGTTCACTGTCGCGCTGCAATGCGCAAGACGGATGGTGGCTGCCACGTGGTGTGGGCCACAATTAAATAACACAGAACACAAAGGGTTGTTCACTGCTGCTTGTGTGTGTCGGCTCTGACAACTGGCGCACGCGCACAACTATTTATTAACAACTGCCTGCGCTGTGCAGGACAAACCAAATGTGATCACGTACATGAGGAGAGCTCACCGCTCACCCCCGCGGCTGTGTAGCATAAATGGGCGCACCCAAAACATAATATCGCGAGGAGCGATACAACACTGTGTAGGAGCGATGCACTTCAGAGCACACTGAAACGTGCTTGAAATGACAGTGCGACTAGAGGCAGCAGGCAGGCACGAGCGTGGCAAACCACAGGGTTCCAGCTCCACAGACTTCTCACAAGCTGGTCTTTATTAGGCCTAGGCTAAGCTCGCAGAGTTCAGCTATGCGGAATCCCAAGGTGAGTCCCAAAAACTCTGCGAGACTAACAGAATTCCGCAAGTGTGTGGAGCTGCTCAACGCCCCCGTTCAAGCTAGGGTTTTGACGCTCGGGAATGCAACGTGTGTTCTCGCACTTGAAATCTCTTGTGAACAACACCACAAGGAGAAAATCTGCTTGAGGATACAGCCGCTGTCACTGGTGCTCCTTCATGCTCGATGTCTTCAGACAAAAAAGGTGCCTGATGTCACAGGTGCAGACCAAAGCCACAATAGCAGCCAGCAAGCCTCGCAAGAGCACTCAGGTGCGATCGGCAAGTCTCGCAGGCAATTGCCAGGCTCGTGTGCGCCAACCAAAAATAAATTCTGCTATAAGCTGAAATTTACCGGGAACTCTGCGTTCTCAGCAGAACATGGAGTTCACTAATTCTGCAAGTTCCACAAGCGGAGCGGAATTGTACTCCCAGGTCTAGTCATTATCATTGTAGCTCATGCATTTTGATTCTGTCTACTAAGGAGATCTGCTTGATTCCTCACCTCAGGAGTGCTGGTACACTACGAAGCAAAGCATAGTAGCAAATCTAGTGATGTCTGTATTTATCAATTCAACCTTGACAAGCTGGGTTTGTCTCTTAGGTGCTTGCCATCCCTGCTGACTAATGTGTACTCTGTCCATGGAAAATGTAGGAGCCCATGACAAAGTGTTGGTCCTGTCACTTTTAAGGTATAGTAATGCTGATGGAAAGAATCCTGTAGTAATATGTTCCAGTTAAGTGTGTCTTCCACTTGATACTAGGTAGTTTTGGCATTCCTACAAGAAACTCCTTACATCCTCCCATCTCATGACCTGTCCACCTTGCTTCTGATGATTCTGAGTGTTAGTGTTAATTGTTTTAATTTCCGGCACTGGGGACCCTACTCAAAATTGTACATAAATAAAAGGAATGAGTTTTCACGAATGTTGCTGGCCCAATGTGCTTTAAAGTATAAATTGTCATATGATTTTAACCAAATGCTCTTTTGTGGTGGAAGAATTGTATCATGTGTAAAGAAATGTATTATTCTTTAACATTTATCATCTCCCAGTAATGTAACAATTCTTCAACAAAATTCCAGACCAATATTCCTCCCTGGCCGTCACTACTCTCCTCCACCACCCCTACCTCAGTGGGATGCTTTTACGATGTTATTGTTTTTGGGGTTCCCTGGCTATGGGACTGCTTTCTAACATGTCGAGGAGTACGATCATTTCCACAGTGGAAAAGGGGAGGGAGCAGCCAGTGCTTAATTTGAGCCGGTGCTTTCCGGTGCTGAGCACCGGCACTTAATTGGTTTCCGGTGCTCGGCAGGGCACCTAATTGTCAACACCACACTTAGAGCAGTCAGCCACAAGATGGCGCTGCTCATGTCATTTAGAGATGAGCAGTATACCAGTTGTTTAGAAAAACGATATACATTTAAAAATTTCTAATACCTGCCTCCCCAGCCATTCCTTTAGCTTTGGGGACCTGGAATAATCTGAACTGTCACATTTACATGCGAGAAAGATGATTAGTAGTTGTTTTAGCAGCGTTGACAAGGGCGATGGGTGGTGCAAGCTGCAGTGGCCTCCTGGTCAGAGCCCCGGCACTTAATATTGTACAAATTAAGCACTGGGGAGCACCCCAAAATTCTGTGACAATGTAGGGGAGAAAGTTAGTCCACGTCTGTGGAAGCAAAAAAAGTCCTTAAATGTGAAGTGCATATTTGTGTAACATTATCAAACGTGGAATATTCCACCTGGTGTACATTCTGTAAGCATTCGTTTGGTACTGGTAATTACTCCTTGAATACAACCGTGGTAGTTCTCCTAGATTATTTCTGGCAGCCTTTGAGAATTCCTTAAAATTCAGAACTTCGCTCCAAAAGCTAAAGTAGCTGTGCAAAATCAAATGTCCGACTTTGATTTCCTACCTTCTCATAAAACTTATGTTCCTTATCCAACATTTGGAGCGACGATGAAGACCTTCAACGTGCAGCGTGGGGTTTTATTGTAGAATGTGCGAGCATGAAATGAAGTCATTGTTGCCTCCGTTGGCTAGAAGCGCAGGAATACCTCGAAGCGAAGCCACAGGATGGAACGCTTAATGGAAACCTGAATATTAAATATGATACTTTCCAAAATAATGTCTGCCAGCACCAAGAATCGATTCATTGTGCGCTGAACAGGGCTCTCAGTATTAAGTTTTTCAAAAATAGAAGTGAAATATGTCTCTGACTAAAAGTTGTGATTATTTTGGCTCTTTACGGGCCCAAGCATTAATTTATTGCAGACATTGGGAGGTGACAGGCGAAAACATTTTTTTTTAATTTCTGGGGTGCGAAGGGCTGTATTCTTTATGTTATAATTTGTCTCGCCTGTTTTTCAATTTTACACTGCTTGTGTAATATTTCTTTGTTTGTCCATGTTTTATTTCTTATTGATGCAAATGCTTTCCGTGGAAGGTAAGTAATTACTACAGAGTTTGCTGCTGAAAGTTTGGGCTCCAGCTGAAGGGGAAAGTAATTGCATCTCGACCCTGTACGCTCAAATCCTCACTTGGTGAGGTTTTCAACTGTCTTAGGTAGCTACTGTATTTTATCAAAATAATGTGCTCTTTGTCTGAAAGAGCTGGCTACAGTCACCAATAAGAATTGGCAAAGCCAAGAGGTCTCGCCTATGCAAGAGCAATCGCCTTTGCCAATGTGTTTTAACCATGTTTTACACCAGCTGTTTAGCCTGGCTAAAAGTTAGTGGCATAGAGGAGAGTGCTGTGGAGTGTCGTAGAGTGCAATGGCAGAGACTGTAATGTATTGGAGTGGCATAGTGTGGAGTTGCGTAGTGTGGCATACACTGGAGTGTCATCGATAAGAGTGGACTGGTGTAGAGTGCATTGGTATAGAGCAATGGGTACTCACAAACTTTCTGTCGGGGCCAAAATTCCAGTGTGGTTTGTGGCCGAGGGCCGCACCGGTAGGGGTGGGGTCAGTGGGGGGTGGGGCGGGGTGCGAGACTTGAGATAAAAAAAATCAACCCTGTTTCAAAACATTCGACAATCCAACAATGCTGTATTTATTTCAAAAGCAGATGTAACTTCAAATAGCACATTTTGATAATCAGTCAGCCTCTCTCTCTATCTCTGTCAGTCAGTCTCTCTCTCTCAGTCTCTCTCTCTTCTGTCAGTCACTCTCTGTCAGTCAGTCTCTCTCTCTGTCAGTCAGTCTCTCTCTTAGTCAGTCACTCTCTCTCTGTCAGTCACTCTTAGTGGGTCTCTCTGTCAGTCAGTCAGTCTCTCTGTCAGTCAGTCTCCCTCTGAGTCAGTCTCTCACTGTCAGAGAGTCAGTCAGGCAGTCTCCCTCTGAGTAAGTCTCTCTCTCTCTGTCAGTCTCTCTCTCTCTCTGTCAGTCACTCTCTGTCAGTCACTCTCTCTCTGTCAGTCAGTCAGTCTCTCTGTCAGCCAATCTCCCTCTGAGTCTCTCTCTCTGTCAGTCAGTCTCCCTCTGAGTAAGTCTCTCTCTCTGTTAGTCAGTCTCTGTCTCTGTCAGTCAGTCTCTCTCTGTCAGTCAGTCAGTCGGTCTATGTCAGCCAGTCAGTCTCTATGTCAGTCAGTCAGTCTCCCTCTGAGTCAGTCTCTCTCTGTCAGTCAGTCTCCCTCTGTCAGTCAGTCTCTCTCTCTCTCAGTCAGTCTCTCTCTCAGTGTCTCTCTGTCAGTCTGTCTCTCTGTCTGTCAGTCTCTCTCTCTTTGTCAGTCAGTTATTCTCTCTCTGTCAGTCAGTTACTCTCTCAGTCAGTCACACTCTCTCTCTGTCAGTCAGTCACTCTTTCTCTGTCAGTCAGTGTTTCTCTCTATCAGTCTCTCTCTGTCTGTCAGTCTCTCTCTCTGTCAGTCAGTCTCTCTCTCTGTCAGTCAGTCTCTCTCTGTCAGTCAGTTATTCTCTCTCTGTCAGTCACTCAGTCTCCCAGTCAGTCTTTCTCAGTCAGTCACACACTATCTCTCTCTCTGTGAGTCAGTCACTCTCTGTCAGTCACTGTCAGTCAGTGTTTCTTTGTCAGTCAATCAGTCTCTCTCTCAGTCAGTTTCTCTCTCTTGCAGTCTCTCTCAGTCATTCTCTCTCTCTCTCGCAGTCTCTCTTAGTCAGTCAGTCTCTCTCAGTCAGTCTCTCTCTCTCTGTCAGTCAGTTTCTCTCACTCTGTCAGTCAGTCAGTCTCTCTCTCTCTCTCAGTCAGTCAGACTCGCTGTCAGTGTCTCTTTCTCTCTTTCAGTCAGTCAGTCAGTCTCTCTTTCTCTCTCAGTCAGTGAGTCTCTCTCTCTCTCTCTGTCAGTCAGTCTCTCTCTCAGTCAGTCTCTCTCTCCACTCTCCCTCACTCTCCCCTCTCTCTCTCCCCCCTCTTTCTCTCTCCTCTCTCTCTCTCTCTCCATTCTCTCTCTCTCCACTCTCTCTACACTCTCTCTCCACTTTATCTCTCTCCTCTCTCTCTCTCTCTCTCTCTCTCTCCACTCTCTCTCCCCCCACTCTCTCTCTCTCCCCACTCTCTCTCTCTAAACAAAAGCTGGGGGGCCATGGGTACATTACCTGCAAGGTCCGCGGGCCGCCAAGGAAGGCATGCCGGGCAGCTGGCGGCCAGTAGCCTGCGGGCCGTACTATGAGTACCATGGGTATAGAGTGTTGCAGAGTATAGTGCCATAGATTGCAGTGGTATTGAGTGCAGTGGCATTGAAGTTAGTGGCATACAATGCAGCATCGTAGAATGCAGTGGCGTAGATGAAAGTGGCGCATAGTAGTGTGCAGGGGTAGAGAGTGGAGTGGCGCAGAGTAGATGGCAGAGTAGAGTGGCACAGAGAAGAGTGGCACAGATTAGACTGCCACAGAATACAGTTGCCTAGAGTGGAGTGGCTTAGTGTAAAGTGGCATTGAGTAAAGTGGCATAGAGTTGTAAGATTGAAGTGGTATAGAGTAGAGTTTAATGGCATAGAGTGCAGTGTTGTAGTGTGCAGAGTGTAGTCAAGTGGCATAGAGTGCAGAGTGGAGTCGAGTGGCATAGAGTGTTGCAGAGGAGAGTAGCATAGAGTGGTGCAGAGTAGACTATAGTGCCGTAGAGTGTAGTGGCATAGAGTGCAGTGCTGTGGAGCGGAGGAGCGGAGAGTGGGGTAGTGCAGAGAAGAGTGGCTTCAGTCTGGCGCGGCCGGTACAGGTAAGAGTGGTAGGGCGGGGGGGGGGGGGGGGGGGGGAGCCGACAGACAACAGAATAGGGAAAATAAAATTGAAAAACAAAAAGAAAAACACAATTTGCACTTGCGACATCGTTGACTTGGTGATGTGGTGAGAACAAGGTACGTTTATTTTTTATTTTTTATTTGTATTTTGCCTATTCCGTCATCTGTTAACTCCCGGCCCCAAGTGCTTACCTGTACCGGACACACCTGGTGTAAGTGGTGGCTGGTGCCATTTGAAAGTGGTGAGGCAAAAACTTTCGGTAAGAATGCCCTGTGGCGAGCGACTGTACTGAGCAGACCTGACCTTCATAAAGGGGATTTGGGGAGGTTCTCCTCATGGAAATGTTTTGAAAAAAGAGTGGAAAAAAGGTGCATTTTCAAGCAAGTTTGAAAAAGCAAGGTTAATAAAATGAGTAACATTTTTCAATTCTGAAATTGTGCGACTGTGAATTAAACATTACTGAGGCCTGTGGTACGGGTAGTGGTCTTTAGAGTCTCTCAATCATTCCCATTGTGCTCATTCCATGTTAGAAACCTGCACCCTTTTCTCTCTACATCTCGTCAATGTGCATATCATATCATTTCCAGCAGCCTCCTTTCACTGACCCCTGAATGCCCTTCCTCTCATTTCCTTCACTTCACAACCTCCAAACACACAACGCATCGGCTCAACCTTAAGCGCTGTATTTTCATTTACTTTTGCCTTCTCAATATTTTAGAAACTGTGTACCTCCTTCACACACAGTTGCACAGAATCTCATTTACAAATGGAAAAGTGAACATTCCTCTGTTTGTTCAGCACATTGGCCAAGGATTGGAAGGCCAAGTGTCCTGAACACCTTTTTGACCGACTGACAGGCACTGTGAGAAATTCACACTGCCTTCAGACTTTGCTCCAGAGCTCTAAATGGTAGCCCCTTAAAAAACTTCTGCAGGCGACTGTTTAGAGTATGCACCGTGTGTAGGAGAGTAGGATCTGCACTTATGCTGCCACCACTTTTTTTCTGATGTTAACACTGGTTTCTGGCTATAGTCTGGCTGGGTCCCTGCTAATCAGGGCTCCAGTCTCTCTGTTCTCTCTAAACAACTTGGAGTGCATATTAGATGCACTAGTGATTGGATACTGAGGTACCTTATGAGCCCCTAGTATATGGTACCTTAGGTACCAAGGGCATAGGTACTTCACAGGCCTACCAGGGGCTGAAGCATGTATTATGCCACCCCTTGGAAGCAGACTAAATCTGACACCACAGGCCTGCTACTGCAGCCTGGGTGAGGTAGTGTTAGCACTCCTCACTGAGGTATAAGTTCCCTATATCTCACCTTACACACACATATAAACCTATCAGTCACCCCTAAGGCAGGCCCTATCAATCCTGAGAGCAGGGTGCTTGGTTTACAATGTGAGGGGGTGCCTCTGCCTGAGCAGGGCCCCACTGCAGCTGGCAGAGTCTATTCTCTGTAGCTGTTTGTGGATGCGGTTAAACCATATGCTCTTAAGTGCATTATAACCTAGCGGTAAATGCTAACTTTGGAATGACTGCATCAAAACATGTCGTGTTTTGTGTCAAACAACTTGGAATCATACCCCCACACCAGTAACTGGTGTGGGAGTATGATCCCACCCTTCTAGAGGTGAAGACATGTACCTACTGTGGAAACACGGTAGAAATCAGAAAGAGCCTTGGCATCACAAAATGGATGCCACCAGCACAGACACTGAGCTACCCTCCTGCTGCTGACTGAAACTCGCAGTGGAGGAGGCCCAACAATAGGCATCCTGTCACAGGGAGGTGTAACCACCTTCCAGACAGGATTTAGTGTATTGGGGCTGGGAGGGTGCACTCCTAGATTGCTTTGAAGTCCTGCACTGGGGGAGCAGTAGGCTCCTCTGTGCATATGCCAGCTCAAACCGGTTCAGGGGCTACCTGCCCCTGCTCTGGCATGAAACTGGACAAAGGGAAGTGGGTGTAACCACCCACTCCCACGACCCTCCCATAGGAGTGGTCATGGAGCTAGTCCCTCCCTTTCCTTTAGTATAAGATAGGGAAACCTTGCCACGGCAAATCAGATATCCCTGGATGATGCTCTACAAGAAGAATTCTGGCCCTTCGATGTTCCACTACCTTTGGAAGACTGAAGAATCTCCCTTGGAGTCAAGGAGTGACTCCCCTGCTTGGCAGGCACCAAAAACTTGAATCAACGGTCGCAAATGTTCCCGCTCGAGTCCGAAGTCCCTGCAGCCCTGGAAGTGGATTTCCTGACTTCTCGATGGCCATTGTGAGTCCCCAGCAGAGCTGAGGCGAGTGGACCCCACGAATGACGAGGAACAGCAATACCCGGGTACCATGCACTATTGTTGAGTGCAACCCCTTCACGACATTCTACGAACTTGTGCATTAGACCACGTGTGGTGCAAGCCTCCAGCAGGATTTCTGTTGGAAATCAGAGGCCTACCTTGTCCCGAGTGACCTTGGGCTCCTGTGAAGCGAATCCTCACAAGGCGTCTTTGCGATCCCTTGCCGGCTGGCTTGTGGGCCCCCTGAACACTTTCTAATCAAACCAAAGGGCTCCCCTGGTTGCTCCAGGCCTGCGCTGACTTACCCTTGCTGGGTGAGTCCCTCAGACCTTGCTGGTCTACACCGCTGACTTTCTTCACATTCCACAAAACTTGCTGTTGCCAAGGCTTGTTGGCTCCAATTTGGTTGCCGACACCTCAGTAAGCTGCAGACTTTGTGGAATGCTCCGAACCCAGCTCCTGGTTGTCATAGATGCCTCCTGGACCTCGTGGCTGAAGAGTCAAAACACCCTTGATCACCTGAAATCACACGACCTCCGTGGGCATCCATCTTCCTGGCCCCGGATCACTGGCAAGTGATCGTGAACACTGTCCCTTCTGCTTTCTGGTCTTCTTCATCCTGAATCCAGCCTTGGATTCCACCGGACACTTCTCCAGTCTTCACAAGCAGCAAAACTTCTTCTGCTTCCATTGAAAATGACGACGCGACCCAACATCAAAAGACACCTATGCACCCGGCTTCCCTGGGTGTGGTAAATCGTGCACTCTAGTGCTCCTGTGGGTGTTGGCCCTCGAACTACTTACCTTGTAAGTGGCTTGCTTGTAGACTCTCTAGAAGTACCCTAAAATGTTAAAATTCCAACCGTGACTTGCTCCATTGAAATCAAAAGGGAACCCACGACTGTGTTCTCACACTGCACGTGTCTCCCGTGGGTCATTTAGTTACCTGCCTTGGGTGGATTAGTGAGGCCCCAGCGATTCTACAGGCCCTAGGCCTTGTGCCCTTGCAAGTCGACATTCCTAAACCTCTTTCTTAGTATATGGTCTGGTACGCCCCTAGGGCCCCAGCTATAGTTGTGCTTAACTTATTGTGAAACATTGATATTTGCATATGTTCCTGACTTCTAATCTCATAAAGAGATTAGTAGAGTGTGTCTAGTAATAAATACATATATATTTGATATATATACCTGTGTGGTGTCCTTTCATTTGGTAATTCAAGAGATTATAAGGTAAAACAAGCTGCTTTACATTACTCTGAGACTTAGCCTGAAGGCTGCGCTTCACAGCTACCACTAGGATAGCTTTCTTTAAAAGGTTGTCTTAAACCTATCTACCATAAGAGTCGAATTGGACTGGTGCAAGGTGGCCATTATAACTAGTGACCAGCATATGCCAGGCCAACTTCTCACATTGGTGGGCAGCGTGTGGGATTCCAGCTTGCCATTGTTTTACCAGAGAATATCTATTTGAATTACTAACTGAAAACCACTAAAGGTACTCAAGGTACATATAAAAGTCAAGCTTTGTATCAATAATTTCTACTGAACTTAGAGCTGTGAGTGAAGGGATAGCACACCCTTGCTACAGCTCAAGCTAGGATCTGTATGCCACAAACTAGTGTAGGTAGTACAACACTGCACAACACTAGAATGTCCTCAAGGGATGGAGCCAGTGGGTCCACCCATCTTCAGTATAAGGACATGACCTTCTTTGACTTGAAGGCCATGTGTGTTGCAAGGCAACTGAAGCTAGGACAGAGTCCCTCCACACTACACCTGATAGATCTGCTGACAGCAGATGATCTTAGATTAGCTCTAGGAGCTAATGGATCTGGATCAGGGGGTGGGTCAGCTATAGTCTCTGGGTCAGATGATGAAAATCAAGATGACCTGGACTCTGTAATTGAAGGGCCAGACCCACATGGGTCTGAAAAGGACAGAGGAGAACTGACAGAGTGGAGGAGAGGCCTAGATCCCTTTCTAGGGAATCTGAGCTCTCATATCACTCTGGCAGGGAATCTGTCCAGCAGAGAAACTCATACTTTAATAGAAGAGAGACCTCCTCTGAAAGAATGTACAAACTGCTACAGTATGAGGAAGCAAGAGTTGCCCTTAAGGCCGAGCATTGGCATTAGGCAAAGAAGCCTTTGAGCTTAAGAGATCTTCTAGAAGAGAGGGTTTAGAAACCCCTGGTGGCAGCAACAGTGTCCCTAGAGTCAGAGATTACATTCCAGACCATAGGAACCTGTCCAAGGTTGTTCCTCCCTACCAGAGTGGGGATGATATCCACAAGTGGATAACTGCTATGGAGAGGGCCTGTAAAGTACAACAGGTCCCCCAGAAACAATGGGCAGCAAACTTGTGGCTCTCCTTTTCTGATAAAGGTAGAGCCAAGCTCCTCACTGTTAGAGAAGAGGATGCTGATGATTATGAAGTCCTGAAGAGTGCATTAATAGATGGATTTGGCTTAACCACTGAACAGTAAAGGTTGAAGCTCAGAGACACCCAGAAAGCACAGACTCAGGACTGGACTGACTTTGTAGATTGTGCAACCAAGGCTCTGGAGGGTTGGCTGGTTGGTAGTAGAGTTACTGATTTTAAGGGATTGTATAATCTTATGATGAGAGAACAGATCCTTAATAATTGCCAAAACCAGTTGTTGCATCAATACTTGGTGGACTCTGATCTGACCGCTCCCCAAGAATTGGGAAAGAAGGCAGACAAATGGGTCAGAACCAGGGTGAGACAGAAAACCCAGAACCAAGGGGGTGACACTAAGAAGCAGGATCCTAAAGGCTCTGAGAAAGGTGGGGATAAGTCAAAAGACCAGAAGTCTTCACAAGTGCCCCAAAAATCTGCATCTGGTGGAGATTCACAGTCTAACAAAGGAAAAGGGCAAAAGAAGCCCTGGTGCAAATTCTGTAAACAGAAAGGGCACTGGACTTCTGATTGTACCAAGTCCAAAGAGCAAACCACCACCACTCCTGCCCCTAAGGCAACTGTTCCCCCTAGTGCAGCTACTGGTGGAGGTGGTAATCGGAATAAGGGTGTAGTAGGGTTGACCCTGGGTTCTGAAGTGGACTCTGGCCTAGTCAGAGTACCCACTCAGGCATTGCTGATTTGTGAGGGAGACATTGATATGTCCTTCCTAGTGAGCCCCAGTAATCTGGGCAAATACAAACAGCAGCCTGTAATACATGGCAAACAGGCTTTGGCATTCAGGGACACAAGTGCTAGTGTCACCATGGTGGCAGAGGATCTGGTGGACCCTGAGCAGATCATCCTGGGTGAAATGTACCAGGTTACCAATGCAAGAGTCTGGCAGGTGTGAATTTCTCCTGGGGAGGGGTAACTGGCCTCAAGAAGGTAGTAGTCAGTGCAGACCTCCCTGTCGAATGTCTATTGGACAATGATCTAGAGACTTCAGCCTGGTCTGAAGTAGAGTTATGGACTCATACTGAGATGTTGGGCATACCTGCAGAGGTATTTGCCGTGACCAGGTCACAAGCCAAAATGCATCAAACTGAACCAGCTCTGGATCCTGAAAGTATGGACCAGGTGCTACCCAAGAGGAGGAGCAGTAGGGTTAAGGCAGTACCTTCCCCTCTGTCTCAGATCTCAGATTCTCCTCCTGAGGGAGGAGAAGCAGATCTTGAAGAAGGAACTGCCTCAGAGGGACTCGAGCCTGATCAGGTTGAGTTCTTGGGGGCAGGAGGACCTTCCAGGGAAGATCTGAGTAAGGAGCAACAGTGCTGCCCCTCTCTTGAACCCCTGAGACAGCAGGCTGCTGCTGAGGCTGCTGGGAGTGCTAGTGGGTCCCATAAAGTTTATTGGGATGAGGGACTCCTATTTTCTGAGGCTAGAGATCCTACCCCTGGAGCCACCAGGAGGTTGGTAATACCTCTGAAGTTTAGGGGGTTCCTCTTGACCCTAGCACATGACATCCCTTTGGCAGGACACTTGGGCCAAAGCAAGACCTGGGACAGGCTTGTTCCACATTTTCATTAGCCAGATATGTCAGAGGACACCAAGGAGTTGTGTCGCTCCTGTGTCACTTGCCAAGCCAGTGGCAAGGCAGGTGGCACAACAAATTCCCTCCTGATACCACTACCTGTGGTTGGGGTACCCTTTGAAAGGGTAGGGATTGACATTGTTGGTCCCCTTGAACCTCCAACAGCATCGGGGCACAGGTTTATCCTGGTCGTAGTGGATCAAGCCACCAGGTACTCAGAAGCAATTCCCCTCAGGACCACCACAACCCCTGTGGTGGCAAGAGCCCTCATTGGAGTTTACTCCAGGGTGGGTTTCCCTAAGGAGGTTATATCTGGCAGAGATATCAACTTCATGTCAGGGTATCTAAAAGCAATGTGGAAGGAGTGTGGTGTAAACTACAAGCTCACTACTCCCTATCACCCACAATGCAATGGGTTAGTTGAAAAGTTCAACAAAACCCTAAAGGGAATGATTAAAGGCCTCCTAGAAAAGCTTAGGTGAAAAGGGGACCTTTTACTTCCCTGCCTTCTGTTTGCACACAGAGAAGTCCCACAGAAGGCTACAGCCCTTTTGAACTTCTGTTTGGACATCCTGTAAGAGGTCCATTATGTTTGGTGAAGGAGGGCTGGGAGTTACCTCTCAAACCTCCCAAACAGGATGTGATGGACTATGTACTTGGTGTCTGCTCCAGGATGGCTGAATACATGAAGAAGGCAACCAAAAACCTGGAGGCAAGCCAAGAACTACAAAAAACTTGGCATGCCCAAAAGGCTGTGCTGACTGTATACCAGCCAGGACAGAAAGTGTGGGTGATGGAGCCTGTGGCCCCAGCAGCTCTCCAAGACAAGTGGGGTGGCCTCCATACAATTGTTGAGCAAAAGGGAGAAGTCGCCTACTTGGTGAATCTTGGAACTCCCAGGAGCCCCCTTAGGGTGCTCCATGTCAACAGATTGAAACCATATGTTGACAGGGCTGACATGGGCTTGCTCATGGCAACTGATGAGGAACAGGAGGAGGAGAGTGACCCTCTCCCTGACCTGCTCTCACAGAACTCTGATGATGGGTCAGTAGATGGTGTTGCTTTGGCAAGCAGCCTCACTGACCATCAGCAAACTGAATGCAGACAAGTTCTGCTGCAGTTCAGACATATGTTTAGCCTGACCCCTAGTCAGACTTCCTGGTGCACCCATGAGGTGGACACTGGAGACAGTCTGCCTGTCAAGAGTAAAATCTACAGGCAACCTGACCATGTCAGGGACTGTATCAGGACTGAAGTCCAGAAAATGTTGGAACTAGGTGTGATTGAGCCTTCAGATAGCCCTTGGGCTAGTCCAGTAGTTCTTGTGCCCAAACATCATACCCAGGGTGGTAAGAAAGAATTGAGGTTTTGTGTAGACTACAGAGGCCTCAATGCAGTCACCAGGACTGATGCCTATCCAATTCCCAGGGCAGATAAACTGATAGATACTTTGGCCTCAGCCAAGTATCTTAGTACATTTGACCTAACAGCTGGCTACTAGTACTGGCAAAGCAAGTTAGCTGATGATGCCAAGGCCAAAACAGCATTTTCAACCCCTGGTGGGCACTACCACTTTGTGGTGATGCCCTTTGGTTTGAAAAATGCACCTGCCACTTTTCAGAGGTTGGTGAACAAAGTTCTAGTAGGTATGGAAACTTATTGCTCAGCTTATCTAGATGATATTGCTGTCTTTAGTTCCACCTGGCAGGATCACCTGGTCCACCTCAGAAATGGTTTGGAGGCTCTGCAAAGAGCAGGCCTCACTATCAAGGCCACTAAGTGCCAGATAAGGCAGAGTCAGGTTGTGTACCTGGGCCACCTTGTAGGTGGAGGCCAGGTTCAACCATTCCAGAGCAAAATCAAGACCATAATGGAATGGGTAGCTCCAACCACCCAGACACAGGTTAGAGCCTTTTTAGGCCTGACTGGGTACTATAGGAGGCTTGTTAAGGGATATGGATCTATAGTGACCCCCTTAAATGATCTTACCTCAAAGAAAATGCCAAAAAATGTTCAGTGGACAGCTAGCTGTCAAAAGGCATTTGAAGACCTAAAGCAGGCCATGTGCACTGCCCCCATCTTACAGAGTCCAGACTACGCCAAAAAGTTCATTGTCCAAACAGATGCTTCTGAGCTGAGTGTGGGAGCTGTACTGTCTCAACTGAATGATGGAGGTCAAGACCAGCCAGTTGCTTTTATAAGCAAAAGGCTGACCCCTAGAGAGAAATGTTGGTCAGCTATAGAGAGGGAGGCCTTTGCTGTGGTGTGGGCCCTGAAGAAGCTAAGGCCATACTTGTTTGGCACTCACTTCATAGTTCAGACTGACCACAAGCCCCTCCTATGGCTTAAACAGATGAAAGGTGAAAACCATAAACTGCTAAGGTGGTCCATTTCCCTACAGGGGATGGACTATACAGTGGAACATAGACCTGGGACCCAACATGCCAATGCAGATAGACTCTCAAGGTATTTCCACTTAGAATACGAAGACTCAACTGGTCAAGGTTAGTTTAGTGTCCCTGCGTTTGGGGGGGGTTGTGTAGGAGAGTAGGATCTGCACTTATGTTGCCCCTACTTTTTTTCTGATGTTAACACTGGTTTCTGGCTTTAGTCTGGCTGGGTCCCTTCTAAACAGGGCCCCAGTCTCTCTGTTCTCTCTAAACAACTTGGAGTGCATATTAGATGCACTAGTGATTGGATACTGTGGTACCATATGAGCCCCTATTATATGGTACCTTAGGTACCAAGGGAATAGGTACTTCACAGGCCTACCAGGGGCTGAAGCATGTATTATGCCACCCCTGGGAAGCAGACTCAATCTGACACCACAGGCATGCTACTGCAGCCTGGGTGAGGTAGTGTTAGCACTCCTCACTGAGGTATAGGTTCCCTATATCTCACCTTACGCACACATATAGACCTATCAGTCACCCCTAAGGCAGGCCCTATCAATCCTGAGGGCAGGGTGCTTGGTTTACAATGTGAGGGGGTGCGTCTGCCTGAGCAGGGCCCCTCTGCAGCTGGCAGAGTCTATTCTCTGTGGCTGTTTGTGGATGCGGTTAACCATCTACTCTTAAGTACATTATAACCTAGCGGTAAATGCTAACTTTGGAATGACTGCATCAAAACATGTTGTGCTTGGTGTCAAACAACTTGGAATCATACCACCACACCAGTAACTGGTGTGCGAGTATGATCCCACCCTTCTAGAGGGGAAGACATGTACCTACTGTGGAAACACGGTAGAAATCTGAAAGAGTCCTGGCATCACAAAATGGATGCCACCAGCACAGACACTGGGCTGCCCTCCTGCTGCTGACTGAAACTCGCAGTGGAAGAGGCCCAACAATAGGCATCCTGTCACAGGGAGGTGTAACCACCTTCCAGACAGGATTTAGTGTATTGGGGCTGGGAGGGTGCACTCCTAGAGTGCTTTGAAGTCCTGCACTGGGGGAGCAGTAGGCTCCTCTGTGCATATGCCAGCTCAAACTGGTTCAGGGGCTACCTGCCCCTGCTCTGGTGCAAAACTGGACAAAGGGAAGTGGGTGTAACCACCCAGTCCCCTGACCCTCCCATAGGAGTGGTCATAGAGCTAGTCCCTCCCTTTCCTTTAGTATAAGATAGGGAAACTTTGCCACGGCAAATCAGAGATCCCTGGATGACGCTATACAAGAAGAATCCTGGCCCTTCGACGTTCCACTACCTTTGGAAGACTGAAGAATCTCCCTTGGAGTCAAGGAGTGACTTCCCTGCTTGGAAGGCACCAAAAACTTGAATCAACGGTCGCAAACTTTCCCGCTCCTGCTGGAGTCCAAAGTTCTTGCAGCCCCGGAAGTGGATTTCCTGACTTCTCAATGGCTATTGTGAGTTCCCAGCAGTGCTGAGGCGAGTGAACCCCACAAGTGAAGAGGAACAGCAATACCCGGGTACCGTGCTCTATTGTCAAGTGCAACCCCTTCACGATGTCCTACGAACTTGTGGATTGGACCAAGTATGGTCCAAGCCTCCAGCAGGACTTCCCTCGGAAATCAGAGGCCTACCTTGTCCCGAGTGACCGTAGGCTCCTGTGAAGTGAATCCTCATGAGGTGTCTTCGCGATCCCTTGGTGGCTGGTTTGTGGGTCCCCTGAAGACTTTCTCATCAAACCAAAGGGCTCCCCTGGTTGCTCCAGGCCTGCCCTGACTTACTTTTGCTGGGTGAGTCCCTCAGACCTTGCTGGTCTGCACCGCTGACTTTCTTCACGTTCCACGAGACATGCTGCTGCCAAGGCTTGTTGGCTCCAATCCGGTTGCCATTACCTCAGCAAGCTGCAGACTTTTATGGAACACTCCAAATCCAGCTCCTGGTTGTCGTCCACGCCTCCTGGACCTCGTGGCTGAGAGTCAAAACACCCTTCATCACCTGAAATCACCCAACTTCTGTGGGCATCCATCTTCCTGGCCCCAGGTCACTGGCAAGTGACTGTGAACACTGTCCCTTCTGTTTTCAGGTCTTCTTCATCCTGAATCCAGCCTTGTATTCCACCGGACACTTCTCCAGTCCTCACAAGCAGCAAAACTTCTTCGGCTTCCATTGAAAACGACGACGCGACCCGACACCAAAAGACACCTATGCACCCGGCTTCTCTGGGTGAGGTAACTCGTGCACTCCGGTGCTCCTGTGGGTGTTGGCCCTGGAACTACTTACCATGTAAGTTGCTTGCTTGTACACTCTCTAGAAGTACCCTAAAACATTAAAATTCCAACCGCGACTTGCTCCATTGAAATCAAAAGGGAACCCGCGGCTGTGTTCTCACACTTCACGCGTCTCCCGTGGGTCCTTTAGTTACCTGCCTTGGGTGGATTAGTGAGGCCCCAGCGATTCTACAGGCCCTAGGCCTTATCCCCTTTCAAGTCGACATTCCTTAACTTCTTTTTTAGTATATGTTTTGGTACGCCCCTAGGGCCCCAGCCATATTTGTGCTCAACTTATTGTGAAACGTTGATATTTGCATATGTTCCGACTTCTAATCTCATAAAGAGATTAGTAGAGTGTGTCTAGTAATAAATACATATATTTGATATATATACCTGTGTGGTGACCTTTCATTTGGTAATTCAAGAGATTATAAGGTAAAACAAGCTGCTTTACATTCCTCTGAGACTTAGCCTGAAGGCTGCTCTCCACAGCTACCATTAGGATAGCTTTCTTTAAAAGGTTGTCGAATTGGACTGGTGCAAGGTGGCCATTATAACTAGTGACCAGCATATGCCAGGCCAACTTCTCACACCGTGCAAGAGAAAAGAGACTGTATGGCAAGCTAAGGTCTGTGACTGAGTTGATGTATCAATCTCTATCACATGACACATTTTGGAATGGTGTCTGTAAGCGTATTACTAGTAAATTATCAGTCCAGGACCCATAATATCTGTCAAGATTTAAATGTATGATCCAGCCCAACTATATTTTAGCAGCAGTTTTGTAAAACTAACCATTCGTCAAGTGTTGGGAAGTAGAGAATAGAATGACTCAAACTACCATGAGACCATGTATCTATGACAGAAAACAAGATGCAATATTGATTTTGCCCATTCTCTCTTTTCTGCCATGTTACAACTGATGTTCATTTCTCATGAACTGAGCAATCTACATACAATGCTCTACTTCGAGACATGTCTTCCAACATAACTTGATGTTGTCCTGGTCTCCTCAACTGAAACATTTGATGGCATGAGTGACACCATACCAAGTGTGTACCTCAAATATTTATAAGGCGTTAACGTAAGTCAGCTGATTAGAAGTGGTAGGTGACCCATTGACTCTGCACTGCTCATATGATGACTAATGCTAAATATACAACCAAGTTGTGTGTTCACCTGTATTGAATACAAGTAGGCCTTGGAATGGTCAAATACATGTTACTTCTCCACTGTGTTGGCTTAAATGTTTGTGAGATGTCATGTCTATTCCTCCTTTCAAAATGCAACATATTAGCACTCACTAATGAGCTGCTCAATCCTAGTACATATATTGAATTTCTCCAAATGACTTGTAACAAGTTCAATACCGTGGAAATATAACACAATAGTAATCTTGACCTATTTTGTTTTTCCAAGGTCTCTACTTACTGTGACACAAAACATTTGGATGGAGATACCGTATTTCCACCATTAACAATGGGCCTAATTATGATGTTGGTCAAACGTCATAGCGGAATGGAACCGCCCCAGCATAAGTCGGCAGTTCCATCTGCTACATTTGGATTCGACTGCCCTATGGGCAGTTGGAAACATCCATTTTACAATTGCAGCTTGTATGGTGGACGGAAAAGGCCATCAGCACAAGCTACAATTGTAAAATGGATGTTTGCAAACATCCCTACACTGTGTGGCAGGCACCATGCGGTGCCTACCACACAGTCAGGGATGTTTAAGGGGGGTACCAGAGGTACCCTCAGGCCCCATAGCGGTGGGCCAGGGGGCAAGGGGGACTTGCTAGGGGCCCTCGAAGTCTCTTTCCATCTGCCATTTCATGGCAGGCAGACCGCTATGAAAGGGCAGGTGGAAAGCGACATCATAATCCCGACAGCAGAGCCAAGGCTGGCTCCACCGTTATTATGGAATTATCATTCTGCCTGCCATCTTGATGGGCTCTGTGAGCCCGTTGGAAGCGGAGCAAAATCCCTCTGCAGGTTTCCCTCCTACTGCTAAGATTATAATACGGTGTTCGGGCGGAAACCATAGAGGTCGGGCAGAAAACCTATGACTTGCTGTCAGATGACTTTCTGCCTGACATCGTAATCAGGCCCATAGTTCTATATTTCACAACAGGTTAATCTGGCACAGCACCTGGGCAGAGCTTGACCATCAAACAGACTCCTGCTCCAACCCCAGATAAAGCCCTCAGTGATGACAACACTCCTGGACATGTGGATGTGGATGAAGGTCCTGGCCCATCTAGTCAGCCTGGGCAGAGAGAAACAGTGAATCTCACTGTGCCTATACCAATATCTCCCGCCCAGCTGCAATACCTCAGCCAACCCCTGTCCCCCCAACCTGTGTACCTAGCAATGTTACTACCATCTTGTGGCCCCCAGTCCTGGATCCTGAGGTGAGTATCACCAGCCCAGTCCCAGAGGAACTAGGACCCATTGGGAGAGTGCACCTTGGGTCAAGAGCACGGTCTTGGGGGTAAGGTTATTGGAGGAGTATTGTGAGACCGCTGAGTGAGGCCATTGGGGCCACTCACACCCAGGCCACAGCTGACACCTTGAGAGTCTATCATGAGTTCCAAGGCGTGCTGGGCCACGACCTGACCGAAATCCAGGAGATGACGCAGTTGCAGAGGACATACACCAGGAGCTGGCCATCCACAGCACCTACATGAGCTCCATCAATGGGGTGCTGCAGGACATCAACACAACCCTGTGCAGGGCTTTTCCTATACCATATAACTTTTCCTGTGGTCCAACTACTTCCGGGCCATCTACATTTGCGGCCACCACTAGAAGGGAGATCTAGCCAGAGGAAGATACACCTGCAAATACCCCTGTCTCCCTGCAGCAGCGAATCCTTCGGGGGTTCAGATGCGAGATGTCCATGCAAAAATCCAGAAGGTGCATATGATGAGTGAGTACATGTATGAGTGACTGTACAGGACTGTTGGTGAATGAGTGGATGTGTATGTGGATCTTAGAATTACTGAAGAGGTTGTTGTAACTGGTATTGGTATGTCCATTGTTTTGGAAATTTTAGTCTCTATTTTTGAATGTGTGTATCAAAGGTTATATTTGGGTGAGAGGTCTGCCACTCTACCACAATGATGATGTCATCAGTGATGTCATTTGAGATGTCATCAGTGATGTCATGAGTGATGTCACTGACCATGTCATGAGTGATGTAATATGTGACGTCATCAGTAGTGCATTGCGGGCACGCGAGTTATAGTTAGCTGAACTAACTATAACGGGGGAATTTCATTGGTTTTGTATGAGAGAAATGTCCAGCTAACTATAACATGTGTGAAACCTATGGTTTTTTCAGTGAATTTGCAAGGTTTTTTAAATGCTAATTCCTAACTATAACGTGTGTGAAACCTTTGGTTTTTTCAGTGAATTTGTACGGTTTTTTAAATGCTAATTTTTGAATTATTTAATTAAATATTTTTTCTTTTATAAAAAAATAAAATTCCTATGTATTCATTTATATATTATCTGTATCCTTTTATTTGTTTTTGCTTTTTTTTTTAAATTTCAATTAGGATAAAGTTGAACAGTTTTTTTAATTTTTGCAATGAATTTTTCTCCACTTTTTTTTTTAATATAAATTCTTGGGGTGCGCGCTCTGAGCGCGCACCTAGTACGTTTTCGTAAGTTTTTTGTGAATACCGTCGTACGTTATTTACGTACGCATACATATGTTATAGTGCGCGCTGGGAGCGCGCACCCAGTACGTATGCGTACGTACGTACGCATGCGTGCGTGCGTCGTACGCGCTCCACGCGGTTCACTTCCGCATACGCTTAAATTACGCGCAATAACGTTCGCGTATACGCGTGTTCAACGCATGCGCGTTACTTGCGCGCATATGACGTATGTACATGCGCTCCTACGCGTTCGCGCATGCGTAATCACGAGGTGCGCGCTCGGAGCTTGCTCAGTGCGCGCACCTCAGGTTATATGCTCAATTAAACAACACTTCTAATTGGTTATCATTACTTTCAGTTTCTGATTGTTTCAACACCACACCCGATCCCCTCATGGCAAGTCATGTGATCAAGAATCATCACTTTTGATTGGTTTGAAGTACTTTCAGTTCCAGATTCTTCCCAAACCACACCTACTCCCCTCATTATTAGTTCTGATTCCTTTGGAGAAGGAGCTATTCTGTTGTTGAGAGACAATGGCTGAACAGCAACCATCTTCAGACAGTGACCAGGACACTCTTGAGAGGCAGAGGAGCAGGAAGCAGAAAGACAGCTTTATATGGCAGTTTTTCACTTTTCCAGAGGGACAAAAAAAGCTAAATGCACCTAAAGTTACATGTGTATTTTGTCAAAAAGTCTTGTCACGTGGGAATCCTAACAATAAGTATTCTTTCAGCATTCACACTATGTTGAGGCATGTTGACAAAATGCATCCAGTGACTTTTCGTCGAGCTTCTGGAGCAAACCCTCCACCAGCTCAACCGACGACTTCTGCAGCAGCTCAGCCGAGCACATCTTCGGCAGCTCAGGCGAGCACTTCTTCTGCAGTGGTGCCTTTGCCTTCTTCTACACCTCGTTTTGGACCACCTTGTTTTGCGAGGTTGTCCACACGCTGCACTGATTGCGGTAAACTTATTTCTGTGTGTGAGACCAGTCTTGATCTCATTCAGAGAAAATTTGATGCCCATGAGTGCAGTAGGCCATAGATGTTTTTTCTTTTTTTTCGTTTTTCTCTTCCTGCTTCCCTCCATTAACTCAAGGGCTCTTTTAAGAGCCACTTAAAAACTAAACCCCAAAAATATTTTGGGGGGATTTTTTTTTTTTTTTTTTTTAGGATGTTTTTAAAAAATTTTTTTTTTTTTTTTTAAATTTAATGTACAAAAAGAGGTCAAGAAATGGAAGCATGAAAAGGGAGGATTGAGAAATACAAATATTTTTCACTTATTTTTTAAAAAAAATAAATTATTTTAAAAAAAAATGTTTTAAGTATTTTGCAAGGGAACAGAATTTTTTTTTTTTTTTTCTTTCCAGTTCTGCAAAAAAAGAAAAAAAGTATTAATATTCAATCATACATTACAAAAAGCATTACATGTTTTTACATATTTTACAAAGCAATTTATTGCCCTTTTTTTGCTGTTTTCAGAATTGTTTATTTTTCACTTAAAATAGTGAAAACAATTGTATTCATCATTTAACAGCGGGCAAAAAAAAAACAATCTGAAAGACTGTTTAAAAAAAGCCCTAAAACTTTCCTCACTAAAATATACCTTATTAGAAATATTACATATATATTACAAGTACTTTTCTAGATGAATAAAATTTTTCTAGACAAACCGTCTTTAAACCTTGTCGCAAAAGCACACATGCCAAAATAATTTCTGTCAAAGGAGTCCACAATTGTTTTTCTTACTTTTCCTTTAGGCCAAATAGTAATTTCAAAATCCTTTTTAAGTGATATCTTCAATTATAATCCTTTAAAATTACAAAAAATGCTTTGTTCAGATGTAGTTTTTGATTTTCCAAATTTAGGTTTCAGAAAAATTAAATAAGAATTGGGTAAATCATAAGGCAAACGTTGCTTGAAAATCAATTGGGAATCATTACACAGTGTCCAGCCTTTTTCACATTTAAGATAAACTGTGTAATGTTCAGAAGTTACAGTAGGTCCTTCATGGAAAATTATTGCAACTGTAACAAAAGTTTTTCCAGAAATTGATAATTGTTGTCCTGTAAACTTCTTTATTAAAGTATCCAATTTTGAACCATCAGCTCTACAACGTTGCATCATTAAAATTACATACTGACCATATTTCTGTAAAAATAACGTGGAAAACATGTCAGATTTACATTCAGAACATTCCATGTTGTGATTGGCATCTTTAACTAATTTACTAAAAGCCACTGATTTACTTTGTGGTAATGGTAAAAATATGAACCTTTCTGAATCAACATTACTACTACATGTGTTCATACAGTTTTCACAGCAATGTTCCCATTTGTAAGAGACACCAAATAAGTTTTCTACTTCTACTCCTTCATCTTCAAGTACACTCAAAATATATATTAAGAATTCCTGTGCATCTTGCTGGACATTTTCTTTAAACTGTGTAGAACCACAACATACATCTAAAAGATTTCTAACATCAGTAGCACTTTCTATTTCAGTTTTATCATTACTCAGCTTCTCATAAAGGAGACTCAGCAGAGAACACAATCTTTTTCCATGATTTACTATTATCTGTTCTAGCAACTTTTCAAGATAAAATACAACATTCAGCACTACATTTGCATAGCAGTTGACACCAGAGCTATTTTCAAAATGGCAACCAACAACCTCTTCAACACTGTCCTTTTTCTTTTTCCTTGCTATCACATCACTGTCCTTTTTTTTTTGTTCTGTTCATCCACATTACAGATATTTTCAAATCTCCTTTTCCAAGAAACAACATGTTTTTAAATCACAGGATACTGACCTAAATGAGGAGCATAGGTTCTTCTTAATCTATTATACTCCTTTACACAGTTTGTATCAGCACTAACTTTTGAGTCATCAAAGTCTATCATAAATAAACCAGATAATGTTTTCACTCGTGACAAAGCAACATATGCCATACCTTCTTTGAACACAGTAGAACCAATGTTTACAAAAGCACTATCTACAGTCAATCCTTGAGACTTGTGAATAGTTACAGCATATGCTAGAGAAAACGGAAACTGCTTCCGACGTACATATAAGTCTTTCACAAGCGTGAAACGAACTGAACAACGACAAATGTCTTTAACTTCTTCTATCTGATCAAATTTTATTTTTAAACATTCAATTCCTTCTTTTTTCTGATAATTAATAAAACCCACAACTCTTCCCATAGCTCCATTCACTAAACCTTTTTCTACATCCAAATTTCTCCTTAAAATCACTCGACAATTCATGCAAACATATAGATTTTTTTCTAATCCAGCTGTTTTGGAAATGTTCTTCTCTAGTGAATCCAATTTATTTTTCAGTTTGCCTGTTAATGTAAAAGTAATTCTTTCATGCTGAATTTTGTCCTCTTCTTCCATTTTCTTAATCTCTTCCTTTTCCAATTTCAAAAGTTCCTCATTGAATATTGAGCACTCACGTAGTGTTGGCATTAAGCAGATTACAGTATTTTTTTCAGCAATGTTCTTGTATATTTTCTCTGCAACTATTTCTTCATTTGGAAATAAATTATGTAGCAAACGACTCTGTAATGCTTTTTCGCCAACTTCTGTGAGTAGTCCAATTCTGTTATCTTTCAGAATACTTGCATAATCTTCGTCGTTTGCTTGCCTCATATTGGTAGTGAGTTCTTTGTACTCAAAGAACGACCAAATATTCGCATTACCAATGCTTCCTAATGACTTCTTCGTGTCTTCATGTGTCACAGTATTAAACACTGGTTGTCCTTTAACTGGAGTGAGCTGTAAAAGATCTCCAAAAACTATGACGTGTTTACCTCCAAATAACACGTCATAGTCTCTCTTAAGAATTTGTTGCATTCTTAAATGCACAAAGGCAAGCATTAAATTTGAAACCATGCTCACCTCATCAATAATGAGAACTTGCATCTTCTTCAACACTCTTGAAACTTCGAAGCATGCTTCTCCAGTTAGCTTGTGGTATTCTATTTTGTTCTCATGCTCCACTGGTAACATTAGCAAGCGATGTAAGGTAATTCCTTTTATGTTATAGGCTGCTAACCCAGTTGGAGCAGTTACCACACAAGACAAATTTGAAGCTGTTTTTTGCTGTAGGTAGCTTCTGATGACTTTTATTAAGAAACTTTTACCAGTTCCAGCTTGTCCACTCACATACATCCTGATTGGTTCAAATGATGTGCATGAGCACTCTTTCTTTTCATGTAGTAATCCATGATCAATTTTTTTGGTGACTTCTTCATAAATTTGTTTTTGTTCTTCATTCAGTTGTTGTTCCAGATTTAGTAAGTTGATTGAATTTTCCTGTGCTTGATTCATAGCCGTTTCTACTTCAGTCATGGCTACTGCAGCTTCATTTTCTATGATTGGTTGTCCTAGGGGATCTTGACTAAGTGTTCCTGAACTTTGGCTGTCTTGAGAACTGTCTCTAGCTACTTCAGCTGCAATTTTTGCTTCCTGTTCATTTTCTTCATTTAACATTTGGACATAAGTTGTGAAAGTACTGCATTCTATGCTATCTTTGCTAGCATTAAAAGAATCTTCATAGCTTTGAAATTCTCCCAGTAGTTCATCCTCTGAACGCCATGGTTTAAACAGCTGTAAAAGAGCCAAGTAGTAAAATTCCTTTTTGTCAGTCGTGTCGCAACTCAGCTTCCTGTGATTTATCAAACTTCCATTTGTTTGCTTCACCAAACATCCTTCCTCACCAATGACTTTATATTTTCCATTGTTGATGTCTTCTTTGGCTTTCCGTGAAAAAATGTAGTTCTGCAGCACTTCATAGAGACACATGTTCTCAAGATGATGACTTCTTTTTGGGTAATATGTGTCCAACATGTTTGTTTTCAAAATATCTGTACTTTCTGGGTCATTCTCGGCCAAATATTCAATTTCTCCAACAGATTTCAGTACCCGATTTCTCATTCCTGCAAGGCCTAAGCTTACCCAAATTATTCTTCTGGATTTCGAGTAAAGACTTGCAGATGATAACCTACCTGAGCATTCGTAGGATCCAATTTCTCGATGCGATAACATCTTTAAACTGAAACTGTACAGCTTCTTACTGACAGTCTTCTCGTGAGAAATCTCTTCCCACATTTCCTTCAATTCTGTTTTCTCAGATTTAGTGATGTAAGATGTGACATAACGAGCAACAGCAATAGAATTGTCTGCCACATACTGAATATCCATGTTAGCATTCCACATGGATAAAATGACTGGGTTGAAGTCATTTATAAATTTTGACTCTTCTTTTCTTTTTAGGTTGTATGTATTTTTGGGAGATTTTCTGGTTATAGTATGTCGCACAGCTGACATAAAACTGTTGACTCTTCCTTTTGAAAGAACAGGTCTAGGAAATCCAAATCGACACTTTGTGTAGAATTTATCTTTGGTCTTGTACTTCCGTCGACAGTATTTTCCACACCGATGACTTTGGAAACGTAAAACTTGCTCCTTTAACTTTTTCTCTTCTGTGCTTTCTGGTATAGCACATGTTGCATATTCTTCAATGAAAGATAACACTGCTTCATCAGTATCTGTTCCAAACTTTGGGGCATCCTTGATCCACAACAGCATATGAATATGAGGAGCACCTCTTGCCTGGTACTCTTTTCTCCAAAAGAAATCCACTACTTCTCCAAGAGGTGGATTTTTTTTATTGCAGATGAAGGACATCATAGCCTCAAATCTATGATTGAAATATCTGCAAACATTAACCGATCCAATGAGCACAGTTCTCCTGCTGTCTTGTATTCAATGTTTTTAATGTTTGAATTTGCCTCTCGTAGAAAATCCAGTAAATCATCCCAAGCGTACTCGGCACAGCTTAGGGTTAGAAACCATGTAGGAGTTCCTAAATTCCGTAACATGCATTTTAATTCTCCATGGCGTCGGTACCAATATTCATTTGTCCCACACTGACAAGCCATCAGATTGATCAGTTGTGTTTCCAAATGATCATCTCGGTGCTGCACTTTCTCCATAAAATCCTTAGCAGACACATTATGTAGATGTACTCCACTTTTTAAAATGTGATTTACTGCATAAGATAATGCAGACAAGTTGCTTTCAAATAAAAGATGAAACAAGTAAGGAATACTTTGACGAAATCTTGAATCTTCAGCATATAGTCTTGTAGTCCGATACTCAGAAGCTGGAATCTGTTCTGGGCGTTCATCGTATCGTCCACCTTTTCCTGTAGGAAACAGCTGAGGAAAACATCGAGCTTCCAAGCTCTTCTCCCATACACTCACGGGAGTTCCTTTTGCTTTCTTCATCTGAAACAGATCAATAGTGTCTCCCATAACTTCTTTTGAATGAAGAGGATGTATGTTAAAATGTTCATAAATTTCTTCTTCTTTTGACTTGTCCACTTTTTCAATTTGACCAGTTGGTGTTTCTGTGTCTTCTTGTAAATCTTCTTCTTCTTCATCTATATAAATTGATTCATACCATTTATTATTCCTTTTCAAATATAAATTTGCTCTTTGTACTTTCCGTACATCTACCAGCTCCTGCCAAATCTTCTTATTCTTTGTAGGTACACCATTAACCAGAATAACTAATGGTTCAGTTTCCAAAGTATCTGCATCAATAGTTTCCATATTTTTTTTCAAATCCAAGGGCAAATACACCACTCTTCCTTTTAAACCTCTCAGTAAATCAGAAGGAGGTAATTTACCAGTTTTGGGCTCCATACGTACTATGGTCTGGAATGGATGAACACATTGAATGAGTATAGACTCATATGTATTTAAATCAGAAAGTTCGGCAGGAATAGCATCCAATTCTAAATTATTATGTACAGCTCTGGTCGGCATTCTATTTTCTTCTAACTTGTTATAACAGTATTTACAAATACGCTGATCTTCACCCGATTCAAAACAATTTTCAAGAAATTTATATGTTGCAAAATCCTTCCACTTATAATTATCTTCATTTTCACTTTTTTTATACAGATCAACATTCCTTGTTTGAATTTTATAATGGCTTCTGCGGCAACAAATACAAGTAATATTTGGTCTTTCATTAGAGATGATAGTAAATTTTGTCATTTCATCCTCAAAATTTTTTGTAATAATGAGTTCTACATTCTGTTCCTCATTTTCCTCATTAACTGTGTCCTTTTCTGCACTTTCTTGTTCTGGACCAAAGTAACAAAACTGAATCTCATCAGTAACCTTCACTACATCTGATACAGATCCACGGAACAGAGCATTATTCAACTCATTCAACTTTACTGCTGGACTTTTAGCAAAATACAATGTTCTCACAAACTTTCTCATTTCAGTATGATGAACAGCCAGCATCCTAAAATGATGAAAAACACTTTTACACACTTTTCTAGATAGACAAGCCAGAGAATGTCCTTGCAAACCAGTATTCTCTCTCACTCTGCATGGATCTAGTGTTTGAAGCACCTTCATCTTCTGTTTTACACTCTTTTTACTATATTCTCTTAGAAAGTCACGTAATTTATCAATAGATTCCTGACGCACAGTACAAATACTACTACAGTTCCAAGTGTACACTGGGGCTTTTGGACGTCTCCCCATAGCCTCAGCAGCCATTACTTCTTCCTCATTTCTTGGGACCATTTTCTCTTTTTCCATCACACAACCATCCTTAACTTCATATGCTCTACCATTGGTGTCAACTGCATGCAACAAACTATTACTTTGAAGATAACTCTCTTCATTAAAAAATGGTTCAGTACTTGAACTGTGCTTCCATTCTCCCAAGAACACCTTACAAAAGTTACTTTTTTTCACTTCTCTTTTCCTTTTGCTTTGTGACTTCATTGCATTGACTAATTTATCTAATCTACGCATCATATTCAAAATTAGAATAAAAAGTTTTCTTTTTATTTCCAAAGCCTTACTTACAATATTTTCTAGAAAAAAAATTTTCTTAAAAATTTGTGTTTTTTTCTTATATTTTTTCACATCCTTTAGCAAATTTAACATCACTCTTCTCTGAAACATTTTTCGACGAATGTTTTTAAAATCTAATTTTCGTGTTAAATCATTTTTACATACTTCTGATTGTACATTAGCTTTTGTTTTTTGCTGTTGACTCTGTTGTTGCTTTGTACATAAAACACTCTGTTTTACATTTATTTTTGCCATTTTTTTGTTTTTTGAAGATCTTTTTTAAAAAATCTCTACTCTGCTTACCAGTAGACTTTTTCTTTTTGCCATCACCAGCTTCTCCTCCTATTTTTTTTCCCAATTTTGTCCAGATATACTTGTTGTTGCTTTTCTTTCCTCTTTCTTGTCCTTAAAGGCATTTTTTTATTTTTTCACTGTTGCTCAGCAATACCTGCAAGAAACTTTAAAAAAAATCTTTTTTGTAATTATAATTCCTTAAAATATTTTTTAAGCTTTTCATTAATTTCAAATGTTTTACCATTTGCCTCTCATTTGTGATTTACTAATTTGTGCACAGTGCTAACCACCACAGTTGAAAAAAAACAAGCTGCCCCTTTCCTGCAAGTGCATGTTTTACAGAACAACTGCAACACAAATTATATCTGTGGCCACAATTCCTGTGCGCACACAGCCTCATGGTGTGCTTCTAAGCAGAAAACAGAATTTGAATTGCAAATTCAAAGCACATTTACTACTGTGGTAGATCAATTGATAATTGCTGTTACAGCCTGACACATTTTCCTTATAGTTTACAGAAACAGAAAAGAGCACATTTCCTAACAGCTACTTCATACCATAAGCATCTGCAACCTGGGTGAGTGTTTAGAGTAGAGCAAAGAAAATGAGGCCTTAGTGACGTTTTTATGTGTTTGCATTACACAATGCTATCTGAAACATCACACAGACCTGAGTACTACGCATGGGAGTGTTGGAGAAACTGCTGCGTGTGTGCCAAGAGTGTGTTTCTGCAGACTATGTATTGTCAGCTGCAAGAGAGATGAGCAAGGAGACTTCCAGAACTGCATGAAGACTGCAGGGATGTATGTAACAGTGCATGTGTGCTAAGGGATAATTTGAGTAAAGAAAACAGGCTGCCCCTTTCCTGGGACTGCAATTCTTACTGAACAACTACTTCACAAATTAAATCTCTGCCCACAATTCCTGTGCACACACAGACTCATGCCATCATTTTAGGCACATAACACAGGCTGTCCCTTTCCTGGGACTACAATTCTTACTGAACAACAACTTCATAAATTAAATCTCTGCCCACAATTCCTGTGTGCACACAGACTCATATCGTCATTTTAGGCACATAACACAGGCTGCCCCTTTCCTGGGACTGCATTTCTTTCAGAACAACAACTTCACAAATTAAATCTCTGCCCACAATTTCTGTATACAGACAGACTCATGCTATGTTTTTTGGAACAAAACAGTGTTCCTGAATAGTACCAAATTACTGTTACAGCCTGACACATTTCCCTTATCATTTACAGAAGCAGAAAACAGCACATGTCCTAACAGCTCCTTGAGACCATGACCATGTGTTACAGGGTGAGTGATTAGACTAGATCAAAGAAAATGAGGCCTTGATGATGTTTTTATGTGTTTGCATTAAACAATGCTATCTGAAACATCACACAGACCTGAGTACTACGCATGGGAGTGTTGGAGAAGCTGCTGCGTGTGTGCCAAGAGTGTGTTTCTGCAGACTATGTATTGTCAGCTGCAAGAGAGATGAGCATGGAGACTTCCAGAACTGCATGAAGACTGCAGGGATGTATGTAACAGTGCATATGTGCTAAGGGATAATTTGAGTAAAGACAACAGGCTGCCCCTTTCCTGGGACTGCAATTCTTACTGAACAACAACTTCACAAATTACATTTCTGCCCACAATTCCTGTGCGCACACAGACTCATGCCATCATTTTAGGCACATAACACAGGCTGCCCCTTTCCTGGGACTGCAATTCTTACTGAACAACAACTTCACAAATTAAATCTCTGCCCACAATTCATGTGCGCACACAGACTCATGCCATCATTTTAGGCACATAACAAAGGCTGCCCCTTTCCTGGGACTGCAATTCTTACTGAACAACAATTTCATGAATTAAATCTCTGCCCACAATTCCTGTGTGCACACAGACTCATATCATCATTTTAGGCACATAACACAGGCTGCCCCTTTCCTGGGACTGCATTTCTTTCAGAACAACAACTTCACAAATTAAATCTCTGCCCACAATTCCTGTATACACACAGACTCATACTATGTTTTTTGGAACAAAACAGTGTTCCTGAATAGTACCAAATTACTGTTACAGCCTGACACATTTCCCTTATCATTTACAGAGGCAGAAAACAGCACATGTCCTAACAGCTCCTTGAGACCATGACCATGTGTTACAGGGTGAGTGATTAGACTAGATCCAAGAAAATGAGGCCTTGGTGACGTTGAATGTGTTTGCATTACACAGTGCTATCTGAAACACCACACAGACCTGAGTACTACGCATGGGAGTGTTGGAGAAGCTGCTGCGTGTGTGCCAAGAGTGTGTTTCTGCAGACTATGTATTGTCAGCTGCAAGAGAGATGAGCATGGAGACTTCCAGAACTGCATGAAGACTGCAGGGATGTATGTAACAGTGCATGTGTGCTAAGGGATAATTTGAGTAAAGACAACAGGCTGCCCCTTTCCTGGGACTGCAATTCTTACTGAACAACAACTTCACAAATTACATTTCTGCCCACAATTCCTGTGCGCACACAGACTCATGCCATCATTTTAGGCACATAACACAGGCTGCCCCTTTCCTGGGACTGCAATTCTTACTGAACAACAACTTCACAAATTAAATCTCTGCCCACAATTCATGTGCGCACACAGACTCATGCCATCATTTTAGGCACATAACACAGGCTGCCCCTTTCCTGGGACTGCAATTCTTACTGAACAACAATTTCATGAATTAAATCTCTGCCCACAATTCCTGTGTGCACACAGACTCATATCATCATTTTAGGCACATAACACAGGCTGCCCCTTTCCTGGGACTGCATTTCTTTCAGAACAACAACTTCACAAATTAAATCTCTGCCCACAATTCCTGTATACACACAGACTCATACTATGTTTTTTGGAACAAAACAGTGTTCCTGAATAGTACCAAATTACTGTTACAGCCTGACACATTTCCCTTATCATTTACAGAGGCAGAAAACAGCACATGTCCTAACAGCTCCTTGAGACCATGACCATGTGTTACAGGGTGAGTGATTAGACTAGATCCAAGAAAATGAGGCCTTGGTGACGTTGAATGTGTTTGCATTACACAGTGCTATCTGAAACACCACACAGACCTGAGTACTACACATGGGAGTGTTGGAGAAGCTGCTGCGTGTGTGCCAAGAGTGTGTTTCTGGACACTGTATATTGTCTGGTGCAAGACAGATGAGCAAAGAGACTTCCAAAACTGCATGAAGACTGCTGGGATGTATGTATCAGTGCATGTGTGCTAAGGGTTATTTTCAGTTTTGAACATATGGCATCTACCTGTGCCTTTGCTATTTTGAAAGGGAAATCTACCCTGTTGGTTTCAAATGTTTTAGCTTTTGCCTCTCATTTGCGATTAAGTGATTTCTGATGAGTGCTACCACCACATTTGAAGAAAACAAGCTGTCCCTTTCCTGCAAGTGCATGTTTTACAGAACAACTGCAACACAAATTACATCTCTGGCCACAATTCCTGTGCGCACACAACCTCATAGTGTGCGTCTAAGCAGAAAACAGAATTTGATTTGCAATTTCAAAGCACATTTACTACTGTGGTAGAACAAGTGATAATTACTGGTACAGCCTGACACATTTTCCTTCTAGATCACAGAGGCAGAAAAGACCACATGTCCTAACAGCTACATCATACCATGAGCATGTGCAATCTGGGTGAGTGACTACACTAGAGCAAAGGAAATGTGCCTTGATGACGTTGAATGTGTTTACGTTACACAGTGCTATCTGAAACACCACACAGACCTGAGTACTACACATGGGAGTGTGAGAGAAGCTGCTGCGTGTGTGCCAAGAGTTTGTTTCTTGAGACTGCGTATTGTCTGGTGCAAGACAGATGAGCAAAGAGACTTCCAAAACTGCATGAAGACTGCTGGGATGTATGTAACAGTGCATGTGTGCTAAGGGTTATTTTCAGTTTTGAACATATGGCAACTACCTGTGCCTTTGCTATTTTGAATTGAAAATCTACCCTATTGGTTTCAAATGTTTTAGCTTTTGCCTCCCTTTTCAGATTAAGTGATTTCTGTTGACTGCTAACCACCACATTTGAATAAAACAAGCTGTCCCTTTCCTGCAAGTGCATGTTTTACAGAACAACTGCAACACAAAATACATCTCTGGCCACAATTCCTATATGCACACAGACTCATGCTGTGTTGGTAGGCACAAAACACAGGCTGCCCCTTTCCCGGGTCTGCAATCCTTACAGAACAACAACTTCACAAATTAAATCTCAGACAACAATTCCTATATGCACACAGACTCATGCTGTGTTGGTAGGCACAAAACACAGGCTGCCCCTTTCCTGGGTCTGCAATTCTTACAGAACTAATGCTAATTTCAAATGTGCTACCATTTTCCTCTCTTTTCTTTTAAAGTGATTTCTGCTAAATCCTAACCATCACAATTAAAAACAAGCTGTCCTTTCCTTTCAACTGCAAGTCTTACTTTTCAACAGCAACGCAAATTAAATCTCAGTCAACAATTCTTCTCTGCACACAGACTCATGGTTTGATGGTAGGCACAAAACAGTATTCCTCATTCTTACCAGTACACATTAACTTATTGTGAAAACATACTCCATAATATCTTACAAGTTCAAAACAGTTAAATATCTCGCAAACCTCAAAATGTAAAACATAACTTTTGAAGAAGATTCACAATTCTAATATTTTTCTCAAAAATCACCACATACTTCCCCTCTCAAGCTCATAACTCACCTTTAAAATTAGTTAGTTGTGAAAGAAATGTGCCACTCAAACAGCAGACTATCAGAGTCAGAATATCAGAGCTCTACACCTCTCTCCTCTCTCCAGAACCAGTAAATGGCAATGTTTCCCTCTCTTTTTTCACACATATACATGTTAATTTCAAATCTCAGTGCTTCCCACTTTTTTTCAAATGAAATCACACATTTCTATTGGTTGAAAACTTCAACCCCTTTCCAAATGTACCCTTCCCCCAACTTGACTTCTGCCTGCTACCATAGCAACAGGTCATGGAACACTGCTGTGAAGAGAGAGGTCAGAAGTTCAGCAGACAATGTTTCATATCCAAAGAGCAAGAGTGCTTGACTTTTCAAACCTAACAGCCAATCCATAGTAATGTTCTTTGGTAACACATTTTTCTGTACCAATTCAAAACATGTTTTTTAAAATTTAAACATACAGGCTAGTTTTTAGTGTAGAATGGTTTGAAACAGCCAATGAGTTCTTTTTATAAAAAAAACTATGTGTGCCCCCATTTTTCAACTGTCTTTCATTTCATATTGCCTTTCTGCTGAAAGACACCTCCTGAGTGCATCCAGATCTCCTTGGAAGATGTTCACAGTGTGGATTGTAGGTCACAGCTATGTCTTCTGGAGTGGAAAATTTGCAGAAAAAAGAGGTATGGTGAGAGACCTTGCTTTGCCAAATGTAGACATTGAATGGATTGGTCAGAGAGGGTTAAAGTGGCACCAATTAATGCCTTTGGTGAAAACCTTTCTACATCTCCCACAGCCTAACCTTATTATTGTGCACTGTGGTGGTAATGACCTAGGCACTTTAACTGGGGTAGGTCTGGAAAAGCTTATGAAGGACACCTTTGTGTAATTGATGGCGCTTTTTCCACAAACTGCCTTTGTATATTCTAACATATGCCAAAGGCAAAAGTGGAACTGGTCCAACCAATTTTGTCCGCAGATTGACAAAGCAAGGAAGCACGTCAACAAATCTATTTCTGCTTTCCTCAGAGACTATGGTATGGGTTCTATATACCACAACAACTTGCATTACAACATGCAAGACATTTATAGAGGAGATGGTGTACACTTCACTGATGAAGGGAACAGAGTCTTCCTCTTGAACTTTAGACTCTGCATCGGTACTTACTTGTAGGTACCAAAAAACACACAATAAACACAAGGGCTCTTTTTAGAGCCACCTAATATCTAAACACTTAACCCCTTCCCCGCTCATGACGGAACCGTTCCGTCATGAGCCACGGTTGCCGTGTGCTCATGACGGAACGGTTCCGTCATGACAATCCTGTTGGCGGCCGCTCCGCCTGCGCGGCGCTGTTTCCCCGCCTGTGTGGGGGGACAACGCAAATGGGCGGAGTCATGACGGAACCGTTCCGTCATGAGCACAGCTCAACTGTGGCTCATGACGGAGCGGCTCCGTCATGAGCACAGGCCCACCGCGCTGCCCCCCTGCCCCCCCCAGCGCTGCAGCGGAATGTTCGCAGCAGCGAAGGGGTTAAATGCGCTTTTTTATTATTTGTTTGTTTTTAAAAAAAATTCGGGTGCGCGCTGGGTGCGTGCACTCGGCGATATTTGTTTTCAAAATATAAATCATTTTTTTTGCCCTACAAGGTCCTACTGTGACCCCCCTACAATGCCTAGTGGGTCAATATCTCCCCACTCTGCCCCCTTTTCACGTTCTCCCCTTTGTTTACCACCCCCTCTTTATGCGAGAGACAAAATGGCGGCCGCCGCTTCCTGTTTTCCACCGATTCGAATGTTTACTGACATCTAACAACCAATCAGAAGTGCGCTCACGCACGCCAGGGTGCGCGCACAGTACTTGCTCAGTGCGCGCACGCTGCGCGCGTACAGATATATATATTGATTTAAATACTAATTTCTCAGGAAATACTGAACAGATTTACACCAAACCTGCAAAAGGCACTTCATGGACCTTATGGCTACCTCTCTGCCAAATTTCACATAATTCTGTTCAGCCGTTCGGGCTGTAGCTGCGACTAAAGTCCCTATGGAAAAATGCATGGGGAAAACGCGTTTTGGGACCCCCCTTTTTTCTCGGCCCCCGCTTGACGAATCACCCCAAAACTTTCAGGGTAGGAGCTGAGCGGAGCGCCCCATTAGTTTTGAAAACTGCGCAAGGATTCGTCAACCGGCGCCAAAGTTATTCAAAATAGAATTTTGAGATTTCCTATGGAAACACGGTCCTAACTATAACTACCTACTGGCGACCGCCAGTAGGTAATATATATATATATATATATATATATATTCACAGAAAAAACCATAGGTTTCAGGCACGTTATAGTTAGGAATTAGCATTTAAAAAACCTCAGAAATTCACTGAAAAAACCATAGGTTTCAGGGGTGTTATAGTTAGCTGGACTTTTCACTTGTACAAAACCATTGAAATTCCCCCGTTATAGTTAGTTCAGCTAACTATAACTCGCGCGCCCGCAATGCACTGCTGATGACGTCACATATTACATCACTCATGACATGGTCAGTGACATCACTCATGACATCACTGATGACATCTCAAATGACATCACTGATGACATCATCCAGTGAATGTGTGTTTTTCTGAAAATTAAATATGTTTTATATATGTATATCTCAAGGTCGATGGAAGAATAAATGGGTATATAAGTGTCTAAATGGATGATTTGTTTTTGAAAAATTGATTGTGTAACTGACTGATTAAGTGTATCATAGTGAATACATGGCTTAGTGAGTAATGTTTAAATATGTAAATATCTGTATCAGTCTCTCACTTTGTGTATAAGTGGCTGCATGGGTTGGTGAGTAGCTACATGGGTGTCTATATAGGTTATTAGTTGTTTTTTTGAGTATCAGTCTGAGTGTCTGCATGGTTCGGTGGGGGGTATTACGTAGTGCATAGGTGCATGAATGAGTGACTCACTCTTTGTATGTGTTGAAGACAGCATGTGTGCAGGACTGTATGGGTGGATGAGTGTGTGTATGGGTGTGTTAGTGAGTTAATGACTGTCTCAATAGTGTCTTTATGAGTAACTACATATGTTTTAAACTAGTATATGTGACTATTGGTGTATATAAGTGAGTATATGTGAGAGTGAGAGATTGAAAGAGTTCCTATATGAATAAGTATGTGTTTCTATGAGTGATTGTTTAAAAGACTAAGTATGTGTAAGTTTCCGTAGAAGTAAGTGTGGTGGTGTGTGTATAACTGTATATGCAAGTAAATGTATGTTTGATTCTTTATTAGCATGAGTGACTATGTGTGTGAGTAACTCTATGGATGAGTGGCATTGTGTAACAGGATGTATAGGTGTATGAGTACATATGATGAGTGAGTACATGTATGAGTGACTGTATAGGACTGTTGGTGAATGAGTGGATGTGTATGTGGATCTTAGAATTACTGAAGAGGTTGTTGTAACTGGTATTGGTATGTCCATTGTTTTGAAAAGTTTAGTCTCTATTTTTGAATGTGTGTATCAAAGGTTATATTAGGGTGAGAGGAGGTCTGCCACTCTATCACAAGGATGATGTCATCAGTGATGTCATCAGTGATGTCATTTGAGATGTCATCAGTGATGTCATGAGTGATGTCACTGACCATGTCATGAGTGATGTAATATGTGATGTCATCAGCAGTGCATTGCGGGCGCGCGAGTTATAGTTAGCTGAACTAACTATAACGGGGGAATTTCAATGGTTTTGTACAAGTGAAAAGTCCAGCTAACTATAACACCCCTGAAACCTATGGTTTTTTCAGTGAATTTCTGAGTTTTTTTAAATGCTAATTCCTAACTATAACGTGCCTGAAACCTATGGTTTTTTCTGTGAATTGCAAAGGTTTTTTAAATGCTAATTTCTAACTATGCCTACAGAGATAGGACATGTGAAGAAAGAAGAAAAAATGCACAGAAAGAAAAAAAAGAAGTGCAGAAAGAAGCAACAGAAGTCCTCAAAGACGAAGAAAAGTGCAGGAAGAAGGATAATGTACAGAAAGAACAAAAAGAAGAGCAGAAAGAAGCCTTGTTGCAAAATCATCCTGTACCCTCAACGTTTTCAGACGGATACTGGTGGTAACTGAGTCTGACTAACCAGTCCTAGAGCCAGTGCTATGTTAAAAGACACTTAGAATACAGTGAAAACACCTACATACACTAGGGAACATTATGCGTTGGGGTCCCCCTGTAATTAGCATGACCTCCTCTGTAAGCCCCTAGTATATAATAGGGCAGGGGGATTAAAACTACCTCTTAAAACAGGCCACAGGGAGTTTTTGCACACGTTCACTCAGGCCCTGTCCCCTCCCTTCACCACTGTGTACACACGCCCTGTGTCCGTTTTTAGTAGGGAGATTAAGTTAATTTGAATCCTGAGGGTCCCTAGGGTCCAACTAGCCCACTAGGTACCTCCAGTAAGTGCCACAGAGCTGCGTTGCAGAGAGGTGTAAAAAGTGGCACGGCCTGGACCACCTCTCTGCAATGCAGCACAGTGGCGCTTACTGGAAGCACTTGGTGGGCTAGTTAGACCCCAGGGGCCCTCAGTATTGAAGGAAAATTATATCCCCTATTTAAAACATGCCATAGTGCGTGTTTGCACACGTCACCTCAGGCCCCGTCCCCTCCCTTCACCACTGTGTAAACGCGCCCTGTGGCTGTTCTAAGTTGAGAGATTAAGTCTCCTTGAATCCTAAGGGTCCCTAGGGTCAAACTAGACCACTAGGTACCTCCAGTAAGCGCCACAGAGCTGCGTTGCAGAGAGGTGTAAAAAGGGGCTTGGCCTCAGAACACCTGTCTGCAGCGCAGCTCCCTGGCGCATACTGGAGATGCCTGTTGGGCTAGTTGGCCCTCAGGGACCCTCAGTATTGATGAGGAATTAATTACCCAACTTACAACTCGCCAGGGGGAGCGTTTGCAGAGTGCTGCAAGGAGGGGGCGTGGCCTCCAGCACGATGCCAGTCTTTTATCTATTTTAATTTTTTAAGAAGGGGGGCTGTGTGGTTCCCCTTCTTATTCTAATTTATTGGCCCTGATGACCCCATCCCCCAGGGCCTGTCTCCTAATTATATTTTTTTGACCCCAATCCCCAGGGCCGGCCACTGTTTTTTATTATTTTTAAAAAATATATATTTATAGACACACCTAGGACATGCTGGACAAACCGTACGTACCTATCACCATGACGATTTGCGTGATATTCATTAAAAGGCGACAATGCATACAATGAATCCACGTGGAATGTATTTACACCACTATTGAAGCTCTGACATGTCTGATGCCCTACCGTGCCTAATCCTGGTAGACACCCTTGTCGTTTATTTATACAAACATGGGTAGCTATTGACGGGCACATTTAATACACATGCACACCAAGCCATTCAAAGGGGATTCGACAAAAATTCGACCAAAACTATGCAAGAAACCCCCCTCACGGTTAATAAAACACACATCCACTGCCGGATGTGTAATACTTTTTATTTTACTCTCTGGAAAGGGGACGAACATCACTTGAGAGTCACAGCGTGCTCCTGGCAGAGCCCAATGCTGTGTTACACCCACCATTGCCTGCTGAGTGCCACACACCTCTGTGTTGTATTCCACTAGCTAGTGCATATGCTATGACACTCTCTATCCCATGTGCACTGTAACACCACCCCGTGAATATGTCATGCCACACTTGTCTTCGCACGGGTTATATAGCCCCATCTAACGTGCCTTCCTCGATGCCTATGTTATAACGCACAGTGCTATGCCATACATATTACAATCTGGGATCCATATCTTTGTCACAGTGCATATGCAACGTTACACTCCCCAGCACATATTTTATATTACAACTTTAGAGACTAGTTAGGTTACACAACACTGCCCTGTGCATATTACACTCCAAGGCGCATATCGCATAGCACGCGCTAGTGCCTGTGCTATCTCGCGCTCTCCAATGAATCTGTCATTGCGCACAATGTATTGCATATTATATTAGACGCCCGGTTCATCTTATATCACACTTTTTGGTGCATAGTTTATACCATACACTATATCTAGTTTTAATTTTCAATCGTGCTCTCAGGACTATGTTCTATATAACACTGTGTTCACCTACCCTTTTCACGGGCATTACATTTTGCGATAGGGGGTGGAGGGTAAGGGGGTGTTTCTGCCAAGTGAGCCCGGAGTCACAGTCACAAACGTCCTCTTCTTCCTGAATAAAAGTGAGATTATGCTGCATACTTGTTCATATTTTAAGTAGTTCGCACAGACACACGTTTTAAAAACAATAAAGTTCCTAATACTCGCCTTCTCTGAACAGTTAGCTTACTGCCCCATCCCCCTCCTCCCTATCCTCTGTTGTGTGAATCCATGGACTAGCCTCCTCCCTCCTGCCATGCATGGTCTGATGTGCTGCCACTGCCCTCAATTTAGTATGATGTACCAGTCCACTCCTCCTGCCCTCCATTGCCCAATTCTATGCCCCATCATTGACCTCCTGCTTAAACTCTGTGCTTAGCTTGCTGCCCCTATTCTCCTTCCCCCTGCCCTCCGATATCTTTGTGCATGCCCCTGCTCCATCCTTTTTGCCCAGCATGTTCCATGGACCTGCCACTCCTATCTACTCTGAGTGTTCTGTTGAGCTGCCACTCCCCTCCCACCTGCCTAGCATTGTCAGATGACTGTAACCTGTCCCTTCCACCTCCACCCTGCCTGTCCACATGCCATGCCCCTATCCCCTTCCTCCTGTCCTACATGGTCCATTGTACTGCCACACCCTTCTGCCCTCCCTGGTCTGTTGTGCTGCAACTGCTCCTCCTGCCTGCCCCGTGCGGTCTGTTGTGAGGCCCCTTCCCCTGAACTTTCTTGTCTGTGCATAGGTCCTGACCCTCCCTTCTATCCTCCATCGTCCTTTGTGCATGCCCCTACGCCCTCCTTCTTGCCCATGATAGCCATTGTGCTGCCACTAACCCTCCCGCTTGCCATGCATGGTCTTCTGTGCTGCCATGGCCCCTCCCACCTTCCCTGTGTGGTCAGTTAGCTGCCCCTGACCCCCTCCCACCTTCCCTCCATGGTCTGTGTGTATGCCATCACAGTCTCACTGTTGCTCTTCATGGTGTGTCTTGCTTCTAGTGCCCATCCTGCCTGACCTCCATGGCTATCTTGCTGCTCCTGCACTGCCCCCTTGCCCCCAGCCCTCTGTTTACATGTGCAGACCCCTACTCCCTCCCTCCTGGCTTGTCTGTTCCATTGTAATGCCCCTGATCCGTCCCTCCTGCCCTTTATGGTCTGTTATGCTGCAGCTTTCTCTCTTGTCTGTCCATTATGGTCAGCTAGCTACCATTGCCTCTTTCCCCTCTGTTCTTTGTTGTCCATGTGCATGGTCCTGTCCCCTCCCTGTTGCTTTCTATGGATTGTTGTGCTGCACTCCCGTCCCGCATGCGCGGTGTGGTGTATTGTGCTGCTGCAAATCCTGATGCCTGCCCTGTAGGGTCAGTTTGGTGCACTTCTCCATGTCCCTCCTGTCCTCTGTTATCCGAGTCCATGTCTCTACTTTTATATTACAACTTTAGAGACTAGTTAGGTTACACAACACTGCCCTGTGCATATTACACTCCAAGGCGCATATCGCATAGCACGCGCTAGTGCCTGTGCTATCTCACGCTCTCCAATGAATCTGTCATTGCGCACAATGTATTGCATATTATATTTCACGCCCGGTTCATCTTATATCACACTTTTTGGTGCATAGTTTATACCATACACTATATCTAGTTTTCATTTTCAATCGTGCTCTCAGGACTATGTTCTATATAACACTGTGTTCACCTACCCTTTTCACGGGCATTACATTTTGCGATAGGGGGTGGAGGATAAGGGGGTGTTTCTGCCAAGTGAGCCCGGAGTCACAGTCACAAACGTCCTCTTCTTCCTGAATAAAAGTGAGATTATGCTGCATACTTGTTCATATTTTAAGTAGTTCGCACAGACACACGTTTTAAAAACAATAAAGTTCCTAATACTCGCCTTCTCTGAACAGTTAGCTTACTGCCCCATCCCCCTCCTCCCTATCCTCTGTTGTGTGAATCCATGGACTAGCCTCCTCCCTCCTGCCATGCATGGTCTGATGTGCTGCCACTGCCCTCAATTTAGTATGATGTACCAGTCCACTCCTCCTGCCCTCCATTGCCCAATTCTATGCCCCATCATTGACCTCCTGCTTAAACTCTGTGCTTAGCTTGCAGCCCCTATTCTCCTTCCCCCTGCCCTCCGATATCTTTGTGCATGCCCCTGCTCCATCCTTTTTGCCCAGCATGTTCCATGGACCTGCCACTCCTATCCACTCTGAGTGTTCTGTTGAGCTGCCACTTCCCTCCCACCTGCCTAGCATTGTCAGATGACTGTAACCTGTCCCTGCCACCTCCACCCTGCCTGTCCACATGCCATGCCCCTATCCTCTTCCTCCTGTCCTACATGGTCCATTGTACTGCCACACCCTTCTGCCCTCCCTGGTCTGTTGTGCTGCAACTGCTCCTCCTGCCTGCCCCGTGCGGTCTGTTGTGAGGCCCCTTCCTCTGAAATTTCTTGTCTGTGCACAGGTCCTGACCCTCCCTTCTATCCTCCATCGTCCTTTGTGCATGCCCCTGCGCCCTCCTTCTTGCCCATGATAGCCATTGTGCTGCCACTAACCCTCCCGCTTGCCATGCATGGTCTTCTGTGCTGCCATGGCCCCTCCCACCTTCCCTGTGTGGTCAGTTAGCTGCCCCTGGCCCCCTCCCACCTTCCCTCCATGGTCTGTGTGTATGCCATCACAGTCTCACTGTTGCTCTTCATGGTGTGTCTTGCTTCTAGTGCCCATCCTGCCTGACCTCCATGGCTATCTTGCTGCTCCTGCACTGCCCCCTTGCCCCCAGCCCTCTGTTTACATGTGCAGACCCCTACTCCCTCCCTCCTGGCTTGTCTGTTCCATTGTAATGCCCCTGATCCGTCCCTCCTGCCCTTTATGGTCTGTTATGCTGCAGCTTTCTCTCCTGTCTGTCCATTATGGTCAGCTAGCTGGTCAGCTAGCTACCATTGCCTCTTGCCCCTCTGTTCTCTGTTGTCCATGTGCATGGTCCTGTCCCCTCCCTCTTGCTTTCTATGGATTGTTGTGCTGCACTCCCGTCCCGCATGCCCTGTGTGGTGTATTGTGCTGCTGCAAACCCTGATGCCTGCCCTGCAGGGTCAGTTTGGTGCACCTCTCCATGTCCCTCCTGTCCTCTGTTATCCAAGTCCATGTCCCTACCCCATTTCCTTCCATGATCCAATGTACCATACTTGCGAACATTTTGAACTTGGTAAGAGGGAGATTTTGAAAAAAAACTGGGGTATTGATTTTCCCCTTTGAGTTACATTGAAAAAGAGGAGATTGTAGACAGGAGACAGATAAAATAAAGCCCATTTGAGCTTAAAAACATTGGACGTTTCCTGGCTGAATCGGGTCTGTTGGCATGTATGGTTGTACTACCATTGCCTCTTCCTTCTGCCCACAATGGTCTATTACACAGCCTCTCTTGCAAGTCCTGTATTGTTGGTTTGTTGCCCCTGCCCCCCTTTCCACTGCCCTCCATAGTCTGTTGTGCTGCCACGGCCCTTCCTGCCTGCTCAGTGTGGTTAAATTGTTGCCTTTGCACCCTCCTACCTGCCTTCAATTTTCAGAGTCCGTGCCCCTGGCCTCTGCCTCTCAACAGTATCCTAATGAACAACTAGATTGCTAACATTCTATATTTATTACAAAAGTGTGGAACGCCTGACGTCATCTTGATGTAATCAAAACTGTAATACCTAGAGCATTTCCTTTAGAAATTACATATACCAGAGGGTCTTATTGGCATCAAAATTATGGTTAGTGCTCTAAAAGACTAAAATAAGGACATATTTTCTGAGTTTTAAAATAGCGACAAAGCACTTTTTAATTATTTGTTACCTTTATGTTTTTTTATCCAGTTGACCACTTGATTAAATGTTGCACTTAGGGGAGAGGATGTGGTGTTACTTCCAGAACTGCAGACTTTGCAACTGGGGAACCAGGTTGGAGTTTCTGCTTCAGCTCGACATTCTGTGATTCTGGTCAAATCGCTTAGTCTCCCCATGTCTACAACCAAAATGAATTTGTTCTTGTGTGATGTAACCAATGCTCATGTAAAGCACTCCAATACCTGACAAGTCTGCACTATATAACACTGCAAAAACACAAAATAATAAGTGTTTTGCACACTTCTGTCATTGGGCTATATTTGGGCTACATCTGGGTGATTTTGGGCTACATTTGGTTTGTCTCCGGTGGCCATCTTGGGAGATTTATTTGTTATGAAGTTTCCTAATTTCCTCATGTACTGCAGTCTCCTCAGTAGGAAATGCTTTCAGTTTTTTACTTTGATTTCATCAGGGGTAGAAATCATTTAGAAAGGGTTAAAATATGCACAAAAAAAAGTGTGTTTCAATTTTAAAAAAAGGTGGAGAACGTGAAAAGGGGGCAGGGTACAGAGTTTCTGACCCCCTACCTCTAGACAGGAGGTCCCTGAAGAACCATGAAGGGTGAAAAAAACATTTTATTTTATTAAAAAACACAAGGGGTGCGCGCACCGTGCGCGCACGGCGGGACATTTTTTTAAAAGAAATGATTTTAAAAAAAAACATTTTTTTTAGATGTTAGGTGGCTCTAAAAAGAGCCGTTGTGTTAATAGAGGGACAGAGGAAGGAAAGAATGGCAAAAATTATACGGTGCCGCACGTGTGCTGCTGTATCTTGTTCCCTATTAGGGGAATGCTGGACTCCCCCAAAGCAAGACGAGCATAACACGTATTGCACCGTATATGCACCCTCTCAAACAGAGGGTGAATGTCTAGAGGAGCAGAAGAAGGTGAAGCTGCCACCGCAGAGGAAGTGCTCGGCTGAGCTGCCGATGATGTACTCTGCTGAGCTGCTGCAGAGCTGCAGGAGGGTTTTCTCTAGTAGCTCGAGCATAAGCCACAGGATGTACATCCCTAACGTGCCTGATCATAGTGTAGATACTAAAAGAGTACTTCTTCTTAGGATCTCCTCTAGATAAGACATGTTTACAAAGAATGCAGGTGACTTTGGGAGCATTCACTTTCGTCTGCCCCTGTGGAAATGCAAAAAATTGCCAGACAAAATAATCTTTCTGTTTCCTCTGTCTCTTTCTGACAAGGCTCTCCTGCTCACTCCCAGAAGATGACTGCTGCTCTGCCATTGTATCACAAAAACAGTTCAGCTCCTTCTCCCAGGGAATCAGAAGTAATAATGAGGGGAATGGGTGTGGTGTTGGAAGTTTCTGGAACTGAAACTACTTTAAACCAATGAAAAGTGTTGTTTCTTGATCACATGCCTTACTGTGCGCGCACCGTAAGCTTACGGTGCGCGCACGGTACAAGCACGCATGCGCGTACGTAAGACGCGCGCATTCGCGTACGGAGCACGTGGGTACGACGCACGTGCGCATGCACATTCGGAGCACGCGTGCATGCGTGTACGGCGCACCCGCGTACAGAGCACGCATGCGCAAAAAGAACACGCGCGTACACATCGCACACGAAGTACACATGCGTAAGTAAATCACGTACGCATGCGCACACGGAGCACGTACGCATGCAAACTATGTGCGCGCACCGTACTTGTACCGTACCGTGCGCGCACCGTAAGCTTACGGTGCACGCATGGTAAAAAACCCTTTAAAAAAAAAAAAAAACAATGTTTAGAGGTTTGTAGAAGATATTAACTATGCTGTTCAACTATATCTAAACATTTTTAAAAAAAGGTGAGCCATTCCATATTGCAGGATACAGTAAATCTATAATTATATACATAGGTAGCATATTGTTAAAAAAAAAAAAATATATATAATAATACATTCATAAATTAGCATTTAAAAAACCTTTGAAATTCACTGAAAAAACCATAGGTTTCACACACGTTATAGTTAGCTGGACATTTCACTCGTACAAAACCGATGAAATTCCCCCGTTATAGTTAGTTCAGCTAACTCGCGCGCCCGCAATCCACTGCTGATGACGTCACATATTACATCACTCATGACATGGTCAGTGACATCACTCATGACATCACTGATGACATCTCAAATGACATCACTGATGACATCACTGATGACGTCATCCATGTGATAAATTACCACATCTTCTCATACCCTAACATAACCTTTCAAACACCGACTGAAAATTTCAGAGTTACATTCTCAAAACCATACGTACTCCAATACCAATAACTACATACTCACTTATTAACTCTTAGGTCTACATACAACTCCACTCATTCACCTGTAAAGTCACTCATACTTACAGTCACTCCATACAAGACTATCATATGCATTTAGACACCTATATAGACACTCACACACCGCCAATCATCCATTGAGGTACTGACACACCTAGTCAGTCGTGCAAGTAATTAAACACAGTCCAATTTACTCACCTATACAGTTAAACACACTCAAGTTCACTTACTCATAAAAATAGTACCACATTCTTACGCTCTAATAGAATCATTGATACAAGCACACATGCATCCATACAGCCACTCTCACAATCACACACTCTCACATATACCCACTTATATACTCTTACACACATATATACTGCCTTTCACATATGTAGTTAGTCACACATGTACCACTGAGATATACATTCAATCCCTAACACACCCATACATACACTTAGACACCAACACACAGACACATACAGATATTTACACAGTTAAGTCACTAGTCTGCAGTAAGATATATTTAACGACTCACTTATAGAGTCAGTTACGCACCACAGAAAATCATCCATTTACACACTTGTACACCCACTCATTCTTCAACAGGCCTTTCCCTATATTTATTAAACATATTAAAACTGTTCAGAAACACATACTCAATGGATGATGTCATCAGTGATGTCATCAGTGATGTCATTTGAGATGTCATCAGTGATGTCATGAGTGATGTCACTGACCATGTCATGAGTGATGTAATATGTGACGTCATCAGCAGTGGATTGCAGGCGGGCGAGTTATAGTTAGCTGAACTAACTATAACGGGGGAATTTCATTGGTTTTGTACGAGTGAAATGTCCAGCTAACTATAACGTGTGTGAAACCTATGGTTTTTTCAGTGAATTTGCAAGGTTTTTTAAATGCTAATTCCTAACTATAACGTGTGTGAAACCTATGGTTTTTTCAGTGAATATATATATATATATATATATATATATATATATCTATATATATATATATATATATATATATATATATATATATATATATATAGTGAAAAAACCATAGGTTTCACACACGTTATAGTTAGCGGACATTTCACTCATAAAAAAACATTGAAATTCCCCCGTTATAGTTAGTTAAGCTAACTATAACTCGCGCACCCGCAATCCACTGCTGATGACGTAACATATTACATCACTCATGACATGGTCAGTGACATCACTCATGACATCACTGATGACATCTCAAATGACATCATTGATGACATCATCCTTGTGATAGAGTGGCAGACCTCCTCTTCCCCTAATATAACCTTTGATACAAACATTAAAAAAGAGAAACTAAAATTTTCAAAACAATGGACATACCAATACCAGTTACAACAACCTCTTCAGTAATTCTTAGATGCACATACACATCCACTCATTCACCAACAGTCCTGTACAGTCACTCATACATGTACTCACTCATCATATGTACTCATACAGCTATACATCCTGTTACACATTGCCACTCATCCATAGAGTTACTTACACACATAGTCACTCATGCTAATAAAGAATCAAACATCCATTTACTTGCATATTCAGTTATACACACACCTCAACACATACTTCTACAGAAACTTACACATACTTACTCTTTTAAATAATCACTAAAAAAAACACATACTTACTCATACAGGAACTGTTTCAATCTCTCACTCTCACACATACTCACTTATATACACCAATAGTCAAATATACTTCTTTAAAACATATTTAGTAACTCATAAAGACACTATTGGGACAGTCATTCACTCACTAACACACCCATACACACACTCATCCAACCATACAGTCATGCACACATGCTGTCTTCAACACATACAACCAGAGAGTCAATCATACATGCACCTATGCACTATGTAATACCCCCCACCGAACCATGCAGACACTCAGACTGATACTCGAAAAACAACCTAAAATCCAATATAAACACCCATGTAGCTACTCACCAACCCAAGCAGACACTTATACACAAAGTGAGAGACTGATACAGATAATTACATATTTAAACATTACTCACTAAGCCATGTATTCACTAAGATACACTTAATCAGTCAGTTACACAATCAAATTTTCAAAAACAAATCATCCTTTTATACACTTATATACCCATTTATTTTTCCATCGACCTTGAGATATACATATATAAAACATATTTAATTTTCAGAAAAACACACATTCACTGGATGATGTCATCAGTGATGTCATTTGAGATGTCATCAGTGATGTCATGAGTGATGTCACTGACCATGTCATGAGTGATGTAATATGTTACGTCATCAGCAGTGGATTGCGGGTGCGCGAGTTATAGTTAGCTTAACTAACTATAACGGGGGAATTTCAATGGTTTTTTATGAGTGAAATGTCCGCTAACTATAACGTGTGTGAAACCTATGGTTTTTTCACTGAATGTGCAAGGTTTTTTAAATGCTAAATTCTAACTATAACGTGTGTGAAACCTATGGTTTTTTCACTGAATTTGCAAGGTTTTTTAAATGCTAATTCCTAACTATAACGTGTGTGAAACCCATGGTTTTTTCAGTGAATTTGCAAGGTTTTTTAAATGCTAATTTTTACCTATAACATGTGTGATTGCCATGGTTTTTTCATTGATTTTTTATGATTTTTTTAATACAAATTCTTATATTCATTTTTTTTTTTTTTTATTTGCAAGGTTTTTTTTTTTTTGTTTTTTTTTTTTTTTTACTTTATATTCTCTTAATACACTATGCTTAATTTTAAAAAATTCTGCAATATATTATTTTTTTTCATTTTTTTTTACTAAACAGGTAAGATATATTAGTATAACATAGAGATTCTTTTTTTCCTTTTTTTTTTTTTTTTTTTTTAAGTGCGCGTACGGTAAGCTTACGGTAAGCGTACGGTTTGCGTAATGTACGTAATATTTCTACTCTTTTTGCGTATGGTTACGCAATTTACGTAGCCGTGCGTACTGCGTATGGGGCGCGTAAGCGTGTACGCTACACGCGCACGTTACGCGGAAGTGTTGGGGAGTGCCTGTTATGCGCATGCGCGCGAGCGCCTGTCTTTTTTACGCGCATGCGTACTTTTACCGTAAGCGCACCGTAAGCGCTCCGTAAGCGTAACGTACGCGCACGGTGGGTCATGTGATCATGAAACAAAACTTTTGATTGGTTTAAAGTAGTTTCAGTTCTAGAACTCTCCTACACCACACCCATTCCCCTCATTTCTGCTTGTGATCCCTTAGGAGAAGGAGCTGAGTTGTCTTTGGGATACGATGGCAGACCAGCACTCTTCTGCTGAGAGTGAGGCTAGCAGCACCACCATCAGGCAGAGAAAGAGGAAACAGAAGAGCTCTTTTATATGGGAGTATTTTACTTTTTCTGAGGGCGAGAAAAAAGTCAATGCTGCCTTGGTGACTTGCAAGCTGTGCCAGCGTGTACTTTCGAGAGGTAATCCCAACAAGAAGTATTCCTTCGGGAATCACACTATGTTGAGACACCTTGAGGATGCACATCCTAGGACACATGCACGACATACTAGAGGCAACCCTTCAGTAAGTCGAGCAAGCACATCCACAGCAGCTCAGCCGAGTGCTTCTTCGGAAGCTCAGCAGAGCCCTTCATCTGTGGGGGCAGATTCACCTTTTTCTGATCCTCTGGAAACGAACCATCGGTTTGCGAGGGTTACTATGTGGTGTTCATTTTGCCATGGTCTAATTGTTCATAGGGAGACCAGTCTTCCCCTCATTAACAACAAAATAGACCAGCACATTTGTCCTACCAGCTAATGTTCCCATTCTTCCTTTCCTCTGTCCCTGCATGAACACAACGGCTCTTTTAAGAGCCAACATTACCTCTCAACTTTTTTTTATTTTTTCTTAAAAACTTTTTTTTTTATTTTTTTTTACCGTACGTAAGCGTATTTCTTTTTTTTTTTTTTTAAAAACACTAAAAAACAATTACCACATTTCAAGATCCTTGAGGGATTAATAACTAAATACTGTAAATCTGTTTGAGGAGAAGTGGAAGAAAGGGACCATCTAATTTCTGACTTACCTGGCCCACCCAACAATTTAATTTTTAATTAAAATTTAAATTGAAATTACATGTAAAAATGGTTGGTTTTTTTCGAAAATTTTCTTTCACAATCTGAAAAAAAAGAAAAAAGTATTCATATTTAATAAATCATTATATAACACAGTACACGTATTTACATATTTTCCAAAAACACTTTTTTGCCTTTTTTTTGCTGTTTTCAGATTATATTGCATTTCACTATAAATCGTGAAAGCAATTGCATTCATCACTTAACAGCGGGCAAAAAAAAAATAACAATCTCAAAGATTGTTTTAAAAAAGCCCAGAATCTATTCTCACTTAAACATAACATTATAGAAATGCTAAATATTCAAAAAAAATATCATCTAATAACAATAACTATTTCTTTAAAATACCGTCTGACAATTTTGTTACAGAAGCATATTCACAAAAATAATATATCTCAAATAACTCCACAATACATCTGGTTCCCTTTCCTTTAGGCCAAATGGTAATTTTAAAATTCTTTTTTGATTAAATTTCCAATGGTAATCCAATAAAATCCCAAAATTTAAATTGGACAGATGTTACCGATTCTCTCTAAAATTTTGGTTTCTGAAAGATTAATTAGGAATTAAATAAGTCCACAATACAATTGATTACCTTTCCTTTAGGCCAAATGGTATTTTTAAAAATCTTTTTTGATGACATTTCCAATGGTAATCCAATAAAATTCCAAAATTTAAATTGTACAGATGTTACCTATTCTCTCTAAAATTTTTGGTTTCTGAAAGATTAATTAGGAATTAAATAAGTCCACAATACAATTGGTTACCTTTCCTTTAGGCCAAATGGTAATTTGAAAAATCTTTTTTATTTATAAATTCCAATGGTAATCCAATAAAATGGTAAAATTGTTTTGTACAGATCTTGCCAAGTCTGTCTAAAATTTAGGTTTCAGGAAGATTAGATAGGAATTTGCTAAATCAAAAGGCAAACGTTGCTTGAAAATCAATTGGGAATCATTACACAGTGTCCAGCCTTTTTCACATTTAAGATAAACTGTGTAATGTCCAGAAGTTACAGTAGGTCCTTCATGGAAAATTATTGCAACTGTTACAAAAGTTTTTCCTGAAATTGATAATTGCTGTCCTATAAACTTCTTTATTAAAGTATCCAATTTTGAACCATCAGCTTTACATCGTTGCATCGTTAAAATTACATACTGTCCGTATTCCTTTAAAATTAACGTTGAAAACATGTCAGATTTACACTCACCGTATTCCATGCTATGATTAGCATCTTTAACTAATTTAGCAAAAGTGACTGTTTTACTGTCTGGCAATGTTAAATAAATAAACCTTTCAGAATCAACATTAGAGCCACATGTATTGAAACAGTTTTCACAACTATGTTCCCATTTATAAGAGACACCAAACATATTTTCAATTGGCACCCCTTCTTCTTCCAGTACCTGAAGAAAATACATCAAGAATTCCTGTGCGTCTTGCTGTACATTTTGAGAAAACTGTGTTCGTCCTGTACATACATCTAAATGTTTTCTAATTTCAGTAGCACTTTCTATTTGAGTTTTATCATTACTCAGCTTTTGAAAAAGGAGACTCAACTCAGAACAGAATCTTTTTCTCTGATTTACTATTATCTGCTCTTGTAAACTTTCCAGATAAAATGCAACATTCAGCACTACATTAGCGTAGCAGTTGACACCAGAGCTATTTTCAAAATGGCAACCTACAACCTCTTCAACATTTTCCTTTTTCTTTTTGCTTGCAATACATCACTCCTCTTTTTTTTTCCTCCTCTCTACATCCTCATTACAGATATTCTCAATTCTCCTTTTTCGAGAAACTACACGTTTCTCCAAAACAGGATACTGACCTAAATGAGGAGCATAGGTTCTTTTTAATCTATTATACTCCTTTACACAGTTTGTATCAGCACTAACTTTTGAATCATCAAAGTCTGTCATGAATAAACCAGATAATGTTTTCACTCGTGACAAAGCTACATAAGCCATACCTTCTTTGAACACAGTTGAACCAATGTTTACAAATGCACAATCTACAGTCAATCCTTGAGACTTGTGAATAGTTACAGCATATGCTAGAGAAAACGGAAACTGTTTCCTTTGTACATATAAGTCTTTCACAAGCATGAAACGAACTGTACAACGACAAATGTCTATAACTTCTTCAATCTGATCAAATTTTATTTTTAAACATTCAATTCCATCTTTTTTCTGATAATTAATAAAACCCACAACTCTTCCCATAGCTCCATTTACTAAGCCTCTTTCAACATCCAAATTTCTCCTTAAAAATACTCTACAGTTCATGCAAACATATAGATTTTTTTCTAATCCAGCAGTTTTGGAAATGTTCTTCTCTAGTGAATCCAATTTATTTTTCAGTTTGCCTGTTAATGTGATAGTAATTCTTCCATCCTGAATTTTGTCAACTGCTTCCAATTTCCTAATCTCTTCCTTTTCCAATTTCAAAAGCTCCTCATTGAATATTGAGCATTCACGTAGAGTTGGCATTAAGCAGATGACACTTTTCTTTTCTGCAATGTTCTTGTATATCTTCTCTGCAACTATTTCTTCCTTTGGGAATAAATTATGTAGCAACCGACTCTGTAATGCTTTTGTGCCAGCTTCAGTGAGTAGTCCAATTCTGATATCTTTCAGAATACTTCCATATTCTTCATCGTTTGCTTGCCTCATATTAGTAGTAAGTTCCTTGTACTCAAAGAAGGACCAAATATTTGCATTACCAATGCTTCCCAATGACTTCTTTGTATCTTCATGTGTCACAGTATTAAACACTGGTTGTCCTTTAACTGGAGTAAGCTGTAGAAGATCCCCAAAAACTATGACATGTTTTCCACCAAATAACATGTCATAGTCTGTCCTTAGAATTTGCTGCATTCTTAAATGCACAAAGGCAAGCATTAAGTTTGATACCATGCTCACCTCATCAATAATGAGAACTTGGAGGAGGAGCTTCGCGCGCATCCAAGATGGTCGCGTGAGCACAGGGCTCCCCGGACCCTTGCCGCTCCTCTCAACTTATCCTGACATTATCCTGGTTTTTTGGACGGATTCTGGAAGATGAACCTTGGCTGAATCCATAACTCTTTTCAAAACGTAAATCGGACCTGGGAGCCCTGAAATACAGCGTCTTGCACTTTGGAGGCCCACCTGGAAGCTGTGCCCGGTGCTTTGGTGAACTGTGGGGCCGGGGAGTAGTTGAACAACAACGGCATCGGAGCCTTGCCAATGACCGCGCCCCCACTTTCAGTTTAGCTTTTCCACTTTTGCATGGCCTGATCGAGGAGCTACTTCGCTCGGCTGGGGCGTCCTCCGGCCTATGCTCTGGACTGATTTGTGCCTTTTTCTCGAACTGACAGTCTGTGTCTGATCTGCTGGCGCCCCTTTGCTATCGGTCCGGGCGGCCCCACCGGTGAGCATCGCTCAAGATGGCGGGCAAGGGGGATCCCGAGAAACGGAGGACCAAGACATCCCAGCGTGGGGGACCAGTCCAGAGTAACATCATGGATCGTTATACCCAGGGTAAAGGATCCCCCGGGCCAGTAACTGCTGTCACGGAGGACTCCGGTGGGGGCCCGTCCGTCCCCACGGAACTGTCGCTGCAGGACGTTATGGGCGCCATCAACGGCATAAGGGAGACCATCGCCCAACAGTACGAGGCTCTGGCCCGTAAAATCGACACGGTTGCCATTGATGTCACATTCATTCGGGCGGATCTCTCTAAGACTAACAAGAGGGTTCAATCGCTGGACTTGAGGACATCCACTCTTGTTACGGATGTATCAGACCTCCAGGCAACTCTTGGTGATCTAAAGTCTGCAAACGACACGATGTCCCGGCGGCTGGAGGATTTCGAAGGTCGGGCACGACGCAACAATATCCGTGTCATAGGTGTACGGGAGACTTCCGACAATCGTCCGGTGGACCTCATGGTCGAAGATCTCATCCTTAATCATCTTGCTCCTTCAGGCCTGAGCAAGTTCTTCGCCGTGGAGCGTGCCCATCGTGTCCCGGGCGGTAGGCCTCGACCAGGAGCTCCCCCGAGGCCTATCATTGCAAAACTTTTTCATTACAGAGATCGGGATGCGATCCTGCAGGCCTCGAGGGTGCACGGCCCAGTTAAATATGAGAATCCCTCCGTTAACTTCTTCCCGGACTTCACCCAACTCGTTCAGAAACAGAGAATGGGCTTTCAGGGGGTGAAGCGCCGTGTTCGAGATCTGGAAATCAAATACTCTATGCTTTTCCCTGCCAGGCTTCGTGTGGAATATGAAGATCGGACTATCTTTTTCGAACGCCCTGACACCGTGAGTGACTGGTTGGATTCCCTGCCAGACCGGGGCGAACGACCCGGGCGTACTGGCGGTGCCGAGGGCGGTGGGCCTCTGCAGGAATGATTCTTGGTCCTTCACTTTGACATTTCCTTCTGCACACAGCCAGGCTTCGTGTGGAATATAAAGATCGGACTATTTTTTTGAACGCCCTGACACTGTGAGTGACTGGTTAGACTCCCTGCCGGACCGGGGCGAACGATCTGGGCGTACTGGCGGTGCTGAGGGCGGAGGGCCTCCGCAGGAATGATTCTTGGTCCGCTACTTTGACATTTCCTTCTGCGCCCAGCCAGGTTCTACTTCAATTGTATATTTTGTCTATTAATGTTCTGTTTGGATGCGGGCGGGGACGGGTCCCTTTCCTCCTCTAGGGTCTTTTTGTAGCATGGGAGTGTTAGGGCGACAGGCACACTGCAAGTTGTGGGGGCTATATAGTCCGCAGGGGTGCAGGGTGGGGGGAGTTGCAATGGCGTGGGGGTGGGAGGGGGACAGTGGTTGTTGGGTTGTGTGTTTTTTCTTTTCAAGGCGGTGTGTTTGTTTCCTTTCAGTTTTAGGTGTCTGGCTGCGTGCCCGGAGACTCCAGCTTCTTGTGTTGGGATGGCGGGGGACGGGTTGAAACTTATGTCTTGGAACGTCAACGGATTGGGGGACCGTATCAAACGTGGGGTTGTGTTGCAATATTTGCGCCGATTGGCCCCTGATGTGGTATTTCTTCAAGAGACGCACTTGGTGGGCAATGTATGTCATGCCATGAACAGGGGGGGCTACCGACTGGTTGCACATTCTGGCTTCACCACTGGATCCAGAGGGGTGGGCATCTTGCTGCGATCTTCCCTCCCGCTTGAGATTGACAAAGTTACTCTTGATGATAGAGGGCGCTATGCGTCCTTGACTGGACGGTGGGAGGGTCAGACTCTTTCATTGGTCTCGGTCTATGTTCCCCAGGGCCTCCAGACCTCCACTTTCTCTGATGTGGGTCGTATGTTACTTGAACTTCCTGATAGTCTCTTGCTTGTGGGTGGGGATTTTAATTCCGTGGTTTCTGGCGAGTTGGATCGTTACCCTCCCAGAGCCCTCTCTGCCGCCCAGGCGTGGCTCGGCGGGTTCTTGGACACTTTTGGCCTAGTGGACTGCTGGAGGTTGATACATCCGACACAGGGTCAGTACACATTCCACTCCGGGGTCATGGGAGTCTCTCCAGACTAGATTATTTTCTTATGCCAGCGGCCCAGACCACCCGGGTCCGGGAGGTTAAGCACCTGGCCCGGGGTATATCCGATCATTCCCCATTGTGGCTCCTCTTCGATACTGGGATGCGATCCGCCGGGCGGGTCGCCCCCATTAACCCCTGGTACCTGCGTGACCCCAAGATCCGCAAGGGTCTCATTAAGTCGCTTGACCAGTATTTTCTTGAGAATGAGGGGTCCGTCTTGTCCTCAGTGTCCTTGTGGGAAGCTTTCAAAACGGTTCTCTGAGGACACGCCCTGTCCCTGATCGTGGAGGCCAAGAAAGCTAAGAACGGGGAGGTGGTTGCGTTGGAGGCTGAGATATCGGGGTTGGAGGCTGCCCTGGAGACGGCTGTCACTCAGGAAGGGCTCCACGCTCTCAGCCTGAAGCAATTCGAATATAAGTCCCTTGTTACGGATGCTGCTCGGAAAATGTACAGGGAACAGCAGGGTAGGCTGTATGATGCTGGGGATAAGGCGGGTAAATTGATTGCTTGGCTTGATAAGAAGGAGAGAGTGAATCGAGTGGTCCCCGTGCTTCAGACGTCGGAGGGAGTGAGTGTGACTGACCCTGGTGAGATTGTGGAGTGTTTTGCTGATTACTTCCGTGCTGTGTACTCCCCGGTGTCTGATAGGGATGAGGCTGACTCCCGTCACTTGTTGAAGGATATTGCTTTGCCCTGCCTGTCGGTGGATGAGCGTGAGCAGTTAGATGCCCCGTTATCGGTTGACGAGATTGCTACCGCGATTCGTTCCCTTCGCTCAGGTAAGGCTATGGGCCCCAACGGACTCCCTATTGAACTTTACAAACTGCAACCGGATAAAATTGCGCCATTTCTCCCTCGTATGTTTTCGGAGTCGCTTGAACTTGGTTCTCTCCCTGCTGACCAACGTCTGGCCACTGTAGTCGTGATTCTCAAGGACGGTAAGCCTCGGGACCGTTGCACCTCGTACAGGCCTATTTCTCTGTTGAACGCCGAGCCGAAAATCCTTGCCAAGGTTCTTGCTAATCGCCTGCTTACTGTCATCTGTGACCTGGTGCATCCGGACCAATCCGGTTTTATCCCGCACCGGAATACAGCCCTTAATTTGCGGCGCCTACATGGCGTACTTGCAAGGGCGGAATATCTTCCAGAGCCGGCCATCTTGGTTTCCTTGGACACCACGATGGCCTTTGATACGATAGAATGGCCGTATCTTTGGGCCGCCCTGGCAAAGTTTGGATTCGGGGCGGGATTAATTAGTTGGGTTAAACTCTTATACGCTGCTCCGTTGGCCCAGGTTGTCGTTAATGGGAGGGTTTCCCGGCCTTTCGTTCTTGGGAGGGGCACTAGGCAGGGGTGTCCGTTGTCTCCCCTGCTCTTCGCTCTGGCTTTGGAACCGCTTGCTGCTTGGCTTCGTTGGGAACCGTCGATAAGAGGGATCCAGTGGGCCCCTGGCTTCAAGGACCGAGTTTCGTTGTACGCGGATGACATTCTTTTGTACCTCACCTCACCACGTCAGTCACTCAATGTGCTCTTTGACATCTTTACTTCCTTCGGCAAGAACTCTGGTTTGATTATTAACTGGTCCAAATCTTGTGTCTATGCTATATCCGGTGGCTTTCCTCTCTTGCCTTCTCATTTTCCCATTAAGGCGTCCCACTCCGGCTTTACGTACCTGGGGGTGTACGTCTCATTGGACCCGGCGGTCCGCTACGAACATAATCTCCTCTCTCCACTTCGGAGATTGAGGTTAGACGTGGCCCGTTGGCGTAAGCTTCCCTTGTCTCCTCTCGGTCGTGCTGCGCTTTTTAAAATGATGTCTCTTCCCCGATTCCTTTACGCACTTCAAAACTCCTTTGATATTATTCCTGCGGCCTACTTCCGGGAAGTGGAGAGCTTACAGAGGAGGCTTGTTTGGGATGGTCGTGCACGTATTGCTCTTGCAACACTGACTCTCCCCTGGTATGACGGGGGCATTGCGCTCCCGGACATCAGGAGGTACTATTGGGCCTCCCAGCTATCTGCTATTAACCATGCAACGTACGCACCTGGTCCAAATCCGGCTTTCGAAATGGATAGATTTTTGTTGCCTGGCGGCAACTTTAACAGAGCGCTTTACTCTCGATCGGCCGGGAGGAACTTAACCGGTCCCACTGCGATTGCTGTGCGCGTGTGAAGGGCTGCGAATGTGGCCATGGGCTGGAATGAGCATTTGACGGGTGCGACCCCTTTGTTTGCATCTGAAAGATTGGAAAGCCTCTGGACGACGAAGGGCTTTGAGCGTTGGGGCACGATTGGCATCAGTAGAGTAGGTGACCTCTGGGTGAAGGGTGCGGTTAAATCCTTTGCTGCGCTGCAGAGTGAGTACGAATTGAGTGAGAGGGAGTTCTTTCGGTACATCCAGGTTCGGCACGCCTTACTCTCGGCCCTCGGGGCTGAGACTGCAGTCCCTGTGTCTTCGCCGCTCGAGGACCGCATACTCGACGGTCACTTGCCCAACAGTACTATTTCCCTTATCTATAAAAAACTAATAAACGTTCGGGCGGATCTCCTCGTGCGCCTTCGGGAGGCGTGGACCGGGTATGGTGTGGAACTGGACGATGAGGATTGGCAGTCTGCGCTGTCCTCCCCTAAGGAAGTGGCCATACCCGCGTGTCTCCGTCTTGTCCAGCTTAAAATTCTCCACCGTGTCTACGTGACGGGCCCTCGTTTAGTTTTGATGGGTTTTTCTGAAGACGGGCTCTGTAGGCGCGGCTGTGGGCTCGGCGCCACCATTCTCCATGTTCTCTGGGAGTGCTGTAAGGTGGCGGAGTATTGGCGCCGGGTGCATGCTGTCATGGAATGCGTCACTGGAGTCGCTTTGTTGCCCGAGGCTCGCCGATGCTTGTTGAACGTGTGGGAGCCTAATGACTATAATGCGGCTCAGGCTCGGTGGGCGGCCCTTGGGAACATGATTGCTAAGAGGGACATCGCACAGCGTTGGGGTTCCCGACGGCCTCCCACCGTGTCAGTATGGAAGGAGAACATGGACTGGTGCATGTGCAGAGAGAAGACTGTGTTTGTGTCTCGGGGTAAGCCGGGGGCGTGGAGCAGAATCTGGGGTCAGTGGAACGCGTACCGAGGGAACATCTGCACGCCCCCCCTCGTGGACACATCTGATGCTGCCTTGTCCCCCTGATCCTGAGGTTCCCGGACTATTACATTTTACCTGTAGACGGTTGTGGCTCTCCCGTCGCCCCCACCTCCCCCCTTTCTCATCCTCATTGTCCACCTGAGGGTGGAGTATGTATTGTGTAGTTCCCCGGATGTGGTTAGACGCCTCCCTTTTTGATGGTTTCCGCCTTGCTTTTTGGTGTTATTTTATTTTTTCTTTGTTTGTATTTCTAAACTCTATGTATCCTGATAACCTCTGAGGTGCACTCAGTAATTTGTTAGTTCGGCTGGGCCCCAGGGGGCCTGTTGCTGCCTTGATGTTGTTGATCATGTATATATTAGCGGCCGGACCTGGTGGTTGTAGGCCCATGTTTGTATTGATTTTCATGTACAATAAAGGTTTTCGCAAAAAAACAAAAACAAAAAAAAAAAAAAAAAATAATGAGAACTTGCATCTTCTTCAATACTTTTGAAACTTCCAAGCATGCTTCTCCAGTTAGCTTGTGGTATTGTATTTTGTTCTCATGCTCCACTGGTAACATTAGCAAACGATGTAAGGTGATTCCTTTTATGTTTTATGCTGCTAACCCAGTTGGAGCAGTAACCACACAAGACAAAGTTGAATCCGTTTTTTGCTGTAGGTAGCTTCTGATGACTTTTATTAAGAAACTTTTTCCAGTTCCAGCTTGTCCGCTTACATACATCCTGATTGGATGAAATGATGTGCATGAGCACTCTTTTTTTCATGTAGTAATCCGTGATCAATTTTGTTTCTGATCTCTTCATAAATTTGTTGCTGCTCTTCATTCAGTTGTCTTTCCAAATTTGGTAAGTCTATAAATTCTTCTTGAGCTTGATTCATAGCCGTTTCCACTTCATTCATGGCTATTGCAGCTTCATTTTCAACGATTGGTTGTCCTAGGGGATCTTGACTGAGTGTTCCTGAACTTTGGCTGTCTTGAGAACTGTCTCTAGCTACTTCAGCTGCAATTGTAGTTTCCTGTTCAATTTCTTCATTTAACATTTGCGCATAATTTGTGAAAGTACTGCATTCTATGCTGTCTTTGCAAGCATTAAAGGAATCTTCATAGCTTTGAAATTCTCCCAGTAGTTCATCCTCTGTACGCCATGGTTTAAACAGCTGTAAAAGAGCCAAGTTGTAAAATTCCTTTTTGTCAGTAGTGTCGCAACTCAGCTTCCTGTGATTTATCAAACTTCCTTTTGTTTGCTTCACCAAACATCCTTCCTCACCAATGACTTTATATTTTCCATTGTTGATGTCTTCTGTGGCTTTCCGTGAATAAATGTAGTTCTGCAGCACTTCATAAAGACACATGTTCTCTAGATGAAGACTTCTCTTGGGATAATATGTGTCCAACATGTTTGATTTCAAAATATCTGTACTTTCTGGGTCATTCTCGGCCAAATATTCAATTTCTCCAACAGATTTCAGTACCCGATTTCTCATTGCTGCAAGGCCTAAACTTGCCCAAATTATTCTTCTTGATTTCGAGTAGAGACTTGCAGAAGATAACCTATCTGAACATTCGTAGGATCCAATTTCTCGATGCGATAACATCTTTAAACTGAAACTGTACAGCTTCTTACTGACAGTCTTCTCGTGAGAAATCTCTTCCCACATTTTTTTCAATTCAGTTTTTTCTGATTTAGTAATGTAAGACGTTACATATCGAGCAACAGCAATGGAATTGTCAGCTACATACTGTATATCCATGTTAGCATTCCACATGGATAAAATGACGGGGTTGTAGTCATTTATATTTTTTGATTCTTCTTTTCTTTTAAGGTTGTAGGTATTCTTAGGTGATTTTCTTGTAATAGTATGTCTCACAGATGACATAAAACTATTTACTCTTCCATTTGAAAGAACAGGTCTAGGAAATCCAAATCGACATTTAGTGTAGTATTTATCTTTGCTCTTGTATTTCCGTCGACAGTATTTTCCACACCGATGACTTTGGAAACGTAAAACTTGCTCCTTTAACTTTTTCTCTTCTGTGCTTTTTGGTATAGCACATGTTGCATATTCTTCAATGAAAGATAACACTGCTTCATCAGTATCTGTTCCAAACTTTGGGGCATCCTTGATCCACAACAGCATATGAATATGAGGAGCACCTCTTGCCTGGTACTCTTTTCTCCAAAAAAAATCCACTACTTCTCCAAGAGGTGGATTTTTTTTATTGCAGATGAAGGACATCATAGCCTCAAATCTATGATTGAAATATCTGCAAACATTAACCGGATCCAATGAGCACAATTCTCCTGCTGTCTTGTATTCGATGTTTTTAATGTTTGAATTTGCCTCTCGTAGAAAATCCAGTAAATCATCCCAAGCGTACTCAGCACAGCTTAGGGTAAGGAACCATGTTGGTGTTCCTAAATTCCGTAACATGCATTTTAATTCACCATGGCGTCGGTACCAATATTCATTTGTCCCACGCTGACAAGCCATCAGATTGATCAGTTGTGTTTCCAAATGATCATCTCGGTGCTGCACTTTCTCCATAAAATCCTTAGCAGACACATTTTGTAAATGTACTCCACTTTTTAAAATGTGATTTACTGCATATGATAATGCAGACAAGTCGCTTTCAAATAAAAGATGGAACAAATAAGGAATACTTTGTCGAAATCTGGGATCTTCTGCATATAGTCTTGTAGTTCGATACTCAGAAGCTGGAATCTGTTCTGGACGTTCATCGTATCGTCCTCCTTTTCCTGTAGGAAACAGCTGGGGAAAACATCGAGCTTCCAAGCTCTCCTCCCATACACTCACGGGAGTTCCTTTTGCTTTCTTCATCTGAAACAGATCAATATTGTCTCCCATAACTTCTTTTGAGTGAAGAGGATGTATGCTAAAATGTTCATAAATTTCTTCTTCCTTTGACTTGTCCACTTTTTCAATTTGTCCAGTTGGTGTTTCTGTGTCTTCTTGTAAATCTTCTTCTTCTTCTTCTATATAAATTGATTCATACCATTTGTTATTCCTTTTCAAATACAAATTTGCTCTTTGTACTTTCCGTACATCTACCAGCTCCTGCCAAATCTTCTTATTCTTTGTAGGTACACCATTAACCAGAATAACTAATGGTTCAGTTTCCAAAGTATCTGCATCAATAGTTTCCATATTTTTTTTTAAATCCAAGGGCAAATACACCACTCTACCTTTTAAACCTCTCAGTAAATCTGAAGGAGGTAATTTACCAGTTTTGGGCTCCATACGTACTATGGTCTGGAAAGGATGAACACATTGAATAAGTATAGACTCATATGTATTTAATTCAGAAAGTTCGGCAGGAATAGCATCCAATTCTAAATTATTATGTACAGCTCTGGTCGGCATTCTATTTTCCTCTAACTTGTTGTAACAGTATTTACAAATACGCTGATCTTCACCCAATTCAAAACAATTTTCAAGAAATATATATGTGGCAAAATCCTTCCACTTATAATTATCTTCATTTTCACTTTTTCTGTAGAGATCAACATTCCTGTTTTGTTTTCTATAATGAGTTCTGCGGCAACAAATACAAGTAATATTTGGTCTTTCATTAGAGATTATTGCAAATTTTGTTATGTGATCATTAAATGCCTTACTTACAGAGGGTTCTACATTCTCTTCCACTTCTTCCTCATTTACTGTGTCCTTTTCTGCACTTTATTGCTCTGGACCAAAGTAACAAAACTGAATTTCATCAGTAACCTTCTCTACATCTGATACCGATCCACGGAACAGAGCCCTATTCAATTCATCTAACTGTATTGCTGGACTTTTAGCAAAATACAACCGTCTCACAAACTTTCTCATTTCAGTATGATGAACAGCCAGCATCCTAAAATGATGAAAAACACTTTTACACACTTTTCTAGATAGACAAGCCAGAGAATGTCCCTGCAAACCAGTATTCTCTCTCACTCTGCATGGATCTAGACTTTGTAGCACCTTAATCTTCTGTTTAACACTTTTTTTACTATATTCTCTTAGAAACTCACGAAATTTATCAATAGATTCCTGACGCACAGTGCAAATACTACTACAATTCCAAGTGTACACTGGGGCTTTAGGACGTCTCCCCATAGCCTCATCCGCCATCACTTGTACCTCATCTCTTGGAACCATTTTCTCCTTCTCCATTATACAACCATTTTTCACTTCATAAGCACGACCTCTGGTGTCAACTGCATGCAGCAAACTATTACTTTGAAAATAACTCTCTTCATTAAAAAAAGGTTCACTACTTGAACTATGCATCCATTCTCCTAAAAACACTTTACAAAAGTTTGTTCTTTTCACTAGTCTTTTCCTTTTGCTTTGTGATTTCAGTACATTGACCATTTTATCTAATGTACGCATCCTGTTCAAAATTAAAATGAATAGTTTCCTTTTTAATTCTAAAGCCTTTGCTGCAATGGCTTCAATTTCTTTTTTTCTTTTATAAAATGTAGCTTTTTTCTTATATTTCTTCACATCCTTTATCAAATTGGACATAACTCTTCTCAGAAACATTTTTCTATGAATCTCTTTAAACGCTGTTTTTCTTTTTAAGTTAATCTTTATTGTTTCTGAAGGTACATTTGCATTAACTAAATGCTCAATTTTTTCCTGTTGTTTTCTATTTAAAACATTCTTTCCAGTACAGACATTTTGTACATTTTTCCTTTTTTTGAAGATATTGCTTAAAAAATCTTTTGTCTGCTTACCAGAAGACTTTCTCTTTTTCCCAACATGAGCATCTCCAACTAACTTAGGTCCTCCAGTTGTCTTCAAATATAGTTTTTTTTTTGTGGTTTTTCCTTAGTCTGGATTTTGTAGGCATCTTAAATTTTGTTCACTGCTCTTCAGCAATACCTGAAAAAAACTAAAAAAAATATTCCTTTATTTTATTTAAATATATTACTACATTTTTTATGATCTTTTCAAATCTTAAAATACTATGTACCCCTTTCCTACAAGTGAAAATCACAATAACACCATCACAAATTAAATATCTAAAAACAATTCCTGTGTGCACACAGAGTCATGGTTTGAAATTAGGCAGAAAACGAAATTTCTTTGCCAATTGGAAAGCACACTTACTACTCTTTTTTTGGCAAGTGATATGTACTTTTACAGTCTGACACATTTTGAATCCACTTTTCAGATTCTGCAAAAAAGCACATGTCCAAACAGCTTTTTGAGACCAGAAACATGTGTAACCTGGGTGACTGACTACACTCCAGCAAGGGCAACCAGCCTTAGTGTTGCTGAATGTATTTGCATTATTGACTGCAACCTCAAACCCCACTCGGTTGTGAATACTATGCATGATTCCACAGGATAAGCAGCTGGGTGTGTGCTAAGAGTCTGCTTCTGCAGAAAAAATAGCTCCCCCTTTCCTACTAATGCAACTGTAAAATTACCAGAGTAATACGCAATAAATCTCTGTCTATAATTCCTCTTTGCACACAGAGTCATGGTTTGATATTAGTCAGAAAACGAAATTTCTTTGCCAATTGGAAAGCACACTTCCTACTGTTTTTTTTGGCAAGTGATAAGTACTTTTACAGTCTGACACATTTTGAATCCACTTTTCATATTCTGAAAAAAACACATGTCCAAACAGCTTTTTGAGACCAGAAACATGTGTAACCTGGGTGACTGACTACACTCCAGCAAGGGCAACCAACCTTAGTGATGCTGAATGTATTTGCATTACTGACTGCAACCTCAAACCCCACTCGGTTGTGAATACTATGCATGATTCCACAGGATAAGCAGCTGGGTGTGTGCTAAGAGTCTGCTTCTGCAGAAAAAAATAGCTCCCCCTTTCCATCTAATGCAAATGTAAAATTACCAGAGTAATTCGCAATAAATCTCTGCCTATAATTCCTCTTTGCACACAGAGTCATGGTTTGATATTAGTCAGAAAACGAAATTTCTTTGCCAATTGGAAAGCACACTTCCTACTGTTTTTTTTGGCAAGTGATAAGTACTTTTACAGTCTGACACATTTTGAATCCACTTTTCATATTCTGAAAAAAGCACATGTCCAAACAGCTTTTTGAGACCAGAAACATGTGTAACCTGGGTGACTGACTACACTCCAGCAAGGGCAACCAACCTTAGTGATGCTGAATGTATTTGCATTACTGACTGCAACCTCAAACCCCACTCGGTTGTGAATACTATGCATGATTCCACAGGATAAGCAGCTGGGTGTGTGCTAAGAGTCTGCTTCTGCAGAAAAAAATAGCTCCCCCTTTCCATCTAATGCAAATGTAAAATTACCAGAGTAATTCGCAATAAATCTCTGCCTATAATTCCTCTTTGCACACAGAGTCATGGTTTGATATTAGTCAGAAAACGAAATTTCTTTGCCAATTGGAAAGCACACTTCCTACTGTTTTTTTTGGCAAGTGATAAGTACTTTTACAGTCTGACACATTTTGAATCCACTTTTCATATTCTGAAAAAAGCACATGTCCAAACAGCTTTTTGAGACCAGAAACATGTGTAACCTGGGTGACTGACTACACTCCAGCAAGGGCAACCAGCCTTAGTGATGCTGAATGTATTTGCATTACTGACTGCAACCTCAAACCCCACTCGGTTGTGAATACTATGCATTATTCCAGAGGATAAGCAGCTGGGTGTGTGCTAAGAGTCTGCTTCTGCAGAAAAAAATAGCTCCCCCTTTCCATCTAATGCAAATGTAAAATTACCAGAGTAATTCGCAATAAATCTCTGCCTATAATTCCTCTTTGCACACAGAGTCATGGTTTGATATTAGTCAGAAAACGAAATTTCTTTGCCAATTTGAAAGCACACTTACTACTCTTTTTTTGGCAAGTGATATGTACTTTTACAGTCTGACACATTTTGAATCCACTTTTCATATTCTGAAAAAAGCACATGTCCAAACAGCTTTTTGAGACCAGAAACATGTGTAACCTGGGTGACTGACTACACTCCAGCAAGGGCAACCAGCCTTAGTGATGCTGAATGTATTTGCATTACTGACTGCAACCTCAAACCCCACTCGGTTGTGAATACTATGCATGATTCCACAGGATAAGCAGCTGGGTGTGTGCTAAGAGTCTGCTTCTGCAGAAAAAATAGCTCCCCCTTTCCATCTAATGCAACTGTAAAATTACCAGAGTAATACGCAATAAATCTCTGTCTATAATTCCTCTTTGCACACAGAGTCATGGTTTGATATTAGTCAGAAAACGAAATTTCTTTGCCAATTTGAAAGCACACTTACTACTCTTTTTTTGGCAAGTGATATGTACTTTTACAGTCTGACACATTTTGAATCCACTTTTCAGATTCTGCAAAAAAGCACATGTCCAAACCGCTTTTTGAGACCAGAAACATGTGTAACCTGGGTGACTGACTACACTCCAGCAAGGGCAACCAGCCTTAGTGTTGCTGAATGTATTTGCATTACTGACTGCAACCTCAAACCCCACTCGGTTGTGAATACTATGCATGATTCCACAGGATAAGCAGCTGGGTGTGTGCTAAGAGTCTGCTTCTGCAGAAAAAATAGCTCCCCCTTTCCATCTAATGCAAATGTAAAATTACCAGAGTAATACGCAATAAATCTCTGTCTATAATTCCTCTTTGCACACAGAGTCATGGTTTGATATTAGTCAGAAAACGAAATTTCTTTGCCAATTTGAAAGCACACTTACTACTCTTTTTTTGGCAAGTGATATGTACTTTTACAGTCTGACACATTTTGAATCCACTTTTCAGATTCTGCAAAAAATCACATGTCCAAACAGCTTTTTGAGACCAGAAACATGTGTAACCTGGGTGACTGACTACACTCCAGCAAGGGCAACCAGCCTTAGTGTTGCTGAATGTATTTGCATTACTGACTGCAACCTCAAACCCCACTCGGTTGTGAATACTATGCATGATTCCACAGGATAAGCAGCTGGGTGTGTGCTAAGAGTCTGCTTCTGCAGAAAAAATTAGCTCCCCCTTTCCATCTAATGCAAATGTAAAGTTACCAGAGTAATACGCAATAAATCTCTGTCTATAATTCCTCTTTGCACACAGAGTCATGGTTTGATATTAGTCAGAAAACGAAATTTATTTGCCAATTTGAAAGCACACTTACTACTCTTTTTTTGGCAAGTGATATGTACTTTTACAGTCTGACACATTTTGAATCCACTTTTCAGATTCTGAAAAAAGCACATGTCCAAACAGCTTTTTGAGACCAGAAACAGGTGTAACCTGGGTGACTGACTACACTCCAGCAAGGGCAACCAGCCTTAGTGTTGCTGAATGTATTTGCATTACTGACTGCAACCTCAAACCCCACTCGGTTGTGAATACTATGCATGATTCCACAGGATAAGCAGCTGGGTGTGTGCTAAGAGTCTGCTTCTGCAGAAAAAATAGCTCCCCCTTTCCATCTAATGCAAATGTAAAATTACCAGAGTAATACGCAATAAATCTCTGTCTATAATTCCTCTTTGCACACAGAGTCATGGTTTGATATTAGTCAGAAAACAAAATTTCTTTGCCAATTTGAAAGCACACTTACTACTCTTTTTTTGGCAAGTGATATGTACTTTTACAGTCTGACACATTTTGAATCCACTTTTCAGATTCTGCAAAAAAGCACATGTCCAAACAGCTTTTTGAGACCAGAAACATGTGTAACCTGGGTGACTGACTACACTCCAGCAAGGGCAACCAGCCTTAGTGTTGCTGAATGTATTTGCATTACTGACTGCAACCTCAAACCCCACTCGGTTGTCAATACTATGCATGATTCCACAGGATAAGCAGCTGGGTGTGTGCTAAGAGTCTGCTTCTGCAGAAAAAATAGCTCCCCCTTTCCTACTAATGCAACTGTAAAATTACCAGAGTAATACGCAATAAATCTCTGTCTATAATTCCTCTTTGCACACAGAGTCATGGTTTGATATTAGTCAGAAAACGAAATTTCTTTGCCAATTGGAAAGCACACTTCCTACTGTTTTTTTTGGCAAGTGATAAGTACTTTTACAGTCTGACACATTTTGAATCCACTTTTCAGATTCTGAAAAAAGCACATGTCCAAACAGCTTTTTGAGACCAGAAACATGTGTAACCTGGGTGACTGACTACACTCCAGCAAGGGCAACCAGCCTTAGTGATGCTGAATGTATTTGCATTACTGACTGCAACCTCAAACCCTAAAAGTATTCCTCATTTATAACAATACACCTTATTTTATGGTGAAAACATAGTCCATATTATTTTACATGTTCCTTACATTTAAATTTCTCCCAAAACACAAAACGATAAACACAACTTCAACAAAAGGAATTCCAATTCTATTATTCATTTCTTAATTTACCATATACATCCCCTCTCAAACTCATAACTCACCTTTAAAATTAGTTAGTTGTGAAAGAAATGTGGCACTCAAACAGCAGATTATCAGAGCCAGGATCTCTGTTCTGTACACCTCTCTCCTCTCAGCAGAACCAGATAATGGCAATGTTTCCCTCTCTTTTTCCACACATATACATGTTAATTTCAAATCTCAGTGCTTCCCCCTTTTTTTCAAATGTAATCACACATTTCTATTGGTTGAAAACCAACTTTTTTCCAAAAGTACCCTTCCCCCAACTTGACTTCAGCCTAGTACCCTTCCCCCAACTTGACTTCTGCCTGCTACCATAGCAACAGCTCTTGAAACACTGGTGTGTAGAGTTAGGTCAGAAGTTCACCACACAATGTTTCATTTCCAAAGAGCAAGAGTGCTTGACTTTTCAAACCTAACAGCAAATCCATAGTACTGTTCTTTGGTAACACATTTTTCTGTACCAATACAAAACATGCTTCTATATATTGACACATACAGCCTAGCTTTTAGTGTAGATTGGTATGAAACAGCCAATGAGTTCTTTTTATTTAAAAAAAATATGTATGCCTCCATTTCCAAACTGTCTTTCATTACTTTTTCCCATTCTACTGAAATACACCTCCTGAGTGCATCCCGATCTCCTTGGAAGATGTTCACAGTGTGGATTGTAGGGCACAGCTATGTCTTCTGGAGTGAAAAGTATGCAGAGAAAACAGGTATGGTGAGAGACCTTGCTTTGCCAAATGTAGACATTAAATGGATTGGTCAGAGAGGGTTAAAGTGGCACCAATTGATGCCATTGGTGAAATCCTTCATGCAAATCCAACACCCTGACCTCATAATAGTGCACTGTGGTGGCAATGACCTAGGCACTTTGACTGGGGTAGGTCTGGAAATGCTTATGAAGGAGACCTTTGCACAACTGTTTTCACTTTTCCCTAAAACTGCCTTTGTGTATTCCAACATATGCCAAAGGCAAAAATGGAACTGGTCCAATCATTTTTGTCCGCAGATTGACAAAGCAAGAAAGCACGTCAACAAATCTGTTTCTGCTTTCCTCCGAGACTATGGTATGGGTTCCATTTACCACAACAACTTGCGTTACGACATGCAAGACATTTATAGAGGAGATGGTGTACACTTCACTGATGAAGGGAACAGAGCCTTCCTCTTGAACCTTAGACTCTGCATCGGTACTTACTTGTAGGTACCACTAAAAAATCAAATCACTTCATAAACACAACGGCTCTTTTTAGAGCCCCCTAATATCTAAACACTTAAATCTGAATTTTATGTCTTTTTTTATTTTTTTTTCTACCGTACGCGTACGGTAAGCTCACTGTAAGCTTACCGTACGCGTACCCCGCGATTTTTTTTTTAAATTAATAAATGGGTTTTTTGTACTTTTCTGTCCTTCTTTGACCCCCTTTCAAATGTTAGGGGGTCTGTAACTCTCTTCCTTGCCCCCTTTTCAAGTTATCTCCCTTTTTTTTCTGTGTGAAAACACGAAATGGCGGCCGACACTTCCTGATTTCGTCCGATTCGAATGTTTACAGTCATGTGACAACCAATCAGAATCGCGCTCACGCACGGCACCGTACGCGTACGTTAAGCTTACGGTAAGCGCACGGTAAGCGCACCGTAAGCTGCCACAGATATATATATTGATTTAAATGCTATTTTCTCAGGAACTACTGAACAGATTTACACCAGACCTACAAAAGGCACTTCCTTGACCTGTAGACTACCTCTCTGCCAAATTTCAAGTAACTCTGTTCAGCCGTTCGGGCTGTAGCTGTGTCTAAAGGTCCTATGGAAAAATGCATGGGAAAAACGCGTTTTGGGACCCCCCTTTTTTCTCAGCCCCCGCTTGACGAATCCCTCGAGACTTTCGGGGTAGGAGCGGAGCGTAGCGCCCCATTAGTTTTGAAAATTTTGCGAGGATTCGTCGACCGGCGCCAAAGTTATTCCAAATAGAATGTTGCGGTTTTCCTATGGAAACAGGGTCCTAACTATAACTACCTACTGGCGACCGCCAGTAGGTAATGTATATATATATATATATTATAGTGTGTGGCTGTCTCCTTTTCCCAGGAAGAGGTGTTTGTTGTATATATCTAAGGGCTAACATTTAAATACACGATGTTACCTGCAAATTCCCCACAAGACTCCTGGCGCTGAAGAAGGCATATTGGATGCCGAAATGCATTCGCCGTTTGTGATTGAATAAAGTGGCCTCCCTGCTTACCCCTGCTGTGGCCTCTGCTCTTTCCTTGGAGGAGTTTTTGTGATATTTGGCGCGCATGCCAGAGGCGCGCTTCAGAGGCACCCGCATCCCAAAGCTGGCCTTGGCTTCGCTGGCATCTGCTGTGGCGGACTTTGTTTGTTTCCAGGGTACTGGATTACCAAGGCACACCCCCGGGTCCAGGAGGAGATGGGGCGGTGGCAGAGTTATTTAACTCTGCGCTGGGCGCGATTGGAACTCCGGTCCTGCCCGCGCCAAATGGAAACCTGTTTCTGGAGGTTGATGCGGTCTGGGGACCCAGGGGGACATTGACATTCACACAACATGCAGGGAAGTTGGCCAGATGACATTGTGACGCTAATTTCCGCATTAACAGCAAGTTATTAATCCGCTTTACTTACCTGGATTCATGTTGCAACATGGGATCTGTAGTGCACATGCACCCAGTGCACTACAAATGGTGAGAAAGGACATTGCTCCTGGAGGCGGGGCGGACCTAACCAATCATCTAAGGGCTAACATTTAAATACATGATGTTACCTGCAAATTCCCCACAAGACTCCTGGCGCTGAAGAAGGCATATTGGATGCTGAAATGCATTTGCCGTTTGTGATTGAATAAAGTGGCCTCCCTGCTTACCCCTGCTGTGGCCTCTGCTCTTTCCTTGGAGGAGTTTTTGTGATATTTGGCGCGCATGCCAGAGGCGCGCTTCAGAGGCACCCGCATCCCAAAGCTGGCCTTGGCTTCGCTGGCATCTGCTGTGGCGGACTTTGTTTGTTTCCAGGGTACTGGATTACCAAGGCACACCCCCGGGTCCAGGAGGAGATGGGGCGGTGGCAGAGTTATTTAACTCTGCGCTGGGAGCGATTGGATCTCCGGTCCTGCCCCCGCCAAATGGAAACCTGTTTCTGGAGGTTGATGCGGTCTGGGGACCCAGGGGGACATTGACATTCACGCAACATGCAGGGAAGTTGGCCAGATGACATCGTGATGCTAATTTCCGCATTAACAGCAAGTTATTAATCCGCTTTACTTACCTGGATTCATGTTGCATCCTGGGATCTGTAGTGCACATGCACCCAGTGCACTACAAATGGTGAGAAAGGACATTGCTCCTGGAGGCGGGGCGGACCTAACCAATGATCTAAGGGCTAACATTTAAATACACGATGTTACCTGCAAATTCCCCACAAGACTCCTGGCACTGAAGAAGGCATATTGGATGCCGAAATGCATTCGCCGTTTGTGATTGAATAAAGTGGCATCCCTGCTTACCCCTGCTATGGCCTCTGCTCTTTCCTTGGAGGAGTTTTTGTGATATTTGGCGCGCATGCCAGAGGCGCACTTCAGAGGCACCCACATCCCAAAGCTGGCCTTGGCTTCGCTGGCATCTGCTATGGCGGACTTTGTTTGTTTCCAGGGTACTGGATTACCAAGGCACACCCCCGGGTCCAGGAGGAGATGGGGCGGTGGCAGAGTTATTTAACTCTGCGCTGGGCGCGATTGGATTTCCGGTCCTGCCCCCGCCAAATGGAAACCTGTTTCTGGAGGTTGATGCGGTCTGGGGACCCAAGGGGACATTGACATTCACACAACATGCAGGGAAGTTGGCCAGATGACATTGTGACGCTAAATTCCGCATTAACAGCAAGTTATTAATCCGCTTTACTTACCTGGATTCATGTTGCATCCTGGGATCTGTAGTGCACATGCACCCAGTGCACTACAAATGGTGAGAAAGGACATTGCTCCTGGAGGCGGGGCGGACCTAACCAATCATCTAAGGGCTAACATTTAAATACACGATGTTACCTGCAAATACCCCACAAGACTCCTGGCGCTGAAGAAGGCATATTGGATGCCGAAATGCATTCGCCGTTTGTGATTGAATAAAGTGGCCTCCCTGCTTACCCCTGCTGTGGCCTCTGCTCTTTCCTTGGAGGAGTTTTTGTGATATATATATATATATATATATATATATATATATATATATATATATATATATATATATATATATATATGTATATATATATTACCTACTGGCAGTCGCCAGTAGGTAGTTATAGTTAGGACCTTGTTTCTATGCAGAAAGCGTTTCTTCTTTTCCAAATAACTTTGGCGCCGATTGACGAATCTTCACGAAATGTTCAAAACATTGGTCTCGCTCTGGTCAGCTTCTACCCTGAAAGTTTCGAGGTGATTCGCCAAGCAGGGGCAGATAAAAAATGGGGGTCCGAAAATGCGTTTTCTCCATGTTATTTCCCCATAGGAAACTTTAGATACGACTACAGCCCGAACTTCTTAATGGAATTACACCAAATTTTGCAAAAAAGGTAGCCCTTGGTTCAGAAATATACCTTTTTTTTTTAAAATGGTGTGAATCCGTTCAGTAGTTGCTGAGAAATTCAAAAAATAAGAGTCAAAAAATCAATTTCCCATAGGAAACTTTATGCAAGGATACAGCCGAAACTGCTGAACGGATTTACCCCAAATTTAGCAAAAAGTTACTGCTTGGCTCAGAAAGCGACCTTTTTAAAAATTGTGTAAATGTTTCGATATTTAGAAGCACGGAGGATCTGCGCACCCTCCCGATCACGATTTGTATTCTAATTGGCTGTCAACACTTCAAAGCAGGAAGTGTTGGCAGACATCTTGTGCCTTGATAGAACCGAGGCACAAGAAATCAGTAAAACAAACGCAAAAAAAAAAGGAAAGGGGGCAGGGTAGAAACAACCTGACCCCTAGGCCTGCTTAGGGGTCCCACAAGGACCCCCAGGGCCAAAAAAAGCATTTTTTTTCCAAAAAATCGCGGGATGCGCAGAGGATCCGTAAATAAAAAAAACGAAGCATGGGCTCCCGCGCTTCATTATTAATTAGCTCCCGGGTGGGCCAAGTCCCGAGGGCATATTAAAAATATATGTGCGTGGGCCAGGGGGACCCCCGCAGCCCCAGGGACCACCACCCCCGGGGCTTTCGAAATACATTTGCGGGGGGCACACAGCCCCGGGGACCCCCTACCCCCGGACTTGTTTTTTAAATGGGTGGGGGGCCTCCAAGGCCCCGCAAGCCACGGGGACCGCCATCCCCCGGAGCTTTTCTAAAATATTTGCTGGGGGCCCATGGCCCCCCTCAGGCCCGGGGACCGCCACCCCACGGGGCACTAAGTATTCAAATTTGGGGGTCAGTTACGGACCCCCGAGCCCCATGGACCACCACCTCCCGGGGCTTTGCTAATGTTGGGAGGGGGGCCACGTGGCCCCCCTCCTGGAGCCAGTGATGGCCCTGGGGACCACCATCCCCCAGGGCCGGCTCCTGCAGTGTCCCGGGGTGCCCACACGGGGAACTGCATCTTAGCAGCTCCTCATGTGGAAAAGCAATGCCACCTCCCGCAGGAGGCGGGGAGCTGGCAGGACCATGGGGGAATTGGAGACCCCCCCCACGGTCCCCAACAAAAGGCCAGGCCCCGGGGAATGGGCCCCATTATAAAGAAATTATTATTTTTTTTACAACAAAAAACGGAAAGGCCAGCCCCAGGGGATGGGGTCCCCGGGGCCATAAATGGCCTGAGGAGGGGGGCCACGCAGCCCCCTCAAATAATTTAAAACAAAAAATAAAAACCTGGCCATGCCCCGGGGGATTGGATCCCCGGGGCCGAATATGGGTTCGGGAGGAGGGCCACGCGGCCACCTTCCAATTTATAAAAAAATTAAATAAAATAGGGGTCAGGTCCTGGGGCATGGGGTCCCCAGGACCAATAAAAAAGGAAAGGAAGGGGGGCCACACAGCCCCAATCTTAAAAAAATAAAAATATCGGCATCACGCTGAGGCCCCGCCCCCTCCCTGCAGCACTCTGCAAACGCGCCCCCTGGCGCGTTGTAAGATGGGGCACTAATTCACATTGAATACTGGGGGTCCCTGGGGGCAACTAGCCCACCTGGAACCTCCACTATGCACCAGGGAGCTGCGTTGCAGAGAGGTGATCAGAGGCCACGCCCCTTTTTACACCTCTGCAACGCAGCTCTGTGGCACTTACTGGAGGTACCTGGTGGGCGACTTGGACCCCAGGGACCCTCAGGATTCAAGGGACCTTAATCCCCCAACTTAAACCGAGCCACGGGGCGCGTTTGCACAGTGGTGAAGGGAGGGGGCGGGCCTAGGTGACATGTATGCAAACACGCCCTGTGGCACGTTTAAGTTGGGAATTAATTCCTCTTCAACCTTGAGGGTTCCTGGGGGCCAACTAGATGATTTTTTTCCTTTTAATTCCTGACACTAGTGGGCAATCTTGAGCCTTTTCCTGAAATTAAGGCCCTAGTAAATAAATCTGTACTGCAACCCCTATTTAGATTAGGTGACCGCCGCCTTCCAGGTCATTAAAGTCACCGTTTCCAGTCCTGAGCTTTTGTGTGATCACATAATGCACTCTGAGTATTGTACTCTTGCTTTGTTTCCATTGAACTAATGAGACCAACACACCTGAAAAAAATGATTTATAGGTGAAAAGTTCAGAAGTGGAGACAGTATCCGTAATGACCTGAATTCAGATGGTCATCCTAATTAGGTATTAGTGGGAAGGAGCTGTTCCCTCACAAACGTTTGCAAGTCTTGGCTTCAAAAGGATTTGTTTTGATAAAAGTCACTCAATGCAGTAACATAACCTAATTTTCAATACTGAAACAATTGTGCCATCTACATGATTATTGTTTAACTGTTTCTGCTCATATTCTGACCGTTTGACCAGGCCCTTGGTATGACTCCTGTCCAGCTTTAACTATGAATCTGCTGACTTGCCCACCTCTTTTCTCAAGAGCAGTTTGGATGATAGGAAAACACAATTGTGCATGTGTTCTTAGGTCTCGCATAGACAGCTCAAGCACTGTATCTTTGAGGCCTTTTGCTTTCTAGCAATGAGTTTAGAGACCGCTGGTTGTTTTCCATTGGTTCGCTAAGTTGTTACTCTCATTGCTTGCTTCTTATTGATCAGCTGCCATAGGCTTGCTTCCTCTGGATGTGTTTGCCCCTTGGCTGGAGCATGGACACATTCCTTGTGTCCTTCCACTGCTCTTTTTCTTTGGAAGCTATTTATTTCTTTAGATTTAAGTACTTTACCAGGACGTATCTTATTCTGCTTGCCTCAATTCACCTTCCCTCATTCTGTTGTCTGGGTTGATAAGCACCCAGCAGCCCTCCCTCCCTCAGTTTGCTGTATATGTCTGTTTGCCCCCAGCCTTTGTTCCCCCCATTTGTTGTCTGTGTTGGGTTGCCCCACTGACTCTTCTTCCCTTCATTGTCCATGTTGGTTTATCCCCACTCTACCTCCCTCCTTCCCTCCATATTTTGTCTGTGTTGGCTTACCCCACCCTGATGCCCTGCTTCTGTTCATTGTCTGTGTTGACTTGCCCGACACGCTATCCCTCCCTCAATTTGTTGTATTTCTTAGGTTGCGTCCAGCCTCCGTTCGTTGTCTCTGTTGGGTTGGCACCCACTTACCATCTCTCCATTCGTTGTCTGTTTTGGTTTGTTTCCACTCTCCCTCAATCCCTCTGTTTGCTGCGTATGTTGGCTTGCTCCTCCCTCCCTCTCCCCGTTTGTTTTCTTTGTTGGCTTGCTCCAACCTGCTTCCCACCCTTCATTCATTTTCCATGTAGGCTTGTCCTACCCCCACTCAAAATCCCATCCATCTATCATCCGTGTTGTCCTGATCCCTCAATCCCTCTGTTGCCTGTGTTGTCCCCCCGCCCCACGATCACATCAAAAAGCACTATAGCACCAACACTTCTGGCCTTGTCTCAGTGTTTTTCCCCCTCTACCCTAAGTGTTGCCTCAACGCTCCCTACATGTTGCCACCTACCCCACCATCCCTCCCGCCAGCAATATAAAAAGTGCTGATGTGGCCAGTGCTGACCGTATCATAGCACTTTTTTTTAACTTTCAGTTGTGCTGCATTGCTGCTCATTTACTGTGCAACATGGCTAAAAATATTGACAATGCCAGTACTTAAGATAGGCAAGACCCATTGGCTTTGCCAATATTTGTTCTAAAAAAGTCTACGTAAATGCTTGTGACCTGAGCAAGCGCTGCTTCTCCTTCCCAAGTTGTATCTTTCTTTAGCCTGTGAAGTATTTTGTGGGACTTACAGTCGTGTTTATTAAAGTATAAACAGGATCTATGCTTGCACTTGCAATCATTCTGCTTTTTTCCAACTCCCAGACAACTTGAGAATATTTACTTCATGTAAGTTGGATGTCTGTTTTACTATTTCTTGATTTGTTTATTGATATAGAGGTGCGTCCGGCTGAAGGGACCCAAACGCTTGCAAAGGAAATAGTCTAGAAAAATTAATTGCTTCCTTCTCTGGACAGACAGCTTATCAGCTGCTTCCTGAGATGCAAAAGGTGTAAGTTCCGTCTTAGGTTCATGAGAAGATAAAGTTTGCACCAAACATTATATGGATGGAAGCCATATTTAAACAGCCACAGAGAGGACTATTTGAATATGCATGATCCAAGAATCCCCAGGATTTGACCCCATTTGCTCCACAAAATGTACTATGGGTACATCCAAATATCATTGGTGCCGCCCTCACAAATGTTATGGATGCACCCTTTATGCCAATCACAACATACAATATGCAATTTTCCTTTTGGTGGTGCTCATGTAATATGAGTGACTCATATGTCATAACATACCTATAGTATATCAGGGCCAGCATTCTGTCATGGTTACACCATACCATATGTCACAGTTGTCCTCTCATATGCCAAGAATTACCTCCAATTTTCCAGCCAGTAACAGCATATTGCTACTCAAATTCCTTATGCCAAGAGTGTCCTCCAGTGTGCCAGCACCAGCATTATTCCATGGTTTCCTTCAGTGTGCCAAGGCCAATACCATACTCACAAGCATAAAACCACTTTCTCACTCATGACCACATTTTGACTCACTTGCACTCCCACATTCATTCTCACTCACTCTCCTGCACTCACTCTTACTCTCACTTTTTCACACTCACTCTCCCTGTGACTCACTCATACTTTCTCACACTCAATTTCACCCCCTCTTACTCTTGGTTACTCAATGCAGACTCTGACTCACTCATTGTCACAGTTACACTCACTCACTGTCACTCATTCACACTCATTCTAGCTCACGGTCATTCTCACTCACACTCCCTCACACTTTCTAACACTATGTCAAATTAATTCTTATTCATTGCTTCTCACTTATTGTCTCCCACTCACTTGCAGTCACTTACTCTCACTCACTGATTCTCACTCTGGCTCTTTTGCCCACCCATTGACACTCTGTCACACTCTATCTCATGAATTTCAACTCACTACCTTTCACTCACTCTGATTCACTTCCTTTTAACTTACCTCAGCTGTCAGTGAAGTGGAATGGGATAAGAGAGGAGATGGAGACACTGGATTCCACATTCTACTTCATCACTTCCGAGATCAAGGAGGTCTGCAGGTTGTAGTGCCTCCCTACAACCTGCAGAAACAAAAGGTATTATGTAACATCATTTTGGAATACTAAGCATCATTGAAAATCTGACTAGATATACCTTAGCAATATCCCTGTATGACCAACTCTCTGTTTTGACAGGTGAGGGGGACAGCTAAACAAAAGGGAACATAAATATCTTCCAACGAACATCTGCACTCCCACCTTTTCATATGTCTGGAATCCCTTACGATTTGTCACTGTATGCTCTATTGAGGAAGATAAGTATAGTTTCTTCTTGACTTCTGTGCAAATGAAAAATAAGGGACACTATTAACATCCAGTGAGTCTCTACTCTTAGCAACATATAAAGATTAGAAATCGACTACCTTGTACCTAACGTCCATTAATATATATATAAGTAAGGGGACACGCCCTAACGAGACAAGCACATTAGTGGCAACAAGGAGGTGAAATTCGAGGTATCGATTTGTGCTTGTAACGCTGCGGCCACGGGAGGGTGATTTTTCGGCCTGAATTGGACTGTGACTTCACGGGGGAGCGCGTAGCATTGTTGCGCTGTTCGCCGGATTTGCCCGCAACGGAGGCTGCAGAAGGCTTCGGACATAACAGGAGGGTTGTTTTGGTCCAACTAGCCCACCAGGTACCTCCAGTGAGCGCCACAGAGCTGCGTTGCAGAGTGGTGCAAAAAGGGGCGTGGCCTCTGAACACCTCTCTGCAACACAGTTCCCGGGCGCATACTGGAGGTACCTGACAGGCTAGTTGGCCCCCAGGGACCCTCAGGATTGAAGAGGAATTAATTCCCCAACTTAAAACGCGCCACAGGGCGTGTTTGCACACATGTCACCTCAGGCCCCGCCCCCTTCCTTCACCACTGTGCAAACGCGCCCCCTGGTGAGTTGTAAGTTGGGGAATTAATTCCCCTTGAATACTGAGGGTCCCTGGGGGCCAATTAGCCCACCAGGTACCTCCAGTATGCGCCAGGGAGCTGCGTTGCAGAGAGGTGTTCAGAGGCCACGCCCCTTTTTACACCTTTCCACAATGCAGCTCTGTGGCGCTTACTGGAGGTTGTAACCAAAAAAAGGGGGACGAAGGGGCCTTTATCCACTCTCAAAAGAGTGGGAGGTCCAGCATAAAGGGGGGCCAAAATGAACGTTATACAAAAGAAGTTTATGCCGTTCCTCTCATGTAAAAACACCTAGAAGTACAGAGTCAGGGAAGACAGGGAGTCCCACTAGCCCGAAAATTGGGGTCCGTGTGGGAAACCCATATTCCGGATAGTAATGCCCTCACACACCCTTGCAGGTGTCATGCTTCATCATATGGGCTGCTCCTCGTCGGGTCGGTGGTGCAATACCCGACGGGCTCCCTAGAATAGGGGCTCTTTGTCGGAGATCTTTATATCCGGATGCCGTATGGTGAAGTGCAGGTGTGGGGGCAGAGTGGTGTAGAGTAGTGTAGTAGATTAAGATAGGGAAGGAGTACCTGAAGTAAGCAAGTTTTATTCTGGGGGTCTCCTACCCTAATTAAAAGTAAAGAACAAAAAACAAGGCACTAACCCGAGAATAATGTCTCGTAGAGTGTGATTCCTTGTTTTACTCAGTGTGGGTCAACATGTTTCTCGCTATAGGATATCTATCCTTGCGATTCTTCAGGACCTAAACAAAAATGATGTTCTACACCTAAAAATGTGTGGTGAAATTATCTACTCACGAAAGTGGTGTCAGATGGTTAAAGTACCTGGATCTACCTATTGAAGGAGACAAAAAACATAGAGGTATCGATCAAGTTGAAGTGGTACAATAAGCATCCGCGCAGTCTAGTGGTGACTCTGACTTCTAATCAGGAAACTTGTGAAGTGAACGTCATTACGTTAGAGGTTAAAATGATAAAACAACGAGTGGTGGTATTTCATAGTGAGCTATTGTGCCTATAACCCCCATAGAAAACAGTGAAGCAGCAGAAACTGAGTCAGGTACTCACCCTAATCAGTAGAACCCCAGGCTTCAACAGTACCCGGTGGTTTTTGCATAACGCCTGATGCCTAAAGAGTTTAGGGCTAAGAAGATACAAAATGTATATTGACATTGAAACTTAAAAAGGTAAACAGTCTCTTTTTTGAACAGTAGTGCCGAAGTGGACAATGTCTGATGTGATAGTCTATATGGATACGAGCCAGTTATAAGGCTGCATATTGTACAGGGGAAGGTAGGGCTGAAAAAGCGGTTTGGTAAGTTTGAAGTAAAGTGCTGTAGAGAACAACCGCTGTTTGTATCTGGGAAAAATTTAAAACGTAAGGCATGGTAACAAAACTCTGGAGGGTGTATTGGGTGTCAGAAAAATGCCTCGATGTGAAGTCCTCAAGGTGTATAGATATCCCGGTCTAAACCGAGGAGTTATTCAGTAAAAGTTAGCCAGCAAGCTGTAATTCAAAAAACACACGGGGGCGCAAAGAGTGCAATACCGTGTGGTATGACTTATGCTATTCTCTAAATGGGGGTATAGGCGGAAAGGACACTGGGCACATCTGAGGGGAATAAAGTTCTATTAGTACTTACAGTTGATGCGCGATGTGCACGGAAGTTGACCTGCCCTGTCCACCGGGTCCCGGGAGGTACCGATAAACTTCCTTCCCCGGGTTAAAAGCTATTGCGCTGATCACGTGTAAAGAGAAGTAGGTGGAGTTGCGGCTTACATCAAGTCCAGAGAGTGAGCTAGTGTCGCGGCCATCTAAGAATGGTGTTTATTAACGAGAGGTGCAACCTGAAGTAAAGGTTGTCTCTACACAATTCTGTGGTTACGGATGAGTCAGAAACCAAGAATATTGGTTTAAAGGTAATTGCATGTTTAAACAAAGGAATATAATATTAATCAAGGGGGAATTCGCTAGGGTTAGAAATCCCGAAATTAGTCACTAGGTTTAATAACCATAACAACTAAGGCAAAAACAACAGCGTGTATGTTGTTTGTGGTTTACATGTTAAAATTAAATTCATTAGGGGAACGATAGGTTCAAAATTCCAAGTATTGTAATTAGGCGTAATGATCCTATCGGGCACTCATAGTTGTGAGGAGTCATACAGGAAAGCACAAAGGGCACCAAGTTAAAAGTTTGATGAACGAATTGTAAAAACATGGTGTGCCAAATACAAGAGGCTGCTCACATGCCACGATCAAATGAGGTTCAGAACGGGGAAGTAACTTGTAAATATTGGTAACAAAACTGTTGGTAAGGACAAGAGGGCCCTAGTCTTAACATATGTGGGTGTCAGAAATGTATGTGGATGTAAGCACTGTCGAGCAATGAAGTGTTCTAGTATGAAACTCGTAAACACTCATGAGACCACCTAGGTGTGGATGGAGCTCCAGGGAATGTCATCGTTGAGACCTCTGTCATATGTGGACAAACGATGTATCCATCTTTGTTCTTTGGTGAACAGGCTGTTTTTCGTGGAGTTCTGTGTAGTTTCCAGGATTACCATTTCAGGGAGTCTGGAGAATGTTCTTTTTCCAAAAAGTGAGCGCACATTTTTGTGTTGTTCTTGTGGCAGCGAAAGTTGCTGCGGTGCTCTGAGATGCGTAATCTAATGGGTCGAGTAGTCATGCCCACATAGTACAGCTCACATGGGCAAGTGAGTAAGTAAATGCAATTAGCCGTGTTGCAGTGAGTGTGGTTTCTCATTTCCCAGACGAATGTACCATTTAATGTGATCGTCTTGTGTACGGAAGTGAAAGCGCAAGCCGCACATGAGCCACAGGGGTAGTGACCGGTGACTTTTGGTAGCTGCCAGGGTGTAGTCTGTCTGATGGTAGGTGGGGGTCTGGGCCTCGTCTTAATGAGCATATCTCTTAGATTTCTTGAGCGTTTGAATGCAAAACGTGGTTGTGCTAGATCTAAAGACCCAGTATTTAGAATGCCCCAGTGTTTTTTCAGGACTTTGGTAAGTCTATTAGAAATGGGTGTGAAGGTGGTGACGCAAGTGAGCGTCTCTGTCTCAGACATATTCTCGACTTTGGGTTCCAAAAGTGCATCTCTGTTATTATGGCGTGCTCGTTTTTTTGCAAATGCAATACTCTTTGGTGGGTAGTTTCTAGCTGCCAAGTTCATAGCAAGGGTCTCAGATTCAAATTTGAAATCATTCACTCTGCTGCAATTCCTTCTTATCCTCAGGAATTGTCCAAAGGGTAAGTTTTCTTTGAGTGATTTGGGATGATGACTGTTGAAATGAAGGAGGCTGTTGCGATCGGTGCTTTTCCTATACATGGTAGTGACCAAGTGACCTGCTTCGATTTTGATAGTGAGGTCTAAAAAGGATATCTGTGTAGGGGAGACAGTGATGGTAAAGTTTAAGAATGGGTTAAGATTATTAATCCATTTCAAGAAATCGTTGTGGGATTCTGAGTTCCCTTTCCAAAAGATGAGGATATCATCGATGAAGCATTTCCAAATCATGATGTTCTCATGGTAGGGGTTGGAGTCATTGTGAATGTGTTGTCTCTCAAAAGCTGCCATATAGAGGCATGCCACACTGGGGGCGAAGGTACTCCCCATTGAGGTACCTTGGGTCTGATGGTAGAGTGACCCCTTAAATTCAAAGAAATTTTCAGTCAAGGCCAGTGTTGCGCATTCCATGACAAAGCTGAGTGGTGTAGCTGATTCCCAGTTAGTTAAGTTCAGATCTTCCTCAATCACCTCAAGGGTAGCCCTCTGTGGGATGTTAGTGTAGAGGGCTTCTACATCGAGGGTGATGAGGAAGTCAATCTCGTCTGTCCTTTGAAATTGATCAAGTAAGCGTAATACATCCGTGGTGTCCTGCAGATAGGAAGGTATAAGTTTCACCAACAGTTGTAAGAAGTGATCACAGAACTGTGATAGAGGTTCCAGGATCGAGCCTATACCAGAGACGATAGGTTTCCCTGGTACCGGTGTGATCCCCTTATGAATTTTAGGGAGAATGTAAAAGTAGGGGGTCTTGGGATCTTTTTTGTTCAGGAATGAGGCCTCCTTTTTACTCAGCCAACCCTGACTTTCGGCTGAGTCAACAATGCCCATGATAGTATTCTTCAGGCGTTGTGTGGGATTCGTGGCAATAGGAGTGTAGTAATGTCTATCACTCAATTGCCTGAGGCACTCTGTGTCATAGTCCGAGGCAGCCATTATCACGGTCGCTCCCCCCTTGTCTGCTTGTTTGATTACAATAGTGGGGTCATTTGCTAAGGATTCTATGGCAAGCATCTCTTTCTTGGATGTGTTGTTGAACGGTCTAGAGGTAGTGAGAGCTTTAACCTCTCGGAGTATGGCTTGTTCGTATGTTAGTACTTCAGTAGGAATCATCCCGTTGTTAGGGGTGAATGTGGATGGATTGTGAAGACCCGAGTCCTCATCCTGTTGGTAGTCTTTGCCATCAAAAAATGCTGTTAGGCGTAATTTTCGAAAGAATTGGTGTAATTCACATGTTTGTTTGAAATGGAGGTACCTCATGCGATAGTTGGACTCCAGGGACTCTCAGGATTCAAGGGGACTTTATCCTTCAACTCAAAACACGCCACGTGGTGTGTTTGCACAGTGGTGAAGGGAGGGGGCGGGGCCTGAGGTGACATGTGTGCAAGCACACCCTGTGGAGCGTTTTAAGTTGGGGAATTAATTCACCATCAATCCTGAGGGCCCCATGGGGTCCAACTAGACCACCAGGTGCTTCCAGTAAGCGCCACTGAGCTGCATTGCAGAGAGGTGGTCCAGGCCATGCCCCTTTTTACACCTCTCTGCAACGCAGCTCTGTAACGCTTACTGGAGGTACCTGGTGGGCTAGTTGGACCCCAGGGACCCTCAGGATTCAAGGGGACTTAATCCTGCAACTTTAAACAGCCACAGGGTGTGTTTTCACACATGTAACCTCAGGCCCCCCCTCCCTTCACCAGTGTGCAAACGCATCCCGTGGAGAATTTTAAGAGGTAGTTTTAATCCCCCTGTACTAGGGACTTACAGAGGAGGTCATGCTAATCACAGGGTACACCAACGCATAGTGTTCCCTAGTGTATGTAGGTGTTTTCACTGTATTCTAAGTGTCTTTTAGCATAGCAATGGCTCTAGGCCTGGTTAGTCAGAGTCAGCTACCACCAGAACCCGTCTGAAAAAGTTGTGGGCACAGGAGGACTTTATGCTCCTCTGTTGGTTCTTTCTGCACATCTCTTCTTCTTCCTGCACTTTCTTCATCTTTGTGGACTTCTGTTGCTTCTTTGTGTATTTCCTTCTTTTTCTTTCTGTGCGTTGTTTCTTCTTTCATCACATGTCCTACCTCTGTAGGCAGAGTTAGAAATTAGCATTTAAAAAACCTTTGAAATTGACTGAAAAAACCATAGGTTTCAGGCACGTTATAGTTAGAAATTAGAATTTAAAAACCTTAGAAATTCATAGGTTTTAGGGAAAGTTATAGTTAGTTGGACATTTCACTCGTACAAAATCAGAGAAATTCCCCCGTTATAGTTAGTTCAGCTAACTATAACTCGCGCCCCTGCAATTCACTGTTGATGACGTCACATATTACATCACTCAGGACATGGTCAGTGACATCACTGATGACATCACTGATGAGATCTCAAATGACATCACTGATGACATCAATGATGACATCATCCATGTGATAATTTCATGCATCTTCTCATACCCTAATATAACTTTTGATACACCCACTCTAAATTACAGACTGCCATTCTCAAAACCATAGACACTCCAATATCAACAACTACATCCCCACTCACTGATTCTTAGGTCTACACACACATCCACTCACTCACCCATAAAGTCACTCATACTTCTGGTCACTCTGCACAGGACTATCATATACACTCATACACCTATATAAATACTCACACACCGCCACTCATCCATAGAGGTACTTACACACGTAGCCAGTCATGCAAATAATTAATCACACTCCCATTTACTCACCTATACAGTTATACACACACCAGCTCACTTACTCATACAAATACTAGCACATTCTTACGCTCTTATACAATCACTGATACAAGCACACACTCATCCATACAGCTACTCTCATAATCATACACTCTAACTTATAGCCATCTATGTACTCTAACACACATATATACTGCCTTTCACAAAAGTAGTTACTCACACATGTACCACTGAGATATACATTCACTCACTAACACACCCATACACACATTCACCCACCCTATACAGTCCTTCACAGATGCACTCTTGAAACCATGCACCCAGTGAATCACCCACTCACACATCTATGCACAGAGTCACACATACAAACACTCAGGCACCCATACAGATACTCAGACAACCAATCAATAACTCATATAGACACTCATGTAGCTATTCACAAACCCATGCAGCCGCATACACACCAACAGACAGACGGATACAGACATTCACACAGTTTAGTCACTAACCCATGCATTCTGTAAGATACATTTAATCACTTACTTATAGAGTTAGTCACGCACCTACTAAATCATCCATCCAGACACTTATACACCCACTCATTCTTCAATACGCCTTTCCCTATACAGAAAGACACAGTCACTGGATGATGTCATCAGTGATGTCATTTGAGATGTCATCAGTGATGTCATCAGTGATGTCACTGACCATGTCATGAGTGATGTAATATGTGACGTCATCAGCAGTGCATTGCGGGGCCACGAGTTATAGTTAGCTGAACTAACTATAACAGGGCAATTTATCTGGTTTTGTACAAGTGAAATGCCCAACTAACTATAATTTTCCCTAAATCCTATGGTTTTTTCAGTGAATTTCTAAACTTTTTTAAATGCTATTTTCTAACTATAACTTTCCCTAAAACCTATGGTTTTTTCAGTGAATAAATATATATATATATATATGCCACAAAGGATTCAAGCGGAAGAAAGAATCAAAGGGACACAGCGGGGATCATGGTAGGTGGTTTTATTCTCAAAGAAGCATCAGCATTACGCGTTTCAGCTTAATTGACTTTATCAAATGCCTGCTAACAACAGAGTTTCCCGCCAGTGCACTGAAAAGAAACTCCCACTCGTTCTAACATTGGTGATTGTCCTGGTGGGTGGGATCAGAGTCTCACAAAGTACCGTTGATGCATCGGCAGACTACAGATCCCAGCATGCACCTGCCACAGCATGCCGGGTGAGGTTCTCCTCCCGTTTCTCTGTATCCATCTTTGGGTCCAGGACCCAATTAGGAACGTGGTACAGATGCAATGGCCAACTCAACTGCAGAGTACTCCCAGTATCCTGGAGAAACAAAGTTGCAAAAGCTGCCCTTATTGACGCTGTCCACTTTGTAAGGCGGGTCCCTTCAGCGCGTCATGGGCCGGCACACACAATATGCCACAAAGGATTCAAGCCGTAGAAAGAATCAAAGGGGCACAGCGGGGATCCAGGTAGGTGGTTTTATTCTCAAAGAAGCATCGGCATGACGCGTTTCGTCTTAATTGGCTTTCTCAAATGCCTGTTAACAACAGAGTTTCCCGCCAGTGCACTGAAAATAAACTCCCACTCGTTCTACCATTTGTGGTTGTCCTGGTGGGCGGGATCAGAGTCTCACAAAGTACTGTTGCTGCATCGGGAGACTACAGACCCCAGCATGCACCTGCCACAGCATGCCGGGTGAGGTTCTCCTCCCGTTTCACTGTATCCATTTTTGGGTCCAGGACACAATTAGGAACGTGGTACAGATGCAATGGCCAACTCAACTGCAGAGTCAAAACCTCCCGCTGGGTCCCCTAAACGCCTCAACCGCAAGTATCCACATTAGGGCAGACCTGGCACCTCGGATACAGTGGCCCTTGGTTCCTCCGTGCAAGTTCACGGACTGCTGGCTGCAGCGGCGCTGTTCCACATGCAGGTGCGGTGGGTCAGAGTACCGTATATATGGACAGAAAACCTACTTTTAATCACACTAGATATAGAGTCTCTCTATACTAGTATTGACCATCAAATGGGCCTACGAGCATTTAAACATTTTTTAGATGAGAGACTCTGTGAATTTTACAAACATAATAAGGTTATTTTAGATCTTATTTCTTGGTGCCTTAACAACAACTTTTTTCTCTTTGGCAAGGACATATTCAAACAACTAAGGGGAGTAGCGATGGGGGCCTGTTTCTCCCCCAGCTTCGCGTGTCTCCACATCGGCTGGTGGGAGGAACAGGTTCTAAGGAAGGTGCATCGTGAAATGTATAATCAGCATGTACAGTATTGGCTTAGATACATAGACAATGTTTTTATACTGTGGAAGGGAGATGAGCTAGAGGCAAAACAATTCATTGAAGCAATTAACAACAATACTATGAATCTCAACTTTACTTCCCACATAAACAAAACAAACATCGAATTTCTAGATGTTAAAGCCTACATCAGTGATGGCAAATTCGAAACCACCTTGTATAGAAAGCCCACATCAGGCAATGCCACACTCCACGCTAGTAGCACCCATCCAAAACACCTGATAGCGAGTATACCCTATGGGGAAGTTTTGAGATTGAAACGTATTTGCTGTCTGGAAGCTGATTTTAACGGTTGTGTGCATGATACAATGGATAGACTCAGGGAAAGACGGTACAATGAATGTATTCTTAAGGAAGCTATGACCAAAGCCAGTGTTAGACCGAGAATGAGTCTCTTTGAAACTGAGATTTTTCCTAGAGAAAGTGATGGCCCCCGTATAATTACCACCTATAGTAATGAGGAAAGGAAAAAAGATCAATAATAAAAAAGAACTGGCCAATAGTCCTCACTGATGTGGTCCTGCGTACCAGACTGTCTGAAACTCCTTTGTTCACTTTTAGAAAAGCGACGACTATGGGCTCTAGTCTAGATAAAAGCTGCCCTGAGATAAGACAGACGGGAACATGGCTGAAGCCTGCACAAGGTTTCAGAAAATGTTCATCTTGCAAGGCGTGTAAGTTTGGAATTAATAAGACTCATTATGTGACTCCCTTCAGTGAGAATGAGATAGCTATTAGAGGTAGCTTCAATTGTAGAACCGAATACGCGGTGTATGTTCTGACATGCACCTGTAGTTTTAACTACATTGGTAGCACGAAGCTACAGGTGCATGTCAGAATTATACAACACCTGCGAGCTATCTTACATAGCGATCCCGCATATCCGGTAGCGAGACATTTTAAAAGAACACATAACAACAATGTGAATTGTCTCACTTATTTTGTAATTGACGCCATTTCCAAGTCTCGGCAAGGGGGTAATAGGGAACGCCAATTGAGACAGTTAGAGACAAGAATTATCTTAGACTTTGACAGCAAGTCTCCTAACGGTTTGAACAATACTGAAGATATGCACAATTTTCTTTAGAGGTCCTTATGTTACCATTGTTGACAAGCATGTTGTTTCAATACAGCTGAAACAGTTTCATAAGATTTAGGATATACATGAACATATTGCGCAGAGATTTCCTTATCATGAAGTAATGGTTTTTAAGTGCTTTACTGCTGCCTAATTTATTTGTATAGTGGCAAATTTTAGTATAAGGTTTTTATCAAATTCTTTTATATGGTTTTAACAGTATTAACTGATATTACGTTTTTACTGTTATTAATATATTTAGAATTTTGCACAAATAACACTAGGCACTTTAAGAATTTGCACTTTAAGAATTTGCTCTCTGGCACTATTTGCCCATCTGGATTGATTGCTAGGCACTTCTGCACTTTATCATGTTAATATAATTGACAGGGAACACATGACATGCAATACAAGATAGAATAAATATGGAAGATCTTCTTAGCACAACAGAATAGCATCCTAACACTAAAAATCATAAGGATGTATCCTGCATAGAACATTAATGAAAATGCATTATACATATTTCTATTTTTAATACAAGCTGGCAAAACTTGGGGAAATCTTCAATTTTATTAGTACATGTTTTTATACATATTATAGGGCAGCTACCTTAATAAGGGGCGTCTTGCATTTACATGGAATTGTGGATTTTCTTCAGCTTGTCATTAATGGGGATATTTTAAATGTATTTATACAATTATACTGTATCGCAGTTTTTAAATATTGTAACTCTCGTATTTAATAATCAAGTTTTTTTAAACTGGTGATATATTGTGAGAAGTTACAATTACAATGGTTATACGGATGCCAATGTGAAAACGTGCTAGTGTTTTACAGACAAGTCTGTCTTCCCTGCTAATTGTCATGTGACACGGAACCCAAGGGGGGTGTGCACTTAGCAATGTTTAAAAAGTTAATGGTGGACTGTGTTCCGCATGTGAACAAGGGCTCTTGTGGCCCGAAATGCGTCATCGTCTGTGAGGAGATAAAGGTCTAAATAAACATCTTGCCTGGGACTTTGGGTCCGTCACTCTCTCTTCACCGGAAAGGAGGTTGCGGGAGTTTTTGAATCGTTGATACATATATATATATATATATATATATATATATATATATATATATATATATATATATATATATATATATATATATATATATTCACTGAAAAAACCATAGGTTTCACACATGTTATAGTTAGCGGAAATTTTACTGATAAAAAACCAATGAAATTCCCCCGTTATAGTTAGTGCAGGCAACTATAACTCACGCGACCGCAATCCTCTGCTGATGCTAATACTGTATTTAGACACTTATTTGCCCATGTCTTCTTCCATACATTTTTAGCTATACATATATTACAAATATTTTTTTTTCATAAAGACACATATGTCATCAGCAGAAGATTGCGGTCGCGTGAGTTATAGTTGCCTGCACTAACTATAACGGGGGAATTTCATTGGTTTTTTATCAGTAAAATTTCCGCTAACTATAACATGTGTGAAACCTATGGTTTTTTCAGTGAATTTGCAAGGTTTTTTAAATGCTAATTCCTAACTATAACGTGTGTGAAACCTATGGTTTTTTCAGTGAATTTGTACGGTTTTTTAAATGCTAAGTTACTTTACGCCATTCGTGGCGTGCGCGCCCACTTAACGCAGTTCGTTCCGTGCGCGCACGGTGCGCTTCACGCACCGTGCGCGCACAGTGAGCACGCGGTGCGCTTCGCGCACCGCGCGCCCACTTTACGCAGTTAGTGCCGTGCACGCACGGTGGGCACGCGGTGCGATGACAAAGCAAGAAAGCACGTCAACAAATCTGTTTCTGCTTTCCTCCGTGACTATGGTATGGGTGCCATTTACCACAACAACTTGCGTTATGACATGCAAGACATTTATAGAGGAGATGGTGTGCACTTCAATGATGAAGGGAACAGAGTCTTCCTCTTGAACCTTAGACTCTGCATCGGTACTTACTTGTAGGTACCACTAAAAAATCATTTCATAAACACAACGGCTCTTTTTAGAGCCCCCTAATATCTAAACACTTAAATCTGATTTTCATTTTTTTTTTTTTTTTTTCTACCGTACGCTTACCGTAAGCTTACCGTACGCGTACCCCGTGATTTTTTTTAAAATCAATAAATGTTTTCTTTGTACTTTACAGTCCTTCTTTGACCCCCTCACAAATGTAAGGGGGTCTGTAACTCTCCTCATTGCCCCCTTTTCTTGTTTTCACTCTTTTTTTTCTGAGTGAAATACACAAAATGGCGGCCGCCGCTTCCTGGTTTCGGCCGATTCGAATGTTTACTAAGATCTAAGAGCCAATCAGAATCGCGCTCGCGCACGCCACCGTACGCTTACGGTAAGCGTACGGTAAGCGTACCGTAAGCGGGCTCAGATATATATATTGATTTAAAGGCTATTTTCTCAGAATCTACTGAACAGATTTACACCAAACCTACAAAAGGCACTTCCATGACCTAGGGACTACCTCTCTGCCAAATTTCGAGTAATTCTGTTCAGCCGTTCGGGCTGTAGCTCGTTCTAAAGGTCCTATGGAAAAATGCATGGGGAAAACGCGTTTTGGGACCCCCCTTTTATCTCAGCCCCCGCTTGACGGATCCCCCCGAGACTTTCAGGGTAGGAGCGGAGCGTAGCGCCCCACCTATTTTGAGAAATTCGCGAGGATTCATCGACCGGCGCCAAAGTTATTCAAAATAGAATGTTGAGGTTTTCCTATGGAAAAGGGGTCCTAACTATAACTACCTACTGGCGACCGCCAGTAGGTAATATATATCGCCAGTAGATAGTTATAGTTAGGATCGTGTTTCCATAGGAAATCTCAAAATTCTATTTTGAATAACTTTGGCGCCGGTTGACGAATCCTCGCAAAATTTTCAAACCAAATGGGGCGCTCTGCTCAGCTCCTACCCTGAAAGTCTCGGGGTGATTCGTCAAGCGGGGGCCGAGAAAAAAGGGGGTCCCAAAACGCATTTTCCCCCTGCATTTTTCCATAGGACCTTTAGTCGAAGGTACAGCCTGAACGGCTGAGCAGAATTACTTGAAATTTGGCAGAGAGGTAGTCCTCAGGTCAGGGAAGTGCCTTTTGCAGGTCTGGTGTCAATCTGTTCAGTATTTCCTGAGAAAATAGCATTTAAAAGCATATAAATATCTATACGCACGCACCGTGCGCGCATGTGCGCGCACGGTGCTGTGCGCGAGCGAAATTCTGATTGGTTGTTCGATGTCGGTAAACATTCGAATCGGTTGAAATCAGGAAGTGTCGCCCGCCATTTTGTCTCTCGCACTGAAAAGGAAAGGGGGAAAAAAGGTGGAAAATGTGAAAAGGGGGCAGGGAAGAGAGTTCCTGACCCCCTAGCCTTTGTCAGGGGGTCACAGAAGGACCCCCAAGGGGAAAAAAACATTTTATTTTTTTTAAAAAAAATTGCGTGGTGCGCGCACGGTGCGCAAAGTGCACCGTGCCTGCACGGTGCGCGCACGGTGAAAAACCTTGAAAAAAAAATAATAATTAATAAATACATAACTTAGCATTTAAAAAACCGTGCAAATTCACTTAAAAAACCATAGGTTTCACACACGTTATAGTTAGGAATTAGCATTTAAAAAACCTTGCAAATTCACTTAAAAAAACATAGGTTTCACACAGGTTATAGTTAGGTGGATATTTCACTCGTAAAAAACCAATGAAATTCCCCCGTTACAGTTAGTTCAGATAACTATAACTCGCGCGACCGCCACTCTATCACAAGGATGATGTCATCAGTGATGTCATGAGTGATGCCACTGACCATGTCATGAGTGATCTAATATGTGACGTCATGAGCAGTGGATTGCGGGCGCGCGAGTTATAGTTATCTGAACTAACTATAACGGGGGAATTTCATTGGTTTTTTGCGAGTGAAATATCCACCTAACTATAACCTGTGTGAAACCTATGGTTTTTTAAGTGAATATATATATATATATATATATATTCAATGAAAAAACCAAAGGTTTCACACATGTTATAGTTAGCTGGACATTTCACTCGTAAAAAACCAATGAAATTCCCCCGTTATAGTTAGTTCAGCTAACTATAACTCGCGCGCCCGCAATGCACTACTGATGACGTCACATATTACATCACTTATGACATGGTCACTGACATCACTCATGACATCACTGATGACATCTCAAATGACATCACTGATGACATCACTGATGACATCTTCCTTGTGATAGAGTGGCAGACCTCCTCTCCCCCTAATATATCCTTTGATACACACATTCAAAAATAGAGACTAAAATTTTTAAAACAATGGACATACCAATACCAGTTACAAGAACCTCTTAAGTAATTCTAAGAACCACATACACATCCACTCATTCACCAACAGTCCTATACAGTCACTCATACATGCACTCACTCATCATATGTACTCATACACCTATACATCCTGTTACACAATGCCACTCATCCATAGAGTTACTCACACATACTCACTCATGCTACTAAAGAAACAAACATACATTTATTAGCTTATACAGTTATACACACACCACCACACTTACTTCTACGGAAAATTACACATACTTAGTCTTATAAACAATCACTTATAGAAACACATACTTATTCATACAGGAACTCTTTCAATCTCTCACTCTCACATATACTCACTTACATACACCAATAGTCACATATACTAGTTTAATAGATATGTAGTTACTCATAAAGACACTATTGAGACAGTCATTCACTCACTAACACACCCATACACACACTCATCCACCCATACAGTCCTGCACACATGCTGTCTTCAACACATACAAAGAGTGAGTCACTCATTCATGCACCTATGCACTAGGTAATACCCCCCACCGAACCATACAGACACTCGGACTGATACTCAAAAAAACAACTGATAACCTATATAGACACCCAAGAAGCTACTCACCAACCCATGCAGCCACTTATACACAAAGTGAGAGACTGATACAGATATTTTCATATTTAAACATTACTCAGTAAGCCATGTATTCAGTATGATACACTTAATCAGTCAGATACACAATAAATTTTTCAAAAACAAAGCATCCATTTAGACACTTATATACCCTTTTTTTCTTTCATTGACCTTGAGATATACATATATTAAACATATTTAATTTTCAGAAATACACACATTCACTGGATGATGTCATCAGTGATGTCATCAGTGATGTCATCAGTGATGTCATTTGAGATGTCATCAGTGATGTCATGAGTGATGTCAGTGACCATGTCATGAGTGATGTAATATGTGACGTCATCAGTAGTGCATTGGGGGCGCGCGAGTTATAGTTAGCTGAACTAACTATAACGGGGGAATTTCATTGGTTTTTTACGAGTGAAATGTCCAGCTAACTATAACATGTGTGAAACCTTTGGTTTTTTCATTGACTTTGCAAGGTTTTTTAAATGCTAATTCCTAACTATAACGTGTGTGAAACCCATGTTTTTTTCAGTGAATTTGCAAGGTTTTTTAAATGCTAATTCCTAACTATAACGTGTGTGAAACCCATGGTTTTTTCAGTGAATTTGCAAGGTTTTTTAAATGCTAATTCTTTTTTTTTTTTTCAATTTTTTTAACATATGTTTATTTTAATTTTCTATCCTTTTTTAAAGACTATGGTTAAATTTTAAAAATTCTATAATATATTTTTTTTTTTACCATTTTTTTAAACTAAACAGGTAGGATTTATTAGTATAACATAGTGGTTTTGTTTCCCCTTTGTTTTTTTTTAAATTATTTTTTTAACGTGCGCGTACGGTAAGCGCACGTTGTGCTTTCATTACGTTAGATTTCTACGCTGTTTGCGTTCGTTTACGCACTTTGCGTAGACGTACGTCACGCGCGCGTAGCGCGTAACGCGTACGCTGCACGCGCATGTTAGGCGGAAGTGAAGGGGCGTGCCTGTTTTGCGCATGCTCGCGTGCGCGTGTCTTTTTTACGCGCATGCGTACTTTTACCGTAAGCGCACCGTAAGCGTAACGTACGCGCACGGTGGGTCATGTGATCATGAAACACAACTTTTGATTGGTTGAAACTACTTTCAGTTCTAGAACTCTCCTACACCACACCCATTCCCCTCATTTCTGCTTGTGATCCCTTAGGAGAAGGAGCTGAGTTATCTTTGTGATACGATGGCAGAACAGCAGAACTCTTCTGAGAGTGAGGCTAGCAGCACTACCTTGAGGCAGAGAAGGAGGAAACCAAAGAGCTCTTTTATATGGGAGTATTTTTCTTTTCCAGAGGACAAGAAAAAAGTAAATGCACCCTTAGTGACTTGTAAGCTTTGTGGCCGTGTACTTTCAAGAGGGAATCCCAACAAGAAGTATTCCTTCGGGAATCACACCATGTTGAGACACCTTCAAGATGTACACGGTAGGACACATGCTCGACATACTGAAGGTAACCCTTCAGTAAGTCAACCACGCACATCCACAGCAGCTCAGCCTGGTCCATCATCTGCAGGGCCGAGTCCATCTTCGGCAGGTCAGCTGAGCCCTTCATCTGTGGGGGGAGCATCTCCTTTTTCTCGTCCTCTGGAAATCAACCATCGGTTTGCGAGGGTTTTAGTTCGGTGCGCCACTTGTCATGATCTAATTGCTCATAGGGAGACCAGTGTTGCCCTAGTGAACAATTTAATAGATCAGCACATTTGTCGTAACGACTAATATTCCCATTCTTTCTTTCCTCTGTCCCTGCATGAACACAACGGCTCTTTTAAGAGCCAACCTTACCTTTCAACTTTTTTTAATATATTTTTTAAAACTTTTTTTTATTTTATTTTTACCGTACGCGTACGGTACGCGTAATTTTTTTTTTTTCTTTTTAAAAACACTAAACATCAATTATCACATTACAAGGTCCTTGAGAGACTACAATGATAAACTGAAAATGTGATTGTGGAGAAGTGGAAAAAAGGGACCATGAAATTTTTGACTTACCATACCCACTCAAAAAATTATTTATTAATTAAAATTTAATTTTAATTGCTTTAAAAATGGTTCAAGTTTTTGAAAAATTTCTATCTCAATCTGAAAAAAAAGAAAAAAGTATTAATATTTAATAAAACATTTTATAATACAGTACACATATTTACATATTTTCCGAAAAAATATTTTGCCTTTTTTTTGCTGTTTTCAGAATATATTGCATTTCACTATACATTGTGAAAGCAATTGCATTCATCATTTAACAGCGGGCAAAAAAAAAATAACAATCTCAAAGATTGTTTTAAAAAAGCCTAGAATCTCTTTTAACTTAAACATAACATTATAGAAATGCATAATATTCTTAAAAAATATCATCTAATATCAATACTTATTTCTTTAAAATACCATCTGACATTTTTGTTTCAGAAGTATAATCCCAAAAATATTATATCTCAAATAACTCCACAATACATGTGGTTCCATTTCCTTTAGGCCAAATAGTAATTTTAAAATTCTTTTTTGATTAAATTTCCAATGTTAATCCAATAAAATTCCAAAGTTTAAATTGTACAGATCTCACCGATTCTCTGTAACATTTTGGTTTCCGAAAGATTAATTAATAATTAAATAAGTCCACAATACAATTGTTTACCTTTCCTCATGGCCAAATAGTAATTTTAAAAATCTTTTTTGAATAAATTTCCAATGGCAATCCAATAACATTCCAAAATTTAAATTGTGCAGATGTTACCGATTTTGTCTAAATTTTTGGTTTTCCAAAGTTTCATTAAAAATTTAAAAAGTCCACATTGCAATTGGTTACCTTTCCATTAGGCCAAATGATAATTTGTAAAATCATTTTTTTTGAAAATTCCAATGGTAATCCAATAAAATGGTAAAATTGTTTTGTACAGATCTTGCCAAGTCTCTCTAAAATTTTGGTTTCAGGAAGATTAGATAGGAATTTGCTAAATCAAAAGGCAAACGTTGCTTGAAAATCAATTTTGAATCATTACACAGTGTCCAGCCTTTTTCACTGTTAAGATAAACTGTGTAATGTCCAGACGTAACAGTAGGTCCTTCATGGAAAATTATTGCAACTGTTACAAAAGTTTTTCCTGAAATTGATAATTGCTGTCCTGTATACTTCTTTATTAAAGTATCTAATTTTGACCCATCAGCTTTACATCGTTGCATCATTAAAATTACATATTGTCCGTATTCCTTTAAAATTAACATTGAAAACATTTCAGATTTACACTCACTGCATTCCATGCTATGATTAGCATCTTTAACTAATTTAGCAAAAGTGACTGTTTTACTGTCTGGCAATGTTAAATAAATAAACCTTTCAGAATCAACATTAGAGCCACATATATTATAACAGTTTTCACAACTATGTTCCCATTTATAAGAGAGACCAAACAAATTTTCAATGGGAACCCCTTCTTCTTCCAGTACCTGAAGAAAAATCATCAAGAATTCCTGTGCGTCTTGCTGTACATTTTGAGAAAACTGTGTTCGTCCTGAACATACATCTAAAAGTTTTCTAATTTCAGCAGCACTTTCTATTTGAGTTTTATCATTACTCAGCTTTTGAAAAAGGAGACTCAACTCAGAACAGAATCTTTTTCCCTGATTTACTATTATCTGCTCTTGCACACTTTCCAGATAAAATGCAACATTCAGCACTACATTAGCGTAGCAGTTGACACCAGAGCTATTTTCAAAATGACATCCTACAACCTCTTCTTCATTTTCCTTTTTCTTTTTGCTTGCAATTACATCACTTCTCTTTTTTTTCCTCCTCTCTACATCTTCATTACAGATATTCTCATTTCTCCTTTTACGAGAAACTACACGTTTCTCCAACACAGGATACTGACCTAAATGAGGAGCATAGGTTCTTCTTAATCTATTATACTCCTTTACACAATTTGTATCAGCACTAACTTTTGAGTCATCAAAGTCTATCATGAATAAACCAGATAATGTTTTCACTCGTGACAAAGCTACATAAGCCATACCTTCTTTGAACACAGTTGAACCAATGTTCACAAAAGCACAATCTACAGTCAATCCTTGAGACTTGTGAATAGTTACAGCATATGCTAGAGAAAACGGAAACTGCTTCCTACGTACATATAAGTCTTTCACAAGCATGAAACGAACTGAACAACGACAAATATCTTTAACTTCTTCTATCTGATCAAATTTAATTTTTAAACATTCAATTCCATCTTTTTTCTGATAATTAATAAAACCCACAACTCTTCCCATAGCTCCATTAACTAAACCTTTTTCAACATCCAAATTTCTCCTTAAAAATACTCTACAGTTCATGCAAACATATAGATTTTTTTCTAATCCAGCTGTTTTGGAAATGTTCTTCTCTAGTGAATCCAATTTATTTTTCAGTGTGCCTGTTAATGTGATAGTAATTCTTCCATCCTCAATTTTGTCCACTGCTTCCAATTTCCTGATATCTTCCTTTTCCAATTTTAAAAGCTCCTCATTGAATATTGAGCATTCACGTAGAGTTGGCATTAAGCAGATGACACTTTTCTTTTCTGCAATGTTCTTGTATATCTTCTCTGCAACTATTTCTTCCTTTGGAAATAAATTATGTAGCAGCCGACTCTGTAATGCTTTTTTGCCAACTTCTGTGAGTAGTCCAATCCTGATATCTTTCAGAATACTTCCATATTCTTCATCGTTTGCTTGCCTCATATTAGTAGTAAGTTCCTTGTACTCAAAGAAGGACCAAATATTTGCATTACCGATGCTTCCCAATGACTTCTTTGTGTCTTCATGTGTCACAGTATTAAACACTGGTTGTCCTTTAACTGGAGTAAGCTGTAGAAGATCCCCAAAAACTATGACATGTTTTCCACCAAATAACATGTCATAGTCTGTCCTTAGAATGTGCTGCATTCTTAAATGCACAAAGGCAAGCATTAAGTTTGATACCATGCTCACCTCATCAATAATGAGAACTTGCATCTTCTTCAATACTCTTGAAACTTCCAAGCATGCTTCTCCAGTTAGCTTGTTGTATTGTATTTTGGTCTCATGCTCCACTGGTAACATTAGCAAACGATGTAAGGTAATTCCTTTTATGTTATATGCTGCTAACCCAGTTGGAGCAGTAACCACACAAGACAAAGTAGAATCCGTTTTTTGCTGTAGGTAGCTTCTGATGACTTTTATTAGGAAACTTTTTCCAGTTCCAGCTTGTCCGCTTACATACATCCTGATTGGATGAAATGATGTGCATGAGCACTCTTTTTTTTCATGTAGAAATCCGTGATCAATTTTGTTTCTGATCTCTTCATAAATTTGTTGCTGCTCTTCGTTCAGTTGTCTTTCCAAATTTTGTAAGTCTATAAATTCTTCTTGAGCTTGATTCATAGCCGTTTCCACTTCATTCATGGCTATTGATGCTTCATTTTCAACGATTGGTTGTCCTAGGGGATCTTGACTGAGTGTTCCTGAACTTTGGCTGTCCTGAGAACTGTCTCTAGCTACCTCTGCTGCAATTGTAGTTTCCTGTTCAATTTCTTCATTTAACATTTGCAGATAAGTTGTGAATGTATTGCATTGTATGCTGTCTTTGCAAGCATTAAATGAATCTTCATAGCTTTGAAATTCTCCCAGTAGTTCATCCTCTGAACGCCATGGTTTAAACAGCTGTAAAAGAGCCAAGTAGTAAAATTCCTTTTTGTCAGTAGTGTCGCAACTCAGCTTCCGGTGATTTATCAAACTTCCTTTTGTTTGCTTCACCAAACATCCTTCCTCACCAATGACTTTATATTTTCCATTTTTGATGTCTTCTGCGGCTTTCCGTGAATAAATGTAGTTCTGAAGCACTTCATAGAGACACATGTTCTCCAGATGTTGACTTCTCTTGGGATAATATGTGTCCAACATGTTTGATTTCAAAATATCTGTACTTTCTGGGTCATTCTCGGCCAAATATTCAATTTCTCCAACAGATTTCAGTACCCGATTTCTCATTGCTGCAAGGCCTAAACTTGCCCAAATTATTCTTCTTGATTTCGAGTAGAGACTTGCAGATGATAACCTATCTGAACATTCGTAGGATCCAATTTCTCGATGCGATAACATCTTTAAACTGAAACTGTACAGCTTCTTACTGACAGTCTTCTCGTGAGAAATCTCTTCCCACATTTCTTTCAATTCAGTTTTTTCAGATTTAGTAATGTAAGACGTTACATATCGAGCAACAGCAATGGAATTGTCAGCTACATACTGTATATCCATGTTAGCATTCCACATGGATAAAATGACTGGGTTGTAGTCATTTATATTTTTTGATTCTTCTTTTCTTTTTAGGTTGTAGGTATTCTTAGGTGATTTTCTTGTGATAGTATGTCTCACAGATGACATAAAACTGTTTACTCTTCCATTTGAAAGAACAGGTCTAGGAAATCCAAATCGACATTTAGTGTAGTATTTATCTTTGCTCTTGTATTTCCGTCGACAGTATTTTCCACACCGATGACTTTGGAAACGTAAAACTTGCTCCTTTAACTTTTTCTCTTCTGTGCTTTTTGGTATAGCACATGTTGCATATTCTTCAATGTAAGATAACACTGCTTCATCAGTATCTGTTCCAAACTTTGGGGCATCCTTGATCCACAACAGCATATGAATATGAGGAGCACCTCTTGCCTGGTACTCTTTTCTCCAAAAGAAATCCACTACTTCTCCTAGAGGTGGATTTTTTTTATTGCAGATGAAGGACATCATAGCCTCAAATCTATGATTGAAATATCTGCAAACATTAACCGGATCCAATGAGCACAGTTCTCCTGCTGTCTTGTATTCGATGATTTTAATGTTTGAATTTGCCTCTCGTAGAAAATCCAGTAAATCATCCCAAGCGTACTCAGCACAGCTTAGGGTAAGGAACCATGTTGGTGTTCCTAAATTTCGTAACATGCATTTTAATTCACCATGGCGTCGGTACCAATATTCATTTGTCCCACGCTGACAAGCCATCAGATTGATCAGTTGTGTTTCCAAATGATCATCTCGGTGCTGCACTTTCTCCATAAAATCCTTAGCAGACACATTTTGTAAATGTACTCCACTTTTTAAAATGTGATTTACTGCATAAGATAGTGCAGACAAGTCGCTTTCAAATAAAAGATGGAACAAATAAGGAATACTTTGTCAAAATCTGGGATCTTCAGCATATAGTCTTGTAGTCCGATACTCAGAAGCTGGAATCTGTTCTGGACGTTCATCATATCGTCCTCCTTTTCCTTTAGGAAACAGCTGGGGAAAACATCGAGCTTCCAAGCTCTCCTCCCATACACTCACGGGAGTTCCTTTTGCTTTCTTCATCTGAAACAGATCAATATTGTCTCCCATAACTTCTTTTGAATGAAGAGGATGTATGCTAAAATGTTCATAAATTTCTTCTTCCTTTGACTTGTCCACTTTTTCAATTTGTCCAGTTGATGTTTCTGTGTCTTCTTGTAAATCTTCTTCTTCTTCTTCTCTATAAATTGATTCATACCATTTGTTATTCCTTTTCAAATACAAATTTGCTCTTTGTACTTTCCGTACATCTACCAGCTCCTGCCAAATCTTCTTATTCTTTGTAGGTACACCATTAACCAGAATAACTAATGGTTCAGTTTCCAAAGTATCCGCATCAATAGTTTCCATATTTTTTTTCAAATCCAAGGGCAAATACACCACTCTACCTTTTAAACGTCTCAGTAAATCTGAAGGAGGTAATTTACCAGTTTTGGGCTCCATACGTACTATGGTCTGTAACGGATGAACACATTGAATAAGTATAGACTCATATGTATTTAATTCAGAAAGTTCAGCAGGAATAGCATCCAATTCTAAATTATTATGTACAGCTCTGGTCGGCATTCTATTTTCCTCTAACTTGTTGTAACAGTATTTACAAATACGCTGATCTTCACCCAATTCAAAACAATTTTCTAGAAATATATATGTGGCAAAATCTTTCCACTTATAATTATCTTCATTTTCACTCTTTCTGTAGAGATCAACATTCCTAGTTTGTTTTCTATAATGAGTTCTGCGGCAACAAATACAAGTAATATTTGGTCTTTCATTAGAGATTTTTTCAAATTTTGTTATGTGATCATTAAATGTCTTACTTACAGAGGGTTCTACATTCTCTTCCACTTCTTCCTCATTTACTGTGTCCTTTTCTGCACTGTTTTGTTCAGGACCAAAGTAACAAAGCTGAATTTCATCAACAACCTTCTCTACATCTGATACCGATCCACGGAACAGAGCCCTATTCAATTCATCTAACTTTATTGCTGGACTTTTAGCAAAATACAACCGTCTCACTAACTTTCTCATTTCAGTATGATGAACAGCCAGCATCCTAAAATGATGGAAAACACTATTACACACTTTTCTAGATAGACAAGCCAGAGAATGACCCTGCAAACCAGTATTCTCTCTCACTCTGCATGGATCTAGACTTTGAAGCACCTTAATCTTCTGTTTTACACTTTTTTTACTATATTCTCTTAGAAACTCACGAAATTTATCAATAGATTCCTGACGCACAGTGCAAATACTACTACAATTCCAAGTGTACACTGGGGCTTTAGGACGTCTCCCCATAGCCTCATCCGCCATCACTTGTACCTCATCTCTTGGAACCATTATCTCCTTCTCCATTATGCAACCATTTTTCACTTCATAAGCACGACCTCTGGTGTCAACTGCATGCAGCAAACTATTACTTTGAAAATAACTCTCTTCATTAAAAAAAGGTTCACTACTTGAACTATGCATCCATTTTCCTAAAAACACTTTACAAAAGTTTGTTCTGTTCACTACTCTTTTCCTTTTGCTTTGTGATTTCAGTACATTAACCATTTTATCTAATGTACGCATCCTATTCAAAATTAAAATGAATAGTTTCCTTTTTAATTCTAATGACTTTGCTGCAATGGCTTCAATTTCTTTTTTTCTCTTGTAATATTTTGCCTTTTGCTTATATTTCTTCACATCCTTTATCAAATTGGACATAACTCTTCTCTGAAACATTTTTCTACGTATCTCTTTAATAGCTGTTTTTCTGTTTAAGTTAATCTTTATTGTTGCAGAAGGTATATTTGCATTAACTAAATTCTCAATTTTTTCCTGTTTTTTTCTATTGAAAACATTCTTTCCAGTACAGACATTTTGTACATTTTTCCTTTTTTTGAAGATGTTCTTTAAAACATCTTTTGTCTGCTTACCAGAAGATTTGTTCTTTTTCCCAACATGAGCATCTCCAACTAACTTACGTCCTCCAGTTGTCTTCAAATATAGGTTTTTTTTGTGGTCTTTCTTTAGTCTGGATTTTGTAGGCATCTTAAATTTTGTTCACTGCTCTTCAGCAATACCTGAAAAAAACTAAAAAAAAATTCCTTTATTTTATTTAAATATATTACTACATTTTTTATGATCTTTTCAAATCTTAAAATACTATGTACCCCTTTCCTACAAGTGAAAATCACAATAACACCATCACAAATTAACTTTTCAGATTCTGAAAACAGCACATGTCCAAACAGCTTTTTCAGACCAGCAACATGTGTAACCTGGGTGACTGACTACACTCCAGCAAGGGCAACCAGCCTTAGTGATGCTGAATGTATTTGCATTACTGATTAAAACCTCAAACCCCACTCGGTTGTGAATACTGTGCTTGATTCCACAGGATGAGCAGCTGGTTGTGTGCTAAGAGTCTGCTTCTGCATAAAAAAATAACACCCCCTTTCCATCTAATGCAAATGTAAAATCACCAGAGCAATACCAAACAGCTTTCTCTGACCAGCAACATGTGTAACCTGGGTGACTGACTACACTCCAGCAAGGGCAACCAGCGTTAGTGATGCTGAATATATTTGCATTACTAAGTGCAACCTCAAACCCCACTCGGATGTGAATAATGTGCATGATTCCACAGGATAAGCAGCTGGGTGTGTGCTAAGAGTCTGCTTCTGCATAAAAAAATAGCTCCCCCTTTCCATCTATTGCAAATGTAAAATCACCAGAGCAATACCAAACACCTTTCTGAGACCAGCAACATGTGTAACCTGGGTGACTGACTACACTCCAGCAAGGGCAACCCGCCTTACTGATGCTGAATGTATTTGCATTACTGACTGAAACCTCAAACCCCACTCGGTTGTCATTACTATGCATGATTCCACAGGATAAGCAGCTGGCTGTGTGCTAAGAGTCTGCTTCTGCACAAAAAAATGGCTCCCCCTTTACATCTAACGCAAATGTAAATTCGCCAAAGCAATACGCAATAAATCTCTGCCTGTAATTCCTATTTGCACACAGAGTCATGTTTTCATATTAGTCACAAAACGAAATTTCTTTGCCAATTTGAAAGCACACTTACTACTCTTTTTTTTGGCAAGTGATAAACACTTTTACAGACTGACACATTTTGAATCCACTTTTCAGATTCTTAAAAAAGCACATGTCCAAACTGCTTTTTCAGACCAGCACCATGTGTAACCTGGGTGACTGACTACACTCCAGCAAGGGCAACCAGCCTTAGTGATGCTGAATGTATTTGCATTACTGACTGAAACCTCAAACCCCACTCGGTTGTGAATACTGTGCATGATTCCACAGGATAAGCAGCTGGGTGTGTGCTAAGAGTCTGCTTCTGCACAAAAAAATGGCTCCCCCTTTCCATCTAATGCAAATGTAAAATCACAAGAGCAATACACAATAAATCTCTGCCTGTAATTCCTATTTAGACACAGAGTCATGTTTTCACATTAGTCACAAAACGAAATTTCTTTGCCAATTTGAAAGCACACTTACTACTCTTTTTTTTGGCAAGTGATAAACACTTTTACAGACTGACACATTATGAATCCACTTTTCAGATTCTGATAAAAGCACATGTCCAAACTGCTTTTTCAGACCAGCACCATGTGTAACCTGGGTGACTGACTACACTCCAGCAAGGGCAACCAGCCTTAGTGATGCTGAATGTATTTGCATTACTGACTGAAACCTCAAACCCCACTCGGTTGTAAATACTATGCATGATTCCACAGGATAAGCAGCTGGCTGTGTGCTAAGAGTCTGCTTCTGCATAAAAAAATACCTCCCCCTTTCCATCTAATACAAATGTAAAATCACCAGAGCAATACGCAATAAATCTCTGCCTGTAATTCCTATTTGCACACAGAGTCATGTTTTCACAATAGTCACAAAAAGAAATTTCTTTGCCAATTTGAAAGCACACTTACTACTCTTTTTTTTGGCAAGTGATAAGTACTTTTACAGACTGACACATTATGAATCCACTTTTCAGATTCTGATAAAAGCACATGTCCAAACTGCTTTTTCAGACCAGCACCATGTGTAACCTGGGTGACTGACTACACTCCAGCAAGGGCAACCAGCCTTAGTGATGCTGAATGTATTTGCATTACTGACTGAAACCTCAAACCCCACTCGGTTGTGAATACTATGCATGATTCCACAGGATAAGCAGCTGGCTGTGTGCTAAGAGTCTGCTTCTGCATACAAAAAAATGGCTCCCCCTTTACATCTAATGCAAATGTAAAATCACCAGAGCAATACGCAATAAATCTCTGCCTGTAATTCCTATTTGCACACAGAGTCATGTTTTTATATTAGTCACAAAACGAAATTTCTTTGCCAATTTGAAAGCACACTTACTACTCTTTTTTTTGGCAAGTGATAAACACTTTTACAGACTGACACATTTTGAATCCACTTTTCAGATTCTGAAAACAGCACATGTCCAAACTGCTTTTTGAAACCAGCACCATGTGTAACCTGGGTGACTGACTACACTCCAGCAAGGGCAACCAGCCTTAGTGATGCTGAATGTATTTGCATTACTAACTGAAACCTCAAACCCCACTCGGTTGTGAATACTATCCATGATTCCACAGGATAACCAGCTGGCTGTGTGCTAAGAGTCTGCTTCTGCATAAAAAAAACCTCCCCCTTTCCATCTAATGCAAATGTAAAATCACCAGAGCAATAGCAAACAGCTTTCTGAGACCAGCAACATGTGTAACCTGGGTGACTGACTACACTCCAGCAAGGGCAACCAGCCTCACTGATGCTGAATGTATTTGCATTACTGAGTGCAACCTCAAACCCTTAAAGTATTCCTTATTTTTACCAGTACACCTTAATTTTTCGTGAAAACATAGTCCATATTATTTTACATGTTCCTCACATTTAAATTTCTCCCAAAACAGAAAATAATAAACACAACTTCAACAAAAGGAATTCCAATTATATTATTCATTTCTTAATTTACCATATACATCCCCTCTCAAACTCTAAACTCACCTTTAAAATTAGTTAATTGTAAAAGAAATGTGGCACTCAAACAGCAGATTATCAGAGCCAGGATCTCTGTTCTGTTCACCTCTCTCCTCTCAGCAGAACCAGATAATGGCAAACTTTCCCTCTCTTTTTCCACACATATACATGTTAATTTCAAATCTCAGTGCTTCCCCCTTTTTTTCAAATGTAATCACACATTTCTATTGGTTGAAAACAAACCCTTTTCCAAAAGTACCCTTCCCCCAACTTGACTTCTGCCTAGTACCCTTCCCCCAACTTGACTTCTGCCTGCTACCATAGCAACAGCTCATGGAACACTGCTGTGTGGAGTTAGGTCAGAAGTTCGCCACACAATGTTTCATTTCCAAAGAGCAGGAGTGCTTGACTTTTCAAACCTAACAGCAAATCCATAGTACTGTTCTTTGGTAACACATTTTTCTGTACCAATACAAAACATGCTTCTATAAATTTACACATACAGCCTAGTTTTTATTCTAGAATGGTATGAAACAGCCAATCAGTTCTTTTTTTTATAAACAAAATATGTATGCCTCCATTTCCAAACTGTCTTTCATTTCTTTTTACCATTCTACTGAATTACACCTCCTGAGTGCATCCAGTTCTCCTTTGAAGATGTTCACAGTGTGGATTGTAGGGCACAGCTATGTCTTCTGGAGTGAAAAGTATGCAGAGAAAACAGATATGGTGAGAGACCTTGCTTTGCCAAATGTAGACATTAAATGGATTGGTCAGAGAGGGTTAAAGTGGCACCAATTGATGCCATTGGTGAAATCCTTCATGCAAATCCAACACCCTGACCTCATAATAGTGCACTGTGGTGGCAATGACTTAGGCACTTTGACTGGGGTAGGTCTGGAAATGCTTATGAAGGAGACCTTTGCACAACTGTTTTCACTTTTCCCTAAAACTGCCTTTGTGTTTTCTAACATATGCCAAAGGCAAAAATGGAACTGGTCCAATCATTTTTGTCCACAGATTGACAAAGCAAGAAAGCACGTCAACAAATCTGTTTCTGCTTTCCTCCGTGACTATGGTATGGGTTCCATTTACCACAACAACTTGCGTTACGACATGCAAGACATTTATAGAGGAGATGGTGTACACTTCACTGATGAAGGGAACAGAGTCTTCCTCTTAAACCTTCGACTCTGCATCGGTACTTACTTGTAGGTACCAATAAAAAATCACTTCATAAACACAACGGCTCTTTTTAGAGCCCCCTAATATCTAAACACTTAAATCTGCATTTCATTTCATTTTTTTTTTTTTTTTTTACCGCACGTGTACGGTGAGCTTATTGTACGCGTACCCCGCGATTTTTTTTAAAATCAATAAATGTTTTCTTTGTACTTTTCTGTCCTTCTTTGACCCCCTTACAAATGTTAGGGGGTCTGTAACTCTCTTCCTTGCCCCCTTTTCAAGTTATCACCCTTTTTTTTCTGAGTGAAATACACAAAATGGCGGCCGCCGCTTCCTGGTTTCGACCGATTCGAATGTTTACTAAGATCTAAGAGCCAATCAGAATCGCGCTCGCGCACGTCACCGTACGCGTACGGTAAGCGCACCGTAAGCGCACCGTAAGCTGGCTCAGAGATATATATTGATTTAAAGGCTATTTTCTCAGAATCTACTGAACAGATTTACACCAAACCTACAAAAGGCACTTCCTTGACCTGAGGACTACCTCTCTGCCAAATTTCAAGTAATTCTGTTCAGCCGTTCGGGCTGTAGCTGTGTCTAAAGGTCCTATGGAAAAATGCATGGGAAAAACGCGTTTTGGGACCCCCCTTTTATCTCAGCCCCCGCTTGACGAATCCCCCCGAGACTTTCAGGGTAGGAGCGGAGCGTAGCGCCCCACCTATTTTGAAAATTTCGCGAGGATTCGTCGACCGGCGCCAAAGTTATTCCAAATAGAATATTGCGGATTTCCTATGGAAACAGGGTCCTAACTATAACTACCTACTGGCGACCGCCAGTAGGTAATATATATATATATATATATATATATATACCGAATCCTCCTTCCGAAGCACCAGCCGGTACTCCCAAATATACATATATATAATTCACTGAAAAATCCATAGGTTTCAGGGGCGTTATAGTTAGGAATTGGCATTTTAAAAACCTTAGAAATTCACTGAAAAAACCATAGGTTTCAGGGGCGTTATAGTTAGCTGGACATTTCCCTCGTACAAAACCCTAGAAATTCCCCCGTTATAGTTAGTTCAGCTAACTCTAACTCGCGCCCCCGCAATGCACTGCTGATGACGTCACATATTACATCACTGATGACATGGTCAGTGACATCACTGATGATATCACTGATGACATCTCAAATGATTGTTTTTTTCAGTGAATTTCAAAGGTTTTTTAAATGCCAATTCCTAACTATAACGTGCATGAAACTTATAGTTTTTTCAGTGAATTTCAAAGGTTTTTTAAATGCTAATTCCTATCTATAACTTATCTCTAAAGATATCACGTTTAATGATTTTTATTGGATTTCTATATTTGTCAATTTCATTAATTATCTTTTTTTAAATACTTTTTTATCACCATTTTTTTAACTTATTTTTTCAATTAATTCTTTTAAAAATTAAAAAATATTATTTGTTTTTATTGGGTTTTTTAAAATATTTTTTTATATTTTTAAATATATTTTTTAAACTCTATTTTCAAAACTTTATTTTTTATTTGTTTTTCCTTTTTTATGGGATCCGTGCACCGTTCTCGATCCCTACGCGACAGCATCCACGCACGGTATGCGTTGGGTACGTGTTTGATGCGCGATTCCAATGCGACCGGTACGCATCACATACGTTTACGTTACGCGGCGCTTACGCGCTTACGAGATGCGTCACATGCGTGTATGACGCGGTGGGTGCTTGCATCCCGCGAAATATTGAACATTTAAAAAAACATATATATATATATTTCATGGGAATATTAATTGAAGAGAAACTCTAAACTACTCTTAAAAGTAATATATTTATACATCTAATCCTATATTCTTTTTAAATTCAATTTCGCGGATGCACGCTGGGTGCGTGCTGCGTAAGCGCAGGGTGCGCGGATCCCATGTGACCTGCAAAAAAATAGATTTGATTGGTTCATTACACTTCCTGTTCTAACTATTGAAAGACCCCACCCATTTCAATCATTCTTCTTTGACCTTCTTTGGAAGAGCATCTCTGCAGAGAAGAAGCTTTTTTGACTAAGTTTTTACTTAGCTCAAACTTTTTTTCAGAACATACAATGGCTTCAGGGCAGCAGGCATTTCCTGCATCTCCTCATACATCTGAGGATAATTTTGCGGAAGAGCCACCACGTACAACACGTTTTTCATCTGTGGTGTGGAAATGTTTTACTTATCTAGAGGGGCAAACAAAGACCAATGCCACCTTGGTCACTTGCAAGATCTGCCAGAGAGTGCTGTCTCGTGGGGATCCAAATAAGAAATATTCTTGCAGAATGGCGAGTATGATGAAGCACCTGAGGACCCTACATCCAGTAAATCTTGCTCGGGAGGAATTCCGAAGGATGAGAGTGGCTCCTGCTCCTTCCGACTCGCAGCCAAGCACTTCAAGAGTGCACCCTTCAGCACAAAATTTGGACATCCGTCCACAATTCCAATTTTTGAAAGTGCTCTGCACTAAATGCAATGCGACTTTATGCTACGGAGAGCAGTCTATTGATCTGATCTGCCGTAGGCAAGAAAGTCACTTTTGCTAGTTTTTTTTGTGTTTTTTTTTCCCTGAATTTCATTGTTTTTGTTCCTCCTATTCTGTTTTTTCCTTTTTTTTTGCAGAAAAACTAAAAAAAATTTAAAAATTGTTAAAAAAAACCCAAACAATGTAAAAGAAGAAAAAAAAAGTTCTTGTAAGAACTAACTTTCCTGGTTTAAAAAAAGAGCTATATTTGTTTGTTTGTGTGTGAAAGTTTAGATGAATGTATGTGTAGTACGTAATTGACTGAATGAATGCATTAGTAGCGTATGGTGAATGTATAAGTGCAGAACTATGAGGAAGTGCTGCAGCATCACACAGTAACCTCTTCAACTGCAGTGTGCTGTAGTGCTTCCGAAGCATAGGGATGCAACATATGTACATAAATATGTTGCAAATCTATGCTTCTCTCTGCACGGATGCTTAAACTACAGCCATGTGGTGATACAGGCACCCTTGCACCATAGTGAAAGGATATCTGTGTCATGTGCTGTTTGTTTTTGTGCAGGAAGACACACCTTCCTGCACAAAAACAATCAGTAAAGGCATTTTTCTCCTTCAATGTATGCTGAGCATTGTAGCATGCATTGAAGATATACAAATGTGGAGAAATGAAAACAATTCTCCTTGTTGTGCTTTCCTACACCAATTTTAGAGTGGTGCAGCATTCACAAACATATCGAGATTTATGATTTATGATAAATCTAGAGATGTGTCTTGTTCTATGAGTATTCAGTGCAATCATGCACAACAACACTTATAGAACACCCTTTCAACGCAAAGTGGTGTGTATGATGAGGTTGTATTTACATGGAGTAGAAAAAGTGCACAGAGTGCCTTTTCCTCTCTTTGTAAATATGAAAGAGTGTCTTGCGCAATAACTATGTTACAAAAAGTGACATATTTCTGTTTTTAAAATTGCTTGCGAATGATAGAAGGTAAGCACAGAGTTTTGTCTGCAAAGATGTTCAAAGAAGAATGATTGAAATGATTGCGGTCCTTCAAAAGGTACAATGGGAAATATTATGAACCCCTCAAATCTCTTTTTTTGCAGGTCACATGATATCCGATTATGGTCAGATTTCAAAACTACATAGGTATAAACAGAGTATTTTTAAAAACGTGTTTAAACTTTGTAGCTTCTTGCAGATCTCTCCAGTCTGCATATTGATACTTAGTTAAACTTACCTTCACAGTAATAGAATTAAAAAATGGTATACATTTTTTTCAGATTTTCTTTGCAATCTAAATTGATGTAAATTGCTTATTTTAAAATTAGGATCTGTGAAAGAAAAGAAAAAAATAGTTATAACATGTACTAATAAATTTTTTCCAACACAGCATAATTTCCACAAAGTAATTTGTTTGCCTTTTTTTCTGTTCTCAGAATATATTGAATTTCACTAGAAATAGTGATTTCAATCATACTCATCACTTAACAGCGGGCAAAAAAAAAACAATCAGAAAGATTGTTAAAAAAAAAACAACATGCTTTTCTCAGTAAAATACCAGAAAATACAAATCACACATATATGAAATGCTTACGGCTAACAAAATTATATAAGTTTAACTTATAAAAACTGTAAATGTTGCCGCTTTAAAATATTCACCGAATCAATGACCTCCAAAAAGTCCATAATACAATCATATACCTTTCCTTGAGGCCAAATGGTATTGTTGCACTCCTTTTTTATCTAAATTGTCCAATGGTAGTCCTATTAAATTATAATAATACATTTCTCAGAGAGTGAATTATCTTCCTAAAACTTTGGCTTTAAAAATATTAGGTAGGAATTTGGTAATTCACTAGGCAAACGTTGTTTGAAAACCAACTGGGCATCATTACAAAGTGTCCAGGCTTTGTCACATTTTAGATAGGCAGTGTAATGTCCAGATGTGGTGGAAGGGCCAACATGGAAAATTATAGCAATTGCTACAAAAGTCCTTCCTGATACTGATAGTTGTGCTGCTACAAATTGCTTTATTAAAGTATCCAATTTTCTTCCGTCAGCTGTACAACGTTGCATCATTAAAATTATGTATTTGCCATATTTTGTTAAAAATAATGTGGATAACATTTCTGATTTACATTGGCTACACTCCATGTTTTGATTTGTACCTTTAACTAATTTATTGAAAGACACTGATTTACAGTCTGGTAATATTAAATACAGAAATCTCTCAGTGTCTACATTGGAGCTACATGTATACATGCAATTTTCACAATAATGTTCCCATTTGTAAGAAAGGCCAAAAATATTTTCTATTTCTACACCTTCATTTTCAAAAATGGTAAGCATATACATAAAAAATTCCTGAGCATCTTGTTGGATATTTTGTGAAAATTGTGTAGAACCAGAACACACATCCAAAAGATTACGAACATCTGTAAAAGATTGTATTTTACTTGTGTCTGTTCAATTTTTCAAAAACAGAATGCAACAGAGAACAAAATCTTTGTTGCTGATTCTGCATAATTTGTTCTTGCAAACCTTCAAGATAAAAAATAACATTGACCACTACATTAGCATAGCAGTTGACACCTGAACTATTTTCAAACTGATAACCAACAACCTCTTCAACAGTGTCCAATTTCTTTTTACTTGCAATCACAACATTATTTAGTGCTATTCCCTTCTCAAAACCTTCAGAACAGATACTGTCAAACCTTCTTTTTCAACCAACCACACGCTTTTCAAATACAGGATATTGACCTAAATTTGGAGCATACACCCTTCTTAACCTATTATATTCTTTTACACAGTTTGCATCTGCAGTAACCTTTGTCTCATCAAAATCAATCAAAAACAAACCAGATAATGTTCTGACTCGCGACAAAGCAACATATGCCATACCCTCTTTAAATACAGTAGATCCAATGTTCACCAATGCATTGTCTGCACTTAATCCTTGAGATTTATGAATAGTCACGGCATATGCCAGAGAAAATGGAAATTGTTTCCTATGGACATATAAATCTTTAACAAGCAAAAAACAAACTGAACAACAACCAATTTCTTTAACTTCTTCAATCTGATTAAGTTTAATTTTTAAAAATTCAATTCCTTCTTTTTTCTGATAATTAACAAAATCTACCACTTTACCCATTGCGCCATTAACTAACCCTTTTTCTACATCCAAATTTTGCCTTAAAATTACCCGACAGTTTACACACGCATACAGTGTCTTTTCTAAACCAGCTGTTTTTAGATATTTTTTTTCTAAAGAATCCAGTTTTGTTTTCAACTTTCCCGTTAAAATAATAGTAATTCCTTCATGCTCTATTTTATCGATTGCTTCCATTTTTATAATTTCTTCATTTTCCAGTTTCAGTAGTTCTTCGTTGAATATGGAACACTCTCGCAGTGTTGGCTTTAAACAGATCACTGATTTATTTTCAGCAATTTTCATGTACACATTTGCAGGAATTACATTTTCATCCCCTTAAGCACCTACACACAGGCACCATGGATCCTGGGGGGCGATTACAACTGTGTGCAAGACATAGCATTAGACAGGTCCCACCCGCCCCTACCAACATCCCCTATTGTAGTGCAGGCAAAACGGTTCACAACGTGGGTGCGGCATTGGTCCCTGGCGGATGCTTGGCGAACTCGGAACCCAACTGCCAAACTTTATTCGTTCCACTCCAGACCGCATGATCTTAGAGTGCATCTGGACTGTTTCCTCTGCTCCCCCACCATCCTCCCTACCGTCTCAGACACTGATTACTTAGGTAGAACCATATCAGACCATGACGCCCACACGATAACGATTCAATGGCGCCTGCCGCGTCCTCTTGTCCCTACTTGGCGCCTCCCTAGGGATAGCCTTGACGACCCGGTTTTTAAACAAACCTTGGTGGATCACATTCGCCATTATTTCCAGGAGAAAACACGAGCGCTGGAATGGAATGCTTTCAAGGTCGTAATGCGTGGTAATTGCATTCGCCACATTGCGGGAGTCCGGCGGGTTCTAGAGAGGGATATCCAGCGGGCAGAACAGACACTGGCCGAACTTACTAAGGAGACTAATCCAGCTAAAGCCATGCCGGCCGAGATAGCTAGCGCCGAGACTGCCTACGCAGAAGCGCTGGCAAGTATGCGCCGGTATAATTTCGCGGCCTATGCAGCTCGGGTCCACAAAGAAGGCGATCGAGCGGGCACGCTATTAGCTTGGCTCGTTAAACAGGATTCGAGCCTCCCGACCATCACGGCCATTCGTAACGGACAGGACACCCTGGTATATTCGCAGGACCAGATACTCAAGGCCTTTCAAGAGCATTACACGCTCTTGTATACCAGCCCCCATTCCCCGGTACCGGATGAAGTCCTCGCCGAGTTCCTGGATCGTATCAGGCTCCCCCGTATAGATCATGACACACGCCAAGAACTCGACAGCCCTATCAGGGCGACCGAGATTCGGCATGCAATGAAGGCTCTAGCCACCCACAGGGCTCCCGGATTAGATGGCTTCCCACTAGAATTTTACCACGCCTTTGCGTCCCAGCTAGTCCCTCAACTAGAGTCACAATTCCAGGCAGCTTTAGGCGTGGGGACCCTACCTCAATACATGCGCGAATCCGTTATAGTATCCCTTCTCAAACCAGATAGAGACCCGCATCAGCTGGGCTCCTACCGACCCATACATTTTTAACTACTGAACTCGCAGTGGAATTCTTTTATTGTTGCTCCTAATGACGCTCCTGCTCCGATACAGCTCCTTTGCTAATTTATTTTAGTGGTCTAACTCTGACTGAAACACTACTCTTTTAGACTTGCGAACAGCCTTCTGAGATTTTGACGGGCATGCGCTGAAGGGAACACTAACCTGGTGTCTTCTTTGTTCAAGGTAACCCGACGCTGAAGAACCGATGCCCCTCGAGACGCCTCCTGACTAGCTACTTCACGGTGACAAGAAGGTAGGTCTGAACCCGGTCAAGCTCTCGGTGAAGTGCGCCTTAGAACGTTGGTGCATGCTTCACCTGAGCTCTCAAGACAGGGAGGCGAGACTAGACCGCTAAACGGCGAGTGTGCTGGAGGCCATCTTAGATGTCCAACGTTGCCAGCACACTCGCCAACTCCAGGCACAACGAGTCTTAGGATTGGGATGTTGTGGGGAAGGGGTGGGTGTAATGGCCACAACAGGGCTGCAAGGAGGAAACCTCCTGTGAGCCCTGACAAAGAGGCAAGAGAAGTGCAGAAATAAAAACACAGTGGTGCAGAAAGAGGTAAGAGAAGTGCAGAAAGAGGGAAGAGGGTACCCGAAAGAGGCACAAGGGGTGCCGAAAGAGGCACAAGAGGTGCAGAAAGAAGCACAAGGGGTGCAAGAAGAAGCAAGAGAAGTGCAGATTGAAGCAACAGAGGTGCAATAAGAGGGAAGGAGGGTGGAGAAAGGCAAATGAAGTGATGAAAGAAGCAACAGAGGTACAGAAAGAGGGAATAGGGGAGAAAGAGATAAGACAAGTGCAGAAACAAGGAACAGAGATGCAGAAAGGGATGCACCGGATAGAGAAAGAAGCAAGAAGGGTGCAGTAAGAAGCAAGAGGGGTGCAGAAAGAAGCAAGACAAGTGATAAAACAGACAAGAGAGTCGCAGAAAGAAACTAGAATGGCATAGAACAAAGGAAGAGAAGTGCAGAAAGAGGCAAGACAGGTGCAGAAAGAGGCAGGAGAGGTTCAGAAAGAGGCACTTGAGGTGCAGACAGAGGCAAGAGGGATGCAGAAAGAGAGAAGAAAAGTGCATAAGGAGGGAAGAGAAGTACAGAAAGAGGAAAGAGATGTGCAGAAAGAGGGAAGGGGTACAGAAAGATACAAGAGAAGTGAAGAAAAAACAATGGCGCAGAAAGAGGCAAGATAAGTGCAGATAGAGGCAAGAGAGGTGCAGAAAGAGGGTAGAGGGGTGCAAAAAGAGGCACATTGGGTCCAGAAGGAGGCACAAGGGGTGCAGAAAGAAGCAATACAGGTGCAAAAAGAAGCAAGAGAAGTGCAGAAAAAAACAAAAAGAAAAATACAACAGTGGTGCAGAAAGAAGCAAGAGAAGTGCAGAAAGAGGTAAGAGAAGTGCAGAAAGAGGAAGGAGGGTGCAGAAAGAGGCACAATGGTTGCAGAAGGAGGCATGAGGGGTGCAGAGAGAAGCAAGAGAAGTGTAGGAAGAAGCCATAGAGATGCAGAAAGAGGGAAGGAGGGTGGAGAAGGCAAGAGAAGTTCAGAAAGAAGCAACAGATGTGCAGAAAGAGGGAACTGGGGTGGAGAAAGAGATAAGACAAGTGCAGAAACAAGCAACAGAGATGCAGAAAGGGGTAAGAGGGGTGGAGAAAGCGGCAGGAGGGGTGCAGAAAGAAGCAAGAGATGTACAGAAAGAAACAAATGAAGTACAGAAAGAAGGAACAGAGGTGCAGAGAAAGGCAAGAAAGGTACAGAAAGAGGGAAAAGGTGTGCAGAAAGAGGCACAAGGGCTGCAGAAAGAAGGAAGAGAAGTGCAGACAAAAGCATCAGAGGTGCAGAAAGAGGCAAGAGTGGTGCAAAAAGAGGGAAGAGGGGTGCAGAAAGAGGCACGAGAGGAGCAGAAAAAAGCAAGAGATGTACAGAAAGAAACAAAAGAAGTGCAGAAAAAAGGAACAGAGGTGCAGTAAGAGGCAAGAGGGGTGCAGAGTGAGGGAAGAGGGGAGTGAAGGAGGTACGAGGGTGCAGAAAGAAGCCAGAGGGGTACAGAAAGAAGCAGGAGAGGTGCAGAAAGTGACAAGAGGGGAGCAGAAAGAAGCACAAGGGTTACAGGAAGAAGGGACAGAGGAGCAGAAAGAAGCAAGAGTAGTGCAGAAAGAAGCAACAGAGATGCAAAAAGGGGAAACAGCATTGGAGAAAGTGGCAAGAGGGGTATAGAAAGAAGCAAGAGAGGTGCAGAAAGAAACAAAAGAAGACCAGAAAAAAGGAACAGAGGTGCAGAAAGAGGCAAGAGGGGTACAGAAAGAGGGAAGAGTGCTGCAGAAAGAAGTATGAGTGGTGCAGAATGAAGCAAGAGAGGTGTAGAAAGAAGCAAGAGCAGTGCAGAAAGAAGCAAAAGAGGTGCTGAAAGAGACAAGAGGGGTGCAAACATAGGGAAGAGGGGCGCAGAAGGAGGCACAAGCTGTGCAGAAAGAAGCAAGAGGTACAAAAAGAAACAAAAGAAGTACAGTAAGAAGCAACAGAGGTGCAGAAAGAGGGAACAGAGGTACAGAAAGAGGCAGGAGGGGTGTAGAAAGAAGGAACAGAGGTGCAGAAAGAGGCAACAGGGGTGAAGAAAGAGGGAAGGGGTGCAGAAAGCAGTAAGAGAGCTACAGAAAGAAACAAAAGAAGTACAGTAAGAAGCAACAGAGGTGCAGAAAGAGGGAACAGAGGTACAGAAAGAGGCAGGAGGGGTGTAGAAAGAAGGAAGAGGGGTGCAGAAAGAGGCAAGAGAGGTGCAGAAAGAGGAAAGAGGGTGCACAAAGAAGCAAGTGAGATGCAGAAAGAGGCAACAGAGGTGCAGAAAGAGGCCAAAGAGGTGCAGAAAGTAAAAGATGTGCAGAAAGAGGCAAGAGAAGTGCAGAAAAAGAAAGCAAGGTGCAGAAAGAAGCAACAGAAATGCAGACAGAGGCAAGAGAGGCGCAGAACTGTGGGGAGAGAGCTTGCCCGGGTCCCATTCAGAAACATTATGGCAAGTATCTTGTATTCCACAGTTCAGGCTGCAAACCTAAGGAGAAATCACATCTTTTGTCTCCAGATGGTGTACTGGTCTCCTCTAAAGCTCTCCAAATTTGAGAAGGGAGCCATTCCGAAATGCCCTAAATGTTCCCAGGAAAAATCAGATGATGTGCATATGTTTTTAAGTTGCCCAATGCTGCAGCATTTTTGGGACAGTGTAAGTAAAGGTAGTAAAGCCATGCTTGGGGCTGAAATACAGGTGAGCATAAGGCTGGTATTTTTTGGGGTCTCACTAAGTTATGAGTCTATGCCCTCAGAGAAAAATAAGCTATTGTTTTATTTAATCTTACTTGCACGGAGAGAAATGTATAAAAATTGGATGAAAAATATATCTCTGATGGTTCTAGATTGTATCAACTATTAAATACACGATGAAGCTTGACAGGGCTTCACAGAATAAGAGGAGTAAGAAAACATTTTTTGGGTTACCATGTGTAGACTGGCTAGACACATTTAAAGATGGAGTGAATATACTCCAATGATTTTGTCTCTATACTGGGAAACTTCACCCCTCTGGTTGTTCTGTGAGTCACTCAGAGAGAAGGTCAGAACAAATCAAAAACGGAGGAGTGGTTCTGTGTAAAGTGCATTCATCTAGATACAGAGCTCTCTAGCTGGTGCCCATCAAGGGGTGGGGAGTCTCAGAGAAATCAAATAGCTCTGTGTATATCTAATGGCGAATGAGGACATAACATTTTTTTTAAAAGAGAGGCGCACCAATAGTATCAATTTAACACCCAAATTTAACAATAAGTAACAGGTGACCATTCTAGGTTTACAAACGACCTTCCACCATGCTGTAACACTTGTCGCTGAATTTTTGGTAACATTTGAGCCCTTTGAGCTAAAAACAAGGCTTTTTTCATTCAAATCTGCAGATTAGGTACAGATGATGGATTATGTGGCTAATGCAGAAAATACATTATTGTGCGAAAGTCGGTGCAGCCAAACAGTCACATAATTCCTGTGGCCCTGCTCATACCTCTGACTAGGTTCAGAAGTGCTCCTCAGTGATTCCTTCTTTTTTTGTCTCATTCAGTAAATAGCTTAGCTTCTATGGAAACGAGGAAGTCTAAACCTGAGGTTACCACTCCACAACACAGACTACCATACCACATAATTACTCTCCATAACACATAATCCCACTCTACATAAATCATATACACTAAATACCACATACTTTCTATCAACATAATTTCACTGCACAATTTACCACATAATTCCACTACACACAACATACTCCACTCCAAAAAACATTAGTAAAAAGCTTTTACGTTTACAATGCCAATAGCTCTAACTCTCGCAAATGCGAAACCTATAACATTGCAAATGCTTCTTTAACTAGTAGTCACATTTGCAGAGTGGTGGAGAAAGGGTGCTGGGCCTCTGACCAGTGCTAAGGAATTCCGCTGCATAGGACTTATAGGAGGTACCAGGAAGGCTTCTTGACCCCCAAAGTCCCTCAGAAGTAAAGCAGATGCCGGCTTCTTCTTTTTTTTATTTACTGCTAGAAGGGGGACTGTGCGCCCCCCCTTCTCTTTAAATTTGGTGGGCTCTGGGGACCCCATCCCCCAGGGCCTGAGCCATTTAAAAAATGGGATGGAGCTCCCGAGGCGAATTTCGGCCCCGGGGACCCCATCTCCCAGGGCATGGCATTCTGTGTTTTTTCTTTTTTTACATTTAGTCGGGAAGGGGCCATGTGGCCCCCCTTCCCCTGGCCTCTTTTGGGCCCCCGGACCCCATCCCCTGGGGCCTGGCCTTGTATAAAAAATATATTTATAACTATATAGGAGGGGGGCCACATGGCCTCCCTTCCCTAGGCCTCTTTTGTCCCCAGGGACCCCATCTCCCAGGGCATGGCCTCGTTTAAAAAAAAACATTATATATGTAGGGTGGCCGCGTGGCCCCCCTTTCCTGGACCACTTCTGGCCTCAGGGCCTGCCCTCGTCTAAAAAAAATGTTTTTTTTACATTTTCCCAGGAGGGGGGCCGTGTGGCCTCCCCTGGTCACTTCTGGGCACTGGGACCCCATTCCCTGGGCCCGGCCCTCAATGTTGGGGACTGCGGGGGAAACCCCCCATGCATTTCAATGAGAAAGCCCTGTGGAGGTGGCGGTCCCCGGGGCTGGGGGGCCGCATGCTCCCTGCATGCCCCCTGCACATTATTAATAAAGCCCTTAAAGGTGGCGGTCCCTGGAGTGTGGGGGCCCCCATGGGCCCCCGCATATAATTTCCTCACTGCCCCCAGGACCTGGACCACCCACGCATCATTTTTGATGTTCTGGGGGCCGGATTCGAGCACACAGCGCAAATGCCGCCAAAAATATTTTTTTTAATGCTTTTTGAGGCCCTGGGAGTCTGTGTGGGACCCCCTGAGCAGGCCTAGGTGGTCAGGGTGTTTCTACCCTGACCCATTTTCTTTTTTTTTTATCCCTTTTTTTTACTCCATTTTACTGAGTCACAAGATGACGGCCAACACTTCCTGGTTTGGAGCGTTGACAGCCAATTAAAATGAAGCTTGTGCTCGAGAGGTTTCGCAAATCCTCCTCCGCCACCAGATATCGATATTTTTAGTTTTTGAATTTCTCAGGAACTACTGAACGGATTTACACCATTTAAAAAAAAAGGTCGCTTTCTGAGCCAAGAGCTACCTTTTTGCCAAATATGGTGTAATTCCGTTCTGCAGTTCAGGCTGTAGCTTTGTCTAAAGTTCCTATGGAAATTAACATGGAGAGAAAGCGTTTTGAAACACCCCTTTTTTCTCAGCCCCCGCCTAACGAATCACCCCAAAACTTTCAAGACAAGAGCTGACCTGAGTGAACCATTAGTTTAGAAAATTTCACAAAGATTTGTCACATGGCGCCAAAGATATTAACAAAAGAAAAAACGCTTTTTGAATAGAGACGAGGTCCTAACTATACCTACTGGCGACCGCCTGTAGGTAATATATATATATATATATATATATATATATATATATATATATATATATATATATATATATATATATATTATCTACTGGCGGTCGCCAGTAGATAGTTATAGTTAGGACCGAGTTTCCATAGGAAAATCTGAAAATTCTATTTTGAATAACTTTGGCGCCGGTTGACGAATCCTTGCGAAATTTTCAAAACTAATGGGGCGCTCCGCTCAGCTCCTACCCTGAAAGTCTCGGGGTGATTCGTCAAGCGGGGGCTGAGAAAAAGGGGGTCCCAAAACGCGTTTTCCCCATGCATTTTCCCATAGGACCTTTAGTCGAAGGTACAGCCCGAACGGCTGAACAGAATTACTTGAAATTTGGCAAAGAGGTAGTCCTCAGGTCAGGGATGTGCCTTTTGCATATATGGTGTCAATCTGTTCAGTAGTTCCTGAGAAAATTGCAGTTAAAAGTACATAAATATCTATAAGCGCGCACCGTGCGCACACCGTGCGGGCACCGTGCGGCGTGCGCGCACCCTAACGTGCGCGAGCGTAATTGTGATTGGTGGTTACATGTCAGTCAACATTCGAATCGGTCGAAATCAGGAAGTGTTGTCCGCCATTTTGTGTGTGACAGTGAAAAAGAAAGGTGGAGAATGTGAAAAGGGGGCAGGGTACAGAGTTCCTGACCCCTAGCTTTTGTCAGGGGGTCCCTGAAGAACCCCGAAGGGTGAAAAAAACATTTTATTTTTTTTCAAAAAATCGCGAGGTGCGCGCACCGTGCTTGCACCGTCGCGGGGTGCGCGCACGGTGCGCGCACGGCGGAAAAAAATCATTAAAAAAATAGAATTACAAATCAAATTTAAGTGTTTAGATGTTAGGTGGCTCTAAAAAGAGCCGTTGTGTTAATTGAGGAACAGAGGAACAAAAAAATGAAAACAATTATGGGGTGCCGCATGTGTGCTGCTGTATCTTGCTCTCAATTAGGGGAATGCTGGTGTCACCATAAGAGAGAAGAGCATTGCACGCATTGCACCGTATATGCACCCTCTTGAACAGAGGGTGCATATCCAGAGGAACAGAAGCAGGTGTAGCTGCTGCCGCAGATGAAGTGCTCGGCTGAGCTGCCGATGATGTGCTTGGCTGAGCTGCTGTGGATGTGCTTGGCTGAGCTGCTGGAGGGTTGTCTCTAGCAGCTCGAGCATAAGCCACATGATGTACTCCTTTAACGTGCCTGATCATAGTGAAAATACTAAAAGAGTATTTCTTTTTAGGATCTCCTCTTGATAAGACAACACCACAAATAGTGCAGGTGACTTTCGGAGCATTCACCTTCTTCTGCCCCTCTGGAAATGTAAAAAATTCCCATATAAAAGAGTCTTTCTGTTTCCTCTGTCTCTGTGGCACAAGGGTCTCCTGCTCACTCCCAGAAGATGACTGCTGCTCTGCCATTCTCAAGTACTGGAGTACTGGAAAAGCTGCTCAGCTCCTTCTCCCAGGGAATCAGAAGAAATAATGAGGGGAGTGGGTGTGGTGTTGGAAGTTTCTGGAACTGAAACTACTATAAACCAATGAAAAGTGTTGTTTCTTAATCACATGACCTGAAACTACTGTAAACCAATGAAAAGTGTTGTTTCTTAATCACATGACTTGCACGCGCGCATGCGTGTACGGAGCACGTGTTTACGGAGCACGCGCGCATGCGCGTACGGAGCACGCGCACACGGAGTACGCACGACGTACGCATGCGCACGTGGAGCACGTACGCATGCGCACACGGAGCACGTACGCATGCGCGCACCGTGCGCGCACGGTCAAAAACCCTTAAAAAATAAATAAATAATAATTAAAGTGTTTATAAGTTTATAGAAGGTATTAACTATGCTGTTCAACTTTAGCCAAATAAAAAAAAAAAGAGCTGAGCCATTCCATATTACAGGATACAGTCAATCTATAACTATACACATAGGTAGCTTATTGTAAAATAAATATTTAAAAAATATAATAATACATTCATAAATTAGCATTTTAAAAACCGTGCAAATTCACTTAAAAAACCTTAGGTTTCACACACGTTATAGTTAGGAATTAGCATTTAAAAAACCTTGCAAATTCACTGAAAAAACCATAGGTTTCACACACGTTATAATTAGGAATTAGCATTTAAAAAACCTTGCAAATTCACTGAAAAAACCATAGGTTTCACACACGTTATAGTTAGGAATTAGCATTTAAAAAACCTTGCAAATTCACTGAAAAAACCATAGGTTTCACACATGTTATAGTTAGCTGGACATTTCACTTGTACAAAACCATTGAAATTACCCCGTTATAGTTAGTTCAGCTAACTATAACTCGCGCGCCAGCAATCCACTGCTGATGACGTCACATATTACATCACTCATGACATGGTCAGTGACATCACTCATGACATCACTGATGACATCTCAAATGACATCACTGATGACATCACTGATGACATCATCCTTGTGTAAGAGTGGCAGACCTCCTCTTATCCGAATATAAACTTTGATACACACATTGAAAAATACAAACTAAGGTTTTGAATACTATAGAGATACCAATACCAGTTAGAACAACCTATTCAGTAATTCCAAAATCTACATACGCATCCACTCATTCATCAACACTTCTATATAGTCACTCATACATGTACTCAGTCATCATATGTACTCATACACCTATACATCCTGTTACACACCTACACTCATACATAGAGTTACTCACACACATACTCACACATGCAAATAAACATCCATTTACTTGCATGTACAGCTATACACACACCAGTACACTTACTTCTACAGAAACGTACACATACTTACTCTCTAAAACAATCACTTATAGAAACACATACTTATTTATACAGGAACTCTTCCAATCTCTCACTCTCATATATCCTCACTTATATACATCAATTCTCACATATACTAGTTCAAAACATATGGACTTACTCATAAAGACACTATTGAGACAGTCATTCACTCTCTTACTCGCCCATACACACACTCATCCACCCATACTGTCCTGCTCACATACTGTCTTCAAAATACATACAAACAGTGAGTCACTCATTCATGCATCCATACGCTAAGTAACATCCCCCACTGAACCATACAGACACTCATACTGATACTCTAAAAACAAACTAATAACCCATATACACACTCATGTAGCTACTCACCAACCCATGCAGCCACTTATACACAAAGCGAGACGCTGATACAGATATTTAAATATTTAAACATTACTCACTAATACTTGTATTCACTAAGATACTGTTAATAAGTCAGTTATACAATTAATTTTACCAAAAAAACCCATCTATTTAGACACTTATTTACCCATTTTTTCTTCCATTAACCTTTAGATATAGATATATAAAAAATATTTATTTTTCAGAAAGACACACATTCACTGGATGATGTCATCAGTGATGTCATCAGTGATGTCATTTGAGATGTCATCAGTGATGTCATGAGTGATGTCACTGACCATGTCATGAGTGATGTAGTATGTGACGTCATCAGCAGTGGATTGCGGGCACGTGAGTTATAGTTAGCTGAACTAACTGTAACGGGGGAATTTCAAGGGTTTTGTACGAGTGAAATGTCCAGCTAACTATAACATGTGTGAAACCTATGGTTTTTTCAGTGAATTTGCAAGGTTTATTAAATGCTAATTCCTAACTATAACGTGTGTGAAACCTATGGTTTTTTCAGTGAATATATATATATATATATATATATATATATATCAGCAAGCAGTCCCGTAGTGATTTTCAGCCTTTCGCAAGGAACACACGGGCACAGACCGCAACAGCAGGTGAAATCCAGGGTTTATTTACAAGCCACAAATAGTCCACATGACGCGTTTCGGTCACTGACCTGCGACCTTGATCACATAGGATATATATATAATAAGATTAAAAGTGTATGCATCCCTGCCTGACTCCCCTGTTAATGGGAATTCTATCTAGGAGATGCCCTCCTGTATTCTATTACACCTTAGCATGAGTTTCAGTATAGAGGACTCCTAGTATCCAAGGGAGGTTACTAAGGACTCCATAGGCTTCCAAGAGCCTACATAGATTGTTCCTCAAAACCAGGCCAAATGCTGCTCTCAGGTCTGTAAAGACAGCGTGTAGATGATCCCACTTGAAGGTAATATACTTCCAGCATAGTACCTTGTAGCGAACGATTTGGTACGGACTTTATTTCTAAAGCCCGCTTGTGTATCTTCAAGAATTTGGTTTTCAGACAGCCAAGATTGGAGCCTTGCCATGACCTCCCTGGAAAATATTTTTTGTCTGTTATCTGGTAAGCTTATGGGTCTATAACAGGCTGGCACTTCCCTGTTCACTTTTTTGTAGATCAGGTTGATGTCGGCTCCGCACCAGGAAGGAGTAATGCCCTTGCCCCTCATGATAACATTGCTCAAAGCATTAGAATATGGGACCCACATTTCAGGCTGTGACAAGTACAAGTCTCTAGGGATACTATCCAGCCCAGGGGCCTTTTCTTTCTTCAGCTGTTTTAGAGCGAAGGCCATTTCAGCTAGGCCAGGGCGGAGTTCCCGGAGTTCCGCTACGCAGAACTCTGCGAAGTGACCCAAAAACTCTGCCATGCTGATTTTTAGCGCTGGGTGTCTGTCCCGCACAGTAAGATCAGCATGAACTGCACCATGTATAGCACAAGGGGACCCTGCTTCTTTCTGCCACTTAAATAGATATTCCACTAGAGTTATAGCTTCCTCAATGCAAACGGAAGGTTCCACAACCCGAGAGGTAGTGACCTTCCTTGACTGCCCGCCTTGAAAAATCTCTCTGGGAGATGGTATGGAGTAAGATTTTCCTTGCGCGCACACCAACTTAACATTGGCGAGCGATGGCACGGAAAAAAGGGTGCACGCTACGCAGAGAGTGGAGTGGGAAATACACTGCAAACTCTGAGAGTGGAGCGGAATTTCCATTCCAGGTCTAGTTTAAGCACAAGTAAAGCTTGTAACCTCCCTGCCTACATTTGCTTCCACCTTTTTAGGTCGAGCATTCAAGACCTCTTGTATAAACTTTAGTGTATACTTTAGTGTATATTCTTTAGTATACACTTTAGTAGATACTTACAGGTGTATGTAATTTGTGGGCTCTGGAGATCAGCCCTAGGACTTGTCTGCCTCCGCTTAGGGACTTTCTTTTCTGTTCAACTGCCTTTATTTAACTGTCTTGATAGAAAATGACCAGCAGAGGTCAGTAAAATACCAGAATTGCTTTCTGCTGAGGGACTTTCTTTTTTTAATTTTTCTGGCAACTGCCTCTATTTAACTTTCTTGATAGAAAACGACCAGCAGAGGTTAGTAAAATACCAGAATCACTTTAGCATTCTCTAGATTCCAGTCCATAGAAATTGTCTTCCACGAACACCCGTAGACAAAAATATTTTTTTCAAATCTTGTATTTTCAGTGATATGACCACGAAGGCCCTGCTTTAATATTAGAAACAGAGCTTTGGACTGAACCATTTCCACCTGAAAGGCAATATTTCTCTCCATGTGTTCCCATACCAGGCGTCTCATGGAGTTTGATGCTTACTTTCCCTCCGTGTTAAAGAACAGTAGATGTTTCAGCACCCAGGCTACTGTGCTGCGTAGCTAAATACATATAAGGTCCCAAAGGCGAGACAGAATGCATTGCAAATGCTTGCTAATATAAGCTAGTGCAACATACACTATTACAGACTCCTTTTCCTGGATTCTAGCCTGGGTCTTGTACTGTTCCCACTCCCTATAAAGAACCCCTAAGTGGGCTACCCCCTCATCTGATTGAACTACTGCTTCAAGGTGGTTGTCAATTATATGAGAGCCGAACAAAACTAACTTACTGAAAGCCTTTAAATCTGTATTCAGAAAGCCGTCTGTTGGATCTGACCACTGTTTAGATTCCCAGCTGCATTTGCTGTTGGTAAAAATGATCTTGTATATCTACTGAGTTATGCCTATTTCTGTGCAGTTTCCCTTCTTAAAAGCTACCAGTAAGCGATTTTTTTTGTGACAGCACTCTTTAGAGAACCAGCTAGGTGTGATTTTGACAGCAGCCCCTTCGCTCTGCTTTCACAAACAAATTCCTCGCTTGATCCATTAATTGGAAAAGTAGAGTAACAAATGTAATCTTAGTTGTATCAGTTGATTGAATTTTTCCGTGAATAGTTTGTATATTTGTGTCTGTACCACAGCATTAGTCGCTACTTCTGACAATTTGAAATTTTTCCTATAATTTATTGTCTCAATCAGGGATTTGGTTATAGAAGGTGCCAAGTTTAATTTCACAAATAGGCTAGCATGAAATATGACACTCATGGCTTGATGGTCACTGTCTACTTTTGGGACTATTTCCATATCCTTTCAGGAAAGACCATAGTGCATGATCCAGGAATATGTAGTCTATGTTATGGGTGGTTATCCCTCTTTTAAATGTTGGACGAGGTGGGGAATGTGACCTTGTACTGCCATTGACTATTTTTAGACTGTAGGCTATAGTTAAATCCTCTAACTGCACTGCAACACTGGTTAATTTTTCTTCATTGTTGGGTCTGGTGGCTTAGCGAACTAATGCATCCACTCTAGGGGCCTGTATGCGACCTCATTGTCACATGTTCAAATTTTGGTGGGTCCACTCAGCCTTTCATCCTTCTGAGGTGGATAAAATGGGTACCATTGAGTTGGGTAACAATAAACCTCTGTTGTTCAGCTCCATGTTATCCTTAGGTGAACGTGCACTTTACATATGCTATGTTATGCCCAAATATTAGTGTCCCCTGGCCTTCTTTCTTCTGATCAAGGGGAAGTTGCATGTTACAGTCACCAGCTATAATTGTTTGAGTACTTCAATTAAAATGACCCAACATGTCTAATAAATAGTACACTGTAGCAGATTGGGTGTTTGAAGGGACAGATCTAATATACATATTTAAGATGGCAGTATGTATACCCCCAAGTGGAGTAGTTATTTTAATTTCCAGGCCCAGCAAATCCCCGCTGTTTGAGAGGTCCACTTTAACTACAGGAAATAAGTCAAATCCCAGCCAGATCAATAATCCTCACGATGTTCTTCCTGCGGGAGAAGGAACAGCATTAACACTGGGGGCCCGATTCCGATGTCGGCATCGGAACGTGCTGTTTGGATTCCTTTCCGACGAGGCATTCTGATTGGTGTGGCCGGAAAGGAATCCGACTCGGTTTTCCGGATGGCTTCGACGGGCTCAGCCCGTCCGCCATCCAGAAACCCTTCAGTACTCCCCCGGCCGCCTCTTTCCAGCTGAGGGAGTATGATGCCAGTTTCCCACTGCCTGTTTGTGCCGGTCTTTTTCCCGGCACAAAAAGGCAGTGGGAAATGGTCTTTGGGGGCCCCCAGTAGGGCCTCCATGGGTGCGAGGCTGCCAAATGGCAGTTTAAGGGGCACCCATGGTGCCTCCCTGTTGATCCCTGCACCCGGTGGCAGGCATCTCAAGGTGACTGCCACCGGGTGCAGGGATGAACTGCACCTCAGCGGGTTAACAATGTGTGCATTCATTCTGTTCTGAATGCATGCTCCATGTGTTAAGTATAGGATTTCGACCAAACAGAGTTCGGTCGCATCCCACTTGCAGGTATGTAACCGACGACAGTAGCTCGGTCGGTTACAGTTCCTGACCGATGTCGGACTGACTCCGGTCCGTCCGACATCGGAATCAGGCGTTTAATGTAAGTAAACCAGATCTGAATAATGGGTTAGCCACCCATGTCTAATGAAATAAAATAATATGATGTTGATCTATAAAGTCCCTCTGCTCTGGATCTTCAAACTTTGCTTTAATTCCAACTCCGTTCCATGATGACACCCTAATGAAACTTGACCCACTGAGACTAATGAGTGTTTTTCATTATTCGAGGGATTGCAAGGGGTTTTCACACCACTTCCACTAGGTTCCTATTTTTAAGAGTGTCTGACCCAGGAGGGTTAATTGGTTCTTTCCCAGTCAGTATTATAGAAGTTACGGTTTCACTTGGGTTCTCCCGCAGTCAATCATTCTCAGATAAGTCCGAGGACTCAATGGGATTAGAGGTAGTTAGATGAGAGGCTGGGACTTTGTAGGCCTTGGAATCTGTTTGTTCTATTTGAGGTTTTTTGACATTTAACTTGAGGCTTATGTGCGACCTTATAGCAGACCTAAACCTCAATACAAGTGAGATTAACCCATCAACCAGTTTATGCTTCTTTAACTTCAACCCTATGTATTTGTGTAGTGGAACAATACTGCTAAAGCTTGTAGCATACAAAATGTCTTCCCTTATGATGAATCTGCAGCTTCTAGTATGCCTCAGATAATGGATAATTTTGTTAACAAGTGAGTCGTGCGGTTTCCTGGTGCCATGCAAAATGTTAAGAACATTGATCATATAGATATCATGGGGATAATTCAAGGACTCATAGGGGTCAGTGCTGTTATTCTTCATTTAATTACTATGTGTGGGAAACTCTCTTTGTACGGGTGGTAAGTCTCATATTGGCCTCCGCTGTGAATTAGGGATATATCTGAAGCAAGCCATTTTCCCTCTTGTGCCTAAATTAGGAAGCACCGATTAGTACTAGTGTAAATGTGAGTGCATGAGTAGTCTACTTTGGTCTTGTGAGGGTTTAAGGTTTGATTGTGATGTTGTTTAGCATTGATTAGGAGAGCCTTATTCATATTATTCAGTAGTGTGTTATTGAGGTTCATTACCAGGGTCGAGGGACTATCCAACTTCTCATTTCTTGCCTCAGCCAATATACCCATACATTCACGCGGGCTTACATTCTCTCCTTCTAAGAAATTTAACTGTACAGCTGTATCATCTCTCCCTGCACTTGTAAAAGCCTGTAATGGTTTAGTATCTTTGCTTTCAGTCAGTGTAGTGTTTCCTAAGGATGCCAGTACTGCAAACTGATTAGAGCACTGGATGCTAGCTGTAGGGGTGGTGGGTGTAATCCTTTGCTCAAACAGAGGTGCCTGCAAAGCGACTTCTAGAATGTTCACTGGGTAGGGGGGGGGGCTAATGTGCTTGTTCTTGTTACTAGCTTCTGGGGAACAATCCATCCTCTGTATTACTAAAGCATGACCTAATGCCCTTCTGTATGTTCCCCTTCCCTCCCTTCGTTGGGTGGTCCCTCTTTTCTTTTGGAGCAAGTAAACCCTCCACTGCCTCTATCAATTCATTAATTTCATCAAGATTGCAGTTCTCTTCTGAGTGTCTCTGAAGTTTTATAGCTCCTCCAGCTCCAGATATTTTATCTAAGGCCTTCAGTTTCACCATGATCGCAAATTATCACCAAATGTTTAGCACACACCAAGGTAAAGCTATTTGAAATTAAATGTTTGCAGGAGAACATTTAGGGTTAAATCAAACTACGTGCCGCAGTGACTGCTTGAGGTTCTTCAATTGCGAGCAGTTTAAGTAGGTGCACAGACAAAATATCGAGTTTAAAATGTCGACAAACACAAATATCAAGTTTTAAATATTGCGATGCAGAAATATCGACAGGACGAATACCGTGGTCAAGAATATCGACTTGCAGGTTAGAAATATCGTTTTTATAAATATGAAAGTTGTTAATATCATTTGAAAAAATATTGTTGTTTACAATATCGATGTTTTAATTAGTGTTATGTATTTTAGTATGTATTTTAAAAGTATATGATCTATTTATTTGTAAAAGAATTTGTTTTGTATTGTAATATATGTGTTTATTTTTAGTAGCTATTAATTGTATCTTAATAAAATTTTGCGTTTTTAAGTTCTGTAGCGAGTTGTGGGTTTATAGGAGAATAGGGTGAGAAGTCATTTAATTATAATAAATTAACTACTATTTTTTATGTATTAGTATTTATTTAATTTAGATGTTTTAATTAATTTATTATTAATTATTCATTAATTGGCTGGTAATTATTATTAATTAATTAATTGGCAATTATGTTAATTGCATCATTTTTTAGGAGCAGGTTTTGTGTTTATAGGGGAATAGGGTGGGAAGTTATTTAATTATAATAAATGTATCATCATGTTCTATTTATTATTATTTATTTAATAGTGTTAAATATTTATGAATTGGTTGTTAATTATTATTAATTAGTTAATATTTAATTAATAACTGTTTGTTAATTAATGCTAATTATTTCATTAAAATTAAAATATGGCAATTGTCAAATTAATTACTGATGTAAGTTGTGGGGTTAATAGTCGTAAAGCATGGGAAGTAAATTAGTTTAAATTAATTAATAAGTTGTTGTTAATTGATATTAATGTATTAATGTAAAATTAGTTAAGGAATTGTGTAATGATTTTCAGGTGTAGGTTGTGGTGTGTATTGGGGTAGAGGGTGGAAAGTAATTTATGTTTAGTTAATTATTAAGTAGTTGATTATCAATATTAATTTATCAATTGATAAATATTTATGGTAAGAGTTTATTGGTATTTTGTGTGTGTGTTTTGGTTTTATAGGGGCAATGTTTGGGGAGTAAATGAATTTCTATTTGTTTAAAAAAAAATGGTAATATTTGTTTAATTTATATTTAATTATGTTAATTATGGAGGTGCATTTTAAAAAAAATTAAATCTGTGTTGTGAGATTTGTGGTGTTATAGGGTAGGAAATAAAAAATATTACATTTATGTAATTAGTAATGTTTTTCTTTATAAAACATTTCTATTAAAAAATATATACTTTTGAATTTGTATAAATATTCTTTCCAGGTATTTTTCTGATCTTTTTAACATTCTAATCTGTTTCTATCTTTTGTAGTATTTAAAACTTTTATATATATTTTTTTTAATCTTTTGTGTTGTTGTTAATTTGTTTGTTTTTAATTTTGGAAATATTTATTTCTACCCCTCCAGTAGCCAACACTTTCCCTACTGTTGCGCAAACTGGAGTAGGAATATTCATTTTTACCCCTCCGCTATCCAACACTTTCCCTACTGTTGCACTCACTGGAGTTGGAATAGTATATTTTACCCCTCTGCTATCCAACACTTTCCATACTGTTGTACTCACTGGAGTGGGAATAGAAATTTTTACCACTCCGCTATACAACACTTTCCCTACCGTTACACCCACTGGAGTGGGAATAGTAATTTTAACCCATCCGCTATCCAACACTTTCCCTAGTATTACACCCACTGGAGTAGGAATAGTAAGTTTGACCTCTCTGCTATCCAACACTTTCCCTTCTGTTGCATCCTCTGGAGTAGGAATAGTATTTTTTACCCCTCCGCTATCCAACATTTTCGCTACTGTTGCACTCACTAGAGTAGTAATACTAAGTTTTGCCCCTCCCCTATCCCACACCTTCCCTACTGTTGTACTCACTGGAGTGGGAATAGTAATTTTTACCTCTCCGCTATCCAATACTTTCCCTACTGTTGCACCCACTGGAGTGGAAATAGTCATTTTTACCCCTCCGCTATCCAACACTTTCCCTACTGTTGCACCCACTGTGGGAATATGTAGTTTTGCCCCTCGCTATCCAAAACTTTTCCTACTGTTGCACTCACTGGAGGGAGAATAATAATGTTTGCCCCTTCGCTAACCAAACTTTTCCCTACTGTTGATCTCATTGGAGTGGGAACATTAAGTTTTCCCCTTCTGCTATCCAACACTTTCCCTACTGTTGCACTCACTGGAGTGGAAGTAGTACATTTTAAACCTCTGCTATCCAATATTTTCTTTACTATTGTACTTACTGGAGTGGGAACATTAAGGTGCCGATCACGATCCGGTAAAAAATGTCCCCGTACGACTCGTATCGGGTCTTTTTACCGTACGAATCGTACAAGTGCCGTACGAACTGGCAATCACGATTCGCATGGTAAAAAGTCCATACGAACCGCACTGGGAATCATTCCCCACACGTCCTCGGGTCGGAAAATGTGTCCGACACGTCCTCGGACGATTTACCTTACAAACGTGAAAAGCCAAGTTCGACCGAGGAATCACGATCCATCCCGTGCGTCCGAGCGTACAACCGTATGGAAAAAACACCGTCCGCACCGAACTCCTATAGCAACCATGGAGACATGTGCCCGCATACGTGCCCAACACTCCCCCCCAGCCCCCGTACGTCCGACACGTACCCCCCGTGTATGTATACCCCCACCCGTCTAGGTACACCCCAGTACGTTCAAGTCGTACCCCCACCCCAGTACGTGTCGTACCACCGTCTATGTACACCCCAGTACGTTCGAGCCCCACCCCCACCCCAGTACGTGTCATACCCCCGTGTACCTACACCCCAGTACGTTCCAGTCGTACCCCCACCCCAGTACGTGTCGTACCACCGTGTACCTACACCCCAGTATGTTCGAGCCCCACCCCAGTACGTGTCATACCCCCGTGTACCTACACCCCAGTACGTTCCAGTCGTACCCCCACCCCAGTACGTGTCGTACCACTGTCTATGTACACCCCAGTACGTTCGAGCCCCACCCCCACCCCAGTACGTGTCATACCCCCGTGTACCTACACCCCAGTACGTTCCAGTCGTACCCCCACCCCAGTACGTGTCGTACCACCGTGTACCTACACCCCAGTACGTTCGAGCCCCACCCCCACCCCAGTACGTGTCATACCCCCCGTGTACCTACACCCCAGTACGTTCCAGTCATACCCCCACCCCAGTACGTGTCGTACCACCGTGTACCTACACCCCAGTACGTTCGAGCCCCACCCCCACCCCAGTACGTGTCATACCCCCCGTGTACCTACACCCCAGTACGTTCAAGTCGTACCCCCACCCCAGTACGTGTCGTACCACCGTCTATGTACACCCCAGTACGTTCGAGCCCCACCCCCACCCCAGTACGTGTCATACCCCCCGTGTACCTACACCCCAGTACGTTCCAGTCGTACCCCCACCCCAGTACGTGTCGTACCACCGTGTACCTACACCCCAGTACGTTCGAGCCCCACCCCCACCCCAGTACGTGTCATACCCCCGTGTACCTACACCCCAGTACGTTCCAGTCGTACCCCCACCCCAGTACGTGTCGTACCACCCTCTATGTACACCCCAGTACGTTCGAGCCCCACCCCCACCCCAGTACGTGTCATACCCCCCGTGTACCTACACCCCAGTACGTTCAAGTCGTACCCCCACCCCAGTACGTGTCGTACCACCGTCTATGTACACCCCAGTACGTTCGAGCCCCACCCCCACCCCAGTACGTGTCATACCCCCGTGTACCTACACCCCAGTACGTTCCAGTCGTACCCCCACCCCAGTACGTGTCGTACCACCGTGTACCTACACCCCAGTACGTTCGAGCCCCACCCCCACCCCAGTACGTGTCATACCCCCCGTGTACCTACACCCCAGTACGTTCCAGTTGTACCCCCACCCCAGTACGTGTCGTACCACCCTCTATGTACACCCCAGTACGTTCGAGCCCCACCCCCACCCCAGTACGTGTCATACCCCCCGTGTACCTACACCCCAGTACGTTCCAGTCGTACCCCCACCCCAGTACGTGTCGTAGCACCGTCTATGTACACCCCAGTACGTTCGAGCCCCACCCCCACCCCAGTACGTGTCATACCCCCCGTGTACCTACACCCCAGTACGTTCCAGTCATACCCCCACCCCAGTACGTGTCGTACCACCGTCTATGTACACCCCAGTACGTTCGAGCCCCACCCCCACCCCAGTACGTGTCATACCCCCCGTGTACCTACACCCCAGTACGTTCCAGTCGTACCCCCACCCCAGTACGTGTCGTACCACCGTGTACCTACACCCCAGTACGTTCGAGCCCCACTCCCACCCCAGTACGTGTCATACCCCCCGTGTACCTACACCCCAGTACGTTCCAGTCGTACCCCCACCCCAGTACGTGTCGTACCACCGTCTATGTACACCCCAGTACGTTCGAGCCCCACCCCCACCCCAGTACGTGTCATACCCCCGTGTACCTACACCCCAGTACGTTCCAGTCGTACCCCCACCCCAGTACGTGTCGTACCACCGTCTATGTACACCCCAGTACGTTCGAGCCCCACCCCCACCCCAGTACGTGTCATACCCCCGTGTACCTACACCCCAGTACGTTCCAGTCGTACCCCCACCCCAGTACGTGTCGTACCACCGTCTATGTACACCCCAGTACGTTCGAGCCCCACCCCCACCCCAGTACGTGTCATAACCCCCGTGTACCTACACCACAGTACGTTCCAGTCGTACCCCCACCCCAGTACGTGTCATACCCCCGTGTACCTACACCCCAGTACGTTCCAGTCGTACCCCCACCCCAGTACGTGTCGTACCCCCGTGTACCTACACCCCAGTACGTTCCAGTCGTACCCCCAACACAACCTCCTAAGTACGGTGCGCACCCCAGGCCCCAACATCACATCCGCATGTACGAGTCGTACCAACCCACACACAAGGACAGCACCGTACAACCAAATGGCCCATCTACACACCGTACACACGCTCAAAACGCACGTACACAACCAGGACAAAACAAAACAACACAAGAAGACACTATTCGAATGGCACAAAGCCACTAAACATGGCCAACAAACACTACAAATACACCTTCACTGACCTGCAACTGCCAAAGACAAACAGAGGGCCAAAACACCACCACTACTTATAACACACCCACCCAAAATTCAAACACTGCCACACCCACCCATGGACCAATAAAAAGGGCCCACACACACAAACCATGAGCCTTTGCAACAGACTCACTGCTGCCAGACACCACAGAACCATACAACAAGCTACACCACACCTTACACTTGCACACCTTCACACAACCACCCTCACAAACACCCCCTCATCACATTCACACACACACAACCATCCACACCCCCCCAACATCCACCCCCCCCCCACCATCCCCACCCACACCCCTCACCATGCCCACTACCAAGAATCCAAAGTTCAGTAACCGAAAGTTGGAGGTCCTTGTTGATCAAATCCTCAGAGTCGAGCCACAGATCTTTGGAACATTGGTCAGAAATACCAGCCTGGCAGCAAAAACAGCCATGTGGCAGACCATCGTCGATGCTGTGAATGCTGTTGCGGACACCAGGAGGACCAGGCAGGAATGCCAGAACAGGTGGTACGATCTGCGGAGGAGGGTCAGAGCCAAGAGGCAGGAGGAACACGACCAGGCCAACGCCACCGGAGGAGGGCCCTCCCGCAGACCCGTACAGTACCATCCCTGGGAGGAGAGGGTGATGGCCATACTGCCGGTGGAGGCAGTCGAAGGATTAGAAGGACTCCGAGACCCGGGTGAGTACACAAACAACGCACATCACATGGGGGGAACGGCATCCACAACCAAAATCACTAACAGGCACGCAACCACCACAAGCCATCGCATTACTCAACCACACTCCATGAGCACGCACATGCCACTGCTGCCACCATGCCCCATGCACCCAGCTGGACAATGGCAAGTCACAGAAGACAACAACACATGACACGGTAACCCGGATGGCGGGAGGCTGGGCCCCAAAAATCACATAGTGCGACTCCGAAGCAGACAACAATGCACTCTGCCCATATGGCCTAGGTCACAGCCAGACAAACAGTGTGTCCCAACACAGGAATGACTTGCCAGCAAATGGCGGACGCCTTGCATCAACACATGGGGGTGAAGGCACTGTTTTGCACATGACAGCAGCTAATGAACAGCCAACATTGTGAAAGAGTGGCAGCACACACCACCACAGCAGCAGCGCACAGACACACATCACACCCAATGGGTGTCTGGAGATCAGAAACAAACTCACATCAACAAGCCAAGGGCCACTCAAAGATCTGCTAACAGTGTGTGCCCAGGAAGCTGGGCTGAGGTGACAGAGGGTGACACACAGAGGGAGGGAGAGGGTGACAGAGAGGGAGGGAGAGGGGGACAGAGAGGGAGGGAGAGGGGGACAGAGAAGGAGGGAGACACAGGGAGAGCAAATCAGCCGTGTGGTGTGTGGGAATGTCTGCTTGTCAGCAGGTAGACTGCGTGCATGTAGCCAAGGGTGGCCCGTGCCAGAACCCCCCCTCTTCACCATGGCAAAACACAGGGCCATGTCACAACCTGTGCACGAGCACAATGACAGCTACCTGCATCACATAAGGGTGTGGAACAACTCCATGTGCACATGTACAGTGCTACACAGAAGGCGCCAATGCATGGCTCGCAACACCGGCCCACTCCACTGCTGACTGCAGTCACACTTGACGCAGCAAGTAAGACTGTGCCACACATAGTTAAAGGTGCCAAAGTGGTGCCCAAGGGACACACCCATGCACAAGTGCACTGTGAGTGGAATGCAAGACAGATCCTAATTCCAAGAGGAAATGTGCCAACTTATGAAATGATGAAACATGGATGTTGCATGGACCAAAATTAACATTGTCTCTCTCACACACAGGTCAACGTCGTGGTGCACCCCCCAACACTGGGGGGGAACACTCACAGGACCCGGATCTGCAGGAGCCCGATCCCACCGGCAGCGACCACTCTCACCACTCTGTGGACGACCCCGACCGACCTGGCCCCTCTGGTGTCCAACCGCCTGCAGCACCTGCGTCAGGTACAACTGTGCCAACCACCACCCCCACTCCTGCCACATCCCAGGAGACACCCAGGATCCCTGCCCCAACACCACAATGCAGCCAGGCTGGCCAGGAGGGACACGGTGTCCCGGGCACCCAGGAGGAGGCAGGCGATAACGCCAATGCCACCCCTCAGGGGTCCCGGAGACCCGATGTGCCCGCAAGGGCAGGCCAGGCGCAAGTGGGCAGGGGTGGTGGGAGTGGAGGACGGCGGAGGCACGAGCCTGACCAGTTGGCTGGGGATCCGGTATTTTCCCATGTCCGTAACATCCTGGACTCATACCGGCAGGACACCACGGGCATGGCCCAGGTTGTGTCCGTCCTCGAGGGGATCAAGGCCCAGCAGGCCCAGCAACATGCGGAGCTACATGCCTGTCTACTGGTACACCAACGGAGGATGGAGGACAGACAGGCTGAGCAAGTGACGGCATTCCAGGGGATTCACGCTACACTCCGTCGGATGGCCGACAACATGGCCGACCCTCCCTGTGCCAGAAGGCGGAGAACATCACCACCCACAGGGAGGGATCAGGAGGAGGAGGAGGAAACATCCGACGGAGCATCCCAGATGTCGTCACGGCCTGCTGGTGAGGTTCCCCGCAGGAGGCCGGGTCGTCCACGGAAAGGACCGTGAGGGTCGGTGCTACATCACCATCTCCCAGGACACCTGGCCTGGCACCTGGCCCACTGGAGCAACAGCATCACAGCATCAAGAGACATTCTCTGCCACATGGCCCTGCTGGTCACTGGCTGACCAATGTTGACAAAGACTGTGGCATGGACTCTGAGGACATCCAATGGCAAGGACACCAACTCCCCTACTGGACTTTGGATTCAAACTTCCCGGAAAGACACTCACTTTGTTTCCCCCCCCCCCCCAATAATAAATCACACTATGAAGAGTAGATGCCTGCTGGTAGCATTATTACCTAACATGTGTCTTGTAAAGTCAAAACATGCCTGAGTCATCTTTTGTCTTCAACCACCCACACCCTGGGGCCTGAGTCTGGCACAGGACACATGGGTCACAGTGTATTAGGCAAGACAGACATGGAGCACCATACACACCCGTGATGGGCCCAACCAGCTGAGGGGGTTACCGAACAACCGTGCTGACAGACACATTGAGTACAGCAACAGTCATGCGCAGAGGTCAGGGATCCAGTCCAGTGTCCTGGGGGGCACCCAGGTATGTGTAGACAGGTGGCAGAAACATGTCCTGCAAGCTTGAGTCCGGTGGATGCAGAGAATGGGGGCCTGGCCAACGTTGGATGCATGGGGATGGCACATGTCACAATACCCACACAGTCATGGACATCATGCCCAATACACAGTCTCAGCCCACACACACAGCTTGCATCTTGCCACTCGACACATTGACACATAGCCACAATCAGGGAATACCATGCCAGACAAGCAGGATGCACCATGGCAACACACCAGCATTGCCTGAGAAGAGGCACCTTGGAGGCATAGGGACACCTTTATTAGTCATGTTTTCGGGATTGCAGAGGCCACTCGAAGTACACATGAACACATCATGTGGAGTAACATGTGGGTCCAACACTGGCACCCCCCTTCAGCAGCACACATGCGTGTTCGCCATGGAACTGGCACACAAGCGTCGGCTAACAGCTAAATACCCACAGCTGCACACGGAGAGCCTGCCATACACCATAGATCCGCGGATGTCGAAGTCCCACACCATGTCAAGCCAATGCTAACCGAATGTGTCCGAGGGCAGTGTCACACACATTGATGCCATCATCACAATCCCCTATCCCATCACTGATGACTGTCAACCAGGCAGACCATCTATTCAGGTGTACACAGCTGCATGTCGTGTCCCATGGGGATGCGACATGGCTGCAGAGGAACCCAACACCGACAGGGGCAGTGTGCACACATCATGAACAACTGCCACACCCAATACACCCCAGATGCATCCCTTACCCCATGGAGACTTCCAAACGTGTCCGTGCCTGTAACGCTGAGTCAGCCCACGATGTCATGTCCATGAGGAATAGCAGTGCCACAACAATGCAACCAGCAGACGGCATGCGCAGGTACCTGGGGAAGAGAAACACACAAGAAGTCAGCCACAAAAAGCACAGCCACTTGCATGTGCATTTACTCGACACATGTATGGATGACAACATGCTAGGTCACAATTATGACTGCGGAAGTACAACCATCACTGGCACCTTCACTCCAGTGACACACCCACACACACCTCTGACTCACGTGCCATACATGCAGGTGGAGACACACATCACAATGCATGCCACACGGGGACCAATGCGTGCACACTCAGACACTGGTACTCACCACTATGCAAAGAAGTCGCGTATGAGCCGAGTCCGGATGTCCTCTTGCGGCTCCACATCCTCCACATCACTAGCCCCATTGCCAAGCCCTTCGTCCTCCACGGGTGGATGGTCCTCGTCATGTTGATTCAGGATGAGTGGCACTGCTCTTTCAACTGCCATGTTGTGCAGCATGCAGCAGACCATGAAGATCTTGCAGACCTTCGCCGGGGCATATGGGAGTGCGCCGCCGGTCTTGTGGAGGCACCTGAATCGGCTCTTCAGCATGCCAAACGTCCTCTCTATCACTCGCCTTGTCCGGCCATGGGCGGTGTTGTATCGGAGCTGGGCCGGCGTGATGGGGTTGCGGAGAGGTGTGAGCAGCCAAGGCATGCTGGGATAGCCAGCGTCCCCTACATGGAAAGCACATGGTCATCGTTAGAAGTGGTGAAGCGGTCGTGCTGGTAGGCTATACTGAATACAGGACAGACAGACTGTACCCACCAACAACACATGCCCGTTCGTTGCGCAGCTGCATCATCATGTCAGGCATCCCGCTACGCCTCATGATGTAGGCATTGTGTGCTGATCCTGGAAAACGAGCACAGACATGTGAAATCACCATGTTGGACAGACACACCACAAGGGCATTGATGGAGTGGTAGTGCTTCCGATTGCGGTACGCCACCTCCCGTGCGTGTGGTGGTACCAAAGCTACATGTGTCCCATCTATGGACCCAATGACATGGGACATCCCTCCCAGGGCATAGAATCCATGCTTGACCTCAGTCATCTGTTCAGGGGTTGGGAACTTGATGAAGTCATCCAGGTGAATCAACATGGCCTCTAAGAAATCATGCAGCACACCACTGAACGTGCTCTGGGACATGCCACCAACATGAGCTATGGTATTTTGAAAGGTACCCGTGGCAAGAAAATGTAGGGCAGCCATTACCTTCAGCTGGGGTGTCAGTGCCGTGGGATACCTGTGCTGCGGTTGCAGGTGTGGTGCCAGTCTCGCCGTCAACTCCAGAATCAACGGTTGGGTGAAGCGGTAGAGCCGGATGCTGTCATTATCCTGCATGGCAGCCAAGTCTGGAATTCTTCGGGCAAGAGGCGGCGCTCTGCAGTAATTTTGAAGTGACAAGGAAGAGTGAGTGCACTACGACAACAACTCATGTGTACTGATCACATGTTAATCTGGCAATACACACATGCTACATAGGGAGTCAGGTATGTGCTACATGGCCAGGACATGTATGGATGCAAGGTGACACTCCTTCAAAGACCCAGCTACACACGGAGATTGAGAACCTCCCCATGCCACGCCATGGGAATAGCTGTGTCCCAGTGCAAGTGAACAGCCAGACGCAACACAGGAGTGACATACGCCCACACATCAGCAGCAGTAGGATGCCGATTGCAGAGATTGGTAGCGGAACACTGGAGCCACAGGTCACATGACATTACACTAGGCCAGCCCACACACCTTGCCATGAAGGTGCACATGTCATGACTCACCACACATACCTTGTGAGGATGCTGACATGTCCTTGTCACGCTACTCCGTGTCCCATGCATACATGTGCACCTCACATCCGATACCACATGTGACATGGTGTGCGGAACAGTGTGCAATGACAATCTACACACAGACACATGTTTGTTGCTGCAACGGCTGCAGCTTTTGAGGGTGCTCCAACATCAACCTGATGTGAAGCCCCCACACATACATGACATAGTCACATTGTGCACCGTGGGTAGTGACAAGTCAGGTGTCATAACCCCTGTACCGGGCATCAGGGGACACTTCCGTGTGTTGGTGTCCGTGCCATGCCAGTGACGCTCACCCCAAGTGCGCAGTACGACATGCACACATGTCAAAGGAGTCAAGGGCATGCCTGGCACACATCGCACCATCACACAGTACATCTGAACACATCTCATCATACATCTGGTGCCTTCTCGACTCAGGAGTAATGTTCCACATCACAGGCCTTTCACACCTGTGCCCCACACATGTAGTGATGCACAGACGATGCCTCAATGTCAATTAATGGACAAGTATGTCCATCCATGGACAAGTATGTCCGCCCTATCCCTACCTGTGTGCCGCCTGTCACCACTGTGATGTGTGAATCCCGCTGTACTGCTGCAAAGAGGGCCTGTGTACGTTCCCATATCACTATGGGAGTGCAGCCGTATGTGTACCCATCGTGATGGCGAGCGTACAGGCATGTGTACGGCCCGTACCACTACGAGTACGCATACGCGAGGCCACACAGACTGATAGGGAGCGTACACGCGCCTGTATGCTCCCTATCACTACGAGTACGCATACGCGAGGCCACACATACTGATAGGGAGCGTACAGGCGTGTGTACGCTCCCTATCAGTATGTGTGGTTCGCGTATGCGTACTCGTAGTGGTACGGGCCGTACACACGCATGTACGCTCCCTATCAGTATGGGTGGTCTCGCGTATGCGTACTCGTAGTGATAGGGAGCGTACAGGCGTGTGTACGCTCCCTATCAGTATGTGTGGTTCGCGTATGCGTACTCGTAGTGGTACGGGCCGTACACACGCATGTACGCTCCCTATCACTACGAGTACGCATACGCGAGACCACCCATACTGATAGGGAGCGTACAGGCGTGTGTACGGCCCGTACCACTACGAGTACGCATACGCGAGGCCACACATACTGATAGGGAGCGTACACACGCCTGTATGCTCCCTATCAGTATGTGTGGCCTCGCGTATGCGTACTCGTAGTGATAGGGAGCATACAGGCGTGTGTACGCTCCCTATCAGTATGTGTGGCCTCGCGTATGCGTACTCGTAGTGATAGGGAGCGTACAGGCGTGTGTACGGCCCGTACCACTACGAGTACGCATACGCGAGGCCACACATACTGATAGTGAACGTAGTCACGCGTGTACGGGCCGTTGCAATGCATTTGGGGTGCCCTAGGGCCCCGGAACGCACCGTACCTGTGTGTGGAGCTCAGAATCACATAGGGGACACATGAGGGACAAGTATTAAGGCCTACATGCATGCTGGTTGTCATGGAGACCAAGTTCTAAATTCGAATTTCTTCTGGAAGGTGAACAGCAGAAGTCAGTTGGAATGAAAATACTTTGTTGCAATGTGTTTGTGGAGCTGACATCATGCAGGAGAATGAAACCGATAGAGTACACACAGACTGCTAGGTTTGAAGGGATTGGTGGAAACATAGGATGCAAATGTGAGTGACCAATCACTCTGTACTCCTGTGCATGAGACAGGGCAGAAAGGCACATATAAGGCAGCCAAGTCCCATGAGGGAGTACTTGCCTGCACATCTTTGAATTCGTCGACCCAGCTGCTGCTACTGATTCCCTGGAACCATGTCAAGGGCTGTGGAGAGGTCACAGCCATTCACCCTGGAGGAGAACATGGCATTGCTGGATGTGATCCTCCCACAGTACCCCATGCTGTATGGGCGACCAGGGTATCAGGTGAGTGCATAGGCCACTGGCACAGACTGTCCCTATGTTGTGACTGTGACTTCTGCCATTGTGTCCTGGTGTGACACACATGCCATGTACTGTTGGGGGGGTCCCAGGGGGGGGGGATGCCTGATGTCTCCCAGCAGTGCCCTGAGACAGGAGGGGTGTGTGCCTATCACTAACAGCAGTGCCCTGAGACAGGAGGGGTGTGTGCCTATCACTAACAGCAGTGCCCTGAGACAGGAGGGGTGGGTACAGAGTGCTCCCAGCAGTGCCCTGAGACAGGAGGGGTGGGTACAGAGTGCTCCCAGCAGTGCCCTGAGACAGGAGGGGTGGGTACAGAGTGCTCCCAGCAGTGCCCTGAGACAGGAGGGGTGTGTGCCTATCACTAACAGCAGTGCCCTGAGACAGGAGGGGTGTGTGCCTATCACTAACAGCAGTGCCCTGAGACAGGAGGGGTGTGTGCCTATCACTAACAGCAGTGCCCTGAGACAGGAGGGGTGTGTGACTATCACTAACAGCAGTGCCCTGAGACAGGAGGGGTGGGTGTGATGCACAGTCTGAGCCTTGATCATTGATTGTGACATTGCCATCATTCCACCTGTGTACCCACTATGGCACGTACTGCTTTTTCCCTCACCAGAGGATCATGTCCCTATGACAAAGGTGCAATGCGTTGGCTGCATGACATGCCTTGTTGTTACCAGCTAATTTGTTATCAAATGTCTCTCTGTGACATGTGGCTGGTGTATTGATGTGGTGTCACTTGTTCTTCCTCACAGGTAGGCGCCACTGCCAAGGAGCAGATCTGGCTGACCGCCGTCAGTGCCGTGAGGGGTGTGGATGGTCGGAGGCGGACCCTGTCCCAGGTGAGGAAACGCTGGCAGGATATCCGGTGCTGGACGCGGAGGATTGCACGGGTCCTGCTGGAGGACTCACCTGAGAGCCACAAGAACCGCGGGCGCCGCCGTCTGAGCCACCTCCACAGGCGTGTGCTGCCGGTGGTCTTTCCAGACTTGGATCGGCGCTTACAGGCGAAGCAGCAGCCGGAAGGGGGTAGGTACATGTGTGTGTTGTGTGTCACCGGCATTTGTAAGGGCACAGTAGCATGAATTCACTGCCAGGGTTTAAAGGTGCTGTGCAGATCCATTTTGCCCCAGTATAGCGCTGCGCCCCTGCCACCCTTCCCCTCCTTGCAATGTGTTCCCTGGTCTGTGTGTAGCCACTCCTTCACAAGGTAATGTAGGCTGGCGCTTTGTCCACGAGAACTATGCCTGTAGCATCATGTGTGGGGGTGGTGGGTAACAGGTTTTGGGACCTTGGCTGTGCCCTGTCAAGTTCACTGCATGTGGGTTCCATGTCAGTTGGCACTGATGCTGACTCCAGACATGGGAGTTGGTCTCTCATGTGTCATGCCTTACAGTGCGCATGTCCTATGTAGTGGCCTGTGACATGATGTGCATGAGTGTGCGATACGCATACTGCAGGGATGGTGGCGTGGGTTGCAGTCATTACCATTCAGGAGCATGGAGTTGCGTGGCCACTACTGTCCCCTGGGGCACCTTTTCATCGGTGTTGTATGTGTCATCATAAACGTGGACACTCTCAGTGTCTACAGCGTAGGTTGTGCTCTGTGCCATTGTCCCCTGGCACCATGTATATAGACGTGCTATATTGTACAGGTGTCCACTGTGCAGCCTGACCTGAATGTCCTTCTTCATACTCACAGTTGCTAGTGCCTGTGTGTCTTGTTATACTCATCTGAGGATGGGCACTGGTGCCTCATTATTTGTACAGGCGCACCTTCCCTGTTTGGCGTCCAATCTTGCATTTTGCCTGCCCCTGTGTTTATCACCCAGACTATGAGATGTTGGTGCCACCTGTGTCAAAACTATTTGCCTCGTGTAGGGGGTGGTTGGGGCGGGCACAGCCTATATGTCAAATCCAGATTTCTACTTGCTGGGTCTGGGCAGTGTGTGATGTTTGTCTGGACACACACGCAAGGTGCAGTGACCGAGTCATGTTGTGCATGTTTTCTGCATTACCTATGCAGCATGTGTCTCAAGTTCATGGATATGGGCCCTGGTCATCGGTATTTTCGCCAACGCTGTGTGGTGCAGATGCAGTGCTGGATTGTCCCCAGGACATGGGTGCTATGTCAGACTCCGTTTCCTGTCTTTAGCTATTGTCTCATGCTCTCCATGGTATTTCAGTGGCATGGTGGCTCAACCAACTGTGTGTTTCATGCCCTACATCGGTACCTTGTTTCGTAGATGTTAGGGATCTTCCTTTTCAGGCTATGCAATGTTACCTATGTAGATTGGACTCATGTGACAGATGTGTACAGGTGTCTGATTAATTTCTGTCTCTCCACCCTGCCCACAGCATCGTCGGGGGACACAGAGGGAGACATGGACACAGACCAGGCGGAGGGACCGAGCACCAGTGCCAGCCGTGACATCGGGGCTGGCACATCGAGTGGGACAGAGGCGGAGGAGAGTGTGGCCGAGGACCTGTCGACTGGCACATCAGAATACGAAGCTGACAGGTCCGAGGAGGATGTCTCCGAGTGGGCGGAGGCTGCACCAGCAGCTGACAGCGGAACAACACCTCGCACCGCCCCCTCAGTTCCCATCAGCCGTCTCCCACTTGCTCGTGTCCCTTCCCAGCGTGCCCGGTCACCGCATGTCTCCTTCATGCCAGGCACCGCACCCCCTGCCCCTGTCTCCACTGCTGCCGCCAATGCTGAGTCTGTGGACATCCAGCGGCAACTGCAGGTTGGTCAGGCTGCGATCCTTAATGTCCTCCATGCCCACGGGCAAACACTCAACAACATCGAGACATACTTGGAGGGCATTCATTCATCGCAGGCTGACCAACGCAACTTGCTGAGGTCCATAGACTCGACACTGACTGCAGCAGTGGGTCTCCTGCAGCGCGACCTCCCCCCACCTACCCCTGCCCCATCCACACTTCCCACTCCCATGCCTGTCCCACGTACACCCAGACGTCGGCATGCACCCACATCAACAGACACAGGCACCACACCAGCAGGGAAGGTCCACCGCACTCCTCCTGACACGCACACACAGGGTGAGGTAGGCACACCCACTGGGTGGGGGGGCAAACGTGTGACACGCAGCCATAGTGGGAGTCCGCATTCCACCCAGTCCACTCCCTCCAAATCCCCTCCCCTCAGCTCTCCTGGCCACATCTCCCCCAAGGACTCCTTCATGGCCGCTCTGTCCCTGAGCCCCACAGTGACACCACCCCGCAAGCGGTCAAGGAAGTCCTCGGTCACGGTGGTTGATTCTCCCCCCCTGTCTACGCCCTCCCCCGGTGGCGCTGCGACCCATCCCTCTGACCCCCCCCCCTCCTTGGGACCTGTGGATCCTTCGGGTGCAGGGGACTCCCTGGAGGACCTTGCAAAGGTGTGTAGTGCCATCCTGGCCTCCGCCTTTGGCCCTGCCCCACCCCCTGTGGTGGAGTCCTCCATCCCTGCACCCACAACGCCTCCCCTTTGCCCTGATGTCCCTGCGGTGCCTGGTGCTTCCCCCCCCCCTGATGGCCTCACCCCTGTGGAAGACGACGGCATGTGACTGTGCAGGCAAGCTAGGGGACACGCATCCCACTGTGTCCCCCATCCAGCTGAGACTTATTGACTGCCCTATGGGCTTTGTGAATATTTAACTGCCTGCAATCCACGGACACTGTGATCATGCTGAATAAAGCTTTATTTTTGTTTTCATTCTGACACTACTGCTATGCTGGTATTGGTGTTGGTTGCGCTGCTACATGGTTTTGGGTGGTGTTTATGTGTTGGGTGTGTGGGAAATGTAGTAGTGGGCTGCTCATTGGGGGGACCCTGGGATCTGTGTGCCATCACAAGGTGTTAGCTAACTTTCTTTGTTCATGTAAGCAGTTACTGCATGGTGCAATTGTCCCAGGGTGTATTCCTCCCTCTGTGTACCCTGATATCTTCCCTGCAGGGTGTTCCCAATCTTTAGCGCAGAGCTGTGTCTACATGAGCTGTGTGTGTGACGGAGCCCTTCTACTTTGGCCATGCATGCAGGGCCATGTCTCCACCTGCAACATTTGTGGCATCCTTGGTGATCACTGTACTTTTGTGTGGAGTCTGTTGACATGAGTTCATGGGGACATGTTCCCTTGTAGGCAGTATGCATGTGGGTACTTCCAGCCTCACACACATGTGTTGCACACCTCCTGTCTCTGGGCACTGCTGGGAGTGTTAGGCACCCACCCCTCCTGTCTCAGGGCACTGCTGGGAGTGTTAGGCACCCACCCCTCCTGTCGCAGGGCACTGCTGGGAGGACTCTGCACCCACCCCTCCTGTCTCAGGGCACTGCTGGGAGTGTTAGGCACCCACCCCTCCTGTCTCAGGGCACTGCTGGGAGGACTCTGCACCCACCCCTCCTGTCTCAGGGCACTGCTGGGAGTGTTAGGCACCCACCCCTCCTGTCTCAGGGCACTGCTGGGAGGACTCTGCACCCACCCCTCCTGTCTCAGGGCACTGCTGGGAGTGTTAGGCACCCACCCCTCCTGTGTCTGGGCACTGCTGGGAGGACTCTGCACCCACCCCTCCTGTCTCTGGACACTGCTGGGAGGACTCTGCACCCACCCCTCCTGTCTCAGGGCACTGCTGGGAGGACTCCACACCCACCCCTCCTGTCTCTGGACACTGCTGGGAGGACTCTGCACCCACCCCTCCTGTCTCAGGGCACTGCTGGGAGTGTTGGGCACCCACCCCTCCTGTCTCAGGGCACTGCTGGGAGGACTCTGCACCCACCCCTCCTGTCTCAGGGCACTGCTGGGAGTGTTAGGCACCCACCCCTCCTGTCTCAGGGCACTGCTGGGAGGACTCTGCACCCACCCCTCCTGTCTCAGGGCACTGCTGGGAGTGTTAGGCACCCACCCCTCCTGTCTCAGGGCACTGCTGGGAGTGTTGGGCACCCACCCCTCCTGTCTCAGGGCACTGCTGGGAGGACTCTGCACCCACCCCTCCTGTCTCAGGGCACTGCTGGGAGTGTTAGGCACCCACCCCTCCTGTCTCAGGGCACTGCTGGGAGGACTCTGCACCCACCCCTCCTGTGTCTGGGCACTGCTGGGAGGACTCTGCACACACCCCTCCTGTCTCTGGGCACTGCTGGGTGGACTCTGCACCCACCCCTCCTGTCTCAGGGCACTGCTGGGAGTGTTAGGCACCCACCCCTCCTGTCTCAGGGCACTGCTGGGAGGACTCTGCACCCACCCCTCCTGTGTCTGGGCACTGCTGGGAGGACTCTGCACCCACCCCTCCTGTGTCTGGGCACTGCTGGGAGTGTTAGGCACCCACCCCTCCTGTCTCAGGGCACTGCTGGGAGGACTCTGCACACACACCTCCTATTTCTGGATATGTACGCTTGGAACATACACGGTGGGGGTACGCTCCATGCATACGAGGGTGATGGTACGGGTCGTACTTACACTGTTGGGGTGGGTGTACGGTACGTACATATGCGGTTGGGGGTACGCTCCATGCATACGCGGGTGAGGGTACGGGTCGTACTTACACTGTTGGGGTGGGGGTACGCTCCATACATACGCGGGTGGGGGTACAGTACGTACATACGAGGTTGGGTTGGGGGTACGCTCCATGCATACGCGGGTGAGGGTACGGGTCGTACTTACACTGTTGGGGTGGGGGTACGCTCCATGCATACGCGGGTGAGGGTACGGGTTGTACTTACACTGTTGGGGTGGGGGTACGGTACGTACATACGCGGTTGGGGTGGGGGTACGCTCCATGCATACGCGGGTGAGGGTACGGGTCGTACTTACACTGTTGGGGTGGGGGTACGGTACGTACATACGCGGTTGGGGGTACGCTCCATGCATACGCGGGTGAGGGTACGGGTCGTACTTACACTGTTGGGGTGGGGGTACGCTCCATGCATACGAGGGTGAGGGTACGGTCGTACTTACGCTGTTGGGGTGGGGGTACGGTACGTACATACGCGGTTGGGGTGGGGGTACGCTCCATGCATACGCGGGTGAGGGTACGGGTCGTACTTACACTGTTGGGGTGGGGGTACGGTACGTACATACGCGGTTGGGGTGGGGGTACGCTCCATGCATACGCGGGTGAGGGTACGGGTCATACTTACACTGTTGGGGTGGGGGTACGCTCCATGCATACGAGGGTGAGGGTACGGGTCGTACTTACGCTGTTGGGGTGGGGGTACGGTACGTACATACGCGGTTGGGGTGGGGGTACGCTCCATGCATACGCGGGTGAGGGTACGGGTCGTACTTACACTGTTGGGGTGGGGGTACGGTACGTACATACGCGGTTGGGGTGGGGGTACGCTCCATGCATACGCGGGTGAGGGTACGGGTCGTACTTACACTGTTGGGGTGGGGGTACGTTCCATGCATAGGGGGGGTGGGTGTAGGGTCCGTACATCTCTATCCCCACGCTATGTGATGCTTGTGCGGGCCATACCCAGGCCTTTGCCACGTGGGTACGATCCGTCCCGCCATTGTTGGGGTGACGTGGGTGTGGGTGTGGTACGTCTCGTACCCACGCTCTTGAGGCGTGGGTACGGGACGTACCGGTCTGGTTGTGTTGCCGGTTCGTGTGGTGACGGACTTCCGTTGTGGCGGTCGCTGGCTTAGCTGGACACGCCCCCACCCCCTCGTAGTGATCAGGGCATGGGTGTCAGGTATGTCCTGGGCATGTGTGGTGTGTGACTTTGGTGGGGGTTTTGTGGCCTGCCCTGGTCCTGCCACCCCCACCCCCCCCCTTTCCCCCCTCCCTTAGTTGTTCTGACCTTCTGCGGCGTCTGCGTCGTAACCTGTAGAGGAGGTGGACTGCTATGAGGGCCGGGATGACCCGTAGGTTCGGGTCCATGTCTGTCCGTCGCGTACGGGTCCTCCTTGTTCGCGTCGTCCTGTGTGTCCGTCGCGTACTGGTGGTCCTTGTTCGCGTCGTCCTGATTTCCCGGCAGTTTTTGGCAGCCGGAAAATATTCACCGTGCGGGATGACGTCGGTGCGAATCGTGATTCCTGGTTCGTGAATGGCAGGCTGCGCGCGTCCCGACGTCAGGTCGGCCCTTTCCCGGATCGCATTGGTAGGTTTATTTTGTTCGGTCGGGCTTTTTTACGAATCGTACGGAAATGGTGTTCCGTGCGAATCGTAATTCCTTGTTTGTAAATTTTGACGACCGGGTACGCGTCGGACGGAGAATATGCTCCGTCCGACGGTTCGTACCCGGTTTTTACCGGATCGTGATCGGCACCTAAGTTTTACCCCTCCGCTATCCAACAGTTTCCCTACTGTTGCACTCACTGGAGTGAAAATAGTAAGTTTTACCCCTCCGCTATCCAACACTTTCCCTACTGTTGCACCCACTGGTGTGGGAATTGTAATTTTTACCCCTTCTTTATCCAATACTTTCCCTACTGTTGCACTCACTGGAGTGGGAATATGAAGTTTTGCCCCTCGCTATCCAACACTTTTCCTACTGTTGCACTCACTGGAGGGAGAATAGTAATTTTTGCCCCTCCGCTAACCAAACTTTTCCCTACTGTTGCTTTCATTGGAGTGGCAATATTAAGTTTTCCCCTTCTGCTAGCCAACACTTTCCCTACTGTTGCACTCACTGGAGTGGGAATAGTAATTTTTGCCCCCCCCGCTATCCAACACTTTCCCTACTGTTGCACTCAGTGGAGTGGGAATAGTATTTTTTACCCCTCCGCTATCCAACACTTTCCCTACTGTTGCACTCATTGGAGTGCAAAATTAAATGTTAAAGACTATTGAATATTCTAATGTTCTAATTTATAATATAATGTTTTTATTAGAATTTATAATATAAGTGTATGTAAATATATATATATATATTTGTAAATTTTTATATATTTATTAAATTCTAAAATAAATTAAAACTAATAGTTTATTAATTGTTTTAAAAAGGAATTAGATATATGTTTTACATTGTATATATGTATGTTTAAATACTTTTAAAATAAAATATATTTTATTATATGTTCTAAAATGGATATTAAATCTAAATAATTTTCTTAAAGTTAGTTTTATTATTTAATATATGTAGCATAAATTTGTCTTAAAATGAAAACATTGCTATTTTGTATATCTAAATTTTTGACTGATATTTTTGTTTAGATACTTTTGTACTTACAATTTTAAATACAGGATGTCGATATTTTTTACATTTGTATTTTTGCATCGATATTTGTGTATTGGGATATTTTGGGCATCGATATTCTATCAGTGAACGGTTTAAGTAATTAAGCACTGAAATGATATGCAAAGCACTATTATCCTGCTCGCCCAGCAGTATCGGCTGTAACCCTTTTAGGTGAAAGGTGAAAAGAAAGTTAATACCCGTTAGCACATCTTTAAACTTGCCCCACGGTCACTTGGGGGGACCCCACAAACCTTCTCAGTTCAAAAGAGAAGATCAGTAAAGCAACAATTACCACTCTAGGAGCTGAATGAGATATAACACTTCACTCTAGGCCTCAGCTAAAAAGTGGTAGTCAATGAGTGAGCAGAGTAGCTTGACTCCCCCCTATAGGATGGGGCAGGCAGTTTTTGTCCTTGATAAGCGGGGACCCCTGACTTAAGAAACTATTACCAGACGTTGTAGTGGTTAGAATCAGCACCAAGGAAGGTGGCTCTGCCCTGCCTGTTCCTTTCGTTGATGGGCATAGAATGGGCCTGGGATTTGCCGGGGCATGACCCGCGCTGCAGGATAGTAGGGAGCTCTTTTCAGTGCATGGCTGGCCCCGCCCCTTGCAGCTGCACTCAGCAATTGTGCTGCCTGGCGCTTCTGCTGGTGGGAAATGGAGTCGCCTGAGACAAAAGCCAGTCTGTGATTACAGCCTGGAATGACTGCAAGCTTTCCCTTAGTCCGAAAGCAGTCAGGGTGGATAGCTTCAAAGCACTATTTTCTCGCACATCCACAACATGCATCCACAATATTGCAGTTCAATGAGATTTAATTGGATTAGAGAATGAACCCCTCAATCAGTGTTTTTACTACAGCGCCAAGAGACCTTTACTGAACGAGTGCTTTATAAATGTTTTAGCGTAACATAAGATCATGCTTGATAATTGGAAGAGATCCCTGCATGTGGGTGCTCTTCTGGACAAAGGCTCCTTGTGTGATCCGTTCTCTTGATGCACTGCTCTACTGCATGCACAAGTGTGATGGCATTGGGCCCATAACACAGAATGTAGGAGGCAGCCAGATCAAATCCGAACATCTAGCCATCCAGTAAGGACAGGGAAAGGGAGTGCATCAGTTAAGTTTGATTTGGACATTTTAAGTCGTCAAAAAGCCATAAACTCTTGAAAAATATGATCCAGAAAGTCCAGGAATGTCGGAATTTGCATTGTATTTAAGTTATGACTTCCAGATTTGAAACTTCAGAAGAATTCTCAATCTAGTCAACCTTCAAGTTTTCCCCTTCAATGTCTGTCTCAACATCCCCCTCGACTCCCTGTGCCCAGATAGGGACTTCCATTAGCTATTCTCATTATCATAAAGTATTAACAATGAGGATTTCACTTCATACCAGCTTCCAAAGTTTGCAGTGGAAATCATTTCCCTTGAAAACTTGAAGTATGGAAGTATTTAGACCTCTAGAAAGTGGAATGACTTCCAACTTCTTCGGAACGATTTTCACTAGTTCCTCGCCCACAACAATTAACTAAAGCTTTGGAAAGCAGACTCCTGACACAAGGAATTTATAGAAAACATATTGTTAGGACTCTCCAGGGGGCATATCAGCAAGGCGATGTGATAAAATTATCGCCACTTTAGCGTCCGTTTTCGGACGAAAAGCGGTGATAAATTTTTCGCCCTATCAGCATGGACACGCTAACGCCTGAATCCATGCCTTAGCGACTGTTTCCTGAATGCCCAGCTTTGCATCTCTAATGGGATGCAAAGTGGGCGCTCCTCTCCAAAATAACTGGAGAAATATCGCTAACCGACATTTCTCTAATTATCAAGGTGTACGCTAACATGCAGAGCGATAAGAAAAGTAGCGCTAAGTGCGGTTATCGCTACTTACCTTACGCCTGCTTTTATTCTGATTTAGCCATGTAATCCAATGGGAGGTGGATTACATGGCTAAATCCACCCTGCCCTATCAGCAAGGTATCGTCGGTCGCAGTGCGATTATCGCTGGATTTCCAGCGATAATCGCACTGTTTTGTGGCTAACGCATGGATTTCTATCGCTTGGGCACTAAGCATTGCTGATAGCACGGTATCTCCGTGATAGAATCCAGCGTTAGCCTGCGATAATTATCCTCGCGCTAAGAGCGCTGAGCGATAATTATCGCAGGCTCTTGCTGATATGACCCCAGATTTTGAAAGAGAGGTAGTGTGTGTTTTTGGTGAACTATGGTGGAACGCAACAATAACAAGACACTCCAATTATAAATGATAATGATTGAAGCAGTGCCCTGTGCTGTATATTGCTGCCAGCAGCAATTTGTCTTAAAAATTGTAACCATTACGCTGTTACATAATGAAACAACTCATATTTCATCCCGCACGAGGCCTTAAATATCCAGGCGTGCATTGTGCAAAACCAAAGACTGAGAAGAGGAGGGGTTAAATGTAGAATAATATAGGAAGCCTACCTGACCGTCTTGCCTAGCTTTTTTCAAATAAATAAATTCAGCAGTGCAATGAGCATTTTTCTGATTAAATAAAAAACAAACTATAATAGAAACACACTTTAAAACACGTTGTCATTTTTCATTGAAAATACGTGGAAAATTGTATCTTTTCACAAAACTAATCTCTGTGCTTCACATGAGTGATAGCACCTTGCAAATGGTCATAAATCAAAATGATTTAATAAGGAATAATTTAAGCCAATAACATAGTTCATGTTCATTGCATGAACTATATCAATTAATACATGTGGACACAACTACTATAGTTTTTTTAAATCTCTTTTTTTCCTCTTCCTATGATTTATCAATATATTTCTTGCTGCCTTATACAGTTGGGCGGCTATTAAATCATAACAGATTGTGCTATAAATAATGCACTTTTTCACTGCTGTTGTGTGTTTTGTGGTACTATATCATCTTCAGAAGATCTCATCATTTTTCATGAAATACAGAGAGAAATAATTAATGTTCCCTTGGCATATCATGCAGGCACCCTAATATTGATGCAATTTAAAATACACATTTGTATTTTGTCTGTGCTGTATTGTTGTATTAACCACACAGTTATTATGCCACTTTCAGCTTTAACAATTATTCTGAAGGCATCACGGTTAAGGCTATGTGACATCACCTCCTGGGAAGTCTCAGGTTAAAGGTCATAAAATGTCCTTGGATAATATGACTTTCTGTGAAAAAATTATGGTCAAATGATGTATGATGCCACTCTCGTTACCCTTAGCATGTTAGTAAATGTAAATCTGTATTTGTAAAGCGCGAACTACTCACCCTGGGTCTCAAAGCGCTGGGGGCCGTTGTGGAAATTATGCGAGGGATTGCCCAGAGTCACATGGTGCTGAGCTGAGCTGCCTCCGGAGCCGGGAATCCAACCTTGAGCCCTGTAATCCAAGGTCAGCTGCCCTGGCAGCTGCACCACAGCTCACCACTCAGTGACTTGGCAACAATGCCTACTAGTGACTGCTGGTGGTACTTGTATTTCGAGGTGTCACAAGGCAGCCAGTTCCATGTTCATAGTTTGCTACTCAACAAGCCACAGATTTTCGTTTAAAGTCATCATACGTAAAGAACAAAACACAAGGTCCTGCAATCCCCGTGGTGGTGTGGGGGGGGAGCAGATTTCTCCATCGTGTGGGGGCCCCACAGTCTGTTCTGCAGCTTTAATACAAGGTGCCATGGTGAAAAACAACATTTTGTTAAATGCATTTCTAGGGATCCTAGGGCTGTGTGTGGAAGTAGACACCTTAGCAGACTGGATGTGACATCGCATGAAAAGACTATTATCTACAGAAATATGCTGTGATTGTGATTGTAGTAAAGTAAGTACACAGTAGTTTGTGCTTTAAATTATTATGGGGCATATTATCAAGGTCCGGCGTTAAAATTATCGCCGCTTTAGCGGCAGAAAACTGCCGCTAAAACGGCGATAATGGGCTTGATAATTTGCTCTATGGAATTCCAATTGAAGCCCATGTTAAATGTGAAGGGCGTCTAACATGGGCTTCAATTGGAATTCCATAGAGCATATTATCAAGCCCCTTATCGCCGCTTTAGCTGCAGTTTTCTGCTGCTAAAGCGGCGATACTTTTATCGCCTGGATTGTTAATATGCCCCTAAGCTCTTCTGTTACTCAATCTCTTCCACATCACCATATTTCCCCTAAGGTTCTCTAGCATCTCTTCCAGTTCTCATTTTCTCTCCTCCTCTTCCTCTCTCTGTTTCCCTCTATCTGAATATCTCACCACCCTTTAATTGTTTCTCTTTGCAGTCCATATCTCTTTTTCTCTCTGACACTTATCACTGAATCTTTCTTCCTCTTCAGCAGTACTGGCCTACTTTTTTTCCATGTATTTTTCCTCTTTGATTCTTCTTTTTGTACTGCTCGTTGCTTCTCATTTTCTATTCATCCACCCATCTACCCATTTGAACACCTATCAACCCATCTATCTACCTTTCATCCAGCCGTCCATCCACTCATCCATCCATCCAAAGCTAACACCTATTACTGAAATTCCTGCAGATCTGTTGCACTACCGCTGCTCAGACAACAGGGGTGAAGTACATCTGGAAGGCATGTGGCATGGTTATAACAGAGACCCGCCCCAAGGTTTCTCACACGGGGTCCCTGAGGTATTGTTACACCACTGCCACGCATCTCTTTATGCCTCCCGTTTCTTGAGGCCATCTAAGGTTGAAATGAAGTTGGTTGAAGCCTACACTTTCAGGCTATCTTTGAAAGTTTCCTCCTTGAAAAAGGGACCACTGCCTTTATTCGGATTGTCCGGGTGTGGCTTATTTCGAGCTTGGGCTGCAAGTGTAATATTCATATGCCTGCCTCTGGATAGCAGGAGAACTTGTCTTCTTCTTCCAGTAATTCAAGACTCTATGGCCAAGAGGCAAGAATAGCCTTACAGGTGAAACCCAAAGACAGGGATAGAGGTTCAGTGAGTAATATACCTTGTGATAACATTAGAGGCTGAAGTAGGAAATGAGTTCAGCCAAAGCTGGCAGATAAAAGATGACAAACAGGGGTCTTGGAAGCACCATTGTCAAGAGGGAAAAAACAAGCTTTGGCAAAGCCAGTCGACCTCACCTTTGCAAGAGCTATTGGCTTTGCCAATGTTTTAGCTATGTTGTAAACCAGAGAGGCTGCTGTTCAGCATGGCTAAAGGTTAGTGGGGTAAAGGAATGTGACGAAAAGTGGTGTACAGTGAAGTAGAGTGGAGTGTTATGATGTGGTGTGTAGTGGCGTAAAGAGGTGTAGAGTTGAGTGTTGTGGTGTGTCATGGGACAGTGTGGAGTGTTGTGGAGTGGCGTGGAGTGAGTAGAGTGTCATAGAGTGGAAGGGCATAGAGTGGAGTAGAGTGTGGTAGAGTGGGATGGCATGGAGTCACGTGGAGTGGTGTAGAGCAGAATGGACTGGCTTAGAAGGTTTTGTATAGAGTGAAGTAGAGTGTTGTAGAGTAGAGTGGTGTAGAACAGAGTAGATTGTCGTAGAGTGGAGTGGCATAGAGTGAAGTACTGCAGGAGAGTGGAATGGCATAGAGTAAAGTATAGTGTTGTAGAGTTGAGTGGTGTAGAGTGGAGTGAAGTCGCATAGAGTGGAGTGGCGCAGAGTGGAGTAGTGTGTCATAAAATAGAGTGGAGTAAAGTGCCCTGGATTTGCACAGAAGGTGTTGCGTCGAGCGTTCGAGAGTGGAGTAGTGTTGTACTGTGTCATAGAGTGGAGTAGAACGTTGTAGAGTGGAGTGGCATAGAGTGGAGTAGAGTGGAGGAGAGTTTAATGGAGTAGAGAGTGATATAGTGGAGTAATCATTGAGTGTAGAATCGCAGAGTGGGGAAGAGAAGAGAAGCCTAGGTTGAAATGGCATAAAGTACAGTGCTCCCCCACAGATGGCCAGCATCTATCCAGGAAGAATAAGAAAACATGTAAAAAAAATTGAATAGAGGTAACAAAGGCAGAGAAGGACCTTTACTACACTGGTTTCAGAACAAAAATAAGGATTGTAAAGAGCAAAAGGAGCCCTCACCTAGCCCAAGCCGTTGAGGAATGGTGATGATGGAGCAACCTGGGGGGAGTGATAAAGGATTAATAGGGGAACAACATTAGCACAAATGCACAACAGGAGGTCAAGAGACAGAACAGAACAGAACAGAAAAGAGCTATGTTTATGGCAAAATAATGAAGAAAAAGACTGGCGAAATGTTCCAGGGATGGAAAGAGGTGGGAAAAAGTAACTCTGAACCAAAAACATAAGGAACATATTCTCAAGCAGCTATCGCCGAGTTTAACGGCACTTAAGCGCACCCAAAGTTGTGATAAATTTATCACCTCATTGACAAGCTGGTGCTAACAGCCCATAGCACCAGTTTACCTGCAATAGCAGCCGCAAAAAACATTGCCACAGATGACCCCGGCAACTATTGCTAATGAGATGCAGAGTAGGCATTCCCGTGAACAAACCCACGACAACACCACTCCACAACATTCTCAATGACCAGCCAGATCAGCGATAAGATCACAAAACATGCGATAAGGGGCGTTAGCAGCAGGAAATTAACACCTGCTCTGACCTGGTGCAAAGTCGGACAAAAACGTGCAACAGACAAGGGAGCACAGCCCAAAGCCAAACATGAAGAACAACAGATGCACCCGGGCAACTGAACATGCAGCCCGGAGCCCCAAAAGGGCAACAACACCCACCACCACCCCCAGGCCCCCCCTGACCCCACCCGCCCCCCACCCGGACCAACACTGAGGCAGCGCAGACAAAGACAGCGACCTGCTGAAAACGCACCAACCTCACAGACCCAACACCTGGGAACGTCATTGCCCACCACAGACTCAAAAGGACAACCATCCTACACATCCTGACGGAAAACGACCTTAACAATGCAGTCAAAACACCGCAATACATTTACATTGTTGCTTTTACAACGCAAGCCATTACAACAACTTGAGTTAGATGGCGCTATAGACTAAGGAATAGTGTGATTTACTATTCCAACACCTTCCCTACTGTACATAGGCTGGAGTTGGAATAGTAAATCATACTATTCCTAAGTCCAGCGCCCACCAGCGCAAGTCATTGTAACGACTTGCATTGTAAAAACAGCGATGTAATGTACCGCGATCAAACTGATCACTTTGTAACATCAGACATCCCATCCTGACCACCATTGCCCACAGGCCGATGGTACCAACACAGCGGACAACCAACATCCCGCCGCAGACAAAGATGCTGGCTGTGCCGCACTTGTTGGCCTCTGTGACCTGCAAACCAACAACCACAAAAGTCCGAGGAGTCTCACAGCCAGCCACTTCCAAGTCCCCCCCAACTGTCTTGGATGCCATCATCAGCTTGGTACCACACTACCTATCCTTCCCCCACACTGCGCAGGAACAGCTGTGGACCAAGCAAGGTGTCAAAGCCATAGCTGGATTCCCTCACGTGTCAGGGGGCAATTGAATGCACACATGTCCTACTGGTGCCCCCTGGTGACACTGCACACAATATCTGCAACCGAAAGCACACGCATACCACACTGTGCAGGCAATAGTGGACCACCTGGGAATCTCCAACAACTTCGACGCCAATCACCCATTCCGAGTACATGAGTCCTACATCTTCTGACAGCCCAACATCACCCGGCGCTTCCTGGCTGGCACCTACGTAAATGCGCTGCTCGTTGGCAAGTACCAAATAAACACACCACACACCTCAACTCCACAACCATGCAACTCACAACACTAGGAATGCACACGTCACAAACTCACATACCACATGTCAAGCAACATGCCCACCCACCAGACACGACAGCACAACTCACTCTGGCAACCTGGGCCAGATATGCACATAAGCCATCAACTGCATGGCACCTCAGCCACACAATAGCAGATTGTGGTAAGAGGTGGAGACCAGACATGTGCGAAGGAGGCAACTGACCGATGAATGACAATGTACACAATGCTAAGTGTGGCATCAAAGCGATGGTCAGACTGCAGTATGCAGACCACACACATATCCATGTCAACATACACCGCTGGTGTATGGAGTGCAGTGGATGCAACCATGTCACCCCAGCCAGTGGGGAAGATCCCGAAAATGTAGCTTGTTACGTCCCCCCCTGTAAGAGTGATCTGAGTGGGCTGGCCCGGCGCACGCCGGGCATGCGTAGGGGTGTGAATAAAAAGCACGTAGCTCTGGGTATGGGCCTCTTCCAGAATGCCCAATGACTCTGCCCGGGCGGTGCCCCTCACCCCGCCACGAGGCCAATGCTGTCGCCGTGAGCAGTGTTGCCTGTGTTCCTGTGTGCCTGCTGCAGCCCGGGCCGCAGGGCCCCGTACCAGTCCTCCAAGGCCTGGCGCACCCAGGCCTCAATGCACACCTGCAGACACCGGCGAGTGTTGATGAGGGCCCACCACGTGCCGGTGCAAGCTCCAAGCCAGAGTGCCGCGAACCTGGCAGCCTCCTCAGACCATCACAGCCTCCACGACACTGGCCCGCTGTACTTCCTTCTCGTTGAGGTACTCCACCAGCATGCACGGCGGAAAAGTAGGTCACACATTTGGAACTGAGTCTTGATTACACTATGGCAGAGAACATCAATTATGGCAGATTTGATCTCACTATACTCCCATCGATGTGGTGCCACCAACTCTGTCCATCCACAAGTGTCCGTGGGCCCACGCGAACTACTGCCCTCGGGCCATGCTGCATTCAAGTTGTTCACACATGTGGGACTGAGTCTTGATTTGTCAATGGCAGAGTACATATTATTGCATGCAAGGAGAGGTGTAAGAGGATGATGCGTTTCAGTCCGGAGGGTAAAAGGATTATCGTTACGGAAGTGATCGAACACTACCGACAACTGCCCTGGTGTCACTAACTCTGTGCATCGCAAGACAACGACACGTGGCTGTGGGCCCTTGCTGACCGTTGCCTCCGGCCTATGCTGCGGGCGAGTAGGTCACATATTTGGGACTGAGTCTTGACCATACATTGTCCGAGTATGCACATTAATGTAGACTTTACATCACTGTACTCCCTTTGATGTGGTGACACCAAGTATGTGCATGGCATCCCAACCACACGTGTCTGTGGGCCCTTGATGACTATGCCGTCGGCATACACTGCGGTCCAGCAGGCCTCACACCAATCCAATCCAGTCCGTACCAGGCAGGACACGTCATCGTCGCTGACTGAATACCCGCTCGGCTCTGGTGCTTTTGCCTCCGTCAACCACAAGTCACCCCCAAATGTCATGTCAATGTCGTATTTTAGAGTTCCAGGAGGAGCTTGCTGTCCCGCGCTGACCGCTGCCTCAGGCCTCCACTGCGGTCGAGTAGGTCAGACTATTCGAATTCAGTCTTGATTTATTTATGGCTGACTTGATGTCATTGTACAGGCCTCAACGCAGACTGCATCCCCTTTCAGCCCTGGTGCCACTAAGTCTGTTCCCCGAGACCCATGGACACTTTCTGGTTGAACTTTGGTGGCGACTGAGTCCATGGACTTGGGGTTGTCATCACCATCATGTCGGTGATACTGACGTTGTGGCTAAAACAATGCCGTGGCATTCCACTCCTCCATTTGGTGCTTCCAGACAGCTTCCACCCTCTGCATCATGCACTGGAGGACACCTTCCACCGTCCCCCGCAACCCTCCGCCACATACACCTCGGACATTGATGAGGACCCGCTCAGCTCGCGTGGCCCATCTGACTGCACCGCAAGTCACCGTCCCATGGCGGGGTGCCTGTGCCGGCCGCAGTGCATCCGGGGCCACTAACTCTGTGCTGGTCAGGTCTGGGACCCCTTCTTCTGAGATGTTGGATGGCCTTGGGGTCATCAACGCCATGTGTCTGTGGCCCTGCGCTGTCTGCTGCCTCTGGCCTCAAATTCGGCCCACCATGGTTCACACATCAAATCGAGTCCTGACCGGCCCGGAGGTCACATTACCGCAGGAGGCATCCACCACCGCCAGGACCAACTCCAACCGCCAACTGCCAGTGTCAAAACGATCGTACTGGCAGACTGACAGAGTTTCCCGCACCTGTTGTGCATGCCATCTTCTGCCTGACCCCCTGCTAAGCACTCCAGGTTCCACTAGCTCTGTGCATCATAAAGCATTGTCCATTACTGTTTTGGTTATGTGCTGTGGAGAGCTCACGCAGCAATGTCACCTCAGGCAGTGTGGGAGACCTGGGACGGCGATGAGGAAGATGATGCAGGTGTGACCCCCCCCACTGCAGCTGCATCAGGAATGTCCAGAAGGGACACAATCCTAGACATTTTCTTCACATGAGCACACTCAGCTCTGAGGACCCAACCGCAGTGCACTGAAACTCACGGACACTTCTGTTTGTATGTTGGGTGACCTCTGTACTTGCTCCGGCTCCCTCCATGTTGCTCAGCAGTTGACTCTGTTATGCCGGTGTTTTCTGTTTCCATTGCACTGGTGTCCACTGTTCAAGTTGTTGCCAGCACCAAGCACTCTGTGCGGGCTGCCTTATACTCACCCCACACACATCCAGCACAGGCATCACTGTACATGTGGCCCTGCCAATAAAGGGGCCGGACGCACGTGCCCATAGCCAGTTTAACATGATACCTTCATGTGTCCCTGTCGTCTTGTTGTTCGCATGCGGGCCCTGGGCCCTAGGACATTACATTGTGCTGTGTAAACCGGATGCAGACATGTCACCGCAGGCAGCGGGTTAGAGCTTGGACATGTGCTTTGTCGTCACCCACACAATTCGTAAGGGCAGTGGACTGTGCCGTCGTACGCAAAGCCAACGTGGGTGTGTGACTGACATGCGCGTGCCCCTGAGCGTGGTTCTGTATTGGGAATGTGCATCTGCATGTGTCTCTATGGCAGTGTGGGTCTCCTTTGTGGGGTGTAGGTGGTCCCTGAAGGGTAATAGACACCCATGTATGTGACCTAGTTCGCCTTCCATGGGTTCGGAACACACCCGCACCTGTTGGGCCACCTCCTTTTGGCGTTCTGACACCTGGTATTGGGGTGCCATGTGTGGGTCGGTGAAGTGTTGTGAGCCTGCCGTGCTTACGGGTGCTTCATGCTGTGTGGTCTGTTACAGGTGCTGGGTTCTCCTCTAAGTAGCTTGGCTGCCCTGGTTCTGGTGGTGGGTTGCATGGGATGTGTATGGGCAGTTGTAGGGTGTCGGTGTCGAAGAAGTGGTGGTCCTCTCCGGCATCACTGATGTGTGGTCTCCTGTGCTCTGCTGGAGGTTTTGTATGTCCCTCTGCAATGTGGAGGGGAGATGCATGTTGACATTGTGTTGACGTGTGTTGGCGCATTGTTCTTGTTTACATGCAGACTGTATGACAATGTACATTGTGACTGTTTTGGAGGTGCAGGATTTTGATGCGGGACAGTGTATATTTGGACTACATGACGGGTGTGAGGTTTTACGCGTACATTTCCATTTCACAGTTTCCAGCTCTGTCAGATGTAGTGGGCCTGTTTCTGCGCGTGTGCGGAGCCAGTTGTGTCCTCTGTTCTGCAGTGTCGGGGTTGCACATTGTAACACATTGTCATCAATGTGGATGTGCTGTTATTGCTATGTGTGTGTGCTGCAGTGTGCCACTGGGATGAGGGACATGATCCAGGGTCATTGTGGGTGTGCAGTGTCCTCTGCTTATTTGTGCATGTGTGCCAATGTGCCCATCTCCCCCGTCCCCCCAGTCCCTGGTCTTTACACACCCTGTTGATGTTGTGTCAGGTCCTCCCGAGCTGTGTGCGCCCTCCCGACTCCTTGCACAGTCTCCGCACTGTTGACTGTGGCCTCCGTTTCCTCCAGATCCTCCTGTGGCATAGGACTCCCACTTTCTGTCGCCGTTGCTGCCTTCCTGTTGACAGCGGCTTTGTGCCTGGTTTAGATTTTCAAGTCATGCCAACGCCTCTTGGCCTCCTCCATTGGCGTCCCCGACACTCCAGCTGCATTCAAGGTGGTCTGATTGTTGGTCAGTTGCTGGTAGTGTTCTGTCACCTCCGTGACCCTGGTCTTGTTTTCCAGCGGACTGCAGCCCGTCTTTCTCTCCCTCTTCTCCTTAGCCTTCCCCGATCCCGTTGTTCCTTGCTGGTGGTCTGTGGGGTTTGTGGGGTTGCGTTGGCCTCTGTTCTCGGTCAGGGTGCATCCATGTTGCTACACACTTTGGCTTCTTTCTGGTGTGTTGTTTTTGTTGCTTTTAAAGTGCATTTTCCCGCCAGACGCGTGGGATTTGCAGGCATGCCGCTGGTTTTTGCTGCTCTTTGTATCGCAATTGGCCTCATCGCAGCTTTTTGGGCGTTCGTGTTCTGCATTTTGGCGGTGTGGCATTGATTTTAACGCGGTCAGTTGACGTGTTATCTGGTGACTATCGCATGGTACCGCCGTGTTGTGAATACCTGGTTAACACTGCGTAAATTTCCTGCGATGGACTGTGATGTTGAGAGTTGCGTTAAGTAACTTTTGCAGTGGTTAGCACACGGTGTTGAGAATATCCCCCAAGGAATGCAATCAATCTGAGGTCACTGAAGGAAATGTCTCTAAAACAAAAAATACCTCAGAAATGCCAAAAGGATGGCCACAAGCCCTGTATCATGCCCGAACATGGGTTGAAGGGGGTAACCTAAATGAAAACAGTACTTATCAAGAGACATCGAAATTACGCGATGAAAGAGGAAAATTTAGTTTACCCAAAAATAAAGAGGCAGAAACCCAAGTAAAACAAGGGGACCTGATTTGAACAAATACAATGATGGGGTATTAAAAGCCTCCTGGGTAAGTTGTGACAGGCTACAGCAGCCGCAAAATACAGCAATGGGAGAGGAATTATTGCCCGAAGCACAGTTTAACTATTCACAAGAAGAAGCACCCATTTGGAGAAGTATCCCCCAAGAACATAAGGAGGACAAAAATGGCTCCTCGGCAAGACTGCCAAGACAACAAGACAAAATGAATGAAAATGAGAATACAAAAACAAATCTTGAGGAGCTGAAGGTGAAATTATATCCTGAGTATAACTCACAAGGGAAATGGGACACTCTTAACAGAGGAAACATCCTGAAGCTTTTCTCATATTTGCCTGGCTTAGAGAAAATTAAAACCACAGACATCGATAGCGTGGTGTTCTGTGTCCATTTGTGGGTGACATAAACGAGGCATCAAAAATAACCTTCTTCAGCCCGGAAATGGCAAGTGCCCTGAGAAAAAATAAAAATCACCTAGGAGGCTGGGGAATTCAGCTCAGAAATGTAGTAACAACAAAATACCAGCAATCCTAAAAGAAAGAACTGACAAAGTGCCAAAACAAAAACAACAAAGGGAGAATTATAACAACACAACTAGGCACATAGCAGGCTCCGTCCTACATACACCAGAGAAGGATCGAGAACCATGCCTTGGAGAGAAGGATCACTACAAATCATAACAGGCAAGGAAGGGGGCACGCGTCAATGCCTCATCAAACGGAAGAATTAGCAAGATTGGACCTGGCTTCTGCTGGCCCTCGGCCCAAGTTCCTAACAAACCAGTGTACAATACCATTAAAAAAAATTCCATCCCCAACTTAAAAATTTGCTTTTGGAACATACAAGGGTTAAACAGCGATAAAGACAAAAGGAGGATAATACACCACCTGATGAGCTACGACTCAATTGCGCTACAAGAAACCTGGGCCTTGCAATCAAAACCCTGGCCGGATTATACCGTTTACGAATCAAATGCAATAGCTTCCCAAGCAGGGGGTCAAGCCTCGGGGTGTGTGTCAATTTATGTGTAAAACAACTTAGCAGTATTTGTCACACTATTGAGCAAAGGACACGGAGACTATATATTTCTCAAGGCATTGATCCAAAAATCAGACAGGAGTGGCCTGGAACCACAAACTGTGATCCTAGGCTGAATTTATCTCCAGCCATCCAGGGCAATATGTGAAGAAACGTTAAGTAGTATGCTATTAGCTATGAGGGATCTTTCACCTCAGTTTCCAAATGACTTGTGGATAATAATGGGAGATTTGAACACACATCTTATGGAATCAGATTTAAACTCTCCTTTTGTAACCCTGGGTGATCAAACTTGGGCCATCCCCGACATAAGAAGTCAGTATCAACGGAAGGATAATCACGGAATAAAAGTTGCAGCTCATTTCAATCAATTGGGACTATGTATTTTAAATTGAAGATCACATACCGATTCACCTGCAGCTTGCACTCATACTTCATGCTTTAGAATGGCCACATTAGATTACATCTGGGTCTCGATTGCACATTTTCACAGAATCCAAAAATTTGCAGTAACATCATCTATGACAAGGGATCACGCAATGCTTACCTGTAAAATTCCGGCTTTGCAGTGCCCTCATCCAAAAACCAACCCGATTGGCTATGAAGACAAATTAGAACCAGTAAAAAAAGTAAGGTGGACCACGGAATATCAATAGAAGATTGAAGAAAAAGTGGACCTTTTTGTGGATAAATTAAATGAAGAATGAGGCGAACCGATGACCACAAGCTCATGGGAATTGATATTGGAAGAACTGAGGAAAACCTATTCACCGGGATAAAGTCATACATAAATAAATCATCATTAGGAGCCCAACTTCTCACCGAATATAAAGAAACAATAATGAAAATAGAACGCAATTTAAAAAGTATAATGCCCAGGATCACCAACTGCAAAAGTGAAAACATAATATTATAGGCAAAGGTCACAGAAACACGCCAGGAATACAGGAAAGCTAGATACACCAATATGAGAATGACGGAAGATAAATGCTGGGAAAGTGCACATGAAATTTTAAAATCAGAGGACCAAAGAAAATGTTGGATCTGCATGAAAAAATGCTTCAAGCCAAACCAACTGTCAATAGCAACAAACATTGTTCCCACAGCCTGGGAACCATATATTCAAGCACTTTATGTGGAGCCCACCAGTGATGATGACACAAAGTATAACAAACGGAAAAGTAACAACGAGCCAAAGAGTGTGAAGCATCAAAAGAGAAACAGTGAAACTACTAAAATAACATCGGCCCAAGTTGTACATATCATTAAAAAATGTATCCAGGGGGGACGCCTGGCCCATTGGCATCTCAGCTATGGTGTACAATGGGGCAGTGCAAAATTGGCCACTATCATGGCACCTTTGTTTTGGAAATGCCGATTGGGAGGAAGCATCCCAGAGACATGGAGAGGCTCCCTTCTAGTCCCGGTCCACAAAAAAGGCTCCCAAGCAAGCCCCGAAAACTATCGGTTGAACGCTCTCCTTGACGTAGAGGGGAAGTGTTATGCCAGTATCCTACTACAAGAACGGATGGTTTGGGTGCAAGAGAGAAAACTGATCTCTAACACACAAACAGGTTTTCAAAAGGGCTGTCACATCGAAGATAACCTGGTCTGCATATCCCATTTGGTAGAGGACACACTAGCGACAAAAAGGAGGGTCTTGTATCTAGGATACATTGACTTTCACACCGCATTTGATAGTGTATCGTGTCCGAGATTATGGGAAAAATTAAACAACTAGGGCATACCCCAAACCTCATTAAAAGCACTTATCACCTTGAATTCAAAAACTTGGGTGAAAACAAGAGTCATTTCTGGATGGTCCATGACCAACAAAATTAAAACCAACATGGGACTCAATCAAGGATGCATATAGGCCCGATACTTTTTCAACTGTATCTGGCAGATCTACGGCATTGACATCATACTGAAAGGTAAATTGCTTGAAAATAAATACAGTAAGAAGTAAGGTGATGAAAGTCAATAGACAAAAAGTCAAGAAAGGATTTTTGGCATATCGAGGGAAAACCTATTGAGGCTGTGGCCACATACAAGTATTTGGGATTCTGCACCTACCATAGGGGAAGACTGGCTGCACACATCACCTCACAGCAGGGGGTAGCACACTCCCTAAAGGGGGCCTTCTGTAGAGTAAGAAACTCTATGAGTACACCAGATTTATCCCCTCTAATCAAAGAAATTGACTCAAAATTCTTCTCAACGGTGGCCTACGGTGCAATGATCTTTAAAGATAAAATGTCAACATGGCTGGATAGAGCACAGTCAGCTTTCTATCGCAGACTGCTTTTGCTGGCAACTTCCACCTCTCAAGCTCAAATCGGTATGAAATTTAAATTGCCATCCTAACAATGGATACTAAAATCTAGGTTTGTAGCCTATTGTTTGAAAGCCAAACAAGCCAGAGGACACACTTTAAAGAGTCATATGGTCACTGATAAATAACTCAGGGGCAAACTGCAGAAATGTTTAATGCACTTGTGTAGATGTATTGGAGGTACATGAAATTTGGTCAAGCTCTTTACCTACTGCCATGACAGAAAAACGATTAACTAAACAAGTGACACCATTATCGGCAGAACGCGATGCATTTGCCATATAAAACCCGAGTCACAGCAGTTGGGCGTCAAAACTTTATGACTGTGGGGGCTTGCCACACTACCTCTCATGCCCTCTAAAGCCAACAATGAAGCACAAGCTAATGAGAATATGTTTTGGATTAGTTCCATTGATGGCATATAAGTATGGACAGAGGTATAAGGAAGAAAAAGACGCACAGTGCCATCTCTGCAGAAAAGGGGAGGAATCATTAATCCATGTGTTGTGCATCTATAAGTACCTGTGCGCTTTGAGAAACTTTTGGCTTTCTGGCGTATTTTGAATGTACGGACATGCCAAGAGACACTAGGAGAGTGCATGAGAAGCGACTTGGTGCAATTGCCTACCCATTTTATGAAATTTATGACAGCGGCAACAACTCTGATGATCTTTGATAACTGCTCAGAATCTTAATCATCTTGAACATGAGCCCAGCCGTCTTTTTTAACTCTGGTCTGCGATTTAATATTGTTGATTTTATGAGAAATAGGATAACAAAGTGACATATATGTTCTAAAAAAGACACACACATGATTTTCTGTCCACCCTTTATGCAACCAATTGCAATGACTTTAAGTAATTGTTTAGTAAAAACGTATCTTATCGTACTGTGGTGCAGAGCATACTGGTGTTGAGTGCAGTGGCATAGAGTGCATTCGTTTTGAGTAAAGTGGCATAGAGAGCATTGTGGTGCAGAGTAGTTTGCAGTGGCCTAGAGTGCAGTGGCGTATAGTAGATTGTTTCAGAGTAGAGTGAAGTGGTGTAGGGAGGAGTGCTCCAGGGTAGAGTGGAGTGGCGCAAGGTAGAGTGCAGAGGTGTAGAGTGGAGTGGTATTGGGCGCAGTGGCGTAAAGTAAAGTGGTATAAAGTGCAGTAGCGTGAAGTGCAGTGGTACAGAATAGAATGTAGTGTCATAAAGTGCATTGGTGTAGAGTGCAGTAGAGTGGCATACAGTTGAGCGGAGCAGAGTAGAATACAGTGGCATTGAGGGCACCAGCATAGAGTAGAGTGGCGCAGAGTAGATGGGTGCAGGAAGCAGTAGCTCAGAGTACAGTGGTGCAGAGTAGAATAGAGTGGCGTAGAGTGCAGTGACATAGAGCTCAATGGTGTAGAGTGGCATTGAGTTCAGTGGCAGAGAGTTCAGTCTTACAGAGCAGAGAGTAATAGAGTAGTAGAGTAATAGAGTGACGAAGAGTAGAGTGATGAAGAGTAAAGTGGAGTAGAGTGGTGCAGAGAGCACTGGCATGGAGTAGTGTGGTGCAGAGTGACAGAGCACAATGGTGTAGAGTGGCATAGCATGCAGTGGCGTAGCATACAGTGGCTTAGAGTGCAGTGGTACAGAGTAGAGGGGCGTTGAGTTCAGTGGCTGAGAGTGCAGGCTTGAAGAGTAGAGTGACACACAGTAGAGTGGCACAGAGCAAAGAGAGTTGCGCAGAGAAGTGTGGCACAGAGAGCAGTGGCTCAGAGTAGAATAGAGTGGCTTAGCATGCAGTGGCAAAGCTTGCAGAGGGGTTGTGCGCAGTGACATAGAGTGCTGCAGAGTAGAGTATAGTGGCATAGAGTGCAGTGGTGGGTAGTAGTTGGCATAGAGTGCAGTGGCCTAGAGTACATTGATTTTCAGTAAAGTGGTGTTTAGTGCATTGGCGTACAGTGCAGTGGTTTAGATAAGAGTGGTGTAGACTACAGTGGTGCAGAGTAGAATAGAGGGGCGTAGAGTGCATTGGCATAGAGTACAATGACACAGAGTGCAGTGGCATAAAGTGTTGCAGAGTAGAGTATAGTGGCATAGAGTGCAGAGATGCGGAGTACATTGGCGTAGAGTTCAGTGGCATAGAGTGCATTAGTTCTGAGTAAAGTGGTGGAGAGTGCATTGCCATAGAGTGCAGGGATGCAGGGGAGAGTGAAGTGGCACAGAGTACATTGGAGTGGCGCAGAGTAGAGTGGAGTGGAGAGTCACTGAGTGCCATAGCGCCTAGCTCAGTGTCATAGAGTGGTGCAGAGTAGAGTTGCACAGGGAACAGTGGACTAGAGTACAGTGCTGCAAAGTACAACGCAGAGGCGCAGAGTGCAGTGAAGTAGAGCACAATAGAGTATAACAGCATAGAATGTAGCGGTGCAGAGTAGACTGGCATAGAGTGCCGTGACGTAGAGTGCATTGGTTTTGAGTAAAGTGGTGTAAAGTGCATTGGCGTAGAGTGCAGCGATGCAGAGTAGAGAGGAGGTGGCAGAGTAGAGTGGAGTGCAATGGCACTGAGTGCAGTGCCGCTGAGTGCAGTGTCTTAGAGTAGATTGTTTCAGAGTGGAGTGGTGCACAATAGAGTACAGTGGTATAGAGTAGAGTGGCATTGAGTGCAGAGTAGATTAGAGTGGCATAGAGTAGATTGGCTTAGAGTGCACTGGTGTAGAGTTGAGTGGTGTAGAGTAGAGAGTCGTAGAGTGCAGTGACATAGAGTAGAGTGAAGACGTTTAGAGTGGCATAGAGTGGTGCAGAGTAGAGTGATGCAGAGAGCACTGGCATGGAGTAGGGTGGTGCCGAGTAGAATAGAGTGGCAGAGAATGCAGTGACAGAGCACAGTGCTGTACAGTGGCATAGCATGCAATGGTTTAGAGTGCAGTGGTACAGATTAGAGTGACGTTGAGTTCAGTGGCTGAGAGTGCAGTCTTGCGGAGTAGAGTGGTGCACAGTAGAGTGGCACAGAGTGGAGTGAAGCAGAGTAGAGTTGCGCAGAGAAGTGTGGCACAGAGAGCAGTGGCTCAGAGTAGAATAGAGTGGCTTAGCATGCAGTGACGTAGCTTGCAGTGGGGTAGTATGCAGTGACATAGAGTGCTGTAGAGTAGAGTATAGTGGCATAGAGTGCAGTGGTGAAGAGTAGTTGGCGTAGAGTGCAGTGGCTTAGAGTGCATTGGTTGTCAGTAAAGTGGTGTTTAGTGCATTGGCGTAGAGTGCAGTGGTTTTGATTAGAGTGGCTTAGACTACAGTGGTGCAGAGTAGAATAGAGTGGTGTAGAGTGCATTGGCGTGGAGTACAATGACACAGAGTGCAGTGGCATAAAGTGTTGCAGAGTAGAGTATAGTAGCGTAGAGTGCAGAGGTGCGGAGTATATTGTTGTAGAGTTCAGTGGCTTAGAGCGCATTCGTTCTGAGTAAAGTGGTGTAGAGTGCATTGCCGTAGAGTGCAGAGATGCAGGGTAGAGTGCAGTGGTGCAGAGTGGAGTGGCGCAGAGTAGAGTGGAGTGGAGAGTCACTGAGGGCCATAACGCCTAGTTCAGTGTCAGAGTGGTGCAGAGTAGAGTTCCACTGAGAGCAGTGGAATAGAGTTCAGTGCTGCAAAGTACAACACAGAGGCGCAAAATGCAGTGAAGTAGAGAACGATAGAGTATAACGGCATAGAGTGCAACGGTGCAGAGGAGACTGGTGTAGAGTGCAGTGATGTAGAGTGCATTGGTTTTGAGTAAAGTGGTGTAGAGTGCATTGGCGTAGAGTGCAGTGATGCTGGGTAGAGTGGAGTGGTGCAGAGTAGAGTACAGTGAAGCAATGTGGAGAAGCATAGTGTGGAGTAGTGCAAAGTAGAGTGAAGTGGTGTGGAGTGGAATAAGGATGGTGTGGTAGCATACTGCCACTAGAAAGAATATATCTTCAATTGAAATAACCATTACATTTGCACAGACATACAGTCTTACTAATAGACATATACAGCGCACAAACGCTATTGTGTGGAAATGTCATCACCCAGTGTATTGATTTGTCTTTGAATTAATTAAAATGTGCTTCATTTGTGGTTTTATAATTCTGATGTATACTGAAATATCTTCACTGTTCATTTACAGACATTTACATTCTGTTGTGTGCTAAAACAAAAAATAACATTCTACATCCTTTCTCAAGAACTCCCCCTCCTTCACCAACAACCCCCCGCCCCCCGACCCCCCAAAGTAAACCTCAAGCACCCTGGAAGAAGGAGCCTGACATTTGAATTCTGTCTTTGAATGCACAGCAAATGTGACAATATAAGATCAATATTTGAAGGCCTGTTTACAGAAATCAAGTACTGATGGAAGAATGCATTAAACAGGGTTTGGGCAAGGGAAGGGACGAACTCAAGCTGGACAGCCTAAAACAAACAGAACCAGCAAATAGAAAGCAAGTAAATGTGAGTTACAAACCAGAAGGCCAATGGTAAGCAATGGGCGGGACGCATTCATAGGGAAGCTTTACAAATGTCCCCAAGATGTCATTAGCAAACCAGACAGCTGTGCTGTCTGGTAGTGTTGGACTTAATGAGCCACTGTTGACAAGTGCCAGAGGAGAGATATGAAGATAGCCAATTAACAGTGACCCCCAAAATACCCAAAGCAGTCATATATATTGTAGAGGATAGAGAGCGGGACTGGATCAAAAAAGCCAAAAAGTCATGAAGAACTAAAAAGGGATGAGTGCTTAGCATGATGAGTAGAAAAAAGAAAAGCAGTGCCCGAAAAGGTGGGCTGACAAAAACCAGATGGACTGGGGAAACGATGAAATTGAGAATCCAGGTAAGAAGATTGTACATCACACATTTCAAAAGTCTGTAAAGAAAATAAAAGGAGGTTTTAGGCTGAAAATCTGGACAAGATGGGTTAAGAGAGCTTTTATTGTACATCACACATTTCAAAAGTCTGTAAAGAAAATAAAAGAAGGTTTTAGGGTGAAAATCTGGACTAGATGGGTTAAGAGAGCTTTTATTGTACATCACACATTTCAAAAGTCTGTATAGAAAATAAAAGAAGGTGTTAGGGTGAAAATCTGGACTAGATGGGTTAAGAGAGCTTTTATTGTACATCACACATTTCAAAAGTCTGTAAAGAAAATAAAAGAAGGTTTTAGGGTGAAAATCTGGACTAGATGGGTTAAGAGAGCTTTTATTGTACATCACACATTTCAAAAGTCTGTAAAGAAAATAAAAGAAGGTTTTAGGGTGAAAATCTGGACTAGATGGGTTAAGAGAGCTTTTATTGTACATCACACATTTCAAAAGTCTGTAAAGAAAATAAAAGAAGGTGTTAGGGTGAAAATCTGGACTAGATGGGTTAAGAGAGCTTTTTAAAGAAAAATAACAACAGAGGCACTTGGGCGACCACAGGCTCAACGAGTCTCTTAATTATTCCGGTGGATATCCTGCTAAAGTTTGGCTTAGCTTCCAGTCATATTTTTTCAGGCTTCAGTTGCACAACCTTTGCAGCCACCTGAACACGTGCATGATGCGGTAGGAACACAGGTGGTTTCAGTAGCCTGAACATCAGCAAAACCCAAATTGCAGAGCTCTTGAAACAGTACATACATTATTGCTGGCACCACAGATGCAAAGGTATTATCAAGGACTTCCGCTCTGAACAGTTGACCACCAGAAAAAGACTCAACTACCGGTTAGACAGGATGTGGTGCAGCTGAGTCAGTGTCAGCACTGCAGCACTAAACCGCACGATCTTGAAAACACACATATTTTTCCCCACAGCAAATAATATCCGGTAAATAAAATGGCTCACGTGGATGGCTTACTTGCTCGAGACAGACACTGGGCCTAATTCACTAAGTGAAACGTATATCTGCACTATTTTTCACGGGTGCATGGTTATGATTTTCTCATAATCAGAAAACTCATCGGTAAAGCGGTGCCAGGTGCAGTATTCAAGGTGTTCTACTGAGTGCATTGTGTGATTTTTTTTAAAGAGACATTTTTTTAAATGAGTATTGTACATAGTATACAATTGTGCACATGCACCTTGGAAATGCAGCTAGATGTGCAAATGAACACTCGTGTCCCCACTGGAAAAACATGTTTCCAGGTGGAGAAGCTCTTTGCACTACTCACCAGAAAGGATGGGGGTGTCCGGTTCCTTTCTCATTGTTGGAGAGGAGTTAATCCAACCATTTCCAGGGTGACCAAGAGTCGTTAGAAGTTTGTAAATGGCTACAAACTCAGAAATGTGTGGTCGTTTTCAAACTTCCAAGGCAAAACAGGTTGATTTGACCATCCCTCGCCCCTTGGTTGTGGTTTACATCTGTATAATTCTAAGAATTCATGGTGGCAAAGTGTGCAGTAGTAAAACTATTCACTCCACCAGCCAGGTATACTTTTGTGGCTAGTTGTCAAGCAGGTGTAAAAGAAGCAGTTTAGAGCTGTCAATGTTGGTTTTACGCTGGTAAGAGATTTTATGAGTTGGACCCACTGCTGTCGTAGTGGGCACTGGGCATTTCCCCGGTGGGCTGCCAGAGTGGGGGCCGGTTTTGGGCCAGTGGGGGCCGTTTTTGTTAGCGGGGCCGGCAATATCGGCCACCTGTAACAAAATCGGCAGACCGGGCCTTGCAAACAGCTCGGTCGCACCCCTTTCTGCCCCCCAGGGGGGCCGGCCGAGCAGTTTGCCAGGGCCGATTTCAGTTCCCAGTCCGGTCCTGACTGTGGTCCGCACAGAAAGGCCAAGATCTGACCTCGAACAAAGAAGTAGGCCTTAATTGAATCTCTTAAACCTATGAAGCTTTAAAAAACATAATCGTCACTCACAAGCAGAGACTGCCATAGTTGAACAGGGCTTGTCCATCAGAACAATTTGATCACTGGTGGCACAGTTTGGTTTGAGAGATTAGCCTCATAGTTGCAGGTCAAAGCAGAAGCAAAGAGGCAGCTGGAGGGCACGCAGAGCAGGAAATCTGGGAGGCACACGCTTTCACATAGGCACGTTAAATTTAGAGACAACAGCAAGTTATTTCATATGCCTTTCAAACAAAAGAAAACTGGTAGGAGTTAATGGCCTGATTAATGACATTGAAATGTTTATTGCAGTTTATTTTATATATTTGGAACACGACTTGAAGATATTGGCACGCTTTAGATGAGTTACATCACACAGACACATTCATTTTTAAAAAAAAATCTTTTAAGGCACAGACAGATTAAGGGCCTGGTTTCGACCCTTGCAGATGGGATACTCTGTCACAAACATAACGGATATTGCTGTAGTGTCGCTCCTATGAGGTAATAGGCGTGATACAAGACTGTACCATGTGTTAGTCCTGGACTGGGGTAAACGTTGATGCGCCCCTGTGACCGTGCTCTGCAATGGTATGGTCGCGGAGCACGTGGTTAAGTTAATAAAGGCGAGCCCTCGCGGATGTGACGCCAGAGGCACGCATACGCAGAAGCTCAGTGGTAAACCGCACCCTGTCTCTGCGTTGTTTGTACAAGCCCATGCTGAGCGTGCCGCCCGTGTAGGGTGCGACATCACATTGGCGACGAGGTGGGCAGCAGTATCCCACGTCTGCTTAGTGGCAGCCGGAGTGCTACAGGAAAGCACGTGGTGCTCATGCCACGGAGCGTGCGCGTGCCGGTGCGCAGTGATTGTCTCCAAGGACACCACCTGCTCAGGGCTGCTCCTCTTACACATTACCCCAGCAACAGCTGCTCCTGAGTACCGCATGGAGGCCAATTGACACACGTGACTGAAGGCCTTAGGGACATTGGGGGAGGTGAAGCAAAGCACTGGGCTGGCATTGGATTCAGCCCGCCAGCACAAAGGTGAGCCAACACGTGTCACTTAGAGCCCACAGACATTGAACAAAGCACAACTCTCACAAGTGCCGGATTTTGCCAGACAGCAGCACAGGGGAGGGCTCTTTGTGGAGCACATCAACAAGAAGGAGGTATAGCATCTCTTTTGACCCACGTGCCACTGAGGGGGTAAAGTAGGACTATCTCTATCGCAAGGACAGCCAGCATGATGCCCACAATTCCCCCCATTGAACTTTTCCTGGTGGAGGGCTCTCCTTCTGCTCAGGCGCCCAAATGGAAGGAATGGGGAGAGAGACTGCTTCTGTTTTTCGACACCATTAATGTGCATAATGATCAGAAGAAGAGGGCCATGCTCCTACATCTAGGGGGGAAGACATCTACAGGATCGCCAAGTTGATATATGAGCCGCGTCCCAAAACTCACCTCACACTAATTGGAGCCCTGACAGCAGTTTGAACCCATTGCGAATCAAGATTATGAACGTTTTGTATTACATCAGGTGCGTCAACAAGCTGATGAATCCATTGACTCATTTCATGCTCGCCTCAAGGACTTAGCAAGCACTTGTGGGTTCAATGATAAGGTGGAAGAAATAAGGGGTCAAATCATACAGGGCTGCTCCTCCTAAAAATTCAGAAAGAGAATGCTGGAAGAATCAGGAAAACCCCTGGCTGACATCCTAACCTTGGGGAGGACCAAGGAGCTGGCGCGGGCGAGAGCAGCCCACATGGAAGCGGCATTACACACACCAGTGAAGGTAGAACCTGTCAATGCCGTAGGTACACGCCCAGCAGCCACTTCAAGCCAGAAGGAGTCAGGAAAACCCACGAGCTGTGGGTACTGTGGGGGAAGTCCACACAGTGCAACAGACTGTCCAGCACGAGGGAAGAAGTGGGGTGTGGAAAATTCAACCATTTCAAATGAGTGTGCCGATCGCAGAGAAGTACAAGCTCCAGGCCGGCAGTCAATCTCTTCCCAGATGTGCGAGGTGGGAATAGCGATATGGACGATAATGATGGTGAAGAACACATGGTCCACACAGCATATATAATAGGTACAGCAGCCCAGACGTCCCGCCGACTTTCGCAATGTCAGGTGCGAGTTGAAGAGCAGGACATCACAGCTGTTATAGATACAGGGGCAACCAATGTCATGTCGGCAGAACTCTACACAGCCATGAAACCAACTCCAGTGCTGGGCACCACGGCTATCAAAGTCTTCACGTATGTACAAGATCAAACTTTGCTGATGCGCGGAAAATTCAAAGCAACCATCTTGCATGGAGATCACTCCATAAAGTCACAGATATACGTGGTGGAAGATGGACAGGGCATGCTGCTAGGATGCCGAGCTGCCGAAGACCTTGAAGTGATGACATTTGCTTTTGGGATTGGCCAAGAGACGGTACGACACATCTTGGCTAAGTTTCGATAAGGCTTTAACCGGATTGGGAAATTATGGGGAAAAGAAGTACACCTACACATGGATCCCACTGTCCAGCCGGTAGCATTGCGCCACAGGCGCGGAGCTTACCACCTGAGACCATTAGTCGAAAAGGAACTAGCTAAACTGGAGTCCGCTGGGATCATTGAGAGGGTGACGGGGCCAACCCTGTGGGTATCTCCCATAGTGGTCACTCGAAAGCCCAAGCAACCGGGAGAGGTGCAAATCAGTGTTGAAATGAGGCTACCCAATGCTGCAATAAAAAGGGAAAGACCCCTCAACCCCACGATTGATGATCTAATTTAGGTGTTGGGTGGAGCGTGCTGGTTCTCAAAGCCCGACCTTCGATCGGGATATCATCAGTTGGAGCTGGATAAATAGTCACGCTAAATCACAACTTTTTCCACCCACATTGGCTTGAGGAGGTACACCCGTCTGAGCTTTGGAGTATCAAGTGCAGTGGAATTATTCCAGAATGTGATCCATGAGTTACTGATTCACCTTCCAGGAGTAGTGAAGGTCAGTGATGACATTCGCATTTACACAAAAACGGTTGCTGAACACAACGCCAGGCTGACGCACGTGCTTCAAAGGATCCAAGAATCTGGTCTCACCCTCCAACGAGACAAGTGCAAATTCCTCAAACAGCGGCTCCAATTCTTTGGTTACGTATTCTCAGCCTATGGTGTAACTCCAGACCCGGACAAAGTGCGCAACATAAAAATGGCTCCTGCCCCTACCAGTGTTACTGAAGTCCGAAGCTTCCTTGGCATGGTCAACTACTGTGGCCGCTTCATCCGAGATCTTACCACCCTCACTCAGCCTCTCCAGGAACTCACGAGCATGACATGGCTTTCCAAGCGGTCAAGGATGGTCTGTCCGCCAACACGACTCTCGCGTTCTTTGACCCACGGAAGTTGACCATGGTGGCTGTTGATGCTGGGCTGAAGGGTCTTGGAGCTGTATTACTGCAGTGGAGTCGGGCAGATGAAGACTGTGCCCCGGTGGCCTTTGCCAGTCGGTCACTGACAGACACTGAGCAACGATATTCCTAAATAGAAAAAGAAGCCATAGCCATCCACTGGGGGTGTCGCCACTTCCACCTGTACGTATATGGACATCCATTCATCATGGCAACCGACCACAAACTGCTCCTGTCACTGTTTGCATGAATGGCCACAAAACTGCCTCCACGAATAGAAAATTGGATGCTGCAGCTGCAGGGTACAACTGCAGCGTGGAGTACTATCCCGGGGCACAGAACCCAACCGATTATCTCTTCCGTCACCCCTGGGTGGTGACCCCTGAAGAGGAAGACGATGCGGAAGACACAGAAGAATATGTCTGATGTGTCACTGCCAGGTCGTACCCTCTTGCGTTGTCCATGTAGGTGTTGGGGGAAGGAACCAGATGAGATGAGTGCCTTCAGTGGGCCATATTGATTCTGAAGCATGGCCACTGGCAAAGTGCAAGGAGTGAGTGGAAAATACTCACCACGGAGGCCAAACGAATCATGGAGAGTCTCTATAACGACAGATAGGAGCTCAACGAAGATTCCACAGGATACTTACTTCAAGGTCATCGCCTTGTGATCCCTTCAGCCCTGACCAACCAGGTCATCCAGCTGGGGCATGCCGGACACCAAGGAATTGTGAAAACAAAAACCCGCCTGAGGACGAAGGTGTGTTTCCCACTGATGGACGAGAAATTAGAGGAAGCGGTGAGATCATGCCAATGGTGTCAGGCCACAGGTAAGAGTGGTACCCCAGCTCCAGCAATCACTGAACCTCGACCCGATCACCCCAGGGCCTGCTTCAGTCTGGATTTCGGGAGCCTTCCGGATGGAAGACACACATTCGTGCTGATCGATGACTATTCAAAATATCCTGAGGTGGAAATACTACAGTCACTGAGTGCAATCAAGGTTATCTCAAAACTGGAAAAAGTTATGGCCACTCATGGGCTCATCCAAGAGATACGAACTGACAATAGCCCCCCTTTCAGGGACATGAAATAGCCAGTCATCTTTCGTCTCTCGGCATTACCCACAAGAAGATAACTCCTCGGTGGCCTCAAGCCAATGATGAGGCAGAAAGGTTTATGCGCATTATGCGCACCCTAAACAAAGTTATCCACATTGCTCATGACCGCCACAAGTCCTTGGAGCTAGCCATCTTCTCATTTCTCCGGGTATACAGACAAACGCCACACTCCACGATCGGAGTGACTCCTGGGCACCTATCTATGGGGCGTGTGGTTGCTGACTCCATTCTCCATCATCCGATGTGGCGTCTGGAGTCCCTGATGGAACTGCGCATTCAAGCACGACGCCAGTGTCGAAATGACTATGCCAGCAAACGACGGGGATCTGGACAGCCTGACCTGAGAGTGGGTGCCCTCGTCCTCCTGCAGAATAGAGCTTCTAACAGCAAATTCAATCTGCCGTTCGAAAAGGAGCCATGGCTCATCACCCGCCTGAACGGGACCCAAGTCACGGGACCCAAGTCACAGCTCAGAGGGGTGCAGAAACAGTCACGTAAAATGTGTCTTTCATCAAGATTTTTCGTCCTCCAGGGATGCATCTAGTGAGGTGAGAAGGCCTGCACATGGTCGAGAAACATCTCCTGATCGCAATGTGTGGGAAGAGTCTGAGGCAGATTGCCAGGGAGCTGAGAGAGTTGATCCTGAGGCCCCTCTAACTAATGTGCAGTCCCTAGAGACTGTCTCGGTGATCCCTCCTCTCAGTGCGTCTGGTGGCCGGAGAAACTCTCAGTATCATCTGCCACGGAATCCCACGCCCTCCTGCCGCCTGAAGGACCATGTCATGTAAGAATGTTCTAATTATTATATGAGTCGAATGTATCAACATTTGCCATACTGTTTGTAGTTTGATACTGTTTGGGGAGGAATCTAGTGTTGCTCCTATGAGGTAATAGGCGCGACACAAGAGTGTACCATATGTTGGTCCTGGACTGATGTAAACAGCTGATGCACCCCTGAGACCGTGCTCCGCATTGGTATGGTCGTGGAGCACGTGGTTAGGTTAATAAAGGCGAGCCCTCGCGGATGTGATGCCAGAGGCGCGCATACGTGTGAGCTCAGTGGTAAACCGCACCCTGTCTCTTCATCGTTTGTACAGGCCCCTGCTGAGCAGGTCGGATGTGTAGGGTGTGACATCACAATACTGTCTGCCGTATTACAATAGGATATAATGGAATTGCAAAATGGTTTTTGTGGGGGAGACTACCATCCACTAAGTTCGTAATCAGGCCCTTCGTGATTGGCCCAGAATTACAGGATGGGATGCGGACCTGAAACTAGAAACTGTTTCCCAGTTCCAATGTGGCAGCTGTGGCCACTACGCCACACCCTCTCCCCAATTCTCAGATGTTTAAGTAGGAGGTATGTCACAAGGGAAATAAAAGTTAGTGTAGACATGCATGTGAATACTCTAGTCCCCATTTGGAAACACGCAGTAATGTCAGGAATGTGCTGAAATCACAGACTTTAACAGACTTTTCAACTCACACCACCCCAGCTGTGTCACACGCTATTGGCTCCTGTCACACGGTCACCCAGTGAGGACCCAATATCACACAATGTGCAAACAATTTGATAGAAAACCCTGCAGAGAGCAGGTTTCCAGCTAACTATTTGGATGGTCTGAGCAGCCAATGTCCTATATGAGGTGTGAACGTGTGTTTAGGGGCCTCCAGCAGGGCCCCTTTTGATGCACGGCCTTCGGTTGAAGGTCAAGGGGGCACCCTGTTGATGCCTGCACCTTTTGGCAGGCACCTTGGGGTGCCTGCCACGAGTGCAGTGATGAACTGCACCTCCCTTTCCTCACTGGGAGCTTGTGTTACGGACCATTTAGGGCCGTAACACAAGCTCCCATTGAGGTAAGGGACCATGCGACCGAACTGTTTTCGGTCACATTGTAATCTGTCGGTTGGGACCGACAACCGGGTGTCTGGTCAGTCCCATGATCGAGTCGGTGTCGGGTGGAAGTGATTCATCCCGACATCATAATGACCCCCTATATATTTTATTTTAACAGGTTCAGTAAGACTTGAATAAAAGCTCATAAGATATGTTCAATTAATGTTTATCTTATCTGTTTTAATTTAATAGAAATGTATATAGTAGTGCCTTACCTATCTCGTCCCCATTTAGCAACCATTTCCCTCCTTTGACAGGTAAAGAGAGTGACACTCGTTAGAGTCTCACTGACTCCCACCCATCCTCTGTGTCTGGTAGGTTCCAGATCTAAACAAGTTCAAGAGGGAACTTACTTGAATCCAGCAAATGCACCGGGCTGGGTGACCACTGCAGCAGCAGCCATTAGTGATAGCTGCAGACTAAACATTAATGGACTGTCTCTGCTGCCAGCAGCCAAGAGGTGGCAATTAATGTCCCGCTGTAGGGTGGTGGAGCCTGAAAAAACTATAAACCGTTCAATTCCAAGTGTGTGGCACTGACGCCAGGGCCAGCGAGGCACCTTGACTCACTCTTAAAGTCTCTCTGGGAGATCCGTGTTCGGTCCTCTTCTGTCCAAACTGCTGCTTGCGTTTTTTCCATACACTTGAACTAATACCTATTTGGCCTACACAGTAACTTCTTGGCAGGGCGGGTGGAGGCGGAAATATTCCATCCTCTCTTTCCACGGGGCTTGAAGAGTAAAGACTCATCAATTTTCACAAGGCCAGGTGTCATAAATCTGGCTTTGCAATATAGTTTTCTAAAGAGTCCGAGCGATAGCTGCTGGTAGCGCATCTGTGCCAGGTGGCATCTGCTGCGTGGATGTTTAGATTCAGCTGGGGCCTTGCCATGGCTGGTCTAGCAGGCTTCCTACGAAATACTGTACAGTGTTTGTCTGGGTTCCAGGGAAACTGGAAATGTTACTTATCAGACGTTTGCTGAACACTGCCTTGTACATGCTGCAAGGTACGAGCCACCAAGTGTATTCAATGAAGCCCTTTACTGAACTGTTGCCAGCTCATTGTATACAACACAGGAGTTGCACAGGCCCTCAATGTAGTCCGTCATTTATTTCTCTTGTGTCTCACTTCCCCGCTCTTTATCTTCAAGCCAACAAAGCGTTCACTGTATTAAAATGGCTGTTACTCCCAGTGCTTGTGGTTGAAGAGGGTGGGCACTGGCAATAATGTTTTGGAACCAGGAATTTCTTTACATCAGCAGATTTTTTCCCAGGGCAAGACAGTGAAAGGATGAAAACAGATAGACAAGGAGGAAAAGTAAGAGAAAAAGCAGGGGTGAAAAATAATCTGCAAGCGTGAGACAAAGAGGCAGGAAGTGGAGGGTAGGCTAGTCAGCCGTCTCCTGTTTTTCAGGTCTGTCCTACATTTAGGTGTTTTGTCCCATTGCCTGCACTCAGCTAGTGCAGGACTCCAAATATCCCTCTTGTTGCTGGTCGCAACTAGCTGGCTGACAGGGCACCCCTAGCAGTCTTGCCAGGTGTGTTCGTCTCACTATTAGAGCTGCGAAAGAGGTGGGGAGGATGGGCAGCACTGGAGGGTACTGCACCAGGCAGCTTCTTAGACATCTTCACCTTTGGATCTGCTACTAGGGAATGGAAAGACATGCAAATAAAGAACCCTGAATGTGTGAATGAAAACCATGCTCAAGTACATGCTTGGAATATGACCCTTGTGTTCATTTATTTCATTAAACCCCTTTCCAGGTGCACACATACTGTCAGACCATTGGACAGAGGCACAGTAGAGTATGATTTTCCCAGGTTCAATCAGTTTGGTAAAGTTAGAGAGCTGCTTGTTTCAAAGGCTACTGCTTTACTACCATATTACATATGGGACTGTCCAACCACTCTCCTCAGAGGTAATACCTACTCTAGACCAGTTTATGTTTTTTGTTTCAAACTCACAAACAGCTTCTCGATTTATTCTAAATACTCCCAACAGGGACACGAAATGGGACAGCGGAATACATTCAAAACGTAACCAAGATATACCAATTTGTCCTAGTAGGAAGGACTGTACTAAAAGCAATGGCTCTCAGTTTCACAGTTTCCAACTAGCCCCTTAGACCACAACTGGAGTGTCAGTGATTCTGATGGAAATGCCAAAGAACTATCCTTTCTAGAGAAATGTACCTGTATTGTGAGCCTTGAACAGATGTAGCATTCAGTTTTTAGTTTTAGCATAGGTAGGCAAAGTGGAAAAGTGAGCATTAGTTAAGTCGAGCCTTAGTGTCTGTCTACTCATCCTAGAGAAGGGCCCACCTTTTTAAGGGTCCTGTAAAGATATGCTTTTTATAGCGCTCTATGGTGGCTATTTCTAAGGTCCCTCACATCCCCAGTATTTTCATATAATGGGAAATAGGCAGAAATACATTGTGAGATCTTTTCTCAAAGCCCTTGGGCCGTCGGTTACTGGGCAGTACCTACAGTGGCTGCTGCTGTTCAACAATGATGTTTCAGGTTTTAAGCAAAAAGAAACAAGCATTTGCAATGCAATAGGTCTCACATTTACGCGAGTTTGAGCTATTGGCATTGTAAATAACAATGCCTTTTATTTATGTTTTAAAAACAGAAACAAAAATAAAAGGCATTGTCATTTACAATGTCAATAGCTCAAACTCACGTAAATGCGAGACCTATTGCATTGCAAATGCTTGTTTTAGTTAGGGGTTAGGGTGTTAGGCCTAAGGGCAATGGGGGGTTCGGGGTAGTTATAGGGACAGCGTGGGGTGTGAGGGGGTTGGGTAGTGTATTTAAAGGAGCAGAGTTTTAGGCCTCAGGGCAGGGGAATGGGTAGTTGAGGTTGTTTTTAGGGCTTAGGGGCTAGCGGAGTCGTTTTTAGGGCTTAGGGGTGGGCGGGGTAGTTTTTAGGGCTATGGGAGGTCGGCATAGGTTTTTAAATTAGGGGTTAAGGTTTTAGGCCTGAGGGCAGTGGAAGGGGTTGGTGTAGTTTTAGGGACAGCGCGGTGAGTAGGAGGGGATCGGAGGAAGGTTTTGGGCCTCAGGACAGGGGGGCAGGTAGGGAGTTTGTAGGGCGGGGGAGGGGTTCAGAGAAGTGGCGACTTTAGCCACACATACCCCTTTACCATTCATGGCTTTACCATGAAATTGTGTGATAAAGGCATGCATGGTAAAGGAATGTGTCTTTAGGACGCATTTGGGGTTCGAGCTGCGTTGTAGAGGCACATGTGATTAAGCCATGCGTGCCTCTATCATACAATCTCTGCAGCACACATAGCAAGAGGAATACATCTCTCCCAATGGTTTTTGTGCAGGAAGGTGCCCCTCCCTGCACAAAAACAATCCTGCCTACAATGGAGGCACCCTGGTGCAAGGGTGCTTAGGTTGGAACTAGGCAACAAATTAATCAGCGCAGGGGTAAAGAACAGGAATGCACCTTGTTTCATAAATACGGTGCATTCCACCCGTTTCACATTGGCGTAGGACAGCGCAGCAAGAAAACTTGATGTGCTGCCCTACGCCAATTCCTCGTAAATGAGGCCCATTGTTCGGGAGGGGGCGGGAGGGAAATAAACACAAGCATTGAAAATGCAATAGGTCTCGCCTTCGTTTATGTTAAAGCAAGTGTAGAGAGTGGTAGTGGGAGAGGTAGAGAGTAGTAGTATAGAGTGAGTATTTGAGAGTGAGTAGTAGAGATTGAGTATTAGAGTAGCAGAAAGTGAGTATTAGAGTAATAGAGAGTGGATAGTAGAAATTGAATTGCAGAGAGTATTAGAGAGTTAGTAGAGAGTAGGAGAGAGTGAGTAATAGAGAGTGAGTAGTACAGTGGATAGCATAGAGTAATAGTGATTGAGTAGTAGAAAGTGAGTAGTAGTTAGTAGTAGAGTGAGTAGTAGAGAATGAGTAGTAGAAAGTAGAGAGTGAGTAGTAGAGAGTGAGTAGATAGCAGTAGAGGGTGGTTGAGAGTGATTAGAGAGTAGTAGAGAAGTAGAGTGAGTAGTAGAGAGTAGTATAGAGTGAGTATTAGAGAGTGATTAGTAGTGATTGAGTAGTAGAGAGTAGTAGAGTGAGTTGCATAGAATGAGTAGTATAGATGAGTAAAGAGTGAGTAGAGGGTAGAGAGTAGTTGAGGTGAGTAGTAGAGGTGAGTAGTAGAGAGTCTGTAGTAGAGTGAGTAGTAGAGTAAAGAGTAGAGAATAGAGAATAGAGAGTAGAGAATAGAGAGTAGTAGAGAGTGAGTAGTAGAGAGTGAGTAGTAGAGAGTGAGTAGTAGAGAGTGAGTAGTAGAGAGTGACTAGTAGGGAGTAAAGAGTGAGTAGTATAGAGTATTAGAGAGTGAGTAGTAGAGAATGAGTTTTAGAGAGTAGTGTGTGTAGTAGAGAGTAGTAGAGAGCGAGTAGTATTGAATGAGTAGCAATTAATAACAGCAAGCTGCGTACTGAAAGCGGCATTTTAATATAAGAACAGCGTAGTGACACCTTCAAAGCTTCCGTTGCTCTAACTGCAAGCTGCGTACTGAAAGCGGCATTTTAATATAATAACAGCGTAGTGACACCTTCAAAGCTTCCGTTGCTCTAACTGCAAGCTGCGTACTGAAAGCGGCAATTTAATATAAGAACTGCGTAGTGACACCTTCAAAGCTTCCGTTGCAAGCATTACCTTTAGCTGCGCACTGAAAGCGGTATTATAATAAGAAGGAACGGCAATTAATAAAAGCTCAAACACTCATCTGGATCCCTTAAGCAAGACGTGGTGCCACTGCACCTGCTGTACGTGTGACTGCACTTTGGTACGGCTGACTTTAGAGCAGTCTGTGGCCGCTGTGCTGCTGCTAGGCCATCGCTCAAGCAAGACACGGTGACACTGCACCTGCTGCACGTCTGACTGCACTTTGGTACGGCTGACTTTAGAGCAGTCTGTGGCCGCTGTGCTGCTGCTAGGCCATCGCTCAAGCAAGACGTGGTGCCACTGCACCTGCTGCACATCTGACTGCACTCTGATAGGGCTGAAAGCGGATTGTAAAATAAGAAGGAACGGCAATTAATAACGGCAAGCTGCGTACTGAAAGCGGCATTTTTAAATAAGAAAGAGTTTTAAAGGAAGAAGGAACGGCAATTAACAGCAAGCTGCGTACTGAAAGCGGCATTTTAATATAAGAACAGCGTAGTGACACCTTCAAAGTTTCCGTTGCCAAAACAGCAAGCTGCGCACTGAAAGCTGCATTTTAATAGAAGAACAGCGTAGTGACACCTTCAAAGCTTCCGTTGCTCTAACTGCAAGCTGCGTACTGAAAGCGGCATTTTAATATAAGAACAGCGTAGTGACTTCAAAGCTTCCGTTGCTAGGACACCAAAATAAACAAGAAGGGCTGGGCGAGAAGGGAGGGGGGAATGCCAGCAACAGAGGAGCCCGCGAAAGTGAAAGTGATCGGATTACGATCGCTACGGAGTTAAGACACATGGCGCTGCGCGCGTGCACGTTCACGTGCACTGTAGCTTTAGGCCACGGCAGCACTTTAAGAAAAGCCCAGATATAAAATGTCTCTTCGAGCCTTTGGCTCGCGAGACCTAAAAATGACTGATGGAATGCTGAACAAATCAAATATCCCCCCCCCCGTCACAGATTTGTGTTTAATCCATCATTATTTTGCTCACTATGCCACCCTAGTTTGGGCCGGCCATATGCAAATCAGTCTTGATCCTGCTCCCCATTGGATAAGTCTGATATATGTATGGTATTCAGGCTCAAACGAATCATTTGATATTTGATGAGATCTGGAGAGAAACAATTTCTCTGATATTCAACACAATTGGCACGCTTCAGGGTTTTTCCATTTCTGACGGAAATAGTGTGAAAGAACAGAAGGAACGAGGGAGGAGGAAGCTAGTTTGGAAGTCCAGAAGGGAGAAAGCGAGTGAGTGAGGGTGGGTGGGAGAAAGAAAGGTAGTACAGGTGGGAACGAAGAAAGGATTGAAGAAATAAAAGGGGTGAGAGAGACAGGTATTGTGATTGTGTGAGAAAGAGGGAACGAAAGTAGGAAGAAAGAAAGGAGTGGGAGATAGTGGAGAAGGTATGATGTGAGAAAGGGAGATGAAAGTGAGGAAAAAAGGATGCAGGAAGGAAAGAATTAACCAGGAATTAAGGGAAGATTAGGAAGAAGGAATGAAGGAATTGAAGAAAGAAGAAGGAAACAAAGAAGTGAAAAAGAAAGGAGAGAAGGAAGCATGAAAAAAAGGGACAGAGCGAATGATGGAAAAGAGGTGAAACATTCCTTAATATACTGTCCATACTTTAATTGCGCCCTTCGCTCCACAGTAATATTCTACTATTTCCTTTTCAATCTGGCATTTGTCCTGGTTATTCAATAGAATGGATACATTTTTTCCCTATCTGATTCTATGGTTCAGGGTGTCACTAAAATAGGTTCTATCTTTATGCTGCTGAATTCCCCCCAACCACTCTTGCTGTACCTTCTTCTCCAGGTATCTCGGGGGCATTATGCGAACATTTTCATGCCTCTCTTTCACTGTGCTCATCTTCTAACTTTAGAAGGGCACTAAGAGGCAGAGTATATGTACCCCGGCGACCCCAATAGGACCAGTAACAGGAGTTACTGGACTTATCAAGATTGCACGATTCACTGTAAACTTCCGGACCCTGAGTATTTCACCGGCTAAAAGCAGTCGAAATTTACAGGGAAGTAATAGGAATTAACAGAGCTCTTTAACAGTTGGCAGCTAAAATGGAATGCTAATACTTGGCCCGGTATTACTGTTACTAATAATAACAATCCACATTTGTAAAGCGCGAACAATCACCCGTAAGGGTCTCTAGGCGCTGGGGCCCGTCGGGAAGATTAAGCAAGCGATTGCCCAGAGTCATATGGTGCTGGGCTAAACTGCCGCCGGTGATCGAACCGTGATTTCCAGATTCCGGAGTAAGTCGCCCTGGCCGCCGGCGTCACACCTCTTCTTTCCAGTTACTGAATTGTAGTACCGCCCCATTTACCTGCTATTAGACGTTTGAGTCCCAGAATTGGGGACAAAGTGGAGGTTTCATCAGAAGTACAGCATATCCCGCATGTTTCTCTTATTCCATTCGCTTTTCCTCTCACTTTTTCCACCTGCTCTGAGAAGGTGGATAATGTGTGTGGATGCACGTGATATTACCAGGTGCCATTCTGCATCTAATAAAACTTACAATCATGAGGGGTGGTAATTTAACAGACAACCTGCAGAATTATCACTCCGCACCACTTGTAGTGAGGTGAGGATCAAAGTCTGCGTTTTACTGAGTACTCCCTGTGGCCCTCCAAAGGCATTGTAATTTATCCTTGTTACAATTTCCCTCTATTCCCTTATTTTTAGGTCTCGCTGAGCCAAAGGCTCGAAGAGACATTTTGTATGTGGGATTTTCAAAGTGCTACCCACAGTCTTTTGGCTGGCCTAAACCTTGAGTGCACGATCACATGCACGTGCACAGCTGCTCCCACTCCCTCCTCCCTTCTCTATAGCTTTGGCTCCTTTATTTTTTATTACACCCTCCCTTCTCTCCCCGCTCTTTTCACACTACCCCCTCCCTTCTAATCAGTTTCCTTTCTGCTCCTTGGATTGACCTTCCCCCTCCCTTCTCTCCCCACCTCATCACAGCTTGTTTATTCTTGCGGTCGGTCACTTTTCAGCTTTAATCAGGCTCCTCTGATGCTGGCATTCCCCCCTCCCTTCTCGCCCAGCCCTTCGGCCACGCATCCGTTTTCGGTCACCGGTAGTCAGACCAAGTTTCAGGTTCGATGCAGCCTTTTGCCTGATGGCTCAGTTTCCACTGATGCAAGCTGCATGTTTGCTGCGTTGTACAGAGCACAGATCTATTGAGGCTATGGTGTAAAAGGAAACAACATTTACAAAATCGCCCATGTGTTCACCAAGGCATGCCATCAATATCCACAATCAGGAATGCTGATGCCTTTTTGTTCCGGAGCTGCAGCCGACAATGCTTTTTATCGACATTCACACCTGAAATAAATTAGCTCAACTTGCTGGTAACTAGCTGCACATTAATTGCGCTCCAAATTCTGTACATGTGACATCGTAATTGCCAACCGCTTTTTACCATCGAGTCAGCTTGTTTCTGAGAGATCCCACATATGTTTAAAAATGTTCACAATCAAATAGCAAATTGCTTATAAAAATCTCATTAGTGATAAAATACAGAAGCACTTTTTTTCTTATGATTTTATTCTTTCTCTGTATTCAGTACGGTGCCTGTAAAGAGATTCCCGTATGGGTGTAGCCTATTTCAACATAACAACCACGTATTCCGATGTTCCCTCTCAAAATGAGCACAACATGCGTTTTTTTGTTGTAGCATTTTAGTGCTTGTTGCACCAAAATCTACGCAGTGCGGTATTTACCGGGCATTCTCTCTCCATTAAATATCAGCAGGTTTGAAGTGGCGAAATTTATCCAGGGGTTTGAGGGGTGCAGACTTTTCACCCCGTCCCTCATTATGAATGGCATGTTTTTTTTGTTCTGTTTTTTTTTGTCATTGAGCAAACGAGTTTGCACGAGACCGGAAGCACGACTTTAGCAATAATTATGGCCATCAGCCGCCATTTTACCTCGGTGAATGTCGGCGGGATATAAACTATCAAAATTATAGAGAGCAAATGCCCGTGCAGACAGGCGCATGCGGATTTTGGTGCGGAAAGGACCAAACCACACTTAGAGGCATATTAACAAGCCAGGCGATACAATTCCAATTGAAACCCATGTTAAATGTGAAGGACGTCTAACATGGGCTTCAATTGGAATTCCATAGAGCATATTATCAAGCCCATTATCGCCGCTTCTAAAGCGGCGATAATTTTATCGCCTGGCTTGTTAATATGCCCCTTTGTTCCCCTTTTTGGTAGAAAAAAAATCACATATGCGATTATTTATTAGCTCTTATAAATACGGATCATCTGGTATTGTTTTCATCTTTAAAAACCCCTCACCACCACTGAGCCACAGGGCCTCAGTAATTAGTTACTGGGTGCCATAACAAACACTTCGCACCACTTGTAACGGCTCTCCCTGCTGCTGGGGAGAGATTGTAAAGTGCAGGGCACACAAAATCGATGTTTGAAATGTTCATACTAGCACTAAGGTCACAGTGACAAATGTATACGCCTTTTAATACATGAATGTATGTGAGTGTAGAATGCAACCCGTGCCTCGTATCTCTAGCACTTACAGATGACCTCTCACAGAGCAGATTGTGGTGCAAGTGTAGTGTTCCATATACACTGGCATTCTTCAACACTACGCTGTTACAGGCCATAACTACCTCAGGCCTTCTCAGTTCACACGACGGTACTTTGACAGCAGCTTTTTTAGTGCATTTTACTCGTTTTTTTAACGTGACGTGCACAAAGAAATCAGAAGTGGTCATTTTTGACATAAAAGTAACAAAGATGAATGTAGTTCTGGTTTCCCTATTTTGGGGGCATGCACCTCTTAGCAGTACATTGGTCTGTGGTGATGACCTGTAGAGAGGAGGGTTATCACATCCTGGTATGGTGGGGAGATGGTGTGATTTGTTCCTAATATACCCTAGTGTATACATTATGTATTGTATGTTCGTGACTCTACCTGGTTGTCGAAGGTCAAGAATCTTATCCATGTACTTAACCCCCCCACATGCAAAACCTCACACATCACCAACCAGGTACTGTACTCTGGCATGAATTCTCAAACCTTGGTGGCCACCGAGAGAGAGAGTGAACAAGTGAGGAATACATTCCAGTTACTCATCCCTCAATCTGGCCCATATAGTTTTCTCATAAAGTCTGAAGCATCTTACTGATCTTACTCATTTTTGCCTAGGAGAACCGCCACCAGCTGTCATAGTCAGGGCCGGCATTAGTGCTGTTGGCACTCGGTGCGACAACCAATTTTGTCGCCCTGCATCCTATGACCGCCTCCTCAGATTCTGTCACTACAAACAGGACAAGCATTTGCAATGCAATAGGTTTCGCATTACGCAAGTATACGCTATTGACATTGCAAATAACAATGCCTTTTATTTTTGTTTTCGTTTTCGTTTCTAAAACAAATAAAAGGCATTGTCATTTACAATGCCAATCGCTTAAACTCGCGTAAATGCGAGACCTATTGCATTGCAAATGCTTGTTTCTATTGGATTCAACTTTCATTTCTAGGCTGCCGGCTCAGACATATTTCTTTTCTTTTCCTCCTTTACTAATTCACTTCATGTTCAGGTGTATACATATCTTGCGGCTGTCCTACTTTTTTTTGCACTCGTTATAGTTCTCATCCTCACTCTTTATTTATTACTCCTTTTCATTTATCTTATCATTTGATTGGGACATAGCTTAGTCTGTTTGTCATGCATGATAAACATATCTCTGCTGGAGCTAATGTGTGCCCCGTTCACCACAAAACAATTGTATTCCTTTTTTTCACTTTTGAAAATAAATCTTCAAACTCTTTTTTTTTTTCGCTCTGGTAATTTTCTTACTGGTCTTCTCTTTTGATGGTCTATCAAAATACATAATCGCTCATCTTCAAAACTTTCAGAAGATGTGTGCCAATAATATTGTAGTGTAGAGTAAGGAAGCGCTTTATATCCCTGATGAGGTCTCAAATTACTTCTTAGTGGACGGGTAGAGAGCTGCTTCGTTCCTTGTGCTTGGTTGGGAAGATGCTTTTATGGTGTTGTTTATATGGGAAGATTTGAGGTGTTCTTGGTGAGGACCAGAAAAAGGGTTCTATGATGTGTGGAAAGCATGCAGCTGTTCTTAAGAGTGGAGTGGAGCAAACAGAAGTGAGAGAGGGAGTAGTTTATGCTGCTATGTACCATCATGTTTGGCTGGTAGAGTGTTGGTTCATAGTGTGGTCTATGTGAGAAGAACTTTAGTTACCCTGTTTGAGAACCAGAAGTGTGCACTTGGCAGACCTGTAGCTATGCGTATGTGTGATGGGAAGAGGAGTGAGAGATACAGTTGCGTATGCTCAAACCAATTATTGTTGTGTGACTGACTGATTCTTCTGTATTGCATATCCCTCTTCTTTTTGTTGACACACCTGGTCAGATATCCCTAGCCCCCTCAGACATGGGTATAGCCATATCTCTGTGGAGAAAGGGAGAATGGACAGGTATCTCACAACCATCCTGAGGCCCCTAATATTGGTTGGAAAGGCAACTGCAGATCTCATAGAGAATATTAAGGACCTACAACGTTTTGGACCTTAAAATCTGTGCACAAAAATGCAAACTATAATAATGGATTATTATTATACAGTAACCTACTGGAGCATGTATGGAGCAGAGCACTCATGATAACAGCACAATGCTATCTAAGACATACAGTGCAACAGTTAAAAGAATACTAAATATTACAGGCTTATTTACAAGCCCCTTGCGTCACCGTTACGTCACATTTTCTCATATTAAAAGTGACGTACCGGCAGCGCAAGGGGCTTGTAAATAAGCCTTAACACGTCTTAGCCTACTTTTGTTGTCAGATATACCAAGCTATGTAAGACCAGAGCACTTACCTTGTTACAACCCATGTGTCTGGGCGGCTGTCTTATTGGTGGAATGTCCTTGGAACAGGCCAGTAGCGGCTCGTGGAGGGAGTTCGGTGGGGCAGTAAGGCGGGGCGGGGGTAAATGTAAACACCGGAATATGGATGAACGGAGGTAAGTACACATTAAAATAAATAAAACAAATTCCTTTGCGCGAGCTGCATCGCATTTTGCGATGCAGCGCGCGCAACGAAATTCGTTTTATTTATTTAAATGTGTACATACCTCCGTTCATCCATATTCCGGTGTTTACATTTCCCCACTCTGCCCCTCCCCGCCCCGCCTCACTGCCCCACCAAACTCCCTCCACGAGCCGCTACTGGAACAGGCACAGCTTTCAGGATTCTTGGTCTTGCCACTGCTCACAGGGTGAGACAGTTTTATATTGTCTTTTTGCTTGGCATTATGGTATCGTACCAGAATATCATAACCGAAATATCCTATGCAGAAATATTGCGACCTAAATATTGTTTACACAAATAACTCCTCACTGGAGTAAGGAATAGAAAATCTACACCCAGCGGGAGAATATTTTTGTCAATTATATTGAGCGCACAACATTTCTGTCCAACAGTGTTGTTGCTGAGGATTTTCTGATATCCAACCAATACAGCCATTGTCTGGAGAGAAATGCTTGTCAAACCACTGCTGGGAGAGGCTACTTAACAATCTTTTGATACGTGAGAGCACTTAGTAACCTGTTATTAGAGCCGGTCACTTCTGACTTGCTGCTGGGCAAAGTGGCATGGCAACCAACATATTATACAGAGTCAATATGTGAATCTTGAGTATAAAGCATTAGTGAATAGCTCACACTATTAAGGGCAGAAGACAGTGGGCCCGATTCACAGAACTAACAAGACAAAATCCTAAACTTACTACCATTTGGCACTTACTCGTTTTGGTATTCACAGAAGGCACTTACTCATTTCAGTATTCACAGAAGTTAGGAGTCCTAACTTTAGGACTACTAAATGCCTTGTGTGAATACCGAAAGTCTTAAAGTTAGGAGTCCTAACTTTACTACTCCTAAACTGAGAAAAATCCTAACCTTAAGACTTTCGATATTCACAGAAGGCATTTAGGAGTCCTAAAGTTAGGAGTCCTAACTTCACTACTCCTAAACTGAGAAAAATCCTAATTTTAAGACTTTCGGTATTCACAGAAGGCATTTAGAGGTCCTAAAGTTAGGCGTCCTAACTTTACTACTCCTAAACTGAGAAAAATCCTAACTTTAAGACTTTCGGTATTCACAGAAGGCATTTAGGAGTCCTAAAGTTAGGACTCCTAACCTCTGTGAATACCGAAATGAGTAAGTGCCTTCTGTGAATACCAAAATGAGAAAGTGCCTTCTGTGAATACCAAAATGGTAGTAAGTTTAGGATTTTGTCTTAAGTTAGTTCTGTGAATCGGGCCCAATGTGTGTAACAATTCTTTGGAGAAAAAACTCCATTACCCTAAGAAATCGTTATGACAGTATGCACATAACCACATATTGTTAGGCTCCAAAGGATTAAACCCTAAGAGGTACTTAGTACAGGTAGTTAGTAAGTCACCATACTCTCTCACATGGGTGATTGTGTAGTATGTGCGAATGATGCAGTGAGTTGCAACATAAAGAACAGAATCCCTCCCCTGGGCCGGTGGTCAAAACCAAACCACATTCTGTTTTGAGGTATTGGGTTTGGACTTGTTTGGTGGTTTCAGATGTTCAATCTATTATGCAACAGCCCAGTCTTTATTACTTTCCTGGACTTTGGTGATTTCAGATGTTCAATCTACTAAATTCTTCATGCAGATCCACCTTGCATACAACACTTGCAACGGCTTCCAATCCTATGTTATTTCCAATTCATTTTTATCTGTTGTGTTGTCTTACCCTTTCAGAGACCACACAGCAGTCAGGGAGTAACGAACCACAACTGTGCTGGTTGAGCTCATTTGCCTCTGCTGTCCTGGGACTGCTATTGCTCTGAAAAATGAGACAAGTCATGTTTATTTATTTGTTTATTTTGAGAGTTTTATAGAGCGCGAACAAGACCCTTGCGGATATCAGAGCGCTTTACAGTAAGTGAGGAACTTTATACATCAAATAAATGGAAGTTAAACACGTATACATGACATCTTGTAAAAGTAAAGCAGAAAGGTACAACAAAGGACATGTATTTCTGATCATGAAGCTCAGGGTATGAGTTCTAACATAAGACACACCTCTCAGACTCTCAACACAGCTCACTGTATTACTTGTCTGTACACACAAAGTTGTTAACGCCACCTTAACAGATAATCTTAGATAAAGCACCTACGCCGGATCGAAGACGGCGTTGTCCTCAAGAACATAGGAGGCAATGTGTCCCTGCAAAGATTAAATAGACAGCAGTTAAGTCGGCATAGTCAATCAATTAAGACTCATGAAAGCTCAAGTTCAGTAAACGTTAGAGACCATGAAGGCTTATTGAATTATTAAAGTACAATGCAAAAGGTAAAAATAGTAGTTAGCTAAAAATGCATAGTCAATCAATATAGGGTATTAGCATAAGGCTTCATCAGATGCAGCAGAGTGAATGACATGAAGTCAAGAGTCAAAATCAATGTTTTCTATGTCTTATGCAAGAGGAAGAGTAACGTGGTCTGCTCTCTAAAGTCGGTGCAAGCCAGACTTGGCTCCCCTCCCGAATATAGTCGTTTTTATAACAAAATACATAATTAAAAACGCAGTGGCAGCAGAAGGTGATCATTTTTTTGCACAGTTTGACAGGTTAGTTTATAGAATGTAATGCAGCATCATCGTATACCATGCCAATACCATTCCTTAAATGAACATTATCCCATTTTGACCTAACTTCATCGGATGTGACAATACAAATCTAGTAATATTCAAAACGATTGCAGACTCATTTTATGAATAGCTTTACAGTGTCTCAGGCCGGAAAAACCTTGAATTGTTACATAGACAGTAAAACTTCCACTCCAGAGTTCTGCAAGAACAGCATGTAAATACAGAACATTTCAAAGTGCAGTTTGCAATGTGCGATGAAAGGAGAAATGAAAACACACACACATCATGGCCCGTTGAGATTCAAGGTGGAGGTTAGGCCTAAGTAAGCCATGCACAGGAAAATACACTTTTGTTAAGTGAAATGCTTCACATTTTTCATGCAAAATATTCATGATCTTAATCTCACATTATTTATAAATCAGAAATTCAGTGTGCTGGTTGTGGTGTGACCTGCACAGTCAGTGGGAGTATGGTGGCAGAGGTGGCCTCACCTCTCTTTTTATTTTTGGCAGAGTTTTATATAGCGCAAGCTTGACCCGAATCCAATCAGGTTTCAGAGCGCTTTACATAGCGCCAGTTACACAAGGACATTCATTAATTTTTTGTTAGGCACAGGGAGATTAAGTGATTTGCCCAGAATCACAGGATGTTCAGCGTCATTACCGAGATTCGACTGCATCTTTTTTTACAACCCTGGAGCAGTCGTTCCGGGATTTTGTATGGGGTAGTGCCCGCCACAGAGTCGCATTCTCTAAGTTATACCTCCCTACAGGTCAGGGAGGCCTTGCGATGCCGTGCTTTGCGCATTATTATCTAGCAGCGCAATTGCAATGGGTGGCTAGCAGACAGAGAGCGAGACGACACAGCGTCTGCGGAGCCCCCTATTTCTCTAGCTGATATTACTGAGGCGTTCCACCCGACCGCAAAAGTGTTTAAGCCGATGCCCCTCCTCGTTAAAGTGGCCTACAAATGTTACCGCCGTGCTCTTTATCTAACCCAGAATAGAATCCCTTATGCTCCCGCCATACCGATAGAGGGCTCCCCTAGTTGGCGGAGGGTGCTGCGCTCGGCTGAGCTCACAGATTGGCATGCGGCGGATATTCACACATTGGGGGATCTCTACCGAGATGGTGCTCTCATCCCATTCGCCTTGTTGGCGGAGGAGACTGGGTTACCGACCGGCCAATTTCTCTGTCACCTCTCACTGATATCGACACTGGCGAGTCGATGGGGAGATCTCAGAGAGGAGCCAGAGCAGCACCTCATGATGCAATATCTGCATGTCATGGGGCGGGGGAGGCATATGATACGAAGGTTTGCAGCTTCCCTGCGCGCACAGACGGCAACCGACTTATCTCCTTTGCGCCGTAAATGCGAGACGGACCTGGCCCGCCCCATGGCTGTCAAGGAATGGAGTAGAGCACTGCAGGGTCCGACGCGGATCCCCATGAACATGCGATTCCGCCAAATCCAATATTTTATTCTACATAGAGCATATCTCACACCCGACTCTATAAACCGGTATTTCCATCGCGCGGACGCGAGCTGCCCCCGCTGCGGGGTTCTGGACGCTGGACCGGTTCACATGATGTGGAGCTGCCCTGCACTGGATTTGTACTGGCGGACGGTGTATGGAGCACTGAGTGCATGCACGGGCCGCCTGGCCCCACTCGAGTGGCCGGTCTGCCTGCTGCATCTGTTCCGCAGAACCCCCTCCACGAAAGTCGCTTCCCGATTTTTAGTTCTGGGTTTGGTGGTGGCAAAGCGATTGCTTACCAAACGCTGGAAGGCAGCGGATCCCCCCCGGGCGCGAGCGTGGCGAAGTTCAATGCTGGTGTGGGCAGGGGCGGAGATCACGGCCCTTCTGAGGGAAGAAACACTAGGCCTCAGACGAACACCAATGGCCAGCCAGTGGGACACACTCATGCAAACCCTGACACACCTAGATGGGGACACCCTTAGAACCTGCGAGGCGAATATTGGGGAGGCCCTTGCTGAAGAGGGGGGGCGGAGGTCAGACCGGGAGTCGGACATGAAAAGTGTCGCTGCGGCATTAGTGTCTAGGTGAGGTCCTGGGAAGTGGTGTTAATATCAACGGAGCTGTTTGCATAAAAGGGAATTAGGGTTGGTGGGAAGGGATTGGGCCGAGAGACAGAAAATGGAGTGGTTAAAGTGAAGGTCGGAATTGCTGCTGTTGTTTTGTTGAGGGCATTTGTTGTTTTGGCCCAATTGTTTCTGTTTGGTGTACCAGTCATAGGAATGCAATGGGAATGTGTGGGCGAATTATAGATGGCTACTTCAGGAGAAGCCCCCTAGGTCGTGAACGCAAGAGGGGATGTTGGGATGGCGGAGCTGGCTGAGAGGCTCACAATGCTAATCCGTCTCAGAAAGTGGGCGTAGCAACTGTTTTGATCATTATTGCACACAAGACTAGAAATGTATCATTGGACCTCCCCAGCCATTGGCCATCAGATTGTTCAATTGTACCATATACTTTCATTGTACTTTGTAACAACAAAAAAGAAAATGCCAATAAACAGATTTCATAATAATTACCGAGATTCGAACCCAGTTCCCCAGGAACGAGGTCGAGCGCCCTAGCTGTTAGGCCAACTCCTCTCCTCATCTCTGATCACATTGCGGAAGATAAAAGCACTGCAGGCAGTGGACTCGTCAGGAGGCAGCTTGCACCAGCTCATTTCTCATGCTAGCGCCGCCTAAAACGGAACCAACTGCTAACCAAGTGGGGAGAGGGTGTGGTGAAATGGCCAGAGCTGCCGACTTTGGAGCTGCGGAACCAGGTTCGAGTCTGGGCTCGGCTCAACGTCCTGTGATTCTGGGCAAATTACATAATCTCTTCGTAAATGAATGTGTTCTTAACTGGTGCTCATGAAAAGCACCAGTGTTGATGGTTAAGTACCGGAAACCACCATCTCAAATAAAGAACCGACTGCAGGCCATGTTTAGAAGTTGTTCAGCTTTGAAAGTTGTACCCTCCAGGTCATTTGGGTCTTTTGACTATGGAAGTGATAGTGTCTTGGTCCCCAGCTCATAGGCAGTCCAGAACAGGCACTTTGAAACACAGCATAGATGAATGGCACCAGGGTGCTCTTAGAGTTGTTGTCCCCTCACCCAGTTCTCCATATGAAACACAATCAGGAGAGTGGGAGTCAGACTCCGTTTGGGGGGACCACTGGACAGACAGTAAGTAGGTAATGGGCAATAACTATGGTGGCAAGTCATTTGCAACTAGCCTCCTGGGGGTCCATCCTAACATGGCTCTGTAGTCAAAGGCTCCATAGGGAGGTAGCGTAGGGGACAGCGACTCAGGAGTCAAACATTCAAACAATAGGCACAATAATCCACTGTCTAGTCCAGTGCTTATTGTTTCAATAACAAGAATGTACTTTAATGTCACAGCTGAGAAGAGTAAAACAATGAAATAAATGTTCAACTGCAAACTCACCCACAAACGCTTAGTTAACGATTACACCCTCTACAGTACCCTGCTCCAAACTATACAACTCATTGACTAAGGCGAATTCACACAGTTCGGTGTCGGGCAAGAGTAGGCACAGGTGAAAATGTACTAAACTGTCACCACATCAGCAACTTGTAGGTCAGTTCAAACAGTTCTGAGGCCCAATGAGTTCTTAATAGCAAGGGCAATGTAGTATGGCAGGATTGTATTTGTGCAAACAGGGCACAGTGTTTCAGTCTTTTGAGGCTGGGCCTCTCATTACCTGCTCAGCAGAGGAATGGTTGGCGGCAAAGGGATGGTGCTCTCTTTGGGCTTGTACCATGAGCATCTTCTTCAGTGTCATTTGCATGCAATTGCTGTCTGACTCCTGACTGGGGCAACCAAGGGGTTTAGAATGGCGGCTCCATCTACGAGTGCTTGTCTCTGGCAACTGTGGGCTCCAAGCCGAGGATAAGTCTTACACTTGGTGGCGATGCCCACACTTATGGGGAATATGCTATACGCTAAAAGGGGTGGCCCAAGTTCTTCAATTCTGATTTAGGGAAGCTACGCAGCATGCTGTAGCTTGGCTTCTGAGTTTCTTTACATGGTTCACCAAATGAACCAAATTCAGGGAGACTAGGTGACCTCTCACAATTCAGGCCAGTCCTGCCAACATTTCTACTGGGCAGTAGACTTCCCCTGAGTGCTCCACACACCAAAAACATTTGAGAGCAGAAAAATGTTCTATAAAAAAGTCTCTACTAATGATAATCTGCCTTGGGCGTCATATATGAAATATGCATTTTAAAATGTCCCACAGACATTTGGTGCTGACACATGAGGCTTTCATATTCAATGCCTGGCCTTAACTAGTTTAGGAGCTCAGTTTGCCGCAGAGCAGGTGAGATTTAGACGGGTTCGGAGCAGCAAGCTGATGAGAGCATATGAGGGGGAGCTGCGGCAGATGAGTTCGGTAGACAGAGAGCAGCTGATGAGGGCAGAGCAGGGGAGAGAACACAGGGCTGAGCCCTTTTTATACATTACCCAAGCTTTATGCTTACCTAACTAATTTTCTTTTGCCAATGCTTATTTACCCTATACTGTTTTAAGATTCTACAGAATCTTTTGATCCTCTCTTTATGGGAAAATTCTACAATTATTAATCTCACTCTTGCCTTTACTTTTAAACTCTTAATGTGTTTTAATTGACATCATTTGTGCCCCCTTCTTAGAATATGGTATTCTTTCCTTTATGTAATTAGTTGAAGGCATAGTTTTATTATGATCTGCACTAAACAATTTAATTGGAAAATAAAACCCTTTAAAACTACTCACAACTCTCGTTATTGACTGAAATTTGGAATTTCATTTAAAATTTCTTGTGATGATGCAATAGCTGTTTTGATCAAAATACGGTGGCAAATATCCATCACGTGAGAAAGTAGAAATTGGTGCGGGAACAAATCCTAGTGGGGATTGAAAGGTTGCGCCACATTTATAAATCTGACCCAAAAATTCTGCACTCACCCTTGCCTTCGGAAGTTGTGGGCAAAATATTGAGTTAATAATTTAGGGAGACAGAAATATCGGAAATTAAATATCCTGACACACAAATAACATGAAGCAAAAATATCATTGACAAGAATATCTTTTTTTGAGGTAATATCGTTTTAAATAATATCGAGATGTTTAATATGTTGTTTTTACTAATATAGTGGATAAAATATTGTTTTCTAATAATTTTAATGTGTTTTAGTTGATATATTAATTTTATGTGTTACTATTGTTTATATAAATGTTATTAACTGTTTTTAAAACATAGCTTGTAACGTTAATTGATTTAGAATCTTTTATTTGTATTTTATTAGTAATTTAAATTGTCATAATGTTTTTTGGGGTTTGTAGGGGGATACAGTAGGAAGTTATCAGGCAATAATTAATTAAGAGTTACTTAATAAATGTTAATTAAATATATGATTTATATTAATTATGTAAATTATGTAATACTGATTTATTTTCACAATAAGTTTTTTGTGGGCTGTTAGTTTTGAAGGGGAATAGATTGGGATGTTCAGTAAGTAATAATTACTTAACAATTATTTATTTAATTGATTTTTAATATTTAATTTATGGAATACTAATTTATTTTACTTATATTTTAGTTGTGGGCTTCTAGGTTTGTAGGGGTGTAAGGTGAGAAGTTAATTAAGTAATAAGTAGTTAACAATTTACCATTAATTGTTAATTAATTATTTAATTGATTTTTAATTATGCAAAATGTGAGCTACTGATATATATGTTTTTATATTTTAGTTGCGGCATGCTAGGTTTGTAGGGGTATTGAGTGGGAAGTTAATGAAGTAATAATTAATGAACTATTGATTATTATTTGTAAATTCCTTATTTAATTGAATTTTAGATATGTAAATTGTGGAAAACGCATTTATTTTCATTTTATTGTGCAATGCTAAGTTTGTAGGTGTCTAGAGTGGGAAGTTATTCACACAATACTTAATTAACAATTGGGGGCCGATTCCGATCCTGGAAAAATTTTCCCCGTACGAATCGTATCCGGATTTTTTACCGTACGAATCGTACAAGTAGCGTACAAACTGCCAAGTACGATTCGTATGGGAAAAAGTCCATACGAATCGCATTGGGAAAATTTCCCCACACGTCCTCGGGTCAGAAAATGTGTCCGACACATCCCCGGACGATTTACCGTACGAATTGGAAAAATGAAGTCCAACCGCGCAAGTACGATCCGTCCCGTCCTTCCGATTTCACAACCGTATGGAAAAAACACCGTACGGACCGAACTCCTATAGCAACCATGGAGACATGTGCCCGCATACGTGCCGAACACCCCACCCCAGACCCCGTATGTACGCGCAGAACACCCCCCCAGCCCTCGTATGTACGCGCCGAACACCCCCCCAGCCCTCGCATGTACGCGCCAAACGCCCCCACGGCCACGGATGTACGCGCCAAACCCCCACCAGTGTATGTACAGAGCGTACCCCCACCCGTGTATGTATGGAGCGTACCCACACCCCACCAGTGTATGTACGGAGGTGTATGAATGGAGCGTACCCCCACCCGTGTATGTACGGAGCGTACCCCCACCCGTGTATGTACGGAGCGTACCCCCACCCGTGTATGAATGGAGCGTACCCCCACCCGTGTATGGACGGAGCGTACCCACACCCGTGTATGATTGGAGCGTACCCACACCCCACCAGTGTATGTACGGAGCGTACCCCCACCCGTGTATGAATGGAGCGTACCCCCACCCGTGTATGTACGGAGCATACCCCCACCTGTGTATGAATGGAGCATACCCACACCCCACCAGTGTATGTACGAAGCGTACCCCCACCCGTGTATGTACGGAGCGTACCAACACCCCACCAGTGTATGTACGGAGCGTACCCCCACCCGTGTATGAATGGAGCGTAAGAACACCCCACCAGTGTATGTACGGAGCGTACCCCCACCCGTGTATGTATGGAGCGTACCCCCACCCGTGTATGAATGGAGCGTACCCCCACCCATGTATGGACGGAGCGTACCCACACCCGTGTATGATTGGAGCGTACCCACACCCCACCAGTGTATGTACGGAGCATACCCCCACCCGTGTATGCATGGAGCGTACCAACTCCCCACCCGTGTATGTATGGAGCGTACCCCCACCCGTGTATGTACGGAGCATACACCCAGCCCCCCCTGTATGTACGGTGCGAAACACCACCACCGATGGACTGTGCGGACCAACACCCTGCCCGTGTCTGTACGCACCCTACCCCAGGTCCCTACACCAGCACGCTCACCCAACATCGCGCATGTACGAGTCGTACTAAGCCATAGCAAAGGACAGCACTGTACAACAACATGGCCCATGTACGCACCGTACAGACGCCAAAAACACTTGTACTGAACCAGGACAAACCAAAACAACACAAGGAGAGTCAATTCGATTCACACAACACCACAAAACATGTCCAACAAGCCCAAATACATCCTATACACTGACCTGCAACTGCCAAACAGCTAAACAGAGGCCCAAAACACAACCACTCCTTATAACACACCCACCCAAAGTTCAAACACAGCCACACCCACAAATGGACCAATAAAAAGGCCCAACACACACAAACCATGATCCTTTGCAACAGATCCACTACTGCTAGACCACAGAGACAACGCACTGCACCATACTACATACATCAATACACCTTACACTTGCACTCCTTCACACAACCACCATCACAAGCACCCCCTCATCACATTCACACACACACACCTTCACAACCACACTCACACACCCACAACCATCCACACAAACACCCCCACAACCATCCACACCCACACCCCACACCATGCCCACTAACAAGAATCCAAAGTTCACAAAGGAGGAGCTGGAGGTCCTTGTCGACGAAATCGTCAGAGTCGAGCCACAGCTCTTTGGAACATTGGTCAGACGGACCAGCATATCCGAAAAATCAGCCATGTGGCAGAGGATTGTCAATTCTGTGAATGCTGTTGGGGCCACCAGACGGACCAGGCATGAGTGCCAAGCCAGGTGGTACGATCTGCGGAGGACGGTCCGCCGCAAAATGACGGACGATCACAACCAGGGGAACATCACTGGAGGAGGGCCGCCCAGCAGACCGGTACACTATCATCCCTGGGAGGAGAAGGTGATGGCCACGCTGCCGCCGGTGGGAGTAGACGGAGTAGAAGGAGTCCGAGAGCCTGGTGAGTACACAAACAACTCACCTCACATGGGGGGAACGCCATACACAACCAAAATACCAATCATACACGCAACCCCCCAAAGCCAGCACCGGACACAACCACACTCCAAAAACACACACATGCCACTAGCGCCTCCCTGCCCCATGCCCCAAGCAAGGCCATGCCAAGTCACAGGCCACACAAAACACCAACACAAGACAGGATGTCCCCGATGCCGGGAGGGTGGGCCTCAAAACTACCATAGAGCAACTCTGAAGCACACAACAATGCCCTCAGCCCATATGGCCTAGGGCACAGCCATACAAACAGTGTGTCCCCACACAGTACTGTGTTGCCTGCAAATGGTGGCCGCGTTGCAGGATGACATGGGTATGAAGGCACAATTTGCACATAACAGCAGCTAATGAAGACGCATCACTCTGAAAGAGTGTCAGCACACACCGCCACAGCAGCAGCGCAGACTCAGACACTCCGCCCAATGGGTGACCGGAGATAAGAAACAAACCCACATGAACAAGCCAATGGCCTTTGAAAGACCTGCAAACTGTGTGTGCCCAGGAAGCTGGGCTGAGGTGACAGAGGGTGACACACAGAGGGAGGGAGAGGGGGAGAGAGAGGGAGGGAGTCAGAGGTGGACACAGGGAGATAGACAGAGGGAGGGAGGAGGGTGACAGAGGGAGGGAGAAAGGGAGACAGAGGGAGACGGACAGAGGGAGGAGGGTGACAGAGGGAGGGAGAAAGGGAGACAGAGGGAGACGGACAGAGGGAGGAGGCTGACAGAGGGAGGGAGAAAGGGAGACAGAGGGAGACGGACAGAGGGAGGAGGCTGACAGAGGGAGGGAGAAAGGGAGACAGAGGGAGACGGACAGAGGGAGGAGGCTGACAGAGGGAGGGAGAAAGGGAGACAGAGGGAGACGGACAGAGGGAGGAGGCTGACAGAGGGAGGGAGAAAGGGAGACAGAGGGAGACGGACAGAGGGAGGAGGCTGACAGAGGGAGGGAGAAAGGGAGACAGAGGGAGACGGACAGAGGGAGGAGGCTGACAGAGGGAGGGAGAAAGGGAGATAGAGGGAGACGGACAGAGGGAGGAGGCTGACAGAGGGAGGGAGAAAGGGAGACAGAGGGAGACGGACAGAGGGAGGAGGCTGACAGAGGGAGGGAGAAAGGGAGACAGAGGGAGACGGACAGAGGGAGGAGGGTGACAGAGGGAGGGAGAAAGGGAGACAGAGGGAGACGGACAGAGGGAGGAGGCTGACAGAGGGAGGGAGAAAGGGAGACAGAGGGAGACGGACAGAGGAAGGAGGCTGACAGAGGGAGGGAGAAAGGGAGACAGAGGGAGACGGACAGAGGGAGGAGGGTGACAGAGGGAGGGAGAAAGGGAGACAGAGGGAGACGGACAGAGGGAGGAGGGTGACAGAGGGAGGGAGAAAGGGAGACAGAGTGAGACGGACAGAGGGAGGAGGCTGACAGAGGGAGACGGACAGAGGGAGAAGGCTGACAGAGGGAGGGAGAAAGGGAGACAGAGGGAGAACAAATCACCCTTGGGTGATGTGGCCATGTCCGCTCGTCAGCAGGTGGACTGTGTGCATGTAGACAAGGTTTGGCAGTGCGTGAACCCCCCCCCTTTAACCTTTGATAAACACTGGGCCATGTGTCAATCTGTGCACGAGTACATCCGTGCTGCAGGCACAAACCTAACCTTACACCCAGTATACCCACCCACTGTGTTTGTCAGAACCCTGTCACAAATGCTTAAGTTACCTACCTGCATTCTCAAATAGCATGGAAAAAACACCATTTGGCCACGTACAGTGCAACATGTAAGGCGGCTCTGCATGGCTTGCTACGCCCGCTCACTACACTGCTGACTGCGTTCCAAAAAGATGCATCAACTAAGATTGTGTCACACATAGGTAAAGTGTTGAAAGCTGTGGCCAAGGGACATAACCATGCACAAGTGCACTGTGAGAGGAATGCAAGCCAAATCCAACCACCCAGAGGAACTGTGCCAACTCAAAAATGAATGAAACATGGATGTCGCATGTAACACAATTAACATTGTCTCTCTCACACACAGGTCAACGTCGTCGATCTCCCCCCAACACTGGGGGGGAAGACTCACAGGACCAGGCTCTGCGTGAAGAGGACCCCACTGGCAGCAACGACTCTCACCACTCCGTGGATGACCCAGACCAACCTGGCCCCTCTGGTGTCCAACCACCTGCAGAACCTGCGTCAGGTACAACTGTGCCAACCACCACCCCCATTCCTGCCACATCCTAGGAGACACCCAGGAGCCCTGCCCGCACACAACAACACAGCCAGTCTGTCCAGGAGGGACAAGGTTCTCTGGGAACCCAGGAGGAGGCAGGCGACACCGCAAATGCCATCCCTCAGGGGTCCCGGAGACCCGATGTGCCCACAACGGCAGGCCAGGCGCAAGTGGGCAGGGGTGGTGGGTGTGGAGGATGGCGGAGGCGCGAACCTGACCAGTTGGCTCAGGAACCGGTAATGTCACACGTCAGCAACATCCTGGACACATACCGGCGTGACACCAGGGGCATGGTCCAGATTGCGTCCACCCTCACAGACATCAAGGGGACCCTCGAGGAGATGAAGACCCTGCAGGCCGAGCAACATGCCTGTCAACAGCGACACCAAGGATGGATGGAGGCAAGACAGGCTGAGCTTGTGGCGGTGCAAACGGACATGACCCGTGTACTCCGTCGGATTGCCGAAAACATGGGCAAGCCTCCCTGTGCCACCAGGCGAAGAACATCACCACCCACAGGGAGGGATCAGGAGGAGGAGGATTCATCCGACAGAGCATCACAAGCATCGTCACGGCCTGCTTCTGAGGGTCCCCGCAGGACGGTGGGTCGTCCATTCAAAAGACCGTGAGAGTCAGCGGAACATCACCATCTCCCAGGTCACCTGGCCTGGCACCTGGCCCTCTGGCCCAACAGCAGCACATCATCACATGACATTCTCTGGCACATGGACTTGCTGGTCACTGTCTGACCAATGTTGACACAGACTGTGGCATAGACTCTGATGACTTCCAATGGCAAGGATACCAACTCCCCCTGTGAACTTTGGATTCTACACTCCCGCAAAGCACCTCTTGTCATCCCCCCAAACACGTACCCCACCACAAATAAAAATCAGCACAATCACGAGATGATGCCGTCATTTTGCATTATTCCACTACATGTGTGTGTTGTAAAGTCAAACCATGCCTGATTTCAGAAGTAACTCCAACCATCCATACCCTGGGGTCTGAGTCTGGCACAGGACACACATGGGTCACAATGTATCATCCAATACAGACATGGAGCACCATACTCACCCGTGATGGGCCCAACCAGCTGAGGGGGTGCCCGCACAACTGTGCCTACAGACCTATTGAAAAGAGCTACAGTCATGCGCAGAGGTCAGGGATCATGTGGAGTGTCCTGGGGTGCTACTCCCAGGTATGTGTAGATACGTGGCAGAACCATGTCCTGCATGCTTGAGTCAGGTGGATGTGGAGAATGGTGGGCCGGCCAAGGTTGGATGCATGGAGATGGCACAATGGGGTGTTGGATCACAGTGCCACAAGGTTGTGTTGTGTTTGTGGGCTGCATCCTGAGTGTGTGCGTGGATTGAGAAGGTCATCCTGCAGCTGGCAGTGATCCATTCCCCCATCTCTGTTGGACGTTGATGTGGCCTGCTCGCCAGATGTAGAAGCAGAGCTGTGCAGATGCACCCTGGATGTGGACAAGTATCATGGGAGTTGTAACGCACATGTCCGTAGAGTGAAGGTTAGGATTAGACACGGATGTCGTAGTTGACCTGGGGGATGGTCTGTCTTGCCTTGAGGTGGATGGAACTGGGGATCTTGTGCATAATTCAGAGTGTGCTGCAGCATGAGGCACAGATGCTGCTGATCAGCATAGCACATGTCAGCAAGCAATCCATGATGAACACCAGCTCGTTTGCGTGGACACTGGGTGCCCTTGCTGCAGGACCTGCAGCAGCATGCGCCATGTCAAGAAAACAATGCCACAAGTTGCACACAAAGACAAGGATCTCAGGAAGGAACTATGCAAAAGGTGTATGTCAAGGAAGGAATGTCTGGTTCAACATGGCACACACACACAATGGATGCACATGCAGCACAGTGGCCGTCGTGGAGACTGACATGCCACAATACCTACACAGCCATGGACATCATGCACAATACAGATTCTAATCCCTGACAAACAGCTTGCATCTTGCTACTCTACACATAGACTCATAGGCACTATCTCTGATAACTATGCCAGATATGCCGCATGCACAGTGGCAACAGACCACCATTGACAGAGATGAGGCACCTTGGAGGCAGAGGGACACCTTTATTAGTCATGTGTGTCGGAATGCTAATGCAACTCTGTCAACACATACACAGGTCATGTGGATAAACATGTGGGGCCGACACTGGCACCCCCCGTTTGCACCACAGATGCTGGAAATCCATAGAATTGGCACACAAGTGACGGGTTACAGCTAAACACCCCCTGCTGCTCACGGAGAGGCTGCTATACACCATTGAGCCTCTAATGGGGAATTCACACACCATGTCAACCTGGTGCAACCCGTATGTTTCCGAGGGCAGTGTTACACACATTGATGGCTTCATCACAATCCACAATCCCATTACAGATGACTGTCACCAAGTCTGACCATCAATTCAGGTGAATTCAGCTCCATGTCATGTGCCCCATGGTGATTCTACATGTATGCAAAGTATCCAAACATGAACAGGAGCAGTGCACACACATTCAAAACAAATACCACTCCCAAAAAGCCGTGCTGCATCCCTTACCCTAAGGAGATTTTCAAACTTGTCCGTGCATGTAACGCTGATTCAGCACATGTTGCTGTGTTCATGAGGAATAGCAGGAGCACAACAATGCCACCAGCAGACAGCATGTGCAAGTACCTGTGGATGAGAGACACACCAGAAGTCAGCCTAAAGAAGCACATCCGCATGCATGTGCATGTACTCGACACGTATAAGGTTGTCAACATGCTAGGTGACAATGATGACTCTGGAAAAACATTCTTCTATTGCACCATCACTCGAGTGACACATCCAAACACACCTCTGACTCACTTGGCAGACATGCAGATGGACACACACATTGCAACACACGGCCCAATGCGTGCACACTCAGACACTGGAACTCACCACTAAGCAAAGAAGTTGCGTATGAGCCGACTCCGGATGTCCTCTACCGCCTCCTCCTCCTCCACATCACTTGCCTCGTGACCAAGCCCTTCATCCTCCACGGGTGGATGTTCCTGCTCATCCGGATCCAGGATGAGTGGCACAGCTTTCTCCACTGCCATGTTGTGCAGCATGCAGCACACGAGGAAGATCTTGCAGACCTTCACCGGTGCATATGGGAGTGCGCCACCGGTCTTGTGGAGGCAAAGTAATCGGCTCTTCTGGAGGCCAAACGTCCTCTCTATCACTCGCCTGGTCCGCCCATGGGCATTGTTGTAGCGGTGCTCGGCAGCCGTGCTGGGGTTGTGGAGAGGCGTGATCAGCCATGGCATGTTGGGATAGCCAGCGTACCCTACATGGAAACATCATGGACAAAAGTGGGTCAGGAGAAGCAGTAAGACGGGAAGATGACGTTAAATACAGGACTGCCAGAGTATACCCACCAACAATACATGCTCGTTCGTTGCGCAGCTGCAGCATAATTTCAGGCACCCTGCTACGCCTCATGATGTAGGCATCGTGTGCTGATCCTGGAAAACGATCACAGACATGTGAAATCACCATGTTGGCCAGACACAGCACAAGGGCATTAATGGAGTGGTAATGCTTGTGGTTCCTATACGCTACCTCCTGTGCCTGTGGTGGTACCAAAGCCACATGTGTTCCATCTATGGACCCAATGACATGGGGCATCCCTCCCAGGGCATAGAACTCACGCTTGACACCTGTCAACTGCTCAGGAGTTGGGAATTTAATGAACTCATCCAGGTGATCCAACATGGCCTCTAAAAAATCATGCAGAACACGGCTGAACATGGTTTGGGACATGCCACCAACATGAGCAATGGTATATTGAAAGGTACCCGTGGCAAAGAAATGTAGGGCTGCCATCACCTTCATCTTGGGTGTCAGTGCAGTAGGATACCTGTGTAGCGGTTGGAGGTGTGGTGCCAGCCGTGTCGTCAAGTCCTCAATCAACTGTTGGGGGAAGCGGTAGCAGCATATACAGTCATGTTCCCTCAGGTCAGCCAAGTCCGGAATTGGTCGAGGGAGAGGCGGAGCCCTGCAGTGAATTTGAAGGGACAACGAAGAGTGAGTACAGTACACCACCAATGTCAATGTACTGGGCACATGTTCAACAGGCAATACACATATGCTACATACAGAGTCAGGTCTGTGCAATATGCCCTGGACACGTATGCCAGGCAGGTGACACTCCTACCAAGAGCCAGCCACAAATGTGGATTCTCAAGCTCAACATGACATGGCATGAAACTAGAGGTGGGCCAGTGTGAGTGAACAGGCAGACGCATCACAGGAGTGCCAGACATCCGCATATGTGCAGAATAAGTATGTTAATCATACAGACAGGTTGCGGAACACTAGAGGCACAGGTCACATGTCATATGAAAAGGACAGACCACACACCTTGCCATGAACGAGTACATGTCAAGACTGATCACACATACATTGAGAGTATGCAGATATGTCCTTGTTTTGAAACTCCATGTCGATGCATACATACACACCTTACGTCGGATTACACATGTGGGCTGGTGTGCGTAACAGTGTGCCATGCCCATCTACACACAGACACATGTTGGTTGCAGCAACTGCAGATGCATTTGACCAAACACCTACAGCAAACCTATGGGAACACATGACACACACATGACATAGTTACAGCGTGCAACGCGGGCATTCACATCTCAGGTGTAACATTCCGTGTACCTGGCATCAGGGGACAGTTGCGGGTGTCGGTGACTGTGCCATGCCAGTGACGCATGGCTCAACAAGTCTGTACTACATGCACACATGTCAAAGGAGTGAAGGGGATGTGTGGCACATAGTGCACCATCACACATGACATGTGTACAAAGCTCATCATACATTTATTTGCTTCACACCTCAGGAGTAATGTGCCACTTCACAGCCTGACACACCTGTGCCCAACACATGTAGTACTGCACAGACAATGCCTTGATGTCCAGCCTTGGCCAAGTATGACAGCTCTATTCCTGTCTGTGTGCCGCCTGTCACCACTGTCAGGTGTGAAATGCACCGTACATACGCACTGAGGGCGTGTGTACGGTCCCTATCACAATGGGAGTGCTGGCGTATGCGTACGACATAGTAATACGGACCGTACACGCGTGTGTAGGGTCCCTATCACTATGGGAGTGCTGGCGTATGCGTACGCCATAGTAATACGGACCGTACAGGCGTGTATAGGGTGCCTATCACTATGGGAGTGCTGGTGTATGCGTACGCCATAGTAATACGGACCGTACACACGTGTGTAGGGTCCCTATCACTATGGGAGTGCTGGCGTATGCGTACACCATAGTAATACGGACCGTGCACGCGTGTGTACGGTCCCTATCACTATGGGAGTGCTGGCGTATGCGTACGCCATAGTAATACGGACCGTACACGCGTGTGTAGGGTCCCTATCACTATGGGAGGGCTGGCGTATACGTACGCCATAGTAATACGGACCGTACACACGTGTGTAGGGTCCCTATCACTATGGGAGTGCTCGCGTACGCCATAGTAATACGGACCGTACACACGCGTGTACGGTCCCTATCACTATGGGAGTGCTGGCGTATGCGTACACCATAGTAATACGGACCGTACGGGCGTGTGTAAGGTCCCTATCACTATGGGAGTGCTGGCGTATGCGTACGCCATAGTAATACGGACCGTACACGCGTGTGTACGGTCCTTATTACTATGGCGTACGCATACGCCAGCACTCCCATAGTGATAGGGACCCTACACACGCCTATACGGTCCGTATTACTATGGCGTACGCATACGCCAGCACTCCCATAGTGATAGGGACCGTACACGCGTGTGTACGGTCCGTATTACTATGGCGTACGCATACGTGAGCACTCCCATAGTGATAGGGACCCTACACACGCCTGTACGGTCCGTTTCACTGCATTTGGGGTGCCCTAGGGCCGTGGAACGCACCGTACCTGTGTGTAAATATTGAAATAACATAGGGGACACATGAGGGACAAGTATAAGGGCCTAAATGCATGCTGGTTGTCATGGAGACCGAGTTTAAAGTTTGCATTTTTGCATCAGGTGGCCAGCAGAAGTCGGTTGGAAACAATATACTTTGTTGCAAAGTGGTTGTTGACTTGACATCATGCTCAATTTTTAAACCATGCAAAGCCACTCACTGGGGTAGGTTTAAAGGGATTGGAGGAAACATAGGATGCTAATGTGACTGACCAATCACTCTGTACTCCTGTAAATGAAACAGGCCAGCAAGGCAGATATAAGGCAGCCAGGTCCCTTGAGAGAGCACTTGCCTGCACATCCTTTCATTCCACAACACTGCTGCTGCTCGTTATTCCTCTGGCACCATGTCCAGGTCTGTGGAGAGGGCCCAGCCATTCACCATGGAGGAGAATTTGGCGTTGGTGGATGTGATCCTCCCACAGTACACCATGCTGTATGGTCGACCAGGGGAGCAGGTGGGTGCTGACTCCACTAGCTTAGACTGTGCCCCTTTTTTGTGACTGTGACTTCTGGCATTGTGTCCATGTGTGACAGACATGCAATGTTGTTTGGAGTGGGTCCCAGGGTGGGGAATGCCTCATGTCTCCCATGCAGAGCATGCTGTAGTTCCTGTGTGCACTCCTCACATGCATAGTGCTTACTGTGACAATCAATGCATGGTGCATGCCACATTCAGCCTGGCTACTCCTCCTGCGAATGTTGTTTCTACAGTCCTGATGTGATTCTGTGGTCCCCCCAGTGTGACAGGTGACAGTACCCATAGATGTGTGTTTGTTTATTGTACCAGTGCTGAGAGTTTCCAAATGATGTGCTCGTCCCCTGGACATTGGTGTGTGTGTGTGAGTCCCCTGTCATGTGGGTGATTGCATATGTGGAGTGTTGCACGCCAGCTGCATGAGGGATGGATATACCCTGCCCATCTGAAGTGAGCAGGGAGCAGTGCTGTGTGACTGCCGTGCTGAGCCAGCCCCACACCTGTGACACCCCCCAGTCTAGTGGCACATGGGCAGAGTGAGGTTTGTACCCGCAGTTGGCAATGGCAGGTGATTGTCCTGTGCCTGTGTGTGTCTGTGTACTCTGCTGAGGTTGCATCAGTGGGCTGGGGCATGTGACTGCTTTGAGGTGCTGTACATAATCCTGGTGTAGCTTGTGATGCACAGTGTGATCCAGGATCATTGATTGTGTGGCACCCCTCATGCCACCTGTGTACTTTCAATGCAACGTAGTGCATTTGGCCTTCCCCAGAGGATAATGTCCCTATGACAAAGGTGCAATGGGTTGCCTGCATACCATGGCCTGTTCAAACAAGACAAATTATTAATATGTGTGTCTCTGTGTCATTGCTCAGGTGTATTAAAGTATTCTCACTTTTGCATCCTCACAGGTAGGCGTCCATGCCAAGGGGGAGATATGGAAGCAAGCCGTCAGTGCCGTGAGGAAGACGGAGGGTCGGAAGCGGCGCCTAGCCCAGGTGAGGAAACGCTGGCAGGATATCCGGTGCTGGACGAGGAGGATCGCACGGGTCCTGCTGGGGGACTCACCTGAGAGCCACAAGAACCGTGGGCGCCGGTGTCTGACCCACATCCATAAGCGTGTGCTGGCGGTGGTCTTCCCCAACTTGGATAGGCGCTTACGGGAGAAGCAGCAGCAGGAAGGGGGTAGGTACATGTGTGTTTGTTGTGTGTCACCAGCTTTTGGAAGTGCGCAGTTGCATGGATACACTGCCAGGGTTTAAATGTGCAGTGCATGACTTGTTCCCCAAAGTAAACCGGTGCTGTTCTTCTTCCCTTCCCCTCCTTGCCATGTGTTCCCTGGTCTGTGTGTAGTCACTCTTGCACAAGGTTATCTAGGCTGGCAGTTAATCCAAGTGCCCAATGCTTGCAGCATCATGTGTGGGGGTGGTGTGTAACAGGTTTTGGGACCTTGCCTGTGCCCTGGCCAGTTCAGTCATTGTGGGGTCCATGTCAGTTGGCACTGATGGTGAGTCCCGACATAGGAGTGTGTCTCAAAAGTGTACTGCCTTACAGCATGCATGTCCAATGTTGTGCCCTCTGACATGATGGTCATGAGTGGGAGTAATGCATAGTGCAGGGACGGTTGCTTCAGTTGCAGTCATATCCATCCAGGACCATGGAGGAGTGTGGCCACTACCGTGCCCTGGGGCACCTTTTCCTAGGTATCATGTGTGTCATCCAACAATGTGGACATTCTCTGTGTCTTCGGCATAGGTTGGGCTCTGTGGCATTGTACCCTGGCCTCATCTGTATTTACATAAACTGTGCTACATGTGTCCACTGTACAGTGTGACCCAATTTTGCTTGTGCATACTCACAGTGGGCAGTGCCTGTGTGTTTTGGTACGACAATCTGATGATGGTTGATTGTCAATGATATATGTGGACAGGCGCACCAGGGGTAGTTTGTGTACAATCAGGATTTAGTGCAGGCCATGTGTTTTTATCCCAGAGTAAGAGGTGTAAGTACTTCCTCTGTCTCAATCACATTGTCTCAGGTAGGGGGTGGCTTGTGCAGGCAAGGCATACATGTAAAAATCTGAAGTCTCCTTGCTAGGTCTGGCCTGTGTGTGATGTTTGTCTGGACATACACTCAAGGTGCAGTGACCCAGTCATGTTGGGCATGGTTTAATGTATTAGCTTTGCAGCATGTGCAAAAAGTTAATAGACATGGTTCTTGCTCATCCCTTTTTTGGCAACGCTGTGTGGTGCAGATGCTGTGCACGATTGTCCCCAGAGCCTGGCTCCTCTGTCCAATTTGATATCAAGTAATTTGCTGTTGTGTCATGCTCTCCATTGTTTCTCAGTGGCATGGTGGGTCAACCAACTGTGTGTTGCAGGGCCTACATATGTACCTTGTATTGTAGATGTTACTCATGTTGCTTTTCAGGCTATGCACTGTGACCTATGTAGATTTGACTCATGTGACATATGTATACAGGTGTCTGATTATTTCCTGTCTCTTCACCTTGCCCACAGCATCGTCGGGGGACTCCGAGGGAGACACTGGCACGGACCGTGAGGAGGGATCGAGCACCAGTGCTGTCTTGTCTGGCGCATCGAGTGGCACGGAGGCCGAGGGGAGTGAGGCGGGGGACCTGTCCAGTCCCACCACCGACTATGACGCTGACGGGTCCGAGGCTGAGCTCCCAGAGGGGGCGGAGGCAGCTCCCACAGCTGAAAGCAGCACTCAATCTCTACCCGCCCCCTCCATTACCATCACCGGCCTCCCACTTGCTCGGGTCCCTTCCCACCGTGCTAGGTCACCACGTGTCTCCTTCTTGCCAGGCACCGCACCCCCTGCCCCTGTCTCCACTGCTGCCGTGAATGCCGAGTCTGTGGACATCCTGCGCCAGTTGCAGGTTGGTCAGACTGCGATGCTTAATGTCCTCCATGGCCACACCCGAGTGCTCACCGAGATGGAGGCATACATGGAGGGCATCTCAGCTGCGCAGTCTGACCAACGCCAGTTGCTGAGGTCCATAGACTCGACACTGACTGCAGCAGTGGATCTCCTGCAGCGCTGCGTCCCCCCCTACCCCTGCACCATCCACACTTCCCACTCCCATGCCTGTCCCACGCACACCCAGACGTCACCATGCACTCACCCCACCAGACACAGGCACCACACCACCAGGGAAGGCCAAGCGCACACCTCCTCTCACGCACACACAGGGTGAAGTAGGCACACCCACTGGGTCGGGGGGCAAACGAAAGACACGCAGCCGCAGTGGGAGTCCACATTCCTCCCAACCCACTCCCCCCGAATCCACTCCCCTCAGCTCTCCTGGCCAAGATTCCAACAAAGATTCCTTCATGGCCGCTCTGTCCCTGAGCCCCAAAGTGACACCACCCCGCAAGCGGTCAAAGGAGTACCCGGTCAGGGTGGTTGAGTCCCCCCCCTGTCCACCCCCTCCCCCAGTAGTGCTGCGACCCATCCCTCCGACCCCCCCCCTCCTTGGGGCCTGTGGTTCCTTCGGGTGCAGGGGAGACGCTGGGGTACCTTGCAACCATGTGCAGCGCCATTCTCACCACCACCTTTGGCGCTGCCCCACCCCCTGTGGTGGAGTCCTCCGTCCCTGCACCCACAACACCTACCCTTGCCCCTCCTGTCCCTGTGGTGCCTGGTCCTTCCCCCCCACATGATGCCCCCCCCCGTGGAAGCAAAGGAGGTATGAACTGTGCAGGCAAGCTAGGGGACACGCGTCTCTATGTGTCCCCCACCAGGAATTGGACTATGAACTGCCCTATGGGCCTTGTACATATTGAACTTTTATTAACAAATTTTTATTTTCATGCTGAATAAAGCAATGTTTTATTTTTCCTTTGTACACTACTGCTTTTCTGGTATTGCTGTTGGTGGTGCTGCTCCATGATTTGGGGTGGTAATAATGTGTTAGGTGTCTGGGAAATGTTGTGGTGTGCTGCTCATGGGGTGGACCCTGGTATCTGTGTGCCATCACAAGGGCTCTGCAAATAATCTTTGGTCATGTGTGTTCTTACTGTATGGTGAAATTGTCCCAAGGTGTGTTCCTTCCTCTGTGGACCCTGACATCTTCCCTGCAGGGTGTTTCCAATATGTTGTGCTGAGCTGTGTCTACATTTCCTTGGTGTGTGACGGATCCGTTCAACTTTGGCCATGCATGCTGGGCAATGTCTCCACCTGCATCATTAGTGGCATCCTTGGTGGTCACTGTACTTGTGTATGGAGTTTATTGACATTACTTCATGTGGACATGTTCCCTTTTACACACTATGCATGTGTGTACTCCCAGCCTCGCACACATGTGTTACGTGTTCTGCAGGGTCTTTGGGCACCGGACTGACATTTGTGGCCATTGTATCTGTGGGTACTCCACCCTTTTCTTTCCATGGGCACTGCTGGGAGGACTCTGCACCCACCCCTCCTGTGTCTGGGCACTGCTGGGAGGACTCTGCACCCACCCCTCCTGTGTCTGGGCACTGCTGGGAGTGATAGGCACCCACCCCTCCTATGTCTGGGCACTGCTGGGAGTAATAGGCACCCACCCCTCCTATGTCTGGGCACTGCTGGGAGGACTCTGCGCCCACCCCTCCTGTGTCTGGGCACTGCTGGGAGGACTCTGCACCCACCCCTCCTATGTCTGGGCACTGCTGGGAGGACTCTGCGCCCACCCCTCCTATGTCTGGAACCTGCTGGGAGTGATAGGCACCCACCCCTCCTATGTCTGGGCACTGCTGGGAGTGATAGGCACCCACCCCTCCTATGTCTGGGCACTGCTGGGAGGACTCTGCGCCCACCCCTCCTGTGTCTGGGCACTGCTGGGAGGACTCTGCACCCACCCCTCCTATGTCTGGGCACTGCTGGGAGGACTCTGCACCCACCCCTCCTGTGTCTGGGCACTGCTGGGAGGACTCTGCGCCCACCCCTCCTATGTCTGGGCACTGCTGGAGGATTCTGCGCCCACTCCTCCTGTGTCTGGGCACTGCTGGGAGTGATAGGCACCCACCCCTCCTATGTCTGGGCACTGCTGGGAGTGATAGGCACCCACTCCTCCTATGTCTGGGCACTGCTGGGAGGACTCTGCACCCACCCCTCCTGTGTCTGGGCACTGCAGGGAGGACTCTGCACCCACCACTCCTATGTCTGGGCACTGCTGGGAGGACTCTGCACCCACCCCTCCTATGTCTGGGCACTGCTGGGAGGACTCTGCACCCACCCCTCCTATGTCTGGGCACTGCTGGGAGGACTTTGCGCCCACCCCTCCTGTGTCTGGGCACTGCTGGGAGGACTCTGCGCCCACCCCTCCTGTGTCTGGGCACTGCTGGGAGTACTCTGCACCCACCCCTCCTATGTCTGGGCACTGCTGGGGGGACTCTGCACCCACCCCTCCTGTGTCTGGGCACTGCTGGGAGGACTCTGCACCCACCCCTCCTGTGTCTGGGCACTGCTGGGAGGACTCTGCACCCACCCCTCCTATGTCTGGCCATGTACGCTCGGGACATACACGGGTGGGGGTACGCTCCGTACATACACGGGTGGGGTGTGGGTACGCTCCATTCATACACGGGTGGGGGTACGCTCCGTACATACACGCTCCATTCATACACGGGTGGGGGTACGCTCCATACATACACAGGTGGGGGTACGCTCTGTACATTCCCCTACCCACGCTCTGCAGGCCTGGGTACGGCCCGTACCCATGCCTTTGGAACGTGGGTACGGTGCGTACCACGATTGTTGGGGTGCCGTAGGGGTCTGCATCGTACCCAAGCCTTAAGAGCGTGGGTACGGGTCGTACCACGCGTACCCCTACGTCACTCCAACAATGGTGGTACGACCCGTACCCACGCTCTGAAGGCCTGGGTACGGTGCGTACCCCTACGGCACCCCATTGGGGGTCCGCACAGTACCCAGGCCTGAAGAGCGTGGGTACGGGCCGTACCGCCATTGTTGGAGTGACGTAGGGGTACGCATGGTACGACCCGTACCCACGCTCTTAAGGCCTGGGTACGGTGCGGACCCCCAATGGGGTGCCATAGGGGTACGCACCGTACCCAGGCCTTCAGAGCGTGGGTACGGGTCGTACCACGCGTACCCCTACATCACCCTAACAATGCTGGTACGGCCCGTACCCAGGCCTTTAGAACGTGGGTACGGGCCGTACCGCCATTGTTGGGGTGACGTAGGGGTGGGCGTGGTACGACCCGTACCCACGCTCTTAAGGCGTGGGTACGGTATGTACCGGAATTGTTGTGTTGCCGGTTCGCGTCAACATCCACTTCCGTTGTGGCGGACGCTTGCATTGCTGGACATGCCCCCACCCCCTCGAGGTGACCAGGTCGTGCAGGTCAGGTATATCCAGGGCATGTCTGATTTGGGACTTGGGTGGGGGTTATGTGTCCTGCCCCTGCCCCCCCCTTTGCCCCTGGGTGTTGTTCTGACCTTCTGCGGCGTCTGCGTCGGTTCCTGTAGAGCAGTTGGACTGCTATGAGGGCTGGGATGACACATAGGTTCGGGTCTATGGCTGTCCGTCGCGTACAGGTGCTCCTTGTGCGCGTCGTCCTGATTTCCCGGCAGTTTTTGGCAGCCGGAGAATATAATCCGTGCGGGGTGACTTCGGTGCGGATCGTACTTCCTGGTTCGTGAAACGCAGCCTGAATGCGTCCCGACGTCATGTCGGCGCTTTCCCGGATCACATTTGTATGTATATTTTCGTCGGTCGGTGTTTTGTACGAATCGTATGGAAATAGTGTTTCCATATGAATCGTACTTGCATTTTTGTAATGTTTTTTGACCGGGTACGAGTCGGACGGAGAAAACGCTCCGACCGACGGTTCGTACCTGGTTTTTCCAGGATCCGAATCGGCACCTAAATGTTTAATTATTCATTTAATTTATTTTAAAATATGTAAGTTATGAAATAGTTATTAATTTTGTTATTTGGAAGGTGGCAAGTTAATTAACTAATTAATAATTGAATAGCAAATATTTCTTAAGTTTATAATAGTTTTTTTATTGAATAGTAATTATGTAAATTGAGTCATTGTTTTTAGGGTTTTTTTTATACCTATACACTTGTTTATTAATGTGTTTTATACTAAGAGTTTAGTTTTTTTTCTACATTCATGGGTTTACTCATATATGTAATGTGTTTGAAGTGAAGTACTATCCCTACTCTTGCTTAGACTGCAGTAGGGGTAGAAAAATTTATTGTGGCACTTCGCTGTTTATCTGTGGATGCCCGTATTACCTGCCCAGATCTCCCTGTTACTCAGAGGAGGACGCATCATTCCATGTACGTGCGGGGGCATCAAAAAACGCAGAGGATTCCCGCAGTCTGAGATGCTTCACTGTTTGACTGCAGGGGCTTGGGCTACCTGCCCCAGATCTCCCTGTGGCTGGGAGGTGCATGCATCATTTCCTGCGCCAGCATAGAGCAAGGGCAAAGACCAGGCCAAGAGTGGACGCGTCTGCGCCCACTCATGGCCGAACGAGGCTGGGCTGAGCTACCTCTCGTTGATCTTACAACTACCTGCCTCCCTGAGGCTATGACCATCTGTGAACAAAAACTATATAGTGAGAGAAAATATGTCACCTTACCTATGCCCCCTAATGCTTTGGATGCAATTAACTCAGAGACAGTGTGTGTGGAAGAAAAACTAGGGGCAACTAAAAAAGCATTACTCAAAGTAATGGACAATGAGTAGGCACTTGACATTACGGCTGAGCATCCAGCTAACAAGCCCAATCAACATGTACGGATGGATGAAGCATCCAGGACCTGTACTTTCACTGGCGACTTATTAATTACGTCGAACAACGGATCTTCTAACAGCAGTGAACCACTGGGCTCTCCACTGCCCCCAAAAGTAAGACGGCACTGTGCGCCATGTGAACAATTGTCCCAGGAAAACGCCTGTTGGAACTAAATCACCACTTAAATTAGTGTTGAGTTCACCACCTTTTAACAGACAATATGAGCTAGGATCTGTTTGATTTCAAGCTCCAAAACCTAATTTTACTGGAATTAATGTGGCAAATGAACAAATTAAGGCTCTCGAGGGTGTCCTCATGGCACTGATTGACCCAATTCTTTCCCTACTCAGAAGAATAGGCTCAAAACTGAAGAAATTGGGGAGGAGCCAAGATGGCGACCGGGACGGCAGCGTAGGCTCCCGGCTCCGTGAACCTCCGCACCTCGCACAGATATCCTGCACGAGATCCTTAGCCTGCGCTATCTACCCGTGTTGGTGAACGCGAGCGGCAACCGGCCGTGTGACCCCGAAGTTTCTGGCAGCGGTACCGCCGGAGAAATGTCCGTCTGAAGTTTGCGGCCTGTGCAGCCCCGGAGCCAGGATCTCGAGTGAACGCCGTGGCCGGGCGGCAGTGCAACAACAACGGCCTTTGGTGACTGGGTGGGGTCGGACTGCCGGAGTGGTGCGAATGTCGGACTGCGCTTCGCCGTGGTCGCTCCTACCACTAAGCGTAGCTGAACGAGTGCGTGCCTGAGGTGGCAACTACAGGACTCTCCGGTGATTGCTTCAGCCTTCGCCGGTGAGCTGCCCGGACGCCGCCCGTAACTTGCCCCGATTCTTGCGGGCTGCTTCCGGTTTTTCGCGGGCGCTGGTCCGTGGTGGGGACGACTGTGGCCCGTGACCACACACCGGACACATTGCTTGCCTGCCCTCGGAACCCAGTTACCAGTGCCATGGAACCCGAGGCGCTTGTGTCTGAGCCCCGGTCCCGATCTGGGATGGACCTACCCAGCGGCCATTTTGGTATGCCAGAGTCCACCATCCTGTACACTGGGTTGCAGCAGGATTGGGAGGGTGTGACTCTGAGGAGTGTAGCGGAGCGAGCGCCGGGAGCTGTACTGGGGTACGGTGACCTACTCGAGGCTCTCGGTGCCCTTCACTCCACCCTGATTCACGGAGCCTGGGTGTTGGGGAGCAAGCTCGATGGAGTGACATCAGCGTCGGAACAGTTGCCGCCTGCCTATCCCCAGGTACACTGGGACTTCTCACGCCGCGCACGGGGGGACAGTGTCGTGGCCGCCCCTGTGAATAGTGCACACCTGGACTCTCCGGACAGTATATTAACGTGCGATCAGCTGGCTGTGGATTTGGTCTGTTCCGGAGGTTTCGGACCTGAGCGGGGGGGGGTGGCCTTGTCCCGTGCGCGGTCTCCGACGACCCAGGCAACGTCCAAGCAACGGTCGCCCGCCCTGGCTGATTCCGCCTTCCTGGGCCTGGTGTGCAGCGTAAATCCTGGCTCGGCATCGGGAAAGACGATCCTCCCTAGAGCTGACTGTGTCGATCTTCAGAGCCCTCTACCCTACCTGTGTGTGTCGCTTCCTGAGTTTTATTGGACACTTCTCTTCCTGGTAACATTGGACATGGCACTGGGACGAGGGGTATGCATGGGTGGGTTTGCAAAGAGTGGCCAAGGATGATGCTGACCCTTCCGAGGTGGTCACCTACTAGGCGGGCGGGCTCGGGAATTGTGTGCTCTCATGGCATAAGTGTTAGTGTACCAAGTGCGTAATGCTCCTTACTCCTCTTTGACAGGGTCGATTTTGTGTTCTTTATTGTAGGCTTTATGGGAAACCGTGTGGTGCGGGAGGGAGAAACCGGGGGCGTGTTTTGCAGGCCCTCCTCCAGTTTATTAATACTCTCTCTACCCCCCCCCGTCTGGTGGGGGCTCCTTTCCCACTTCTTTTCTCTGTTCTTCTATATTTCGGGTCTGGTTCCGGGGCGACAGGCACACTGCTGGGGGGGGGGGCCGTACTCATCTGCAGAGGTGCAGGGTGGGGGGTTGGGGGGGGGATCCTTTAGTCTTTCACCTCCTTTTTCTATGACCTCCTTTTCTTCTCTTACTCTTCTTTGTCTTTTTCTGGGATCAGCATGGTAGTACTCCTTTGTTGTTAATCACTGCTGTTTCCGGAGTGCCATAATTTCCGTGGAGTTTCCTGGGTCTTGGGGCAGGGGGTTGCAGGCGCAAATGGCCGTGTCATTCCTCCACATCCTGAACTTACTGTTTCAGCGCCATTGCTTAGATAGACTGCTGTGTATTGTTTACGTTCATCGTTCTGCCTGCCATTTTTCGCTGCTGGGAAACTGTTTGGCACCTGATCCTTCCATCCTTTTCTATTATAAAATGTAAACCTTTATTATCCTGGTCTCCTACCTGGGCTGTTCAGAGACTGGGAGTATGCTAGTGTCGAGATTTTGCTCCCCGAGGTACTGACTGTGATAGACCTGCTTTCTGTTATTCTGATTGTTTAGCGGCCGGCCCCGGGGGTTGTAGGCCCATATGTGTAATTGCTTGAAATGTCAATAAAGGTTTTCAAAAAAAAAAAAAAAAAAAGAAAACTGAAGAAATTACTAGAGCAAGGGCCTGGTAGTTTACCAGGTGATGACAGGGCAAGTGAGGGCACTTACAGAATTAGTGGTGACAACGGGACAATGGGTGGATCCCAGGAAATAACCATAATCAAATTCAATGGAAACTAGTATGCCAAAGGTTCCCTGGGGTATTGCCAATTTAACAACGATCCTAAGACTCACTAGCCAAGCACCGAACACAGGGACCTCACCCCCTCTGTCAGATTCAGAAACAAAAATACTGTGCTATGCCAATTTTTTCCATGGGATACTGGTAACAGACAATACCCGAAGGTACTGCAATCACCACCAGAAGCTACACCGCTAGTAATTCTGCTTAAAATTTCCCAAGGTTACAATAAATTCAAATTCAATATGTTACTAAAACACAAAGTCATTAATTGAATGGGTAAAGCACTCAGAAACTCAATTTGTTATACCCTGTGCCAAGAGATAATCAACATTCCGAGAGTATTCTGGGTGGGCAATAGTCCCAAAAGGGAGAAAGGGTACTGTGATGTAATAATTTTTAGGGATCAGCAGCTGGTTGTTTTTTTACTGCAGAGACTGACACACAAGGGCAAGAGAACTTCTGAGTAATAGGAAACCTGGGTGTATGATAACATTTTCATCAATGGGTTTTTATCCCATGAGACACTGGTCATTGCTTCCAGATCTGAACATCATAAGTGAGGTTTGTTAACTTTAGTGTCTGTTTCTTCAGTGGGCACACAAAGCAAAACTTTTATTAACTCTTCTTACTTGCAAATTATATGTTTGACCCCTTACCCCAGTTCAATAATTCTATCTACAGGAAAGTTTAAATAGCAAATTCATTCAATGTGGTCTGGCAACTAAAGGGTAATTTTTTTGTAATTTCAGGGTGGGGTGATTTTAATAGCAAAATATGTTCTATCTCAACAGATGCTGTGTACTGTACACTGGGTCATGATGATGTGGATCACCAGCACTTTGAGCATAATCCTTGTGAGGATGTCTTTAACAAGTTTAGGAGTAGGTTGGATTTAGTCATCCTAGATTTAGTCCCAGCTATATAGTCCTTTATCAGGTCACCTACATTAGGAGAGGTACAGGTAGTATGATCACTTTCATAGTTGTTTCAAATCAATTGTGTAAAAAAGGTCTCTAATTTTACAATTCTTCAAACCCTTTTGAGTGATAATAACTCTTTGGCTTTAAGATGATTCATAGGACACACTAAATTAAAACACACTAAGGGGCAGATTTACAACCCTCTGCGCCACCACTATGTCACTTTTCGTGACGTACTGGTGGCGCAGGGGGTTCCTCCATATTTACAAGGAGAGGAAAAGCCACCCTGCTTGACTTTTCCTCTCCTCGTAAATATGGTTCCTTCACACGCAGTTCTGTGCGTGGAAGGGGCGTTCCATGGGTGTTGCTGTGGGTGTTCCCACGCAACACCCATGGAACAAGACACATCTCCAGATTTACGAGAAATCGTAAATCTGGAGATGCGTGTGAATGCTACGCCGCCCTAGAGGTGGCGTGGCGAGGCACAACGAGGAGAAATATTTTCATTTCTCCTCATTTTTTTCTCTTTCGATGCGTGCTGCATTCTACAGCACGCATTGAAAGAGGAAAAAGCCTCCTGTGATTGTTTTTGTGCAGGATGGTGTCCCTTCCTGCACAAAAACAATCTCCCCACGACGCAGGCATTCTTGCACCATGGTACAAGGGTGCCTGCACCGGCGCATGGCTGCAGTTTGTGCGCCAGCGCAGGGGAAGCACAGAGATGCGACATATTCTTGAAAATATGTCGCATCTCTGTGCTTTCCTAACTAATGCAGCACGGCGCAGCAAAATGACTTGCTGCACCGTGCTGCGTTACTTTGTTGTAAATCTGCCCCCAAGTTTGTTCCTCCAATGGAGGTTACTAAGAATAGAGGAATTCTACGCAAATGAACCGCTAGAGAATCTGGTCATCTACTGACAGATTTAGCTGTCCGGAACCAGGAAAACCTGATTGTGTGTCTAGGGACTGGGGTAGATCCTTCTCATTTGCTTAGGGCTTACAATGAAATCTGTAAACCTGTTACTGAGCACTTACCTATCTTGTAGGGCGCCAAAGAAAATACATTGTTTGATGGGGCCTGGTTTTCTGTGCATAGTTGCCTAATTAGGGCTCTGAAAAAGTGACCAAGAATGATGGAGGAGGTAAGAATGTGCAGATCACACTATAAGGAGGCGATACAAGTGAGAAAGAACGTTAATAGGGAGGAAGCCTGGGAGCAATTACGTGAAGCAAGTGATAAGAATGATGGATATCATTGCTGGAAAATTGTAACTGCGCCGTGTTTTTTAACATAGCAATTATACAATCATGTATATAATAATTTCACCACATTTGAGGGTGGCGCACTCCTCTAAGATGTATGCCAGCACTATGTTGCCATATACGAAGAGACTTCCCCGAAATCACTGTCTAGGAGGTCATCTTGGCAATTGAACAGGGTTCAAGAAATAAATCACCGGGTCCGGATGTGGTCCCCATTGATTTGTTGAAAGATAATATAGATCCATAGGTCCCATTAATAGCCAACCTACTGAGCAACACGTGCTGCCCCCCCACATCATGGTCTAACTTAATTATTGTCCCCATCTTTAATATAGGGGTTCGAGAAGACCCTTGTTGTTATCGTCCCATCTCCCTCATTGACTCCACTGCCAAAGTGGTGGGGAGAATTTATTAGACCGGTTGGAGGTTCGGGCTACTGAGAAAGGCATACTTTTCAATGCACAGTATGGGTTTAAACAAGGCTTGTGGACCATAGACCAATGTCTGAATCTTCACCTTTGGTTCAGCAAATACATCAAGGTGAAGAGGGGCTGTATAAACCTAGCATTCATGGATCTTAGTTCCGCATTTGACTGTGTCAATCGAGCCAAACTATGGGGGAGGATGTTAGAAATGGGAGTGGATCCCCCGATTGCACACTTGCTGACACAAGTTCATACTGTTAGTACGGATTGCATTAGGTTGGCCGAAAAGTTGAGTGCAGTTCCCCCATCAAGATCACACACTGATGTGTTCTGGTGCCCTTTCTTTTTTGCCTCTACATTAGTGATCGTGTTTCATCACTGTTACTTGTAGAGACAGATACACCTGGGGTGAGAGTAAAGCAACTTCAGGATTTGTAATATGCTGATGATTGTGTCATACTATCCAGAACAGGGGTAGGGCTACAAAAGCTACAGGATACCTTCGCTTTGTTTATGAATCAATTAGATCCGTCCATTAACTACTCTAAATCTTATTTCATGATCTGTAGCTGGTCTCATAGCAAGTTGAGATCTCTTTATGTTGATAAGATCAGACTTCTCTGTGTACCAACTTTCACGCACCTGGGGATTCTCTTTGATAGCAAAGCTACCTGGGGGCATTTGGTGATAGTCAGGAGGACAGGTCCAGTGCTGCAGTTTTTAAGTTTGCTGCTATACTAGGCTTCAAAACCCGGGATGCAATGATAGATGTTTATAAGCCCAGATGCATCTTTGTGGCCACATATGCTGCGGGTATCTGGGCACCAATTCAGGTCAGTGACACTGCCTTTTAGAGAAGGCTGCCATTCGTTCTCACTGGTTTACCCACCTATGCTTCTCATGTGGGATTGGGGATATCATACATTGAGGACCGGGTAAAACGTGAACCCTTAATGCTATGGCTTCCAATTTGGCCAAAACCAGAAACACTACTTAATCAAGTTGTGATTACTGATTGCTTGAGACTTGATAAAGCTTGTAACATTCCATCGTTGGCATATGTACGGGATAAACTTTGTTTATTTATTTATTTATTTGAAGAGTTTTATCTAGCGCTGGCTAGACCCGGAGGTATCAGAGCGCTGTTGATAGGAAGCTTTGTATTCTTTAATAACCCCCTGATTATCAGCTTGTCAACTAAAACCTGGGTTAAAACTGAACTCCTTGCAATGCTTATGAGTAGAAGAGAAGCCCTCAAGTGTAGTAGGAGTAAGGTGGTGGCACATCAACTTCTAACTATCACTAACTGTACGGAGCCCTATCTAAACTTTGTGACAAACCATTATAACAGGCACTATCTAATTAGGTTTCACTTCAACGTTGCTCTCCTCTTTTATTTTAATGTAATTTTTTTATTGCAAGCATATGTCTACCACGCCTAGTTAGTGGTAGCATGTTTACTCTTTTTTCTTTTTGTGTCAATTTTTTGGGGAATTATTTCTAATAATATTTTGCATAAAGATACACAGTTTTTTCTGGAAAGCAGTAAACAAGCATTCTCCCAAAATAATGAACATTAGTAGACACCGAGTCATAATGTATTGTTTGAGTGATACGATCAGTAATGAAGTCCCCTTAGGAGTCACATGTTACATATAAAGGGGCAATGTGGAAACCACTTAACTAGAACTCGTGATGGGTTGGGTGCAAAGGCTGATATAGTGAATAAATACTGCCGCAAACTCCGCCCAGGCTTAGTCAATAAAAAGGATTCATGGAGGTAGGTTGTCCGGGGACATAAGATGCAGGTCTTCCGGGGACATAAGATGCAGGTACTGTGTCAATAGTGTTTTCTACTCCAGGGATATGGGAGGCCATTGGATGTGGTGTACCTCATCATAGAGGAGGGCAGTTCTCTCCGCCGTCCCCCATTTACGTACTGTGCCCGGTCAGGCTGGCAGTGGTGGTGTGGAGGGGGCCTTCCAATGCAGCGTGAGTGTTCTCTTGGCCAGCAGTAAGGCCAGGCCAGAGAAACGACCTGTGTGTTTCTTTCTGCATTTAAAGATACCAAGGGAGCATGCCCCCCAAGTGTAGATACTGGTGAGCTTGGTGACCCTGTGAGGTGCTGCATGAATATCTCGCAAGTAATTGGCCAGGGTGGGACAGGACCATGACATGTGTTGGAAATCTGTGTTTCCCGAGCCAAAGCAGGACAGTGTAGGTCTGCAGTGGGAAAATAACAGTTAAGTTGTGTGGAGGTCAAATAAGCATGGTGAAGGATATGAAACTGAATGTTTTTAAAAACTGGCATTTCTCAAAACTGTATGAAGGCACTCCAGCGTCTGTTTCATGTACCACCCTCCCTATGTCCTCTTCCAACTTGGTAGAGAGGGGTGCTAAGGAAATGTCAGGGTGGCTATAGATCAACCTGTAGAGCCATGTGATCAAACGACCACCCTCTCCCATGGTGAGGCGCACTTGCAGTACTGCGTGTGTTGGGGGGTTTTCGTCTCTGGTCAACCATAATGTATAAAAAGTTTTATGGCGTTGGTGGTAGGTGAGAAGTGTCCAGCTGTGACTTCAAAGTCTGTTTGGAGATGTTCAAAGGGAATATGGTGACCATCCGAGAACAGGGGGCAATCTCGTCTGCTGTGCAAAGCTGAGGCCGTATATGTGCCCGGGTAATGGGAAAGGCCCTGCAGAGGCAACTCTGGATCCTACGGGAGCATGTGTTGTCTAACCAAGCATTTGTGAGCTATCTGGACTTGCAGCAAGCATTGGGGGGAGATTAGTGATATCCGTGGGAGTCAAAGATGGCCAGCATCATTGGTGGAGAATGGCGGTGAGTGGGGGCATGTTTCTCTGAGATTGCAGTTGGCTATCCATCGAGACAACCATTACAGCTGGGCTTCCAAAAAATAGGCTTCAAAAGAAGGGCCGCTTAGTCCGCCATTTCCTATAGGCAATTGTTAACTTCTTCAAGGCAATCTGGCAGTGATCCTTTTCCCATATCAGCTCCGTTAGCATAGTGTCAAGTTCCTGAAAAAAGCTGCGAGAAAGTATCATTGGGATATTGGCAAAATAGTACAGAAGTCGTGGCAGGATCATTGTCTTTGATAGGGTGATCCTCTCCGTTGTTACCAGTGGTGTTTTTTTCTAGAAAGACACCAGGGATTTCAATGATGCTAGTACGGGGCATAGATTGCCCTCAACTAGGTCTGCAGGGGTATGGCATAAGCAGATTCCTTAGTATCGAACAATAGAGTTATGCCAGGCAAGGGGGCTCCACCCAGGGTGATCTCTTGTGGTGTCAGGTCATCGTGAAGTGGGTAAATGGAGATTTTGTTCCAGTTGACCGTTAGGCCAGATAGCTCAGCAAATGACTGTAATGCATTTTGGATGAGGGTGAAATCCGTGCTGGCATTGTGGAGGAACAATAAAAGATCATCAGCGTACAATGACACTGCAAGAGGTATGCCCCAGTGTACAACATCCTGACTGAGTCAGATGGCAAGGGAGTCCATGGCTATCGCAAAGAGTAAGGGTGAGAGAGGGCACCCCTGCTGAGTGCCGCTTTCAAAGGAAAAGGCATTGGAGACGTAGCGACCCACCCAGATTCACGATAAGGGGTTGGTGTATAGGAGCCGAGTATAGGCCAGAAGGCGGTTGCCTATGGCCATCCACTCAATAATCCAAAAAAAGATAGCTCCAGTCTAAGAAGTCAAACGCCTTCTCCAGGTCCAGGACCAGGCACACCGCAAAGGGGACCTGGACCTGATCCTGAATGTGAACAGGCAGCAAAGGTAATGGGAAGTGCTGCACCCGAGGATAAACACATTCTTGTTCGGGTGAATAAGTTCCAGTAGTATTTGGGCTTATAGGGCTGATTAGATTTTACCCAGGATTTTGTAGACCACCCCTAGTATGGTGATTGGGCAGTAAGAGGCAGTATTGGTAGGATCTCGTTGGAGACAAGTAAAGACTCCCGAAGAGAAGTAAGTAATTCACCCAAACAGAGAGCTTTGTTATATACAGTAGCTAAGCGAGGTGCTAAGATAGAAACGAATGCGCCAAAATATTCTATAAGGAAGCCATTTAGACCTGGAGTCTTGTTCCCAGCCAGGTCCTGGATAGCCTGCTTAACATCCACCAGTATTATGACAGCAGCTAGGGTGTCACATTGAGCCGTAGTGATATGTGGTAAAGTGGGTTCTGTAACAAAAGAGTCTACGGTCCTGTCAGGGGTCAACAGGGGTTCTTTATAGATGTGGGAGTATTATCTGTAGAGTTTGAAATGGATATCGTGTTGTGTATGGAGGACTGCACCTGAAGGGTTGAGCAACTTGTGGATGGGAATCTCCCGTTGCTACCGCCGAATGAACCATTATCGAAGGTGACCTGATATATCGTCCTCTCTCTGGGTTTTTGCTGTGTAAGCCCTAAGGTTAAAGTACCACAGATGCTCCAAATTGAAGTCGTGGTGGTGTCTAGCTTGTACCAACTTGGGTCGGCTAGATGTGTCCTGTTCTGCTAATAATGGCAGGCGATTTGCCACCTCTGAAAGTTCTTTGTCAAGAGTACGACGGACTCCTACTATTTCTTGAAGGCAGATACCATAGATGACCTTCTTGAAGGCTTCCCATCGTAGGAGCGCAGTAGAAGCCATACCTTCATTGTCTGCAAAGTAATTATGGATAAGTGTTTCCTGGGCAACCCAGAAAACAGGATCTTCTACACAATCGTGGGGTAAATGTCACATAGCGGTCGGAGCGTGAAGTATATTCCATTACAGTCAACTGACTGTGCGTCATGGTCAGACATCACGTGCCCTAGGTAATCTGCAGCTTGGAAGCAGAATATACTGTCTAGGAGCACGAACAGATCTTGGGGCATATTGAATGAAAGGAGCAATCCTGAGTGGTAGGGTTAAGTGCCTTCCACACATCTGTCAACCCCAGTGGGTTACCTGGGTCAGGAAACATTCTGTCTGAATGTATGGGGGGAGTGGGGCAAGGGTGGGTGGGAACGATCCAACTGCAAGACCAGGGCACAGTTTTAATCTCCTTCTGAGATCCAGGGGACATGAGTCTTTGGAGCTAGCGCCACCAATAGTGTCATCCAAACCATATCTTGGTTGGTGTTATAAGCTTATATGCTCCAAAGTAAAACAGGTATGCCATTAAAGTGCCCTTCGAGTAGGACATGTCACCCTTTTTTTCAACTATGACATCTGAGTTCTGGCCAGATCTAGATCATGGTACCCCTGGCATATGCAGAGTATGTGGTAGCATACACCAACCCACGCCAGCGTTTATGACGAAGGGGTCGTTTAGTTGAAGTAGTATGTGTTTCTTGTAGAAAGGATATGTGGGTTAGCTGTCGCTTAAGATAGGAGTATATAGAATACTGCATGCGTGCTGTGTACATGCCCCTTAAGTTGGGTGTGAGGAGTCTAGTGGTGGTCAATGGTGCCAAGGTAAGTATGGTGGGAAGTTTGTGGCATGGAGTTTAGGGATGAGGGTCTGAATGCTGTCTAGTGACGGTATACATTGCCTCGTATCTGTAGTATCAGGACTGGTCTATTAGCCTCAGAGGTCTGGGGTTGGCAATAGGTGGCAGTCAGGATGGGTAGAAAACAGGAATTCGTAGAGCCCACCGCAACAGGCAGACCGCCCAAACTGGGTGTCAATGATGACCAATCGTAGTGAGTGGGGGTGGCCATAGCGAAAGCTGTAGAGGTGGTAACCGTGGACCACTCTATGCTTGTCAGTTCTGTTGTCTTGTCTTGGGTCCACAACGTATCAGATCCCTCTCTTAATGGCCAGATATGGAACAATCACCGCTCACGAGAAATATCGGGAAAAATCTTAACTGAAACAAAGGAGGAGGGGAACGTAAATTCACATGCTGGTAGCTCCGGGCTGGTGTGTGTAACTTTACACCTTTTACTTATTCACTTTCTATTTAGGAGTTTTGAATTCCCCGCAGTGGAATTTACGTTTCCCCTCCCCTCCCTTTGTTTAAGTTAAGATTTTTCACGATATTTCTCATGGGAGGTGATTGTGCCGTATCTGGCGGTTAAGAGAGCGATTTGATTTTCTCAGATACCCTCGAATATATATGTATGGCCTGTGAGTATGTTAATATTTTCCTTAACATTTTTTCATTTTCATTTGGTTCGGTCTAGTTTTTGATAATTTTTCTTTTACCCAGTAGTATTTTGGATCGACTCCTATCTTATGGATTGAATGTCTCCTTCCACGACCTCAGGAGTAATTAATGTCAAATGAGATTGACCCTTATTGAATTAGTGAACAAGTAGGTCGGTTTTTGAGGCTCATGATCTATGGGCTTTCTTGTCACGTCTTATTTTTAAATGCACTAAGGTCAGACTATAACTTATCTTTTCTCAAGTTTCTTCTTCTTTATATTTTTTTCAAGTTATTTCTTTTTGATTTGGGGATTATATGCTAATGTGAGCACTTGGTTTAATTTCTCTTTTTTCATGGTATATTTGAACCTAGTTTTTTCTATTATTATTTGGTTTAGTCGTATACCACTAAGGTCCACATGCATGACACTGATCTCTGGTCTTGTGCAATGTTGGTTGTATTCTAGTGGAATTTTTTACATTGATACCACTATGTGTATATATTTATTCTAGAATTATTTGTTGGATGCTCTGCCAACATGCATTTTTTGTCCTCATGATGACCATTCAAGTTTAGCTTGGTTGAAACGCAGTCAACGCCTATGTGTGGTCTTTATTGAAGAGGAAGCAATCCTTGCTTTTTCTGTTCTTTTGTTTTATCTAAACTGTTTGTGTAAAAAGCTTTTTCCTCTCCCACTGTCTATGTTTACACTGTCTATTGTCTCTATACTGTTTGTTGTGTAACTGAGCGAGCACCACTGTTTAATGATCGCATTGTTTATTATACTATTGTCTTATTAAACTTTGTACATATTGTAATTTGTGTGGGGGTATCACTTTGTAATATTATTTTGCTGTTCTATATAGTTTGTCTAATGTGATTATACTACTTTGTCATGTTACTCAAACTTATGTTGTATATAATGTATTATTTGAATCTTTGTTAGGATTGCTGTCTTTACCTTGTCCCTGGTTCAGGTAATAGGGCTGCCCCTGTTAGCGGTAACTGTCTGCCAGGCTAGACTCTTCCCAGGTTAGGTGTAGTCAGGCAGTGATAGGCCAGCGGTAAGAGCAGATGGTGCTGCATGTGCAATAATGAGGTGATGGCGTCCGGCAGGGGCTACAGTGTGAATAGTAGAGCAGATGGCAATCCGTTGGTGCACCGTGCCCTGAAGAATACATCGAAGGTCCACTTATGTGCAATTATTAGGGCAGCAAGGGCAGCATAAGGTGAATCAATTGTCACTGTAGGCCCTGGGGAGCAGGACAGGGGAGGCCGCAGTAAGAGTCAGCCTGTCTAGCTTAACGAGGCAAGGCTGTCTCCACTGGAGCAGGAGTGGCCGGAGACTTGGTTGCAATCGCTGGCCCAAATCGTCCCGCCAACATAGCAGCCGCAGAGGCGCCAGTGCCGTCACCAGCCTAGAGGTGCGCAGACCCTCGATGTGAGTGACGAAGACCCCCGCACAAACAGAGTTCCAACTGCTCACCTCTGGAGTGAAGCAGGACGATGTGATGGATGTGGGGACTCATAGTTAGGTGCAGCCACCTTTCAACATAGACCGCCAGTTACCTTCCCACGTAGAACTCCGGGTGCTCACTCCACCAGGCGCCCCAACGCGGAACAGGTCGTAGGAGCAAGGCAGAAGTAAGAGGCAGTATTCGAGGGTTGCACAAGTTAGTCCAGAAGCGGTAGAGGCCGCAGCATGCGCCGCCAGTTCTCTTCCTTGGCAGTGCAGTCTGCAATCTGGCTTGCGTTCAACATGTAGAAGGCACGATGAGCCTCAATAACTATATACAGCAAGCCACAGGTGCTTCATGTGTCGTTCGTGAGCAAGGATTACCTCTAATGCTTGACCTAGAGCTTAGATTCGGCGCAATGTCAGGGTGTGTGACGCGGAGCTTTGTTAGAGCATGTCTGCCATCATAGCCTGCCTGGCCATGGCCACCAACATTGCTCACCTTGTTGTCCTAGCCTAGAGACATGTTTGGAAAAACCGACCTTGTACCATGCCCAAGTGATTCAAAGTTTGTAGTCTGCACTACACTTCTTTTTCAGCAAACTCCATGAAGTACCATTGAATTGTTTTTAATTCCTTCACTCAGGTCACTCAAAATAAGAAGATGGAGGTTGGCCATACTTTATTTACAACTTGGGCAGTTTGAACTTGTTTGTTATATGGTGTACAGAGTCATCTCAGCTGCAATGAGATTACAGAACATGGTCGGCAAGTAATGCCGAGCACACATATGACTTGTGAACAGTGTTCAATTATGTTTTGCATTTTATGTTTTATTGCAATTTTATGTTTACTATTCATTCGTACGAGTTAATTGAGTTCACCAAATGTTTTTGGCTTACACACGTGTTGTTCTTTTCTTTTCTGTTATAAATGCATAAAATCACTTTACAACCCGATTTTAAAGTTATGTTAAAATGTTGACATTTGCTGCTGAACCATACACTGATGAATTTTAGATTGTCCCAATGTTTAATTCATTTACAGCTGTATTTAAAAAATTTGTAATGTTCTTAGTGACACGTTATTGTAATTTGTTGAAATGATACTTTGTACCCTTTTATGTTTTTTTCCTTAAACTAAATAAAGATTTATTGTCTGACTGACTAGTGCAATTAACCTCTTTGCAGTTCAACACTTTCCCTACTGTTGCGAAGTTTGGGGTGGGAATAGTAAATGTCACACCTCCGAAATCCAATGCTTTCCCTACTGCTGCACAGATTGGAGTGGAAAGAGTCAATTTTAACTCTCCAAAGTCCAACACTTTCCGTACTGTTGCGCTGCTTGGAGTGAGAAACGTAAATATTACCCCTCCAAAGTTCAACACTTTCCCTACTTATGTGCAGACTGCACTGGGAATAGGGAATGTTACCCCACCAAAATCCAATGCTTTCCCTCCGGTTGCCCTGCTTTGGAGGGAGAATAGTAAATTTAACCCCTCCAAAGTTCAACACTTTCCCTACTATTATCCTGTTTGGAGTGAGAGTAGTAAATGGCATCCCTCCAAAATCCAACACTTTTCTTACTGTTGCACAGACTGGAGTGAGAATAGTAAATCTTACCCCTCCAAAGTCCAACACTTTCCCCACTGTTGCACTGCTTGGAATGGGAATAGTAAATTTTACCCCTACGAAATCCAATGCTTTCCCTACTGTTGTGCTGTTTGGAGTAGAAATAGCAAATCTAACCCCTCCAAAGTCCGGCACTTTCCCTACTGTTGCCCTGTTTGGAGTGAGGGTAGTAAATGACACCCCTCCAAAATCCAACGCTTTCCTTACTGCTGCACAGGCTGGAGTGAGAATAATAAAAGTTACCCTTCCAAAGTCCAACACTTTTCCCACTGTTGCACTGTTTGGAGTGGGAATAGTAAATTTGACCCCTCCAAAATCCAATGCTTTCCCTACTTTTGCCCCGTTCGGAGTGAGAATAGTAAATTTCACCCCTCAAAAATCCAAAACTTTTCCTACTGTTACACAGACTAGAGTGGGAATAGTAATTTTTACCCCCCGAAAGCCTAACACTTTCCCTACTGTTGTACTAACTGGAATGGGAATAATAAATTGTACTCCTCCGAACTCCAATGCATTCTCTCCTGTTGCCCTCTTTGGAGTGAGTATAGTAAATGTAACCCCTCTGGACTTCAACTCTTTCCCTATTGATCTGTTATTTGGAGTGGGAATAGTAAATTTCACCCCCCCACACACAAAGTCCAACACTTTGCCTAATCTTGCACAGATTTGAGTGGAAATAGTAAATGTTACCGCTCTGAGGTCCAACAATGTCCCTACTGTTGTGTTGTGTGGAGTGGCAATAGTAAATGTTACCCCTACAAAATCCAAAGCTTTCCCTGCTGTTGTGCTGTTTGGAGTATGAATAGTAAATGTAACCCCTCCAAAGTCCAACACTTTGCCTACTGTTGCACTGACGGAGTAGAAATAGTATATTTCACCCCTCCACAGTCCGCTTGCCCTACTGTTGCTTAGACTGGAGTGGGAATAGTACACCGAGCTACTCCGAAGTCCAACACTTTCCCTGGTATTGCGATGACAGGAGTAGGAATAGTAAATCTAACCCATCCAAAGTCCAACACTTTCCCTACAGTTACATAAACTTGAGTGGGAATAGTATATTTAATATTCTTAGACTCCAATAATTTTTATAATATTGGTTATAGCTTTAATTGTTTAATTTTCTAAATTTTCTGTTTTTACTTTTACATTTATTTTATTGTCGATAGTACTCTAGGTAAATATGTTATGGGGATTTTTCAATGTTTTTATCTTTTATTTATTGACTACATTAATCAATATTTTTGTCCTTATTCAGTTGTTGTATGGTTTTATTATTGTATATATTTTATATATATATCCAGCAACTTCTTTCATCATCAAGGAGAAAAAGGCACGCACACTTCAATGAGAATAATGAGAACACAAGATTTAATTAGGTTGCAACAAAACCCAACGCGTTTCGGCGACACATCACCTTGAGCATGGGATAGTTGTCAATAGTGAAAATAGACAATATAAAGTGCTACTGAGAACGACATAGAAAATGAACTCCAAAATGGGAACAAAATAAAGGAAACACAGCACCATCTTGAAAAGGAAAATAAGTTACACACTCAGATAGTACTTTTGCATGGTACAAAGAAATCATTAGCAAAACATTTCCATATTAACGGTAGTGCTCATTAGGAATTTCTAACACTAAACAAAATTAGGCTGGATATAACAGCATCAAACCAGTCTGTGAAAACGATACAGGTCCGCACCATTGGGTCCAAAAAGGTAAATTAATGCATCATAAAACGCATAATACTGAACAGCAAAATCTAGTTTACAGGATTTTGTCCTAGTGATGCAAACTTTAAATAAATGGTATTCTCCTAAATAAGAAAATACTGGAATGATATAAAATAAGATGATCACTTATAATAATAATAATAATTATTATTATTATTATATTTGCTCATCGCAACAAAATAATTCTACATCACTTAGAACATAATTGGAAACCAGTTATAACACAATAACTCCTATAATTACTAAAAAAAAATCGAAAGAAATTCTTAGGTTCATGTCAGCTCGTTCCATGTCGCAGATCACAAAGTGCACCTGTGTAAAAGTAGAACACAATTAAAATCGGAAGCACTGATTTCTTCCTAAGGAGAGATACTGCTATAAATAGTTCAACTTTTAATCTAGTGGTCCAGAAAATACAATCAACGCCATGAATAATATGCCTTCTAGGCCCACTAGAGTCATGATACTTTGCAAACATACTGCAGCTAAAGGGCACTTCAAGCTAATACAAAAATGGCATTCACATTTGATTATAAAATGTATGAGTGCACGTTGTGGTACACAGGTGCAGGGGAACATTAGCATTAAAAAAATAAGAATACAAAATTATTATATCACAGAGCTAACAATATTAGCAAACAAAATATTAATTTTTCAATCTTTTACAAAGAGAGAAACACCATCCAACATTCATATCGTCATCACATATAATAATAGTCTGAAGGCTGCCCAGGCATTCACAGAACTCCCTTAGTGACCATGATGGAATGAGGGCCCAGCTGGATGAGTTGAAATAGACTGTACTCTGTTACTAGAACCAGTACTGGTCGGTGTCCATCTTAAATGACTGGAAGGGGTGCTATCTTCAGTCTGGGAGAGTGTTACCAGCCAATAAACCTGGAACCCACATTTTAAAGTCCAAAAATCAAGGAATGATGATGCAGCTCCAGAAAGCCTTGGCATCATTGTATAAGGAGTATATTTATCGTTGAAGGGTTTAGATTGAGAACAGGAAGAAAATGGCGCTCTTGCATGTACGCTTGAAGTTTGTGATGAGGATGAATATGCACGGTGCAAAACAGGTCAAGGGGAAACACACCCAAAGGAAAAAACTCCTTGCAAATATGTAGATAAAGATCTACACAGTGAATATAGAACAGAGTCCTGTGCACACGTATAAATATGGTGGTTCTAGTGTAAAAACCCAAGTTAATGATTTCTTTCTGCTGAAATTATGGAAATCAACATCAGAAGTAACATAGATAAGGATTTAATATCAATCCAGATCAAAACCAAGAGAAACAAGCCAGCCGAAACGTGTTTCGTCACAACGTGGTACAATTGTGACTCTTCAGGGCTGTATGCATGTCGCAACAAGTAGCGATAGCAGTGATGTTTCAGACCCGGCACAAACACGGGTTAAATCCTTATCTATGTTACTTCTGATGTCGATTTCCATAATTTCAGGAGAAAGAAATCATTAACTTGGGTTTTTACACTAGAACCACCATATTTATACGTGTGCACAGGACTCTGTTCTATATTGTATAAGCAGTGTTTTGGCACAAATGAATACAAATTTGATTAACTTACAGATCTTCATCAACAAATCGCATATAGCAGGTGAGAGCATCCCTGAATATTTTGTAATCTCTTTAAACTGTCCTCGCCTTTTCTCTTTTCAAGCGAGCACAAATCGATTGATAAGTTGTCGTTCCCTATGCCTCTGGACCAGTACCTGTCAGTGGGCAGTCACTTTTTCTCAGGACCAATGAGAGCTCCTGTATTGCAATTTGACCTCGCCCACTCGTCAGTTGGATTTATTAGTACCCACAATAGGGATATGTGAAATTTTTATTAAGCAAATGTAGGGTTGAAGAACTCCAGCTTACTGATCTACCCATAGTTAGCAAAGTTTCTTGCTTTTTGTACGTCTGCACCCTTGTGTATTCCTGTCTTGTAAGTGTTAGCTGGCACTGGTAACTCTTGAGCATTTTGTGTGTGAGTGAGTACCGTGCTTAGCTATTCAGTGCAAGCTGTCTGGGACAGTGTTTTGCCTGTAACTTGCAAGCATTTTGTAGGGAACTGCATACCGTGCAGAAATGTGAACCGAAGACGTTACTTTGGCTAAGACTTAGGGCCTGGTTACGAGTTTGGCGGATGGAATACTCCGTCACAAACGTGATGGATATCCCGGCCACCACATTACAATTCCATTATATCCTATTGAACTTGTAATACAGCGGACAGAATATCCGACGGAGTATTCCATCCGGCAAACTTGTAATCAGGCCCTAAGTGATGACCTATTTGGCCTACGGAAAGGATCAATTGATAAACTACTAGATTTCCATTACATTTTTAATGGTAATAGTTGGAATATAGAACTTCCTTTATAATATAGCTACTCTAAAATGTATTTCAGTGGCCCTTGCAAGAGTTGACTTTATAGAATATATATTGGTATTGGAGCCATAAAGAGGTCAAACTGCAATCGGTTTTCTATAGATTACTACAGGCTTATTGGCTGCCCCAAAGACAGCAAAACTGGAATAACTTTAGTCTGCACAGTGAGACATCATCTTGTGCTTTCAAATGGTACTAGTCATTCTGTACAGTTTGTATGGGCATCACGCATAAGACCAAACAAACACTTTCCCACACATGTGCAGGGGAAAGTGAAGAGCCCCAGTTATGGGAGAATCAACAGCGTTTTCATAGATAATGTCAATAAACTGCTCTCCCAGGGTTGCAGATAGAAAGACCTTTGTTTAGCCACGGTTTCCTAAACATGGCCTTCACTGTTTCTGTCACATACAGCTCGTATGTGTGCATCATTTTCTCTGCCTATTGTTCCTCTGTTTCACATGCACTATAGATACATCTGATTATGACACTGATCCTCTGCTGTGTGCCTGACATGGTGTGTAGTCCACATATTTGTGATTTGTGTGTCGCATCGGATCTACTGTATTGTGCACACATGTTTGTGAATAGTCCATGTGTAAGTTGATACATATGTTGATACTATGATTTCATGTATTCTGGAATTTTTAACTTCAAGTCTAAGTTTACCTTTGTGAATTGGGCCATTAGACTTCAGGTCTAAACTTAGACTTCAGATCTAGATTACAGGCAGCCCATTCTCACTGATTTGCAGCACATTGGCTTTAAGAACACAAAGAGACAGGAATATGGTAAGTATAGTGCCAGATATAAAATTAATGTACCTCAACACCAGGTAGACAGGATATAAACTCCTACCTCATGCAGTGTACCTAGCTCCCAGGCAAACCAGGAAACGTGCCCAAGAACAACAGGTAATTAAACTCCACCACTTCAGGGAAATACTGGGTAAGAATCTATGACGTTATTCCACAGCCTTTTTCCCCGCAGGGAATCACAACGCGGTCGTTAAAATGACCGCGTTGTGATTCTGCATACCATTACTCCGCAAGTCGGAACAACGACTTGCGGAGGGGGGGCACTGGATGTTGGGATAGTATAATTTACTATTCCAACTCCAGTCTGTGCAGACACTAGGGAAGGTGTTGGATTTTAAATCCAACACCCCCCTCCCCCCGGCAAGTCGTTGTTCCGACTTGCGGAGTAATGGTATGCGGAATCACAACACAGTTGTTGTAACAACTGCGTTGTGATTCCCTGCGTTGAAAATGTTTCGGGGTAAACGTTGTTTACCACTGGGTAGTGCTAAGATACCAAACAGGACTGCAGGAGAGGACTCACGTTAAGACACATATCGAAGCAGGATGGAGAAAAGCACAATCGGTGCCAGTGGGTGGAATTTACCAGTAGGGGTTGATGAGAAACAAGGATGAGAAAACAATAAATATGAGGGAACGAGGTTTGAGTGCAAACTGATTTGAAAGTGAGAGAGAGTCGCAATAAGCACTGTTGCCAGAAACCTCCTCTCTAGTCTCATATGTCTTTATAGAGCTCGCCTTATGGCGACCTGGAATTGACAGCATGGCCTACCAGCCCTGTAGTGGCTGGGGCAGCATGTAGCTAGCAAAGCACTGGACGTGCCTGTTTTCACTGTTTCAGTTTCCATCTTCTCTAGTTTTTTATAAGGTATGTTTTATTGATTGTATGGTAAATAACAAAACATATGATGTAATAACAAGTGTCACAAGAATGATGAGCAAGGTGCATCTCAGTGGAACTGGATCACATAGTCTCACGGTGGCAGAGTATGTTCTCTGACTAAAGAAGGGGAAAAGAAGTCATGAGAACAGAATGTTGAGTAGGATATGCTAAGTAGAGTGTGTGTGCTTGCAAAGTTGTAAATCTGAGAGGCGCATCTTGGCAAACTGGGTAAGAGAGGGACACGGAGGGACTGGCGGCAGCTTGTGGAACTCTAAAAAGCCTGACAGTTCAGTATCCTGGATAGAGTGGAGATGTCAGGGTATTGTGAGATTAAACCTATACTGAAGGAGGGCCTGCAATAACGTGAGAGAGACAAGCGGTAAATGGACACCTATAGGGGCACCTACAAAGGAGTGAAAAAGAGAGTGCTCATCCTCACTGTGCACCATGGGAATGTATCCTGCCTAAAGTTCAAACATACCATCTGAATCCACATGAAGGGGTTGACGTTCTTGAGGATCCATAAACTGGATCAATAACTGGTGCCACACAGGAACAATTGGCCGACGGCGAAGGCCCAGCGCCTCTTCATTATGGAGGCCTATCTCCTTGGCTCGTGCAAGTAGGACCATGGAATGTATCCAAGCCACATTGCTGGTGGGCGAAACACTCTTCAATTTCAGTGTGATCACCCATTTTGTGAGCACCAAGGCAAGGCCTGTGAAGCGAATGGCTACTCTGTGTCTCTTTGAGCTTTTAGAAATGCCCAGTGCCAAGGCCTCTGTCAAGTCCAACCATGTCATGCACGTAGTTTAGAATATCTTCTGTGTAATCAATAAGTCAACAGGTCAGAAATTCCCATAGCACATGTTTGAGGTCTGCCGCTGGAGAGGCACAGTGGATATGTTGGTCCGAGGCCTCCAGAATTATTCTTTGAATCCTTTGGGGGTTAAGTTATGCCTTATGTAAAATACAGAACTCTATAAGTTGCAGGTGTACATTACAATAACCCTTCCAGGAGTATTCCAGAGCTCTTGCCGACTCCTTAGAGTGAAAGGCCCTGTTGAAGTGCTTCTCCCAAGTGCCCCTCAAGGGTTGCAGTGGGACCTGAGTATGGGTAACCAGCACCTTAGATAGCGGTCTGCCTTTACTCATGGTATGTTAAGAATGTATAAGGCAGTGGGTAGTAGGTGTTCCACTTGCCTGGTATCTCAAAGGAAACAACAGAGTAGGTCATAGATCAAGAACTGGCATCTGTGAAGGTTGTATTGCTCTTTACCGGTCTCAAAGGACAACAACTGCCCATTCTGGAAGAGGTCTTCCAACTTACTTGACCCCACAGTTGCAAATCTCTCCTAGTTAAGCTTCTAGACCCCTTAGCAGGATCTAAGAGAGGAATGGTGAGGGCATAGCCAATGGCCTCTGGCTAAACAGAACAAAACCACCTGTAGTAGGCAAGGAAAACTCCTTGTGGGACAGGCGCCGGAGACCTTTAGGGCCAGAACTGGAGCCCAGTCAAGCAGGGGGAGAAGGCTGGTATCACCCAGGAAATGTCCAACTAACCAGTAGGAAAGACATTGTAACTGGGCAGCCAGGAAGCACAATTCAAAGTAGGGTGCACCAAGCCCTCTTTGATTCAGGGGAAGCTACCTTTCAGGTAAGGCTACCCTGTGGCGACCCATCATGGTATCACGATCATGAAAGAATTTACGGCAAGCTATTATAAGGAGATTAGCAAAGTGGTAGAGAAGCCACAGGAGTATTACCATTTTAAAGAGTGCATTATGACCCATGACAGTTATCGGGAGGGCCTTCCAGAATGTGACTTGGGCCTGGAGGAAAGTCTCGGCAGCTGTAAGATTACCATCAAGGAGGTCCAGCTTAGTGTGGATTGTCTGGATGATCAGGTAACGAAAAACGCTGTCCTCCCATCTGACTGGACCCTCACCCAGACTCAAATGGACCACAGCCATAGTGGGAGCTAAGAGAAACAAAGAGGACTTAGTCCAGTTCACTTGCAAACCTGAAAGGTCCCAGAATTGCTTTAGAAGGTAGGCCACTGCAGAGTGGTCAATACTCAGGTTCTTGAGACAGAATAACGTGTGACCTGCTTATAAAGAAAGAACATGGGTGCTATCTAGTAGGGGGGGATTCCCTAGATCCCCCCAAAGAGTCAGGAACGTGCAGCGAGGGACTCCACCATCAATGTGCAGAGAAGTGGGGAAAGCAGGCACACTTGTCTGGTACACTTTCCACCAATATAGGTTCCAAAAGCTGATGCCCTGAATGGCCCAAAGGGTGGGATCCATGTATAACAGCCAGATCAAGTTGATAGTGTGGGACCCGAAGTTGAAGTAATTCAGGACGGCAAACATCTAATCTCAACCTGGGGAGTCAAATGCGTTTTCTAGATGTAGAACTAGGGCAGCAGCGTGGGGCCTGTGGGTCTGCACAGCATCTATAATGTGGTACAGTCACCTGATGTTTAACAACGTGCTCCTACCGGGAACAAATCCACTTTGATCTGCATGACCCAGGCAGAGAAGCACCTGCTGATTATGGGTGGCAAAGATCTTCCTCAAGATTTTACAATCAAAGTTCAGGATGACTATGGGATGATAGGATGAGGGACTCAGTGGGTCTTTTCAGGGTTTTAGCAGAGATACCAATAGGTTCTCTCAGAGAGTGTCTGGAAGACAACCAGCCTCCAGCACAGAGGTAAACAGTTTAGCCAGTTTTGGGGGAAGGGTGCTCGCAAAGCATTGCTTTGATATTGTTGGGTCATATTAGGTGCGTCTATCTCTCCTCGTTCCACTGGGTCTGCTCTAGAACAAAACTGTGCTTGGGACCAGAGAACATCAGCATATAGGGAGTGAGACACCATTCCCCATCAGTATCTATGGGCCCGAATCCAACTAACTTATAGGGCATCACATGCCCTCCTAATCTTTCAAGAGAGACAAGAGATTTAGCACCGCAGAACACAACACTTCTGACCCTCTCAGGGATCATGGTAGCACATCACTCTCTTTCGTTCTCTCACACATGCTTGTCCACAATAAATATAAAAGAGACACAAAGGAAGTTTACAATATTTATTTAAACTATTGTGCTCTAATATGCAATAACCCACCCTCACTACAAAAGCTAAGTGAATATAGATTATAGATTTAGTGGCAGACCTCATCCCTTAGCATACATAGATAGCTAAGATGCGCTACATCCCAGCTGATGCAGCCCTCTCGTTTCAGGGCCTTTGCTCAGTCTGCAAGTCTTCGTATCTGTGTTTTTAGAACGACAAGCCGCGAGTTATATGACAAATTATGTGTTTTCAAAAAAAGCAGCTGGGTGTCTCCATTATGTCTAAATGCTGGTATCCAACCACAGAGAATAACAAGGAGCAATGTTGTTTGACCTTGCCTAGGCTGTGCTACCTAAATCTCAGGAAAAGAGTAAAATACAAAAACATGTGCTAATACAATGTGGCACATAAACAAGCGTGATATTTGTGCAAAGCAAAAGCGGCCTACAACGTGCATAGTTAGGCTAACATAGGGAAAACGACAATGGGCTATATAGGAAACACACAACACTTCACTCCTTGTTTGGCAACGAGGCCAGCAAGGGGCTGGTTTTGCCCACCTCTGCATGCGTGTGAGAGACATCAGGTGAGTAGTTCAAGCATAGCAATAGGTCCGTCAACTCTGCCACGTCCTTGTGCAGCTGGCACAAGTGTGATCTCTGAGTGTGATCCTCTAAAACCGATTACTCATTCTTCCAAGGCCGAGTGGATATATGACCCCCCTAATGAGCACCTTGATGACCTCACACTCCACTGCCAAGGGATGTGGTAGACCCTTCATTAAGTTCAGAAAAATCAGAGATTGGGTCAACAGCATGTCCCTGAAGACGGGGTCTTTCAGGGTCATGAGTTACAGCCTTCAGGTGGGAATCGGGGCAGGATTCCTACCCCAGGTCAAGCACATCATGAGGTGATTGTGACCGGATAGGTCCTTGTCAAGGTAGTAAGGGGACAAGATGGAAGGACACAGCACCTTTGAGCATGCAATTCTGCCTAATCAGATGTATAAATCATGAACTGAAGAGTAAAAAGAATTGAGTTTCAACCCAGGATAATAATATCTCCAGGCATCCTGTAGGGACAATTGGTGAAGCCAGAAGATCAGACTGCTAGCATTATGTGTGGTAGGGCCAGAAAAGGTGCAATTGCTCTAGGGAAATGTCCATCAGACAATTCAAATGCCTAGATACCCCATGGGAGATGCACCTATTTTGCCAGATGAGATGAGAGGTGTTGCAAGAAGGCAGGTTGGTTAGAATTAGGGCGTATACACTGTCTTATAGTAGGATAGGCCGTCTAGTCCTGTCTCAAGAAATATAAACTTGCCATCTGGATCTACCTCCTGTACTATGTCCTATACCGGAGTTCCCACCCTAATCCAGAGAAGGATCCTTCTAGCGTAGCCTGAATAATTAGTGGCATAAACCTGACCTCAACACCGCTTTTGGAGTCTATCCACTTTGGACTGCATAGTATGAGATTCTTGTAATAGTTCAATGTGGATCTCTTTGCCTTTCAGAAAGGAGTGTTTATAATATCGCCGGGATAGTGTTAGCATTCCCCTCATATTCCACGAGAATATTTAGAATGTCTGGGTTGGGATCTTTGAGGGAGGAGAGTCCCCATTAATTCCCACTCTGAGGTTTACAGCCAGTGCCCTGTCAGGTGCAGGTGATATCGGTAAGGAAGGTGGTGGAGGCGCCAGCTCTGGAATACCAAACATCAGGGACACAACAACAGTACAAATTCAAAATGCATACAACAGACGGCAGGCTGAACCCTGACTGTCCAAACCAGTCAAGAAAATCCCTTGAGGGGAGTAGAGCTGGCTGTGAGGTATGGCGATTCAACTATAAGCAGAGGTTCTTGTAAACTTTGGATCAGTGCTGGGGTGGAGAAGCATAGGGCCCATATCAAACGAAAGGATCCCAAAGAGCTTGTGGGGGGTCAGTCACTGATTCCTTTTTTCTGCCTGGGAACCCCTTTCTGGAAAAAAGAAGACAATTGCCTGAGCATATCTCCTCAAAAGAGAAGACTAACATCATTAGTGGTTGAGAGGGCAAGCCAAGTAGGACCTCAAGGAGAGGAGAGAGTCTCTGTGAGAGAGACCTAAAGGAGTTAATCGGCCATCTGCGTTGTGATCCGGGGCGGGGATCCAGCCACATAAAGAACTGAAGATAAAGCAACCTTCCTTAGATACAGTTTCTGAGAAACTTGCTGACTCCTCTTGAGGGCTGTGTAAGGCGGCTGCATCGTCGAGGGCAAAGCACCATTTTCTCTGAATCTAATCAGGGCCCTCAAGGAAGATGTGACTTTGTCTATTCCTCCTTGGGAGCAATGGCGGTGACATTGATATAGGTGAGGCTGACCTATTACAGCTGGAACTTCTTCTGTTCTACGCCCAGGTCCATGCATCTGAAGGATTCGAGAAAAGATGGGTCTTCTGATCCGCTATGAGTTTAAGTTTAGTAGGGAACAGAAGAGCATGTTTAGGTCTCATCTCTCTTAGCTTCTGGTTCACCCCCAGAAAGAAGGTCCGCTAGCACTGGACAGCTAGCATATAGTCTAGGAAAATTAGGCTTAGATTGTTGTACCTAAGGATGAGATTAGAAAGCGTGGCCTGTTTAATGTTAGCGTTCAATCTTTGTAATGGAAGATCTTGGACTCTATCAGGCTTGGAGAGGCTCACAGTGGGAGTTAGCTGAGGGCAACAGATGGGCTTGTTCAACTGAAAAGTAGGAGATCAGCTCTTGTAGAGGACACCAATGCCTTGAACCAGGTCTCAAGAAAGTCCGCTATGTTCTGACCCCTGCACCTCTCCGGGACCATGACTTATATGTTGCAGTGACAGGAGCAGCCATCTTCATCCTCTGCGCGGGGGGCGTGGCTAGCCGCCTAAAATGACGGCCTTAATCCGGTGAGGCTCCGGACCTTGGGGGGAACTATCCTGTGGTGTGCCGACTGGGGGGCATACAACATTGACCAAGAAGCTAGAGGGCTGCCGCCGCTGCCTCTGGAGGAGATCTGGGGCTTCCTGAGCACTAGAGAGGCGCTGTGACAGTCGGCCGCCACATCAGGCGGAGACTGTGGAACTCACGGCCTTCTCCAGGAGTGCGTTGGAGGCGAAAGGCCGAGCCCTGCATCCTGGGCGCTCTACGGGGAGCCGTGGCCCTCAGAAGATTCTGCCCGCTAAGCGACTGGAGTCAGCACTGCAGAGGGGCCGAGCCGGAGGGTGCGGAGGCGAGACCGGCTCGCCGGTTCGACGCTGCTTGTGGAGGAAGACGACTGCCGGGGAGACGGTGAGGTGGTGCTCTGAGTCTGGCCCCGTGGCAGCGGGGGAGCTGTTGCTTTGGGGACCCTGCGGGGTGAAGACTAGCTGAGTGGGGGCCTGTAATACCCTGAGACTGCCCCTCTGGGGCAAAGCAATGGGCGGAGTGCAGTGGGGGGCACCCGATCCTATCGGGCAGAACTGAGCGGAGCCCTGTGACACTTTTACCCCTCCCCCATTGCTGCCTGACCTCCACTGGCTGGTGAGGACAGATTTGGCGAGGGAGCCCCAACACGAAGAAACCCCCCCCTCCTCTCTTACTACATAAAGGGCCTGCCCGTTGTTTGGGGGCTACGAGGACCACATCGTCAAGGGGCCATACACTCGCTCGACACACCAGCCTGCACATGCTGTAGCTGGACTCTGCGAGGGTACCACCGAGACCTAGAGGCTGGAAAGGACCGAACGGTGTTGACCCAACCTTGTGGAGCGGGGGGGCTGCTGCCTTGAGTCAGCGCTGGAGGTGATGGACTTGGCATCCAGCCAGGACAGACAATCCGCCTCATCACGGCGTGGACTTACGCAATCACAGAAAAGTGGTAAGCAGCGCTGCGCGACGAGCAAACCCGGCTCCGGGATGGTGGGCCCTGCATGTGATCAGAGATTGACGGGTACGGTGGAGGTGCTGGCATTAGCTGGATACTTTAGGGAAGACTCCGCCAAGATTCTATCTGACTCAGAAGACAGTAATACCATCCATTCGGATTCTGAACACAGTTTCACCCTATTCCCTCCGTTACACCCCAAACCAGGGATGGCCTGATAGATAACTGACAACACCCACTTCGTCGTCTCGTTGGAACAAGATAGAAAGAACCATAAACAGACTGTAGAAGGACTATACAGCGTACTGGTATCCTTTTTTGTTTTAGCCCTTTTTATGTTATGTATCAAAAGTGTGAGCTTCACATGTGATTATGACTTGTCATGAGGTGCTGCTTCTCCCCACTGTTGCGTAACTGGATCCTACTTGGCCTGTTAATGATAAAGATTAATGATCCTCACGTGGGATGGAGCCCACCGCTAACAGGTACACCCCTAGGGGTTCTTTTTCCCCCTACTAGGCAACAAAGAGTATTCATTGATAACACATTTTATTTCCCCCGAGTTCTGTCGAGCTACCGGAGCTCGATTAATTGACAGCTACTGTCATGGCTGGTGGCGCCGACCCCCCACTCTGCAAACGCACCACAGTATTGTATATAAATGTTGATATTAATTGTTTGGCCCAGCATTGTTTCATGGCTGTGCCAAGTATTGTTGGTTTGATAGGGAAAGGGTACTCCTGGTCTGCAAGCACTATTAGGCTCCAAGTTGAGTGGAGCCCTGTCCACTATGCACAATTATGCCCAATAGCACTACTATGTTGGGTTCTTATAACCTGTTGACCTGAAATGTCCGCGTCCTGGGGGCAGTCCATAAAAGGCATCGTGTCCATGCTTTACTTAGGCGAAAGGCTCATATTGTTTTCCTTCAGGAATCGCACCTCACTACCTCTGAAGCCTTAAAGACTCGCAAAAAATGTCGGGGGCACGTTTTCTCCACCAACTACTCGGCTTTTGCACGTGGGGCGGCAATATGGATTTGTCATGGGGTCCCTTTTACTGATTTAGATCGTCGTGTAGATGATCAAGGCAGGTACATACTGTTGAAGGGTACATTAGACGGGCTACCGGTGGTATAGGGGAGCATCTATGCCCCGAACTATGGTCAAGAATTTTTTTTCCAACGGTTGAGCATGGCCCTAGTGGGGTGGGATACATTTCCTTGGCTCCTAGGAGGGGATTGCAACACAATTCTTGATGTGGACCTAGATAAATCACATCCACCATTACACAGTGCTGGCACACGCAAACAAGCAGATCTCCTTAACACTTGGCTGAGTGGTTGGGGATTGACGGATATCTGGCGATTCTTACACCCTACGCATAGGGAATACTCCTTCTATTCACCGGTCCACCAACTCCACACCAGGATTGACAGGTTTTTAGGGTCCCGTACACTACTCACACAAATTCACCACTCCACCTACTTAGCTAAGACCTTTTCTGACCACAACCCTTTGGAAATCACACTCACGTGGGGTAGGGTCCCCACTCCAGTCCCCACTTGGAAATTGTGGCCTCAGCTCCTGGAAGATACCCCGTTTCGTGCAGCTCTATCCACGACCATCGCAAATTATTTCTTTGAAAACTGGGACACAGCCTCTTCTACTCTTATTGATTGGGTCGCGCTCAAGGTAGTAGTGCGGGGTTCTGTAATTGGGGTTACTGTAGGGGTAGACAGGAAACACATAAACGTCTCCTTGAGATAGAGGCCCAGATGACGGATCTGGAGCAGGGGGCTGTTTCGGATCCAGACAAACGGGAGGTACTAGAAGATCTCCGTGTCATAGATTATCGGGCCGTCACACAGTGGAAACACATTGAGGCTGATAAGTCTGGCACATTACTGGCTCGGATCCTGAGGGACACCCCGGAACTGCTCATGATCACCAGTATTATAGCCCCTACTGGGAATATGGTACATACACAAAATGAGATTAACGAGACATTTTGCAGCTACCTTAGTGGACTCTATGCGGCCCCCACTCACAATGATGACACGCTATTAGAGGACTTCTTAAGAGACCTGCCATTCCCAACCATCACAGATGACGCAAAGGAAGAACTCTCTGGCCCCATTACACAATTGGAAATAAGGGTGGCAATTAAAGGCCTCAATCAGAATAAATCTCCCGGGCCTGAAGGCTTGCCCATAGAATTTTATGAAGCCTACTCTGACATTCTAGTTCCAAAACTGGAAGAATTATATAGGACGGCCCTAGAAATTGGTCACCTACCGCACTCTACCATGCAAGCTTTGGTCGTTTCCCTCCTCAAACCGGGACAAGATGGCACTGATTTATTCAGTTACCAGCCTTTATTGCTCCTAGCGACCGAATACAAGATCCTCAGTAAGGCCTTGGTGAACCGCATCATACCCGCTCTAAATGCCCTTATACACAGGGACCAATGCCGATTCCTCCCTGTCCGTAGTACTTCCCTGAACACCAGACGACTACATCATGTCATGGCGGCTACACCGCCAGATTATGTTAATGCAGGCTGCATAGCGTTAGATCTTCGGCAGGCCTTCGACTCCATAACTTGGGAATACATGTTTACAGCCTTGGGTCGGTTCGGACTTCTTCCAGGGTAACTCCGCTGGATACGCCTACTCTACATTAATCCCACCGCCAGAGCACGTACCGGGAAACATATCTCTTGCGCATACAGCATATATAGGGGCACAAGACAAGGATGCCCTCTTTCCCCCATTCTGTTCGTCTTGGCGCTTGAACCCTTAGCGATAGCACTGCGGCAATCGGCCGACAGATAGGGTATCCCGCTAGACGGCACCGCGCACTTAATTTAGATTTATGCAGACAACTTCCTTATTTACTTACGCAATCTGTCAGCTAGTGCAGAACCCCTTCCCAGTATATTCTCCACCTTCGAGCGGGTCTCGGGGCTCGCAATTAATGAAGGTAAGTCAAATGCCTTTTACTTCGAAGAAGGGCCGCGTCCAGACACATTCTCCTTCGGCACCTATAGTTTGTCGATTGCGCATGACACCTTTAAATACCTAGGGATCCGAGTATATAGGACCCATTCTGATCAGCTCGATGGCAACTTAATGAGAGCAATCACTGCCTTACGTTCATGTGTATCTTTTTGGACCTCCCTCCCATTATTGGCGATGGGTCGGGTTGCCATTTCCAAAATGGTGATTCTTCCCCGTCTCCTATACTTTTTTGTAATCCTACCCCTAATAGACCTGCAGGCGGTATTCCGAACGCTGGATGTGCTTCTCCTACAGCTAATATGGGGAAAGGGTAGGCGTAGGATTAGCCTCAAGAAACTACAGTTAGAACCCAGTAAAGGAGGATTGGGGGTCCCAGACTTCAGGGCTTACTATTACGCATGCCAACTGCAATGGTTATCCTTTTGGACGGCGGGTAGGAACATACAGGAAATTGGATATGGCCCCAGGAACTTAGAAAGCAGGACACTCCACAGGCTCCTACTCCCTAAAATCAAACTCCCACCTCGGGGTCCCCCTTTGCTGACAACCACCGTTCAGTGCTGGAAGAAGGCTATCCACTATACATCGGGGGCAGTCCCATATGCAAGAAATATCCCATTATTAGGTATACCACTACCAGGTGGGAGATTAACACAGGCGAGACTACACGACTGGAAGGAGGTGGGAGTGGAGGAGGTGGGATCGCTCTTTGGGGATGGCACTCTTCTGAACCATGATACGGTTGTGCAGGCCACAGGCATAACAGACCGCCACTATCTATTGTATGCTGCTGTAGCACACTACACTAAAGAGACATGGGCACCTCAGCGCACTGAACCACCTCAACATGAACTAGTTCACCTGCTTTATTATATGGGAAGGGGAGGACACCTAGTGAAATGGTTGTATACTGGCATTAGGGCGCAGGTCTCTATTACACTCTCTGCTCTCTGGACAAAATGGGCGGACGACACAGGCATGGCCATAACTGACAAGGCATGGATGAGTATTTTGGAGCATCCCAAACGTGTGTCCTGGAATGCCCACCTTAAATTCATACAAACTAGGGTGTTACATAGATCATAGTTAACCCCGAGGAGAATCCAACGTATGTTTCCTGAGGCCCAGAGTAGTTGCCCCCGATACGGGACTGAGGAGGTGGGATTCGTTCATATGTTGTGGGTCTGCCCCCGCCTTGACGCTGATTGGGGCAAAATCCAGAGGGCACTTGAGGAGATAACACAGTTGACGATTCACGACAATGCAGTAGAATGTTTGCTGAGGTACTAGCGCCCTTAAGGTCCAGTTGCGCTTTCTTGATTTAGCTCTCATCTTAGCTATAAGAGGGATCACCATGAGATGGAAATCTCCCCGCTGCCCATTAACATTATGGCAGGATGATGTGGTACGATGGTGTGGCGCTGACAGTGCGGCTCTTAGACGTGAGGAGGTGAGAGGGCTCAGAAAACACCCAATCTCCCTAGACTGGGACCGCATGCTAGAGGAGTTTCGACATTTAGATCTTACACCTGGGCCCGTCACACCTACATCATAGCACACCCATAAGGCCCCAATATACACGACGCCAATTGATTGAGGTTATCTTGCCGCCCAGACACTGCGGTACCAATGACAGGAACCTAGAGATCCTAGTTAGAGGTACAGTAATGGGCTATGGGACACAATACCGAAATGCAGACCAGGAGGGAGGGGGGGAAGGGTATGGGGTTGTTCTGGAAAAGTAATAGTTTAATTTGCATGTCACTAGTAACTGTCATAGGCAATACTTACGTAGTATTCATGCAATTGTTATTGGCCGGACATATGACCAACCTATATCCTCTTGACTTATAAATCGCGCTCCATTGTATAACCATTTATGATAGAATATGTGTAACGGAGATGTTTCAACAAAAACAAAATGAACACTCCAAGCTGAATCTCATATTGCCAGTGTACCATTAAATAGTGTGTAATAAAGTTTGTTAAAAAAAGAAACTATACATCCTCTGCGCTTTTCTCTTAAATTCTGACTCCCTCCATCAAGTACCCAAGATGTTTCTGGAGAACTACTGCTTGGGGCTCCAGGTCAGACAGAGCTTTCTCTGACTGTGCGCTCCTGGTGAGATATCTTCCAGCAGTCATGTTGCAATAAAAGATAATCTACTGCTATAGCGTTTATCTTGGCTTCCAGTGAAATGCAAGACATCTTGATCGCCTTCAGGATAATGTCACGTTTGTCAGATCTGGCATGGAGGCATGTGATAGGGCAGGGGACTCCAACTGCCTTTGTTAGCGGGCCTCCATTTTGAGGTCCCTGGTTTGCCTCATATTCAGGAGATGAAGGTGAGATCAAGTTGTACAAATGCTAAATAGAGGGGAGGGGGGCAGGTGAGCCCACTTACGGCTGCCAGAGAATGGAACGTTCTCTGTGGCAGCGGAACTCGAGCTGCCCAAGGTCTCCTTGTCTCACATGCCCCGTCACATGTCATGGTATAAAGCAGGGGTAAAAAGCAGCTAACTCCACCCAGAAGCTCACAGCCCCACCAGAATTAGGGAAGGGGGCTCGTCATCGGGGACAGTGTCCACATGGCATCCTCTCCATGACTAATGCCCCCCCCATGTCCTGGGGGTGAGAACGGCCAAGTCTGGGTGCATGGCCGAAGGCAGCCTCTTCGCAAAGGCAGGATCAGCAGGATGAGGGGTGCCCTTCCCTCCTGAGTCACAGTGAAACAGGCCTAGGGGTTCCCACCAGGACTCAGTCACAGGTCAGAGGAAACCTTATCTGGATTGCAGGCCCCTCCTAAATGATAACCAGGATCCCCTGGTCTGGTGCCCCAAATAGTCATTAAATATGAGTCAGATACCAGGAAGGCGGGCAATCGGGCATTGGTCGATGGGCCGGTGCCTCTGGGTCGCCTGGGGGCCGGTTTTTGTGGGCCTCGGTAAGCCCGCCCAAGAGACTGACTTTCTTTCTCACTCCCCACCAAGCCTCTTTAAGGTAGCACCAGCATCACAGAGCATTTCCATGACATGCTGTAAACTGAGGCTGGGGTCCAGGTGTTGCTTTAGCCTTCGGAGAATTCTCAACTCAGCGCTCTCCCTTGTGTGCTCGGCCAGAAGCAGTGTTGTCTCTCGCTGGGCCATCACTTTTAGACCATGGGGGCGTAAGCAAGGGTGTGTTCTATGCAGGGGCCTCGCAGGGGAGCGGGTGATATTGGGCCATTCTCACTTACCCCATTCCCTCCCCCCACGAGCAGCAGCAATGTGCTTTTTGACACTTCCCTTGCCAGCTAAATGCCCTGAGGCTATAATGGGCTGGGGAGTTGGTGATTAAGAGAAGGGGCCTCAGTTGCAGCTAGGAGCTGTCAACTCAGCCCCAGTGTCTTTCAGGCCTTGTTGGGGGAGAGGAGAGGGTTGCATATAATTGAATTTAGCCCTATGGTCAGAGCTGCAGACATTGAAACTAGGTTCAAGCCCCAGCGTCAGCGCAACACCCTGTGATTCTGGGCACATCACTTAATCACCATACTGAAAAATGAATTTGATCTTGTGTAATGTAACTGGTGCTCATGTCTCTAATGACTTTGGGCCAATTTCATGCTATACAAAACTATAACAAAAAGTAACCAGCCAGATTCCAGTGAGACTAACCAGATGGTGATCCATAAAAGGGATCATCAGGGAATGTGGGCCACTTTTTGGGCGTGTGAGGGCCTAACTGTGATCCCAATCCGACCCTGCCAGATACAACAGGCCCATCAGAGCATCGGGGAGAGAATGTGGCCAAACGGCTAGGGCGGTCGATGTCGGAACTGGGGAACCGGGTTCGAGTCTCGGCAGGGACGGTCAACATTCTGTGATTCTGGGCAAATCACTTAATCTCCCTGTGCCAAACAAAAATGAATGTGTCTGTCTGTAACGTAACTGGTGCTCATGTAAAGCGCTCTGATATACCTTCAGGTCTGGTTTGTGGTATATAAAACTCCACAAATTAAAAAAAAAAAACACAAAGTGGAAGGGCACCCAAAGGCCGGGTGAGAATGACTACACTCCGCCAAGGGGCGGGGTCCTCGGAGGGGCTGTGGACAGGTTCCCTCCCAAAAATGGGCCTCACTGCATCAGCTGTCTAAAATGAAGGCTGCTGCTCCAGGGCATGTTAGGCACTACTCCACTTCTTGTCATCCCTCAGAGGAAATATAGTGAATCTTGCAGGCCAGGGCTTCCCGACCCACTGCAGAGTGACTGACAACTACAAACGGTGGCTGTGGTTAAGGACTACAGCAGTCCTTTTTGGTAGACAACAGTATTCTTTTGTAAGGGTAGATGATAGGCATTGGAATTATGCGTAGGATGAAATAATAAATGGACTACGAAATAGCAAATGGCTTCTACCAATGTTTTTTAAACTCAAATTAATTTTTTGTACAAAAAAGAGTTGATAGGACACCTATAGAAAAACTGTGTGGATCAAAACTCATAGGGCCCGATTCACAGAACTAACTTAAGACAAAATCCTAAACTTACTACCATTTTGGTATTCACAGAAGGCACTTACTCATTTTGGTATTCACAGAAGGCACTTACTCATTTCGGTATTCACAGAAGTTAGGAGTCCTAACTTTAGGACTCCTAAATGCCTTCTGTGAATACCGAAAGTCTTAAAATTAGGATTTTTCTCAGTTTAGTAGTAGTATAGTTAGGACTCCTAACTTTAGGACTCCTAAATGCCTTCTGTGAATACCGAAAGTCTTAAAATTAGGATTTTTCTCAATTTAGTAGTCCTAAATTTAGGACTCCTAAATGCCTTCTGTGAATACCGAAAGCCTTAAAATTAGGATTTTTCTCAGTTTAGTAGTTGTAAAGTTAGGAGTCCTAACCTTAGGACTCCTAAACTGAGAAAAATCCTAATTTTAAGGCTTTCGGTATTCACAGAAGGCATTTAGGAGTCCTAAAGTTAGGAGTCCTAAATTTAGGACTGCTAAATTGAGAAAAATCCTAATTTTAAGACTTTCGGTATTCACAGAAGGCATTTAGGAGTCCTAAAGTTAGGAGTCCTAACTATACTACTACTAGACTGAGAAAAATCCTAATTTTAAGACTTTCGGTATTCACAGAAGGCATTTAGGAGTCCTAAAGTTAGGACTCCTAACTTCTGTGAATACCGAAATGAGTAAGTGCCTTCTGTGAATACCAAAATGAGTAAGTGCCTTCTGTGAATACCAAAATGGTCGTAAGTTTAGGATTTTGTCTTAAGTTAGTTCTGTGAATCGGGCCCATAGACCGTTCAAAAAGATCTAATACGGCAGCAAGAAATATAGTTGAACAAATGATGTTAATACTAGATGAAAGTGGATATCAATAGGAAACAAAGCAAACCAGTACAAAATGTTTCTTGAGAACGAATTCATGAAGGTTTAATTCTTTTTTAGAACCATAACATCAAGAATACTGAAGGTTGGAAGCAGATTTTGCCATAGCTATGTGCAATATGAGAATGGGCAGCCCCCATTGTATCCTACTTTGATATATGCTAATCATTGCAGTATTGTGTGCATTTATATTTGCTGTATATTTAAAATGCAAAATGTATCTTTGGATGCCGTCTTCCAAATTGAAAAATAGTAAGAAATGTTAATCGAAAGAATGGAGGAAGGTTGAAAGAAAGTCAGACAGAGAGAATGGTAGCATGCGAAAGAGGAAGGAAAGTAGGAAATAAATCATGATTAAAATAAGGAAACAGAGTATGGGATGAGAAAGGTACCACAGATGTCATGATTGAATAAAAAGGGAAACATGAAGAAAAGAACGAACCAAGGAGAGTACACGAGATTCAGAGAATGGATGAAGAAGGAGGGAACAGAAAGAGAGAACAATAGAAAAAGGAAGGACTCAATCAGAAAAGGAAATAAGAAAGGAAAATGCTTTCTTTAGAAGGTGACAAGATATAAATGAGAACCATTAAAAAAAAGGTGCAGGCCAATATATTAGCATTTTTTTAAAAGTGGAATCTTGGAGTGTAAATATTTTTGTGGCTTGGCTATATTATTTTTTGTTCAACCTTCTTGTTTGAGATGTTTTACTACAATTAGGGGTATAACAGAAGCAACCTATAAGCATTATATTGTAGGTGGCACCACAGTCCAAATGTGTTGCATATCTGTGAGGATGACCCTAACCAAATTCTGCAGGGGTCGCCATCATTTTGTGTAACACCACAGAACACAAACATCCTTTGCAATGTACTCATACTTCCCCTAGATCTTGGTCTGTGGCACTTCTTCACTTCAACATCGATGGAGAGCATTTGATTTTCTCACCCTGGAGATAACAAGATTAGTACCTTTTGGATAGCACAACTTCTTAAATGGATAGAAATACATCCACTGTAGCATGTGTATTGAATTCTTGTATACTACTGAAATAGTTACCTTACACTTGGTAATGGCTCTGTCCGCCTATGAATAGAGGGTGGAAATAAGAAAGCTCAATCTCTATAAATGCAGCTGGACCAGGGGGCTCCAACCTATAGCTAGAGAGCTACCGGTAGCTTGCCAGTACCTTGGAAGTAGATCCCTAAAGTGCAGCTCAATGCGGTACGTACTACAGATGGTCTAGCCATTTTGAAGATATCAGTACTGCTAATCACTGTATCCTTGGAACTGCGAACACAACCAATCACAAGGCCACAGGCTTGCACACAAGCACACACTGTGACCGAGTCTCAGTACCTGCAGCATGACCACCAGTCTCCACTCTCAATTGAGCATAGGCACATGGTGATTGGTCACTTTACAAACCTCCCTCTGTTGATCATACCATACCTTTGAAAACTAGGCCAGAAAAACAATGTGCCGGCAATAGCCAGAGTGGAGTTGCTAGAGTGTGAGACAGATGGAGACAGAGTGGACGGATCTAGTAACTTTGTGTTAGAAGTCCTGTTGCCAAGGAGAGCCGAAGCTGGACTGAGAGTGAAGACGGGTAATGGCCTTGTTTGGTTCAGATGGTGGGAGAGTTGTGTGCATGTATGTACTTATGTGTATTTGTTTAAATGTTTTTCTATACATATGTACACGTGTGCTATAATGTGTATGTTGTGTATGTGACTGCCGTTTTGTTCAGTCTTGAAACTCTCGCACTCTAGAAGCCATTTTGGTTTCAGCGAAGAACAAAAGGGAATTTATCTCTGGCACAATTATGACTCTTCCTGAGATAATGTTTGCAATGGCATAATAATGGCAAATCTTAATATATGTTAGGCTTTCTTGTACTAATCATGGCATAATGCCTGCTATCCTTGCTCCCTGTGAATATGCTTGCCCCAATTCTGCCCATCTATCACATACTCATGGGCATCCTTGTAATGACTATTCTCCAAGACTGGCATGTTGTTGTGGTTGTGTTGTGACAGCCATGGCACATTTGTGGCCCTGACAAAATGAAGGCCATCCCGCTGCTGACGAGGCCCATGGGGAGGTGGAAAGCCCCCGTCCCACGCTGAATCTGACGCGCTGCCTGCCCTTGGAGACGAGCTTGCCTGCTGGTGGCCAAAAGGGACTGCATTACACTGACCACTGCTCTTGCCCGGAGGAGGGGAGGTGGATTTCCCTTCTGATGCTTGACTTCAATCCCCCTTCCATATTTGGGGATCTGCTAACTGCGAGTCAATCATTTGCCAGGAATCGTGCTGGCCCCCTTGATCTTCGCACTGCCAGCAGGAAAGGGTGCATCTGACCTGCCCACCCCAGCGTTGGGCGGGGAGGACTGAGGAGCTCGGCTGCTCTGCTTTGTGGTGCAGCGGGAGAGGCTGGGAACCCATCCTGAAGGCGAGGACCCTTGGAAGCTCCCTGTGTTCGATGAGTGCCCTTCCGTCTTCATAAGATACTGCGCCCTACATGGTGGCCTGCGTCGTGGGTGGGCCCCCCATTCAACCGTTGCTGGTGGAACCGGTTTCTAAACAAAGGGACTGTTGTGTGTGCTCCCTTGCTACCCCTCTGGCTAAGACTTTGACCGCTTTCCATCCTTGGTGGGATACCTGTTGCATTCACCCTATCCGTAACTGCTCTGGTTTCAAGTTTGGTCCAACCAAGACTGACTCCCAGATTGCTCTAAACACGTCTGGACAATGGCACCAAATCTTTGCTCCTTGGCATCCCGCTGCTCCATCTTCCAAGGCTGGTGTCTTTCTACCGCTGGTCCCACGGATCCCAAATTGCACTCAGCCATGCTTCCCAAAAGTAAAGCTAATAAGGACACTGAGTCTGCCGCAGCCCAGGACAATCCGATTCCGTCCCTCTGGTCTAAAACGAAGGCTCAGATACAGGAGGATTCTAACTCTTCTACCACTTTATCAGGGAAGTCCAGTTCAAAGATGCCAATCACTCAGGCGTTCATGGCGTCTTTTCTACTGGAAATTAAAGATGAAATCGTCTCTCTCTGACAGGACTTCAAGGCTGGTCTCCAGGATATACATCAAGAGGTCACGGAAATAGGTGGATGGGTAGATGATCTTGAACGCACCATGGACACTAGAGCAGATGACCATGAAAACCTTTGGAAGAGGATGACGGAGATAGAAGAGGAAAATATCACCCTACAACTGAAGCAAGAAGATCTTGAAAATCGCAGCAGGTGTAACAACTTGCGCATTCGGAGGGTTCCACTGGGAACGGAAGGAAAGGACATCCTGGCTTACAAAGCAGAGCTCCTACAGGCCATCGGCGAGAATGAGGAAGCCTCACCACCTATGCTTGACAGAGCCCACCGGGTCTTTGGCCCATGCAATAGGCCTTACTTTATTCCAGACATTCTCACCAGAGTCCACTACTTCGCCGACAAGGAGGCCATTTTGAAAAAAGTGCAAGGGATTAAGGCAGTCTTGTACAATGACCTCTTGCTACAAATCTTCCAAGATCTGGCGCCGGCTACACTTTAACAGCAAAAAGATTTTAAGCCTGTCATGGATAAGTTGAGGGACCTCAACATCAAGTACCAGTGGGGCCATCCCTTCGCCTTGATGTTCACCTGGGAGGGTAAACAGCGAGTCCTTCGTTCACTGAGCGACAAAGCAGCAAAGCAGCTCCCGGGTGAGCTTGAGGGAGAGGACCTGTCTTCAGCGCGGGAACGTCGAGATGGGCCTCTCCGCCTGATATGGTCCATCGGTATGCCTCCAAGATCCAAACGCTGCATACAGAATCTTGAATCCTCCCAAACTAAGCAAGACATCATTAGTCAAATCTGTTCTTTAAGCGGCTCTCCCTCTCCAGCTCGTTTGCCAAGCCACGAGGATTGAACTACATTGGCTGTACCAGCCCCCAGATCAGTCTTGAATTCCCTTGCATCTAGTCTTGGAATATGAGGGACTTCAGCTCTTTGACATGGACCTGGACTTTGCTGGATGTTGGTTAAAAGACAAGATACTGCTTATATTTGTTGGCAACAACTGGCCCTCTCACATGGAATACCTGTACTGTCAAAGGGTATCATCCTCAATGCTGCAACTGGTTGCCTTTGGAATGGCACGGTGGTTGGAGCAAATACTGCTCTCCCCAATATTGCCACGGGATGGTGGTAGCGGAGATCCCTGAACTCTTGTGTGTCTGCCGCTCCCCCTCCTCAGAGTCCCTTAGCAAAGTTACTTTTCCGGAATGGCCCATCCGTGCGACTCTGGGTTGTTCTTGATAGACCCTGATCTTGTAAGGCCCAGTTGGCCATTTGTTGTTGTGCTCTTTATTTCTTCCTTTCTTTTACCCTTTTTAACAGATTGCTTTATTTTCCTGGATGCGCTGTTCTTGGGGGCTGAAGGGAGGGGGGATGAATGCGGATGTTTTGCTGGGTCTCGCTCGACCATGTCTTGTTACACCGGAGCCCTACGATGGCCCTCTATTCTTACTGATGGGATGGGAACCCTTGGGGGTAGAAACGTGGGACTATGGTTCTGTTTTGAGGGCTGCATGGGACGCATATCTCTTGGTGACGTATTATGACTAACCCTATTAAGTTTCTCTCCCTAACTGTCAAGGGGTTGAACTCCCCTAATAAGAGACGCCAGGTGTTGCGATATCTCTTCCACCACAACCCCAATGTTGTTTTTATCCAAGAGACTCACTTGCTTTCTATTGACACTCACCTCATGTCACATATCATATACCCCACTCAATGTTGGTCCTGCGCCTCTGCTAAAATGGGGGGGTCAAACCAGGTTGGCATGCGGTGACCCCTAAAATCACGTGTGACAAAGGTGGGAGGTTTATTAAAGCTCACATGGCTTGGGGTCGCTGGTCCTTAACCTTTGTCAACATGTATACCCCTAATCAAAATCAGGACGCTTTCCTGCACCTAACCCTCAGGGAACTCCAGCAGGCAGTTACAACTCCAATTGTTCTTGGGGGAGATTTTAATTCGGTCTGGAACCCAGAATGAGATTGCTCTGCTCAGGCGCACCAAAATGCTGGGGCGATGTCGGCGACATTGCGGAATGTCATCACAGACTTGGGTTTAGTTGATGCCTGGAGACACCTACACCCTGGTTCCAAGGACTATTCCTTTTTCTCCCATGCGCATCGGTCATTTTCTCGTATAGATTACTATTTCCTTTCCCTTCCCCTAATACATGCAATGAGTAGTGCAGAGATCTCTGATATATCCCTTTCAGATCATACACATGTTCTGATCTCTCTCCAACCTCCCGATTCGCTTAGGGAGCCCCTTCCTCATTGGAAACTGCCCCCTCCGGTACTCCAGGATCCTGTCAATGTGGCAGACATTCAGAAGGAAATCGAAGCCTTCTTTCTCACTAATAGCCTTGATGATATTTCTGAGGAAACTAGGTGGGATGCTTTTAAAGCTACCATTCGAGGGGTCATTACGTCTATATCGATCGTCAGGATCTGGGAGTCTCGGCTGGTCGATACCACTCTCTCTAGGGATATTAAAACCCTAGAACGCAAAGACCACCTGCAGCCGTCCCTTCACAATAAGCGGCTCCTTGCCGAACTACGGGGCTAATTGCACTTACATCATACCAACAAGGCGGAGCGTCTCCTACTCACTCTTAAGCAGAAATTCTACACAGAGGGGGACAAGGTCGGGGCGTGCTTGGCGCGGCAACTACGAGCTCAGACTGCGAGAGCCCACATCACTACACTTAGGCGTCCTGATGGCACATGGGCCATCTCGGAAGCGGATAAAGCTCTGGAATTGGAGCACTTCTATAGTGATCTTTATGCAAATGCTCCCTGCCCTCACAAAGCTGTCTCTGCTTTCCTTGACTCTTGCCCTTGGGACCCCACCTCCCGGGTCTCATTGATCCCGATCAAGTGGGGTTTATCCGTTAACGCCAGGGAACAGACAACATCCGTCGGATAGCCCATCTTGTGGAAAAAGCACGCTACAGAGATATTCCTGCCTGTCTAGTATCCCTCGATGCCTAGAAAGCATTTGATCGAGTGGACTGAGGATTTCGTAAGGAAGTCTTACGGAAGGTGGACTTGGGAGTGGGGATGATCTCCAGATTGCTGGCCCCTTATGCGAAACCCACTACCCGCATTCGCTTTAATGGACGTCTCACTGCCCCTATTCCCATCTACTGTGGCACCAGGCAGGGATGCCCGCTATCCCCTTTACTATTTGCCTTAGTGGTAGAATCCCTCGCCATTGCTATCCGCCGAGACCAAGGTATACGGGGCATCCCCATGGGTGGTTATGAACATAAAGTCTCCCTCACCACCTACTTCCCTCCCTGCTGTCGCTATTCTCTTAAGGTCCTTTGAAGACACCTCGGGATACCGGATCAATCTTGTCAAATCTCATGCCTGCAATCTTAATCTACAGCCCTAGGAAGTCCGGGAGTTGCAAGATCTGAACCCCGTACAGTGGATTGACATATCGATTCGGTACTTGGGCCTGGACTTGACCCCAACACTCTTGACATGGACCTCGTCTAATTGGCCTAGATATAGGAAAGCCATCCGTGAGGAACTGCACAGATAGGAGGGCCTTCCTCTTGCATGGTTAGGTCGCATCAATACTGTTAAAATTTCTCTTCTTCCTAAAATCTTCTACCTTTTTCAGACCCTCCCCACTCCTATACCACAGTCCGACATTCTTGCCCTACAGCGTGACTTTACAAAATTCATATGGGGGAACTCCTGACCACGCTTTTCCAACAAGATCCTGATGTTGCCTCAGGACCGGGGTGGGCTGGCGTGCCCCAACCTTCTGGAATACTATTGGGCCTGTCACCTCCGATAGATATCAAGTGGGTGGTTTGCGAGAGCAAGAAACATTGGTTGTCTAGACAGTCAAGCCACATCCCCCCATAGCTACTTGGTTTCTTCAATTGTGGAATGTTTTAGCCCTTGAACTACTCACAGCCCGCAACAATCATGCCGATGCAAGATTTGACCGCATTTGGCAGCCACTTATACACTATTTCACCATGTCTAGACACTCCTGATTGTTTCCCCAGACTACGGGCCTTACAGTTTTTCGAAGACTCCCTTGAACCATTCTCTAGGGAACAAAAGCTGGACTCCCCAGAACAACCCACCTAAATCTGAGGGCCTGCTCTCTTGCCCCCTGATGACCCTTTAGCTCCCAATTTGGAACCTAGATCTTCCCAGTGCATCCTCCCTTATTCTTTCCCCTTTTCTGGGAAAGTTCTTTCTTGTTTTGCCTATTGTAATATTATGTTTATACAATTGCTGATAGTTCCCTTTTGCTTTCATAGTCTAAGGGGCTTCCTTGGACAATGAGGAAAACCTATATATTATGAGGCCACACATAACACGTCCCTAAAGACTTCCTCGATGTGTCAATGATAACGCCTTATTTGGCATCCAGAGAAGGGAGAGCCTCTTATTTTCTAGTTGTACCCCTTTACTCTCTCTTGGAAATGAATATATTGTTAGAATAAATGGGGACGGAACTCAAACATGCATTGTTTCCATCCACTATGGCATGCTTTACAATAGAAATGTTGGTGATATCCTGTATGGGTTAGGCGACGCTCTGTATGTTCTTATTATGTTGTTTCAGTGTGTACTATGGAGTGTGGATTCCCACAATGCTTTCATTTACTGGGACATGTGTCCTCAACTCGTTACATTTTTTGCTTCTGTTCTTTATTCAATAAATAGATTTTACAATAAAATGATGGCCATCCATGTAAGAATGTAGGCATTTTTGACATTACGATGGGCATGCCTGACATGTGATAGTAATATCTGGAAAGGTGGAGCAGAATATGTAAATGTGATGCATTTGTACTGGAGAAATCATCAAAAGCTGACATTTGTGGATCATGAATGAGACTGATTTTGAGGCAAAAACACAAGCTTTTTGAGAGTGTTAACTCAATGTGGCAAGTGTGTATTTGATAGAGAAACATGCATTGTACAAAACTCATATGCTGATGTTTGAAACGGAAAATGATTTTTTTTTTTAAAACAGAATTAAAGCTGCTCGTTGAATTATACTTTAAACCAGGTTGTGAAGTTTTATAGCTGTTAGTATTTCCTGTGTTCCAGTGGGCATTTTCTACTGTGGCTGCTATTTCATTAGAAGTGTGGAGACATTTTATATTGATATAGCTTTTCCTAACATTACTCTTAGTAACTCTGTCTTATGCGTTGGGTGGTTAGTGTTCTTCTACAATCCTGAGTTTTAAATCTATCTATCTATCTGCCTACTCCTCAACAAACTTTTTTAACATTGACAAAGGGAAAGGAGATACAAAAGGACACCTTTTCATTTACAAATGGGTTAACACCTCCTTTGAGGGGCCAGTAAACTTTTCAATGATTTACAACTGGATTTCATGTCACAAAATGTTGTTGCATGGCTTAAGGAATTGTTATTTGGAAGGGACACTCTAAACATGCCCTTTCCAAATAGTGATTTGTTATGGGTTTCTAAATCCACTTTGAGATTTGGTAATGTGTTACTGAATCGGAAAATGGGTTAAGTACAGACAAAAGCCATTTTGCAGTTACAGACTCTGAGATTTTCCAAATCTCAGGCTTGGTGGCCTCAAAATGGCTCTGTACTATGGCCAGGAATTGCTGATACATTTGGTGCTCTTTTTTTGTTGCAGTTTTCATAGCGCTAACTCAACCTGAAGATATTGGAGAGCTTTACAAGAGGACATGTTACATTACAAAAGGACACATTGATATTTTTTTGGGCATGGGGATATTAAGTGATTTGCTCAGAATCACAGGATGTAGAGCTTACCCCGAGACTCAAAGCTGGTTTCCCTGTTGGAAAGTCAACAGCTCTGGCCATTATACTACATACCAGGTGCAGTATTACCACATCAAAAATACCTGGCGCCCTGTGAGTAAATGTAGTTTTCCGACAAAAGCATTATTGTTGTTCCCAAGATATGTGTGCCATCTCTCTCAGCCTGTTCAGTTTCATGAGAATATGCTTTTACTGTCAGTGCATAAGTACTCATATAATTTAAATATTGACCAAGGAACTTCATGCTGACGCACTTGGATCTACAGTATGTACTCTTCCGCACTATTATGGTTCATACAGCGATTTTTTTAAAAGTGAAGACGGCTTTTCATATTCAGGTTCTTGTATAGCAGGATTTTAAATTTTATCTAAGACTTGGCACTCCTCAATCTGGGGTAGAACAGCTAGTATACAAGTGTATTTTATGTTTACCTAATCGATTATATTTTTTGTAGCTTGTAAATCATAAAACACGACTTTTGAACTGCATTGAATTATTTTATTAGTTAGAAAAAAGAGCTAGGCCAGGTGCTGCAAGGAGAAATGTAAGAAATAAATTAATAGACAAATATATTTGCTGTAGCTTACATGAAGGTCCCAGTGATGAACATGAGGTGACTGTGTGGCCGGAATGCCAATATTGGCATTTTTAGGTATCGCCTGCATGAGTGCATGCGCTTTTTACTAGCGAGAGATATTCTCTTGAATAAGGGTCTTAGAGCCAGCCCATTGTTTACCAATTGTTGGTCTCATTGTCACTCTTATATATATTTTTTTTTGTTTATTTCGCCCCCTCCTTAAGAAGGGAAAAAAGAGCTATGAGACGACCAGCACTGGCCGTACCATAGTGCTTTTTAGATGCGTTGTCTGGTTTGCTAACAACATCTTGGGGATGTTTGGAAAGCTTCTCTTGGAATGCATTGCGCCCATTGCTTACAATTGGCTTTGTGGTTTGCAACTCACATTTGAATGCTTTCTATTTGCTGTCTCTATTTGTTTTAGGCAGTCCAGCTTGGGTTCATCCATTCCTTTGCCCAAATCCTATTTACTGTATTCTTCCACCGGTACTGAATTTGTGTAAACTGTCCTTTAAGTCTTGTTCTTAACTTGTCACATTTGCAGCACATTCAAAGACAGAGGTTAAATGTCAGGCTCTGTCTTCCAGGGAGCTTGGTGTTTACTTTTCTTTCTCTGACTTCAAAGTGAAGGGATTTATGTGACAATCATGCTGGCTGCTCAGGGTGTGCTGTGTGATATTTTTTTTCTAGCACAAACAAAAATGTAGATGTCTGTAAATGCACTGTACAGATATTTCAGAATATGGAAAGCACAAAGGGAACACATTTTTGGGTAATTTTGAAGTGTGTTGGAAACAAATATTTTAATATGATCAAAACAAATCAATACATTAGGTGATGACATGTCCACACATCATTTGTGCACTGTATACTTTTATCAGTAAAACTGTATGTCTGTGCAAATGTAATGGTCATTTCAATTGAAGATGTGTTGTCTGTGATGACAGTACACTATCACATCAAGCAAACTTCACTCTTCTCTGCACCACTCAACTCTACTTCACACCACTCAACACTATGCTACTCCACTCCACACAGCATCACTGCACTCTACTCTGCACCATGCCACTCTATGCCACTTCACTCAATTCCTCTCTAATCAAATCTCTCCACTCTATGCCAATGAACTCTACCCCCAGACTACTCTACTATGCACCACTGCACTCTTCGCCACTGCAAGCTACACCAATCCACTCTAAGGCACTCTAATCTACACTGCACCACTGCACACTGTGACACTCTACTCTATGCCTCTGCACTCTATGCCACTTCAGTCCACTCTGAAACAATCTACTTTAGGCCACTCTATTCCACTCTGCACCATTCCACTCTATACCACTCCTCTCTCCGCCACTGCAACCTGCCCTGGGCTACTCCACTACACTTTACCCCACTGCACTCTACGCCAATCTACTCTACGCCACTGCAGTCTATGCCACTGCACTCTATGCCATTGCACTCTACAACACTTTACTCAAAACCAATTCACTGTACACCACTGCACTCTATGCCAATCTAGTCTGCACCACTGGACGTATGCCTCAATACTCTACTCTGCAAACACTTTAGTCCATGCCACTGCACTCTACGCCACTCTACTCTGCACGATTGCACTCTACATCACTTTACTCTGCACCACTCTATGTCACTGCACTCTACACCAATGCCCTCTATGTCCCTCTACTCTACACCATTGCACTCTACTACACTCTATTCTGCAACACTGCACTATCTGCCACTGAAATCTACACCAATCTACTCTGTGCCAATTTAATCTGTGCCACTGCACTCTATGCCACTGCACTCTACTCTGCAGCACTCTACTCTATGCCACTCTACTGCACTCTACACCAGAGCACTCTACGCCACTATACTCTGTGCCACTACACTGTAAGCCAATCCACTCTACGCCTCTCTACTCTACTCTGCACGGCTCTACTGTATGCCAGTGCACTCCACTTCACACTACTATGATCCACTGCACCACAGTACTCTGCAGCACTATACTCTATGCTAATACACTCAATGACAATGCTGCCACTGCACTCTATGACGCTCTACTCGGTAAGACTGCACTCTCTGTCACTGAACTAAAGGCTACTCTACACTATGCCACTTCACTCTATACTACTGCACTCTATGCCACTGCACTCTACTCTGCACCACTCAACTCTCTGGCACTCTAGGCCAATATACTCTACACCACTCTACTCTGCATCACTCCACTCTACCTCACTCTAGTCTATTCTGCACCACTACGCTCCATGGCACTGCACTCTACACCACTCTCCTCAATACCTCACCACTCTAACCTCCACCACTCCACTCTACCCTGCACCACTCCACTCTACGCCACTTCACTCTACTCTGAAACAATCTACTCTACGTCACTGCACTTTACGCCACTGCAGTCTACCTCACTATGCTCTCCTCTGCGCCACTCCACTCTACGCCATTAGACTATAAGCCACTGCAATCTACTGTACTCTATGCCTCTGCACTCTATGCCTCTGCACTCTATGCCAATGGTCTTTACACCACTTTACTCAAAACCAATGTACTCTACACCTATCTACTCTGTACCACTTGACTTTATGCCACTTCAGTCTAGTCCACTCTGCTCCAGTCTACGACACTCCACTCTATGACACTATACTCTGCTCTATAATGCTCTACTCCATTACAGTCTACTTCATTCTATGACACTTTACTCCACTCTATGCCACTCTACAACACTACTCTAATCTACAACGCTCTTTGCAATCCCCTCAATGCCACATCTTGTTAGCATACTCCACTCTATTCCATGACACACTACTCCACACTACTCCACTCCACTGCTCTGCTCTACGCCACTCCACTCAATGCCACTCCACGCTGACACTCTATGACACTCCACTCTAATATGCACCACTCAATTCTATAACACTCTACTCCATTCTAAGCCACTATCCTACACTACTCCACTCTAAGCCACTCCACTCTACAACAATCTACTCCTTTCTATGACACTCTACTCCATACGGACGCGTGCTGGAGTAAGGCTTTTAATTAGCTTTTAACCTGCTCTTAAATCTGCTTTCTAAATTCCCTGCTCAGTTCAAGCTGTTATTTTACGATCCTGCACCTTTCTTACTCTGAGTTTTTAACCATTTTTTTCTCGGGCACACTCGCACTTTACCCTTACCTGGCACTCTTACAGCCAGCAGGAACCTTCCGCCCCGCTCCCCGGTCCACCACGGGTCATCCCGATTGCGTGGAGGTGGCTGGTGGCTACAAGGTCCTCACTTCCGGTTAGGAGGCGGGGGGCTGAGTCGCATAGTTGGCAGTCCAGCTGCTCAACCTATTTTAGACGGATGTAGACCACGACGTGCACCAGACGCGCGCTGGAGTAAGGCTTTTAATTAGCTTTTAGCCTGCTCTTAAATCTGCTTACTAAACTCCCTGCTCAGTTCAAGCTGTTATTTTACGATTCTGCACTTTTCTTACTGTGAGTTTTTAACCATTTTTTTATCGGGCACACTCGCACTTTACCCTTACCTGGCACTCTTACAGCCAGCAGGAACCTTCCGCCAGCTCCCCGGTCCACCAAGGGTCGTCCCGATTGCGTGGAGGGGGCTGGTGGGTACAAGGTCCTCACTTCGGGTTAGGAGGCAGGAGGGCAGAGTCGCAAAGTTGGCAGCCCAGCTGCACAACCTATTTTAGACAGGTGCAGACCACCACGCACAGCGGACGTGCTCCCGTCCACGTCCGGACGGGGCCGGGGGCCACCCCCCTTTCCAATTTCCTGCAGGTACTTACTCGTACTCCCCCAACCACCTCCGTGAACTAAGGGGAACTACGAAAGAAAGCTGCCTTCATGCCCTACACTCATCCAAGAGCAACAGCACATGTTCCCACTGATCATTCAAATTCAATCCTTTGCCAAAGTGCCAGACCCTCGCTAAAAATTATGCACCTTACAAAATGTTCCTACTGAATTGCAGGTCTCCAGTCAAACATGTCACTGAAATTTCTATACTATTAGAGGAGGAACTCCCCGATGTGTTATTCCTCACCAAAACCTGGCTCAATGAGTCTGAGCCAGTTCTTGTACAAACTCTTCCGCCTGGTTACCTCATCCAGCGGCTAGACCGAAACAGCGGTAAGGGCAGCGGGATTGCCATTATATATACAAACAAGTTCAAATGCCACATCTTAGCAGACCCACTACCCGATTGCAACAATTTTGCGTTCCCAATAAGCTTCTCACCCATTCACATGTTTTCAGGCCTATTAATTTATCGCCCTCTCAGAGCTTTGGGACAATTTCTTAAGGTACTCCCAGAAATCCACAGCTAATCTAGCCAGCTCCCCCTCCAACTTCACGATAATAGGCAATCTTAACCTACATTTTGATGATCCCTCTAACCTCGCGGTCTCAGAGCTAGTTAGGAGTTTCTCAGCACTGCAATTCAGTCAAAGAGTTTCTGGGGCAACCCATGTCAAAGGCCATCTATTGGACCCCATCTTTATCAACAGCAAGGAAGTCTCAGCAGGGGCTCCCAAACTGCTCCCTTGGTCAGACCACCTATTGACCCACCTGACGTGGAACATTGTAGGGCCACCCTCCTCATTTGGTACGATCAGCAGCCGGGTACGCTCATGGTCCAAGCTTGCCCCAGAGCAGTGGGTCTTAGCCCTTGACGCCACTAGACCTTCCAATGAATCAAATCCTATCTTGGCCAATGAGAAGTTTAATAAGTGGATTGAGCACTCTCTAGACCAAGTCCTTCCCAAAAGAAACTTTCGGAAAAAAACAATTCGAAGCTCTCTCCATGACTCATGAACTTAAACAAACCTGTAAGAGGTTAGAAAGGAAATGGAGGAGGGACTATGCAGTATTTAGAAAAAAAAATAGGGAGGCTATTAGAATCTACCATGCTTAAATAAAATCTGCACAAGCTGCCTATTATGGGGAAAAAATCCGCCTTGCGTCGAACTCTCCGCTTGAGATCTTCCACATTGCTACAACTTTAACCAAGCCTCCCACCCCACACACCACCGCTGAGGGCGCTCTCCGTCGCTGTAATGATCTAGCGGAGTTTTTCCACAAGAAGATACACGATATATATCTCACCTTTTCACACACAGCATCTCATAGGGATCTGTCCCCTACGGTCATGTCTACATCATGCACGTGAGTGCTACGAGAACAGATCCCTCTGCTGGACTGTAAATCGCTAGAATCAATCCTGAGCCATGTAAAATCAGGCTCCCCAAGGGACCCGCCCCCCCCCCCTCATGCTCTGAACTTAGCCACAGGAACAATCCTCCCCGTGATTTGTGAATTGGTCAACTCATCCATTTCCCTTGGAGTTGTCCCCCCTTCTTGGAAATGTGCCATGGTCAAAGCATTGCTCAAAAGGCCTAATCTTGACCCAGAACACCTGGGGAATTACCGGCCTAATTCCCTTCTCCCCTCAATTGGTAAAATCCTAGAGAGGCATGTCAATTCAGTTTTATCCGGGTTCTTAAAATCAAATAACCTGCTTCACCCCCCACAGACTGGCTTCCGGCCCCAGCACGGAACGGAAACAACGATGTTAGCGGTGACCGAAGAATCCAGGAGAATATTAGATCAAGGTGGTGCAGAGGCCATCATTCTCCTGGACCTCAGCGCTGCATTCGATACCGTTAACTATGACATCTTAATCCTTAGACTCAGGAATCTTGGAGTGACAGGGGGCGTCATCACCTGGATGCAGTCATTCTTAGAAGACAAGTTCTTCCAGGTGTTTGAGGGTAACGTCAGTTTCAAACGGATGCCTCAGAGGTCCTCCCTGAGCCCCACATTATATAATGTGTACATGTGTCCATTGGCAGAGATAGTCGTCCATTTGGCATGAAAATAGTCACCTATGCTGATGACACACAACTTGTTGTGTTCTTAAACCACCCTGGAACCTCGACCTCTAGCTTAGGTCCCTGTCTGGAGAAGGTAGCAAAATGGATGGAACTCTCCTGCCTGAAACTATACAGAGGCAAGACAGATCTCATGCTCCTAGGCAATTTGCCAAGTTTTAATCCTGGGCTACTGTGGCCAAATTGTCTTGGGCCTCCACCAGTACCTAAAAAACAGATCAAGAGCCTGGGCATATGGCTGGACCAATCCCTGACTTTTGACTTTCAAGCAGCTAAACTGTCAGCCACATGTTATGGTATGCTGAGGATGCAGAGGAAAATTCTTCCTCTTCTCCCATTCCTTGCTAGGCAGATAATGGTCCAAGCACTGATTTTATCACGCATGGCCTACAGGAACGCGCTCTAGCTGGGTGCACCCCAATCCACCATCTCCAAACTACAGGTCAATCAAAACTGTGCAGCTCGCCTGCTTCTCAAAATACCCTATCGGCAATCCGCCAAACATGCATTAAACACTCTGCATTGGCTGCCCATTCTGGAGAGAGTCACATTTAGGGCCCTCTGCATCACCCAGCAAGTCCTTCTGGGGAAAGGCCCGCCCATTAACCAATCCATCGCTGTCCCATACTGCCCTAACAGAAGCCTCCGCTCGGCCAACCTCTTGCTCACTGTCATCCCAAAAATAAAAAGAGCAAGAAGTGGCGGCTGCTCTTTCTCCTATAACCCTGCCAAGCTTTGGAACTCCATCCCTCTCCAACTATGTAGAGAATATATTCATTCATCTTTCCGAAAACTCCTGAAAACCTGGTTTTTCAAAATCAACAGCCAGTAAAGATGTCTCCTCTGTCCGCGTCCACAGACAGCGCTGGGGTGCCTTAGGGTAGCTATGTGCTCTATAAGTGCTTATTCATTCATTCATTCATTCATTCATTCATTCTACTTCACTCTAGACAACCCTGTATGTCACTCCACTCTGCTCTACACCACTCCACAATATTCTATACCACTCAACTCTACAACACTCTACTTCACTCTACACAACACCCTGTATGTCTTTCCACTCTACTCTGCACCACTCCACAATACTCTATGCCACTCCACTCTACAACACTCTTTTTCAACCAGGGGAACATACTGCAAGACAAATTGCCTCTTCTATGCACAAGGACATAGTTTGAGGAACCAATACCGGCTAGTCCTGAAAAGATCGAACAAAATCTGGGAACATATAAGATATCAGTCTTCTGCACGAACTGACATGTGCAAGATAAAATCTAAAGGACCCATAAAACAGATTGATATACAGGACTTTAACACACCAGCAACGCTATAAAGAATTTACATCAGGTCTTGATTGGAAATACTTTGGAAGAAAGCCCTGAAGAAGTCCACGACAACGAACCGCGTTGGCTACTGTTTTATGGAGACTTTACATGAAGAAGATAATGAATAAAGAATTTGCTTCAAATTACATCTTCTGTAGTCTCTGAATTTTATATAACGTGTGTGCAGACTGAAACAACACTTGAAACATTATTGTTAAAAAGTATTTTCTGCTGAACTATCCTGAACTAAAAATGATACGTATTGTTGATCACTGGTGCTGAATCATTTGCAATGAACAACACTCTACTCCACTCCGACACTCTACAACACTCTACGATACTCAACTCTACCACTCTAGGCCCTTCCACTCAATGACACTCTACTCTCTAAATGACACTTCACAACACTCTACCACTCCACTCCATGACACTCCATGACACTCCACTTTACTTTACTCCACGCCTCTCAACTCTTCTCTACGCCACTCTATGTCACTCCACACCACTCCCCAACTCTCTAGACCACTCCATAACACTCCACTCTACTTTACAATATTCCACTCTCCTTTACACCACTAATTGATTTTGCCAATGTTTGCTTCTTTAACACCCTGCTCTTATTTATTTTCCAAAGCTCAGTGCGGTGGAAGCTTTTGCAACAAGTTCAGTGCATCGTGATAATAAGAAACACATTCTCTTTCGTTTGTTGTTAACATTCTGATACTATGACAATGCACGATTTTAAATGTGGATATCCAAATCACCATGTAAGATTTCTGCAGAAATCATTATAAATTGCATTGCCGCAATGCATCTTCTTTGGTTGAGTTTTTCTTTTCTGTTATTGTTTTCGAGTTTTTTGCACCACTTTTCTGCAAAAGAAATCACAGCTACATTATTTAAGAATCTTGGGCTAGACAGTTAAACGCGGGACAATCTGAACCAAAAAAAATACAGTTATTATTTCCATGGCTATTCTTTGTACTGTGGTACTTTACAGGACAGAAAGAAACAATGGAAACTCCTTTCTTGATGTGAAGGGAAGATGTTTACACTTCCTTCTTTCAACTTCCAACAACAGTGCTGTAAATACCTTTGCCAACAGTCAGAGTGACTGTGACAGGCGAACTGTGGCATTTTAATGATGCTCGCTTACTGTAAAAGGCATTTTCACTAACAAGCAATGGTAGATGCATTAGATTTCGCCTATCTGAGTAATAATAAGCTGTTTTTGTTGTAGAGTTGTAGCTTGCTGAGTAGTTGTACAATATAAGTTGCAGAAAGTCTGTTAAAGTGTCATGACTTGTTTATGTACAAAAAAGGCAATATATTGTGTTCTTACTAGTAGTATAGTGCTGGGAAGTGATAGCAAAATTTTGAAAAATAAAATGAAAAAAGGAATTAATATAATTAATTGATGTAATAGCAATATTATGTGTTTAGAGGAGTTCTGACAACTTCTGGACCCTGTGCCACTGCACCAGCTGCACCATTAAAATCATGCCCCTAGTGCCTGTAAGATATTTTCATTCGTGACTGCCTGTTTAGTAGTAAAATAATGTAATATTTGGTGCTTAGAGGCGTTATGACAAATGTTGGCTCTGGTGCCACTGCACCTGCCACACCATTCAAATCATGACCCTAGTGCCTGCAAGATAAATTAATTTGTGACTGCCTGTTTAGTAGTAAAATATAGCAATACTTAGTGCTTAAGGAGTTATGACAACTTTTGGCCCTCGTGCTACTGCACCTGCTGCACCATTCAAATCATAACCCTATTGCCTGTAAGGTAACTGCACTTGTGACTGCCTGTTTAGTAGTAAAATATTGCAATAGTTGGTGGTTAGAGGGGTTCCTAGAGCTCTGGGTCCCGGTGTCACTGCACCTGCCACACTATTAAAATCATGACCCTAGTGCCTGCAAAGTAACTGCACTCGTGACTGCTTATTTAGAAGCTACATTTAACAATATTTGGTGTTTAGAGGAGTTCTGACAACTTTTGGCTCTGGTGCCACTGCACCTGCAGCACCATCGAAATCATGGCCCTGGTGTCTGTGAAATAAGGGCACTTGTGACTGCCTGTTTGGTAGTAAAGTTTTGCAAGACTTTGGTGCCGATCACGATCCTGTAAAAACCGGGTACGAACCGTCGGACGGAGCATATTCTCCGTCCGACGCGTAACCGGTCGTCAAAATATACAAACATGGAATTACGATTCGCACGGAAACACCATTTCCGTACGAATCGTACAAAACCCCGACCAACGAAAATAAACATACAAATGTGATCCGGGAAAGCGCCGACGTGACGTCGGGACGCACGCAGCCTGCCATACACGAACCAGGAATCACGATTCGCACCGACGTCATCCCGCACGGTGAATATTTTCCGGCTGCCAAAAACTGCCGGGAAATCAGGACGACGCGAACAAGGAGTACCTGTACGCGACGGACAGACATGGACCCGAACCTACGTGTCATCCCGGCCCTCATAGCAGTCGACCTCCTCTACAGGTTCGGACGCAGACGCCGCAGAAGGTCAGAACAACAAAGGGAGGGGGGAAAGGGGGGGCAGGACCAGGGGCAGGCCACAAAACCCTCACCAAAGTCACACAGCACACATGCCCTGGACATACCTGACCCCCAGGCCCTGGTCACTATGAGGGGGTGGGGGCGTGTCCAGCAAAGCCAGCGTCCGCCACAACGGAAGTGCTTGACGACGCGAACCGGCAACACAACAATACAGGTACGTCCCGTACCCACGCCTTAAGAGCGTGGGTACGAGTCGTACCCCGCCCACACCTACGTCATCCCAACAATGGCGGGACGGCTGTACCCACGTGGCAAAGGCCTGGGTACGGCCTGCACAAGCATCACATATCGTGGGGACGCATATGTACGGACCGTATCCCCACCCCCGTATGCATGGAGCGTACCCCCAACCGCAACAGTGTAAGTATGACCCGTACCCTCACCCATGTACGTATGGAGCGTACCCCCCACCCCAACAGTGTAAGTACGACCCGTACCCTCACCCGCGTATGCATGGAGCGTACCCCCACCCCAACCATGTATGTACGACCCGTACCCTCACCCGTGTACGTATGGAGTGTACCCCCCACCCCAACAGTGTAAGTATGACCCGTACCCTCACCCGCGTATGAATGGAGCGTACCCCCACCCCAACAGTGTAAGTACGACCCGTACCCTCACCCGCGTACGTATGGAGCGTACCCCTACCTCAACAGTGTAAGTACGACCCGTACCCTCACCCGCGTACGTATGGAGCGTACCCCCCACCCCAACAGTGTAAGTACGACCCGTACCCTCACCCGCATACGTATACGTCCCACCCCACCAGTGTAAGTACGACCCGTACCCTCACCCGCGTATGCATGGAGCGTACCCCCCACCCCAACAGTGTAAGTACGACCCGTACCCTCACCCGCGTACGGATGGAGCGTACCCCCCACCCCAACAGTGTAAGTACGACCCGTACCCTCACCCGCGTACGCATGGAGCGTACCCCCCACCCCAACAGTGTAAGTACGACCCGTACCCTCACCCGCGTATGCATGGAGCGTACCCCCACCCCAACCGTGTATGTACGACCCGTACCCTCACCCGCATATGCATGGAGCGTACCCCCACCCCAACAGTGTAACTACGACCCGTACCCTCACCCGCGTACGTATGGAGCGTACCCCCCACCCCAACAGTGTAAGTATGACCCGTACCCTCACCCGCGTATGCATGGAGCGTACCCTCCACCCCAACAGTGTAAGTACGACCCGTACCCTCACCCGCGTACGTATACGTCCCACCCCAACAGTGTAAGTACAACCCGTACCCTCACCCGTGTATGCATGGAGCGTACCCCCCACCCCAACAGTGTAAGTACGACCCGTACCCTCACCCGCGTATGCATGGAGCGTACCCCCACCCCAACAGTGTATGTATGACACATACCCCCACCTCGTATGCATGGAGCTAACCCACACCCGTGTATGTTCTAAGCGTACATATCGTGAAATAGGAGGGGTGGGTGCAGAGTCCTCCCAGCAGTGCCCAGAGACAGGAGGGGTGTGTGCAGAGTCCTCCCAGCAGTGCCCAAACACAGGAGGGGTGGGTGCCTATCACTCACAGCAGTGCCCAGAGACAGGAGGGGTGTGTGCAGAGTCCTCCCAGCAGTGCCCAGTCACAAGAGTGGGGTGTGCAGAGTCCTCCCAGCAGTGCCCAGTCACAAGAGGGGTGTGTGCAGAGTCCTCCCAGCAGTGCCCAGACACAGGAGGGGCGGGTGCCTAACACTCCCAGCAGTGCCCAGACACAGGAGGGGTGGTTGCAGAGTCCTCCCAGCAGTGCCCAGAGACAGGAGGGGTGGGTGTAGAGTCCTCCCAGCAGTGCCCAGAGACAGGAGGGGTGTGTGCAGAGTCCTCCCAGCAGTGCCCAGACACAGGAGGGGTAGGTGCCTATCACTCACAGCAGTGCCCAGAGACAGGAGGGGTGTGTGCAGAGTCCTCCCAGCAGTGCCCAGTCACAAGAGTGGGGTGTACAGAGTCCTCCCAGCAGTGCCCAGTCACAAGAGGTGTGTGTGCAGAGTCCTCCCAGCAGTGCCCAGACACAGGAGGGGTGGGTGCCTAACACTCCCAGCAGTGCCCAGACACAGGAGGGGTGGGTGCAGAGTCCTCCCAGCAGTGCCCAGAGACACGAGGGCTGGGTGTAGAGTCCTCCCAGCAGTGCCCAGAGACAGGAGGGGTGGGTGCCTAACACTCACAGCAGTGCCCAGAGACAGGAGCGGCGGGTGCCTAACACTCACAGCAGTGCCCAGAGACAGGAGGGGTGGGTGCAGAGTCCTCCCAGCAGTGCCCAGACACAGGAGGGGTGGGTGCAGATTCCTCCCAGCAGAGCCCACACATAGGAGGGGTGTGTGCAGAGTCCTCCCAGCAGTGCCCAGTCACAAGAGGGGTGTGTGCAGAGTCCCCCCAGCAGTGCCCAGTCACAAGAGTGGTGTGTGCAGAGTCCTCCCAGCAGTGCCCAGTCACAAGAGGGGTGTGTGCAGAGTCCTCCCAGCAGTGCCCAGACACAGGAGGGGTGGGTGCCTAACACTCCCAGCAGTGCCCAGACACAGGAGGGGTGGGTGCAGAGTCCTCCCAGCAGTGCCCAGACACAGGAGGGGTGGGTGTAGAGTGTTCCCAGCAGTGCCCAGAGACAGGAGGGGTGGGTGTAGAGTCCTCCCAGCAGTGCCCAGACGCAGGAGGGGTGGGTGCAGAGTCCTCCCAGCAGTGCCCAGAGACAGGAGGGGTGGGTGCAGAGTCCTCCCAGCAGTGCCCAGAGACAGGAGGGGTGGGTGTAGAGTCCTCCCAGCAGTGCCCAGAGACAGGAGGGGTGGGTGCCTAACACTCACAGCTGTGCCCAGAGACAGGAGGGGTGGGTGCCTAACACTCACATCAGTGCCCAGAGACAGGAGGGGTGGGTGCAGAGTCCTCCCAGCAGTGCTCAGACACAGGAGGGGTGGGTGCAGATTCCTCCCAGCAGAGCCCACACATAGGAGGGGTGTGTGCAGAGTCCTCCCAGCAGTGCCCAGTCACAAGAGGGGTGTGTGCAGAGTCCCCCCAGCAGTGCCCAGACACAGGAGGGGTGGGTGCAGAGTCCTCCCAGCAGTGCCCAGACACAGGATGGGTGGGTGCAGATTCCTCCCAGCAGAGCCCACACATAGAAGGGGTGTGTGCAGAGTCCTCCCAGCAGTGCCCAGTCACAAGAGGGGTGTGTGCAGAGTCCCCCCAGCAGTGCCCAGAGACAGGAGGGGTGGGTGTAGAGTCCTCCCAGCAGTGCCCGGAGACAGGAGGGGTGGGTGCCTAACACTCACAGCAGTGCCCAGAGACAGGAGGGGTGGGTGCCTAACACTCACAGCAGTGCCCAGAGACAGGAGGGGTGGGTGCAGAGTCCTCCCAGCAGTGCTCAGACACAGGAGGGGTGGGTGCAGATTCCTCCCAGCAGAGCCCACACATAGGAGGGGTGTGTGCAGAGTCCTCCCAGCAGTGCCCAGTCACAAGAGGGGTGTGTGCAGAGTCCCCCCAGCAGTGCCCAGACACAGGAGGGGTGGGTGCAGAGTCCTCCCAGCAGTGCCCAGACACAGGATGGGTGGGTGCAGATTCCTCCCAGCAGAGCCCACACATAGAAGGGGTGTGTGCAGAGTCCTCCCAGCAGTGCCCAGTCACAAGAGGGGTGTGTGCAGAGTCCCCCCAGCAGTGCCCAGAGACAGGAGGGGTGGGTGTAGAGTCCTCCCAGCAGTGCCCGGAGACAGGAGGGGTGGGTGCCTAACACTCACAGCAGTGCCCAGAGACAGGAGGGGTGGGTGCCTAACACTCACAGCAGTGCCCAGAGACAGGAGGGGTGGGTGCAGAGTCCTCCCAGCAGTGCCCAGACACAGGAGGGGTGGGTGCAGAGTCCTCCCAGCAGTGCCCAGAGACAGGAGGGGTGGGTGCAGAGTCCTCCCAGCAGTGCCCAGACACAGGAGGGGTGGGTGCAGATTCCTCCCAGCAGAGCCCACACATAGGAGGGGTGTGTGCAGAGTCCTCCCAGCAGTGCCCAGTCACAAGAGGGGTGTGTGCAGAGTCCCCCCAGCAGTGCCCAGACACAGGAGGGGTGTGTGCAGAGTCCTCCCAGCAGTGCCCATGGAACGCAAAGGGTGGAGTACCCACAGATACAATGCCCACAAATGTCAGTCAGGTGCACAAAGACCCTGCAGTACATGTACCACATGTGTGCGAGGCTGGGAGTACACACATGCATAGCGCCTAAAAGAGAACATGTCCACATGAAGTCTTGTCAACAGTCTACATACACAAGTACAGTGACCACCAAGGATGCCACGAATGATGCAGGTGGAGACATCGCTCAGCATGCATGTGCAAAGTTGAAGGAGTCCGTCACACCCCCAGCTGATGTAGACACAGCTCAGCACCACATAGTGGAAACACCCTGCAGGGAAGATGTCAGGGTACACAGAGGAAGGAACACACCTTGGGACAATTTCACCATGCAGTAACTGCTTACATGAACAAAGACACTTAGCTAACAAATTGTGATGGCACACAGATACCAGGGTCCCCCCTATGACCAGCACACTACTACATTTCCCACACACCCAACACATGATCACCACCCAAAATCATGTAGCAGCCCCACCAACAGCAATACCAGAAAAGCAGTAGTGATCTAAGGAAAAAAAATGGCTTTATTCAGCATTATCAAAAAATGTTTCTGTGGATAAAGTTCAATATTTACAAAGCCCATAGGGCAGTCCATGAGTCACAGCTGGATGGGGGACACAGTGGGACGCGTGTCCCCTAGCTTGCCTGCACAGTCAGACTCCTTCGTCTTCCACAGCGGGGAGGGCATCATGTGGGCGGGAAGGACCAGGCACCGCAGGGACATGAGGGCGAAGGGTAGGCGTCGTGGGTGCAGGGATGGAGGACTCCACCACAGGGGGTGGGGCAGGGCCAAAGGCGGAGGCCAGGATGTCGCTGCACACCTTAGCAAGGTCCTCCAGCGTCTCCCCTGCACCCGAAGGAACCACAGGCCCCAAGGAGGGGGGGGCCGAGGGATGGGTCGCAGCGCCACTGGGGGAGGGTGTGGACAGGGGGGGACTCAACCACCCTGACCGGGGACTCCCTTGACCGCTTGCGGGGTGGTGTCACAGTGGGGCTCAGGGACAGAGCGGCCATGAAGGAGTCCTTGCCGGATATGTGGCCAGGAGAGCTGAGGGGAGGGGATTTGGAGGCAGTAGATTGGGTGGAATGCGGACTCCCACTCTGGCTGCATGACTTACGTTTGCCCCCCGACCCAGTGGGTGTGCCTACTTCACCCTGTGTGTGCGTGCCAGGAGGTGTGCGTATGACCTTCCCTGCTGGTGTGGTGCCTGTGTCTGTTGTGGTGGGTGCATGCTGATGTCTGGGTGTACGTGGGACAGGCATGGGAGTGAGAAGTGTGGATGGAGCAGGGGTAGGGGGTGGGACGTAGCGCTGCAGGAGACCCACTGCTGCAGTCAGTGTCGAGTCTATGGACCTCAGCAACTGGCGTTGGTCAGCCTGCGATGGAAAAATGCCCTCCAAGTATGCCTCCATGTTGTGCAGCACTTGGCTGTGGCCATGGAGGACATTAAGGATCGCAGTCTGACCAACCTGCAACTGCCGCTGGATGTCCACAGACTCAGCATAGGCAGCAGCAGTGGAGACAGGGGCAGGGGGTGCGGTGCCTGGCAGGAAGGAGACATGTGGTGACCGGGCACGCTGGGAAGGGACACGAGCAAGTGGGAGGCGGCTGATGGCAATGGAGGGGGCGGGGTGCGATGTTGTGCCGCTGTCAGCTGCTGGTGCAGCCTCCGCCCACTCGGAGAGATCATCCTCGGACCCGTCAGCTTCATATTCTGTCGTGCCAGTGGACAGGTCCTCGGCCTCACTCTCCTCCGCCTCAGTACCACTCAATGTGCCAGCCACGATGTCAACGCTGGCACTGGTGCTCGGTCCCTCCGCTCCGTCTGTGCTCATGTCTCCCTCCGTGTCCCCCGACGATGCTGTGGGCAAGGTGAAGAGACAGCAATTAATCACACACCTGTATACATATGTCACATGAGTCCAATCTACATAGGTTACAGTGCATAGCCTGCAAAGAAAGATCAGTAACACCTACAAAACAAGGTACAGATGTAGGACATGCAACACACAGTTGGTTGACCCACCATGCCAATGAAAATCCATGGAGAGCATGACACATTAGCAAATGACATGAAATGGGATTTGACATAGGAGCCAGGCCCTAGGGACAATCCAGCACTGCATCTGCACCACACAGTGTTGCCGAAAATAGGGATGGGCAGGGACCATATCCATGAACTTGAGGCACATGCAGCATAGGTAATACTGAAAACATGCCCACCATGACTGGCTCACTGCACCTTGAGTGTATGTCCAGACAAACAGCACACACTGGCCAGACCTAGCAAGGAGATTTCAGGTTTTGACATGTAGGCTTTGCCCGCACCAACCACCCCCTACATGAGACAATTTGTTGAGACACAGGAAGCACTTACATCTCTTAGTCTGGGTGAAATACACATGGGCTGGAAAAATGAAAGATTGGACACAAAATACCCAAGGTGCGCCTGTCCAAATAATTATGTACAAATGGCCATCATCAGATGATTGTAACAAGACACACAGGCACTGGCCACCGTGAGTATGAACAAGGAAAATCAGGTCAGGCTGTACAGTGGACACTTGTACTACATTTTACGTCAATATACATGGCGCCAGGGGACAATGGCACAGAGCACAACCTATGCTGTAGACACTGAGAGTGTCCACGTTTTGTGATGGCACACATGACAACTAGGAAAATATGCCCCACGGGACAGTAGTGGCCACACAACTCCATGGTCCTGAATGGGAATGACTGCAACACACGCCACCATCCCTGCACCATGCGTATCGCACATTCATGCACATCATGTCACAGGCCACAACATAGGACATGCGCGCTGTAAGGCATGACACTTGAGAGACTAACTCCCATGTCTGGACTCAGCAGCAGTGCCAACTGACATGGAACCCACATGTACTGAACTTGACAGGGCACAGGCAAGGTCCCCAAACCTGTTACACACCACCCCCACACATGATGCTACAGGCATAGTTCACGTGGAGAAAGCGCCAGCCTACATTACCTTGTGAAGGAGTGACTACACACAGACCAGGGAACACATTGCAAGGAGGGGAAGGGAGGCAGGAGAGCACAGCTATACTGTGGGTAACTGGATCTGCACAGCACCTTTAAACCCTGGCAGTGTATCCATGCAACTGTGCACTTACAAATGCTGGTGACACACAACAAACACACATGTACCTACCCCCTTCCTGCTGCTGCTTCTCCTGTAAGCGCCTCTCCAAGTCTGGAAATACCACCGCCAGCACACGCTTGTGGATGTGGGTCAGACGGCGGCGCCCGCGGTTCTTATGGGTCTCAGGTGAGTCCCCCAGCAGGACCCGTGCGATCCTCCGTGTCCAGCACCGGATATCCTGCCAGCGTTTCCTCACCTGGGCCAGGCGCCGCTTGCGACCATCCGCACTCCTCACGGCACTGACGGCGGTCAGCCATATCTGCTTCTTGGCAGAGGCGCCTACCTGTGAGGATGAACAAGTGACACTACATCAATACACCAGGTACATGTCACAGAGAGACATATTTGAACAAATTTGCTGTTTACAACAAGGCATAGTATGCATCCAACGCATTGCACCTTTGTCATAGGGACATGATCCTCTGGGGAAGGGCAAAAGCAGTACGTGCCATTGAAAGTACACAGGTGGAATGAGGGCAACCACACAATCAATGATCCAGGCTCACACTGTGCATCACAAGCTACACCAGGATAATGTGCAGCACCTCTAAGCAGTCACATGCCACAGGCCACTGACGCTACCGCAGCAGAGTAAACAGACACACACAGGCACAGGACATTCACCTGCCATTGCCAAATGCAGCGACAAACCTCACTCTGCACATGTGCCACTAGACGGGGGGGGGGGGGCTCACAGGTGTCGGGCTGGCTCTGCACGTCAGACACACAGCACTGCTCCCTGCTCACATCACATGGGCAGGGTATATCCATCCCTCATGCAGCCCGGGTGCCACACTCCACATATGCACCCACCCACATGACAGGGGACTAACACACACACCGATGTCCAGGGTACGAACACATCATGTGGACACTCTCAGCACAGGTACACAGAACTAACACACATCTGTGGGTACAGTCACCTGTCACACTGGGCTGACCACATAATAAAATGAGGACTGTAGAGGCTACATTCCCAGGAGGACAAGACAGGCAGAATGTGGCATGCACCATGCAGTGATTGTCACAGTAAACACAATGCAAATGAGGACGGCAGACATGCAACACAGCATGCTCTGGCTGGGAGACATCAGGCATTCCCCCCCCTGGGACCCCCCCTACAGTACATAGCATGTGTGTCACACCTGGACACAATGCCAGAAGTCACAGTCACAAAAAAGGGACGCAGTCTGTGCTAGTAGACTCTGCACTCACCTGATACCCTGGTCGCCCATACAGCAGGGGGTACTGTGGGAGGATCACATCCAGCAAAGCCAGGTTCTCCTCCAGGGTGAAAGGCTGTGACCTCTCCACAGACCTTGACATGGTTCCAGGGAATCAGTAGCAGCAGCTGGGTCGTCGAATACAAAGATGTGCAGGCAAGTGCTCCCTCATGGGACCTGGCTGCCTTATATCTGCCTTGCTGTCCTGTTTCATGCACAGGAGTACAGAGTGATTGGTCACTCACATTTGCATCCTATGTTTCCTCCAATCCCTTCAAAGCTAGCACAGTCAGTGGGTTCTTATTGTGTTTTTTTCTTCAGCATGATGTCACCTCCAGAACCACATTGCAACAAAGTAGATTCATTCAAACTGACTACTGCTGAGCACCTGCTTAAAAAAATTCAAACTTTAAACTGGGTCTCCGTGACAACCAGCATGCATGTAGGCCTTAATACTTGTCCCTCATGTGTCCCCTATGTAATTTGGAGCTCCACACACAGGTACGGTGCGTCCCGGGGCCCTAGGGCACCCCAAATGCATATCAACGGCCCGTACAGGCGTGTGTACAGTCCGTCTCACTATGGGTGTGCTCGCGTATGCGTACTCATAGTGGTACGGACCGTACACACGCCTGTACGCTCACTATCACTATGGGTACACATACGGCAGCACTCCCATAGTGATAGGGAACGTACACAGGCCCTCTTAGCGAAAGTACGGTGCCTTTCACACATCACAGTGGTGACAGGCAGCACACAGGAAGGAATAGGGCTGACATACTTGTCCATGGATGGACATCAAGGCATTGTCTGGGCAGTACTACATGTGTGGGGCACAGGTGTGAAAGGCTGTGATGTGGCACATTACTCCTGAGTCAAGAAGGCACCAGATGTATGTTGAGATGTGTACAGATGTTATGTGTGACGGTGCAATGTGTGCCAGGCATGCCCTTAACTCCTTTGACATGTGTGCATGTCGTACTGCACACTTGGGATGAGCGTCACTGGCATGGCACGGTCAACAACACATGCAAGTGTCCCCTGATGCCCGGTACAGGGGTTACCACACCAGACATGTCACTACCCACAGTGCACGATGTGACTATGTCATGTATGTGTGGGGGGTTCCCATTAGGTTGATGTTGGAGCTCCCTCAAAAGCATCAGCTGTTGCAGCAACCAACATGTGTCTGTGTGTAGATGGACATGGCACACTGTTCCGCACACCAGGCCACATGTGATATCAGATGTGAGGTGCGTATGTATGCATGGGACACGGAGTAGCGTAACAAGGACATGTCTGCATCCTCTCTATGAATGTGTGGTGAGTCATTACATGTACACCTTCATGGCAAGGTGTGTGGGCTGTCCTAGTGTAATGTCATGTGACCTGTGGCTCTAGTGTTCCGCTACCAGTCTCTGAAATTGACATCCTACTTCTGCTGATGTGTTGATGTATGTCACTCCTGTGTTGCGTCTGGCTGTTCACTTACACTGGGACACGGCTAATCCCATGCCATGGCATGTGGAGGTTCACAATCTCCGTGTGTAGCTGGGTCTTGGTAGGAGTGTCACCTGGCAGCCATACGTGTCCAGGGCATGTGGCACATACCTGACTCCGTATGTCGCATATGTGTATTGACAGATTAACATGTGCTCAGCACCAAAAAATTGTTGTTGTAGTGCACTCACTCTTCCTTGTCACTTCCAAATTACTGCAGGGCGCCGCCTCTTCCCCGAGTAATTCCGGACTTGGCTGACATGCGGGAGAATGACTGTATCCAGTGCTACCGCTTCCCCCAACCGTTGATTCTAGAGTTGACGGCGAGGCTGGCACCACACCTGCAACCGCTGCACAGGTATCCTACGGCACTGACACCCAAGATGAAGGTAATGGCAGCCCTACATTTTCTTGCCAGGGGTACCTTTCAAAATACCATAGCTCATGTTGGTGGCATGTCCCAGAGCATGTTCTGCCGTGTGCTGCATGATTTCTTAGAGGCCATGTTGCTTCACCTGGATGAGTTCAACCATTTCCCAACCCCTGAAATGTTGACTGGGGTTAAGCGTGGATTCTATGCCCTGGGAGGAATGCCCCATGTCATTGGGTCCATAGATGGGACACATGTGGCTTTGGTACCACCACGGGCACAGGAGGTAGCGTACAGGAATCACAAGCACTACCACTCCATCAATGCCCTTGTGGTGTGTCTGTCCAACATGGTGATTTCACATGTCTGTGCTCGTTTTCCAGGATCAGCACACGATGCCTACATCATGAGGCGTAGCAGGGTGCCTGAAATGATGACGCAGCTGCGCAACGAACGAGCATGTGTTGTTGGTGAGTACACTCTGTCTGTTCAGTATTTTGCGTAGACTTCCAGCACGACCGCTTCTCCTGTCCTACTTATGTCCATGTGCTTTCCATGTAGGGGACGCTGGCTATCCCAACATGCCATGCCTGATCACACCTCTCCGCAACCCCATCACGCCGGCCCAGCTCCGCTACAACACCGCCCATGGCCGGACAAGGCGAGTGATAGAGAGGACATTTGGCCTCCTGAAGAGCCGATTCCGATGCCTCCACAAGACCGGTGGCGCCCTCCCATATGCCCCGGCAAAGGTCTGCAAAATCTTCATGGTCTGCTGCATGCTGCACAACATGGCAGTTGAGAAAGCTGTGCCACTCATCCTGGATCAAGATGATCAGGACCATCCACCCGTGGAGGACAAAGGTCTTGGCAATGGGGCTAGTGATGTGGAGGATGTGGTTCCGCAAGAGGACATCCGGACTCGGCTCATACGCGACTTCTTTGCTTAGTGGTGAGTACCAGTGTCTGTGTGTGCACGCATTGGTCCCCATGTGGCATGTGTTGCGATGTGTGTGTCCATCTGCATGTATGCCACGTGAGTCAGAGGTGTGTGGGGATGTGTCACTGGAGTGATGGTGCCAGTGATGTGTATTTCCCCAGTCATAATTGTGACCTGGCATGTTTTCATCCTTACATGTGTCGAGTACATGCACATGCAAGTGGCTGTGCTTTTTGTGGCTGACTTCTTGTGTGTCTCTCATCCCCAGGTACTTGCGCATGCCGTCTGCTGATTGCATTGTTGTGGCACTGCTATTCCTCATGGACACGTCATCGTGTGCTGACTCAGCGTTACACGCACGGACGAGTTTGGAAGTCTCCTTAGGGTAAGGGATGCATCAGGGGTGTATTGGGTGTGGCAGTTGTTTACGATGTATGCACACTGCCCCTGTCGATGTTTGGTTCCTCTGCAGACATGTCGCATCACCATGGTACACATGACATGCAGCTGGGTACACCTGAATAGATGGTCAGACTTGTTGACAGTCATCAGTGATGGGATAGTGGAATGTGAGGATGGCATCAATGTGTGTTACACTGCCCTCGGACACATACGGTTTGCATTGGCTTGACATGGTGTGGGACTTCCACATCAGCGGATCAATGGTGTATGGCAGTCTCTCCGTGCGCAGCAGGTGGTGTTTAGCTGTTACCCGACACTTGTGTGCCAGTTCCATGGCTATCACGCATTTGTGCTGCAGAAGGGGGGTGCCAGTGTTGGACCCACATGTTGCTCCACATGACCCGTTCATGTGTACTCCGAGTTGCCTCTGCAATCCCGAATACATGACTAATAAAGGTGTCCCTATGCCTCCAAGGTGCCTCTTCTCAGTCAATGCTGGTGTGTTGCCACGGTGCATCCGGCATGTCTGGCATGGTTTTCCGTGATAGTGGCTATGTGTCTATGTGTAGAGTAGCAAGATGCAAGCTGTTTGTGTGGGATTAGACTGTGTATTGTGCATAATGTCCATGACTGTGTGGGTATTGTGACATGTGCCATCCCCATGCATCCAACGTTGGCCAGGCCACCATTCTCTGCATCCACCTGACTCAAGCTTGCAGGACATGGTTCTGCCACCTGTCCACACATACCTGGGTGCCCCCCAGGACACTCCACATGATCCCTGACCTCTGCGCATGGCTGTCGCTGTACTCAATATGTCTGTCGGCACGGTTGTGCGGCCACCCCCTCAGCTGGTTGGGCCCATCACGGGTGTGTATGGTGCTCCATGTCTGTCTTGCCTAATACAATGTGACCCATGTGTGTCCGGTGCCAGACTCAGGCCCCAGGGTGTGGATGGTTGAAGTCAAATGAGAACTCAGGCATGGTTAGACTTTACAAGACACATGTAAGGTAATAAGGCAATCAGTAGGCATCTTCTCTTTATGGAGTGACTTTTTATTTTGGTTGGGGTAGGGGGGGGGGGGGTTTGACATGAGGGGCTTTCCGGGTGTGTGGAATCCAAAGTTCACTAGGGGAGTTGGTGTCCTTGCCATTTGAAATCCTCAGAGTCCATGCCACAGTCTTTGTCAACATTGGTCAGACAGTGACCAGCAAGTCCATGTGGCAGAAAATGTCTTTTGCTGCTGTGCTGCTGTTGCTCCAGTGGGCCAGGTGCCAGGCCAGGTGTCCTGGGAGATGGTGCTGTTGCGCCGACCCTCACGGTCTTTTCCGTGGACGACCCGCCCTCCTGCGGGGACCCTCAGAAGCAGGCCGTGACGATGTTTGGGATGCTCCATCGGATGTCTCCTCCTCCTCCTCCTGATCCCTCCCTGTGGGTGGTGATGTTCTACGCCTGATGGCACAGGGAGGGTTGCCCATGTTGTCGGCCATCCGACGGAGTGTACTGTGAATTCCCGTGAACACCGTCACGAGCTCAGCCTGTCTGTCCTCCATCCGCCGTTGGTGTCGCAGTAGACAGGCATGTTGCTCCGCATGTTGCTGGGCCTGCTGGGTCTTGATCTCCTCGAGGATGGACACAACCTGGGCCATGCCCGTGGTGTCCTGCCGGTATGTGTCCAGGATGTTTCGGACATGGGAATATACCGGTTCCCCAGCCAACCGGTCAGGCTCGCGCCTCTGCCATCCTCCACTCCCACCACCCCTGCCCACTTGCACCTGGCCTGCCCTTGTGGGCACATCGGGTCTCCAGGACCCCTGAGGGGTGGCATTGGCGTTGTCGCCTGCCTCCTCCTGGGTGCCCGGGACACCGTGTCCCTCCTGGCCAGCCTGGCTGCATTGTGGTGGTGGGGCAGGGATCCTGGGTGTCTCCTGGGATGTGGCAGGAGTGGGGGTGGTGGTTGGCCCAGTTGTACCTGACGCAGGTGCTGCAGGTCGTTGGACACCAGAGGGGCCAGGTTGGTCGGGGTCGGCTTCGTCCACAGAGTGGTGACAGTCGTCGCTGCCGGTGGCTCCGTCATCCCGCCGAGCCGGGTCCTGTGAGTCTTCCCCCCAGTGCTGGGGGGTGATCCACGATGTTGACCTGTGTGTGAGAGAGACAATGTTAATTTTGATCCATGCAACATCCATGTATCATTCGTTTCTAAGTTGGCACATTTCCTCTGGGAATTTGGATATGTCTTGCATTCCACTCACAGTGCACTTGTGCATGGGTATGTCCCTTGGGCACAGCTTTTGCGACTTTACCTATGTGTGGCACAGTCTTACTTGCTGCGTCAATTGTGACTGCAGTCAGCAGTGGAGTGGGCAGGTGTGGCGAGCCATGCATTGGCGCCTTCCGTGTAGCACTGTACGTGGGCACATGGAATTGTTCCACACACTTATATGATGCAGGTAGCTGTCGTTGTGCTCGTGCACAGGTTGTGACATGGCCCTGTGTTTTGCCATGGAGAAGAGGGGGGGTTCAGGCACTGGCCACCCTTGTCTACATGCACGCAGTCCACCTGCTGACGAGCAGACATTCCCACACACCACAAGGCTGATTTGCTCTCCCTGTGTCTCCCTTTCTCGCTCCCTCTCTGTCCCCCTCTCCCTCCCTCTGTGTGTCAGCCTCCTCCCTCTGTCCGTCTCCCTGTGTCTCCCTCCCTCTCTGTCCCCCTCTCCCTCCCTCTGTGTGTCAACCTCCTCCCTCTGTCCGTCTCCCTGTGTCTCCCTCCCTCTCTGTCCCCCTCTCCCTCCCTCTGTGTGTCAGCCTCCTCCCTCTGTCCGTCTCACTGTGTCTCCCTCCCTCTCTGTCCCCCTCTCCCTCCCTCTGTGTATCAGCCTCCTCCCTCTGTCCGTCTCCCTGTGTCTCCCTCCCTCTCTGTCCCCCTCTCCCTCCCTCTGTGTGTCAGCCTCCTCCCTCTGTCCGTCTCCCTGTGTCTCCCTCCCTCTCTGTCCCCCTCTCCCTCCCTCTGTGTGTCACCCTCTGTCACCTCAGCCCAGTTTCCTGGGCACACACTGTTAGCAGATCTTTGAATGGCCCTTGGATTGTTGATGTGAGTTTGTTTCTGATCTCCAGGCACCCATTGGGTGTAGTGTCTGTGTCTGCACTGCTGCTGTGGTGGTGTGTGCTGCCACTCTTTCACAGTGTTGGCTGTTCATTAGCTGCTGTCATGTGCAAGAACGTGCCGTCACCCCCATGTGTTGATGCAAGGCGTCTGCCATTTGCTGGCAAGTCATTCCTGTGTGGGGACACACTGTTTGTCTGGCTGTGACCTAGGCCATATGGGCAGGGGGCATTGTTGTCTGCTTCTGATTTGCACTATGTGATTTTTGTGGCCCACCCTCCCGCCATCCGGCTTACCGTGTCATGTGTTGGTGTTTTCTGTGGCCTGTGACTTGACATTGTCCAGCTGGGTGCATGGGGCATGGTGGCGCCAGTGGCATGTGCGTGTTCATGGAGTGTGGTTGAGTCATGCGATAGCTTGGGGTGGTTGCGTGCCTGTTTGTGAGTTTGGTTGTGGATGACGTTCCCCCCATGTGAAGTGAGTTGTTTGTGTACTCACCCGGGTCTCGGAGTCCTTCTAATCCGTTGACTGCCACCACCGGCAGTATGGCCATCACCCTCTCCTCCCACGGATGGTAGTGTACGGGTCTGCGGGGCGGCCCTCCTCCAGTGACGTTGGCCTGGTTGTGGTCGTCGGTCATTTTGGCTCGGACCCTCCTCCGCAGATCGTACCACCTGGCTTGGCATTCATGCCTGGTCCTTCTGGTGTCCGCAACAGCATTCACAGCATCGACGATCGTCTGCCACATGGCTGTTTTTTCTGAAATGCTGGTCTGTCTGACCAATGTTCCAAAGAGGTGTGGCTCAACTCTGAGGATTTCATCGACAAGGACCTCCAACTCTCGGCTAGTGAACTTTGGATTCTTGTTAGTGGGCATGGTGAGGGGTGTGGGTGGATGGTGGTGGGGTGTGGATGGTTGTGGGTGTGTGGGTGTGGTTGTGCAGGTGTGTGTGTGAATGTGATGAGGGGGTGTTTGTGAAGGTGTGTGTGTGAAGGTGTGCAAGTGTAAGGTGTAGTAAAGGTTCTAGTATGGTGCTGTAGGTTGTCTGTGGGGTCTGGCAGCAGTGAGTCTGTTGCAAAGGCTCATGGTTTGTGTGTGTGGGCCCTTTTTATTGGTCCATTGGTGGGTGTGGCTGTGTTTGAACTTTGGGTGGGTGTGTTATAAGGAGTGGTTGTGTTTTGGGCCTCTGTTTTGGATTTTGGCAGTTGCAGGTCAGTGAATGTGTTGTTTTTGTGGTTGTTGGACATGTTTTGTGGCTTTGTGCCATTCGAATGGTGTATTCTTGTGTTGTTTTGCTTTGTCCTGGTTGTGTACGTGCGTTTTTAGCATGTGTACGGTGTGTACATGGGCCATTTTGTTGTACAGTGCTGTCCTTGTGTCTTGCTTGGTACGACTCGTACATGCGCGATGTTGTGTGAAGGTGGTGATGTTGGGGCCTGGGGTGCGCTCTGTACTTAGAATGTTGGGGTGGGGGTACGCTCCATGCATACGCGGGTGGGGGTACGCATCGTACATACAAGGTTGGGGTGGGGGTACGGGTCGTACATACACTGTTGGGGTGGGGGTACGCTCCATACATATGCGGGTGAGGGTACGGGTCGTACATACACGGGTGGGGGTACGACTCTAACGTACACGGGTGTACATACATGGGGGATATGACACGTACACGGGTGTACATACACGGGTGGGGGTACGACTCGTACGTACACGGGTGTACATACATGGGTGGGGGTTCGACTCGTACGTACACGGGTGTACTTACACGGGGGGTACGACACGTACACGGGTGTACATACACGGGTGGGGGTACGACTCGTACGTACACGGGTGTACATACATAGGTGGGGGTGTACATACACGGGGGGTTCGACTCGTACGTACACGGGTGTACTTACACGGGGGGTACGACACGTACACGGGTGTACATACACGGGGGGTACGACACGTACACGGGTGTACATGCACGGGTGGGGGTACGGCTCGAACGTACACGGGTGTACATACACGGGGGTATGACACATACATGGGTGTACATACACGGGTGGGGGTACGACTCTTACGTACACAGGTGTACATGCACGGGTGGGGGTGTACATACACGGGTGGTTCGACTCGTACGTACACGGGTGTACATACACGGGGGTACGACACGTACACAGGTGTACATACACGGGTGGGGGTACGACTCTAACGTACACGGGTATACATACATGGGGGGTATGACACGTACACGGGTGTACATACACGGGTGGGGGTACGACTCTAACGTACACAGGTGTACATACACGGGGGTACGACACGTACACGGGTGTACATACATGGGGGGTATGACTCGAACGTACACGGGTGTACATACACGGGGAGTACGACACGTACACGGGTGTACATACACGGGTGGGGGTACGACTCGTACGTACACGGGTGTACATACACGGGTGGGGGTGTACATACACGGGGGGTACGACTCGAACGTACGGGGGCTGGGGGGGGGTCGGCACGTATGCGGGCACATGTCGCCATGGTTGCTATGGGAGTTCGGTGCGGACGGTGTTTTTTCCATCCGGTTGTGACATCGGATGCACGGGATGGATCGTGATTCCGCGGTCGGACTTCACTTTTCACATTTGTACGGTAAATCGTCCGGGGACGTGTCGGACACATTTTCCGACCCGAGGACGTGTGGGGAATTTTTCCCAATGCGATTCGTATGGTCTTTTTCCCATGTGAATCGTAATTGGCAGTTTGTACGGCACTTGTACGATTCGTACGGTAAAAAGACCGGATACGAGTCGTACGGGGAATTTTTTTGCCGGATCGTAATCGGCACCTTTGTGTTTATTGGGGTCCCTAGAGCTTTTGGCCCCTGTGCCACTGCACCTGCTGCACCATTCAAATCAAGCCCTATTTAACTGCAACATAACTGCAATTGTGTCTACCTGTATAGTAGTAAAATATAGCAATATTAGGTGTTTAGAGGGGTGCCTAGAGGTTTTGGTCCTGGTGCTACTGCACCTGCTGCACCATTCAAATCATCACCCTCCTGCGTGCTAGATCAATGCACTTGTGAGTGTCTGGTTTAGTAGTAAAATTTAGCAATAATGTGAGTTCAGTGAGGTCCCTAGAGCTTTTGGCCCCTGAGCCACTGAACTTGCAGCACAAATCAAATCAAATCCCTTTTAACTGAAAGGTAACTGCAATTGTGAATGCCTGTTTAGTAGTCAAATATAGCAATATTATGGGGCAGATTTACAAGCCCCTTGCGACATTTTTGAGCTGCAGTTGCGTCACTTTTGTGACGCAACGGCGGCATAAAAAATGCGGCAAAATTACAACGTGACGCATATCGTAAAGCCCTGCGTGACATTATACCTGCGTCAAGTAGAATGTATGCAGGGTGGGCGTTCCCACGCAGGAAAGCCTCATAAAAGTGACGCAGTGAAGGACACCACTGCGTCAAAACCTTACGTCTGCTTGAATCAGGCGTAAGGACAGTCGCGGTCGGTAGTGGGAGTAGCTGCCGGGCGGTGACGTGGGGAGGGGGAGGGGCAGGGTGGGGGTAGTAAACTATGGATTACGGAGGTTTACAGGTAAGTAAACATATAAATTAATAAAACGAATTTCTTTGAGCGCACTGCATCCCCAAATGCGATGCAGTACAAGCAACAACATTTGTTTGATTATTTATATGTTTACTTACCTATAAACCTCCCTAATCCATAGTTTACTACCCCCCACCCTGCCCATGCCCCTCCTCATGTCACCGCCCGGCAGCTACTCCCACTACCGACCGCGGCTGCGTAAGGAGTAACGCAGTGCAATGGGAATAGGCCTCTAAATGCATTGCTGGAGTTGCGTCGTGCTTGCGACACGACTCCGGCAATGCCTGAATTTTTCGCCAACCGATGCGTCAGAATTTTGGACGCATCTGTCAATCCTTGCGCCATAGTGCTCCATATTGTAAATACTAAAGACACACAATTGATGGACGGAATGCAGAACAAATCAAAACATTCACCCCCAGTCAAGAGATCAGGGTTAAATCCATCATTCTTTTGCTCACCATGCCACCCCAGTTTAGACCTGATTATATGCAAATCAGTCTTGACCCTGTGTCTCATGGGAACTGTCCAGCCCGAACTGCTGAGCCAGTTCCTCCCTGGATCGGAAACAAGCATCCTAGGACCGGTTTCACCCCTCTTCAGCCAGGATAGCTTGATTCCAGTGGCACAGTGAGCCCAGGACTCACGTCTGAGCATACCTAGCACACTTAGGGCGAGAAAGCAAAAGACACACAATTGATGGACGAAATGCAGAACAAATCAAAAAATTCACCCTTAGTCAAGAGATCTGGGTTAAATCCATTATTATTTTGCTCACCATGCCACCCCAGTTTAGACCTGGCTATATGCAAATCAGTCTCATGGGCACAGGGTCAAGACTGATTTGCATATGGCTGGGTCCAAACTGGAATGGCATGGTGAGCAAAAAAACGATGGATTTAGGCCTAGATCTCTATACTGGGGTGAATGTATGATATTGTTCTGCATTCTGTCCATCAATAGTTCTTTTTGCATTTGTCACCCCGAGTGGGACGGGTATGCTCAGACGTGAGTCCCATGCTCTCCATGCCACTGGAATCAAGCTATCCAGGCTGAAGAGGGGTGAAACCTCGAAACCGCTCTTAGGACTCTTGTTTCCAGTCCAGGGAGGACCTGGCCTGGCAGTTCGGGCTGGACTGTTCCCATTGGGCACAGGGTCAAGACTGATTTGCATATGGCTGGGTCCAAACTGGAATGGCATGGTGAGCAAAAAAACTATGGATTTAGGCCCAGATCTCTGTACTGGGGTGAATGTATGACATTGTTCTACATTCTGTCCATCAATAGTTCTTTTTGCATTTGTCACCCCGAGTGGGACGGGTATGCTCAGACGTGAGTCCCGTGCTCTCCATGCCACTGGAATCAAGCTATCCAGGCTGAAGAGGGGTGAAACCCCGAAACCGGTCCTTGGATGCTTGTTTCCAGTCCAGGGAGGACCTGGCCTGGCAGTTCGGGCTGGACTGTTCCCATTGGGCACAGGGTCAAGACTGATTTGCATATGGCTGGGTCCAAACTGGAATGGCATGGTGAGCAAAAAAAGAATGGATTTAGGCCTAGATCTCTGTAATGGGGTGAATGTATGACATTGTTCTGCATTCTGTCCATCAATAGTTCTTTTCGTATTGGTATGGTGGCGCAAGGGTTTTTCACGCAGGCGCAGGGAACAGATGTGTCAGTTTCCGGTAAATCTGCCCTTATGTGTTTAGAGGCGTTCTGACAACTTTTGGGCCCGGTGCTACTGCACCTGCTGCATGATTCAAATCATGACCCTGTTGTCTGCTAGGTAACTGCCCTTGGGACTGCCTGTTTAGGAATACAATATAGCAATATTAGGTGTTTATTGGGGTGCCTGAAGCTTTTGGTCCAGGTGCCACTGCACCTGCTGTACTATTGAAATCATGACCCTGGTGTCTGTGAAATAAGTGCACTTGTGACTGCCTGTTTGGTAGTAAAGTTTTGCAAGACTTTGTGTTTATTGGGGTCCCTAGTGCTTTTGGCGCCTGTGCAACTGCACCTGCTGCACCATTCAAATCAAGCCCTATTTAACTGCAACATAACTGCAATTGTGTCTACCTGTATAGTAGTAAAATATAGCAATATTAGGTGTTTAGAGGGGTGCCTAGAGGTTTTGGTCCTGGTGCTACTGCACCTGCTGCACCATTCAAATCATCACCCTCCTGCATGCTAGATCAATGCACTTGTGAATGTCTGGTTTAGTAGTAAAATTTAGCAATAATCTGAGTTCAGTGAGGTCCCTAGAGCTTTTGGCCCCTGAGCCACTGAACTTGCAGCACAAATCAAATCAAATCCCTTTTAACTGAAAGGTAACTGCAATTCTGAATGCCTGTTTAGTAGTCAAATATAGCAATATTATGGGGCAGATTTACAAGCCCCTTGCGACACTTTTGAGCTGCAGTTGCGTCACTTTTGTGACGCAACGGTGGCATAAAAAATGCGGCAAAATTACAACGTGACGCATATCATAAAGCCCTGCGTGACATTATACCTGCGTCAAGTATAATGTATGCAGGGTGGGCGTTCCCACGCAGGAAAGCCTCGTAAAAGTGACGCAGTGAAGGACACCACTGCGTCAAAACCTTACGTCTGCTTGAATCAGGCGTAAGGACAGTCGCGGTCAGTAGTGGGAGTAGCTGCCGGGCGGTGACGTGGGGAGGGGGAGGGGCAGGGTGGGGGGTAGTAAACTATAGATTACGGAGGTTTACAGGTAAGTAAACATATAAATTAATAAAACGAATTTCGTTGAGCGCACTGCATCCCCAAATGCGATGCAGTACAAGCAACAAAATTCGTTTGATTAATTTATATGTTTACTTACCTGTAAACCTCCGTAATCCATAGTTTACTACCCCCCACCCTGCCCATCCCCCTCCTCATGTCACCGCCCGGCAGCTACTCCCACTACCGACCGCGGCTGCGTAAGGAGTAACGCAGTGCAATGGGAATAGGCCTCTAAATGCATTGCTGGAGTTGCGTCGTGCTTGCGACACGACTCCAGCAATGCCTGAATTTTTCGCCAACCGATGCGTCAGAATTTTGGACGCATCTGTCAATCCTTGCGCCATAGTGCGCCATATTGTAAATACTAAAGACACACAATTGATGGACGGAATGCAGAACAAATCAAAACATTCACCCCCAGTCAAGAGATCTGGGTTAAATCCATCATTCTTTTGCTCACCATGCCACCCCAGTTTAGACCTGGCTATATGCAAATCAGTCTTGACCCTGTGTCTCATGGGAACTGTCCAGCCCGAACTGCTGAGCCAGGTCCTCCCTGGATCGGAAACCAGCATCCTAGGACCGGTTTCACCCCTCTTCAGCCAGGATAGCTTGATTCCAGTGGCACAGTGAGCCCAGGACTCACGTCTGAGCATACCTAGCACACTTAGGGCGAGAAAGCAAAAGACACACAGTTGATGGACGAAATGCAGAACAAATCAAAAAATTCACCCTTAGTCAAGAGATCTGGGTTAAATCCATCATTATTTTGCTCACCATGCCACCCCAGTTTAGACCTGGCTATAGGCAAATCAGTCTCATGGGCACAGGGTCAAGACTGATTTGCATATGGCTGGGTCCAAACTGGAACGGCATGGTGAGCAAAAAAACGATGGATTTAGGCCTAGATCTCTATACTGGGGTGAATGTATGACATTGTTCTGCATTCTGTCCATCAATAGTTCTTTTTGCATTTGTCACCCCGAGTGGGACGGGTATGCTCAGACGTGAGTCCCATGCTCTCCATGCCACTGGAATCAAGCTATCCAGGCTGAAGAGGGGTGAAACCTCGAAACCGGTCCTAGGACTCTTGTTTCCAGTCCAGGGAGGACCTGGCCTGGCAGTTCGGGCTGGACTGTTCCCATTGGGCACAGGGTCAAGACTGATTTGCATATGGCTGGGTCCAAACTGGAATGGCATGGTGAGCAAAAAAACAATGGATTTAGGCCCAGATCTCTGTACTGGGGTGAATGTATGACATTGTTCTGCATTCTGTCCATCAATAGTTCTTTTTGCATTTGTCACCCCGAGAATCCCGTGCAAGCTATCCAGGCTGAAGAGGGGTGAAACCCCGAAACCGGTCCTTGGATGCTTGTTTCCAGTCCAGGGAGGACCTGGCCTGGCAGTTCGGGCTGGACTGTTCCCATTGGGCACAGGGTCAAGACTGATTTGCATATGGCTGGGTCCAAACTGGAATGGCATGGTGAGCAAAAAAGAATGGATTTAGGCCTAGATCTCTGTAATGGGGTGAATGTATGACATTGTTCTGCATTCTGTCCATCAATAGTTCTTTTCGTATTGGTATGGTGGCGCAAGGGTTTTTCACGCAGGCGCAGGGAACAGATGTGTCAGTTTCCGGTAAATCTGCCCTTATGTGTTTAGAGGCGTTCTGACAACTTTTGGGCCCGGTGCTACTGCACCTGCTGCATGATTCAAATCATGACCCTGTTGTCTGCTAGGTAACTGCCCTTGGGACTGCCTGTTTAGGAATACAATATAGCAATATTAGGTGTTTATTGGGGTGCCTGAAGCTTTTGGTCCAGGTGCCACTGCACCTGCTGTACTATTGAAATCATGACCCGCCTAGTGCTTTCTGAATAACTGCGCTTATGACTTTCTGTTTAGTAGTCAAATATAGCAATATTAGGTGTTAGGGGAGTTCTGACAACTTTTGGATCGGGTGCCTCTGCATCTGCTGCACCATCCAAATAGGATTGTGGGGGCCCTTAATGGTTACGGGCCTTTGGTGCTCCAGAGGTGCAAAGGCTTGCATTGTGCCCCTCATATGAGTACACCCACTTATTGAAAACAAACTCCACCCGCCCCTGTTGCTTCTTTCAACGTCCATGTTGCTTCTTTTCCCTCCCACTCCTTTTGTTTCTTATCCCCCATCCCCCTTCTTCTTCTCCTCCTACCTCCCCAATCCCTGTTTCTGCTGCCCCTCTCACCTACCTCTGATTCTTACCGCCCCCACCTGCCGCTCCCTGTTTCACCTCTCCCACACCCGTTTCTTCTCCCCAGCTACCCATACACTGTTTCTTGTGCACTCCACCGCCCGTCCCTGTTTCTTCTCCCCTCCACCGCCTCCTCCCTGTCCACCTCATCAGTGTTTCTTCTGAAGTCCCTGTTTCTTCTCTCTTCCACCAGCCCCAACCCAGTTTTTCCTGCCCCCCCCCTCCCCCCCACACACACACACACTCCCGAATTCTGTTTCTTCTCCCTGCGGCACCAGCACATCCCTGTTCCTTCTCCCTGCCCCACCCACTCCATCCCTGTTTTGTCTCCCCCTCGCAATTGACAGAAGGAAAAACACGTGCTATGGCCCCGCCGGCGCTGGCCGTCTCTAGGGCTGGTTTCTTTTGCTACAGTCCTTCTCTCCAAACCCAGCCGATTGCGGAAGCCAATATCTCGCCTATAGGAGCGAATTGTCTTTGCCAATGCTTGTTTCTGTTCTGTTAATGTATGTATTACTGTTTTGCAGAACATGGGCTACTTCCCTATTCCCTGGTCTCACTGCCGTCCATGCAGAGGTGGGTTTACAGTGGGGAAGAAGCTCAAGGAGATGAAAAAAACATGCGAGGATTCCTTTCATTCAAGGCAGCGTCGGTGGATTCGCGTCAAATATGTATATCATTTTCAAAAGAAAAGTCAGCAGGGATTCTGCACAACAGCGAGGCTGCAGGACAGATGTATCCCCTGCTTCTCGTCCACAGCTGTTGGAAAATTGCAACGCCGACTCTTTCATTGCGGCGGATAATCACATGTTTTCTTTTGCTGGAAAGGCCTCGCTTCGTTAGGAATTCTAGACACGTGAAATGACGCGGTGATGGCCACAGCCAGCTGGGCTTGGAATCACATTGTTGTCAGGCATTCGAGGAATGCCGTGTCAGTAGGGGCCCCTTCAACGCAGCGAGCCTAACTGAATCCCGAACTCCCTCTGAGGCCCTCGACAAATGCCTTCTGCAATGGCACTCGCCTGCCACTCCCCGGCCCCCACCTTCGATATCTGGGAATGTTGAATTCAGTGGAGTAACAAAAGTCCCCGCAGCACCCGCGGTGCGAAGGGCCCCGAGCTCCCCCTCCGCAACTGGCAGGTCCCTGGCTCCGGAAGGGGTCGGAGAGTGCCTCCCCCCCCCCCTGCTTTCACTTTGCAGGGTTGGGGGTGGAGGGGGGCTCTAGTTTCGTTACCCCTCTGTTGGAATTTTATAGCAGGCTAAAAGAAAGGTGCCAATGTAGACTCGCAACATGCGGTTGTGCACGTGCCACCTACCGGTATTTCTTCATGTGTTGAGAAGCTGCAAGGACCAGGAGGTGATGCAAAACACGATTTTGAATAACATCCTTTCTATTAGGCAATTCGGAAGCTGTTTGCTTCCATACACTTTTACGAATAGGTTCGGTAATTCTTAAATACACTTACAGGGATTTCTTCACCTATGCATTCATCTCAATGACTTAAGCTCCCAATCCTGAGATGTGTCTGTGTAATGTATATGTCACTCATGCCTTAACTGTGCATACTCAGTTAGAGATGAAAACTGTTTTTTGGGAAATGGAAGATTGCATCTATTGCGTTCTGACAGAGAGGGAAGCTTGTTTTGTTACTGCCATACAGTCCAGTGTCTGTGAGGTAGTAACCCCTGCACTGCTGCTGGCCTATTTGAACCTATCCTGAGATGGCCTATCTTGTGTTGCTTCTACCCTAGCTTTACCTGCCCTCTGAAGTTTGGAAGGTTGAATTGTTTATAACCAAGATGTACCTGTTCTAGGAAGACTGGTGTTTCCAATGCTGCAGCTCCATCTCATAAAAATACAAAGGATTTTTTGAATTCACTTGTATAACATGCCCAGACAGCTTTTGTTGGTGTCAGTTCAAAGTCAAGTTGTGGCACCCTGACCCAGAGACCCTAGTTTCAATCACAGCTTTCTGGCTTGATCAAACTGTGTGAACCTGGACACATTATTTTCTTACTTCTGCCTCCTTATCTGTGATCATCTAATTTGGGAACACCTTAAAGTACTTCAATTCAAGATGCATACTGTATAAAAATATCTATTTTATATTGTTTAATGGTGCAAAACCTAGTTCAACCACGAGACCCTTGCATTGGCAGCAAAAGTCAACCTACATGCCGGTTTCACTAATAAAATTGTCATTTAGGCAGAAGAGGGCAAGAATGATGTACCCATCCAGGATCTGAACTAAAACAATGTCTAATTAGGAAAACCTGTTTTTAATCTTGGCTTTCAAACTTGACCAAACAGTGTGGCTCAATGATTAGAGCGGCAGACCCTGATGCAGAGGTCTAGCCCGGGACCAGGTATCAATTCCCTGCCTCGGCGGGTCTTGGGCTAAAAAATTCCACGGACATGATAATTCTCGCCTTGGTGCCATTCCAATCATGGAGTCCCACTCTGCAACTCTGGGCAATAGCTTGCTTAATCTCCACAACAGCCCCCACAACGCTAAGGATGCCTGGCCTCCACCTTGGGGGTGCCCAGGAGTGGACGCCTCACAGGGAAAACCAGGATGGGTTCCACAGCGGTATTCGTGCAAGCGCCTTGAGACCCTTGCGGGTGAGTAGTGCGCTATACAAGTATCAATTTACATTTACCCAGGCGATTATATTTGTTCCCCGTGCCTCCTTTTCCATGATCATCTAATTTGAGAGCTCCTTCAAATAATTCACTTCAGGAGGCACAATGCACAACAATCTCTATAGTGTATGCTTTACTAGACTATAATAGTGCTCCATGAATACAAAAATAAAGGCTTATTTAGGATTAAAAAAAGCACAACTGACTTGCCTGTAAGTCATTATTAAAACTGGCAAAATAGAAAGGGTGTGGTTCACTAATGCTAATAAGTGGCTCAGTGCAATTATATATTCTAAGGTGATAAAGTGAAACCAGCCAAAATAGATTTTTTTAAATGTATAAGTTTGAACCGCAGCTGTAAATAAAGTGGCAGTCAGCCACACTCCAGCAGTACTGAGGTCCTGGATGAGCTAAGAGGTATTGTCATCTTCCATGGCATTGGTGCTGCTTTTAAAAAAAGAATGCAACACAGACGCAGCTGTGGAGAATTGTGGGGCCCGGCAGTCACTGCCTTGCTACCACTGCCCTGTTGGTGCTGGTAGTGAAACAGGAGATGCTTTGGTGTTGTGCACGTGGGTCACATCTTCCCACACCCAGTTATCTGCAAGTGTCGCTTCCCACACCCAGTTATCTGCAAGTGCGGCTTTGCAGCGTGGTCCATAGCACAGGCTACAATTCCAGTGACTCGCCCTGTGAAATATGCTGCACATGTGGGTAGCTTTGCCAGGAGCACGTTGCAAGCCCTCCTCAAGGAGTGGGACCTACGGACATTTGCGCCGTGCTCACCCTTCACATACCTCCCTTCTGTGATTGCTGAGCCTGCACTAGGAAGCAGCGACTGTTTCCCAGTATTGGAAGTGAGATACCCATGTTCCAGGGCAAGACGCCTGATCCCAAGGGGCGATTGCGGGCCCCGGGGTAAGCAAGGTCGGCAGACCAGTCTTCCCCCGGGGTATTCGCGCGAGACCACGGACAGGGTGGGATAGCTAGTGGGAGGGGGTGGGATTTAGGAAGGTCTTAAAAGGGGGCAGGGGACGAAGTTCTTCCTCTTCCTGCCTCCCAGCGCCGTTAGGTTAGGGGTTCTAGGAAAGTTTTGACCACCCGCCCACACTACTTGCTTAAGGAGTGGGAAAAAGGGGGCATTTGTTACAGCGTGCCAGTTTAGGACGGCTTGAGGGGTGTGTTGGCGGTATTTGGGGGGGGGGAGTCAATGACGGGCATACTCACCCTTCCGGGGGGGGGGATACAGGTGCAAGGTGGGGGTACATCATGCAGGGGTGCGATGGCTGGAGATGCTGGAGGAGGTTGGAAAGAGAGATGAGGAAGCGAATGGGATAAGTGAAGAGGTCGCTGGGTGATGTGGGAGTGAGTAGTTGGAGTGTGGGAGTGAATGGAGGAATGGAAAACATGAGGTTGGGGGGATTGTTTGGGGTTGTTGATGGCATGTTGTATATTTGGTGTCAACCCTGTCCTAATAAAAGGCCTTTTATGCTAGCTATTCAGCGTGGAGTGGTTATTGTGCGAATTCAAGCACCGAAACATACCAAAGGAATACAGAAGGAGGGTTCCGTGCTCAGCCCTCCGATTTGTAGTCTCATAGTAGGGAAACACCCTTTGGATCTCACCCACCTACAATTTTTAAAATATGTCTGGCAGTGTGACAGAGGGAGAACATAGAAGTCAACATAAGGACAAACAACCTAGGGATCCCATACTCAGGAGAGAGTACAACCAGCATACAGTACTAGTGTTCAATCGTTCCCAGTGCAAGATATGCAGCCCACTGATGAAGCATATCATGCAAGGTAGGTGAGTTTTCATCACCCATTATGTGTACAGGAATGTACTTTAATTCGCTGGGAGGGTTTTTTCCCAGGAGGTTTGCACTTCTTGTATGTTTATGGATATTGTACAACATTTATTTAACGCCTCTCCCTCACTCTTTAGTGTGTTAGCTACCTATGTAGGAGCTGTCCTGCATGTGTGAGAGAAGTGTTATGTTCTTTCTGCTACTGCCACCATAACTTACTTATGTTAGGGATGGTAGCACTGCTGCCTACCCATGTTGTACCCTTGTTGTGCCGTGTAGCTCGGTATAAAACTTTCCATTACACATACAAAAAAACAATTTGCAGTGCCAATGCAATGTTAGTACATGATGTCAGTGAATGAGTGAACTATCACAAAATAGATGACCGGAGTTTGCTTTTGGATTTAAGAATGAAACAAGCATTTATTTAAATTGGATAGTCGACTTCGTAAAATTTTAAACAGCTGAAAAGACGATTTTGAAAGTTTTTGAATCAGCGGATAAGATTACTTTGTAAAAATGTTAATTATAGCAGACAAGTGGCCAATTCTAGCATTTTAGCCACAACTACTTAGTATGTTGGAGGTCTGAGCCAATAGAGCACCTTTTAAAAGCAAAACTACAAGCCCCACAATGCAGCATGTCATTGTTGGGAAAAAACAAAAATAGATGGTGGTATCCTATATCATAGTGCCAAAGTGCAGAGCTGTGAAACGCAAACTAAAATATAGGTCCTGGTTCCCTTTCATTGTCTTGTAGACAATCACATGTTAAACAGTCCAGTGGGGAAGAGGGCCGAGATCAGCCTTACAGATGTCATTGCAAGCATCACCCTTCTGATAGGCTAACATTAACACTCCTCATAAATCCTGAAACAGGCGCCATTTACCAGATCAGTGGGATCAGCAACAGTCTGTGATGGCAGTGGGTGGCAGAGATTATTTGCAACAATATTATTGAGATGCTGCAATACCACAATATTGAAAACATACGTCACAATCCATGAATATTAGATGGGAACATATTTAGAATTTGGAGGAGCGCCCCTGTGTAGTGTCAGTGACATAGCCAAAGAGGGCATGAAACAGCTGAAATTGGATCATATATTCGAAGCTGTTCTGAACAGGGGCTTCCAAGATATGTTTGGTCCAGGGCCCCCAAAATCCTTAAAATGTTCCTGAGATACACCCTTCAGAACAGGAAGAGCCTGTTAGAAATACGCTCATATACCCCACCTGTGATGCCAAGACCCCGTCAGTGGGGCAAGTCTGGCACTTTGTAAACCCCTAAATTAGATTAATTATTACATGCCTCTCTGAAAGTTTTTAAAGAAAAACACTATATTACATATTTGAAATGCTTGATGAGGAAGTAAAAATAATGTTTAGAAAATACATAAAGTGGTTGCTTTGGTGGCAGAATTGTGCAATATGAAACAGACTGAACAGGAGTAGTTTGGGCATGTTCTCTAATTCAGAGAGGACAGGTCAACTGGTTAAAAGCCTCTGGCGCAGTAGAATGTTGCAGCCCCCCTCCTACCATCATCATTGGACTGCATACTGTACATATCCTGCACAGGAAACTCCTAGTCTGAATCCACTAGGTTTGATTTAAGTGAGCTGCTTTCTAAGAGACAACGTGACTCTTCTAGAAACCGATTCCCAAGTGGTGCTCTTTTATCATGGACAACTCGTATCCCTATATCCACGCCATAACATGACTACAGATTGGTGGCGGCTGATTTTCTCTTGCAACACAAGGTAAGTGACCCTATGGTAAATTTGTGTAGTCTCCCTTCTACTGGAACCTGTGCTTCCTCTAGAAGGGTGTACCAGAATTGTGCTGCACAGGAGGGGATGGGGTGTCTCAGGCTTCCTACCTCATGTCTGTGTAGCTACTAGAAGGTGGGGTTTCTATAAAAGACCACAAAGGTATTGTGATGGTTATAATTCTTGACTTACTGCAAGTCCCTGTGCTGCTCACACTCCACCCCAAAGCCCTTCACTGGACATTGTAGCAACACTGCTGAGTGTATGTCTTACAGCTACAAACTTGAAATGGAACAGGGCAGCCTCTGGCCTTGAATGAAGCCTTTGCTTGACAAAGGCTGCTGTCAATAGTATGTCAATTATACTGTTGTCAATTATGTGCTGAGAGCCCACCCAGTCCTTGTGGTCATCTCAGGCAGAACAGGACAAAAGCCAAGAAACAAGTACCGGATGGCTTGAAAGACTGTCTTAAATAAAATCCAGAAGACGCAGTGACATTGGAAGAGGCCTGTCACCACAGTGGACCATAACTCTGAATACAAGTGATGTTTGCTACCAAGAGATCAACTGACATTGAGCATGTTCCACTCCACCTTGATTGAATCCCAAAGAAACTCAAATGTTGCACCTATTCTGGGTGGCTAGTTGGGTCCCTTAGCTTCCCTTACCTTCTTGCACTGCAAGAAGATGCCAGCCAGGAAAAAGATCCACTTTGACTTCTAGCAGACGTAATGCACCCAGTCAAAAAAATGATAGTGTATGGGGCAAGAACGTAGATTCTTCTGCCCTGAGCTGGGACCAGACTCGAAGCACTGTGGAAAGGTTTTGTTGGGGTTGATTTGTCTAGGTGCGGGACATGGTTGCATACCATTATTCAGTAATAAACCCCTCTCAAAGTGTAGGGTGGGCTTGTCTAGAGGATTAAATGTACACTGACAGCACACTAGTACTTACACTTCAATCTTGTAGTAAAGTTGTTAAAGATCTCTCCCCATTGGTCATATGGACCTTTGTTGGTTAACTTAAAGGGATATAAGGGAGAATACATTAAAAATACATTTCTAGCTTTTTGAGCCACTGTGACTCCACAATACGGACCAGAATCACCAAATATGGTTAAATGGGTTTTATTTTGGGTTATTAATCAATCCAGTAAATAAGCATACTAAGAATAAGTTCAGAAGGTACAACAATACAGATGGTAAGCTGAAATATCTCAGTAGATTGAGTTGTAATAAAATGAGATACAGAATAGTAACAGCCACAACAATAAAGAAATAAATCAAGGTAAACAGGTGTTCCATAAAGAAACTTCCCTTCTCTCTTCTAAAAATAAAGCACCTACAAGATCACCTACTCCGTAATTCTAGTTAGGGAGCTCAGTAGGTGTCAGCATAAGACAAACTTTTGTAGAAGTCTTGGGCAAAGGGAATACGTGTATAGCTCAAAGCTTCACACTTGTGAGAATAAGGCAAGTAGAGAGGTCTATATCTCTCCAAGTCTAAAGGGAATCTCTACCTGCTAACTGTGGGAACATCAATTAAATCTTTACTTGAGAGGATCATTTGCAGCCTCCCTTTAGCTTCCTATAGAATCGAAATTTATACTGTAAGTCGCAACCTTGAACATCTCTTCGTATTGGTGCATGATGAACAGAAGGCCTCTTCTGATCAGTAATTTTCCACATTTGCTGAAAAGTTCTTCCCTTCAGGCTTCACTATCAGCAGTCTAATACGAACAATAAATCATTCTCTATCTAATGAGAAACATGATAAGCCACCTGCAGAGGAAAGAAAGAATACACTGGCAAAGCAAAATGCAATTCAATTGAGGTCTGTAGTCAGGCTAAATTAGTTCAGCATTTAATGTGAACTCAAATACATGATTGTACTCATACACGAATAATTTCAAGAATAAGTGTAAAAAGTGAGTAAAGGAGTCCCGCTTTCATCGCCATCCTCTGCTGCCATTCTTTGCTGCTCCAAGACTCAAGGTCCAGGGGGACAACATCACCTAGCCTGCCTTGCTAACTGGCGCCCAGCCGCCTTGTCATCTTAAAGCGCCAGGAGGCGCTTTAAAATCCGTCCGCGGGCTCCCACAGTGCGGGAAGCGCACGGGCGTGCACAGGCACGCACGCGAAGCCCCTGCCAAGGGCGGGCCTGTCTACGCCAGGAAGAGAAAGGGCAGGGCCACCCCGCTGCCACTTGCTTTTCAACTGCACTTCCGGACTTTTAAGGTACTGTTCTCCACGCCATCGGCAATTGATTCATATCAATACCTACTCTTTATTATTTACCTATTATGTTTTCGCTACCCATTTTGGCTGTATGCTAAAGCCGTAACAAGTATCTATTCGGTTTACCAAGGCACGTCCTGGTTGTATGAAAACTATTTTATTTTGTTTTTGTCACTTATATTCCATCTCTGATTTTTTTGACCCATCTCTGCCCTCGTTTAATAACATTCGGACCGACCCAATGGGGAAAAGAAAAACAGCAGACTGTGTGGGGGGGGGGGGGGGGGGGGGGTATCATGAGGAAAGGCAAAAAAGCCAAAAAGTCATCTACACAAGCGTTGTGTAAAACCAATTGTGTTATGGATCATATTGACAACCTTGTTAACGACTGTGAGGAGATTTTACTTACTCCATCGGGTTCGAACGGCAGTGCATAAAATGTGGTCAACGTATTGCCCCTCACCTCTACTACCACCCCCCTAAAGTTACCCCATCTATCCCTGACATGTTTAAAAGGTCTACCCTGAAGGGCCAGCAAGCGTTTGTTCACAATAGTATTTCGTCTGAAGTGAGTATCAATCCTCTTTTGCCAAGTTCTTGTTCACCCGTTACAAGTGTTATTGAGCCTGCTGTCCTATGTACAAACAGATTTTTACCCCTGATGGAAATCCCCGAGGAACCCAGCGACCATCCGGGTACCAAGGGGTCAGTAGACGGACCCGCCAGCTGTGACAACACAATTAGTAGGGGTATGTGTTCATGTACCGACCTGTTTAGAGGTCAGATAGCCGATCTAAAGGCCTAGACCAAACAACTTATAGAGGAAGTTAGTCAACTTAAGGGCACGATTGACACACTTTCTACAGCACTAAAACTATGCACTAGTGCAATCCACCCAGTCACTGAAGCTTCAACCAGGGTCCAAGCTTGCAAAACGAGTAACACCTCTAAAGGGAACACAGGTAGTCTAAACAACGAAACTAAAGCTAAAGGGCAATCTGCAACACTTAATAAACAATTGACTTATGGTCCAAATATTATGCAGCACATTACTACCAACATAGGGGCAGGGAAAAGTGATCACAGCTTGCATATTGTGGACAATGGAAAGGAAATCCACACTTTCTCCCATCTCAACTACCAGCCCGGAGTGATTTCATCTGCTAGGGTGAGTCACTATTATAAACCCCTGTCCCGCCACTCCAAATGTAAACTTTTCCTGACTAATGTACCAAAAATCTCCCCTAGCTTAATTAAGGAAAATTTGCAATCCCTGATCAATAAATGCACTCAGTGGCTGAGACACGTACGTAAGTGCAGATCCATAATTAGGGATGCTATATCTTCCACCACAAGACATTCTTCCATGGGCAATAACTCTGATTATGTGTGTCTTACTCTTGCCTCTTCACCATTGGTAGAAAATCTGGTGGCTTTTGACCTAAGAACATCCCATATGATACACACAAACATTAGGTTGAAATTTAACCCCCGACCCTGTCACCACTCGATCATCCAATGCACCAGTGTTAAGTTGCAATGGGTATTCATCTCTACAAAACACAGATTGATGTTTAATAAACTCAGGCCCCTCACTTAGATTCCCAGTAGACACCGAATCAGGGGCAGTTGATAGTCATTGCATGGGATCATCTCTCAGCGTTGGTCATGTCAGGAAGGACTATGTAGTAGAACCCCCTTGGGCCATAGTAACATCACAGGACGATCCATCCTGTCCTATAGGTAATCATGTTAAAGTTCCAGTTACTCTCAACATGAGTAATTCTATGGAGGTTAGCTCGTGTAATACTACCGGCAATCAAGATGCATCTCCTATGACATTAGCTTCCTGGAATATAGCGGGGTTGTCTTCCAAGACACCCTCACCCAACTGGTCAGATTTTATAGATAAACAGGATATTATAGCATTTCAAGAGACCTGGGCGCTTACTCCAGTCTACCACCCTGGCTACTTAAACTTCTTTAAGCCTGCAATAGGTGGACAAAAAGGCAGACCTCAGGAGGGCCAACAATATGGGTAAGACAGAGCTCCTCTTATAAGATAGTAGGAAAGGAGATTGACAATATTGATATTATGGCATTACTCGTTCTTCCCAAATACCCCCCTAACTTACTTGTTGTCAATGTGTACGCCAGGGGTATGGTGAGAGGTAGATCATCAAAGAAAATCACAAAACTTAATTGTTTTTAAGATACAATGAGCGAGGGGAACAACTTATTTATTTATTATTTTATTTTATTTATTTTGAGAGTTTAATACAGCGCGAACAAGACCCTTGCGGGTATCAGAGCGCTTTACAGGGAAGTGTCTTAGTTACATAGTACATGTAAATAACATAGGATTCAATGCAAGTCCATGATAGTATAGGCATAGTCTCGTAGATATATGGTACATAAAAAACGTTATAAAACTTAGTTATAACATAAAAACTTAGTTATAGTAGGAGATTTTAACACCACATTTGAGTCTCTGGATTCTGAGGATAGCAACCTTAGTGTAGACGAAGATGCTCAGTGGGGTATTCCCCAACTGGAGATGCCACCAATTAAAAAGTGTACCAAGGCAGCGCTCCAACTTAAAGCATTTAGCCTAGAAAGGGGAGTCAGGGCAGTGAACCCCCTGACCGCTTAGGATCCCGCACATACAGTAATGGCTTGTGAAGCAGTCGTTTTGACTACATTCTCATTAATGTAGAGAACTGGCCATCCCTAGTTGATATGGAGGTTTGTGCGAGGAACGAAAGCGGCCATAACCCATTGTTGTTAAAGCTTAAGGTAACTGGCCAAGCAACATCCTTGCCCATAGCCAATGTGAGTGAGACTGCCGATGCTATACTAAGTAACGATATGAGGAGGATTAAATGGTCTTGGATTGTCGAAAATGAAAGTTCCCTTGAAAAAATGAAAGAAGAGGTGACAAGCACATTAGATGGTCTACAAAAATTTAATAATCAGGGAGAAATTAATCTCAATATTACCCAAATCCATGAGGCGAGGCCATTTTCGAAAAGATTAGGTACTTCTTTGTCAATCCTCTCAATATTCCGAAGAGACCCACACCCTAATTAAACCCAAAGATATGGGTAAAATCAAAATAGCACGTAAAAATTATAAATCTACGCAAACAGTAGCAAAAAAGGATTGGGATGAACAATGGTGGCTAGAACTTTTACAAGCTAGCAAAATGAAAAATATGCAATAATTTTGGCAGCTGGTAAAGTGGGATAGAGGAGGACAAGGCAACATTCCCACAAACCATATAGCACCTGATCAGTGGGTCTCCTTCTTCGAGAATCAATTTGCAGTCGGAGAGAAAGCATCTCCCTTTCAAGTACCAAGTACAGATTCAATAGTAACATTTACTATAAGTGAAGTGGAAAATGCCATGAACTCAGCACCTGGCCCCGATTGTATCCCGGTGGACCTGTTTCCATCTGATAACTGTCTCTAGTACATCCAGATTCTTGCCAACTCGATAGCCAGTGGAGCTTCTATTCCCGACTCCTGGCGAGGAGCCGAAATACTACCTATTTATAAAAAGGGGGATCGTTCTAGCCCTAGTAATTATAGGCCAATAAGTCTAATTGACTCCACCCAAAAGATCATGGCCAGGCTAGTGGTGAATAGAATCCAGATCTGGATAGCAGAGAATAATATATTATCCCCATTTCATGCAGGCTTTAGGGCCCTCGTAAGTACAATAGACCAAGTTTTCTACTTTGTTTCAATCTATTGGCGTGTTGTACTACTAGCGGGCGGCACTATCTATGCCGCCTTTGTTGACCTCAAAGCTGCATTTGATACGGTCCCGAGAAACAAACTCTGGGCCGTATTGAAAGATCTAGGGTTACCTTTAGAGCTCTTACAGCTTGTAGTTAAACTCCACAAATCCAATTATGCACAGGTTCGTTGGGGTTCACAAGGAAACACCACGCCTAGATTCCCAATCCTTAAAGGGGTGCCTCAAGGGTGTGTTCTGGCTCCCACCCTGTTTTTATTGTTTATAAACGGGGTGCTTAATTATTTTTCAGAGCACTCTACTGACGCTCCCTCTGTTGCAGGCAAAAAAGTCCCAATACTTATGTTCGCTGATGACACCTTTATTCTATCAAAAACCCAAGTTGGGTTGCAGCGAGCATTAATCCGCTTTGAGTCATTTTGCAAGACACATGAAATAGTGGTAAATGTGGACAAAACTAAATTCATGTTGCTGCATAAACACAAGGTAATCAAGGCAAGGGTTGTTATGAATAAGTAGCCATTGGAGCAAACGGATATATTTACCTACCTTGGAATAACTGTAGGCCGTAAACTAGACTGGAAACCCCAGATAGATATTATGGCACTTAAGCACTCACAGCTTGCAGAAGCACTTTTGAAAGAACATAGGCTCTCCCAGACCAAGCCGGTTGGTCCTGTTCTTAAGATATACAATACCAAGGTTATGGCCTCCATTCTCTATGGTGCAGAACTATGGGGATTTGAAAATCTGTCCCCATTAGCCCTGGCACAAAATAGATTTGTGAGAGGTCTAATTGGCCTTCCCCAAAGTACTCCACTCACACCATTATATCTTGATCTAGGGTGTAACACCCTGGCAGAGGTTGCTAGATTTAGACCATTAGCTTATTGGAGAAGACTATGGTCCACTCCGGAGCTAGCCCACTATGCCCAAGCACTCAAAGGCATTAGAGATACTGACACCTCTCACAAGATTAGCTGGTTACAGCGGGTGAAAAGCTCACTAGTGAACATGGGCATGAGGAACCTGTGGGAAGATCCGGTGAATAACATGTTTCCCCCCAAAAAGTCTTCAAAGAAGCATACTGGGCAATGATTAGAGCTGGCAATTTGCGTTCTTCTAGCTCATCATCACTGACCAGTATCTTCCTGGGGCATAAGTCGGAACCCTTGTATGAAGACTTCTGGGACTTCATAACAAAGCCTAATGACAGGAAACATTTTTTTTCGGTTTCGGACAGGTACATTACAGATTAAAGATTTCACTAAAACCTGGCACCACTCCCAAGACAGTAAGGTGCAGATCACGATCCGGTAAAAACCGGGTACGAACCGTCGGACGGAGCATATTCTCCATCCGACGCGTACCCGGTCGTCAAAATGTACAAACAAGGAATTACGATTCGCACGGAACACCGTTTCCGTACGATTCGTAAAAAAGCCCGACCGAACAAAAAAAACCTACCAATGCGATCCGGGAAAGGGCCGACCTGACGTCGGGACGCTCGCAGCCTGCCATTCACGAACCAGGAATCACGATTCGCACCGACGTCATCCCGCACGGTGAATATTTTCCGGCTGCCAAAAACTGCCGGGAAATCAGGACGACGCGAACAAGGACCACCAGTACGCGACGGACACACAGGACGCCGCGAACAAGGAGGACCAGTACGCGACAGGACGACGTGAACAAGGAGTACCAGTACGCGACGGACAGACAGCACGACGCGAACAAGGAGGACCAGTACGCGACAGGACGACGCGAACAAGGAGGACCCGTACGCGACGGACAGACATGGACCCGAACCTACGGGTCATCCCGGCCCTCATAGCAGTCCACCTCCTCTACAGGTTACGACGCAGACGCCGCAGAAGGTCAGAACAACTAAGGGAGGGGGGAACGGGGGGGGGGGTGGGGGTGGCAGGACCAGGGCAGGCCACAAAACCCCCACCAAAGTCACACACCACACATGCCCAGGACATACCTGACACCCATGCCCTGGTCACTACGAGGGGGTGGGGGCGTGTCCAGCTAAGCCAGCGACCGCCACAACGGAAGTCCGTCACCACGCGAACCGGCAACACAACCAGACCGGTACGTCCCGTACCCACGCCTCAAGAGCGTGGGTACGAGACGTACCACGCCCACACCCACGTCACCCCAACAATGGCGGGACGGATCGTACCCACGTGGCAAAGGCCTGGGTACGGCCCGCACAAGCATCACATAGCGTGGGGATAGAGATGTACAGACCTTACCCCCACCCCCCCTATGCATGGAACGTACCCCCACCCCAACAGTGTAAGTACGACCCGTACCCTCACTCGCGTATGCATGGAGCGTACCCCCACCCCAACCGCGTATGTACGTACCGTACCCCCACCCCAACAGTGTAAGTACGACCCGTACCCTCACCCTCGTATGCATGGAGCGTACCCCCACCCCAACAGTGTAAGTACGACCCGTACCCTCACCCGCGTATGCATGGAGCGTACCCCCACCCCAACCGCGTATGTACGTACCGTACCCCCACCCCAACAGTGTAAGTACGACCCGTACCCTCACCCGCGTATGCATGGAGCGTACCCCCACCCCAACCGCGTATGTACATACCGTACCCCCACCCCAACAGTGTAAGTACGACCCGTACCCTCACCCGCGTATGCATGGAGCGTACCCCCACCCCAACCGCGTATGTACGTACCGTACCCCCACCCCAACAGTGTAAGTACGACCCGTACCCTCACCCGCGTATGCATGGAGCGTACCCCCACCCCAACCGCGTATGTACGTACCGTACCCCCACCCCAACAGTGTAAGTACGACCCGTACCCTCACCCGCGTATGCATGGAGCGTACCCCCACCCCAACCGCGTATGTACGTACCGTACCCTCACCCTCGTATGCATGGAGCGTACCCCCACCCCAACAGTGTAAGTACGACCCGTACCCTCACCCTCGTATGCATGGAGCGTACCCCCACCCCAACAGTGTAATACGACCCGTACCCTCACCCGCGTATGCATGGAACGTACCCCCACCCCAACAGTGTAAGTACGACCCGTACCCTCACCCGCGTATGCATGGAGCGTACCCCCACCCCAACCGCGTATGTACGTACCGTACCCCCACCCCAACAGTGTAAGTACGACCCGTACCCTCACCCGCGTATGCATGGAGCGTACCCCCACCCCAACCGCGTATGTACGTACCGTACCCTCACCCTCGTATGCATGGAGCGTACCCCCACCCCAACAGTGTAAGTACGACCCGTACCCTCACCCTCGTATGCATGGAGTGTACCCCCACCCCAACAGTGTAAGTACGACCCGTACCCTCACCCGCGTATGCATGGAACGTACCCCCACCCCAACAGTGTAAGTACGACCCGTACCCTCACCCGCGTATGCATGGAACGTACCCCCACCCCAACAGTGTAAGTACGACCCGTACCCTCACCCGCGTATGCATGGAGCGTACCCCCACCGTGTATGTTCCAAGCGTACATATCCAGAAATAGGAGGTGTGTGTGCAGAGTCCTCCCAGCAGTGCCCTGAGACAGGAGGGGTGGGTGCTGAGTCCTCCCAGCAGTGCCCTGAGACAGGAGGGGTGGGTGCCTAACACTCCCAGCAGTGCCCTGAGACAGGAGGGGTGTGTGCCTAACACTCCCAGCAGTGCCCTGAGACAGGAGGGGTGGGTGCAGAGTCCTCCCAGCAGTGCCCTGAGACAGGAGGGGTGGGTGCCTAACACTCCCAGCAGTGCCCTGAGACAGGAGGGGTGTGTGCCTAACACTCCCAGCAGTGCCCTGAGACAGGAGGGGTGGGTGCAGAGTCCTCCCAACAGTGCCCTGCGACAGGAGGGGTGGGTGCCTAACACTCCCAGCAGTGCCCTGAGACAGGAGGGGTGTGTGCCTAACACTCCCAGCAGTGCCCTAAGACAGGAGGGGTGGGTGCCTAACACTCCCAGCAGTGCCCTGAGACAGGAGGGGTGTGTGCCTATCACTCCCAGCAGTGCCCAGACATGGGAAGGGTGGGTGCAGAGTCCTCCCAGCAGTGCCCAGACATGGGAAGGGTGGGTGCCTAACACTCCCAGCAGTGCCCTGAGACAGGAGGGGTGGGTGCTGAGTCCTCCCAGCAGTGCCCTGAGACAGGAGTGGTGGGTGCCTAACACTCCCAGCAGTGCCCTGAGACAGGAGGGGTGGGTGCCTAACACTCCCAGCAGTGCCCTGAGACAGGAGGGGTGTGTGCCTAACACTCCCAGCAGTGCCCTGAGACAGGAGCGGTGGGTGCAGAGTCCTCCCAGCAGTGCCCTGAGACAGGAGGGGTGGGTGCCTAACACTCCCAGCAGTGCCCTGAGACAGGAGGGGTGGGTGCCTAACACTCCCAGCAGTGCCCTGAGACAGGAGGGGTGTGTGCCTAACACTCCCAGCAGTGCCCTGAGACAGGAGGGGTGGGTGCAGAGTCCTCCCAGCAGTGCCCTGAGACAGGAGGGGTGGGTGCCTAACACTCCCAGCAGTGCCCTGAGACAGGAGGGGTGGGTGCTGAGTCCTCCCAGCAGTGCGCTGAGACAGGAGGGGTGGGTGCCTAACACTCCCAGCAGTGCCCTGAGACAGGAGGGGTGGGTGCCTAACACTCCCAGCAGTGCCCTGAGACAGGAGGGGTGGGTGCCTATCACTCCCAGCAGTGCCCTGAGACAGGAGGGGTGGGTGCAGAGTCCTCCCAGCAGTGCCCTGAGACAGGAGGGGTGGGGGCCTATCACTCCCAGCAGTGCCCTGAGACAGGAGGGGTGGGTGCAGAGTCCTCCCAGCAGTGCCCTGAGACAGGAGGGGTGGGTGCCTAACACTCCCAGCAGTGCCCTGAGACAGGAGGGGTGTGTGCCTAACACTCCCAGCAGTGCCCTGAGACAGGAGGGGTGGGTGCCTATCACTCCCAGCAGTGCCCTGAGACAGGAGGGGTGGGTGCAGAGTCCTCCCAGCAGTGCCCTGAGACAGGAGGGGTGGGGGCCTATCACTCCCAGCAGTGCCCTGAGACAGGAGGGGTGGGTGCAGAGTCCTCCCAGCAGTGCCCTGAGACAGGAGGGGTGGGTGCCTAACACTCCCAGCAGTGCCCTGAGACAGGAGGGGTGTGTGCCTAACACTCCCAGCAGTGCCCTGAGACAGGAGGGGTGGGTGCAGAGTCCTCCCAGCAGTGCCCTGAGACAGGAGGGGTGGGTGCCTAACACTCCCAGCAGTGCCCTGAGACAGGAGGGGTGTGTGCCTAACACTCCCAGCAGTGCCCTGAGACAGGAGGGGTGGGTGCCTAACACTCCCAGCAGTGCCCTGAGACAGGAGGGGTGTGTGCCTATCACTCCCAGCAGTGCCCAGACATGGGAAGGGTGGGTGCAGAGTCCTCCCAGCAGTGCCCAGACATGGGAAGGGTGGGTGCCTAACACTCCCAGCAGTGCCCTGAGACAGGAGGGGTGGGTGCTGAGTCCTCCCAGCAGTGCCCTGAGACAGGAGTGGTGGGTGCCTAACACTCCCAGCAGTGCCCTGAGACAGGAGGGGTGGGTGCCTAACACTCCCAGCAGTGCCCTGAGACAGGAGGGGTGTGTGCCTAACACTCCCAGCAGTGCCCTGAGACAGGAGGGGTGGGTGCAGAGTCCTCCCAGCAGTGCCCTGAGACAGGAGGGGTGGGTGCCTAACACTCCCAGCAGTGCCCTGAGACAGGAGGGGTGGGTGCCTAACACTCCCAGCAGTGCCCTGAGACAGGAGGGGTGGGTGCCTAACACTCCCAGCAGTGCCCTGAGACAGGAGGGGTGTGTGCCTAACACTCCCAGCAGTGCCCTGAGACAGGAGGGGTGGGTGCAGAGTCCTCCCAGCAGTGCCCTGAGACAGGAGGGGTGGGTGCCTAACACTCCCAGCAGTGCCCTGAGACAGGAGGGGTGGGTGCTGAGTCCTCCCAGCAGTGCCCTGAGACAGGAGGGGTGGGTGCCTAACACTCCCAGCAGTGCCCTGAGACAGGAGGGGTGGGTGCCTAACACTCCCAGCAGTGCCCTGAGACAGGAGGGGTGGGTGCCTAACACTCCCAGCAGTGCCCTGAGACAGGAAGGGTGTGTGCCTAACACTCCCAGCAGTGCCCTGAGACAGGAGGGGTGGGTGCAGAGTCCTCCCAGCAGTGCCCTGAGACAGGAGGGGTGGGTGCCTAACACTCCCAGCAGTGCCCTGAGACAGGAGGGGTGGGTGCTGAGTCCTCCCAGCAGTGCCCTGAGACAGGAGGTGTGCAACACATGTGTGTGAGGCTGGAAGTACCCACATGCATACTGCCTACAAGGGAACATGTCCCCATGAACTCATGTCAACAGACTCCACACACAAGTACAGTGATCACCAAGGATGCCACGAATGTTGCAGGTGGAGACATGGCCCTGCATGCATGGCCAAAGTAGAAGGGCTCCGTCACACACACAGCTCATGTAGACACAGCTCTGCGCTAAACATTGGGAACACCCTGCAGGGAAGATATCAGGGTACACAGAGGGAGGAATACACCCTGGGACAATTGCACCATGCAGTAACTGCTGACATGAACAAAGAAAGTTAGCTAACACCTTGTGATGGCACACAGATCCCAGGGTCCCCCCAATGAGCAGCCCACTACTACATTTCCCACACACCCAACACATAAACACCACCCAAAACCATGTAGCAGCCCCACCAACACCAATACCAGCATAGCAGTAGTGTCAGAATGGAAAAAAAATCAAGCTTTAATCAGCATGATCACAGTGTCCGTGGATTGCAGGCAGTTAAATATTCACAAAGCCCATAGGGCAGTCAATAAGTCTCAGCTGGATGGGGGACACAGTGGGATGCGTGTCCCCTAGCTTGCCTGCACAGTTACATGCCGTCGTCTTCCACAGGGGTGAGGCCATCGGGGGGGGGGAAGCACCAGGCACCGCAGGGACATCAGGGAAAAGGGGAGGCGTTGTGGGTGCAGGGATGGAGGACTCCACCACAGGGGGTGGGGCAGGGCCAAAGGCGGAGGCCAGGATGGCACTACACACCTTTGCAAGGTCCTCCAGGGAGTCCCCTGCACCCGAAGGATCCACCGGCCCCAAGGAGGGGGGGGGGGGTCAGAGGGATGGGTCGCAGCGCCACCGGGGGAGGGCGTTGACAGGGGGGGAGAATCAACCACCGTGACCGAGGACTTCCTTGACCGCTTGCGGGGTGGTGTCACTGTGGGGCTCAGGGACAGAGCGGCCATGAAGGAGTCCTTGGGGGAGATGTGGCCAGGAGAGCTGAGGGGAGGGGATTTGGAGGGAGTGGACTGGGTGGAATGCGGACTCCCACTATGGCTGCGTGTCACACGTTTGCCCCCCGACCCAGTGGGTGTGCCTACCTCACCCTGTGTGTGCGTGTCAGGAGGAGTGCGGTGGACCTTCCCTGCTGGTGTGGTGCCTGTGTCTGTTGATGTGGGTGCATGCCGACGTCTGGGTGTACGTGGGACAGGCATGGGAGTGGGAAGTGTGGATGGGGCAGGGGTAGGTGGGGGGAGGTCGCGCTGCAGGAGACCCACTGCTGCAGTCAGTGTGGAGTCTATGGACCTCAGCAAGTTGCGTTGGTCAGCCTGCGATGAATGAATGCCCTCCAAGTATGCCTCGATGTTGTTGAGTGTCTGCCCGTGGGCATGGAGGACATTAAGGATCGCAGCCTGACCAACCTGCAGTTGCCGCTGGATGTCCACAGACTCAGCATTGGCGGCAGCAGTGGAGACAGGGGCAGGGGGTGCGGTGCCTGGCATGAAGGAGACATGCGGTGACCGGGCACGCTGGGAAGGGACACGACCAAGTGGGAGGAGGCTGATGGGAACTGAGGGGGCGGTGCGAGGTGTTGTTCCGCTGTCAGCTGCCGGTGCAGCCTCCGCCCACTCGGAGACATCCTCCTCGGACCTGTCAGCTTCGTATTCTGATGTGCCTGTCGACAGGTCCTCGGCCACACTCTCCTCCGCCTCTGTCCCACTCGATGTGCCAGCCCCGATGTCACGGCTGGCACTGGTGCTCGGTCCCTCCGCCTGGTCCGTGTCCATGTCTCCCTCTGTGTCCCCCGACGATGCTGTGGGCAGGGTGGAGAGACAGAAATTAATCAGACAGCTGTACACATCAGTCACATGAGTCCAATCTACATAGGTAACATTGCATAGCCTGAAAAGGAAGATCCCTAACATCTACTAAACAAGGTACCGATGTAGGGCATGAGCCACCATGCCACTGAAATACCATGGAGAGCATGAGACAATAGCTAAAGACAGGAAACGGAGTCTGACATAGCACCCAGGCCCTGGGGACAATCCAGCACTGCATCTGCACCACACAGCGTTGGCGAAAATACCGATGACCAGGGACCATATCCATGAACTTGAGACACATGCTGCATAGGTAATGCAGAAAACATGCACAACATGACTCGGTCACTGCACCTTGCGTGTGTGTCCAGACAAACATCACACACTGCCCAGACCCAGCAAGTAGAAATCTGGATTTGACATATAGGCTTTGCCCGCCCCAACCACCCCCTACACGAGGCAAATAGTTGAGACACAGGTGGCACCAACATCTCATAGTCTGGGTGATAAACACAGGGGCAGGCAAAATGCAAGATTGGACGCCAAACAGCCAAGGTGCGCCTGTACAAATAATGAGGCACCAGTGCCCATCCTCAGATGAGTATAACAAGACACACAGGCACTAGCAACTGTGAGTATGAAGAAGGACATTCAGGTCAGGCTGCACAGTGGACACCTGTACAAAATAGCACGTCTATATACATGGTGCCAGGGGACAATGGCACAGAGCACAACCTACGCTGTAGACACTGAGAGTGTCCACGTTTATGATGACACATACAACACCGATGAAAAGGTGCCCCAGGGGACAGTAGTGGCCACGCAACTCCATGCTCCTGAATGGTAATGACTGCAACACACGCCACCATCCCTGCACTATGTGTATCGCACACTCATGCACATCATGTCACAGGCCACTACATAGGACATGCGCGCTGTAAGGCATGACACATGAGAGACCAACTCCCATGCCTGGAGTCAGCATCAGTGCGAACTGACATGGAACCCACATGCAGTGAACTTGACAGGGCACAGCCAAGGTCCCAAAACCTGTTACCCACCACCCCCACACATGATGCTACAGGCATAGTTCTCGTGGACAAAGCGCCAGCCTACATTACCTTGTGAAGGAGTGGCTACACACAGACCAGGGAACACATTTCAAGGAGGGGAAGGGTGGCAGGGGCGCAGCGCTATACTGGGGCAAAATGGATCTGCACAGCACCTTTAAACCCTGGCAGTGAATTCATGCTACTGTGCCCTTACAAATGCCGGTGACACACAACACACACATGTACCTACCCCCTTCCGGCTGCTGCTTCGCCTGTAAGCGCCGATCCAAGTCTGGAAAGACCACCGGCAGCACACGCCTGTGGAGGTGGCTCAGACGGCGGCGCCCGCGGTTCTTGTGGCTCTCAGGTGAGTCCCCCAGCAGGACCCGTGCAATCCTCCGCGTCCAGCACCGGATATCCTGCCAGCGTTTCCTCACCTGGGACATGCTCCGCCTCCGACCATCCACACCCCTCACGGCACTGACGGCGGTCAGCCAGATCTGCTCCTTGGCAGTGGCGCCTACCTGTGAGGAAGTACAAGTGACACCACATCAATACACCAGCCACATGTCACAGAGAGACATTTGATAACAAATTAGCTGGTAACAACAAGGCATGTCATGCAGCCAACGCATTGCACCTTTGTCATAGGGACATGATCCTCTGGTGAGGGAAAAAGCAGTACGTGCCATAGTGGGTACACAGGTGGAATGATGGCAATGTCACAATCAATGATCAAGGCTCACACTGTGCATCACACCCACCCCTCCTGTCTCAGGGCACTGCTGGGAGCACTCTGTACCCACCCCTCCTGTCTCAGGGCACTGCTGGGAGCACTCTGTACCCACCCCTCCTGTCTCAGGGCACTGCTGTTAGTGATAGGCACACACCCCTCCTGTCTCAGGGCACTGCTGTTAGTGATAGGCACACACCCCTCCTGTCTCAGGGCACTGCTGTTAGTGATAGGCACACACCCCTCCTGTCTCAGGGCACTGGTGGGAGACATCAGGCATCCCCCCCCTGGGACCCCCCCAACAGTACATGGCATGTGTGTCACACCAGGACACAATGGCAGAAGTCACAGTCACAACATAGGGACAGTCTGTGCCACTGGCCTATGCACTCACCTGATACCCTGGTCGCCCATACAGCATGGGGTACTGTGGGAGGATCACATCCAGCAATGCCATGTTCTCCTCCAGGGTGAATGGCTGTGACCTCTCCACAGCCCTTGACATGGTTCCAGGGAATCAGTAGCAGCAGCTGGGTCGACGAATTCAAAGATGTGCAGGCAAGTACTCCCTCATGGGACCTGGCTGCCTTATATGTGCCTTTCTGCCCTGTCTCATGCACAGGAGTACAGAGTGATTGGTCACTCACATTTGCATCCTATGTTTCCACCAATCCCTTCAAACCTAGCAGTCTGTGTGTACTCCATCGGTTTCATTCTCCTGCATGATGTCAGCTCCACAAACACATTGCAACAAAGTATTTTTATTCCAACTGACTTCTGCTGTTCACCTTCCAGAAGAAATTCGAATTTTGAACTTGGTCTCCATGACAACCAGCATGCATGTAGGCCTTAATACTTGTCCCTCATGTGTCCCCTATGTAATTCTGAGCTCCACACACAGGTACTGTGCGTTCCAGGGCCCTAGGGCACCCCAAATGCATTGCAACGGCCCGTACACGCGTGACTACGTTCACTATCAGTATGTGTGGCCTCGCATATGCGTACTCGTAGTGGTACGGGCCGTACACACGCCTGTACGCTCCCTATCACTACGAGTACGCATACGCGAGGCCACACATACTGATGGGGAGCGTACAGGCGTGTGTACGGCCCGTACCACTACGAGTACGCATACGCGAGGCCACACATACTGATGGGGAGCGTACAGGCGTGTGTACGGCCCGTACCACTACGAGTACGCATACGCGAGGCCACACATACTGATAGGGAGCGTACACACGCCTGTGTACGCTCCCTATCAGTATGTGTGGCCTCGCGTATGCGTACTCGTAGTGGTACGGGCCGTACACACGCCTGTACGCTCCCTATCACTACGAGTACGCATACGCGAGGCCACACATACTGATGGGGAGCGTACACACGCCTGTACGCTCCCTATCAGTATGTGTGGCCTCGCGTATGCGTACTCGTAGTGGTACGGGCCGTACACACGCCTGTACGCTCCCTATCACTACGAGTACGCATACGCGAGGCCACACATACTGATGGGGAGCGTACAGGCGTGTGTACGGCCCGTACCACTACGAGTACGCATACGCGAGGCCACACATACTGATAGGGAGCGTACACACGCCTGTACGCTCCCTATCAGTATGTGTGGTTCGCGTATGCGTACTTGTAGTGGTACGGGCCGTACACATGCCTGTACGCTCGCCATCACGATGGGTACACATACGGCTGCACTCCCATAGTGATATGGGAACGTACACAGGCCCTCTTTGCAGCAGTACAGCGGGATTCACACATCACAGTGGTGACAGGCGGCACACAGGTAGGGATAGGGCGGACATACTTGTCCATGGATGGACATACTTGTCCATTAATTGACATTGAGGCATCGTCTGTGCATCACTACATGTGTGGGGCACAGGTGTGACAGGCCTGTGATGTGGGACATTACTTCTGAGTCGAGAAGGCACCAGATGTTGGATGAGATGTGTACAGATGTACTGTGTGATGGTGCGATGTGTGCCAGGCATGCCCTTGACTCCTTTGACATGTGTGCATGTCGTACTGCGCACTTGGGGTGAGCGTCACTGGCATGGCACGGACACCAACACACGGAAGTGTCCCCTGATGCCCGGTACAGGGGTTATGACACCTGACTTGTCACTACCCACGGTGCACAATGTGACTATGTCATGTATGTGTGGGGGCTTCACATCAGGTTGATGTGGGAGCACCCTCAAAAGCTGCAGCCGTTGCAGCAACAAACATGTGTCTGTGTGTAGATTGTCATTGCACACTGTTCCGCACCCCATGCCACATGTGGTATCGGATGTGAGGTGCACATGTATGCATGGGACACGGAGTAGCGTGACAAGGACATGTCAGCATCCTCACAAGGTATGTGTGGTGAGTCATGACATGTGCACCTTCATGGCAAGGTGTGTGGGCTGGCCTAGTGTAATGTCATGTGACCTGTGGCTCCAGTGTTCCGCTACCAATCTCTGCAATCGGCATCCTACTGCTGCTGATGTGTGGGCGTATGTCACTCCTGTGTTGCGTCTGGCTGTTCACTTGCACTGGGACACAGCTATTCCCATGGCGTGGCATGGGGAGGTTCTCAATCTCCGTGTGTAGCTGGGTCTTTGAAGGAGTGTCACCTTGCATCCATACGTGTCCTGGCCATGTAGCACATACCTGACTCCCTATGTAGCATGTGTGTATTGCCAGATTAACATGTGCTCAGTACACATGAGTTGTTGTCGTAGTGCACTCACTCTTCCTTGTCACTTCCAAATTACTGCAGAGCGCCGCCTCTTGCCCGAAGAACTCCAGACTTGGCTGCCATGCAGGATAATGACAGCATCCGGCTCTACCGCTTCACCCAACCATTGATTCTGGAGTTGACGGCGAGACTGGCACCACACCTGCAACCGCAGCACAGGTATCCCACGGCACTGACACCCCAGCTGAAGGTAATGGCTGCCCTACATTTTCTTGCCACGGGTAGCTTTCAAAATACCATAGCTCATGTTGGTGGCATGTCCCAGAGCACGTTCAGTGGTGTGCTGCATGATTTCTTAGAGGCCATGTTGATTCACCTGGATGACTTCATCAAGTTCCCAACCCCTGAACAGATGACTGAGGTCAAGCGTGGATTCTATGCCCTGGGAGGGATGCCCCATGTCATTGGGTCCATTGATGGGACACATGTAGGTTTGGTACCACCACACGCACGGGAGGTGGCGTACCGCAATCGGAAGCACTACCACTCCATCAATGCCCTTGTGGTGTGTCTGTCCAACATGGTGATTTCACATGTCTGTGCTCGTTTTCCAGGATCAGCACACGATGCCTACATCATGAGGCGTAGCGGGATGCCTGATATGATGATGCAGCTGCGCAACGAACGGGCATGTGTTGTTGGTGGGTACAGTCTGTCTGTCCTGTATTCAGTATAGACTACCAGCACGACCGCTTCACCACTTCTAACGATGACCATGTGCTTTCCATGTAGGGGACGCTGGCTATCCCAACATGCCTTGGCTGCTCACACCTCTTCGCAACCCCATCACGCCGGCCCAGCTCCGCTACAACACCGCCCATGGGCACAGGTGTGACAGGCCTGTGATGTGGGACATTACTTCTGAGTCAAGAAGGCACCAGATGTAGGATGAGATGTGTACAGATGTACTGTGTGATGGTGCGATGTGTGCCAGGCATGCCCTTGACTCCTTTGACATGTGTGCATGTCGTACTGCGCACTTGGGGTGAGCGTCACTGGCATGGCACGGACACCAACACACGGAAGTGTCCCCTGATGCCCGGTACAGGGGTTATGACACCTGACTTGTCACTACCCACGGTGCACAATGTGACTATGTCATGTATGTGTGGGGGCTTCACATCAGGTTGATGTGGGAGCACCCTCAAAAGCTGCAGCCGTTGCAGCAACAAACATGTGTCTGTGTGTAGATTGTCATTGCACACTGTTCCGCACCCCATGCCACATGTGGTATCGGATGTGAGGTGCACATGTATGCATGGGACACGGAGTAGCGTGACAAGGACATGTCAGCATCCTCACAAGGTATGTGTGGTGAGTCATGACATGTGCACCTTCATGGCAAGGTGTGTGGGCTGGCCTAGTGTAATGTCATGTGACCTGTGGCTCCAGTGTTCCGCTACCAATCTCTGCAATCGGCATCCTACTGCTGCTGATGTGTGGGCGTATGTCACTCCTGTGTTGCGTCTGGCTGTTCACTTGCACTGGGACACAGCTATTCCCATGGCGTGGCATGGGGAGGTTCTCAATCTCCGTGTGTAGCTGGGTCTTTGAAGGAGTGTCACCTTGCATCCATACGTGTCCTGGCCATGTAGCACATACCTGACTCCCTATGTAGCATGTGTGTATTGCCAGATTAACATGTGCTCAGTACACATGAGTTGTTGTCGTAGTGCACTCACTCTTCCTTGTCACTTCCAAATTACTGCAGAGCGCCGCCTCTTGCCCGAAGAACTCCAGACTTGGCTGCCATGCAGGATAATGACAGCATCCGGCTCTACCGCTTCACCCAACCATTGATTCTGGAGTTGACGGCGAGACTGGCACCACACCTGCAACCGCAGCACAGGTATCCCACGGCACTGACACCCCAGCTGAAGGTAATGGCTGCCCTACATTTTCTTGCCACGGGTAGCTTTCAAAATACCATAGCTCATGTTGGTGGCATGTCCCAGAGCACGTTCAGTGGTGTGCTGCATGATTTCTTAGAGGCCATGTTGATTCACCTGGATGACTTCATCAAGTTCCCAACCCCTGAACAGATGACTGAGGTCAAGCGTGGATTCTATGCCCTGGGAGGGATGCCCCATGTCATTGGGTCCATTGATGGGACACATGTAGGTTTGGTACCACCACACGCACGGGAGGTGGCGTACCGCAATCGGAAGCACTACCACTCCATCAATGCCCTTGTGGTGTGTCTGTCCAACATGGTGATTTCACATGTCTGTGCTCGTTTTCCAGGATCAGCACACGATGCCTACATCATGAGGCGTAGCGGGATGCCTGATATGATGATGCAGCTGCGCAACGAACGGGCATGTGTTGTTGGTGGGTACAGTCTGTCTGTCCTGTATTCAGTATAGACTACCAGCACGACCGCTTCACCACTTCTAACGATGACCATGTGCTTTCCATGTAGGGGACGCTGGCTATCCCAACATGCCTTGGCTGTTCACACCTCTTCGCAACCCCATCACGCCGGCCCAGCTCCGCTACAACACCGCCCATGGCCGGACAAGGCGAGTGATAGAGAGGACGTTTGGCATGCTGAAGAGCCGATTCAGGTGCCTCCACAAGACCGGCGGCGCACTCCCCTATGCCCCGGCAAAGGTCTGCAAGATCTTCATGGTCTGCTGCATGCTGCACAACATGGCAGTTGAAAGAGCTGTGCCACTCATCCTGAATCAACATGACGAGGACCATCCACCCGTGGAGGACGAAGGGCTTGGCAATGGGGCTAGTGATGTTGAGGATGTGGAGCCGCAAGAGGACATCCGGACTCGGCTCATACGCGACTTCTTTGCATAGTGGTGAGTACCAGTGTCTGAGTGTGCACGCATTGGTCCCCGTGTGGCATGCGTTGTGATGTGTGTCTCCACCTGCATGTATGGCACGTGAGTCTGAGGTGTGTGTGGGTGTGTCACTGGAGTGATGGTGCCAGTGATGGTTGTACTTCCGCAGTCATAATTGTGACCTAGCATGTTGTCATCCATACATGTGTCGAGTAAATGCCAATGCAAGTGGCTGTGCTTTTTGTGGCTGACTTCTTGTGTGTTTCTCTTCCCCAGGTACCTGCGCATGCCGTCTGCTGGTTGCATTGTTGTGGCACTGCTATTCCTCATGGACATGACATCGTGGGCTGACTCAGCGTTACAGGCACGGACACGTTTGGACGTCTCCATGGGGTAAGGGATGCATCTGGGGTGTATTGGGTGTGGCAGTTGTTCACGATGTGTGCACACTGCCCCTGTCGGTGTTTGGTTCCTCTGCAGCCATGTCGCATCCCCATGGGACACGACATGCAGCTGTGTACACCTGAATAGATGGTCTGCCTGGTTGACAGTCATCAGTGATGGGATGGGGGATTGTGATGATGGCATCAATGTGTGTGACACTGCCCTCGGACACATTCGGTTAGCATTGGCTTGACATGGTGTGGGACTTCGACATCCGCGGATCTATGGTGTATGGCAGGCTCTCCGTGTGCAGCTGTGGGTATTTAGCTGTTAGCCGACGCTTGTGTGCCAGTTCCATGGCGAACACGCATGTGTGCTGCTGAAGGGGGGTGCCAGTGTTGGACCCACATGTTACTCCACATGATGTGTTCATGTGTACTTCGAGTTGCCTCTGCAATCCCGAATACATGACTAATAAAGGTGTCCCTATGCCTCCAAGGTGCCTCTTCTCAGTCAATGCTGGTGTGTTGCCATGGTGCATCCTGCTTGTCTGGCATGGTATTCCCTGATTGTGGCTATGTGTCAATGTGTCGAGTGGCAAGATGCAAGCTGTGTGTGTGGGCTGAGACTGTGTATTGGGCATGATGTCCATGACTGTGTGGGTATTGTGACACGTGCCATCCCCATGCATCCAACGTTGGCCCGGCCCCCATTCTCTGCATCCACCGGACTCAAGCTTGCGGGACATGTTTCTGCCACCTGTCTACACATACCTGGGTGCCCCCCAGGACACTGGACTGGATCCCTGACCTCTGCGCATGACTGTTGCTGTACTCAATGTGTCTGTCAGCACGGTTGTTCGGTAACCCCCTCAGCTGGTTGGGCCCATCACGGGTGTGTATGGTGCTCCATGTCTGTCTTGCCTAATACACTGTGACCCATGTGTCCTGTGCCAGACTCAGGCCCCAGGGTGTGGGTGGTTGAAGACAAAAGATGACTCAGGCATGTTTTGACTTTACATGACACATGTTAGGTAATAATGCTACCAGCAGCCATCTACTCTTCATAGTGTGATTTATTATTGGGGGGGGGGGGAACAAAGTGAGTGTCTTTCCGGGTAGTTTGAATCCAAAGTTCAGTAGGGGAGTTGGTGTCCTTGCCATTGGATGTCCTCAGAGTCCATGCCACAGTCTTTGTCAACATTGGTCAGCCAGTGACCAGCAGGGCCATGTGGCAGAGAATGTCTCTTGATGCTGTGATGCTGTTGCTCCAGTGGGCCAGGTGCCAGGCCAGGTGTCCTGGGAGATGGTGATGTAGCGCCGACCCTCACGGTCCTTTCCGTGGACGACCCGGCCTCCTGCGGGGAACCTCAACAGCAGGCCGTGACGACATCTGGGATGCTCCGTCGGATGTTTCCTCCTCCTCCTCCTGATCCCTCCCTGTGGGTGGTGATGTTCTCCGCCTTCTGGCACAGGGAGGGTCGGCCATGTTGTCGGCCATCCGACGGAGTGTAGCGTGAATCCCCTGGAATGCCGTCACTTGCTCAGCCTGTCTGTCCTCCATCCTCCGTTGGTGTACCAGTAGACAGGCATGTAGCTCCGGATGTATGACGTTACAACGCACACTATTACAACGCATGCACTTACAACGCATTTTTTACAACGCATAATCCATTACAACGCATGACATTACAACGCATGACACTACAACGCATTTTAAAAAAATACCTTTACAACGCACTACCATTACAACGCATACTACCTTTACAACGCATACCATTACAACGCATAATATTAAATTACATTTAAGGTAAGTATTAGATAGTATAGGGGTAAAAATTACTATTCTAACTCCAGGGGGTGCAACAGTAGGGTAAGTGTTGGATAGTGTAGGGGTAAAAATTACTATTCTAACTCCAGGGGGTGCAATAGTAGGGTAAGTGTTGGATAGTGTAGGGGTAAAAATTACTATTCTAACTCCAGGGGGTGCAACAGTAGGGTAAGTGTTGGATAGTGTAGGGGTAAAAATTACTATTCTAACTCCAGGGGGTGCAACAGTAGGGAAAGTGTTGGATAGTATAGGGGTAAAAATTACTATTCTAACTCCAGGGGGTGCATCAGTAGGGTAAGTGTTGGATAGTATAGGGGTAAAAATTACTATTCTAACTCCAGGGGGTGCATCAGTAGGGAAAGTGTTGGATAGTATAGGGGTAAAAATTACTATTCTAACTCCAGGGGGTGCATCAGTAGGGTAAGTGTTGGATAGTATAGGGGTAAAAATTACTATTCTAACTCCAGGGGGTGCATCAGTAGGGAAAGTGTTGGATAGTATAGGGGTAAAAATTACTATTCTAACTCCAGGGGGTGCATCAGTAGGGTAAGTGTTGGATAGTATAGGGGGAAAAATTACTATTCTAACTCCAGGGGGTGCATCAGTAGGGTAAGTGTTGGATAGTATAGGGGTAAAAATTACTATTCTAACTCCAGGGGGTGCATCAGTAGGGTAAGTGTTGGATAGTATAGTGTAATATTATGCGTTGTAATGGTATGCGTTGTAATGGTAGTATGCGTTGTAATGGAATGCGTTGTAATGGTAGTTTGTAAAAATGCGTTGTAGTGTCATGCGTTGTAATATCATGCGTTGTAATGGATTATGCGTTGTAAAAAATGCGTTGTAATGGTAGTGCGTTGTAAAAGTTGCGTTGTAAAGGTTGTTCCCCTGTAGCTCCGCATGTTGCTGGGCCTGCTGGGTCTTTATCTCATCGAGGCTCCCCTTGATCTCATTGAGGGTGGACACAACCTGGGCCATGCCCGTGGTGTCCTGCCGGTATGAGTCCAGGATGTTACGGACATGGGAAAATACCGGATCCCCAGCCAACTGGTCAGGCTCGTGCCTCCGCCGTCCTCCACTCCCACCACCCCTGCCCACTTGCGCCTGGCTTGCCCTTGTGGGCACATCGGGTCTCCGGGACCCCTGAGGGGTGGCATTGGTGTTGTCGCCTGCCTCCGCCTGGGTGCCCGGGACACCGTGTCCCTCCTGGCCAGCCTGGCTGCATTGTGGTGTTGGGGCAGGGATCCTGGGTGTCTCCTGGGATGTGGCAGGAGTGGGGGTGGTGGTTGGCACAGTTGTACCTGACGCAGGTGCTGCAGGAGGTTGGACACCAGAGGGGCCAGGTTGGTTGGGGTCGTCCACAGAGTGGTGAGAATGGTCGCTGCCGGTGGGATCGGGCTCCTGCAGATCCGGGTCCTGTGAGTGTTCCCCCCCAGTGATGGGGGGTGCACCACGACGTTGACCTGTGTGTGAGAGAGACAATGTTAATTTTGGTCCATGCAACATCCATGTTTCATCATTTCATAAGTTGGCACATTTCCTCTTGGAATTAGGATCTGTCTTGCATTCCACTCACAGTGCACTTGTGCATGGGTGTGTCCCTTGGGCACCACTTTGGCACCTTTAACTAAGTGTGGCACAGTCTTACTTGCTGCGTCAAGTGTGACTGCAGTCAGCAGTGGAGTGGGCCGGTGTTGCGAGCAATGCATTGGCGCCTTCCGTGTAGCACTGTACATGTGCATATGGATTTGTTCCACACACTTATGTGATGCAGGTAGCTGTCATTGTGCTCGTGCACAGGTTGTGACATGGCCCTGTGTTTTGCCATGGTGAAGAGGGGGGGTTCTGGCACGGGCCACCCTTGGCTACATGCACGCAGTCTACCTGCTGACGAGCAGACATTCCCACACACCACACGGCTGATTTGCTCTCCCTGTGTCTCGCTCCCTCTCTGTCCCCCTCTCCCTCCCTCTCTGTCCCCCTCTCCCTCCCTCCCTGTCACCCTCTCCCTCCCTCTGTGTGTCAGCCTCCTCCCTCTGTCCGTCTCCCTGTGTCTCCCTCCCTCTCTGTCCCCCTCTCCCTCCCTCTCTGTCCCCCTCTCCCTCCCTCTCTGTCCCCCTCTCCCTCCCTCTGTGTGTCACCCTCTGTCACCTCAGCCCAGCTTCCTGGGCACACACTGTTAGCAGATCTTTGAGTGGCCCTTGGCTTGTTGATGTGAGTTTGTTTCTGATCTCCAGGCACCCATTGGGTGTGATGTGTGTCTGTGCGCTGCTGCTGTGGTGGTGTGTGCTGCCACTCTTTCACAATGTTGGCTGTTCATTAGCTGCTGTCATGTGCAAAACAGTGCCTTCACCCCCATGTGTTGATGCAAGGCGTCCGCCATTTGCTGGCAAGTCATTCCTGTGTTGGGACACACTGTTTGTCTGGCTGTGACCTAGGCCATATGGGCACAGTGCATAGTTGTCTGCTTCGGAGTCGCACTATGTGATTTTTGGGGTCCAGCCTCCCGCCATCCGGGTTACCGTGTCATGTGTTGTTGTCTTCTGTGACTTGCCATTGTCCAGCTGGGTGCATGGGGCATGGTGGCAGCAGTGGCATGTGCTTGCTCATGGAGTGTGGTTGAGTAATGCGATGGCTTGTGGTGGTTGCGTGCCTGTTAGTGATTTTGGTTGTGGATGCCGTTCCCCGCATGTGAGGTGCGTTGTTTGTGTACTCACCCGGGTCTCGGAGTCCTTCTAATCCTTCAACTGCCTCCACCGGCAGTATGGCCATCACCCTCTCCTCCCAGGGATGGTACTGTACGGGTCTGCGGGAGGGCCCTCCTCCGGTGGGTTTGGCCTGGTCGTGTTCCTCCTGCCTCTTGGCTCTGACCCTCCTCCGCAGATCGTACCACCTGTTCTGGCATTCCTGCCTGGTCCTCCTGGTGTCCGCAACAGCATTCACAGCATCGACGATGGTCTGCCACATGGCTGTTTTTGCTGCCTGACTGGTGTTTCTGACCAATGTTCCAAAGATCTGTGGCTCGACTCAGAGGATTTGATCAACAAGGACCTCCAACTCTCGGTTACTGAACTTTGGATTCTTGGTAGTGGGCATGGTGAGGGGTGTGGGTGGGGGGGGTGTGTGGATGTTGGGGGGGGTGTGGATGGTTGTGTGTGTGTGTGTGTGAATGTGATGAGGGGGTGTTTGTGAGGGTGGTTGTGTGAAGGTGTGCAAGTGTAAGGTGTGGTGTAGCTTGTTGTATGGTTCTGTGGTGTCTGGCAGCAGTGAGTCTGTTGCAAAGGCTCATGGTTTGTGTGTGTGGGCCCTTTTTATTGGTCCATGGGTGGGTGTGGCAGTGTTTGAAAATTGGGTGGGTGTGTTATAAGTAGTGGTGGTGTTTTGGCCCTCTGTTTGTCTTTGGCAGTTGCAGGTCAGTGAAGGTGTATTTGTAGTGTTTGTTGGCCATGTTTAGTGGCTTTGTGCCATTCGAATAGTGTCTTCTTGTGTTGTTTTGTTTTGTCCTGGTTGTGTACGTGCGTTTTGAGCGTGTCTACGGTGTGTAGATGGGCCATTTGGTTGTACGGTGCTGTCCTTGTGTGTGGGTTGGTACGACTCGTACATGCGGTTGTGCTGTTGGGCCCTGGGGTGCGCTCCGTACTTAGGAGGTTGTGTTGGGGGTAGGACCGGAACGTACTGTGGTGTACATAGACGGTGGTACGACACGTACTGGGGTGGGGGTACGACTGGAACGTACTGGGGTGTAGGTACACGGGGGGTATGACACGTACTGGGGTGGGGGTGGGGCTCGAACGTACTGTGGTGTACATAGACGGTGGTACGACACGTACTGGGGTGGGGGTACGACTGGAACGTACTGGGGTGTAGGTACACGGGGGTATGACACGTACTGGGGTGGGGGTGGGGCTCGAACGTACTGGGGTGTACATAGACGGTGGTACGACACGTACTGGGGTGGGGGTACGACTGGAACGTACTGGGGTGTAGGTACACGGGGGTATGACACGTACTGGGGTGGGGGTGGGGCTCGAACGTACTGGGGTGTAGGTACACGGGGGTATGACACGTACTGGGGTGGGGGTACGACTGGAACGTACTGGGGTGTAGGTACACGGGGGTATGACACGTACTGGGGTGGGGGTACGACTGGAACGTACTGGGGTGTAGGTACACGGGGGGTATGACACGTACTGGGGTGGGGGTGGGGCTCGAACGTACTGGGGTGTACATAGACGGTGGTACGACACGTACTGGGGTGGGGGTACGACTGGAACGTACTGGGGTGTAGGTACACGGTGGTACGACACGTACTGGGGTGGGGGTACGACTGGAACGTACTGGGGTGTAGGTACACGGGGGTATGACACGTACTGGGGTGGGGGTGGGGCTCGAACGTACTGGGGTGTACATAGACGGTGGTACGACACGTACTGGGGTGGGGGTACGACTGGAACGTACTGGGGTGTAGGTACACGGGGGTATGACACGTACTGGGGTGGGGGTACGACTGGAACGTACTGGGGTGTAGTTACACGGGGGGTATGACACGTACTGGGGTGGGGGTGGGGCTCGAACGTACTGTGGTGTACATAGGCGGTGGTACGACACGTACTGGGGTGGGGGTACGACTGGAACGTACTGGGGTGTAGGTACACGGGGGTATGACACGTACTGGGGTGGGGGTGGGGCTCGAACGTACTGGGGTGTACATAGACGGTGGTACGACACGTACTGGGGTGGGGGTACGACTGGAACGTACTGGGGTGTAGGTACACAGGGGTATGACACGTACTGGGGTGGGGGTGGGGCTCGAACGTACTGGGGTGTAGGTACACGGGGGTATGACACGTACTGGGGTGGGGGTACGACTGGAACGTACTAGGGTGTAGGTACATGGGGGTATGACACGTACTGGGGTGGGGGTGGGGCTCGAACGTACTGGGGTGTACATAGACGGTGGTACGACACGTACTGGGGTGGGGGTACGACTGGAACGTACTGGGGTGTAGGTACATGGTGGTACGACACGTACTGGGGTGGGGGTACGACTGGAACGTACTGGGGTGTAGGTACACGGGGGGTATGACACGTACTGGGGTGGGGGTGGGGCTCGAACGTACTGGGGTGTACATAGACGGTGGTACGACACGTACTGGGGTGGGGGTACGACTGGAATGTACTGGGGTGTACCTAGACGGGTGGGGGTATACATACACGGGGGGTACGTGTCGGACGTACGGGGGCTGGGGGGAGTGTTGGGCGCGTATGCGGGCACATGTCTCCATGGTTGCTATAGGAGTTCGGTGCGGACGGTGTTTTTTCCATACGGTTGTAAGCTCGGACGCACGGGATGGATCGTGATTCCTCGGGCGGACTTGGCTTTTCACGTTTGTAAGGTAAATCGTCCGAGGACGTGTCGGACACATTTTCCGACCCGAGGACATGTGGGGAATGATTCCCAGTGCGGTTCGTATGGACTTTTTACCATGCGAATCGTGATTGCCAGTTCGTACGGCACTTGTATGATTCGTACGGTAAAAAGACCCGATACGAGTCGTACGGGGACATTTTTTACCGGATCGTGATCGGCACCATATATGTACATACTTACAGAATGCGGACAAGACAATTCCTCACATCTTATTTGTATGTCCAGCATATAGTTCCCCATGGAGCAAATGGCTTAAACCAATCTGCTCGACTATGGGCACCAGGTCGAGTGCTACTGCATTGCGAATATTGAAGACAAGCACTCAGGAGGCAAACGTGATCGCCCTAGAATTTATTTTAGGTTGGGTGTGGAGAATCCAACATAATATCGAAAGCAAGTAGTCGGCGACAGTGATTATTATTAATCGCTGTCTTCCATTCTGCTTCTTTCGCTCTGTCATGTATTATTCCCGTCAGCCAATATCGGGACCCTAGCAAATAGTACGCTTAGTTTCAAATGGTTTTAGAATTTAGATGTAATGAAAGGTAATTTCTTTTAACCACTGTCAATGGCCAGTACTGATTTTAAACGTTTTTAAAAAATTGTGCAAGTTCTCTCTTAACTAAATACAAACTTGTTTGTTTTTTACCATGTATTTCCAATTGTAATGAACTGATATTGTTAAGTATTGGCAATTATGTATGGATTTTTTTTGGTGCTATTATCTATTTATTGTCTTTTACGATCAGTATGGTCGAAGTAAAGACTTAACAAATCGAAATCGAATCAAAATCGAGTAAAGGAGTACATAAGTGCATGTTTACTGAACATTAAAGTACACATATATAAGTCTCTAATTCATACAATGGTTGCAATTCATTATTAAGTTTAAATGCTACACCAGTTAATGAAGCTCATGCACACTGTGAGCATAATGTCAAATAGGAGTATATAACAGTAAAATTGTGATGTATGAGGGTGGAGTTGTGCTGCTCCAATGATGGTGATGTTCCCCTCTGATGGTGATGTTAGCCATCATAATCAACACATAAATCTTATCAGATGAGACCAGTTCAAAATCTTGATGGTTTCAACATTTTTCGTCTTGCGTTTTCCCAGTGTTTCACCTCATCATAAATTCTACACTAACTCTCTTCCAGTTTCACATCCTTTTTTTGATTCTCTTATCATTCTGCTCCTTCTTTCTTGCTCTTATACACGTGTACCTTTAAAGATTACAGATACACAAATGGCACAAATGCAATGACTATAAGAGGTCTCAAAATAGGTTTCCTACCACTTACCTACTGCAGCAAATCCAGTTCCAATCGCTTCCCAAGCACTCACAGCTTCCAACTCTGGTAAATCTCCCTTTTAGTCCATAATGTTCTTAATGTATCTCTTCACCTCCTCACTCTTATCAGGAATATAGTTGCAGCATTGCTGAACCTTCAACATCTTACAGACTCTGCCCTCTTTCGAGAGAAGGATGTGCAATGCAAGGTGATTCTGCATCACCATACACCTTATATCATTTCAGTGTCCATGGCCAATGATGAATTTGCAGTACTAATAGCTAACTTATCAACTATACTGGCTAGCTTTCTAATTTTGAGATCATTCAAAACCACTACTACAGAAGGAATCAAGGTACCAAATATGTCTCTAACTATTTCATAATCACTTCTACTTTGTTTAGTTCTAACTTGTGATCCCCACACTGGATCATGCAGATGTTCTACATGATAAATCTTCGGGAAGACTATAGCCATATAACATGTGTCATACCACCACCAGAGCAATGTAAAATACGTATGTTTGCTACAAACATAGTAAACTCCAGGAATAACAGGATCTTGACCTCCCTTGAATAATGGCCTATTTCCTCCATACTAAAAAATTAGATCACTATCACTCCTTCCCATCAATTTAGTGTGAACTACAGATTTACCTCTATGCACACATAGTGCTCCCCTGTGTCTCCAATCTAAAGTTAGTGCAGGCATAACGTCTGACTCCCTTATGTTCTAATTCTTCTTTAGCCCACTGATTCCTATACTTTTGATCTTTCCCTGTACTCCTTCGAGCATCCATCACCTTTCTCCTGTACTCCAACGAATCTAGAATTTTTTTTCTACATAAGTTAAGGAACAAGTCAAATTATGTCCATAAGCATAAGCAGTATCTAATGTTGCAATGGGTTTAAAGAAACAATGAGCTGTATCCATCTTTTTAGCATTGGGGTGGGGAGTAAAATGTCTAAACCAAGGGACTTCAGAAAAAAGCAAAATTATAATTTGAAAAATAATGCTTGAAGTTACCTTGTCCATATAAGAGGCTTAATAAAAGTCTACATGTAATAACATATGTACATAGCAATCCTTAGCATCCATGGTATCAATATATTCATAACGCAATCTAAAATAAATGTTTGAAGAGAAATCTCCTCCTGATGAATCTACAAGTAGTGCCTTAAAGTTAAATATATGCAAGCTACTATCAGTGGGAATCATAGTTCTGGGAGTAGTCTTAGATCTGAGTTCCCCTGATTTAGAAAGTGTAGGTGAATATTATCTTAAAAGAAAAACAACAGTAGCTATTAATACATCAGCTAATATAAGCCGATGTGTACTAGCATTACTAGTTTCCATGATTTCACTAGAACCAGACCATTGAGTAGAAAATAGCAGCCAACTCATTGTCTCCATACATTTCTACTTGTGCAAATGGCAAAACCAAGTTCATGAATCGTATCATAAAGTTATTTCCAAAATCTTTGTGAGTCTTCCCTAACCCCACTTCGTCTTCTTCTAAATGACAACCTTACGCTCCTTCAGCAGCCTCAGGCCTTGGGAATCTTCATAATTCTTTGAACAAAGTTCATTGAATTGTCTTAAATGAAAATAAAGATCAAATCTCAGTTCAAAGAGCATGCCAATTGCAGATCGGGTCAGTACATTCAATGATAGAAACAATTCAAAGAAAAGTTCAGTGATGAATTCAGAATCAGGGAGGTTCAACTGGAATCTCATTATTATCCTCCAAGTTACAAACTCTTCTATCACCGCCATTGGATAAGAAGTATGTCCATTCAGGGGCTGAGTACCTCCGACAGGGTACTCTAGCTCTGTTTGATCTCCTGAGTGCAGATTGCTCATCCTCACTGTCACTCAGACCAGAGTCCTCAGTATCCTCTGTGATAGTACATGGTACATGTTCTGCGTGCAGACTTAGTCTCTCCCTCCCTTGCCTTTCTGGCCAGCCATCTCAAGCTTGCACTCGGCTTGACACAGGACTGGGACCTTCATCAGGGTCTGAATCTGGCAAAATCAGTGCCACAGACCTAGACTCTCCTGTCTCAACCCCAGATGAGGGCTCATCGAGACCGACCTCAGACCAAGGATGTGCAGGTGCAGGTTCTCGCATATTTTCTGCAGCTCATTCAAAGTCTTCTCATTGACCTTCAGTTGCTGTGTGCACTTCTGGGAAAGGCACTGTCACATCATCATCAAGGGCACACTCCACTCTGCAAGTGTCGGTGGTGTGAATCCAGTTGGGGAGACCCCCACACTTAGCGGCAGTGTTTTTCATAAGGATCACCTGGAAAGGACCCTTCCATCGAGGTTCCAGCCATGTCTTGTGAATGTGCTTTGTCACCAAGACCCAGTCACCAGGACTAAGGTCAGGGCACTGTTCCTGATGTGGTAGAGCAGTAGAAGTTCAAACTTGGTGAGACATAGAATGCACCACACCAGCTAGTTCCTTGCAGTAATTAAGAGTCATGCCATCTATAATGTTCCCAAGGGCATTTGCCGGCACTGCTGGCAGTCTCATTGCTCCACCCATGATGATTTAATGAGAGTACAGTTGTATCCTCTGATCAGGAATGTTGCGAAGACTCATTAATACAAGGGGCAAAGCATCAGACCACTTCAGAGATGTTGACACACAAACTTTGGCAAACTTGGATTTCAACATGCCATTCACTTGCTCCACAGTGCCTCAGGCCGATAACTGCAGTGTAATCTCTGCTCTACTTGTAATGCTGCACACAACACTTTTTAGATACTCATTCCTAAAATGAGTTCCTCAGTCTGAAGTCAGGAAACCGAACCTGGGGATCAATGCCCTCAACAACAACTTAGCCACTGCAAGGCTATCATTTCTCCTGGTTGGGTATGCTTCGATACAACTTGGGAAAATGCACACACTCACCTGGACTTTTCTCAGCCCGGTCAACGCAGGCACCCCGATTAAGTCCAGCTGCATCCTGTTAAATGGCCCTCCTGAACTCCCTATATGGCTTAATATCACTGTGGTTCTCTTCCCTACATTGATATGTGGACACACAACACATCTGTGAAACAATCCTTCAGCCATCAATCTGAATCGCGGGTTTAACCAATTCGGTCAATATAACCTGACCATGGCATCTCCCCAAACATATGTGAGCCCATGAAAATGTCTAGTCATTGCAGATGGCAAACTATCCGGCAATACAGGTCTTCTGTCCATTAAAACCCAAATGTCATCCTCTCTCTTAACACAACCTTCTTTGACCCTGCCCTGCTGTTCTGCCCCTGGTATTTCCTATTGCAATATTTTCACTTCATCCCAAGTGTCAGCTGTTGTCAATAAAAGATTGTCAATACCGTGCATCCCCATCAGCATATCGGTTGTCAACTGTTACATAGTCATCTCCGCTCCTATGGGGCGAACAATTTACAACAGAAATTTTAGTAGGCACCTGTAATGCCTTCAGCAATCTCATCACATGTTCTCCATTGTGGATGGGGGATCCTGATGACGTCCTGAATCCCCTCTGTGACCATAACTGTCCGAAGTCATGAACCACACCAAAGCCATACTGTCTGTCAGTAAAAATAGTCACACTCAGCTGTTCAGAAACATAGCAAGACTAGTAAGAGAGATCAGTTCAGCCACTTGTGCAGAAGACACCCCTCAAAGCCTAGAGGCTTCCACTACCCCAGTGACTGTACAAACTGCATAGGCAGCTCTTAGAGTTCCTCCATCGTCTCATAAGCAATAGCCATCCACAAACAGTAATTAATCAGATTCTGCCAATGGCTCATCTTATATATCTGGTATTGGCTTGGTGCATAGCTCTATGACCTCGAAACAGTCATGCTTTACTTGCCCTTCATCATTTTCCTTCTCAGTAAATGGCAACAAGGTAGAAGGGTTCAAGGAAGCACACAGCTTCAGAGTAATGTTCTCCACAGCAAGTATAGTATGTTCATATTTAGTCAATCAACTGATAGTCAAATGCTGAGTGCTTGCATGATTCAACAAGATTTCCACAGAATGGGGCACGCTCACAGTAAGAGGATGTCCAATCACAATACTTTCACATCTTTCAATGCTGACACCTACTGCTGCTATAGCTTTAAGGCATTCGGGCAGTCCTACCGCTACAGGATCAAGAGTAGCAGTGAAATAAGCCACAGGTCTTTGTGCCTCCCCATGCATCTGTGTAAGCACTGAGAGAGTGCAGCCCTCCTTCTCACTGCATACAAGCGTAAAAGCATTATTGTAATCAGGCATTCCTAGTGCTGGGGCATGAGAGAGACATTCTCTCATACCTAGTTATGAAATCAAGCAGTCATTATCTCATGGTACCAGATCTGACACGTCCTTGTGTGTCAGCCTCTGTAAAGACTTGGCCACCAGGGAAAAGTTGGATATCCACTGTCGATAGTAGCCCACCATTCCTATAATGTCCTGCCTTCTCTCTGGGTAGTTGGCAAATTCATTTTCAGAATTGCTGAGTTTCTTTCCTGTGACACCTTCCTCGCTCAGTTCTCAATGTGATGTCTGATATATAGAACTTCCCTCTGACAATACTCCAGCTTACTTGGGAACACTTAATGTCCTTTCTCAGCCAAGTGCTTTAGCACTGCAATAGTGTCTTGTTTACAAGCTTCCTGGGTATCTGATGCCACTAACAGATCATCGATGTACTGAACTAAGACAGAGCTACAGGGCAATATTAGGGTCTCAAGGTTCCTTTTGAGGATCTGATTAAAGATCTGTATACCCCTACGGGACTTGGTACCATGCCAAAACATGGTTCTGGAACCGGAAGGCAAAAAGATACTGACTGTCCTCAAGCTACGGTATGGAAAAGAATGCCTAGCATAAATCATTTACAGTAACCCACTCAACCGCACATGGAATCTGAAATAATATCACAGCTTGATTCTGCACCACAGGACAACAGGAAACAACACTGTTATTGATATTTCCCAGACAGGACACGCACAATGCGGTACTTACCACTAGGTTTCTGCATGCTCATGATGGGTGTTACATGAACTCCACAATATCTCCTTCAAAGTACTTTATTGTGTCATTGATTCAATCACCGGGTTAGTCCCACCTATAGTTTTGAGAGTCAAGTTGTACTGAGGAGTTCTTTGATATTCAGCATTAGGTTTGACATTCATATGGACAGGCTCAACTCCGTTTATGAGACCTATGTCCTTTCCAGAGAAGTCCCAGACTTCTGGCTTCACTGTATCGCCGAAATCCGGTGGCAAATCATCAGTTGTCATCCAATGTTTGGCTCTTGACTCACCAATGTGAAATCAACATCCTCATCATGGGTCAGGAACTCCACACCTTTTGGCGTGCAATAAATGTTGCAATTTAGCTTGCACCTCAAATCGCATCCTAAAAGATTTACAGTACTAGAATCACACACCACAAATTGATGGCTCTCTTTAAAGGACCCTATTTTAGCACGCACTTCTTATGTTACAGGGTTTTTCATTTGTATATTTTGCAACACTTATATGTTTGATTACTTTTCCAGAGAGAGGTAGGTTTTAAACTCCCACTGTTCTAACAGTGGAACAGGTAGCACCAGTGTCAATAAAGAATAGTACGGGGTGACCATTCACTTCACCTTCCACAATTTGACAACTCTAGTCTATCTATAAGTCTGTGCCAAGCATGCAATCTTCCTCCCACCTCAAGCACTGTCATTGTGACAGGTCTGAACCGTAGCCTTCAAGTGTGTCAAACACATGAAACTGCTGAAACAGATTTTGGTTCTGGAAGCAATTCTGGTTAAAATTCAGGACCTCGTAAGTATTAAATCTAGGACCATTTATATTTTGCTGAGGAATCGTGGCTTGAGGAACTTGCATCACTGGTACTTGTGGCAAATTAGGACCTTGCGCCCTTTGTCTCAGCATATTTTGTGGCTGCATGGGGGTGCTAATTTGTGTCTGCACAAACCCTGAATTTTGTCCCTGATTCTCTTTCATTACTCTGTTGGGATTGAGTCACATTCTTACTTCCAATGCCTTACAATAATAACATGAATTTGATTTCTTCAATGTGGCCACATCAGTTCCAGTATTCATGGAAATTGGGACACTACGGCCTCTACCCTGTTGCAGGTAACCATTTTCACCCTGCATCACAGGAAGTCCCTGCGGATACATACCACCTTGCATAATATCAACATTCCCTATATATGGTTGATTCTGACCTCATGTCTGGACTGCTTTCATCGGAACCTTCAACCGCTTCTATTTTATTTCCAGTTCATCGCTACAGTAGTTTGCATACCTCAAAATCTCATCAATTGACTTATTCTAGCAAGTAAAATAAATGCTTATAAATCATCATACTAGCTTCGGGTCTCAATTCCGTCAGAAAATGGGACACAAAACTTTCCATGTCTTTGGTTTCGGGATTTTCCATCCCACTGTGCTGTCTAAACACTTACAACAATCTCTCATAAAAAGCATGCAGAGTGTCTTTGGACTCTTAAATCATTCTGTTAATCTTAGCCCAATCAATATCCTTCACCAGTATCTTTCCTTTTGAAAAGGTAATCATTTTTTGGTACTTCTTCCTAACCAAAGGCGATGTGGCATCAGATAGGCTCTTTCTCTGGCCACTGGATAGCCACTTTATACTCTACCCGCATGTCACTTGGAACTAGATTGTCAGAAAGGGTAATCCAATTCACCCACAATACTTGAGAAATCTTTACAAATTGATCAACTTTGGTATACCACTACACTGGCTTCTTTCTCAAATCATTCATAAATGATGAAAGATCACACCAACTCCACGGTACATGAACGTAACCTCCACCAGTCACCTCTCCCAGCAGGAAATTTGAAGCACGTTCTTTATCTATCATAGAAGTAAGTGGTCCTCTATGCTCTTTCTTCTGCTCTTTCTTCTTGGACCATTTGCCTTCCTACTTGTCCAATTCACTCCATTTCCGGATACTACCAATGAACTTCCTAATTTGCAATTTCATCCCTGACATCCTCATACTGGTTATATCACTTTCATCAAAACATACACAATAACTTTTCTGCAGGGATATGGTGAAACAAAGATCCACCTCATATACTTGAGCTAAGTCAGACAACTTATCATGAGCTTGTTCTGCACACTTAAGGCCAGATGTACGACCCTTACAATTTGTGAGTCGCAAATTGCATCACTTGGCGACTCCCAATTTGCGACTCACAACATTTTATTTGCAACATTGTCTTAGACACTGTTAGCGATTCCTAATGGGGTCGGATATTGCCTGCCACAATAATATTCATGAGGACCCCATTAGGAATAACTAGCACTCCCAGGGATGGTGGCATACTGGGGTCAACAGACTACTATGTCTGTGACTGCTTTTTAAATAAAGCAGTTTTTTTAATGCAACCCATTTTACCCAAAGGAAAACGGGATACATTTAAAAAAGAAAAAAAGAAACGTTTCTGTTTCATTTTTTAAAAGTAGGCAGTGGTCCGTGGAACCAATGCCTGCTCTTGGAAGGGACGCCCTTGGCACGCCCCTTTCTAATAGCAAGTCGCAAATCCTATTTTGGGAGTTTGTAATAGGTTATCGACTCACAAAATAGGGATTGTACATGGGGCAGACCAATTTTGCGGTCGTAAACGGGCCGATTTCCTGCAAAATATGGTCGTTCATCTGGCCCCAACTAACATCCTTGAAAGGTATCAAATCAGGAAAGTTTTTGGACTTTACCCCTTCCTGGGCACTACTGCTTGAAATACACTGAGATGAATTCCAAATGGACAGGTGAGAATTTTGTGACTTCTGCATGGGTTTCTCTACAGGGGGGAGCCCTGTCGAGTTCATTACCAATAATACAGAAGAGACATAAGGTGGAGTCACCTTATTATGGACTAAAGGAGTAATTCCCATCCAGGGACAACAGTAACAGTAGTTTACGTATTTACTCCAGTATGAACCACCAAAGTATGTGTTGTGGTTCCTGACGACTCAGGCTTATATAAGGGAACTGTGAGACCAATAGTAACACATAACAGTTAATGTGTCTGGGGCATTAGAAGCAGTGGAGTTAACAGGGGCCCGGATTTCCAAATTTTCTCCCATAGGGTACTTACTTGTAGTCACTGGGGCGGTGGCTCCACCGGTAACAGCACCACTCATCCCTTCAGATTGGGTCATGTTATATGGCGGTAGGCATGTTGACAATAACATATCCAGAAAATCATTGCTAGAATCACTATCTCCGCCTGAGCCTTCTGCTTTCTATACTTTATCCTCTTCTATTTCTTCTTCTTTTTCTTCTTCTTCTTCACTTTCTGAGGTTCTTCACTCATCAATGCAAGGTGTCACTTAGTGCCCTCAATTATGTCAGCTCACCATTTCTATTATTCTGCATCCCACCTCGCTTCAGTCCAGCTCTGCACTGACTGTCTGACTTTATCCTGATACCTTTCATACATGAGCTGCGAGTTCCCAAGCATTAGGTCCTTCATAGTGGGCGGGTCTAGGAGGTGGCATAATTTCATACAGTACTCTTCTCAGATTTTCAATAATTTTCAAATTGAATGCACCATAGAGAAGAAACATCAAAGCACCTTCTTTTTCATTAATCTTATGCCATTGACACAACCGAATGCACGTGTGGAGCCCCATAATTATGGTATATAATAACCTACAGTACCTTCTGGCGATGCCTCGTCTCCTTCTTGAAGAGTGACTCTCACATCTCCCCTAATCAGATCTCTAACAGCCCTGAAACATTTTATTTTTTAGCAGCTATGCCAACAATCACAAATATACCTTTGTTTCAAAACAGAGACTAATATTCTTAACCACAGTTCTCTTTCACAGCGCAGCACCAATGAGAACTGTCCAATCCCAGCACGGCACCCTATGACGTACTCCTCACTCCTCTTACCATCACCGGGAAATCACCCGAACTAGTGCATTTTGTCCTTTGCACAACAGGATCCACTGCACCAATCACAACTTATTCTCACACAAAATTATATGTCCCTATTTCAAATATGCAGCCGATAGTACCTCATGACAGACACCACAAAACCTAGCAGACAAATTACAGCACAGTATATTCACACTTAACCTGGTATTTTAGGCCATGTCCAGTATGATAAAAATGGCTCAACATTAAGAGCGTTCCATTTACAGAACAACTATAACATCACCTCATCACACCCCGCTACCTTAACAAACTACTGCAAGCTTGACATACACAATTGCAATGCTCAACTCTATTAATACTCACCCCTCTCGCATTACAAATCTTTTCCGAATCGCTGGAACTCCGCTGATCCTCTGAACAGAGAAATGGGCTTTAAAGGCTAGGACTGGGTTTGGACAAGTCTAGAGTTTCTAGAAAGGTATTCTAGCTGCCTTTGCTTCAGTAACCAACCATCCGACATACTACCACCTGACAGCGCACTGGTGCTTACACCTCAACCTTTTAGTACAGTTGTTAAAGATTTTTCCCCATTGGTCGTATGGACCTTTGTTGGTTGACTTGAAGCGATATAAGGGAGAAGACATCAATAATACGTTTCTTGCTTGTAAAGTCAATGTGACTCCACAATCAGGGCCAATCCAGTATATAAGCATGCTAAGAATAGGTTTAGAAGATACAACAATACAACGAGTAAGCTGAAATATCTCAGTAGATTGAGTTGTAATTAAATGAGATACATCATAGTAACAGCCACAACAATAAGGAAATAAATATAAATGTAAACAAGTGTCCTATAAAGAAACTTCCCTTCTCTCATCCAAACATAAATCAACTACAAGATCATTTATTCAGTAATTCTAGTTAGGGCGCTTAGAAGGTGTAAGCATAAGATAGATTTCTGTAGAAGTCTTGGAAAAGGTAAAATATGTTTAGCTTAAAGCTTCATAACTGTGAAAATAAGGCAAGCAGAGATGTCTGTACCTCCCCAAGTCTGAAGGGAGTCTCTAACTGATAGCTGCGGCAACACCAATTAAATTAACAGGTGTAGGAAAGCGCCATTTTTGTATGGTCACCCCCCACCTTGTGCTCCAAATATTGATGGTTATGACTCTGATAATAGATAAAGCTGGCTAGTGGATATCACACTAAGATCAATAGACTGATTCCCCTGTCAGATTAAAAAACCCGTAGGACAGTGTCCCCTAGTAGCTAAAAAAGGAGGTCAGCATGTTTCGTGCCTAAAATGGTCAAATTGATCCTTGGCACTTCATCAGGTCCAGAAAACAGAGGGAGGGTGGTGAGCCGACCCCATGTATAATCTCAGAGTGAGTGGTACCCCTCTGATAGGGTGTTGCCCACGCGTAATAAATATCACTGTTGGTTCGACCTAGAGGACAGGGAGAGAGCAAAAGGAAAGGACACAGACAAACATGTAACACAAACATGTCAGATAGTTTCCAACATAATCGGTCCTTGTTGGTCAGAAGATCCCTTAATGCACAACGCTGTATGCGACTGGGCTGGGATAGTCACCGGGCATAGGAAACAAACTCAATGGTTACATACAATCAAATCAAAAACAGATATTATCACAATCAGGCGCCATCATACACTTGAAGTTCATCGTCCCCTGAGGAGGAGACAGCCCTCCCCTTGCCACAGGCGTACTTGCAACCAGGCAAGGTGAGAAATTATCTGTGCAGGTGGTGTACACCCCCAGGAAGGCTGGCTACACCCCTAGTGTGGGCAGCCTTCTCTGTACACCTACAATTTGATTCTGCCACCGTTGGGAGGCAGAAATAGTGGGTTTTGGGTAGAAAAGGTGACTTACATCAATGTATGCGGTGACTTCAGGGGTGGAATAGCTGTCCATTGGCTACTAGCTCCCACAACCCTAACTCCCCTAAAGCTAGGATTTAAGGGACCCTCCTGGCACCAGTACCTCATATCTGAACAACTTACTGCAAAAAATGTGTGTAAATTAAGATAAAATATACTCTATTTTTATAAATCTGAATCAGATTTCTCTTTAGTCGTGTCAATTACTTATCGTCCATACTGGTACTCTGAAATGCTTAACACATGTTCCTCTAGTAAAGCCTGACTGCTCTTAGCCACTCTTCCAGAAATGAGCAAAGAATGTATTAGTGTGAACTCAAGGACCATATTTGGGGTACTGTGATAATATTACATGGTAAGGCCACACAGCCTTACCACATAATATTCCACTTTCCTACAACAGGAGATTCAGAAACATCCTTCTCTCCTTTCACACCAGAGGGAACCAACCAAATTGTTCCTTAACAGGAACATTTGCCACATCCCTTAAGTTTCCCATTGAATCAAAACTTGGACTCTAAGTTGCAACATTGAACATCTTTTTGTCCTGTTACATGATGAACAGACGGCCTCTTGTAGTTTCTTACAATCACATTACATATTGTGGAGACATCAAGACTTAGTGAGTGGAATGTGGTGAAGAAACCTATAATGTAGAACCTTGGTTGAGTGTGGAATATAAACAATTAAGTTTGCCTCCTGCATTGAGGTGGCTGGGACATGTCTAGTATCACTGAATTAAAGAACCTGTTTGGATCTACTTCCCGTGTGGCCATCCCTTATTTACCACATCTCTCCTGACTATTAAGTCTCCACGTTTGCTGCCAAGTTCTTACCTTCTGGCTTCACTATCAGCAGTCTAATACAAAGACTAAACTTTTCTATAGCTAACGGGAAACATGATAAGGAACCTGCAGAGGAAAGAAAGAATACACTTGCAAAGCAAAATGCGTTTCATGTGAGGCACGTAGTCAGGCTAAATTAGCTGAACATTTAATATGAACTTGAATACATGATCATAATAATACACATATAGTTTTAAGATTTTGTGTAAAATGTGAGTAAAAGAATACGATTGCATGTTTACTGATCATTAAAGTACACATATATAAGTCTCTAATCCTTACAGAGGTTACAGTTCATTAATACACTAAAATGCTTAAAATGTGTTAATGAAGTTAAGGCACACTGTGAGTATAATGTCACATATGGGCATATAGCTGTAAAATTGTGATGTATATGGGTGGAGTCTAAATTGCCCTGCCCTAAGGTCTTTACTTTCCGAATTGGGCCCTCTGAAATTCTTCTTGGCCTACTTAATGACCACCATTCCAGTGTTAGCTTTTTGTGAGCATTCTACCCCACCACTCAGTTCAAAAGGAAACTTTGACTGCTTGCCTTCGCTGCTTCTTTAATGCAAAAGGAGAGGATGGAGTTTCTTACAGTCAAGTTATCTTTCACTCCTCTCTGGTTCCAGAGGTGCAGGGGCAACTATCCATACTTGTTACAAAGATTGCCAGGTCGCTTCTGATTCCCTGGACTTCGGGGATTAGCCTAGAGTTTGTAGTGTCTTTGATATTATACGTGCCAAGCACCTCGCAGTTCTAAACAGGATTTAAGTAATCCACTGGGAGGTGTTACGTATGTTGAAGAATAAAGACGTCTGTTGCAGACCTCCATGTGCAGCATGTTCATTTCAATGCCCCCATGCTGGGGAGGAGGCTACAACTGGCAACGAGTAGGGGATACCCAAAGAAACAAGGCTGCTCTCCCTGAGAGTTTGCAACAGTATAGCAAACTGCTTGTGCATGCCACATGCACCCCACATCGAAGCAAAGCAGTTTGCTATTGGTGTATGTGGAGTCAAAGCCCTGCTCCATCCCAAACACAGTCATCAAAAAAGTCAAAGGCCCTGCAGAGAAGCTCACTCAAAGCCTGCCGGAACCCCCCTGGTAAGGCTGAAAGAAGAGATACTGGGCTGCGTCATAACACAAAGCCATCATCCATATGAAACACTAAAGGGAGGGACAACCAGGTATGAAAGCAGAAACTTACTTACCGGCACAGGCAAGTGAAGTGCTATACGACCTCAAAATCGGACAAGATGACTTAGCCCAAGCAATGGGGGTGTTGTGTGGAGAGGTTGCCAGTCTCACTTTGTGTGAAGAACGCTGTCAGAACACTATGTGCTTTCAATGACGATGAAAGGGAGAGCAAAGTATGATGCAGCTTCATTTCCTGAAGCCACCACCACTGCTTGACACAGTGAAGAAACAGAACATCAGTGCCAGGCGGACTGCATTGATTAAAACATTTGCTAACTTCATAGATGAGCTATAAGAAGAAGATGATTAAAAAAATCATTCAATATATGAAAAACCTCTTCAGGGGTGGAGTGAAAGAAGTGCTAAAACTGATGCAATGCCATATCAGAAGATAAAAGAAGCGTTGGAAGCCAAGTTCAATCTGATGCCAAATGTCGACTATGAAAAGTACACCTTCAACAAAGCACGACAGCAAGCTGGTGAAACAATGGATGAGTTAATTGAGAGACTTGATGCACTTATCAAAAACTGTAAGTTGTGTGACTTTAATGATGAAGAAGCCATGTGCCTCAGAGTCATTGATGACTTCCTTTCAGATTCCTTCAGGAGGTGCATGTTGAGAAACACTCAGTTTAGAAAAAATTCTCAAGACTGCAAGAGCAAAAGAACAAGCAGATCGACAAGCTGCTGACATGGAAGCAGGAAGAGCACGTAATGAATCAGCGTTGATCATGAAAAGCAAGCATAAACACAAAATAGATGAACACAAGTCGATGTCTTTGAAGAAGGAAGTTTATGCTTCTGATGTGTTTTTTCATTTACTCATGAAGTTAAATTTCCAGCCATAGGACAGATATGCAAAGGCTGCAGGAAAGATAACCACTTCATAAAGGTTGGCAAAGTGAAACAGAAACCAAATGCGTCACAGCGAGAAGAGAAAATGGGAGCCAGAAGTTTTCAGAAGCCTTTTCCCCACACCCACAAGGCCAAAAGGCAACATCAGTTACGACAAGTAGAAACCAAGCGCAATCGATCATCGTCAGGTTCATCATATAAAGGCTCTTCAACGTCGTTATCAAGTGCTAGTGAAGAAGACGAATGTGCATTGATGATGTCGACTAACAAACGAGATGTACATGTAGGGTTAGCTGCTTGCAAAAAAGATCAAAAGTCAAAGAAGAATCACCAAACGAAGCGACAAAACTCATTTGGACACTGCCTTAAAATCACACCAAAGCGAACGCTTGCCCCATAACATTCATTATTGACAGTGGTGCGTCAATCAACATCATACCAGTAGAAAAGTTCAACAACCTATCTCCTGTGCGACGTCATTCCCCATCAAACATGAAGGTACACGTGGGCTGCTTCTAAACTGTTACAAAGTCAAGGGTCATTTACAGCGACCATGCGACATAAAATTACATAAGTGCAAGCGCTGATTCATGTCCTTCAAGGAACTTCATTTAGTGCATGCCTACTTGGTGTTGGTACTGCTGCTGACATGGGACTTGTATCTCTCAACTACAACCTTAGTGCTCAGTCTGAAATTGTGAGTCAGTTCCCGTTGTTGTTTCATGGCCTAGGAAGACGCAGGAACATGAAAGTGAAACTTCATATTAATGAGGACATTTGCCCTGTTGTCTAACCGCACGGCAGAGTTGCTTTTTTCTTACATGAAGCCATTGAGAAAGAACCAGAAACACTGTTGAAGCATGACATCATTAAATGCTCCACCGGTCCTACGCCGTGGGTTTCACCCACAGTTGTGGTGCCAAATAAAGGACAGTGGAGGTGTTGATATGCACCAGGCCAACAAAGCAATCGAGAGAGAAAGACATTTTGGTTGCCACATAGCGGACATGATCATGCAGCTGAACAGTGCCAAAGTCTTCTCCCATCTTGCCCTGGACAATGATACTATCAACTTAGCTGGAAGAGAACTGTAGGTAGATTACGACTTTTTTTACTCATGTTGGGTTGTTTAGATACAAAAGTCTGAGTTTTGGAGTAATTTTGCCTGCGGAGATATTTTAGGGTGTTATTTGCCAAGTAATTCAACCTGTTACACATGCTTTCAATTACAGTGATGACATACTGGCGCTTGGGACAACACACAAGAAGCATGACAATGCTGTAAAACAAGTGTGCCAATTACTTGTTGATGCAGGTCTCACTCTGAATGCAGCAAAAATTGAGTTTCACAAAACCAAACTTAAATTCTGTGTACCCCACACAAGATGTAACCATGCTGCGATCCTTCTTACTCATGACCAGTTATTGCTCAGGGTACATTTGTGCATTTGTGACTTTGCTAACATGGCCGGACTGGAAACCGAAACCGGCCCTGGCAAACTGCTCGGCTGGATCTCAGGGGTGGGAGGGAGGCAGGGGGGGGGGCCAAGCTGTTCGCTAGGGCCAGTTTTGTGTGATTTTGTTACAGGGGGGCAATATTACTGGCCCCTGGTAACAAAAACAAGGGTTCCAAAACCAGCCCACACCCTGGCAGTCCACCCGGGAAATGACCGGTGCCTGCTACGGAGAGTCTGGCCCTGTTTCCTACAATCAGTGCCCCATTGAGAGACATAGCAAATCAGAATGTCCCTTTCTAGTGGTCTCATGTATGCGACCAAAGTTTCAAAGAAATAAAGCATGTGATTGAGAATGCAACTGAACTGGCCTATTTTGACCCCAAGTTACATACTGTAGAGTAAAGTATAGTAGATGCAAGCCAGGTGGGGCTGGGGTCAATCTTTTCTCAATACAATGGCCATACGAATGCCTAGAGACACATTGTGACCTATGCCAGTAGAAGCCTGTCTGAAACAGAACGTGCCTATTCTCAGTCAACCAACACACCAACACAGATAAAGACATGCTCATCCTGAAAGACCTTATTACGACAGAATCTTGGAAGAAAAATATTTGACCCATTGCTGATGAGGTTGAATTTCAAAAACTCAATAATGGACAGGGTGAGCTATCCATCACATGAGAGGGTATCATATCGAGGGGCTCAAGAATCATCGTACCTGAGAGCCCGAGACAGCAAGTCATTGAACTGGCCCATGAAAGGCATTGTGGCATTATAGCCATCAAAAGAGCCCTAAAAGACAGAGTGCTCTTCTCTGGCTTTGATGAATGAGTTGAGGCAGAGTGAGTGCCTGCCACTTTTGTAACTGCTTATTCTCCAGGGTGATGAAGCAACCACTGACAATGCCTGATTCTCCTGTTCGTGCCTGAAAGAGAGTTACAGTTGACTTCTTTGGGCCTCTTGGAAATAGATATCATCTCATGGTAGTCATTGAGGAATATTTGCGTTTTTCTTTGGTGGAAGACTTATCATCGAAAACCCATGACAAAGTAATTAAGCAGCTTGGTGAAATCTTTGCAGCATGGGGCATCCAAACTATTCTCAAATCCAACAATGGCCTGCCTTTCAATAGCAAAGAATTCAAGGAGTTTCTTGTTCGACTCATTGTCAAGCATCAAAAGAGTACACCTCTCTGGCACCAAACCAGATTGTATTGTTGAACGATTTATGGACACCCTCAAGAGAGCAATTCAGTGAGCATCGGTGGAGGGAATTGATCTAAACCAAGCCTTGTGTCAAGCCCTTCATGCGTGTCAATCAACTACTCATTCCACAACTGCTGAGAGCCCTGCTATCTTGCTATTTGGAAGAACCATCAGAACCAAACTACCGCAATGGACATCGGACTGATCGATGAATCGGACTGATCGATTAGGTTCGTGTCACAGACACTTCTCAATGTGCAAAATTAAAACATATGCCAATTAGTGCCAACACACCCAGGAACCAGCCTTCGATAAATGTGACTGGGTACTGGTCAAACAGAAATAGAAGTGGAAACGACACTGTGTTTGCCAACGACCCTTGTTGTAATGTGCAAAGGAAACATGGTGACAACACAGCGTCCCGGAAAATCCATCACACTGAACTCATCACTCTTTAAACACCCATATCAATGTTTGTCAGCTTCTGAGATTATGAGCAAGGCGACCCCACCTGAATGTCCAGATCAAACATTTGAGCCTGTGTCATCGGTGCCTAATCAAGGTGCATCTCAACAACCTCATACCACCCGACCTGGCAGACCAGTGCGAGTGCCTCAGCAACTCATTCAGGAACTATGATGTTAATGTTGTGTGTACTTTTTATTTAACAAAGGGGGAGATGTAGTGTCTTTGAGATTATGCATGCTAGGACTCTTGCGGTTCTGGGTGGACTCTAAACAGGATTTATGTAATCCGCTAGAAGGTGTGGTTATTAAAGTTATTGTACAATGAGTGCAGAGTGTGATGGTGTGTTGAAGAATAAAGACATCTGTTATAGAGCTCCGTGTGCGGCGCTTTCAATTGCATTCTCCCCACTACAGGCAGGGGAGGACGCTACAGATTTGAGCTGGAGAACAAATCAAAGAGGAGGTCCTTGCCACGCCATCTATCATAGAAAACTACTGCTGAAACTTTCAAATCTTAAGGTGAAAAAGAAAATAGAAGGGCCTGATGGGATGCACTGAATAATGAAAAGCAGCTAGAAAGACTAAAGGCAAACAACACTAACACTTAGGGGTGGCTCCTCTGTTATGGTGGAAGAGCGCCTCACCACTAAAAAATAAAATTATAAACCATTTTATTATCATTTTATTTTTCCTCCCTAAGTCTACCATTGCCAGCGGAGATTAGGGCTTGAGTGGGGCCATTATGATCAAGCGTCACAGCAGGGAGCAGTGGTTAGCACTTAAAAGTGAGCATGCCAATTTGACCGGCCGTCTTAAGCTGGCCAAACAGACATGCGCACTTTGGTTTCTCCAATGCAACTGTGTTGTGCAGCCGAGTAGGAGAAAAGCTGAAGGCTCCCTGTGCCTGAGCGAGCATCAGGTCAGCCCGCTCAGGCCAATCATAGCACTACTTTCATGCTGGTATCTAATAATAATACCAGTATGAGAGCAGCGCTGTGATTGCCTCCTGGGAGCCTTTGCAGTGTAACCAGCGTCGGGAGAGGAGAACGGAGGCGACGGCCACAGGTGAAGGTGAGTTGTTTAATTTATAGTCACCCCCACCCCCATTCGCGTTGCTCCACCACTTCCAGTTTAGAGCAGCCACTGCTAACACTGTTTTTTAATGCGTCACTAGAGGTTGTTGTGGATTGCAGGAAAGTAAATATAGTCCTACTCCCCGAGCAGACAATAAACCAATAACAATACAACAATCAGCCTAACATCTGTGGAGAAGAGAACAAGTGAAGCCCTTGGGAAAGGAATAAATCAGATGCCTTGAATCAGGTGGCATACAACACAAATGATCGCATGACTCCACAAAGGCTTTGTCATGAAAGCTAAATCTTTTGCAGGAGTGGTGTCTTTTGGGTATGTCAAGGCAAAGCATTGTATGTATCTCACTTAAATTTTAGTCATATGCATTTATGGAAAGAGTAGTTAAAGCCCCCTGCAACCGCGCAGCAGAAACCTAAGGGAAAAAATCTATATTTAATTAGTCATTTAAAAAAAGGTCCAGGACACAATAAAACATTATTACGATACCATTTTAAGACGTGCTTAGTAGGAGCAAACAGGAAAGTGGTTAACTCCTTTCTGAGGAAATGATCTTGTTTTGGATCTAAATCTGACAACAATTATGAACTTGCAAATTCAGTGCTGTGAGTGTGCCTTCTAGGCACACAATTTGAAGCGGCCTGGAAATTATGAAATAAAGCTAATAGCATTGTACTACTTTATGGGATTACACCTGTCTCAGTTCAGGCTATTTTGTTTTCTGTCCTTCACTTTTCCATAGCGGTCAAAAGCACTGGCTACACATTTCAGTTTCCAGTAGCTGCAAAAACTCTGATAAACGTCATCACCATGGAGGGGGTGGAAAAATCTTAGTACTGGTGCTGGCAAACAAAGCAGCTCCATAGAGCAGAGAGATATGCAATGCTGAAATATTTCCACTTCACACCCAAATTACTTTTATTTCACTTTTACCACTAGCAAGAACAGTCCATTGAGTCATGTGGTTACAACTCTATCCTTTGCGCTACACAGTTGGAAGGCTCAATTTTATGTCAAGACAGTGGGCTAGCATTATGCAGTAAACGTTTATTTCTCACTTCTGAGCAGCATCATTAAAAGCTCATGGAACCCTTAAACATCACAATCAACAAAGAATCTTCAAGTCCATAAATAGCATGGCCTATCAACACTCACCTTTCCCTTAAACAGATTTCAATGAACTTGGCTACTTTGTTATGCTTAATCTCATTTAGAAGAGTCTCTGACTTAAAAGCACTAGAACTATCTTACAGAATTTATTTATCAGGAGTCCATTTCGATATTCGGAAAAGAACTAAGACAATGTCTGACTCAGTTTTCTATCCTGTTTTTCACGATTGAGAGAAACTCTGTGTGGTAAGATGAATGAAAGAGTATGGGAGCAAGGTCTTAAAATTTAGAGCATATGGGGCCGATCAACTGCTTTTATCCTATGTGAAACCTTATAGACCTATTTCCACAGCCACATTAGCAAGATGGTTACGCATGATTGTGAATGAAGCAGGTGTTGATATCTCAAGGTTTGGAGCCCATTCTTCTAGAGGCGCCATGGCAAGTATACTCTTCTGGGCAGGGGGTTCCCTGTCTGAAATACTTAAAACTGCTGTTTGGTCTAATGCAAACACCTTTGCCAGATTCTATTAAAGACAAGTGGAGCATGTTAGTAATATAGCTCTTGAGGGCTTTAAACATGCATAATGGTTGCCTCCGGTCTTGTATTGAAATGACGATTCTCCAATTTATATGCAGAGAGAATCTTGATTTCATTAAAGACAACAGAGGTTAACATTATCCCACCCTCCGCTCCCAATTAAATTATTGAAATAAATATATATTAAGATATTAAAGTTGAGCTCATCTTTAGTATGTTACGTTCCTTAAAATGCTATTGTTCAGTTGATTATTGATCAGTAATCTGTTATTATTTCTCAAAGTGCATTTATCTTAAGAGTGCCACCTCTCTTTTCTTTTTCCAGAGAATAACGCTTGAAATACTTCACAAATCTCCAAGTTGGATCTTACTTTGCATCGTTACAGCCAAAAGAGGAGGATGATTGTCAACAGTGGTGTTTTATAACTCTTAATTAACTTTTCTAATACTTTATGATGTAAAGTGTATTCTTTAAAGGGCTACATGTTTGGGGGCAACATTAAAAGATGTTGGATCTCTTTGCTTCAAGGTTAACCTACCAGTTGGAGAGTTATGTGAGTTGGAGGTCGGATCCAGGGGCCATGGCAGTGGATGCATGCCTGCTTGATTGGAGAGGGGCGAAGGGTTATGCCTTTACCCGTTCTCTATGATTCAGATAGTTCTGGTTCAGGTGAGGAAGCAGGAATGCAAGTTAGTTTTAGTAACTCCATTTTGGAAGAGTCAACCTTGGTTCCCTTCTGTGATGGAGTTGGCAGTGATAGAGCCCCTTTTGATTTTGGTTTTCAGGGGACTTTTGAGAAATGTGGAAGGAGAAGAACACCCCTTGGTGGGGTTGGGGTCTCTCAACCTTCTAATTTGGATGATATTAGGAGTTCAAAAGCATTCACGGATCTTTCTGGAACAGCTGTAGAGTTGTTATTTGAGTCCTGGGCACCAGGGACAAGGAAGAGATATAGAGGAGCATGGAAGGTTTGATTTTGTTGGTGCTTGGAAAGGGGTTTGGATTCCTTGGAAGCTATTGACATTCAAGTAGCTAATTATCTGGCTGGTTTGTATGAGAAGGGAATGCTGTATAGGACAGTGAACTGTTATAGGTCAGCAATTTCTGCTGGCCATTCATTAAGTCATGGTGTTCCTATTGAAAGAAATCCTTTGATTTGTAGAGTTATGAAAGGGATTCGGATTAAGAGGCCTCCTGAATCTAAGTATAAGTCTTTATGGGATGTCGACTTAGTCCTGAAGTTGTTTGTGAGTTGGCCAAGTAATAAGTTCCTGGAGTCTAGAGAGTTGTCTTGGAAGTTAGCCACCTTATTGTGTGTTATTTCTTTCAGGAGGGTTTCGGATGTCAGGGCTTTGGAGAACTCTCATAGGTTTTATCAGCCTAATGGTGTGTTTTTTGAGTTATGTAGGAGGACTAAGACTATGTCCAGTTCTGTATTTTATCCGTTTTTTGATGATTGTCCAAATTTGTGTGTAGTTCGCTGTTTGAAGGAGTATGAAAGCAGAATGTTGGAAAAAAAGGGGAGCTGGAGTAGATCAGGTCTTGATCTCTTATGTGAAACCATACAAGGCTGTTTCAAGTGTGACTATTGCTAGATGGGTTAAATGTTCCATGAAGGAGGCTTCTTTCGATGTGTCTAAGGTCACAGCACATTCTGCGTGTGGTGCTGTGGCAAGTAAGAGGAGTATGTTATGTGGAAGACTAGAGGATATTATGAAAGCTGCTGATTGGTCCTCTGTCTCTACGTTTGGGAGATTTTATTTTAAATCAGCTGAACATGTTTCAAAATTTGTTTTAGAAAGCTTTAAACATGCATAACGCTAGCCTCCTGTCGTGACATAAAATTGCGATTCTAAGAGGTTTACTGATTATAGAATCAGAATTTTATTAAAGACAAGGAGGCTAGCATTATCCAACCCACCCTTTCCTTGGGTGTAGCATAATTCTAATATGTTTAGAGAATTATGTATTGAGTATCAGTTAAGTTTGGAGTTTTTTTGATTCAAGCATTAGGAGTTTTGTTTATGCTTGCTGAATTTGTTGATATGTTTGGTTGTAGAGAATAAAAAATGGTTAATTTGGAGTTTTTGGTGTGAAGAAGAGCTGGAAGAGGCAAACAAAAAGAGGAAGAAGATGGTGGTTGCATGCTATTTATGGACTATAAGATGCTTTATTGATTGTGATGTTTAAGGATTCCATGAGTTTTCAATGGTGCTGCTCAGAAGTGGGAAATAAAAGTTTAATGCATGAGAGCGTGGCTAGCCAGCACACAAAATGGCCGCATTGTGCTGAAGCTCCGAGTCTCAGAGCTTTAATTACCCCCAATAATCTGCACATTCATCCGTGAGTCCCGTTGCTTACCGGTAGTGTGTAGCTGAGGATCTGCAGAACCCCCGATCCTTTGATGCCACAAATTGGTCCTCCCGGCCCGAAGATACGCCGCTGCAGCTCTGGACCATGGCCGAGAAGAAGATCTGGATGTGAAGGAGCCCGGAGCTGACTGACGCGGAGGTCGCGGCTGCAGCTGGGCCCTGGGTGCGGGGCGGTGTGCAGCCTTCGGTGAAGCTGTTCCCTGCGCCGGGGGTCTTGCCGCGATGTGAGCTGTGTCCCCGATACAGTTTGGTGGCTAAGGATTGATGTGTGTGGTGCCGTGCCGGGTGGGCTCCGGCGTGAGCGTGTGTGCTGCGTGAGAAGACGCCGGTGCCCAGGCCAACATTCGGATCCCCGGAGCTGGAGGAGACGTGGGGCCTCTTCCCCCCCATTGGACATAATTGCCTGTGGTGTGTGGTGCGGTCGGCTGGTACAGGCTGCCTCCCCCCCCGGTGTGCCTGCTGTCACGGGGCTGAGTAGTGCCCCTCCCCCATCACGGCTACAGAGGGAGGGGCATTTGATTGTCTGTCGGTCCCTCTTTATGCATCACATGCAGAGCTGAACTGATTTTGCCGCCTCCCCCCGGTGGGATTGCCATCATGGAGCGGTAAGGAGCCCCTCCCCCATCATTGCTACGGAGTGTAGGGGCTCTTGACTTTTGGTCCCTTCCTGCTGCGCAGTAGATTTATTGGGACTAATGATTCTCTGTAGGACCAGCCCTTGATTGCCGGTGATGTTTGGTGCAGTGGGGGGTCATTGACCTGCTGTCTTTCTGCACCCCAGGCGAGCAGGCATGGTGTAGACCCGGCTTTATTCTTTACCTGCGTTTCTCCACCACAGATTCCACAACCGGGCCCATTCTGTGCTGGGTGTTTGCGGTGGTGCAGTTTGAGTTCGAGTTGCGGTGAATGTGAGTTCCCTTCCCCCCCCTCAGTTTTTGCACCTCCCACCTATTGCACCACAGTACTATGGACAACTGTGCTTCCGGCACTATGGCCACTAATAAGGGCTCCAAACAATCCAGTGTGCTGAAATTGTCAAAATTTGCCCACTCCAAGTCTGACGCACCAGACGACAAATCCTCCGAGATGGAGGTGAAACAGCCGGCGTCTGCTGAGGGCCCGTCCCTTGTCGATGTAATGGAAGCTATCCAGGGAGTTTGCAAGGCGCTGGAACAGAAGATTGATACTGCCATGATGGAGATCACTCTCATCCGTGCTGACCTATGCAAAATGGGAGACAGGGTCAAGGACACAGAAGACTCGGTGAAAACTCTCCAGACTTCCACTAAGTCCCTTGAAATGAGTGTCAAGCGTCTGCAGGCTTAAGCATCGGACTTTGAGACGAGGCTGGAAGATTATGAAGGGCGCGCGAGAAGGAACAACGCGCGCATTTTGGGGGTTCCAGAAAAATTGGAGGGGCAGGCTGCTGACTTGTTTGTGGAGGAATTAGTATTGAAACATCTACAACCCCGGTCCCTATCAAAGTACTTCTCTGTGGAGCGGTCGCATCGTGTGCCGGGGGGCGCCCAAAGCCTGGCGCTCCTCCACGAGCCCTTCTGGCGAGGATATTTAATTTTCGTGATAGGGATTCTATCCTCCAGACAGCTAGGATGGCTCTGCCGCTCAAGTTCGAGAATGCCACTATCCCCTTCTTAACAGACTTTAAGTATAAAGTGCAGCAGAGGCGCAGATCCTTCCATGAAGTCAAAAGAGCTCTCCGAGATCACGGCCTCAAATACGCTATGCTTTTCCAGGCTAAATTGAGGATCCTCGCCGAGGGCAAAGAGTTGTTTTTTCTGACCCCCGATGAGGCTTGAGACTGGCTTGAAGGTTGGCGTGGCTCCAGGGCTCGCCAACGATCATCTCCGAACCATGAGCAGGGGCAGGACAATCGACTGGAACGAACTGAATGAAGTGGGAGTGAGTGATCACAGGAACTATGTTGGTGCGCTCCAGCTGCGATGAGTATTGACTATCTTTTTTGGAGAGGCGGTCCGGTTTCTGTGGGTTCTGGGGGGGTGCTGCTCCATTTGTTTTGAATTGCCCTACGAGATTGAAGGCAGTCGGGACTGATGTTGATGTTCCATGTCGTACTGTGGATTTATGATGGGCCGGGGGTCAGTACGTGTATTTTGCTTGTATGGCTAAAGTGCCAAGCTTCGACTACATTGTCTTTCAGGGACTTTTCCAATGGCTTTAAAGGGGGCTAGCAGGTCATTACTAAGGTTGCTTGGTTGAGTGACACTCCCTCCACAGAATAGTCATTTGGGCTCTACAGGCGCTCTGCAAAATTGGGGGGTGGGCAGTTCGAAGTCCACGTTGCAGTAAGGCAGGGTGGGGGGGATCTAGGTTTTGTTATTGGGAGTTTTTATAGTTTTTGTATCTTCACTCAGTCCAAGTTTACAAATGAGACTTCTTTCTTGGAGCTTGGGGATATTCTTCTCACTGATTTCCATACTGCACTGTTGTTGTATCTATTCCTTTGTTCTGCCACGGGGAGAGGAGGGGTGTGCAGTTTGGTCAATATGTCTTTCAGGATCCAATGTGTATATGTGTCCTTTATTGCAGGTTAAATGAGTGAGGTTAAGGATTCTGGCCCGTGAATGGAACGCCTAAAATTAATGACTTGGAATGTTAATGGACTGGGTGACTGAATTAAACAAGGGATTGTACTGCAATATTTGAAATGGCAGGCCCCTGATCTGTTTTTGTTGCAGGAAACGCACATCCAGGGTACCTCCTACTGTGCCCTTAATAGATGGGGATATAAATTGGTTGCACATGCCGGGTATACTAAGGGGTCCAGGGGAGTAGGTATCTTGATGCAAAAGTCACTCCCCTTTCAAATACAATCAGTTTCCTGTGACTCATTGGGCAGAAATGTGACGGTTTCTGGGCAGTGGGAGGGAAGACCCCTTAACGTAACTTCTCTTTATGTGCCACCCCGGCTACATTCCACTACACTGGCCGATCTAGGTCCACATTTATTAGCTTTGCCAGAAGGTGCTGTTTTGGTGGGGGGCGATTGTAATGCGGCACTTAATAGGGAGGTGGACGACTGCCGCCCAGGGTGGGAGAGTTGGGGGGAAGGTTATTGGGTGACTTTCTGGAGGCACTGGGCCTCATAGATGTATGGAGAACCTGTAACCCTACCTCTTCGCAGTACACTTTTCACTCTGGGGTACATGGGAGCATGTCCCGTATTGATTACCTCTACTGTGGAGCCCGCCAAATTCCTATGTTTCGGAGTATATCTTTCCTCCCTAGAGGTATCTCTGATCACTCCAAGATAGTGACATATTACGGCAGCACCCCCCCCCCTCAAAACGACATGAAATGGTACTTAATCCATGGTACCTCAGGATACCAATCATTAGGGAACAACTGATTAAAACTACTCAGAATAACTTTACCGAAAATGATGGGTCAGTGGCGTCTGACGTCATACTCTGGAAGGCTTATAAAGTAGTTGTCCGGGGGGAGGGTGTGGCGGCAGTTGCTGGTCACAGAAAGGAGAGGCGCGAACAGTTGGAGGAATTAGAAGCAGGGGTATCCGCACTTGAAGCCAAATTGGTAGCCTCCCATACTCCAGAGATGGCACATAAATTATCCATTAAAAAAAAGGAATACAGTGCTGTTGCTGCAGAGGCTGCTAAGTCTCAGTATCGAGTGACCCAGCATCGTATTTATGAGGTGGGGGATAAAGCCAGTAAATTGTTGACGTGGTTAGATAAAAGGGAGTTGGCGTATAGATGGGTGACCCAGATAGAGGGTCAGGAGGGAGAGGTAATAAGTGACAGGACCGAACTAGCCGGGGCCTTTGCAAGATACTTTGAGCAGGTTTACACATCCAGGCAGTCATCGACCCAGGCTGATTCCGCAGAGTTACTTGTCACCCTGCCGCTACCTACCCTGGACGCACAAGAGGCGGAGAACCTAGAGGCTGATTTTACAGTCAAAGAGGTCACAAAGGCCATTGGCTCTCCACAGTCGGGTAAAGCTATGGGCCCGAGTGGTCTTCCAAAAGAACTATACAGATCCAATGTTACTACTGTTGCCCCCTTCTTAATAAAAATGTATGAGGAGTGCCGAATTCACAGTGTTTTGCCTGCTACACAACGATTAGCTTCCATTGTAGTGATCTATAAAAAGGGTAAACCCCCGCGGAACTGTAGCTCCTCTCGCCCCATTTCTTTATTGGACCCGGAAGTCAAAATCCTCGCCAAGCTCTTGGCATGATGCCTCTCTCCATGCCTTCTTAAACTAATACACCCCGACCAATCGGCCTTTATGCCCACTAAAAATACAGCATTGAATCTACGAAGGTTGTATGGAGTGTTTGGCAGGGCCGCCACTGTCCAAGAAGACACCATTATTAAGTCCCTTGATGCCAAAATGGCCTTTGATATGATAGAGTGGCCGTTTCTTTTCACCGTACTTTAGCGATATGGCTTCGGGGGCCGATTCCGGACTTGGGTGCGTCTCCTTTATACTGACCCCTTGGCACGGATTTCTATTAATGGTGCTCACTCTGCATCCTTTGTCCTGGGGAGGGGTACGAGACAGGGTTGCCCGTTGTCACCCCAGCTTTTTGCCCTGGCCTTAGAACCCCTGGCGATCTGGATGAGGGGAGACCCGCTCATTAGGGGATTGAACTGGGCGCCTGATTGGTCCGATAGGATTTCCCTTTACGCCGACGACATTTTGTTGTATCTGGCCAGACCTTCTTTCTCATTGCGTCATGTCCTCCATATATTCATTCTATTTAAAAAATATTCTGGGTATACAATCAAATGGGTTAAGTCCATGGTGTATGTGTTGAGCGGGATCACTCCGCTTTTACCAGTGGGTTGTGAGGCCAGCATAGAAACGGACGGTTTTCAATATTTCGGAATCTACGTTACGCCAGACTCCTCTGTCTTTTACGAACGGAACTTGTTGCCCCCCTTGCTTCATCTCAAAAATTATATCTGTGACTGGAAAACATTGCCCCGTACATTGCTGGGTAGAGTGGCCCTGTATAAGATGATGGCTCTTCCCCGGTTTTTGCATGCTTTGCAGAACACGCCATACTCAGTTCCTCCGCGGTATTTCCAATTAATTGACTTCGAAGTTAGGGCCCTGCTCTGGGATTGGGGTGCCCCCTGTATTGCTCGTACCAAATTTACAAAGAGCTGGTACGATGGTGGTATTGCCCTGCCTGATATCAGGTCTTACTATTGGGTGTCCCAATTAGTTGTTTTAAATCACTGGGTTCATCAACCTGTTTCTGACCCTGCTTATAGAATGGACCGTCATAATATGCTACCTGGCTCCTATCTCAGAGCACTTTATGGGGGTACTCGTTATGTACCCAGGTTTACTCCCACTTCTTCTACTGTGGATATATGGCATAAAGCTACACAGGCTTTGGGATGGAGAGACAAAATAACTCAAGTTACTCCCCTGCTGGAATCCGGCCGCTTGGGTATGCTCTCCCAGCAGCCAGGATTCGATAAATGGGATTTGATAGACCTTTCTACGGTCGGGGACCTGTGGGCGGGTGGTAAAGTGATCCCCGTTACCGATCTGCAGAGAGATTATGCACGATAGAGAAACTTTCCGTTACCTGCAGGTCAGACATGCATTGTATAAAGCCATTCCTAAGACCTCGGAGGTACCGGTTTCCTCGCCTCTGGAGGACAGGTTGTTGGACGACTATCTCTGAGAGAAGGCTAACTCACTGACTTCTCAATCCTCAATAAAACTCCAGATGCTCAGGATAAATTGCGGGCTAAGTGAGCTGATGATGTCGGAGATCTGGATGACGACGACTGGAGGGAAGCGCTGGCATCTCCTCACGAGGTACCGATCCGTTCACGATTCAGACTCATACAACTCAAATTGGTGCATCAGACGTACTATACTAGCTCTGTACTGGTCAAGATGGGGGTGCTGGGATCCCCCCTTTGCCCGCGTGGTTGTGGCTTCGAAGGTAACCTATATGCATCAATGGTGGTACTGCCCTGTCTTACGGAAGTATTGGGAAAAAGTCATTGGTGGTATGACCCGCGTGTGTAAGTCTAAAATAGACGATTCCCCCTGGATGTGTCTCCTTTATATATGGGATGCCACGGATTTGTCACGGACCGAGCAGGTGTGAGTTACGCTGGGGTGTATGGTGGCGAAGCGTAACATTGCAAGAACATGGACGGGTGAAGTTCAGCAACGTCACAAAGATTGGGAGTTAGACATGGATTGGTGCATGCAGGCTGAGAGGGTGGTTTACGAAAGTAGGGGTTGCCCACAAAAATGGTACAGAATATGGGATCCATGGAACAAAAGTAGGGCTATGCTGTGTGCCCCTGTTGTCCTTCCTCACTCCCTAGTGGTAGACGATGAAGATATTTAAGTGCTAAAATGTGAAACGTCAAAGTATGCTCTTTTTGGAATGTTTCCCACCGCCTAAATGTTTATATTCACTGTGTGTTGACACTCTGTACTGTGAAATTATAGTAATGTACTGATTTGTTTGATTTGTATGATTTATGTTTTATGTTTGAATAAAAAGATTTATAAAAAATATAAAAAATAAAGTTTAATGCATACTGTTAGCCTCCTTATCTTTCATAAAATCCCAATTCTATAATCAGTGTGGCATTGGCAGCCCACTGAACGCCATTTTGGACTTTTCATGCCATCACTTATGCATGCTTCTTCATGTCTGAATTTGATGCGAGACCGTCTTTAGTGCAAGGTTTAATGTTACAGAAAATGCGGAGTGAAGACACAAAAGCATGTCAAAAGTCTCTTTTTCACGGTGATCTCCACACCGGTTCCACGTAATTAAATCAGTCCTGCTTGCCCTGTCGTTGACATCTACCTACACATGTCATGTCAGACCCAGTCACGGTATTAGACAGCTATGTGTTAGAAACATGCTTGCATCTGTCATGAATTATGCATTGTACCAGAAGAGCAAACACGTGTTTTTTTCTAGATAACAATTAATATTTTGTAACTGGAGCAGAAATGTTATCTTTGTATTACCTTTTATACTACATAGATGCAAAATAGCTACTTTACCTTCGGATACAATTATTATTTAGGTATTTATTGCATTTTACATCATACAATTATTATTAACGTTAGAAAGAAGTGCTTTAACTGTTAGAAACAAGTGCTTTAATGAATACTGTACCCGGTTTTTGTATTCTTATAAACATCGATTTGTTCTGTTACGTATTGATTTATAGACGTTTTCTGAGAAAAACATTGGTAATTACTGATTGAAAAACTGTTAATCAGTTCGTGTTTTTGCAGACACAAACGGTAAACATATTTGCTCCAGCAATATTTTATCAAACGTTTATGTTTTGATATAATTTTGAAAGTGAATTTAATAAAAGCAACAATATATGAAGTATGCATGAAATGTTCCCATGAGGAGTTCTGTTGTGGCGTGTTGCAAATGCGGGGGCAGAGCTATTTGCTTTGAGGTTCAAGGTACTTTATCTTTTTGCTCGATTAATTAAAATCATTGAAAATCATCACAGGATAATTTATACTCATAACAGACAAAGGATATAAAACGGAGAATGCCATAAAGTCAATTTCATATATCAGCATTTAAGACCGTGGACACTTTGATCGAGTAAATTAATTCCAGCTAAAAGGGTAAAGTCTAATCGATCCTTCAGGGACTCTTGAAAACCAGAGAGAATAAATATTGAAGCACTCTCAGACCCAACATGCAGCCTTGTCATTGCATTTCATGTGTAAAAACCATCCGATCATGGAATTTTAGACCATGTATATCGAAAAAAGCTACTTAGGCGGCTTAATTTCCTGTCTTTCGGACTCATCATTGTGTGCCATCCGTTTAAAGTGCATGTGCTACCAAACCTCTGCCCTCAGAGAACATATGGACCTGACCGTAAGCAGGGCTGGTTTTAAGGCAGTGCGACCGGTGCGGCCGCACTGGGCGCTGACCTGTGCAGTGGGGCACTGACCTCAGGGGAGGCACTGTGTTTATCAATATCTTATGATTGAAGAGATGAGGAGCTCTTTTTCTCAGTGGTAGTGAGAGAATACGAGGAGGCGGTCATGGGGCGAGGGAGGCGCCAAAAGTGATTGTCGGACTGTGCGTCACCAGCGCTAAAACCGGCTCCGACCGTAAGAATACCAGGAGCGGCCGTCATAACCAGCAAGTACGCAGCCCTGCAGGGTATAGGCAGATGCCTGAAAAAACACTAGTGCTTTTTAGCCACTGCATTCAGCATGGATACCACCACCTTCATGTGTGTTATAAATCTTCCAACCAATTGGCCTGATCCCCAACACTTCTCCAGAGCAACTTTGTAGGTTCTGATATCTAGCTGTCTGAAAATTGGAACCAGACCATAACGTCTTGGAACAAGAATAGTAGTGCATACAGATTTAATGTGCTGGAGAGTTTCCAGTGCTGCTCCACAACCCCTGTATAGCATTTCCTGAGTGCCTGTGAGTCGACCATATCTGTAAGCTTTAAGCAGAATCAGCTCCAAACAGAAGCAAAGGAGTTGGGTTTCTGTAGCTTGATGAAATGGACAAGAAAAATAAGATGGCAGCAATTAGAGCTGGTACATGTCGGCAGATGGTATAATATTAGCTCTTGCCTAACGGATTGCCTCTAGGTCATCATGGGCAGATAACAGCCTTGCCTGCTTCAGCAGAATCCTTACTAACTGCTTCAGTGGAGAAGACAGTTGCATCAGATCCTTGGCTTGAAGAACCTTGATTGAATCCAGGTAAAATGTATTTAGATCTGATCCCTTGTTCCGAATTATATTCCATAAGAGCAGCTTAAGCGAGCCTTTTTCTTCAGTTCTCATTTTCGCGCAAAGAGGAAGGAATCATCCATAACCAAAGTAATCCTGCAGTGTCTAGTTGAACTCTAGATGAATATGTGCCTGCTCTGTGCACTTTGGAAGATGCAAAAGGCGACTGTAGCTACGGCATTGCGCACGATACAGCCAGGGGTATAATCGATCCTTATATACAAGTGATCCATATGTCAAAGTAGGCATCAGCTTATGTTCAATGATTTTGCAGATAACTGACAAATCTTGACCAAAGAGACAGCTATGGAGGCACTGAACAGCAAAGGTGAGAGAATTTTCTACTGCGATCAATGCTTCAATCTGTGGAGCTGGCTGGCCGCGACAGTTCAGGCAAACACCCTCATATTCTATTGAATCGACTCTTTCGATGCTTTGATCATTTAGATACCAGGCGCCAAACCTTATTTTCCTGTTGCCAAAAAACAGAATCTTAATGTTGGATGTGTTAATACACAGCTTATTGGCTTTACAGTAGACTGCTAATGTGTGCAAAGATCAGTGTAGTCCTATTGTGCTTTGATCCATAAGGATGGTATCGTCCGCATTTTGCAAAAGATTTAAGCTGCTGCTCTCAATTTTAGATGGAAATCCCTTCTCTAATCTTTAGTGGTAGGTCAAATTAGCCAAATATAGATTGAAAAGAAAGAGGGCTAGGATGTAAATTTGCTTCAGGCCTTTGGTTGTATAAATCACCAGCAAAGTGGCCCATTTTCTGCACACTCACACCTTTACCCATGTATTTGAATATAGGCTGATCCTGGACATTAAAAGTCACACAGGGATGCCCCAGGCTGCTAGTTTGGACCACAGCTGGCCTCTGTCAACTTTGTTAAAGGCTGTAGCAAAGTCAACACATACACAATAGTAAGAGTTTGCCCACTTTTTCGTAGCTCATTAACCTCCATCCTTCTCACCCTTCGAAAACAGGTTTGAGTGGAAGAAATAATATTTTTATCAGATGCCCATTTTTGGAGTTCCTTGTTTAAGATTTTTGCAAAGCATTTGCCCTCCACATCGAGTAGAGCAATTAAACAAAAGTTCTCTGGCTTGTCGTGGGAGCCCATTTTGTGGAATGGTACTAAAAGAGAAACCCTCCAGCTCTCCAGAACTTTATTCCTGGTTAAACATTTGTTAAAGAGCGGGGTGAGCTAGGGTAACCCCTCGGTTCATGGTGCCATAAACAGGCTAGCTGGGAGGCCATTTGGACTGGGGGCACCTGCCATGTGCAGATTGACGCATGTGTCCAACACCATCGCCTCTGAGTTCACTCAAGTACCAGGTGGATCGCCTGTATTACCAAACTCTCTATTGGGTACTGCATCAGTTTGTTGAAAAAAGGAGTTGGCATATAGCGTGGTGATATAAGATGTCTATTGGGGGTTGTTCCGAGCCAAGAGTTTGTGAACCATTCTCCAGAATTTTTTGCGTTCTTTGATGGCTTCAAACACAGCAGTCCATTGCTCATCTGACAATTCTCTTCATAATGGCAATGATGGTATCTTCTTCGTCCATTCTTCAGTTCTTCTTTCAGAGCCAAATTTGTTTTATTCTTGATCACCACCCTTATGCTCTTGTTTAATTGTTTTTTTAGTAATATGAGTGTAATCCCGCAGTATCTGCCGACAGGATTTCCAAGATGGCAGCAGGAGGCGGACACCCGGAAGAGGGGGTCAGTGCTCTAGTTTCGAGCGTGGATACAACGGAGAGCGAGGAGGCAATAAGACACAGCTGCGGGAGTGAGGAGAAGAACAGGGAGTTTCACGAGGAAGGGGAGAAAATGAGAAAGACGGAAGAAAGGCGTTGGTCGAGACCCCAGGACCCAGAAGGCTACAGAGACCAGAACGAGAGCGGCGAAATGAGCAGGTCGGCGGGGAACAGCAGACTAGCACCAGGAGGCACTGTGCAAGAGTCATACCAGCCAGAAGGAGAGAAGGGCGGTGTGACTCCCCTAGCCACAACCCAGGAGAGCCGTGGCTTAAAAAAGTACCGTTTTTTAACCTCTTCTCTCTGGGCAGGTGGAGGAACGGGCACCCATAGGGTTCGGGGCACGTTCTGCATGTGCATGTACACCGCGCACTAATTAGGTGTGGGTACAGCAAGGCGCTAAGTCAGGGGTTGCGACTCGTGGTAAAAAGCCTGCATCCCTGGAAGAAGTGAGAGCACCCTGGGTGAAGGTGACAGTTAACCACTACATTAAGCCAGCCAAACCGGCTCCTGACAATTTTCATATCTGTTTATTTTAAGGGACTCAGACCACCGCTCCTCTTCTGCTGCGACGGCCCAGAGACCGGACACTAAGGACCAGGAACCCGAAGGAAAGGAGTTCTCCTGGAAGGGCTCCAGTGAGGAAACTGACCCTACAAAAGACACTACTAAGGACCCTGTTAAGAGGAACCACAACCTTTCTTCCCCCCCTTAGTCCGTATCATACTCTTCTGACTGCTGTTACTTTACTCTTATAAATAATCCATATACACCCAGTCTGAGAGTCCTATATGACCTAAGTGACCACAAGGAACTAGAGATTTTTTATGCTCAAACAAAGAGGGCGATGGTGTTCCCTCCTCCTTGAAACCTGGGAGCCAAAGCTTTAAGAAGCCAAATGGAGAAGCTTGTTCAGCCCTCAATTATGTTTTGACGTCCCTTCAACAGAGAGGATTGAAGGGCCACCAAGCAACTGCTTGCACCGCAACATGTGGGTACCGTACTCCCCACCGTTTCACTCCACCACCCTGGTCTCAATGATGATGCTACTTCCAGCTGACATCACTGCTGCAGTCTACACCATGGTCTGCTACACGAAGCATCGCCCCATCCCACACCACAGCGGCGGCCTAACGACGCCAGCCCCATTGATCGCCGATCTCTGCTGGACGCCTTTGCTTGCACAGTGACTGTCAGCACTGTGATGAGCATCTCCCCACTACGAACCACAACCCTGGACACAGCGATGTCGCTGGACGACTGCCACTGAGATGCTGCCTGCACCTCGACCTCAGAGCTCCGCACAACACACCACTCCGCTTCACACCACAGCCCCGTCGCCCACCACCGCCAGCCCATTCCGCCGTAGTCAGCTGGAACAAAAGCTACGGTTTAAAGGGTCTTCCCATACCGCAGCAGGGCTTCACTGTCGTGGTTGGCCATGACCGTGGGATTTGTTGATCCACTCCGCCGTGGTAGCCCCAGAAGGAGCTATCCACTTCAAGGAACTGTTTGTAAAGTCTATTTTTGCTGCATGAGTATTTTTGAATGACTGTATGTTGTTGTTTTTATTATTTTGGTCTTATTTTATACAGATAAATATTGGATATTTTTCTAAACAGATGTAGTGTCTTTTTGTAGTGTTTTCACTGTATTACTGTATGTTCTGTGCAAATGCTTTGGACACTGCCTCTGAGAAAAGCCTGACTGCTCGTGCCAAGCTATCAAGGGGTTATTCCAGAAGTACAACTCCCTTATCCTGACTAGCAAGAAGGATCCCTACTTGGACAGGTAACAACCTGCCAACGAGAGACCCCCACTTCCAACAGTGACTGCCTGTGAATCCAAGCACATTTGCACACATTTTTGTCCATCTTAGAAAGTGTTAAAGCAATAATTCCTAGATCGCCATGAATGCACGCTTTTGCATGTTCATGTGCGGTGGCCAGCGTGTAATGATTTTTTGTTATACTCTTTGTCATAATATTTTAATTTATTTATTTATTAATGTTTCTTTACAGGCCAGAGTTTTGATGATGTATGGATGAGGTCCAATCAATAAGGGATCATAACTAATTGCAAGTAAACAAAATTATCTTGTATTGCACTCATACTTTAAGCAATTCATTATACTGACAGAGTCCTTTGATCTTTGAGACGCTTTGTCACTATTTTTCGTTTTGCATAATATACATACTAATTTGCACTGCATATACAAATACTTAAAGTGTGACCTTCACATTAAGTTAGCCACAGTTAATGTTTATCTCAGTTTGAGTAACTCATGTTAAACTAAATGTTCTGCATCTGCTGTGTATTTCTCCTTTCTCAGGAGCCAAGCTGCAGTAGTTTATGTTAATTAGAATGTAGCAATTTGTTTTTATTCCTATGAGAATTGTTTATCTATATGCCTTCCATAAAGAACGAATAAAGAATTTCCACACCAGTGCTGAGAACAGGCCGACAGGAATGTATCATCATGCTACAAGATATCTCTTGAAGGTCAACAAGCATAAAACTTCCATTGTGTGATGGTTGGTGAGAAGGTTAACCCCACATTGTGAAATGTTCAATCCTGATTGGTCTCCTCTCCCTGAGAGCCTTAGGGAGTTTTTCATTTTGAAGTTTCGAGCAAATTAGTTGAAGATACCTCTTTCCACTCTCTCGAGAAAAATACATTCAACTTTGATCCTGCTCAAAGAGTTAAACTCCTGACCAAATCCTTTCTCAATTACTTAACTGAATCTTTATTTGATCCTGACTTTTGTAAGCTTTACTTGCTGACACCTTCGACTTGACTTCTCTAATGAAATTCCTGATTTCCTCCTAGTTTATCATGTTAGGTGATCATGCCATCAATGTAAAGTGAATTGCCTCAATTTTGCTCAATGATAATACTCATCCTTTTGGTTGGTTTTGGCTAATTTGAATTGATTTGATCTATATAACAGAGACATTTACGTAACTGACTATTTATCTTGATAACCTTCAATTATTTGAGCTTGTAACTTTGTTAATCAGCTAATAAACCTTCAAGGCTTGCAAATCTATAACTTTCTGTCATCTTTGTGAGGCCTAATGTGCTTTGCTGTCATTGATGTATGATTGATTTGTTGATTTTAAGCCTCAGCCCGTGACTAAAAGTCAATTCGCTCGAGTGCAGCTTATACTTGAGATTGCACCAACTATATGGTAACACATGACCATTCCCATTGAGGCTTAGAGAGTTCAATTTTGCCCCAGAGACTGTTAGAATTTCCCCTAGCCCAGTCCCGTCCCTGAGGTTCATGGTCCAGATTGGTGTATTGGCAGTGTTCCAGCATTCCTGAAACAGTTGCAGTGATCTAGGAGTATGAGTATAAGTGGGATTATCCATCTTTGATTGTGTGTTGTTGAGCGTTGCAGTGTTTGCAGTTTTGATGAGGTAGTGCGTTTCGCAACCTGGTGTCTCAAGAGTAGAAGTGATATTGTGACTGCTGGCAACCAATACATGGATGGGATGGCCATATAGTATGCTCTTGGGTCTTACACACTGAATAAAGACGGTTAAAAGGATTCTATAAATGATGTTGCTTCAAGCCTTTTGTTGATTGTTGCTGATGTGTGGGAACAGGTCAGTAGTTTTCAGGAGGTGTTCCTGAAAATTAATAGGAAGGATGGGCGAGAGCAGGTTGTGTGAAGAATCAGGATGAAATTTTTGTGTCGGCAGATGGGAGAACTGTCTTGCCAGATGCTATGTTGTCTGCAATGGCTAGACATTTTCTTGACCTCATCCATATATGGTGAGACGCAATGGTTCACTTGTTTAAGACACACTGGTTTAATCCCCGTTTTTTGTAATTGTTGAGAATTTGTGTCACTAATGTGTCAACTGCTAGCAGTTAAATGTGGGCAGGAGCACGGTGGCAACTGTGAGTTACATAGGGAGATAAGGTTGTCCTTTTAATTGCATGTAGCTTGATTTTGTTGAGATGCCTATATACACCAGACTCTGCTACATCTAAGTTGTAGGTTGTATCTTTTCCTGTTGGGTGGAAGCATACCCGACTATGAGGAATGAGAGTCTCACTGTAGCTAAGCTGTTATTGAGGGAATTGATCCCTCACTTTGGCCTACCTGTTTCTCAAGAGTCAGATTGTGAGACAAACTTCTAGAATTAGGTGATGAGAATACTGTTTGTAGCCCTCCACGTGGATCAGAGGTTTCATTGTAGTTACAAGCCTGAAGCATCTAGTATCGTCGAACAGATCAATGGGACACTGAAGTCCCTCCTTGCTAAAGTGTATGTCCATGTCCCTTAAGTGGCCTGATGCCCTTCCTTTGGTACTGACAAGTCTCCGAAGCACACCTGATAGGAGGACAGGAATGTCCCCTCCCAAGATCCTCTTGGGGATAGCCATGAGACTTCCTGCTGTGCCTGTAGCTACACTTGTGAATATTAGATGATATGGTGCTTGACTGCTGCAAAGCACTGGCTGATGTGGTGTGTTCTATCCCTCATCAGGTTGAGGCTGCTAAACCTGTTCCAAGCTAAGAACAATGCCATGACTTAGATGCTTTTAATTGGGTCCTGGGGAAGAAACACATCAGGAAGAGCTGTCTGGTGACCCGCTGGTGTGGCCCCTTTCAAGTCATTCTTGGAAGGAATACTGCTGCGAAGTGTGGTGGCCTACCAAACTGGGTACATGCTACTCACACATGAAGAGTGAGACAAGCAGGCGAAGAGGTGATGACCACATCCTCGGATTTGCAGACTCAAACTCCAGAGCACCCTGTATGACCAGAGCGGGGAGAAGAGTGTGACCACATGTCTCAGAGCCAACCAGAGACAGGTACTTAGCCTATGGTGTATGAGTTAGGAGCAACCACAGTGAACGAAGCTGAAGAAACTGTAAACAAGAACTCTGAGCCTGAATAAGGATCAACCAGTGCAACCAGAAGGGGCTAAGAAGAGAAGGTGGCCAAGGAAGCAGGAGAGACTGGGAGCTGGTGTATCAGAGAAGTGCATCCCAGAAACAGTCGACAAGGAAGCAAGTGAGCAAAGTAACATTGATGGTGAACAGCCAGTAGTCAGGAGATCAAAGAGAACATGTGTTCCTAGTTGAATTTACTCAGCTCCTGAATTGACATGCTTTTAAGAGAGTGAGCCTGACTGGAGAATACAGCAATTCTTAGTCTTCTTTATCATCACGGTTGTTTTGAATATTGTTGCTCAAATTTTGATTTGGCGTTTGATGTTGAGCCTCTGTACAAAATTTCAATCCTCAATGTAATGCGAGATATATGGAAAAGGTCAAGTATATATTTAGGTCTCAAATAGAGATTAATGATCTCAATTTTCATTAAAAAAAGATAACATGCAAGTTGACTAGACCTAAGTAGGATTTCATTGAAGGATTAGAAGACCGAAGGGAAGGAAGCACATAAAAGGCAGGGAAAGAAACGTATGAGTGGGAAAAGGAAGATGAGAAACTAAAAGTTGCTGCAATACACCCAAATTTGTGTTTAGATTGGCAACAGCAAGGAAAGCTTTGATTTATGAGGAAAAAGGAAAAGATTAGAAACCCTCAGATGATGAGTTGGAGTTAATGTGTGCAAAGATTTGATGTTTTGGGAGATCCATTGTTTGGTGGAAAGGTTCATGTTATTTGTGGAATTTATTATGTGTGTGGGAATAATGTATATTTCCAGCTTCCTGCAAATTGAATAGGCAGCTGCTATTTAGCTTTATTGTTCCCTAAGGTGTGTCATGTAGATGAGATAGATGATGATGGAGTAATGCTTCATGGGACAGTTAAGCTTAGGGTTTCACAAATAGTTGGTGACAAAAAAGGGACCTAGGATATCCTGGAAAAAATTGAGGAGAAAGCCTGGGGCGGGGGATCTAGTTCTTCCTGATCTGTTGATGTACTGCTATGCTTTCCATCTTAAGAACTTCTGTATGTTAACTAATACACTAGATAGATCTCCAATGGGTATATTATATGGGGCAATGCTTTGGGCTTTGGGACAGAGCCACTCTCTGTTTAAATGGCGACCCGAAATACTTCAAAAAGGTCAGGTTGAAACGGCATTAAGAACATGGGTGTATTCCCGAAAGAGGTTTAGTATCCCTTATTACACGGCTTCGGCATCAATTTGGGACTCCCAGCGATATTGGGTAGATCTCGGAGCAGGTTCGGGTTTGGTGGAATGGGAAATATTAAGGGCTTGCACTAATGGTCAGCTAATGAGATAAAAAAATTATCAGCTGAGATCATGGTGGGCCACCCAAGAATGGGCTGAAGAGAACGAAGAGCCATGGCTGTAACAGGTGATGAAGGACGGCCCCTTTAAGAAGGAAGTTTCGATCTGGTATCAGGCCTTTTTGGAGACCGAGGATAAGAACTTGCCAGATTTAACTACAACGTGGGAAGGGGGAATTGTGGAAGGAAATCTAAGGCAAATATGGCAAGTATCCTTTTTCACATTATATGTGATGGTGAAACCTGTCTCACTTAAGAGAAATCATCTGCTTACCACACATAGGATATACTGATCTCCAGGCAAGCTTTCAAAAGCCACAGGAAAAGAAATCAGATGTCCAAAGTGTAAGTTCCCAGCCGACGGATGACATTAATTTTTTTATGCTATGCCCGATGATAGCCCCCTTTTGGGCATCAGTATGCAGCTTTATCAACGAGGCCACAGGATTAGTCCAGATGCTGGTATGCGGGCAAACCCTCCCTTAATGAAATTTGTTTTTTTTATGTGGTTTTGTTGGCGAGACAAGAGTTATGTAGGCTCTGGAAATTTGCAAATGTCCCACTCATAACTGACTGTCTTAAAAATATAAAGTATATAAGCCAGATCGAATATAGCTAGCGACCCTCAAAGCTTGGAGAGGGTCTGGCCGTATTACTGAGATTGGCAACAAAAAAGGGGATCCAATGATTAAGCTATGTATGCTGGAGGTCTCTGTTTTTCTCCCTTTCTTTCTCTTGGTGTCGAGGGAGACTACTGTGGAATCCTCTCCCATTGTCGGATGTGAGCTGTACCAGTAAGAAAGTAATGGCGGGATGAGGACAAAAACAAAACAAAAAAATAAAACAAGAGCAACAAGAGAAGAGGAGTTGAGAGGAGAGGAGTTGGCCTAATGGCTTGGGCGGTCGACCTTGAATCTAGGGAACTAGTTTTGAGTCTCAGCAATGACGCTGAACATCCTGTGATACTGGGCAAATCACTTAATCTCCCTGTGCCTAACAAAAATGAATGTGTCCTCATGTAATGCAACTGGTGCTATGTAAAGCGCTCTGATACCCAATACCTTCAGGTCAAGTTTGTGCTATATAAAACTCCGTAATATAAAGCAAAAAAATAGTTGGTGACATCCTTGGTGCTATCATTCCTTCTGTTGTAGTTGTTTTGAATGACCTGTAGATTGGAAAGCTATCTACATTGGTTGATACTCTTGCATCCAACACAGCCGGAACATTAACACTGAGCTTGTGGCAATTAGAGCAATGTTTCTACAGAACAGACTTGCTTTAGATACCTTACTCGCAAAAGAGGGCAGAGTCTGTCACATTATACACACCCAGCAGTGCTGCACGTATGTACTTAAGAGTAGTGCCTTGAAGGGGTTGGAGGCAACAAGTGGCTGGTAGGCAATTAGGAAAGGATTTTCCACAGTTGGTAGGTGGCTCATTGGCATTGGTAGTGGACTATTAGTAACTATATTGACCCCATATTGATTAATGATAGATTTCTTACATGCTTGTTTCTTGATATCACATAAATTAACAATATTTTTAAGCATGAAGCTTTTTGGATAGTGTTCTCTATAACTATCAGTGTGTTAGGATTTCATCTGTGCATCTATGTTAACACTTTGCTGACAGTTATGTTGTCACCTTCCATCCAATTGGAAGGACCCACCATACATACTGTACACATCGTTCAATTCATTGTGAGAAGTACGAAAAAGGCATTAATTTTTGCCTCGAAACAATTCATTGAAGGAACAAAATTGGAAGTGGTGGACTCATTTTCCTGCCTTGGGTTTCTCTTTGATCACAAACAACACCAGGCAAGCTATGGTGGTTAACAGGAGGCTTATAATGGAAAGAAGTATAGGGGCACTGTCCAGATTCTTGAAAAGATTGGGAACAAAGCCAGTGGATGTAATTAAAAAGATCTACAAAGCAAAAGTCACATCTGTTGCAACTTATGGGTTTGCTATCTGGGGAATTGCCAGTACCCAAGCTTAGCAACAAACTGAAGATTGTTTTTGGCAGCGCTTGTTGGGCCTCCCTAAGTCTTGTTCTTCATATATTTGTCACCAGGACTGGACAGTCCTTTCATATTGGACATGATCCATATTGCTCCTCCAATTTTGTGGCACTCGGTATGGAGAAGGTAAGACTTAACGTTAACACATAACATATTAAATGATTTACTAAACCTTGATGGCGTAGCTAAAGTTAAATGGTTACAATATATAAAGAAACCAAAGCAAATGAGTCTGACCTCCTCCCGGAATAAGGGTCACACCCCCCAAAAAAACGTTTGAAAAGATGAGTCCAAATACTACATTGTTCAGCAAGAAAACACTGCAAGTACTCACGGCGCACTGATGAAATATTAAAGGACTTTCAAGGTTCACCAAGGAAGTCAGGCCCTAGCCAGGAATACTTGAGGTTCATCAGGACCCGGAAAACGTAGAAAATGTTGGCAAAATGGTGCCTTGTTCTGAACAATTTCCCAAAATATGACTGAAAGGCAACAAGTAATACAGGAAGTTAAAAACACACAATTTCATGTAACCTATAATTTTTAGGTCGAACTAACCAGTCAGGCCAGCTGTGTGGTTGCAAAGGACAAATTGTGCACTTTCCAAGAGCATAGAGGGGCTTACACCCACCTATTGCTTACCATTGGTTGGCTTTACCGTCATTCTCATTTGGCTGCTTCTGATTCCACGCAATGGCTTGCCTTTTCCTTCTTGGGTCTGTCCCTTCTGTGGAGCATTAGCCATCTTACATGTGTCCTTCCTCTCTTTTAGGGAACTCCTTTTATCTTTTGTATTAAGCACTCCACAAGAGTGCATGTGTTTTCCAGCTGTCTCCCTACTATGCTTCTCTTCCCTGCTCAATGTTGCAATTTCTCACTTGTCTGTGTGCTTCTCCATGCTCCCTCTGTGATGCTCTCACCCTCATGTGCTTCTCCCACTCCCCTGTGGTGCTTTCTCACCTGTGTATTTCTACCCCCATATCTAAGTTGCTCTATCTCTTTCTTGCCCATTTGTTTCCTCCGTACTCCACACTGCACTCTTATTCTCATTTGCTTTTCTATGCAACCATTTTGCTTCTCCTCGCCCGTGCCCTTGTGTTGCTTTCCCCACCCAAACACCCTGTGTTGCTACCTTCTCACCAGCGGCGGCTCCTCCGCTAAGGAGGAGGATCATCACCCCACTGTTCTCAGAGCCGTGTAAAATGCAAAAATGATATGAAAATAACTGAGGTTATTTCTTTTATTATTATTTTATTTTGGTATCAGCCAGGTTGGGCGAGGTGGGGCAGGGCTCCCGGGACATCCGGGAGGAGGAGTGGTTGCTGCACTCCAAAGTGGGGATGACTGCTTGTCCAGCCTCTTGGGCTGGCCATACAGTCATGCACACTTTTCTTGTTCCCCACCAGGCTGCATTACACAGCCTGGTGGGGAACATGCCCAGCCTCCCATTCCCCATGTCAGCGCCAAGCCACGGCACTCAGACCAATCACAGCGCTGCATTGCAGCGTTGCAATTGCTATGGGGAGGGAGCCTGTGTGCTTCCAGCTTGCCCACAGAGAGACAATGAGGGATGGCGGCAGCGAGGAGGTAAGTGTGTTTTTATTTTTATTTTGTACTGCCCCTGTGACCCCCTTTCCCTGCCACTCCACTCTCGTTCCCGCCAGCCACTACTGCATCCCACTGAAGTCCCATTGAACCTTCATGCTTCAGCTTCCACCCACCATGTTGCTTCCCCCTCCACTTTTGACCTTTTTTTTACTTTGTACCAATCCAACTTGAATTGGTAAATAAAAAGAAAAAAAGCGTGTGCGTCATTTTGTAGGCACACACATGTATAGTACAAAATGATTCAGGTGACTCTCTCTCCAGGCCGCCCAGCCTTTCCGACGTAGCACCCTAAATAAAACCACTGTAGGGCAAGGTGCCTCAAGGCGCTACATCATAGGCGTTATTTCCCTTCCTCGATTTCATCAATGATTCTTGCAGTTAATACCCTCCTTGTCTCCTTGTTCCTGTGCTGCCCTAGCCTTCGTGGGTTCTTCTCTTTGCTTCTCTCCATCTTTGCTTCCTACAGCACGGTTGTTCCACCACGTTGTATTTTGTGTGGCAACTCCATCTTTACTCCCATCGACGATTTTTCTCCTTGCTAATGAATGACCTTCTTTCATCATAACTTGTGCGCTGTGTGCATTTTTTCTGCACGGTGTGCTGCAGTACCCGCTCCGATCATCACTGAAGTCGCACCTTTTATTATTTCTATTTTTGTTTGTGCTGTTTTATTTACAAAGCTTTCTTCCTGTAATGTCCCCTAAGTCTTTTCTTCACTTTCTTTTTTCAGATTGTAGAATATCTTGCTTATGCTCCTAAGAGTGCTTTTTTGGGCTGCAGTATGCAACAATGGTTTTCTTCATTATTTGTTTAAAATGAAGCGATTACATATTCCTTATCAGATCCTGAAATGCCATTTTTTCATTTCTACCGAGAAAAGTGTGCTTTAGACTTGAAAAACTGTAAATTAGGTAGATTGGGGTTAGGTATTGGCGAGGCCTCATTTGGGGATGAGAACCACCTTCAACTCCCCCTGCCGTGGTCCTGCTACTACACACAGACACACACACGCACACAGTGTGGTTCTCTATAAGTGACGCCACACCCACAAAGCTTTGATGTAGTGATTTCATGGCTTGTCATTTTGCCTGCCAATCGCACTTAGCGCATTGCCAGCGGCAATATACATGATGATACCACATGTATTGACTGTTCATGTGCTACCAGTCCAACTCTCACTCAACAGATACTGCAGTGGCATGCAGGATCTACTCATTAATGTGAAACCTTGCCCTTGAGGAACCCCGAAATAGTATGCATTTTTTTATATAGCGCAAATCATTGTCACAGCCTCTTGGCACTATTCTCAGCTAGATACTGGTGATGGTTACCTCACTGGTGGATACTTCAATGGGACTCTAGCCTCAATACTTTCCACCACAACTTTGTGCTTTCTCCCCCTTTCCACCTCATTCTGAGCGTTTGATTTTAGAGGGCAGGTTCTGTGCAAATCACAACTGGTCCAGTTCATTATTGCATGCGCAAGTTTGCGCGGAAATGTATATGTGCAAAGGGAGCGAGCATGCAGCAGTGCAGGTTGCACAGACATGTTGTTCCCTAACTGTGTAAGGGAAAAAACTCTTGTGCATAAGCACCCTAACACCAGGGCTTTAAGTGGGATGAAAAAAACTGGGGGGGGAGTCTCTCAAAGGGGCGTGGCCAATGTAATTAAGGGCGAGGCTTAAAACACCTTAAAAATCTGTGCTTCGACCAGTGTGCCACCCGATTTGTATTTTGCTGTTTCTATCATTGCATCCACATATATGATACAAGAAACATCATACCTATAACAAGTCAGGACTATTGGCTTTGTCAATGGTTGTTAGTTGCATACGATAAATAGGCAGCAACTACGGCTTGTAAATAATATTGAAAAAAACTCCACTTAAAGCCCTGGTGACAGACACTACGACAATGTTGCTGCTCTGAGTTTCAAAAAGAGACGGGAAATCCAGAGAGAAATGACTATCTTTAAAGTATTTTCCTTCCCCAAATACGCTCACCTGGCATGACGTCATGCCGTAACTTCTCCACTAGTGAGAAGTGAGCAGTGTGAGCACGCGCACATGCAGGCCCGGTTCTAGCCGGCGGCCGGGTGGGCCAGGCCCACCCAAACTTGAGCCTGGCCCACCCAAACAGGAGCCTTGGCCCTCGCAGTGAGGGATTGAAGGCAGGCGCGCAGAGCACAAGTGGTGTGTGTCAGCCCGGGCCGAGACAGTTTACCGGCATGCACACACACAGTTTTTGAGATTATCGCAGCCGCACCCGAGTACTTCACAGGTCTTTAAAAGACCATTTACATGTTAATGAGGCTTTGTTTATTTTTTCATCCCTTCATCCCCACATGGTGAAAGGGACAAATCCTTTCTTTGACAAAGGTAACCTTTGCCTACTGTCCTGCTGCGTGGATATTTCGTTTTCTATGCAGCGCAGGAGAAAATAAGTTTGTTTATTCCTATTCACCTTTCCTGGCCACTGCAGCTGCTTATCACATCAGGCTGTGACACAAAGTTTGACTAATGGAGTAAGTAAGAGAATTTGTTACTATTTGCTTTTCGGTTTAAAATCTGCACATTATTCTAATGTTGCTAATATGAGTATGTTTGAGCAGATATACATTTTTATCAGTAAAGCAGATCCCCATGGATTACTCTTTAAATCCTAAGGTTGTGTTTCCCCAGACCAAACCCTCTTAAAATATACTGCCAACCAGTATGGATGACATGTGATTCATACACCTTGTAATCCTCATTGGCTTATCTAACATTCCCTGTAGACTGATTTATATTCTTGTATGATTCATTGTTTCTGTATAATGTGCGCGTGGTGTAAAGTACTGACACACACTACACTGATATGAGTAGCGCTACACAACAAATGAAATGCATATGAGAGAGGGGCTATGTAAAGATGAGGGGCACTGTTGGAGGGTGGCAGTGAGGGAATCTGAGGAGGAGGTAGTGAGAGGGGCTATGGAGCGAAGTGGGGCACTGTTGGAGGGTGGCAGTGAGGGAATCTGAGGAAGAGGTCATGGGGTGGAGGGGGGAGCTACGGAGAGACGAGGGGCACTGGTGGAGGGTGGTAGTGAGGGAGTCTGAGGAGGAGGTCATGAGGGGGAGGGGCTACAGAGAGATTAGGGGCACTGGTGGAGGGTGGCAGTGAGGGAATCCGAGGAGGAGGTCACGAGGGGGAGGGGCTATGGGGAGATGAGGGGCACTTGTGGCGTATGGCAGTGGGGGAATCCGAGGAAGAGGTCAATAGTGGGGGCCATGGAGGGATGAGGAGCACTGTTGGAAGGTGGTAGTAAAGGTATTTATGGAGAAAGAGGTTATTGGTGTGGCGCCAAAAAAGACTTTCACATCAGCTCTAAACTCGGCCCTGTCCTGGCCTTTCTGTTTTTGTTTATTTAATTAGCAGTCTGGTCATAAGGGCTACTGTGGAACATACTTTAAAGTGCATGCTAATTATATTTACTGCTATATTCAATGTTTTAAGTTTGAAGGTGATTTTACTAATGTTTTTACTGGGAACAATGAAAGTTGAGCCCGATGGTGCCTGATATGGGGCTGGGGCCCAAGGTCAACTGTGAGATAAGGTGCACTGGAGAGGAGTAGTGGATAATCAAGCCTGTAAGGGAGTGCGTTGCAGAGTCCGGGGTCAGGTGGAGGTAGTAATGAAGAGGGATTCTCCCTGAAGGCTCGCACAGAGGGAGCCCGAGAAGTGTCAGTTGCCTGATACTCTCACCTCAGAAACCTCCTTTTCCCATCAAAGGAACATACATAGAAAAAACACTTTTTGAGAGTGATAATATTTAGAAAGAGATTTGGAAAAGAGTGCGTTTTACTGGGCCTTGTAAGACTAAGGAGAGATAAGGGAGGGCCCTGAAGCAGGCCTGCCTAGACATATATGCGACAAATCAAGCGCGCAGTGGCCCACCCAAATGCACCCTGGCCCACCCAAATAAAAATTCCTGGAGCCGGGCCTGCGCACATGTATGTGTCTGCTGTCTCGAAACGGGTCTCTATCGGGCTCTGTTGTGCCCTGGCACTTTTTGCCGGACTGCAGTGACAGCAGTCAGGGAAGAAAACACAGACCGCCTGTGCCAGGGCACAAAACAGAGCCCGTTAGAGACCCGTTTCGAGGCCTCCTTTAAACAAGCATTTACAATGCAATGGTCTCGGCAATATTATAGGTAGAGCTATTGGTATTGCTCATTATTTTTTTATCATTTTTGTACCCCTAAATAAATGGCATTGTCATTTCTATTGGCATTAGCTTTTTTTTTTGCATATGTGATACCTATTGCATTAGCAGAGAGAGAGTGAGGTAGTGAGATAGAGAGAGAGATGGGGTTGGGTCCACTGGAAAGGTCCCTGGAGGAGGTCATAAAGTCATGGCTCAGGCAGATATGGATCCTACAAAGGAAACTGAGGTGTCAACTGGTTGCAAGGAACCTTTGAGAAACATTACTGATGGAATATTACTATATCTCATCTTGTCTTTAGATATCCACTTTTCCCTGCAGACAACTTCTCTCTCTCAATGCAATGGTCTTGGCATTGTCCTCAGGTTGAAAGGAAAGAAGTAGGTCTCCTGCACTTTAAACATCAGTTTAACTATTTCCATATATGGTCTGTGCATTATATTGTATATGAAGTTACTCTCAGTGGAAGCCCAACAATAAAGCTTTTTTTATTTTTTTTTAATAAACTGACCTCTCCCCGACGCTGTACCCACTGTGCTCAGGTTCAAAGTCCCCATACTTTCTTACACGACTGGACTGCTGTATATACTGTACTTTAACATGCAGAAATGTGAGGCGCTCTGACCCCCTCGGAGGCCGCCTTGGCGGCATATACAGTTTTCTAAATAAATACATTTTCAGCCGGGTAAGATAGGCTTTCAAGGCCATAGACCGCGGATTGGGCTGAACGCCCACTGGACATGTCCATTTTTAACCTGTAAATCACAGGCTTTGAGCCTGCTCGGATGGCTAATGCACCTGCAGGCCAGATCAGCACGGCCCGCAGGTTTCAATGCTTACGTTTTTGCTCAATGAATCGATGCAGCGGCTGCTAAGATTTGTTTGGGTAACCTGCAGGTTACAGGTTTGAATGCAGACTAGCGGGGGCGGGGGCGGGAGAACCCCCCCACCCCACACTTCGTCAGTGACCTCAAAATAAGCAGCTGTGGCAGGCCGGGGGCGTGGTTTGGAAAAAAGGGGGCAGGGAAGCACTTTACATCTGCTCTTCGCTTCCTGGTTCCTCCCCCTTCTGCAGGGGGGCTCTTGAGGAAGGGGGGAGGGGACAGAAAGCGAGGAGGATGGAGAAGGGGGAGGAGGGTTACAGTGGAAAGACTGGATAGGTGAATAAGCTGGGGCAGATGGGGAACAGATGTGGTCAAAGTGGAAAAGTGCTGGGTAGGGGGTATCAGTGCGTTTCTTTGTGATCTCTGCTCCATATTTTGGGGGTTCCGTGTTTAAAGCTGCCTCGTAACAGTGCCACTGCTTCCGCTACTGCCCTGGGCGAATCCAATGCAGCGCCCTGAGGCTTCAGAATCAGCGCTAAACCAAACGAGAGGGTGGGGTGGGGATTAGAGATCGAGAAAGAGTAGCTACGATGTAGATACAAGCAAAACAGATAACGCAATTGATAGAGGAGTGAGCAGGCAGACAGGAAGTATGACAGGTAAAGAAATGGGAGGCTAGACGTGTATGTGTGCAGGCAGGCTCAGACCAATGGTATAATTAGTGGCGAGCTTCGAAGAGCATGTGGAGAGTTATTTGAAAGTAAGACCAAGGTTTGGACTTAACTGCAAACCCTCGAATTCCAGCTGGCCAGGCAGTAAGAGCAATGTCTGGACCTAACTGCAAACCCTTGAATTCCAGCAAGCCAGGCTTCCACACAAGCACTTGAATGCTAAGCATATTATAAAGCATTCAAGATTAATGAAGTCCCTATTACTAAACTAAAGCCTTGACACCAGTGCCCCTCATCGCTCCAAAGCATCCCCCCTCATGACCTCCTCCTCGGATTCCCTCATTGCCTTCCTCCAACAGAGCCCTTCATCTCTCCGTAGCCTCTTCCCCTCATGACCTCCTCCTCAGACTCCCTCCCTACCACCCTCCACCAGTGCCCCTCATCGCTCCATAGCCCCTCCCCATGACCTTCTCCTCGGACTCCCTCCCTACCACCCTCCATCAGTGCCCCTCATCTTTCCGTAGCTCCTCCCCCATGACCTCCCCCTCATATTCCCTCCCTACCACCCTCCACCTGGGCACCTCATCGCTCCAAAGCCCCTCCCCAAATGACCTCCTCCTCGCATTTCCTCACTGGCTCCCTCCACCAATGCCCCTCATCACTCCATAGCCACTCCCTCATGACCTTCTCCTCAGACTCCCTCCCTACCACCCTCCACCAGTGCCCCTCATCACTCCAAAGCCCCTCCCCATGACCTCCTCCTCAGACTCCCTCACAAACAACCCCCACCAGTGCCCCTCATCTCTCCGTAGCTCCACCCCCATGACCTCCTCCTCAGATTCCCTCATTGCCACCCTCCACCAGTGCCCCTCAGCACTCCATAGCCCCTCCCCCCATGATGTCCCCCTCAGTTTCCCTCACTGTCACTCTCCAACAGTGCCCATCATCTCTCCGTAGCCCCTCTCTCGTATGCATTTTATTTGTTGTATAGCGCTACTCGTAGTGTATGGTGTCACAGTACTTTACATCACGCGCACATTATGCAGAGACGATGAATCATACAAGTATGTTAATCAGCCTATAGGGAATGTCACATAAGCTAATGAGGATTACCAGGTGTAGGAAGTATATGTCATCCATACTGCTGGGCGATATGTCTTAAGAGGGTTAGGTCTGGAGAAGCACAAACACAGGATTTAAAGCATACCCCAATGGTTGGGGGGTTGGCTTTACTGATCAGAATGTATAACTGCCCAAACAAACTCTTTATTACAACATTAGAATTATGAAAGACTGGGAAAATTCGAACTAACTAGCAATACCAAAACAAGCATTGGCATCGCCAATAGGTCTCGCCTGTGGGACCTTATAAGTGTTTAGCCATGCAACAGTTGCATAACTAAATACTTATAAGGCCCCAAAAGCGAGACCTATTGGCTATGCCAAGCGGCTGTGCGGCCGCAAAAGTGATCGCGATCAAACATCAAAGCGGCCGTGCGGCCGCGAAAGTGAAAGTAATCGCGGTAAAGCCCGGTGCGCGCGCCCGTGCACATGCACTGTATCTCTAGGCTGGCCTGGTAGCACTTTTTGGTGCCCTCTCAATAAGCCTCGCCAGACCAGCGCATGCGCTGGGTCAGGCGAGACCTAAAAATCTAATTATACCATTCTGGTTTGAATGCAGCTCTTTGATGACAGTCCATAGGTCACTGTCCTCTGTTAGGAATGTAACTTCTGAACTGCAAGTAATCAAAGGATCTCTGTGACAAAGGCAGTAACCCACTGAGCTATCCACGTTAACTACAGTTTATCTGCATTTAAAAACTAAGGTTGAGGGCAAAGTCAGGGATTTCATACGCATGCAGTAAGTGTTAGCAAATATAGTTTCTCATATAGAACCAAATGAAGATTCTGATCAAGAAAAGTGCTTGCTCAAGAAAATAATTATATGAGCAGAAATACAAGAAACATTGGGTCGTAAGAGAGGACAGGAGTAAATGTAAGCGGGTAGAGACATTTTTTAAAACAACGTTTTTTTAAAGTTTTAAAACCACCAAGAAAATTAAAATTATATTGACATGTCCCTTTCACTTTGTATCCAGCTTCGAACAAGTCACATACCCTGTCCACAGTATACCCCTAACTTCCCTCAAATCGTGTCATTGCATTCAACGAAAGTTCATCCGTCACGCATCCCTCTTTCTACGCCACCTGCTAGGTCGGAGTCCCAGCAATTGCCCTCCACGGACCATTTTCAGCTAAACCCACTCAATCCTTACTTGACCGGCCGTGACTCACAGGGCAATGGCCCTCCCACCCTCCTACTTTTACCAACTCCTCTATCCATGCATCATGGAACACTGCAAGTCCTTGATGACCAACTCCCCCCCTTTGAAACCTCAAAAAAAGCTTTAGAATTCTCTGAGACACATCGAGACCCCTCCTTGCCACCACAACCTCTACCCCTCTCTCAGCACTCAGACCTGATGGTGCGCCTGGGCGATATATCTCTCCAGTTGCACCTTCTCACCGTAGAACTTCATGATTTGAAAGCCCTTTCAATTGAACATCTCCCCTGATCAGTTACCTTCTCTCCCGTGCGAATTTGCCCTGAGCCCCTGCTAGTTATAGAACTCACCGTGGTCAGCCTTCACCCCTCTCTATCTCTAAAACCATACCCCTACCTAATGCTCCCTTCTGCCCCAGAAGAGCGAAGGCCTATCTCGCGTCTAACAATATTGTTGACTTACTCAATTCTTACTCGGTTATCTTAGACACCATCAAGATTTTTCCAGGGGAAAATTCAAGCTATTCACGCTAACCGGAACAGAGAACCCCCTAACAACCTTAGAGGCATAAATAATGACAACCTTATGAGAGTGAACATCATACAGACTCCTTCCCCCATACATCGGTGCAACTTAAATGCGTACTACTCAACTGCAGGTCATCCAGCAAAAACGCCTCTGACAAATTCAACCTCATCCAACACAATGAGATAGATATCATCGTCCTCACTGAAACTTGACTCAATCCCGCTTCCACTCCTATCCTAGACCTCTTAGTGCCTCCTACCCATGACATAATCCATTTAGACAGAGGTAAGAAGCCAGGCGGTGGCCTAGCCAGTATACATCGGAGCACACTGTCGGTCTCCCACTCGGAGTCCTCCACGCCATCCTCATGCAAATACCTTTGTCTCAACATCTCTAGTCACAACCTTCCGGTGTGTAAGCTACACTCATTTTATCACCCCCTGGGGACAACAATTAATGGAAATCATCTCTGGCAATGTTGATTCCGTTATGTCCCAAGTCTTCCTCTGCGATTTCAACTTTCAAAGGTCCAACCCCAATGACCAAGCTGTAACATGCCTCAAATCCTTCTTAAGTGATCACGAGCTGATTCAACATTGTGACCGGCCAACTAATAATAAAGGAGAAATTCTGGACCTCATAATCACCAAATGTCACACCATCACACTGGACACCATTACCCCTTGCGATTGGTCCGATCATCACAGTATCTTCTTTTATATCAACATGGAGGTCTCTCTGAGGAAGGCTCAAACAACAAAATCGAAGATTTGGAAAAGGGACCTCAGAGATATCAATACAGCTGATCTAGCAACCCACTGTAAATCTGCCCACTCTTCTCAAGTTGACATGTCTGAGGTACATGCACTCACTGACTTCTACAACTCTACTATCTCTAGCATCATGGATTCCATTGCTCCACTCCAACAAAAAAATGTCTCAACAAAAATATTCAAACCGTGGTTCAACGGCAACTTAAACTTGGAACGCCGCAACCTTAAGGCAATCAAACGATCCTGGAGATCCAAACCATCCTTGGTCCAGCTAATAACCCATAGATCGGTAAGGAGCTCCTATTACAAACAAATCTAGATTGTTAAGGCCGACTACTTCAGATCCCAACTTAATCAAGCCGCTAATCGCCCCAAGAAACTTTTTGAGTTGGTTAAACAACAATCGGTGGAAGCGCCAAACTTCACGGACTCTGGAGTCAGCCCACCTTCATGCGATGACCTGGCTTCTTTCTTTACTGAGAAATCTAGACTCATCAATATTGATCTTGACTCCAGTAAGGCTCTATTGCTAGCCGGTGGGTCAGCGCCCTCACCGGCCCTATTAGAGAAGATCGAACCGATTAGCCTGAGTGCCAAGAACAATGCCTCATGGGGCACCTTCACTCCCCTCAGTGAAAGAGACATTAACAAGTATCAACCCATCTAATCATTTTAGCGACCTGTTACCATCTTCCATCTTCAAAGAAATCAAGGATGTCGTCACTCCCATCTGGACAAAGATTGTCAATGCTTCTCTGACACAAAACACGATCCCTGAGTGCCTAAAAGCTGCTCAGGTAACAACTATTTAAAAAAAACCTACAGCAGATAGGTCTGACCTTGACAACTTCCGACCTATTTCTAACATCCCCACTCTAGCCAAACTCCTAGGAAAATGCGTCCAATCTCAACTCTGTGCTCACATTGAGAATTTCCATCTCCTGGACCAACATCAATCTGGCTTTCGGAGTGGACACAGAACCGAATCAGCTCTCACTCACGTTATGGATGACATTTTAAAAATGCTTGACCAAAATGAATCTTGCCTCCTTATCCTTCTTGACCTTTCCTCTGCGTTTGACACTGTTAATCACGACAACCTCCTATCCATTCTGGAGCACAGGATGGGCCTTTCTGGATCGGTGCTGCTTTGGTTCTCGTCCTTCCTCCACCACAGATCCCAAAGAGTTAAGGCAAACCACTCTCTCTCCCAGTCATCACCAGTATCCATGGGGGTCCCCCAAGGGTCCGCCTTATCTCACGTACTCTTCAACTTGTTCTTGGAACCATTAGCTAATGCTCTAAATTCCACAGAGATTCTCTTCCATATGTATGAGGATGATACGCAGCTCTATCTGAATATCTCCTCCCTGGGTAACCTAATATCCCTCAACACTACCCCAACCAATACTCAAAACTGGTTAACTGAGAACCACCTCCTGCTCAACACCTCCAAAACAGAATTCCTTCTAATTTCTCCGCCAAATCCCATCCCCAAGTTAGACCGTTGGATGAACCATCTCACTGCCTTCAACTGCACCCCCCTCATTATTGACTCAGCCAAATCTCTCAGAATCACCCTGGACAAGCATCTGAACATGAAGAACCATATCAGCAATGTGTGCAAGGGAGATATTCACCTGATGAGGATACTCAGGAATCTTAAACCTTTCCTCCCACAAGCTGACTTCAAGCAGGTGGTCCAAGCGCTTGTTTTGCTGAGGCTAGACTATCGCAGTGCTACGCTCTGTGGCCTCCCCAACTATACCTTGGCCCCACTAAGGGCCTCACTGAACGCTGCTGCCAGATTGGTTACGGGTACCAAAAGAAATGCGCACATCTCCCCAGTCTTAAAATCCCCAAATTGGTTGCCCTATGAAGCAAGAATTCAGCTAAAGATTGCCTGCCTGTCTCGCAAAGCCCTCCATTTCAAACCCCCCAGTTATCTAGCGCAAAAGCTAGAATTATATGGAGTGGGTAGACCTTCTATGAGTGCTAACTTCTCATGAAACCACAGACCTTTCGCAAAAAGAGAACGTGTCACCGAGCTTTCTCCGGCTCTGCGCCGAAGATCTGGAACTCTCTCCCACCGGAAATACGCAGTCTCCTCCAAGGTTGCCTTCAAATTGGAAGTAAAAAGATTCCTCATGAACAAGTTCTTACCTTAAAAGGGTCTTGGATCGTCTGCTCCAATGCATTGGACTTACACCCTAAGCCCTGCGCTGGGTGTTATTCTTCCTTTACTAATCATTTGCTCCCCTTCTAGTTCACTAAGTACCAGTTTATATCTTATATGGTCCGGTACGGCCTACCGCCCCCTCCTCCCTTCTATTGTGACAGACACCAATACAATCAATTTTGTTTGGAATAGGGGGTCGTTGACCCCCGATCGTATTTATTAACAAACAAACATATTTGCACACAAATATATATTTACGCAGAAATGAAATGATAAGACAGGATTCGGTACATTTGATTCATTCCTAGCCTTAACCAAGTTCTAATACATAATGTTCCTATCCTAGTCTAAACATATTGCTGATGACATTTCTGCTTATTCCTATTGGGCCTACGGCAAGGTCAACACGCTGGCCCCTCCCCCTTTTATCCAAATTGTCCCGCGCACCCTAACCAGAGTGCGCATGCGCAGGGAGCCCAGCTGACCCGGAAATAGTTCTCTCCATATTTGTCCCACGCCCCCCAACCAGGGTGCGCATGCGCAGGGGGCCCAGCTGACCCGGAAGTAGTTCCTTCCAGGCAACCCCCATGCGTTCCAGACTTTCTCCATAAAGGGGCCATGCAGACAGCGCAGCTTACTTATGCCTGCGTGCGGGGTGGCCAACCAGCCAATGGAAAGCGTAACCCCCGTTTGTCCCCGCACCGTTGCAACGAACCGGTTGTAACTGCCCCTGGAGTCAGGTGAGAGCCACATGTCCCTCCCCTCTGGGCGCCCCATTTAATAAGGCGCCCCAAAAGATTAGTCAATTTAGTCTGTCCAACCGATGACCTTACCGCACAGGCCTGCATAGTTGATTGACTATCAGGCCTCCCCCAAAAACCCAAGGTCATACTCACCATTGAAAATTGGTCCAGCCAAGCTTTAAATGTCGCCCAGGAATATCTCGTTCCCCCACCCAGAGTGGTGAACCCCGTCCCGCAAGTAGCAGACATCCCCTTTTTATGCACCCATGAGCAATAACTCTTAGTCTGGGGAGTCCTACACAGCCTGCCTATCTTACTATCGATCCTCTGAACCAAGTGACTGCGAGCCCTCACTGATTTCCCTCCCTGCCACTGACCCTTTGGCAGCCTGTGCAACCGCACAATAACCACACCTGGGCAGCGCCTGGCCAGCCATGCTGACTCTAACAGCACTGTCTCACCCAGGCACCTCCTATTTAGGTGCACCAAGTTGTTACCACCAAGATGTAGCATGACAGCGCTGCCCCCATCTCCTGCAATAAAAGTTAGACAGCAGACATACCAATGGCTGCAGATACACGCGTGATGCTCCAACTTGGTGTCCAGATAATTGATTGTCGTCGCGGCTGTGTCTTCTTCCTGGTGAGGTGTCGCTGTTTCTCCCTGCGTGACAGGCCGAGGGAACTCTTGAGCTTATCCTTTGATCGCCCAAAATCCTTGACCCTGCTGCTTACCATTGCCCGCCCCCATCTTGCAGACCTTGTGATGTGGAGCGCCTCCCATGAAACAGTCATGGATCCAGCCATGCATAAATGAGAATCAAAAACAGATGATTAGCGTTTTTGTCTTTGGGTAAAAATACAGCGTGATAGTATGTGTGACACAAAACGAAATGCAAGATATCATATGCACCCAACGCACTATTAAAGCACACACATGCACAGGCCATGAGCGGTAGGTGCGTTGCATTGCAGAAAACCGAGTGCAGAGATACCGCGTGACAAGCAATAAGCCTCTAATGCTTGCTCTGGTATATAGGGCGGACCGGTAGCGAGTGCCACCACACCACTATCCCATGAACCAGTGTGCTGGCACCTGGGCGCAGAGCTACTGTGTAACACCATAACCTAGCCGTATGCATACATGATAAAGTGATGGATCTAATCCTATCACTGTGTGTGGAATCCCATGGAATACAGCTAAGGCACAGACCAGAGAATTTCTCAGAGGTAGGAAGTGTGATCGCTGGCTGAATGTGGGCTTCGTGCACCAGGCGGCGTGAGATTTAGTCGTGGCTACCTCACCTGAGCAACCATCTAAAATGATTGTTTATCATAGTTATTGATTGCTACCCAACTCAATGGTACTCATTTTATCCATCTCTGAATGAGACCCGGCTGGATGGGCTCACAGGGATCTGAGACTGTGGCCATGAGGTCAAACTCAGGACACTATAGTGGCCCCACTCTACCCTTCACAACACTTATGGCACCCTATGTTGTACACGCTGAACAAATCTAATTGGTATGAAAAGTGGGAGCACTCAGCACAGAGCCAGTTCAATGACTGGAGGCACAATGGACCCTAGAGAAACACTTGTGGCAAACCAAGTGAAAACCTTATTTCCACTATGTGATGCATGCGAATGCGTAGGTGCAGTAACCGTATTCACAAGACAGTTCGCACATGTAGGAAGGAGGTGTAGGCAAGTGCTTATATAAGACTGGACGTTCCTCTTACCCCACCAGTGGCAGCTCTTTTACACGTTTTAAATTATCAACATCAGGCTTTCGTTCAATCGAAAAGCTACACTTATAAGCAGCTTGAAATCCTTCCTACAATCTACTAAAGATACCTCATATTCTAAAACGGTGTGCAGTAAAACTGCGGCGTTTGTACTGTGTTACTGTGAGTGTTGGTACAAATACTGTACACATTGCCTTTGATAGACTAGACTGGTCAGGCCAGGCTACCTAGAGGGTGAGCAAGGGTTATCGTAACAGTGCATCCCCCTTACCCTAACTAGAATCAAGGGTCCCTACTTGGACAGTGGTACCTACCCTGCCCACCAGCCCCCCCCGACCTAACATCGGCCAGTCAGTTTAAATAAAAACATTGCAATCGAATTTCCAATTAAGGGCACCTACCATAGCACCAGTTGCAGTACATGAAGAACATTGAAATCAACTTTCAGAGAGACTTTGAGAGCGCTAAGCGTAGTACCAGTTTCATTACATGCGGAACATTGAAAACACTATAGTGTAGCACCAGTTGACATTACCTGGTGAACATTGAACTCAGACTTTCAAAGTAGTGCTTAGCTAAGTACTAATTGTATTCCATGAGGGACATTGTTACCTGATGAACATTGGAATCAGACTTTTAAAAGAGAGGACTTAATCAATGCACCAGGTGCCTAATATGCGGACCCCTTCATACTCACGCAGGTGGCTACACCATCTCCCCGGCACCACATGTGTATTCAATGCCTAAAAGATTCAGATATAGAAAACCCTGCTCTGCCATTAGCAAATGGTCATGCTCTAAAAGAGCGGAAAACCATTAATAGCACCATTGTTGGGGAAAAACCTAATGCACCTCCAGGTGTTCTGCCTAATATGAGGCCTATTTCTCTCTTGCTCTATCGAATTAAGATACTGTAGCAACACCTACATCAAATGTTGTCCTTTCTGGATCAAAATCTGTTTCTTGTTTGAATCTAGCAGGCTTTCGACCAACTCATAGCACCGAGACAGCGTTGCTGTCAGGTATTAATGACCTACGTGCATTGGCAGACAGAGCAACGCCTGCAGCACTTGCGCTGTTAGACCTTTGTGACTCTTTTGACACAGTGTAACATGCTATTCATCTCTCCAGATTGGAAAAACTGTGGTTTGTGGTGAGCAGGGGTTATCTTAAAAAATGAATCCCCCCTTACCCTGACTTGAAGCAAGGGTCCCTACTTGGACAATGGTACCTACCCTGCCAACCAGAGACCCCCAGATCTAACATTGGCCAGTCAGCTGAACAAGACTCTCCTTGTGTAGATAGCTTAATACACGAAAATATATAGTCTAGGAAGATGCGAAGGCCCTGCCAAGTGACCAGGAAACAGGCCAAAATAACAAAACAGACCGGAGGAGAACCTCCCTACAATTGCTCCCATGTTACGGCAAACGACAGTAGGTCTCACGACGCACCCCCCGGAGATAAAATGTACATAACCTTTGAACCATATGCGTGAAATATTGGAGGAAAGATCACCCATTGTTCGAGGTGCTCAAAGTTCACTATGAAGTAATACCTAAAAACCCAGGTTGTGGCTAAAATCAAGAAAGGAAAGCCAGCCATGCCCATCACAGCCAATAATAAGTGCACAGCGTAGCTGTAGATACTTTAAAAATTTCCAATCCCATTTAAGGAATGCCCCAGTATCAATGCCCATGTAATATAGTGCTATATTAACCCGCACCAACGAGCTACAGACCCCAAACCGCTTCCGATGGTGCAAATACATTGTCGACAATAGCTAATTCGTTTTAAGGTATCTTGATACTTGTAGTTTTTAACATTCCAACTGCAGTGCCCCCGCGTTGAACCCAGTTGCCTGCCCTCTAGATTACCGCAAGAACAAGGTCTGGTGCTGTCTCCGCAGAGGCTGGGTGCCGTTGCGCCTCCCCTAAACCCAAGAAAAATTGGCATGATGAAGCCAAAAGTTCCCTGAACAATCCTTGCTCCCCACGCGTTTAACGCATACACCGGCGTACTATGTACCATGTGTTAAGTGTATCCTGTGGCAAACATGGTTACACCCTATTTTTTAAACTTTTTAAATAACAAATGCACGCATTGTGGATCTTCCAGTAAAAGATTTGAAGGGAAGATATGTATATGACGAAGGGGAAGAAGCACAGTGAGGCAAGAAGATGGACATTCTCCGCAAATCCAACTAACCCTCCAAAATCATAAGGCCTCCCTTCCTCATAGCTACAGGCCTGCAAACGTTCTTAAGTAGGATATTATTATGATACGCTGCGCCCCCTGTCGGCATGGGTAAAATCTTAGGGCACTAGCCTCTGGCCCACACGGTTCCCTCCTGGGTCGAGGGACAAAGCGCAACTCACCCGAATGGCCCCTCACTTTTACCACTCAAGCAAGTCATGACATGCTTGTCCTGTGAAGCTCTACTTTGCAGGCATGACTGCACTAGTAGTGCATTACAAAAGAGAAAGAGCAACGATTGTTCAATCCGTAACCAAACAATTCATAATTAAAAAACGTGTGCGTGTTGCGGCCTGCCAATAATGACGCAGCTCTTCACAAACCAAGCCTTATTGCGGATTTACAAGTTTCTACCTAACTAACCCCCTTCGGTTGAGGGGGAGAGGAGCAGGGCAAGCGTTCTGCTTGAGCGGGCACCGGGGGGGAAAAGGCCTAGCAGCAAAGGGGTTAAATAATGTGTCAAAACATTTTATGGACAACGCAGCCCGATATCAAAGCATTCCAACTCAATGCTTATTCGGGAAAAGCCATCGGAAAATTCTTGTATAAACTTCATTCGGAACTGCGTGACAATTCACAAAAACGATATTTCATACGAGATTTAGAATCCCATAAATTATGCTCGCCAGCTACGGATTGTTAGCTGAGTCAATCTTTATAGCCACAGACGAAATGAAGCTGCACAGTTTATTCCCCAGAGAGACAGTAAAATGCAGTGCTATTGAACTATTAGAAGGGACCCTGCGGGAAGGAGTGTAGCATAGACCGTCTGCAGGGATATTATTGGACGCCAAGATACGCATAGGAAATCTCATAACAAAGCAATAAATGCCTCCAGCAAAAGGAGACGAGTTTGCAAGTCTTTCTTCCATAACATGTCACGTCCTTCCGGGGCCTCATATGACTCATTTCTGTTCCTATTACAAACGGCTAACCACTTAAATATTAAGCTTGTGCAAAACGCAGTGTTCACCTAGATAGCATGCCGAGCTCTGTTCTCCGCTCTCAAGTGCAGTTTCTTCACATGCCAGGGATATAAGATCGGATTGAACCAGACCCAACCAGTTTGCCAAAATAGCTGGAGAAGTCATTAAATCTATGCAAAGCCCATTACCAAGATACTACCTCGTCGGAGAAACATGACCTTTCTCGGGCACCATCTGCTCCGCTCTGCGACGCAGCTCACTGAAAAAACGCCTCCTCAGGAGTCCTCCGCACGAGACCCGCCGATTAACCAGGACCCATCTGCGAGACTTCACCGAATCCCGCTGTCTGAAATCTTCAAAACACCGCAACGGCCGGATCCGCTCTCCCGCTTGCCACTCCCACTGCACCTGTAAGCGGGAAAAATTTGATAAAAGCGATATCCAGGTCCGGCAAGTCCATCGGCGAAGAAGCTGAAACACAAGAAAAAAGGTTAAAGGTCCTCCCGAGGGAGGAGGCACACACGACGGGTGTAGTGCCGAGGGGAGCGGAGAGCAAAGAGACTGCTCTTCGCGCTCCCCCCGGCTTTATACTACCTCAATTCACCAGCTGAAACTGGTTCTTGCTGAGGGGATCACCTGCGCCCCGGAAGTGATCCGATCACTTCCGGGGCGCAGCGGAGTCTCCCATGTCCCGGAAGCGATCCGATCGCTTCCAGGGCACGGCCCCCAGCCAATGCGGGGGCCACTGGAACGGGAAATATACGGGGGCACGGCCCGACCACCATAATGGCGGCGGGGCCTATGCTGGCCCCGCCTTTCTCTTCTTTGTTGTCTTCTTTCGATTGTAACCTTTTGTTTGGTATACCTATTTGATTTGTTTGGGTTGTTATCCCTTTTGATGCCTGTACTGCAACTGTTACCTTCCTTTCCCTCAAATTGTAAAGCACTCTGATAGCCTTTGAGATCATGTTCGCGCTTTATAAAACTTTATAAATAAATAAATAACATGAAAAAATGTTTCCGTAGATGATCGCAGGCAATGTGAACAGACTTTTCAAGTTGAGCATACTCCTCTCCTCCATTCTAGGGGAATTCCACTGCCAAGCAATGACCCTTTTAGCCACCAATATGGTGACACCCACCAAAGTGCGATCAACCTGGTAGGCTCCCACCTCTTCCACCATCCCCCACAGAGCCACCCTAGGGATCAGGACAAGATCCCGCTCTAGGACCTCAGAGAGCAAGCTCTGCACCCACTGCCCATACACAGAAATAATGGAGCAGAGGTAGCAGGCTGGATGGGGAAGTTTGCAAGTCTGGTTCAAGTGTATCAGGGTATGGTATGTAGCATTCAAATAATTCAGCTGAATCAACCGAAGGCAAGTAAAAATAGCCAGCATGTGCGGAGCCAACTGGGCCTCCCTCCAATCAGGCTCATTAAGTTCGCCAACCCAACCCTCCCAACGGAGTCGGAGCTTGTCAAGGTCAGGTGGAGCATTCACAATTAGTGAGCGGTAAACCTGGGCGATTGAGCCACTACCAATACAGCCCATCCACAACTTGGCCTCCGGGGGACTAAATTCCAGTATGTCAGTGTCTAGAGGAACGTTAGACAGGAGTTCATGGCGTAACTGTAGGTATTTATGGAATTGGGCCGGATGAAGCACGTTGCATCCTGTATTACTTGGAAAGGCAAAATTATTTTCCCCGCCAAAACATCCCCAAGGACCGAGACACCAATGATGTCACATAGGCCAGCTATGTGGTGGAGCCAATGACCTCTCCACAGGTGAGTAATCCCCATCAAGGTACCATTCCAGCCTACAAATCGCACCGTCTAACTCCAACAAAGGAATATCACAAAGTGATATCAAGTAGGGCGCAGGGTATGGGAGCGCCAAACAGCAGGTCCAGAATATGATGAATGTCTAAAGAGCAGAGTTCCCCGCAGTATGTTGGATCATTCCACCCACCACCAAGCCAATCATTGATCACACAAGTTGGGAGGCCAGGTAGTAACATCAGAGATCCACCATGCATAGCCCACTGTCATAGGGGACTGTCGACCGTTATGAAATGCTACTTGGGAGCGACCGCCCAACCAGACAAGGAGCGGAGGGTGGAATTAAGTGTGCAAAACCAGCTAGGGGGATCGGAAGTGGGAAATGTTGAAAGATGTAGAAGTGGGGGAGGATCATCATTTTGAAAAGGGCTATACAGCCCATCACATGCAGGGGAAGCCGCAACCACTTTTGTATGTCGCCTTTTATTTTGGACACCAGCAAGGACAAATTGAGGTGCCTCATGAGACGAGAAAGCAGAGAGATATGGAATCCCAGGTACTTAAAGGAGAGATGTCGCACAGGGATGTCAGATTGCCAGAAATGGGTGCTGGCGCCACCTCTGATCGGGACCAACAGAGATTTGGAAGTGTTCACCTGGAGGACAGAGGCCTCCCTGAATAAGGTAAGGAGTTTGAGACAGAGGGCCCCCGAAGTGGGGGGTCAGTCAAGTGCAATAGAACATTGTCAGCATTGAGAGCGATTCTCCCCTCTGGCTCTCTGGTCCACAACCACCTGCTAAGATGGGTGTACTGCGGGTAAAGAGTCACTACGGGCTCAATCATGAGGGCAAACAATATTGGGGACAGCCCTGGCACACACCCCGCCGGATCGGGAAACAATCTGACAATGAGCCATTGACCTGGACCCCAGCATGGGGCTGACAATAAAGGTTCCTGATAGATATGGGGGTTTCTAGTTGGCAGAGGTAGGTACCTTTGACCAAATAGGGGCCCTTGCGTCTAGTCAGGGTAAGGGTGTACTCCTAAAATAACCCCTGCTCACCCCCTTGGTAGCTTGGCACGAGCAGACAGGCTTATCTCAGAGGCAGTGTGTAAAGCATTTGTGAACACATACAGTAATACAGTGACAACACTACAGATGGACACCACACAGGTTGTATTATAAAAAAGAAGTATCTTTATATAGGCTTAACACAAGACCGCAAACGACAAAAATCCACAATACTGTACTTTAAAAGTGGTAGAAATAGCTTAGTTCTATTTAGATGGTAAATGCGACACTTTACGTTCAATGTACCTTTGGATGCGTAACGCTATACAAGCAAAAGGGTTGCAGGGAAGGTGATGCGTCAGTTCCTTACACGCAAGAACGGTGATGCTTCGGTTCCTTGCTTCAGGGGAGGTGATGCGTCGGTTCCCTACTGCTGCCTAGGGGAGGTGATGTGTCGGTTCCTTACTGGAGAGGAGGTGATGCGTCAGTTCTTCACCGTGTGGGGAGGTGATGCGTCGGTTTCTTACTGCGCTTCTGTGGCGATGCGACTAGCAACGCACCGATGCGATAACGACCCGGTGCAATGAACAAAAATGGAGTCTTCTTGATGTTGCGACAACGAAGGGGGTGATGCGTGCATGCCTGACGGCCATGCGGCAGCTCGGTGAATCTTCTTGAGCCGCAACAGGCAATGCGACACGCTTCTCTGGTGATGCGACGGTGTCTACTGCGACGGCAGCACTTTTCTCCAGTGATGTGGGGTGCTTCGGCGATGCGATAATGACAGCGGCAGCGGCGGCACGCTTCCTCAGCGATGCGACGACAGCTGCTGTGGCAGCGACACGCTTCTCCGGTGATGCGACGGCGTCTACTGCGACGGCGACACTCTTCGCCAGTGATGCGGGGCGCTTCAGTGATGCGAGGGTGACAGCGGCAGCGGCGGCACACTTCCTCAGCGATGCGACGACAACTGCTGTGGCGGCAACACGCTTCTTCATCTTGAGTCAAGCTTCCAGCTCCCAGTGACACGCAGTCTCTCAGAAGGCCCAGCTCAACAGCAGGCACTTCAGATTCCCAGGAAGGAAACTCAGGGGAGCTGGTTGGTGAAGTCTTGTATCTCAGAGATTTCAGGTAGGAGGCAAGCTCTAGTTCAAGCCCTTGGAGATCTTCTTACAGGTTGATGAAAGTAGCACAAAGTCCTTTCTCCTTTCTTTGGCATTCAGGTAACCACTGCAGGCCAATCCTCAAACAGCACACAGCATAAGGATAGTCTCCTCCTGACCGTCTCTCTCTCTGGTTCCTATCCTCAGCAAAGGTTCTTCTTGTTTCCCAGAAGTGATCTAAAGTCTTGGGGTCTGGGCCCCAGTATTTATACTCATATTCTCTTTGTTCTCTGAAGGCAGAGGGGCCTTTGCCTAGTCCAAACCAGTTCTGGTCAGTCTTGGAGCACTTTGTTTACAGGACTCCTTCTTTCTTTTGACAGTGTGGGCCAGGGACATCAGACGCACCACAGGAGGTGGAGCCAGTATTGTGGAAGGCAGGCACAGCCGTATCCAGGTCCCAGGTGCAACTCCTCCCACCAATCCACATGCAGATGGGTCTATTCAGCCCTGTGCTGACTCACCCTGTCTCCTGGAATCCCCCAGCCCCTGTCACTCACAAACCAGACATGGAAAACATAACCTAGCAGAGGCAAGCTTGGATAGTTAGGCAAGAAAATACCTACTTTCTAAAAGTGGTATTTTCAAACACCGAATGTTAAAACCAACTTCACTAAAATATGTATTTTATCATTCTGAGTTCAGGCATACTAAAACCAAATTTCTACCATGTTCCCTGGGTCGGTTAGGATTATAGGATGTTATAATCAAACAGCCCATTCTGGCCTATGGGGAACAGGTAGCCATGCAATAGTGAAAAAACAAAAATGGCTGTAATTCACTATTAGGACATGCCACACAAACCAGGGCATGTCCTACCTTATACTTACAATGCACCCTGCCCTTGGGTCTACTTTAGGGATGTCTAATATGAAGAAAAGGGAAGGTTTAGGGACTGGCAAGTGGGTGCACTTGCCCAGTCAACATGGCAGTCACAGACTGCACACAGGCTCTGCAATGGCAATCCTGAGACACACTTTACAAGCTGCTTCTATGGGTGGCACAACCAGTGCTGCAAGCCCACCAGAAGCATTTGATTTACAAGCCCTGGGCACACACTGTGCAATGTAATAGGGCCTGACAAGTAAACCAAATAATCCAATCATGGAGTCACTAATCCATACATCAATTTACAATAGGGAGCACTTGCACTGCGGCACTGATTAGCAGTGGCACAGTGCCCAAAGCAACTAAAACCAGCAAAAACATATGAGGCAACAGCAAAAAAATGGAAGGGAGACCCACACCAATGGTGCCAGGTCTAACAGTTCCCAATAAGACGGCTTATGTACCGCCCCAAACCCGCGTGCTCAAGAACAGCCTCAAAATAGGAGCAATTCACAGATTCGAACAGCTTTGCAAAATACAGGAGAAGCAGTGCCTCAGGAAGATGGGACGGACCCAGTCTGGAGAGTGCCACTTGGACCCTCTGGACACAGTGTTTAGTACTGCACCCAGGGATAAAGCCATAGTGTGAGAAGTTGGCCTGGCATATGCTGTCCACTAGTTATAGGGGACACCTTGCACCAGTCCAATTCGACTCTTAAGGTGATAGGTTAAAAGACATCCTTTAAAGAAAGCTATCCTAGTGGTAGCTGTGGAGAGCAGCCTTCAGGCTAAGTCTTGAAGGAGTGTTAAGCTTATTGTTTTACCATAGATAACCTCTTGAATGACCAAATGAAAGAGTAGTCCACACAGGTATATATTCAAAATATATGTATTTATTCTAAGAATAATCCCACTAGTCTCTTTATGAGGCTGGAGGTAAAGATACAATTCAAACAAGCATTGATAGTTACAATAAATAGCACTGGAATCATAGGGCCCCAGGGGGGGACCAAACCATATATTAAAAAAGTGGTATAAGAACCACGACAATTCTACAGACAATGCCTAGGGCATTTAGGGTCACTGGCCCCTTGTGAAACCATCCAAGGTAGTGAGGAAGGGGACCCACGGGAGACGCGTGCAGTGGTATAAGCTACTGTCGGGATCTCCATTAAAGCCTATGGAGAATGTCGCGGTTGAAATTTACAAGTTTATAAACACTTCTAGCAGGAGTTCAAGTTCAAGAGTTTAGAGTTAAGCTTTTGAAGGGCCCACAACCACGAGAGTACCGAGGTACCACTGTTACCTGCCCCAGGGAAGCCGGGTGCATAGGTCGTTTTCGATGTCGGGTCGCGGGCTGATTTTCAATGGCAAAACGTGAAGAACTGCTGCTAGCAAGAAGCGTTGTCGATGTCGTGAAGATTGAAGATGTAGATCTTGAAGAGAAGTACCTGAAAGCAGAGGGGACAGAGTCTGGGTCACGGCACACTGACCAGGGGGCTCAGCAGAAAGAGCCCTTCAATTTCGGGTGCTTCCAGGTGGAAGAGGTGTAGCTTGGATCAGCAGCCGTGGGCTCCAGGAGGCTTCAAGGAAGGCCAGCTTCTACAGGGCAACTGTCCTACAAAGGATGAGGGTCGCTGCAGTGTTAGTGTCCGGAGTGGATCAACTAAGCCTTGGCAACCGCAACCCACGCAAGAATCACAAAACAGCTACTGGTGCAGACCCACAAGGTTTGAGCAAGGTCTCCAGTGAGGAGACTGAAGAGCAGGCCTGGAGCAGCCAGGGGACCTCTTGGAAGTGAAGATTGACCTCCGCTAGGGCCCACCAGTCGAGAGACAAGGGACCGCGGGATGCAGCAATTTGGCGTGCGTAAAGATGTGCCCACGGATCGCCGGAGCGGGCTAGAGCGTCGATCTTTGGCACAGATGATGCTGAGAGGTTGGCTCAATAATGGGCCAAAGCACAACTTCCCCACTTGTCGGGTTCGTGTGCTGTGCAAGAGGTGCCCGGTGTCCTGGGGTATTGGAGATCTCGGCACCCACGGGGTCCACGTTGCTGAGCTTTGCTGTGCACACTCACTGGCCTCTGGGATGCTTGGAAACCCACCTCAAGGTAGGTAGGAGTCGTCGATGTCCGTAGGTGCAGCAAAGTTCCAACTGGGTCACTTGCAGTGTTTCAGGTGCCTGGCAAGCAGGGGGGTAACTCCTTTACCCCAAGGGAGATTTCTTCATTCCGCTATGCGGCAGCAACTCGAAGTTCAAGTCTGTGAAGTCCAAGAATAATCTGAGGCTCTGGGGACCCTGCACCCACCTTTATCCAGAGGTATAGGGGGGTGGCTAAATCAGAGCCCACCAATGAGAGTTCAGGCGGGAAAGGGTGGCCCTTTGTGTGTTTCCCGCCAGGGCAGGGGACAGGATGCCCCTTAACCGGTTCCAGGCGGTGTATGCAGAAGTAGGCACTGGAGAAGCCTATGTGCAACTCTGAAAGACATCCTATGGTGCACCCACCCAGTTCCAATCCACATAGTCTGTCTGGGGAGGTGGGAGCACCTCCCTGCAACAAGATCCCTATTGTCCAGCTGCCGTGGCTGGAGTTCTGCCCAGCAACAGGCTGCCAGAGTCGTGTGGGTGGCGGGTAGCATCCATTTTGTACTACGTGTGCACTTTTAAATTGTTGTGTAAATTCTGCCGCTTTTCCCATATCGCCCCTCTAGCAGGGGGGAATCATGCCCTCACTCCCATGGCTGGATTGGGGGTATGATTCCTACATGTTTGACACCAAACACGACATGGTTCTGTGCAGCCACTCTCAAGTTATCACGCTATCGCGATTACTTATAATGCGGTTAAGAGTATATGGTATGGCTGCACTACAAACAACCCAGCAATAGTTTTACGAAGGTTGCAGAGGGGCTCTACTCAGGTAGGGGTTCCCCCTCACACATATCTCAGCACCCTGCCTTGTAGGATTTGCAAGGCCTGCCTTAGGGGTGACCTATGTGGATATATGTGTTGTATTAAGTGGGATACAGGGTACCTATATCCCTGTAAGGGGTGCAAGCACAACCTTACCCAGACTACAGTAGTGGTCTGGTGGTATCGGTTTGTATGGCTGTCCCAGGGGTGGCACAATAAGTGCTGCAGCCCCTGGTAGGCCTCTGAGGGACCCATGCCCTGGGTACCTAGGGTACCATCTACAAGGGGCTGATAGGGTGTCCTCAGAATCCAATTGGTATGTACCTAGGGTACTCACATTAGTTTAGAGAGGAAGCAGATAGGCTGGGGTCCTGGATAGCAGGGCCACAGCCTGACTAGAGTCATAAAACAGTCAAAACATCAGCAAAATGTTGGGGGCAACTATGCAGTCGATGCCACTCTCCTACACATAGTGATCGCAAGGAATCATGTAAGGTAAGGCAGGTAGCCGGTTGGCTAGGATTTTAGCAAGCACCTTGACTTCGGTGTTGATCAATGAGATAGGCCTATATGAGAAGCACTTCTCAGGGGGATGTCCTGGGTTGGGAAGGACTACTATTGAGGCATTGTCCAATTCAGGAGGGAATGAGCCTCACTTGGCCACTTCATTATAGAAGTAATGCTGGGTCTGGTTGTTTAGTGGACTAATGAATCCACTGCAGGGGCCTGTGTTCGACCTCATGGTTGCAGGTTAAATTATCGGGGATCCACTCAGCCTTTCATCCTTTCTGAGGTTGATAAAATGAGTAATATTGAGTTGGGTAACAATAAACATCTGTTGTTCAGCACCAAGATGTCCCTTTGGGGGGGAACGTGTGCTTTACAAATGCACATGTTATGTTATGTAAGTGGAGACATTTACACCTACTACTAGGTGTACATTTCTACCCTTAGTTGCTGAATTGCATCCAGAGGCTAATGTATGCCCAGGCAATATCAGAAATAGAAATGCCCTAAAAATACCGTCCGTTTGCCCCCTAAGATTTTGAAATTGGCCTTTTGATATCCCACACCAGACCAGGGAAGAATTATTGGAAAGGGGTGAGCCAATGAGGAATAACAAAGCTAAAGGCGAAGGGTCTAGCTTTTGTATAAGATTTGGCAATAGCATCTCCCAGGAGAATAGGTCTCACAATTTAAAAAAAAGTTTTATGAAGCACATTGTGTAGCCATTTTATTACTTTAGAGTACTGAAAATAGGACAGGAGAAACAACTAGGAAGTGGGGTTGTTGAGTCTTAATGGAGGGGTTAGAACCTAGTCCGATGCTCTTCAGGTGCGGCTACGGAAGCCACATATATATCTGTTGAAGGCAAGACTAAATTGTTCAGTTTTCAGAGGCTTCCTGGAGCAATTGTAATGTGGACAAGACTTCAGATTTATTTGTCTGGAAAGTCTGGGACACGTTTCCCAATGACCGATTATGATGGCTGGAAAGTGTTCAATGTCCGACTCGGTTCCGAAAGGCATTGGGAGAAAATAAGTTGGTCGAATTGTAACGGTCTACAGACTGCGTTTCCAGCCGAGCGATTAGGATGTCAGATTCTGACAGCCTTTATAGATCGGTTGTGCCGACATGGATTTGCTGTTGGAATCTGACTTTGCAGGCCCATAGCAGGCTCCCCTTCACCCGGGGCACTCCGAATCAGGCCTGTGGGGGTACCCATGGGTCCCCCCTTTCCCTGCATGCACAGTGTGGCAGGCACCGTAGGGTGCCTGCCACATTGTACAAGGTTTTACCCCGCTACCCATTTTTTTAATGGGACCCTGTGTTCTGGTTCGGAATTCAGGCTCCCATTGAGGTCAATTGGAGTCCAACCAAATGGTGTTCGGACATACCATAATCGGTCTGTTGGACTCCCGGTGTCGTTCGGAAAGCATTCCGAATCTGATTTGGTTGGATTGCTTTCCGGACAATATCATAATTGGGCCCTAAGTGTGGGGGTGTTCGAAAGTTTGTACCATGCACATCCAGAGATGTGTCATCCTCTTTAAGGAACACTGGTTAATCACATGAACAGATGTGGATCAAAGGTTCCTTGTAGAGCACAGTGAAATGTCAATTTTTGGAGATGTTCTAGAATTTTTCCCAGTACCCTTTGTGGATGGTGAAAGGGACCTTGAATTTGATCCTTACATCAATACAAACATCTGACATTCCCTTCTACAGTCAGTCTGAAGTGAAGAGGATGTGAAGGGGCTACGTTTGCAAGATTGTTTGGCATATGTTCGTAATATTTTGTGACTGTGACAAAATACCGCCACTCTTTTATGCGAGAATTTGTGGGCCTCATTTATGGGTTTTTTGCCAAAGGGCAGCGCAGCAGGCCTTGCTGCTGCATTGTCCCATGGCAAAAGAAAAGGGAAGTAATGCGCTGTATCTATTAGACACAGTGCATTCCCATCCTTTTTCCCTGCCCCGACACACAATGGCCTGCCCTGCGCTAACGCAGGCCCCTTTGCACCATGGTGCAAAGGTGCCTGCATTGTGGAGATGATAATTTTTGTACAGGAAGGGAAACCTTCCTGCACAAAAACAATCACAAGAGGCTTTTTTTTCTCTTTCTATGTGTGTTGTAGAATGCAGCACATATTGAAAGAGGAGAACTAAAGATATTTCTCTTTGTTGTGCCTCCCTTACGCCTCCTCTGGGAGACATAGTTTTTGGCTCTGCCCCAGACTTACGATTTGTGGTAAATCATGGGCAGTGTAAAAAAAAACATGGATGTTGTGGGGAATGCCCCCAGCAACACCCATGGTGATTTCTGCATGAAAGGGGTACATATTTATAAGGCCATGAAAAGCCACGTAACTTGGCTTTACGTGGCCTTACTAATATGCCAGTGGCACATTGCGCCACCAGAACGTCAAAAAAGTGACATTCCGGAGGCGCTGTAGTGCGGCTGTGGTCTCATAAATGAAGCCCTGAATATTTAACAATGAAGGTTTTCTAAGCCCACTTCCTGTGGAGTTGCGGCAATCGGGAGTGGATTGAGACTGCTTATTTCATGAAGGTTTTTGAAGTGAAAATATTATTTATTTGTTGTTTTATGGAGCGTCAACTCCTCCCGACCAGGTTTCAGATTACTGAGTAGAAGAAAGCTGGGCAAACAACCAGCAGAGAACACCCATTCATTGACTAATGTATCAAAGCAGATTCGTGCAGTACAGCTTGGGTTATGAATTACAGAGTCAGAGAGAGTTGAAGGATCGTACCCAGGAATAGTGGTTCAACAGATTTAAACCACTTTTGAAAACTCACTTCCTTTCTTCATCAATGTGAGACCTGTCATCCTTGCCATGGTTTTTCTCCTAACCTTTTGCCTTCAACCCTCAAGTTTGCTGACTTCGTTTTTGCTGTCTTTAGGAATCTACATACTTCACCACTGTTAACCAGTGCTAAAGTGTTTGTGATCTCTCCTTAATACATGGCAGAATTAGCATATAGCCAATTGGCATATTTAATTTACTTGTAGGTCCCTTGTGAAAGGGCACTACTTTGTCCAGGTCCTGTAAATTAAATGATTCTAGTGGCCCTGCAGCACTGGTTGTGCCACCCACTTAAGTAGTTCTTGCTATTGCAGACTGTGTTTGCAGTAGTAAACTAACATGATGACCTGACAAACTAAACCTTTTGCCAGGCCCAAACCTTCCTTTTTTGTACATTTATGCTACTCCTAGGGTAGGCCCTGGACAGCCCAGAGTGCAGGGTGCAGTGTTTTTAAAACATGGGACATGCACTTTTTAGTTTTACATGTCCTGGTAGTGAAAAACCTTTGAATTTGTTTTTCACTACTACAAGACCTACATCTTCCATAGGCTAAATTGTGATTACCTTATTACATCTAATAAGTGATCATTTCAAAATGAGAGCAGGTAATCAGTTCATGTTTGGTGTCTTTGTAATTGTAATGAAAAATCCTATTGCATAGTGAAGTCCGATTTTAAAGTTAGAGTTCAAAAAATGGCACGTTTAGAAATTTGGCGTTTTCCTCCCTTGGCTATTTATTGCCTGCAGCCTGTCTCTGGTTCACTGACTGGGTGTAGTTGGCAGTTGGGCTTTCTGTATTCCTCCTAAACAGCCACACACAATAGAGAGATTCATTGTGCCTGGATGAGCCATAACCGGCAGGATGGAAAGGCGGAGCTGGGCACAGCCCTACTTACACTTCAATAGGCTGTGCTCTGCCTCCACACAAAGGACTGAAGCCCTTCTGTAGTTAGACTGTATCCAGGAGAGGAAAGGCTGCTGGGTGCTTCAAATCGAAAACTCTAAAAGCTTCTCCCCACTTCAAAGGAAGGCCCAGGTATAAATATTGGAAGCCAGACACAAACTCTTCAGTACACTTCTGGTACTGTGGATATTCTGCCAGGTAGAAGGACTGCCAATCTACTGGACTGCTGCTCTGAAGGATTGCTGCCCTGCTGTGCTGACCTGCTGACCTCTTGTCTGGGTGAGAAGGACTGGAGATGCATCTGTTAAGCCTAGGACCCCAGAGTGACTCCAAGGACCAGTTGACTGGCCTCCTAACTTGAGCCTCAGGGACAGAAGGCTGCTACAACTGCACCTGGACTCTGCCTTGTGTGAATCTACCTTTCGAAGTGGTGCCACCCAATTCCTGGACCCTTGGAAGTGAGCCTAAGGTATTCTGCCAGCCTCTATGGATCCAGTGGAATTGATGCATATTCTCTGTTGTGCGGTGCAACCCCGAGCTGACCCGATGCATCGTCACCGCTGCATAGATCTTCCCTGTCGCAAAGACCTGCACGCCATCATATTACAGGCCGCCACCTTATTGGAACCGTTGCTGTGCAATACATCCCCAGTGCAGGCCCTCGCATCCCTTGTCGATGGCAGTCTTGACGACGATGACGGACTATGCATCATTGCCTTGCAGCTCCTTAGAACTGATGCATCGCCCTGACTGCACGGCACCAGAATCTGCATCGCAAGCCCCCATCGACAGGAGCCTCAACGACTATGTAGGCCCCCTCATCGCAACCTCGCCGCATCTCAGAACCGACACATCGTTTCGGCAGCCTGACGCAAAGCTCTATAAACCAGCCTTAGCCTAATAGATGAAAAACTGCAGTGGTTTCAAAGTCATATTGATCCAGAAATGAAAGAATTCACTAAGAAAGAAGCATGGGAGCTCAGAAAGATGTGTTATGCTATGTCTTATTTTGTAGAAATCTGTACTATCAAGACCAATGAAGGTTCAAAATATTCAGTAATAGATTTGTTGTAATGCATTGAATGGAAGAATAATGTTACCAATGGCATTGCTTTTTTAGTAGTTAAGTAGGGATGAAATTGCTACTGCAAAGATGTCAAATTGAATGCTTCCAAAACAGAAATACTCATATGTGGCGATTGGAAAAATGATGGCCTGATGATCTGGGAAAACCCCTCAAAGTATCTAAGGAAGTAAGAAACCTCGGAATGACCATGGACTCTAAGCTATCAATAAATGCCCAAGTGGACAAACTAGCAAGAACAAGCTTTGTTACTATAAAAACTCAGTGACAAATCTTCCCCCATCTGGGATTTCCACACAAGGCCCAGGCTACTATCTCTTTTGTTCTGTCCAAACTTGATTACGCCAATAGCCTCTACCACGAATCCCCTTTAATGACTATGTAAAGACTACAACGGATTCAGAACTCGGCTGTCAGTCTACTCTCACGCATAAGGCTGCAAGACCACATCTACCCTGCCTTGAAAGCCCTGCATTGTTTTCCGGTTGCCAGAAGTTCCATGTTCAAGCCGCTTTTTATCACCCACAAAGCGATACATAATACAGGACCGCTCTTCATCAGGAATAAACTTACCAAACACATTCAACAAAGGAACCTCCACTCTAGAATGGCACCTCGCCTCAAAATCCCAACGTACAAGAAAAAACACTACGGGTGGCACATCCTTCTCTGTTTAAGCCAAACTATGGAACTCTTTACCCCTCAACATAAGATTTACGGATAACCACCTTATCTTCAAAAAACGACTCAAGAATTGGCTCTTCCCCACATAACCAGCACACGCAAACATAGATATACAGTACATCACTCTGTAAATAAGCATTTATATGGACTATAGATATGTACCTATATATGTGTAATGCTTTGCATAAACATGTATAGTAATTATGTTTTTAAAAATATAGATATTTGTTAGTTCTGCTTAATGAATGTACATATTACTGATAGTTGCAAAAAGAACAATTGATGGACAGAATGCAGAACAATGTCATACATTCACCCCAGTACAGAGATCTGGGCCTAAATCCATTTTTGTTTTGCTCTTCATGCCATTCCAGTTTAAACGCAGCCTTATGCAAATCAGTCTAGACCCTGACCCAATGGGAACAGTCCAGTCCGAACTGCCAGGCCAGGTTCTCCCTGGACTGGAAACAAGCATCCTAGGACCGGTTTCAGGGTTTCACCCCTCATGAGCCAGGATAGCTTGACTCCAGTGGCATGAAGAGCACAGGACCCACATCTGGGCATACCCTTCCCACACGGGGTGACAAATGCAAACAGAACAATTGATGGACAGAATGCAGAATAATGTCATACATTCACCCCAGTACTGAGGGGCCGATTCACAGAACTAATCTGAGACAAAATCCTAAACGTACTACTTTTGGTATTCACAGAAGGCATTTAGTAGTAGTAAAGTTAGGATTTTGTCTTAAGTTTGACTTAAGACAGACTTAAGACAGGCTTAATACAGATTTAAGACAAAATACTAATTTTATTACTACTAAATGCCTTCTTTGAATACCAAAAGTAGTAAGTTTAGGATTTTGTCTCAGATTACTTCTGTGAATCGGGCCCTGAGATCTGGGCCGAAACTGATCCCAGGATGCTTGTTTCCGATTCAGGGAAGACCTGGCCTGCAGTTCGGACTGAACTGTTCCCATGAGGCACAGGGTTAAAACTGATCTGCACATACCTGTGTCTGAAAAGAGGTGGCGAATTGAGATAAAGAACGATGATGGATTCAACCCAGATCTGTGACTGGAGGTGAGTATCTGAAAAGGTTCAGCACTCCGTCCATCATCTCCTTGTGTCTGCTTTGTTTGCCCTAAGTTGGCAGGGTATGCCCAGACGTGGGTCCCTTGCTCACTTTGCCACTGGATTCAAGCTAGCCGGGCTGATGAGGGGTGTTACTCGAAACCGGTCCCAGGATGCTTGTTTCCGGTTCAGGGAAGGCCTGGCTTGCGTTCGGCCTGGACTGTTCCCATGAGGCACAGGGTCAAGACTGATTTGGATATAGCTGGGTCTGAACTGAGGTGTTGAAGTGAGCTAAAGAGCGATGATGGATTCAACCCAGATCTGTGACTGGGGGTGAGTGTCTGAAATGTTTCAGCGCTCCGTCCATCATCTCCTTGTGTTTGCTTTGTTCGCCCTAAGTTGGCAGGGTATGCCCAGACGTGGGTCCCTTGCTCACTTTGCCACTGGATTCAAGCTAGCCTGGCTGATGAGGGGTGTTACCCCGAAATCGGTACAGGGATGCTTATTTCCAGTTCAGGGAAGACCTGGCTTGCAGTTCGGGCTGGACTGTTCCCTTGAGGCACAGGGTCAAGACTGATTTGCACATAGCTGAGTGTGAACTGAGGTGCCGAAGTGAGCTAAATAAGGATGTTGGATTCAACCTAGATCTGTGACTGGGGGTGAGTGTCTGAAAAGTTTCAGCGCTCCATACATCATCTCCTTGTGTTTGCTTTGTTTGCCCTAAGTTGGCAGGGTATGCCTAGACATGGGTCCCTTGCTCACTTTGTCACTGGATTCAAGCTAGCCTTGCTGATGAGGGGTGTTGCCCCGAAACCAGTCCCATGATGCTTGTTTCTGGGTCAGGGAAGACCAGGCTTGCAGTTCGGACTGGAGTGTTCCCATGAGGCAGAGCGTCAAGACTGATTTGCATATAGCTGGTCCTGAACTGAGGTGGCAAAATGACTGGGGGTGAGGGTCTGAAAAGTTTCAGCGCACCGTCCTGATACTGATAGTTACATTATTCTATGTTTTAACATGTATATAAGTAATTGCATAAATAAGTAAACAGTATATCATAACTATTTATCTTCCATTGTTTCACTATTGAATTACAAAAAATAAGAAACAAATACATTAATTTAAAGTACAACAACACTTAAAAGCTGACGTTTAGTAAATGCATCAGTAATCTACATATACTCAATATATCCTCTACCTCAACTCTCTGACTCAAACCTCATTCTACTGCTCTTTCCAATGCACTGCCCTATTTCTCACCCTATACCTCTATCAATATATCCTCTACCTCCACTCTCTCATTCATCCCAAACCCCATACCACTACTATGGTCCCCAAAATAACCATTTCTACCCCTCCTTGCATCATCTCATACCTCTTTTACTATTATGATCTGCCAAGCAAGCTTTTATAAACCCTTACCTCTGACTCTTCCCCATCCACCTCACCATTACTCATCCCAAACCCCCTCCTACAGATAGATATGAATTACCCCCCCCAAAAAAGATTTTAGACCCTTCCCTCTGCTATCCCTCCTTCCCTCTTCTATCCCTCCACTATTCCTTTTCAATGCAAAAACAGACTAACACGTCCACCACTTGAATTAATTTCATATTTCCCAATACTAACTCCCCTCCACCTCCCCTTTACTCATCCCAAACCCCCTCCTACGGCTATAAACGTCCAAAAAAACAAATTCTAGACCATTACATCTTTTATCCCTCCACTATTCCTTTTCACTCCAATAAAAGACTAAGATGTCCATAACTTAAATTAATTCCCACTAATCCTGCACTTAAAAAAAAAGCACTTCTACACATCATCAGGGGTAGCAAGCTCTATATAAATGCAAACCTTTTCCCTCTTCTATCCCTCCACTATCCTTCTCAATCCAAATAACTGACCAACATATCCACCATTCAAACTACTTTCATATTTCACTATACGAATTCACCAATAATCATTTAATGTTCCGGAGTAGTGAGCTACTTGCTGAAAAAGCACTTCAACACCTCATCAGGGGTAGCAAGCGCTATGTAAATACAAACGTTTTCCCTTTTCCATCCCCCCACTACCTACTAACATATCAACCACTCAAATTACTTTCATATTTCACTTTACAAATTCACCACTAATACTTTATGGGGAGCTATAAATGCAAACCTTTTCCCTCTTCTATCACTCCACTATCCTTCTAAATCCAGATAACTGACAAACATATCCACCACTCAAATTACTTTCATATTTCACTATACTAATTCACCACTAATCCTTTATGGGTTCCGGAGTAGTATGCTACTCGCCAAAAAGTGCTAAATGCAAACCTTTTCCCTCTTTTATCCTTCCACTATCCTTTTCAATCCAAATAACTGACTAACAAATACATTATTCACATTACTTTCCTATTTCACTAGACTAATTCACCACTAATCCTTTATGAGTTCCGGAGTAGTGTGCTACTCGCTGAAAAAGTGCTTCAACACCTCATCAGGGTAGCAAGCTCTATATAAATGCAAATCTTTTTCCTCTTCTATCCCTCCACTATCCTTCTCAATCCGAATAAATGCCTAACATATCCACCATATCAAATCACAAGGGGGGAGAGTAGAGGTAGGAGGGATAGGGACTCGTCCTCCACGAAACTTGTTAAATAACCAAAAAGAGAGTTCCTTCTATTTCAGAAGGAAAGCTCACCTCTTGCTAGGACTGTAAAGAAAGAAAAATCTTTTACTCCCTTGGTGGCATGCTTCATCATAGGGTCTATCCCTGCCCTCTACGGACAGGGGCGTGCTGCTACCTATGAGTACGTAGGAGCATTTAATAGAACAATAAGGGTATGCCTGTACACCTATACACCTATGTTTTCTTGTTATGAAGATAGAGTGGGTTTTGGAAGTGAATGTTAAAAATATCACAATAGTGGGACAACAACAACTTTATTTTCTACCCCTAATTGAAATGCTAAAATCTGGGGACAAGCGGGAAATGCTAGAGGCATGATTAACTACTGTTTCCCTGGTTAGTCGACTAGTTTCAAGCCCTACCCCAAGGCTTTTCGTCAGGACCTCAAAGGAGAAATGATGCTCCCACTCCTCATGTTGTTATTAGCACAGTTAAAGTGATAAACAAAAATAAGAAAACAAATATATACAGCACCTAATTGGTCTGCTTTAAATCTCAAAAATCCTGCAGAGGTATGAAGAGAAAGAAAAAGGTTAAGAAATGCACGACCCTCTGGTCTACAATGGGTTAAAAATCATTGGTGATTCAGTGGTTATAGTGGTGAAAATACACCAAACCAGTGTGTATAAAGTGCGAAAATTATGTGATAATTGGACTAATAATACATTACAAACATATAAACATTTAAAAAGCATACATTGCTGGCCCATTGTCATGTTACCATGGTGAATGAGGTTAATTACATACATGATCAGAGACCTTCACTGAGCCTCATGAGTCCTTCGAGGAGCTTAAGGGACGCTTGTAGTCAAACCCTGAAGGTATGTTAATAAATGAGAAATTCTTAGAAGTTAGGATACTGTTTAAAAAGACGTGACAAATTGCTGACGGGAAATTGGGCAGAGCGCGTCTACTTACTTCGTCAAGGCTACTCCCTTTCAGCAAACCTGACTTGTTCATTTGAGGCTCCGATGTTACTGGAGCAGTGCGTGAGTTCAGCATATAATGTTGGTTCATTGCCAAATGCGAGTGTTCACGTAGGCTCGAGCGTCTAGACCGTGTAATGCAGTGCCAATCCTCACTTCCTGGAGAACGCTGATTCGTCACCATAGTAACCTGGTTACGGTGACGGCAAGTTGCTGTCTGTACTCCGTGCAAATTGTGCAGACATGTATTAAGAGTAAAAAAATTAACAGCTCACTACGTGATCATGTTGGCTACCATAATGTGTATTTTGAAGGATGAAAAAATAAAGGGGAAATCAGGGCATTGTGGGTACATGTATTTAGAGCGAAAAATTAACCGCTCACTACGTGATCATGTTGGTTACCATAATGTATAGTTTAGAAGGCTGGAAGGGAGGTCGTGGCATTGGGGTCCATGTTTTCAAGAAATTAAATAACCCATCTATTAATCATGCTGATCACAAAAGTCGTCCTATTTAGGGTTAGCAGATCGCGAATGGAGAACTGGAAACATGGTGGCTCACTTCGTCACATGAAAGTCATGGATTGGTAAAAGTATGTAAGAGTGTGCCCCGTTATCAGAATGGAGGTAAATCATTCTTGGTGCACAGATGAAAAATTATGTTCATACGAATTGGCCCCAAGGAATATTTTCATTCTCATATAATTTGAGTCTATAAACCCATCTCTGTTCTTTCTCAAATAGATGGGATTCATTGCTGATTTGTTCAATCACAGTCCACCTCAAATACTTCAGTGTTTGTTTGCGTTCTATGTAATGAGATATCGTCTTTGTCGTGGCTCGTTGACATCTCAAATTACTTCAGTGTTCACATATGCGTGTTTTAATTTTCCTGGAAGTCATGCCAACGTAATGCAGGTTGCATGGGCAGGTGATCATATATATGACGCCCTTAGAGTCGCAATTGGTAAACCTGTGTTGTTCCCAAGTGGTTTTCTCATTAAAAGGGATCTTTTTACTGGTCCGTTTCATGTGGCACACGCTACAATTACCACATGGGCAATACAATTTAAGGTACTCTTCTCAGTGGGCCTATCTGGGTCCCTGTAGCCGGTCTGCACTCCATTGCGGTTGGCCTGAACTTATGACTTTGTCCCTGTCTGGGGCAGCCAGGTAAGTACAGTTGGCACTTTGTGCTTTTTGGTGCTATTTTCACTGAAATCTTTAAAATTGCATATATACGGCTCTACTGATTCGATTCATTGTCATTTTAGTCTTAATTTATTTATTAAAATGTACTCTATTTTTCTAATCTGGTGTGGGATCCCTTTTGTGAGGTGTTTTTCACTTTTCTTCTTGAAGTACGGCAGACATACTTTACACATTGCCTCTGAATTAAGCCTGACTGCTCTCTGCCAGGGGGTTGAGCACAGATTAATTCAAGGCTGGTTACAAGGATTGTGGTTGCTCTTTGACCGGGGCTCACACTCCAGTCAACCAGCAATCCAATTTCTCACAATCAACACCTCATATTCCTCTAGACCACTGCAGGTTTATGGAGACCAGGGCCTAGAAACGTTATAGTGCGCTACAATCTGCTCTATATTGGGGTGCCATCGCAGAATTTGCAATGGGAACAAAATAATAGTGTTGCCTTGAGTTGGGGTAATGACAACCACAGACTCAGATCAAAACAGAAAAACTCTTTTGCTCTGGTTCCTCCCTCTGAATGTGAAAGTGAGCTCTCTTACTTTCAGAAGAGGCAACCGTTTATTCAGAGCAATTTTATTTTTAAAATATTTACTCTGGTGTATCTTAGTGTAAGCATGTTCAGCACTCTGGCAGTCAGCAGCAATGACTGTGTCATATTAACCCCTGTAAGCTCTTGGTCTGCTGCACAACTGTGACTTGATGCCAATTATGAACATTGGATGAATCCCCTGTTCGCATCTGAAATGTCTTTTATCTGTTGCTTACCAACAAAATAACCTACTACAAAAAGCCAAAAATGGCCGTCTATGTAGAGTTTTGACTATACACAAAAGCAATATCACTGCCAGAACTGTTTTCCATAATTTAGTAGCTCAAGTATACACTTTGGAACCCAAAAAATAGTAGGGGTCAGGTTTACTAACAATTCGCAAAACGCAGGGCAGCAAGCAAAGATGCTGCGCTGCGCTGCATGAAAGGCAGACAGCTAAAATGTGACGTATCTGTTATGGTCCACTTCTGTTGTCTTCTTGCGCTGGTACACTGTGTGCTGCCTAGTGCCAATGGAGGCAGCCTTGCAAAATGGTGCCAAGGTGCCTGCATTGCAAGCAGGATTGTTTATGTGCACAAAAACAATCCTTTAAGGAGTTTTCCTCTTTTTAAGCTTGTTGCAGAATGCAGCATGGATAGAAAGAGAAAGTAACATGGAGAAATAAAAAATATTGCTCCTTGTTACGCCTGGATCAGAGATGAGTGGCATTTTGCCGCAATCCTAGGTTAACACTCATTACTAAATCTGGGATTACGTCACAATCCATGGGTGAATGCATGAGAACACCCATGCTCGACCCATGGAACGCCTCCTTGATGCAAAGCTATGCACTTCCTTGCCTTACTTTTAGGGGAAATCCTACGCAAAGCCACACAAATTTGATTTGGGTGGCTTTGCTAAGCCACGCATGTTCCAATTACGCAATAGCTACCACGCTTGCCTAAACCACTCATATTCCTTAACCGTGCATTTGCATGGTTAAGGCAGTGCACGGTTTAGCTGCTGGCTTGTGAAAGCAGGAAGCAGCCAAGGAGCAGGAGAGGACGCAACGCGGTGAGGTAAATGGGACTAGGGCAGGGTTTTGGAGGTGGTAGTTTGTATGGTTGGGGGTGGAGGGGCTTGGGTACTTTTCAGGTCTGGGGGTTCGGGGTAGTTTTAAGGGCTTGGGGTTCGGGTACTTTTCAGGGCTGGGGGGTTCAGCGCAGTTTTTTAGGACTGGGGGTTCGGAGTAGTTTTCAGGGCTGTGGGGTTCGGGTCGTTTTCAGGGCTGGGGGTTCTGGGTAGTTTTCAGGGCTGATGGTTTCGAGGTAGCTTTCCAGGCTGGGGGGGTTTGGGTAGTTTTCAGGGCTGGGGCGGTCGGGGTAGTTTTCCGGACTGGGGTGTCAGGTTAGTTTTCAGGCCTGGGGGGTCGGGGTAGTTTTCAGGGCTAGGGGGTCAGGGTCATTTTTAGGACCTGGGGGTCGGGTCGTTTTCATGGCTGGGGAGAGGGGGTTGTTTTGTATGTCAGAGGGTGTAGTTTAAGGTGGCTTAGGGGGCCGTTTTAGGGCTCAGGGCGGGGGCTGGGATCATAATACTTTTTAGGGCTTGGGGGTAGGGTAGATTTTAGGGCTTGGGAGGGGTAGTTTTTAGGGATTTGTGGAGGGCATGTAGTTTTTAGGGCTCAGGAGGAGGTCGGGGTAGTTTTTAGGGCTTAGGGGTTGTTGGGTAGTTTTTAGGACTGGAGGCCGGGAAGTTCTTAGGGTTTGGGAGGAAGGGGCATTGTTTTCAGGAGGGAGGAGGTAGTTTAAGGACTCAGGGCAGGGGTCGGGGATTAAGATTTACCTGTCAAGTCTTAACCACAGATATGTCTTTACCATACATGCCTCAACAACGCATAATTTGTTGTAAAGGCATGCCTGGTAAAGGCATATTCGTGGTTAAGACTAGCGTTGTTTAAACTGCGTGGAACTGCTATGCGTGGTAAACGCATGCGTGGTTCCATTACACATCCCTTTACTAATCTCAACTAATATTTTGCATTGTGGCTGCACCAAAAAGTGGCGCAACAATGATGCAAAATGTAATTTGGGCCTATGTTCTTATCGTCCCTTCAACATTTGACCAAAGTCTGTGAGATGCGGGTCCTCAAATTGTAAGTATGTGTAAAATAAATAACTACACATTGTAGAAATTCAAAATGGCTTCCACACTTTCTCCACACAGCATCCTAGTTTCTGTAAGCCGCTGTCAAACAGACTCCACACACCATCCTGTTCTATGTGCTGCACTTCATATTTGAAATGTTTCTAATGTGGTAAAAATATTCTCTGTAAAGTACTACAATGCTTATTGAAAAATGTTTCCCCTTTATGATACGCGAGTGAAAAATGTTTGCCTCATGTGATACACTTGACGAAATTGATACATTTGTTTAAATGTATGCCACCTAAACAATACAAATGTTTTAGGTCTATTTGGCAGTGCAGCTGTCTGCCTGACGTTTTGTTACTGCTTTTTGTAATATATATAGAGTGGACTTTGGCTCTGCTCATAGGAGTATCTGTTACCTCGTGTGATTGGCAATTTAGTGTATCATTCCACCTCATATTAAGTGTTTGCATTGCAAAGAATAAGGGACTTGTTTACATCTCAAAAGTACACTGAATGATTGATCACACATTACATTTTTACAGGTATATTTACTGTATACAGGAGCTATCGTTTTTTAATCACTGCACAAGGCTTTTTTTTAAATCTGTTTTAGTCAGGATTTGTGAGTGTTTTTGACTTTCTTTGCTCCCCACTGTCTTTCGTATTGACTTTCTATTGATACTTATTTCCTGTTTTTTTTCCCTGTATGAATATTCCCATTGTTTTCTCCATCTGTCTTTGAGCCATTTCACTTCTTTTTCACGTAAAAAACTTTTGCAAAGCCGATAGGTCTGGTTTCTAAGAGCCAATACATGCAAATATACAGATGTACAGTGTTGTTTCCATGCATTAACACATACAAACACCAGCCCTATTTTTACCGGTGCTTGTTTGCAAATTCCTAACAAATTTGTATTGATAAAGACAATAAGGGCCCGACAACATAGTATCCTCCCAGGACCACTGCCGGTACACAGGTCATTATTTCATATCAAAAGGACTATACAGCAAGTGAGGGGAGGAGAAGGGAATTCATCTGCAGACAGCTAGCATAGTGGGAGAGTGGGAGACACAATGAAAGTATAGGAAAACACACAAGAATTTACACTACTAGCAATAAGGAACCATAAGCCCTTGTCTTCATCTAAACCGTTCCTGCTTACTTCTAGCATAACAATATTATCAACACATTTATTACTGTTATTTGACACTTATATAGTGGTTCTTTTTAAGTTAGCACATAAATAACTGGGGTGGTAATGGATAAAATCCAATTCAACCAATATAGGCAAATGGAGAAAAGGAGAATGACTAGGACTATTATGTGTGATGGACAGCACGTGACTTGAATTTGGCCTTTTTTACCCACTAGCCACCTAAAGACCAGTTTTCACCTGCCACCATTTATATGTACTACACATCCAGCTATTCTTTCAGTCTTGGTCATATACATTTTCTGTGATATTATTCCTAAAGTTATTCTCCCCCAGTGACATCAAATTTATCTTTGCCATAGTCCTGCCATTTTCTTCTAGTCTATTTTGAAATTTACACATTTGCAAATATGGGGGCAGATTTGCAAGCTCCTTGCATCATTGTCGTGCCACAGTTGCGTCACTTTTTGAGACGCTGTAGCAGCATAAAAATGCGGCCCATTTACAACGTGACGCATCCAGGGAGATGCGTCACGTTGTAAAGCCCTGCGTCACATTATACCTCCATCAGGTATAATGTATGCAGGGTGGGCATTCCAACGCCAAAAAGCGTTGTAGAAGCGATGCAGTGAAATCTACAAGATTTCACTGCACCACTTCTAGGATGCCACTACGTCAAAATCTTACGCCTACTTGAAGCAGGCATAAGGAGTGACACAGCACAATGAGGATAGGCCTCCCCTGCATTGCTGGAGTTGCGTCGTGCTTGCGACACGACTCCAGCAATGCGTGACCTTTGCGTCAACAGATGCATCAGAATTTCTGACACATCTGTCAATCCTTGCACCATGGTGCGCCGTATTGTAAATTACAGATGCGTCACTTTCTTGTAAATCTGCCCCATGCTCTTTTACACAATGTAAAATATTTTGTGATAGGCACTGCAGTTGCTACCCAAGGAATGCAGATTTCTTCATACCTGCTTTTGCTGTGCTTTAGCCTCATCACGTAGGAAGCAGAATACTAAACAGGTAGCAATGGCAATTAATAAGTTACCAGACAACCTCAATAAAAAGCAGTAACTTTAACAACCAGGAAAAGACGGAGAGTGTGGAAGTTGGTATAGGTCGACGTAGAAATTCAATAGATGGGTTTCAAGCTGGTGCCGAGAGATGAAGCAAGGCTAAGATCCTTTGGTAATGAGGTCCATATTGTGGAGCTGAATAAGCAGAAACCCAGAAAGATGACTCAGTGAGTCAAGTATTCACTCTTGACATCTGGTGTAATCTGCAGGTTACAAGTTTGAAACACCTTAAGACCAACTCAGCCTTCCTTTCTTCTGCGTTAATAAATTGAGTACCATGAATTTTGGGTAACAATATCACATTTGTATACTGTTTAAGAACCCAAAATGGTGGTTGTAAGTGTTATCTATTAAAGGCAAGTTTATGCTTCAATGTGTTTTTATAGAGTGAAAGGTTATTTTAAAATCAAGATTTATTCATACTTTGCGATCCTCTAGAAATTTGAAGTTTTTGTGGAAAAATAGGAAGGCTCTGAGAAGTGACAGCTTTACGAGTGATACAGACGATCTTGAATAGTATCCATGATTTAAAGTAGTATTAGAAAGAAGGAGGATTTTGAGTCATCACAAATTTTAAGAATCTTGTCAACGAAGGATGAGGTGTTCCTACCGGCTATTTTGGAAGAGTGCAAAAGGCTTCTGGAACGTTTTGAGACATCTCTTGACAGTGGAGAACAATGTGTTCGAGTCGCTGGTGACAGATTTGATTTGGAGTTGGATCTTGTATTACAAATGTATTCCTTTTGGGTTGTTTCCGCTAGATTGTTAGTGTGGGAAGATTTTTGGGAGTTTTATCTCACTTACATTCAGTTCACCTAAGGCCTTTAACTAAGGTGAATTTACTAAGAAAACTACAACTCAAAGTACTAGCCGAAAATTGTTTGGAATTACAGGTGGTCATTTTCAATTATGCAATTAGGTGTACTCTATTCTAGTGTATTGGACCTATTTTGGTGAAGAATTTCTCATCAGGCCTCCAAGTCTCTTTTGTCTGTAGGTCAGTGGTGGTTGCCTCAAAACAGGGGTGGTGGGGCAAGGGGATGAAAAAAAAATTAAATAAACACCTTCGCTGCTGCTGGATACCTTTCCTCTGTCTTCCGCTGCACGCCTCTCCTCCGTCCTCACACTGCTGTACACCGGAAGCACCTAGGCCCCGGACACTCCCAGCAAATCACGACACGGCCTGTTTGGCAGCTCATGCAGTGCCTAGGAGCCTGGCCATGTTCTCCACCGGGCTGTGTAACACAGTCAGGTGGAGAACATGCTAAGTGCGAATGGCTATTTGGTTGGCCAAAGAGGGCCAGCCAAACAATCATGCGCACTTTGGGAGTGTAAACCACTCCTGATCCCACTGACGGCAGCGAGCTCAGCCCCGCCCTAACATTGCTTTGAGTGGCACAGAAAAATAAAATGGTAATAACATCTTGTTATTATCATTTCATTTTTATTTTTTTGCACTAGTGGGGCGAGCCGCCACTGCTGTAGGTGTTCTATTGATAAAGTTGTGTATGGTTTGAAATTTGTTGTGTTCCATTTATAGAAGCCACATCGGTTGGATTGCAGTTTGATGTAAGTAACGGAGGCATCTGTCATGTTTGATGAAAGAAAGACAGTTTAGGAGTGTTCTAATCATATTTGTGGAGTAATTTCGCAAATTGGCATCTTAGTTCTCATCAGTGAAAGGGTGTCTATGTTGTGGCTGGACAGGTGAGCAAACCTCTTATCTAAGTCACTGAACACTATGGATTCCGTACTCTATGAGAGCATCTTTCCATTTCTTGTTTGGGGTGGTCAGCAACATTTTTTGAGTTACTGTCTGTAGGTGAATTGTTATTTTGAAGCTCTCACCCAAGAAAGACTTGCTATAGCCTGGATACAGTAACAACAACTTATTTTTGCTAAGTGATTCATATTACACCTCTTCTATTTCTAAGCACTGTAAATAAAAGGTGTTACTACTACCAATTAAATGGTAATCAGTTAGCTCACCACAGATGAATAGATGGCCTTGTCATGGTACACACTTATGAGCTGCAGGTCTCTCAATGGTTCATCAGCAAGCATTCAAACCAACAAGTCACCCTGCTGTCTTTATGGTACCAGTAAAGACAGCAGTGGACTTTGAACTTGCTGAGCTATACAGCTGAATAGATGATTGCAATAATAAAGCATGTGTTTGCGTCCAAGGATTTGTCTGATACAATCTAGAGCTCTGTAAGTGGATATTAATTGCTTAATACGGCTGCCTCAACTTTTGCCCAGTTTTTCTCCATTATTTTGTGGCCCTTCAAGGAACAACTTTTCCATTAAGGTCAGTGAATTTCTTCCGACCATGTTTCTGTGTGACCCTCCTCCCTTGATCACTGTTTTGTGGTAGACGCATGACAGTCATTAACCTTGCAACTGGAGAAACATGTAGGACCCTATTCACAAAGATAAAATACAAGTGTAAATTAACTCATATGTAAATTAGTAGTGACTTTACCGTCTTTTGCTATTCACTGTGTACGAGTATGAATTTACTACTAAGCGCACACTTACGTGTCTCCACCCTTCAAAACAGAGGATGAAGCTTTCTGGAACATGCGTTATGAGTGTAAAGTTACTACTAGTGACTAATTACTACTAGTAAGTTACAATTAGTAATTAAGTACCACTAGTAACTTTTCACTTTTCAAAAGTTTTTTTGTTTTTAGGCTAAATTTTAAATATGAATTCATTTGATTAAGATATATTTTATAATTATATATAACTTTTAACACTTAAAAATATAGGTGTGTAATTTAACATTTAAAATAATTAATTTTATTTAACATTATTTCCTATAGACTGTTATTTTAAGTTCCTGCCTCCATTATTTTTATGGAAGTGTGCTGCAGTATCTACGAGTGGCCATGTGTGGTGCTGGTTTCTACTCCAAGGTTGGGCTGCAGTACATTTACAACAGTTTTTGGACGTTTTTGTCTGTAGTTACTTTAGAAGTGCAGTTTGTGGATTGAAATCGGCTTAATCTTTTGTGGGTGGGTGTTTGACTGTGCATGTCCCTACCTAAACCCCTCCTCAGCCTTCAACGAATGCCTTTTTACTCCTACCTTATTCTTTCCATTTTAGTAGTAAGTATTTCCCATTTTCCAGCCATTCCACCAGATTCCTCCCACACTTACTGCTGAAACATATATCAACGTGTATGGAGATCTTCGCAACCTGGGTTGAGAATTCCGGATAGAAAAGATAGGAGAGCTGGAGTTTTCCGCACATAGATCTGTGAATAGCCTTTTGCAGTATTATTATTATTGTACTACTAAACATACTAGAAAGTGCAGTTTGTGAATGGCCCCATAGTGTTTTGTTAAGAGGTGGTGCCTGTGTGATAGCTGGCCTCCTACTCCCACTGCCAAGTGTGGCCACCCACCTCCCTGCTGTAAAACTCTCCTGCCCTCTGGTTACCTATAAAAATCTCTGTCCGTATGCAGGGCGTCGTCCTTTGCATGTGCACAAATCACTATAAACTGTATTGTTAAAATTACTGCTTTGTTCTAATTGCTGAACTTGACTAGATTGAAGACAGCGGTCTATTGCTTAAAGGTGGTGGCTGGGTGGGATTTGAGCTGCTCCTCTCACCACCGATGTGGCCGCCCACCTCCATGTTACGCAGTCTGTTCCCCACTCCACAGTCCCTTCAAATACCCACAAACCCTGTGTCATCACCAAAATAATGGGGTCAGAGAGTCCACGGTAACCTGTACCAAGAGGTCAGATGTATTCTCTCTCCACTATAATGATTCCCAGATCCCTAGAAGTAACATTAAGGATTCACTCTGTAGGGAGCAGTAGGAACAATGGGTCAGTAGACCACATTTTAGAGTTCTTAGATGTAAGTGTGCCCAACAGACTACATGTCTCAGCACGGTGATGTCATCACAAGCAACCACTGGCTGTGTCTAATCATTCTTCAACCTAGTGTAAAGGTTAGAATGAAACCTGCTTGTTTCCTCAGTAACAAAAAGACCTTTTACAAATGTGCATGAAAGTGCACCATGATAAAGTCAGACGCTTGCACCTTGGTCTGAAGAGTCTCTTCCAATGGAAAAGAGTAAATCTACAGATCTGTAATGAGGCACACCAAAGCACCTAGGGGTAAATCAGAGAAAGAATTGACAGAAATGCCACTATCAAGGAAGGACCTTAAAGAATGAACATGTTTACAGCTGGGAGGGCTCTCTCCTGAGTTTGAATTAGATGGAGCAGGAAAAAGCTGGGGTTAAATCTCATTGCCCTGTTCCCGAGGCAGGATATGGGAGTGGAGATTTCCCGCTTCTGCATGAATCCTTGAATATTCGCCATCAGCACTCGCATCCTGTGCGGACATTTCAGGACGATACAGTCCTTCCAATTAAGCCACGTCATTTTCAATGCAATATTCATGGGGGACCAGGTATGCAGTCTTCTCAAAGTCAACCTCATTCATCTCCACAAACCAAGCTCGTTGGTTCTTTTAATATTGGGGTTCCCAGTTTGGGGTTGTTCGGGGGGAGGGGTCATATCAATTTCTGCATTAATTAATGCTACTCAAGCTGCAGCTGACCTGTAACTTGAAACATAGATTTTTTGTAAAACATATTGGAGGCCTTTAAGATTCCCTCTGAGTAGTGCTTCGCTTTGGCACTAATTATAGTTTTTTTTAATAATAATAATTCACAATTATCCATTAATTTTTTATCGAGGGAGAATCATCCTGTCACCTTCATGGTGGCACACCCTCTGCTTCCCTTGACCCCCCCCCCCCTACCACCACCAAACCAAGCATTGGCATAGCCAATAGGTCTCGCCTTTGGGACCTTATAAGTGTTTAGCCATGCAACAGTTGCATAACTAAATACTTATAAGGTCCCAAAAGTGAGACCAATTGGCTATGCCAAGCGGCCGTGAAAGTGATCGCGATCAAACATCAAAGCGGCCCACGCACTTGCACTGTAGCTCTAGGCTGGCCTGATAGCACTTTTTGGAGTCCTCTCAAAATGTCTCGCCAGACCAGCACATGCGCTGGGTCAGGCGAGACCTAAAAAGGGATGCCAAACGCAAACACATTGAAAAAGCAGAACCACGTTTTAGCAATACACATATGTGCTTAATTTGCACCCCTATGCTACATTACTGATTTTAATGTTGTTCTTGTACAAGCTTGAAGTGTTCAGTAGCCTTAACATGCAAGTTCATAGTTCTCTTAGCCCCAGGAGCCATTTTGTCTGGTGTTGCAGAGTTGCACATTTTCTCCATCTCGTAGTAAAGTGTAGCCTTGCTTTGAATATTGGCAATCAGTACATTGATTTTCAGAAATAGTCACATTCATCCTGTGAGAAGATTCTGCCTCCTAGTCACTATTAGTTTAATTAAAGAAAGAATTCTATTGCATGTTCATTTGACTTGTATGGATAGTGAAATATATATATATATATATATCTATATATATATATATATATATATATATTGTGATTTTTAATAGAAAGTAGCATTTCCACAAACAACCACTCCAGCTTCTAAAACGTTCAAAATTAAAACCTCTCTTGGCCCGTGCTGCAACCCTTAGTATGTTTTTGTTTAGAAGAAACGAGAATTGGTCCACATTATATTTTAAGAATCTTTCAGCAATAAATAAGATATGTGATATGTGCTTTCGGAAGACACACGGCAATATCTTAATTTCCTTTTTAACTTTACTTCTGGGGCGTTTTCAGCTTTATGGTGTGATCTTATCTTACTGTTTGCATATGTTTGCACTCAAAAAAGTCAATATCTGGTTTAATGAAATAGGCACAAATAGATTCTGCCCCATGTTGTATCATAATATAGTGAACAAAATGGTACTATCCACGATTAGATCTTTCTACCAACTTGTGTCAAATTTAAACATATTGTTTTTTTTCTAAAAACGAGTTAAACACGTTTATGACAACATGTTTTACTTTGAATTCATTCTGGGCTTCCTAACAGGCGGAAACACCTTGGTCACGATTGTGTATACAGGACACAATTGCGATCTCAGCTCAAACTCCTGTATGTGCAGGGAACAGAGTAGAGTTCTACGAGGGTAATTGACAGGTGTGACAAATATCGTATTCCCGCAATTTTCCCCAAATCCATTTCAGCAGGTCAAGGATGAGAACATCTTTACTGGAGCCAAAATACCTGCTAGTTACTGAGACATGCATAATTCTGTTTGGTATCCTCCAGTTCGGCATGTTATGCTCCATTTTTAAGTGAAAACTCTTAAAAGGAAGAATTATGTTACATGCCCAGTAAGCATCTGTTCTTGGCATGTAGAGTTGTAGATTCACATGCTTTGCATACTCCTGCCACCTAGTGTTGGGTCCGAATGTTTGCAAGTTGTTTTTCTTCAAAGAAGTTTTCCCAGTCACGAGGTAAAGTCCCTCCTCCTTTTGGTGATAGTGCGCATGGACATCCACTGGATTGTTAAGATTGTTTTCCTGCAAGAGGGTGAGACTGGAGTAAGTGAGTGTAGTACAGAGCTGGCCATGCGTATGTAATGTAAATAATGAAAACTACAACAACTACAGGTGACTGTGGGGGTGAGACGGAGCATGTGAATCTACAGCTCTACATGCCAAGAACAGATGCTTACTGGGTAAGTAGCATAATCCTTTCGAAGCATGTGTGCTGTAGATACGCATGCTTTGCATAGACTATATAGCAGTATTCTCCCAAAGCGGTGGCTAACCGGTAGATGTTGCTGTTGTTTGGAAAAGTGTCCTTAACACTGCTTACCCTACATTGGCTTGTTGACGTGCTTCCACACCCACATAATAGTGTTTGGTAAATATGTGTGGCGTGGACCATGTGCTGCTTTACAAATGTCAGCTAGGCCTTCTCTCTTAAGTAGTGTTTAATTTGTGGTGGTGGGCACTGGCATTCATTTTTGGGACTGTGATTTAGTTAGAAAGGCAGAAAAGGAAGAAAGAGGAAGGAAGAAAAAGACTGCAAAACAGTGTAAAAAGAAAGGAATCAGTGATAAAAAAGAATTTGATAGATTGAGACAGAAACGTTCAGCAACGCCAGCAAGAGGGTCCTAAGAAAACCTTTTCCCCTGAGCTATACTTGCTTGAACCTATCCCTGATTCATTAAGTTTTTGTATTGCCTTTGCGCCATTCAAGGCGACGTGTAGTGACACAAAACCTAGAATTAGATTTACCAAGCTATGCAAGGGCACCTTGCGTCGCCCTGCATGGGTGAACCTGGAGTAACGCATGGCAACACAACTCACTGCCTTGCGTTACTCTGCCGTGGGACAGCATTCCATGGATTTTGGTGCATTCCCAGATTTAGCAAGACAGTTAAACCTTCAAATGCGTAAAAATGCTATGCCTTCCCTGGGGAGGTGCAATGAGGAGAAATATCTTCGTTTCTCCTCGTTCTTTGCTCTTTCCATGTGTACTGCATTTTGCTGAGTTGCGTTGCAGGAAAGTATGATAAATCTGTCCCCATGTATTTTCCATCTCACTTGTTATTACTTCACATACAACAATTCACTCCACTTATCTCACTGCACTCTTGTAACTTGCTCACAACCTCTTTACAGGAGTCCCTTTTAAACTGACAAAGTCAAATGTAAAATGATGGTTAAAAAAAAAGTGAGCGGCAATGTATATGGAATCGATTACACCTGAAGACAGCACAGGGTGGCACAAGGTCAAGGTGCGCTCTCATACACAGCACAAAGGTCTTGCAAACCGCAGCTGAGGGCCCAAGTGAGATTGATGGGCTGCCACACTCTACCATTCATCTTGCTGTACCTCAAGGTGGACCTCCATTTCAATTCAAGCATCTTTATTACATTATATACCCTGCAATTTTAACAGCTGCTTAATCATCCCACAATCAATAGTATCAGGCTTAGTTTATTTATGTACATCTCCTCACACTCCAGCCGCCCGTGCCGGCGTCATCATGAGACCATTCTTACCCCTGCATTTACTGATCAGCTTGTTTATGTTGGCTGGGAGTTTCTTTCACCATCTCACTGAATCTCCAAGCCCTCGTGGAGCGGGGAAATAAGAATGGACTTCCTAATGATTCCGGCTTATGTCTTGACTATGGCTAATTGCTTGGCTTTTAGATGGCCTGATTGCAACCCCTTTAAAAACAAAATGCACGCGATTCTGGCCCAGATTTACGCAGGGCATGAGTCGCCGTTGCACCAAGCAAGCGGTACAGGCCTGTAAGTGAGATTTACTATGCCATGCCGAGCCATCTTGCTTGGCTCTGAGTGACAAAGTAAATCTGGAGCAACAAAAGGCAGCGTAAATAGCTGCCTTGTATCACTCTGCCCATTGGAAAGCGTTTCACGGGTGGAGCGTGGGTGTTTCCATTGATCGACTAAGGTTTTTTTGCGCATTCCAAGGCTTACTTGCACAAATAAACCTGGGAATGTGTCAAACTGCTATACCTTCCGAGGTGAGGTGTGACAGGGAGAAATACGTTTATTTCTCCTCATTTTTTCCTTTTTCTACGTGCTGCATTCTGTAGCAAACATGAATAAAGCCTCAGATGATTGTTTTCATGCAGGAAGGTGTGTTTTCCTTCACAAAAACAATGTTGCCAGTAAAGCAGGCACTCTTGCACCTGCGTTGGCCCTAGGCTGCACTGTGTGTGGCAGCACCATATCTATAGCTATGGTGCATTCCTGCCCTCTCCCTGTCACGCAACACAGTGCAGCATGGTGTCTTGCTGCGTTGCATGACTTGTCCCTAAATCTGGGCCTCAGGGCCCCTTTTGCCTCGTTGTACACCTCAGGAAGGGTGATGACGTGTCAATTGTGCATGTTCTCAGATTTGCGTTTGCCCCAGTGGCGCTGGAGTGCATGCGAGCACTCAGATAGTGGGCATGGTGAGAGGCAGTGTGGGCTTAATTGTCAGATTTGTGCAACCACTGCCTACACCAAGCCCACAAATGCACACATTTTAGTTTGTAATTTGGGAATCCACAAGTGCATTACCACGCCTATGTTAACGAAGATAAAGATCTCAGGGGCCACAAGGCAAATCTTGTAAAGAGTATTGCCATTCTATTAAGAAGTCATTGAATTGCTTGAGTAGCAAGAACCTGCTGTTTAGACTTTGACTCTTCAGGGGTAACAATGACAAGCAGTCAAGGCTTACATGTGAGGGGAGGGGTTGAACTCTCAGATACATTTAACACTAAAATAGGGAACAAATCGAAGGACTGAGCAGTTATTTAAATTTACTAAAAAAATGATTTGATACACAATTAAAGGCCCCACAGCAAGTTAGAATCATCCAAAGTCAGGTGGACAATATGGTTTTCCCAGTCAGGAAGGGACCCCAAGTGCTGTAATAATATCTACAATGACGGTTAGCAAAATCCCACAGCTACGGCGTCTGCTTAGCATCAGAGAGTTTGACAGTTCTGTTCTGGCATTCAGCAAATATCTTATTGTCTCTGGTGGTGGGCGCGAATCAGTGAGGCATCTTTTCTGTGTACCTGTGGTGACTTGAACACACGTGTAATGAATTTATTTCATGGTGGTCGTGGTAGCAGTTTGCAGGAAGATTGCACTTTGTGAGGAAGTGTCCTAGGTGATCTGACATCTCTGTGGTCAGGGTCACCAATGTACAGAGAAGGAGGGTGCCGCACAAGGGAGGGAAGGGCCTGTGCACATTCTGGGCGCATGACCTAAGGAGTCATTGGTTGAGTGTCAAGAGGAACCACAAAGAGGCTGCAGGGAGGTACACACGATTTTCTTCCGTCCCCTGAAGGGGTTGGTCTCAAAATAGTTTGTCGAGCTTAGGGAGGAACATCTCCTCTAGAAAGCTACATAGCAAAGTAGTGCTCCAAAGAAGAATCTTGAGGTCTTCCTGAACGCTCCCGGCAGCAGGCTTTAGAGGTTTTCAGCTTAATCGCTGTCTTCTGCAGTTGCGTGTGAGATCATCTCTATCTGTGTTCGGAGATGGGTTGAGCAGAGGCATAAGTCTATATGACCTTAGCAGTACTCCAGACTGTGATCCACATAAAAGCACTCAAGAAAGTACACCTTGGTTCTTTGAGCTCATATGGCAAATTCTAAGAATTTAAGACTATATCACTTCTTTTTTTTACTCAGTTTGTAGCACTACAAGTGTTCTCCACACACAACCTTTCTGTACCCGGTGGTGCAATCCATTTTTGTCTGAATGTATCTATTTCTTACCTGACTTCCATCACAGGAAGCACTTCTGTAGGTCGATCCACCAGTGCCCTCCTATGGAAACATTATGGATTTGATCTAGTTAGTCCATAGAACTGACCCCTTGCCAAACTATCTAGCTCATGCAGAAGCAATTGAACAGCTCTACAAGGCTGCTGAACATAAACCAGCTTGTCAACAACCAACTTTAATACAGTGTGTTCCATCACATCCAACTATAATCCCCAGCCCTTCATTTGTTGGAATTGTTTCTTTTGTTGTTTGCAGAAGAGGGTGGTTGTACATGAAAAGAGGGAGCAGGCAGGGGATGGGGTCCCTCTTATATTGATGTGGGGCATGTTCCTGCAGACCTAACACTGTAAGGTTCCTCACATGAAACATTCGAGGTATGGGAACAATGGCCAAACGCTACAACATTTATTCCTATCTGCGATGCAAGGACGTGCACATTGCATTACTCCAAGAGACACATCTTGATAGGGAGGAGGCCGGGAAGCTGAAGAGGAGGTGGAGGGGTCACATTTTTCCGACCATCTTCTCGGCCTTTGCCAGGGGGGTGTTGATCTGGGTGAAACCTGGGGTCCCTTTCACCTTTGAACACTCATGGCTTGATACGGAGGGGAGGTATGTCCTGCTCATGGGGAGATTAGCGGGGCAGGAGGTGACGCTAGGCAATGTATACGCACTCAATCAGGACTAGGTCGGCTTCTTGGAGTCTTTTTCCACCTCCCTGGCTCATCACTTGAACGGTCACCTAATCTTGGGGGGTGACTTTAACTGTGTCAAGGATGTTGCAGCCGGCCGTTCCCACCCTCCCCTACTGGGGACTCACCCACACCGTATGGCATTGGGTTTCCGTACCTGGATATCCCACTGGAGCCTTGAGGATACCTGGAAGCTGCAGCATGCCGGGTACAGGGAGTACTCCCTTTCGCCGGTCCACCAGGTACCTACTAGACTTGATGCATTCCTCTGTTCCCGGCCTTTATTGGTTTCATCTCCCATTCGGAATACCTGGGGCACACTTTGTCGGACCATAGCCCATTATTATTGTCACATCAACCACCAGAGCGGCGTCCTCCGAACCCCACATGGAAATTGAATCCTTTGTTGCTCCACGATGTCACCCGGACGCAATTAATGATTCCTTCTTGACGTATTATGAACAGTTGTATGAGGCTCCTGCTGCGTCCCCCTTGCCTGATATACAATGCTTCTTGGGCCCTCTACAGCTCCGTGCGTTGGAGGCAGAAGCACAGGAGGAGCTGGGGGACCTAATCACCTTGCAGGAAGTCAAGGCCGCCATTGCGCCACTGGTGCCTGGTAAGACGCCGGGGTCTGATGGCCTTCCGGTGGAGTTCTATCAGTGCTTCGCTGACACACTAGCCCCGCATCTTGTTACGTTATTTGCAGAGGCATATGAGGGGGGTTGCCCGACTCCACCCGGACGGTGCTTGTAATCCCATTCCCAAAGTCCAAGAAGCTAGACGCTGGAGTGAGGGATTACATGCCTCTCTCCACGCTCAACTTGGACTTTAAGATCTTGAACAAGGTGCTGGCAGGCAGGCTACTCCTGCATATGAAGTCCCTGATCCACCCAGACCAAAACAAGTTTATCCTCTCTTGCAGCACTTCTTATAACCTTTGCAGGCTCTACTCTATACCTTACCATGCTGAAGCTCAAGCCCACTGACAGGCAGCGGTTTTATCAGTTGACTTGGAGAAGGTTTTCGACATGGTGAGCTGGGAGTACCTATTTGAAGTGATGCTGCGCATGGGTCTTGGGGACGATTGGGTGGGGTGGGTGCAGCTTCTTTACGCCTCGCCCACTGCGAGAGTCAAGACGGGCAGAACCATTTCTAGGCTGTCCAGGATAGCCTGGGGGTCACGGTAGGGGTGTTCCCTTTCCCCACTCCTGTTTGCCCTGGCTATTGAACCTCTTGCGGAACGGTTACCCCTGGGAGGGAAAGGGCTGGGGCTGTCTCTTGGCGGGCGGCAGCACCACGTCTCTCTGTACGCAGATGATTTGTTCTTATACCTGACGGAAGCAGTTGAAGGTACCTCTGAGGCTCTGCATATCCTGCATGACTTCGCTCTGCTCTCGGGCCTCAGGGTCAATAAATCCAAGACATTTCTGCTTCCGATAGCAGGACCATTGCCCAGACCAGTGACGTTGCCAACCGACATTCTCTGGGCTCAGCGCACCTTTTAATACCTGGGCATTCACATTTTCCACACTTTAGATGACCTTAAATACGGGAACTTGGGAGGGGCCCTGCGTTCACTTCGCTCTTGCGTAAATTTCTGGTGCATGTTACAATTACCCATCATGGCCTGGATCACCCTGTCCAAAATGGTTATGCTGTTGTATTTTTTTATAAATCTCCTGGTTTTGATGCCGAGCAACTGGTTCCGCCCCCTGAATACTCTCTTGCGGGATCTGGTGTGGGGAGATGGGCGCCCGAGGGTGTCTCTGAAAACTTTACAGCACCCTATGTCGGAGGGAGGACTAGGGGTGCCAAATTTCGAATTGTATATGCTGGCTGCCTAGCTACAGTGGATAGCACAGTGGGTGGAGGGAGTAAACGAGGAGGGAACGTGCCTGTCAAACCGTGCGTCCAGTCCCAGGTTGGTGACGGCGAAGCTGCTGCTACTGGCTACGCCTACTCCTTACTGCAACGCACGGCCTTCCAGACGTGGAGAAGATGTCACGGGGAGGGCTGCAACCCACCAAGTATTTCCCCATGCTGCCTCTTGTAGGGCTGCTGCATGGTGAGCCCAATCTATATTTACGAGTGACCAACTGGCTCGCTGGTCAGAGGCTGGGCTGGACAACGTTGGGGACTGATATTTAGACAAGGCACTGATTCCATACGCAGAGTTGGTTGATAGCTGTGGGCTCCCCCGGGACAGTTCCTACAGTACAAGGCGCTGACACGCACGTTTGCGCACTTATGGGGCGGCGGGAGGCAAGAACATGACACGCGCCTCGTCCTCCATGCCTTATTCACTCTTGGCACCGCGGGACATTTGGTGAAATGGCTTTATGCCACACTATTAGAAGCTTCAGTCAGCCCCCTGGACAGGTTTGAGGCACAATGGGACAGGATCAGGGGCAGAGTCCTTACTGACTATGAGTGGCGCAAGGTTTTGCAATACCCAAGAAAGATCTCCCAGAATACCCGTTTGAAATATATTCAACTATACACATATGACCTACATGACGCCCCACCGGCTTAACATGACATATGGCGGGGAGGTGTGACAATGTCCCAGATGTGCCCACCTGGATGCCGATTTGGCCATATGACCTGGTAATGCCAATGGCTGCGTCCTTTCTGGGAGGCAGTGTTGGGCAAGGTCAAAGACCTATTAGGAAAGGTGTTGACTCCCACAATGCAGACGTGTTTGTTAGGCCTTTTTCCCAGGCCTCCTAAGCGCAAGGTCGGGAACAGGTTGATAGACCTTGCGCTGGGTCTCTTAAGTGCAGGATAGAGATGGAGTGGAAATCTGCAAGGGTGCCACAGTTTGCAATTTGGAACAGGGATGTTATCGCATGGGTTGGAGCAGAGGGCAGAGTATTAAGTTGGGAGGAGGTAGGGGAACGAGAAAGGCCCAATTGCCAAACAGTAGAGAGAGGCATTGGCAGAGTGGGAGAAACCGGTAGTCTCCAGTAGTGAGGAGGGAGGGCCAGGCCATGGACCCCAACCTGGTGCTGCTACACAGAACACTCTTCCAAGGTCCCCCGATGCTCCAGGGGTTTGACTCGGGGGGGGCTGTGCATGGGCTTTATTCTGCATGGGGCTTGTTAGCCGGATGCAGATGGGATGACTACTGTGGAGGGGGGGGGGGGGCCCTCCCAGACCCGCTTGTTTGTCGTTCCTGCTGTCACTTCCCTTTTCAGTGATTCAACACATCTACACCACTCCTCTGCACAAGTAACTTTTTCTTTCTTCTTTTTTCTTCTATTCCTTTCTTTTCCATGGTTTGAATTCCGTTCTTAGTATGATATTAACACGACTATGAGTGGTATATGTATACGATGGGCCGACATTGGACGGCTGCCCACATAATCGATGTAATATGACTGTAATGGTGGAGCAAGCACTGGCGAATGTAGTCATTATTCAATGATGTAAATAACTTCTTATACTACTGTGAATGGCGTATTGGTTGCTGAGATGGGCACTAGGTGAGTAGAATATCAGTTTCATTGTGCCAAATGCAACTATGATTGCTGGGAGTGCCAATGAATAACAGCCTGTACTGCAAAATCTGGACCTTTTTGATATTTTGTCTTCCTTCCTATCCTTTTTGTATCCTGTGTGACGATTTGTATAAACTGCCAATAGAAATATCTTTAAAAAAAATAACTATAATCCCCAGCCCTGCCCTTTCATTTTTAGGGTGATTGGTAAGAGTTCAATTGCCATCATGCATAACGGGAAAGAGAAGGCATCCATGCCTGGTACCACACAATGCAGTCCAGGTTTCAGCTCAAATGCCTCTATGTTCAAGTCTTGCCGTAGGTTCAGTATAAATTACACGAGAAGAAACTATGGAAGTTCTGATCACAATCAATACCTGCGAGCCCAGTCAGCATGTACTAATAAACATCCGCTTCTCAGCGATCGGTGCCCCGCGGGGTGGCAGGCATCCCATCATTTTCTACTCAGGAGGTCCTTCAGCCAATTCAGTACTTTTCGATGTGCTTCAACCTCCTCTACCACAGCTGGCCTCCGTATGGTGATGGACACTCAGCAAAGCCCTCTACACAGGTGTTGGAGCAGTCATTTCTTTACGAAGGTGAAGCTCCCACTCAGGCCTCAAGCCGACCTACTCACACTGGTATAATCTAGTGCATTAAACACATAGGCTCTCTTTATGTTCCACTGACAGCCCAGCTAAAATATCATATGCAGGGAAGTGGAGCGGCATGAACAGCGTAGAGGTGGGGGGAAGGAAGAGGAGAGAGTTGACTCAATGCCTATGGTGTCTTATGACAACCCACCTTTTATGGCAACATACATCCAACCCTATCTCCATCGCTAGGTAACTAAAGGATTCTGCTATTGCCTGACCCGAGGTCTATTTACCTCAGAGTTGGAAAAGGATTCTCAAGTCTATTTTTGTAGGCCATGATGGATGACAACTATATTAAATAAATATTTAATTGCATGTCGTAATCTGCCAAGCACTTAGTGGCATGTCATCATCCGTCCACAGAGCAGGTGAGAAACTTGCTCTTAGGACAGAACCCTTCGATAAACTGTCTTCCTCATGCAACCTGTGTTAGGACCTGGTGGTGGATTTCCTGGTTACCACCGACCATCCAAATTGTCAGAGACAAGGTCTTGGGGATCTAAAGCTATCTCCGAAGGAACGAAGCATTCGATCAGAATGACTGTGTATAATTCAGAGAATGAATGCAGACACACGAATGAGGTGTGTGGAAACCTGAATACCACCTTCATTGACGTGGCAGAATGGAGCAACAGGGATGACCAAACACCCAAATCTGTCCTTGATCTTTCAAAAGATCTACAGAAGCATGGAAGTCTAGATAAAAATATAGGGATTTCCCTGGCAAGCAAAGTCTGAATCCTTCCCCAAGGGACTGTGTACCCCTTTCAATTCAGGAAGCATGATTGTTGCATTTCCACTTCAGTGTGTCGCACACAATTTGCATCTGGTCTAACCCAATCATACAGAGTGATTTAAGGACAGACCTTGATAGTTTTTACTAGTTAGAATAACTGAGAGATCAGTCTCGCTGCTCTCACAGTGGGCACCTCTCTGATAATAATATCAGCGGCAAAAGGTCCTGAAGATTGGCTAACCCACACAGATCTATTGCTAGTTGGCAGAAAGAATTGGATTTGTCCCCATACCTTGGCTCCTGATGGAGGCGGGTGCCGTGGTATAGTATATGTGTATCATTAACACCTCAAAACTTACCATTAGAAGACAGTATTCGTGGTTAAAAATTACCTTCAGCTCCATATTTATTTACTGCAATATAGTCGATCAATCACACAATTCCAAGCAAAGAAGGCAATCATTTAAACACAGAAGAATCAACCATTACTGGGATCTGTTGATGTGGAGCATGGAAGGAGTAAATAGGAGCTTGGGACCACCTCAGACATGTGAACAGAGACTGGGGAACCAGAACTAGTTTTGATTGGCTGTATTGTAACTCGCCAAGTTATTGGCCAAGCTTAGCTGCGGGCACTGCATACACAGCTTGACATTGGGGGGGGTGTTCTTCCCATTTACAGGACACTTAATGCACCACAAACGTCTGGAAGCACCATTATTTCAGATAATATTACTCCAAGTAAGATCTCATTGGTTTAATTTTTGGGTTAAATTCTCTCTAGGTATAGAAATGTCCTGAAGGTCCTGTGTCCATAAAAGCTCCCATGAACTGGATCCTCTTTGGTGGTAAGGGTTTCTAGGGCAGGTTGTATTCATCCAGCTGTTGAGAGGCTGCCATCTTCGGGCATTCTGTTAAGGCTAGCAATGGACAGTTTGTAGATACAGAAAAGCCACCAATGGGATAGCAGTTTTGTAAACATGCTCATAAACAGCAGTCAGGTTGCAAACCAGCCATATATTTTGGTAATGTTGACCCCTTATCAACTGGAGGAATTGTCTGTGGTTTTAACATACGCAAAACCACTGAGCACAACCCGCTGCCTAAGCATAAGTAAGAACCACCATCTTGACCTTCTGTAGAAGAAGGAATTGGTTATCAAATGGTAATATGATGCTAAGGTAAATGGTAGAAAATCCAGTCACACTGTCAGCCTGTTTTTAAAAAGAATAAGTACGAGGCAACTTTACAAATAAATATTTTCAAAAGAGATGTTTTTCATATTTGGTGGTCCTTCGGGAAAACGGATTGGATTTCACTTTGCGGTGGGTCAGAAAGTCCAGCCGAACAGACTAAGGCATTAGAGAGAAAACACCACATCTTTAGATGTTTAAACCCCAAAATATTTTTCCAATTTTCAGATTTCCATCATTAGCAGCATCAATTGTAGTAGTCATTTTACATTCAAACCTTCCACCCTTAGGTAGAGGCCCCAACATGGAGTATTGCATGGACAATCTGAGACATCTTAATTGTTGGTTCTGGGCAAAAACATCAGATACATTTCAATAACAAGCTCTATGGCCTCTTTCACCAGTATGTAGCTGGGGAGATAATTGCGAACTTCTTCCATTTGAACAGCACACCTTCCGCAGTGCCAGAAATTTAGTAACACTGAACCCAGCATAGGGCAGAGACCGCTCTTGTGCCATTATGTATCACCAGGAAGCAGTAAGACCAGTAGTCTAGTCCACTGAACCTGATCTGTTGTCAGCGAGAAAGGTGCCTCCCCACTTCTTCTGATGTTTCTGAGACACAGGCTACCTCCAAGGTGCTCTTTATTGCTGCAGCAGTGGAAACAGTAAAGAAAAGCATGGCAGGGGACGGACTACTGACGTCCGCAGCACCCAGGACAGAGGATTTGTGATTGCAGGCACACTATGTCACATGGAATAGGGAGAATGGCTGGCTCATGGGAGTGTTTTCTCTGGCTTTGCAAATAAATGAAGCTGGGATTAGATGCTTGGTTTTCTCCTTGAAGTTTCTTCTCTTGGACCTTAAGCCTGAGGCAGCAGAGGCGATGTTGGGCAGAGGTTTGGACCAAAAATGAACTCTCACCTTGAAAGACTGAATAGTCTTGGCTGATTCAATGCAGGTCTGCGGTCCTTCTTGCACTGCTTAGATTAAGCTTTGCACTGTGGCCGATTTTCTACTGTTGGAGTACTTTGTCCTTTGTTAAACAGATGCTTCATGTTAAATGGCAAGTTAAGGACTTTGGTGTTAGCCTATTTGAAAGAGAAATCCCCGGCCTTGTAATTCTTTTTCAAAATAAAGACTAACAACTCATGCTAAAATGGATCTCCTTTGCAGTATATACATGCCAGATAATCCTGTAAAGATTTCGGTGTGATAGATGTATATAGTGCATAGACATTCACTAACTGAGAAAAAAACACAAGAAAATGCTGGGAGCTGAACAGTTTAATGTGAAAAGGGGTCTCAAACTGTATGGAATCACTGTGAGAAAAGCAATTTCCAGTACACTTTGTGAGGGTGCCCATCCACATAGAGGGATGGTCCCAACAGTCAAAGGAGGTCTGCAGATGTGGTCTAAACAGTGCACCATTACCTTTTACCAATGTTCTTTCAAATGAAATGCTTTAATATTTGTTGAGGAAAGTTGCTTAAAAGCAAACTAAGCACCTTTTTTAAACACAAATGTAAATGTCCCAGACTGGAAAGTGGTGGTTTGAAAATCGACACTTCCACATTTGTGCACATTCATCATTGACGACCTAATGGCCTGCATTTGTTCAAATGTCACATGCCCCAACTTTGACACCTTATAACACCGAAACGCCTCATTCTCCAAATATTTTCTTTTCCCAGCAGTCCCAGGGGATTTATTAAAGCTGTCAGGCTCATCTTTTAAAATGTTTTCTTTTTATTGTGTGGCATGAATGATCAACACAATGCAAATTGGTGTACCGTACATCCCCCGCGTATGATATTGTGCAGCACACAGTCTCTGATCAAGCGATGCAAGGAACAAAAGCTTTTAAAAACATATATCACCATCTGCAGTTGTAAGCATGTTTAAGAATACATTATTTCAAGAAATGAAGACGCAAAATAAAATATCATATACCTTCTCAAACGTCAACAAATATGTACGATGGACCTGCAATGTCAAAAGAAATCAATAGCCATTGACAAAAATAAAATAAACAGGCTGCTCTTAAACCTCACAGTTGAAACTGGACCTTGAAGGATGTTTTCAGAGATCCACCGTTTCCAAAGATGTGCTGTAGAATCCAGTCCACGTTTAACTCATACAAATTATTTAAAAAAATAAAAAAGTACTCTTTGGGAGACTGAATATTGCAGGCGAATACATTAGGCACCAAGCAAAAACTGGTTTAATGTCTCTTGCTGCTGACATAGAGCTTGTGTGACCAACAGGCATGACGGGCTGTCATGTGACTAGTAACAGACCAATCACACAACAAGAACAATCCAATGTCTTTTATAAATATACACAAAAAGAGGTAAGGAGTACCTAAAATATGTTTTACATTTAAAAATAATGTTACTATTGATATTATTTCCTCGTATTTCACTCTGGAATTGTACTTTTGTGTTTGACCTGTGCATGTCCAAGTGCAGAAACACCAGCAAAAATTGCGGAGCCGCGGAAACATGGAATAGTCGGTTAACAGTCAGGTGATTCTGCAGTATACCCACCACTGGCAACTTGAAGACTGTGGTGCACTGGGCCTGCACAGGGAGCATCATAGTACCTGGTCTGCCAATGGTAAAAGTGTGTAGTGAATAAGGTGCATATTGTCGACAACAAGATCTTACCAAAGGCAGAATATGTCATACATGTTCCTTCTCCAGGATAGGATGTCTGAGGACCATCAAAGATTCGGAAACGAAACACCATGACACTATAACAGGAAGTTTCGTACCCATGGCCACTGTTTTTGTTTCAAAAAACGAAAAACAAATGAGTGATGCAAAATATCATGATATTCACACTAAAACAGTGTTATTGATTTGTAGGTCTACCATGCAAAGAAACAGGAACACATGCGTGGTGAAACATATTTTAAATACTGTTTTAAAAACTCAACAAGAGCAGATTCAGCTAGTATCTTAAAAGTTGTACAAAGGTCAATGTTGTGCTATTGCCTACAGGTAAGTGTCCGAAAGGTTACAACTTGTTCCTGTCCATGACGTTGAGGACCTCGTCCAAAAGTGAGGGCCCCAAGTCAAGCTGCATGGAGAGGAGGGAGCTAGTGAGGTCAGTAAGAGACTCCTCCGACTTACTCTGCGTCTTTGTAAGTTCACATGCAAGGGGACCATCATCAAACACGTCCCCCGTTTGCCAATCATATTGTTCGGAAAGACTGGAGGAGTAGCTAACCCCGCCGTTTGTGCAGCAGGAAGTGGGTCCAGTTGACTTCAACGAGCTGTTATCGCTATACTGTGTCCCATTCTCAAACTGCATGCATTTCTCCTGCAGTTTCTCTTCAATGACTGGCTCGCAGCTGAGTCTCGGAAGCTTTGATGCGCTGAAGGCGTCATGCTTCGAATGAAATGTCACTTGCGATAGTAAGGGCAGTGTTAGGGCCTGGGAGCCACCAATGGTTGGAAGTGAGATAGCGTTCTTTAGCACCGGAGAAGGCGTTTCGGTGAACATGGACTCGCAGGTGCTATTTGCTCTGGAAAATTCACTGTGCCCCCCAAAATGACCAACCCTGGAGACACTTCTATTGCCAGGCAGCAGTTCATAATTTCCTTGCAAAAATGATATATCACCAAAAACATCCTGCTGCCCTTCGGATCCAATGTGTATGGTATGTCTAAAGTCTCCAAGAGGTGGGCTGATCATGTCTGGGGATAAGATGTCTCTCAGTTTGAATTTTTTACCTTTCTTATTGTTACCCGCCTTCAGGTAAATTGGTGTTTTTGCTGGCATCTTTCAGCTTGCGATTTACAGGGCCTTTCAGTGAGAAGAAGCCCAACCCCACTTCCGGTCGCGCCAATTTTAATCTCCACCAAGTTTCCGGTAACAAATTTCTCACATTGTTGTCTTTCACGGCTCGCGCGCCCAACTTCTGCGGTTCCTGTACAGATCAGCGACGAATGGGGGGTAGTGGCACTTGGGCTGAGCTCCAACGCCGCAGACCGTTCAAGGTGAAGTTTATTCCAGCCACGGACGCGGACACGAAGCGGGGCACGCTCGGACAGAGGGAGGGACCTGCATGGGAAACAAAAGCGTTTATCATTAACATGCTCTTCATGGTTCACCAGTTCTCATTTTCAATAAAACAATTAGCGATTGTACTGACAGTTCCGGCTCACAGATTAGCCTTCTGATGTTGTTTCCCTCCAATAAGCAGCATGAAAGGGTTAATCCTTCCAAGAGCTAGATAACCTCTCTCTGCCTTCATGGCTCTTTCAAGTCAGAGCGCCTTATTTCTGATTGCTGAACACAGTTTGCTCATGTGAAACCGTCCGCTGCCATAGCCGAACTATTGGGCTATTTGCCTTCCTAAAGGAGCCGCATCTTTTCTGAAAAGATTGCTGAAGTCTGCAGAAATGCGCCCAACCCTCTTAACATGCAATGCAAGACTCTGAGGCCCTCTTCAGAGGGGCCTTGAATTTGGGGAGATAATGCTGCAACCAGTTAAACAGAAGTATCGCGGGATTGGGGGGCATTGACATGTGGGCACGTGATAAGGTATGGTAATACCGCATCTGGTACTGCTTTTATGTCTTCAGCATAAGGGAGGCATAAGGAGGCGCAACAAGGAGAAATACTTTTATTCCTCCTTGTTTTTTTCCTCTTTCTATGCGTGGAAAGAGGAGAACACCTCCTGTGACTGTTTTTGTACAGGAAGGTCTCCCTTTCTGCACAAAAACATTCATCCCCCGCAACGCAAGCACCCTTGCACCATTGGCCCATGGCAGCCAATTGTGCGCCAGTGCAGGGGAAAGCACAGTGATGGTCAATATGACGCATCCCTGTGCTCCGAAAGTAACGCAGCACTGCGCAGTCAAATGGCTTGCGGCACTGTGTTGCGATACTTTCTCGTAAATAAGGCCCCCTGTTTTCAACTGAAAATGGAAATACCAGACAACTTGAAATTGGGTCCAAGTTCGAGTTTTGGAGATCAGAAGGAGGGATAACACAGTAATTCTATTTTCCTCTATTTCTTGTATCACAACTCAGAATGTTGTTTTTCCCTACAAAAATACCACCAATTAACTTAGGTGAAAACGGTGGGTGCAAAATGTATTCACATCTTTTAATACCGATTCTGATATAAATTCACGTTTGCGCCTCGAGCAGGATTACTGCAGAATTCAGCTTGAAGCTTTGAGAAGGCAGCTTTTAATCTGCATTTATTATTTAAACCACATCACAGGGCTAGCTGCTGGGTCGATGTGTTAAGGCACAGTTTACATTACTTTATCTCTGCAAACCTACTGTACGTTTTTATTAAAATTTTACATACTAAGGTCTTTATTTTGAGTGAGCCAGTATCTGAAACGGTAAAACTGCCAAAGAATTAAGGATACTGCAGTGTGTTTATCCCCCGGTGAAGTTTAATCTCCATATTCTGAGTTTTCCTGATCAGAATGAGGGGGAAAACGGTCAGGCTACGGCCTTTGTTTATGATTACTACACATTATCAAGCAGAAATATTTCCATTGGAAACATATCCCGCAAAAACGTACTGGCTTGGAAAACACTCCTGTTGGGTGAATTACCCAATTTTAACACCTTTCATTTATTGTTATAGCCTCTTAGAATTATACCTTTCCCTTCATAAACCATTATTTGATGCTATTCATATTAAAAAATAATCCCACTAAAAGCGTTCTCAAAAATAGATCTCAGTAGAGGACCCGTCAAGTTTAGTTTCTCTACATCACGTTCACAGCAGATGTTATCTCTGAATAGCCCTAGCCTTCTGAGTCACAGTGGGGATCAACACCATTTCCGGAATATTTTCTTTTTGTATGAGCCCCAATTTCAAATCAGGAGCCATTTTATTTCCAAAATTCATATTGTACCACTGAACCCATTTTTAGACTCTAATCAGTTTGTAATATTAACATTAAATCATTCCAACCTTTCTCAGAAATCAAGTATTTATAAAAGGCTGTGGACTCACTTGCTAGGTCTTTACTTGAGAATTCCTTAGTCAACCAAAGATCATTTCTCTTTTGACTTGACTGTGAATCGAAACAATCCACCAGACTCTTCTTTAAGAAACAGAAACTTTCCTGCTCTACATCACTCCTGACTAGTTGTTGTCTAAGTACTTCAAACTCAACCATTTTGTTATGTCTCAACACTTTTCTTACGGAATACATCCCAACCACCTTTCCAGGCCCACCAGCTTAGCATCTTACCAGAATTTCCTATATAAACAGAATTCCATATTGAGGCATAAATATACAATTGAAGCTCAAAACATTTCTTCATCATCACTTTCATGATCACATCTCTGATAAGTTTTGAGACTCTTCATCTCTAGCTATAGTGAACGTCAATTTACACAGTTATATACACAGGTTACAAATGGGCGTGAGAAACATGACTCACACCTCAGGATTCCATGAGGGAAATGAGGGTGGGAAGGCAGATGACAAGGTGGATCAAGTTCCTTTACCAATCGATATGGGCTTTGAGTATTAAATCGGGGCATCAAAGTCGGGTAAGCCATGATTTAAACCTTGCTATAGAGACATTCAAACAGTGAGTGTATCTATACGGTCACGTAATTGACACACAATTTCACCAATGGATTGCCCTGAAGTTCATAAATCTTAGAAATATCACACTGGAGCAAGAACCCAGGAGGCATCACTGTTGGACCATAGGTATAAATTAATAAGCCCCGAAATAAATGTATTGCCAGAACTAGAATTATAAACCACGGGTTAAGTCGACAGGTCCACTTTTTCTTAAATGTTCCTAAAAACAACCAAATTATGGGGGACTCCTTCGAGAAATATAAAAAATAAGAATTAACTAATCCATCAGTTTGAATTTGTGTACAGTGAAACTGTTTTCTCAAGGTTCAGTAAGACACACAGAGGACACCCTATAGGGGCAGAAGCAGCGCCATCTTTCACCACAAAGAATTGAATGGGGCAATTGTTTCAGCTAGTGTGGCAAGAAACCATAGACGTGTAACACTGATGTACAGGGGACATATGAACAAGGAAGCACATGTGCCGCATGGAGGAAAGAGGCATCAAGAGGTCAAGGGTGAAAGGGCTCAGGGAGCATAGGCAATGGGGTATAGAGGTGTAAATGCACAGGTTTGGTCAGGGGGGAATAGGCAATGGGGCATAGTGGTGTAAATGCACAGGTTTGGTCTATGTGCAGGGAGGCACAGGAGCAAGGACACTGGGGGGAAGTAACATAATGACATTTCCCAACCATTTTACTGAAAGGTATTTTGTGAGGGTAGTGTCTGAGTCAGTTTTGGGTCCCATGGGCCGTGATGGGATCAAAAATACCAGCCCATGCACTGGCCCTCTCAAGCTTGTCCTTCTAGCAGTGCCTGAGGACAGGGCAATACTGAATGCTACTAGACCCCTGGTAAGGCACTCCAGGAACAGAGGTGCTCATTGTCCACATCCATGCAAATGTTATCCCTAACATTAAGCCCTTTTACATATCAGCAAGCACTGTGTTTTCAGGACAAGCGAGCAGTTCACTACCATGACCTATCTCACAATGAGATTTGCATTCAGAAAATGAGGATCAGCCTAGCGACAAATGCTAACAAAACACAGTGAGAGGGACAGCCCGGATGAGGGATTGGTGGAGGTTCTTTACTGCAAAGATGCACTTCCTCGAGGCCAATTGTGGTAGTGCCATGAGGCAGCTGCCTGCTGTGGTCCAAATGCAGCACCAGCTCTGGGGTCAAGTGAGGCACAAAAGGATGCTGATAACAGTTGCACAGAAAGTGTAACCATCATGTATGCCCGAGAGCTGGCAGGATGCATGAAGACTGTGCCAGAAAGCAACCGAGGCATTTCTATTGGGAAAGAAGCCATCCACAAGGGCAGACAGCGATGCTTACTTTTATGCAAGTAGAGCAAACATAACAAACGCCCAGTAGTGTTGTCGCGATGGATACCCCCTTCCACCATCCTTCCCAATCTTCCCTGCATTGCTCCAGCGGAGAATGTGAAGGCCAGAGTCTGTGTTGCATGTTGCATGCTGGTTATGCGTGTAGCAAGTCAAGCCTTCTGTGCATGCCTCAAAGACAGAGAGCAAGTTCTAATGCACCTATACCCTGCTGTCACCATCATCTTCCATGCACATCATCAAGTCAGGGAGGTCCACTTTAAGTTCAGAAAGATCTGAACCATGCTAGGGTTTCTTTAAAATAAAAAACTGTGCAAATGGTTACCATTTAGAAATATTATATACAAATTTATCTTAGGTAGCTATCCTAAACATATTGCATACATTGGTCCTCACTGGTCTACTGTGTACAGCAATGTTCTAAATGAGGAAGCAGCTTAAAGCTCCCTGGGCTCAATTCCAAGCAGTCGGGGCAAGGAAAAATGGAGCGGAGTCAGCTGCCTTGGACAACAGGAAGTATTTTTAAAGAGACACCATCAGGGGCTGCCTGTCTATCCCCCAGGACAAGCTCAGCATGGCCGGACACAGGGTGTCAATCACAAAAATGTAGAGATTTCTGACTATGTTGGATGTCAGTCTTAGTTTAGCACAAAATGCCATGAACACAGCTAATTGGAAAAAAGCACGTTGCTCCTGCCATCTGATTAGACCAATCAGGCTGACAAGGCCAGAAACCGAACATAACAGACGATCAAAACATCTCTACACCCCGCGCATCTTCCATCAGCCACACTGGGATGAAAAAAGGAAACCATCAAACAAATTGCCAGGCAGTCTGTCAACAAACAAATGCTTCCAGAAAGAGATGCACGTTTGCTTTGCTTTTGATTGCGGGCTATTTGAAGCGTTTCATATTAAGAATCAGAAACAGCTCATATTGAGAAACAGCAAAGCAAGAACTGTTGACACGTGAGAAACCTCCTCACGGGGGGGGGGGGGGGGGGACAAGATTGCAGAATGGGGGAAGAGGAGCAGAAGGACTATTATATAGAACCTTTTTGGGGGAAAACACAGACTAAGACCGGAATGGTTACATCATTAATGCATCATCTCCATAGCAGACATCCTTAATTTTGCAGGAGGTCTACATAATGGAAATATTATTGTGAGTTTATTAAATGATTGAGTAAATAAAACACTTGTGTAGTGCACCACACCATGAGTGTGCCCCCTAAATATCGACCCCAGAATATCGATGGGAGACAATATTAAGGGCAAAAACTATCGAGAGGTAAGTAAGTCAAGATGTTCTAAACCTAACTCCACTTAAACGTACCTATGCTGTACATATACCTTCAAGGTACGTAGATGTGGAGTTAGGAATAGTAAACCTATATTTCCCTATATGCACGTACCTTTCGATACTTTATTCCTGATCATCTGTCTTCGATACTTTTGGACCAGGACATTTTGGGGGTTGATATTTGGTAGTACTGTAGTACAATCTACACCAGGGTTCTCCAAAGTCGATGCTAGATGGCCGGATCCATGCCAGATTTTTAAGATAACTACATTTATCAAAATAGGGATATGCTAAAAATCTGGCATGGATCCGGCCCTCCGTGACCAACTTTGGAGATCCCTGATGTACACCATGAAGTCTCTACTATGTACCAATGAGAAACTGGAGCTGTCACTGGCACTGGGCATCAATCAAAACAGCTATAGCACGGAACTCCTTTATGACTTGCTCTATCCTTTAGCCGCGGCCTGAGCAGGTAAGAATGGTGGGGTGCAGGGGCCAGGTTGGTGGGGGAGGGGAAATTAAACAAATAATTAATTTCCCTCATCGTCAACTGTTAAAATCCCCCCCACCAACCCAGCCCCACCGCTCTTACAGGCACGGGCTGCAGCTGCTAGCCTTATAATGTACAATTGTGGATTATTTACTGTATTGTAGTGCCATTAATATAGTGCTGCATACTCCCGATGGGCCACAAAAGCGCTACACCTCAGGCTTCAATGGTTAGTGTCATTGGGGCAGATTACTTTCATGAACAGGCCTCAATTCATATGAGGAACGTGAAAACAGTCTGCCACAAAGAGCTTTTCTGTAAAAAAAGCAGAGCCCTTATTATATTTAAAATAATTGCTACATGAATAACAGGGATAAAAACAGTGATATTGTTTGAACCATCAAGTTACACAATAAAACATTTGCAAACAGGATATTAGGCACAGATTTTGCATCTCTATGCAAAGGATCTTTATTGCCCTGCTCAGTGGTACTCAATTTACTGCTATCTGCAACATGGATGCCTGAGTTTGGCACACAAGGATGACAAAAGGTCGCCCTAGAGGTCAGCGGCAAGCCTTCCATTCAATGAGCCATCGGGGCAACTCACCAGAGACCACCCTAAGAAGCCTGACCCTTTCATTTTGAAGACAAATTTAAATAGCCGCTTGTATCCCACAATGAGCACTGGGTTTTCTTTAGGCACGTGCATGCTATGTGTTATTTCTGCACTGGGAGGATATAAAAGGCGGATTTGGCCATGTCAGGATTTTTAACTATGCCCTTGGAGGTATTTTTCCATGACCCATTTCTCCCCAAATGATAAACAGAATACGGCCGGTTTCTCGGTGCAAATGTACGTCTAGTTGAACAATAAATCACGCTGCATTTTTTAAAAGATCAATTTCCCTGAGTGCCCTTCAGAGCAGATAAACCCCCCTTCCCTTTGTGCCGTGTACTTGTGGCGCAGCACTTCCCAGACGGAAGAGTCAATTAGCAAAGGGGGTGCGGTGCGTTGCTTTGCGAAGACCCCAAATTTAGCAGCTTCAAGAACCAAGAAACTTGGAGGTCAGCTAATCTGTTTATGGGTGCACAGTTGTCAGATAGTACAGGTGATGTCTCCTGCGGGCTCCCTCCTAACATCCTAATCCAGATTTCAAAACCAATGGCAAGCAAGTTCTCTTCAGCTTGAGATGCTGACAGATGCGGGGATGTTTGGAAGCACCACATTGGCTCCCTTTAAGACCAACGTCACCTATGAACTAACATGGGTGCCATTGGTGACAAAATAATTATTCAGATTAAATAGTTGGCAATAGAGGTGAAACAGCCAGCACGAGGACCTTTTTCTTCCTAGTGATTTAGTGACACAGGTTCTCACAAATACTTCTCCGGAACTCCTGGTTCCATGTAAATCATATTTGGGTCGCTCTCATAGATACAGTAAAAGGCCAGTCATTTGGGGTCCACATAAACTGCATCTGAGTCGAGCTCACAATCACTGTCGGGAGCTGAAGGACTTGTGATAGGTGGGAACTGTGTCATTTACAGCTGAGTGGGGCCCACAACCATCTGACCTTCTGAAATAAATGTTCACTGCACTGGGATGACGCTCAGAAACACTTTCCTTAGGAACTGAGCCATTTTCCCTATTGCATGTCAACTGTAGTTTGGGAAACCTGATAAACTATTGTAGGAACCCGGATAACTTTACAGGTTCCTTAAACATGGAATCTGGGTAGCCCTCACACACTTTTAGGAAGTAAGCAATTTATATTTTGCATTAAAATGACATTATATTGCACCTCACTAACTACCCTCCACAGGAGATGAAAAAAATCCCTTGCTCATAAACTGATCCCCTGGTCTTTATAAACTCTGAAAGTTCCAACAGAGTGGAGCTTAGACATCAACCTTGTCAAACACAGACTTCTTTCCCATGATGGAGCAGCCCGCCACGCCCCTTAGTTTACATATAAGCAGATTTCACAAATACCTTCCAAGAGCTAAGTACCCTCTGTGTTCCCTGTAATCCACTTCCGGTTAATTTCTCAATACTGGTCCCATATACTCAGGACCACTGGAATTATGCGGCAGGAGAGCGCCAAATTATGCGGCAGTGTTGAGTAAATTATGCGGCAAGAAAAGGCACATTATACGGCACAATGCAACACATTTTGAAACAGTATTACTTCATAATTTTGTCATGTTTAAACTTTGTAATACAGTATGGGCATTGGTTGCATGTCATTGGTACCAGTTCAATACCCAAATATTGCAATAATAAATAGAAAATTAACCACTCCAGCTTTGGAAAAGACCTTCTGCCAGGCAGCAGCACAAGTTGCTGAATTTTTAGAAAGCTAGAAACAAAAACGCCTTTTGCTAAAATGTGCTATTTATGTGACAGATAGTGGCTTATGTGGCAAATGTGGCAAATCTATAATTATGCAAAAATCACAGCGGCCGCACAATCACATAATTCCAGTGGCCCTGCATATACTAAATTAGTCCATAGTCTCTTGCACTTAAAATTGGGTAGGAATTTTAGTACAGGACTCTTCTTTCACAACCTGCTCTCCCAGGGTGGGACACTTAGATAAATACTCAATAATCCTCAAATCGTTAACACACCTAAATCACTGAAATGTATGATTAAAATCTAATGAGCTCTTTTATCAAAATAATAAGCCAACGGAAATTATATACCAAAGCAACTGATTTCTTAATTGCAATATACTGCATACTTTATTCTGTTTTCATTATAAATTAAATTCATCAAATGCAGTATCTTATTAATCAACATACAGACCTATATCATTATTGCTAGTGCCACACCTATCGCCTTTCTGCCGGTAGCCAAAGCTCATTGTAAAGAGATGCTAACGTCGTCTTTAAAGTTCTCATCAAAGACTCTAGTCTCCATTACATCCTATTAAAATACACACAAACACTAACGGAGTAGACAAAACGGAGAACAAACAAGGCACATAGATGTCATACACATGTTTATCGGTGTGCTTACAATAGTACTAAACAGTATGAAACAAAACACTCAACAAAACCCATTAGACATAACAATGAACAAACGTCAACTTCAACACAAACATGCTACATGATAGGGTATCACGGGGCTGACAACGCCATGTGCCCTCTAAATTCAGCACACACCAACAAGCAACACAACACATTAGACACAGCTCCTATCACCCATCAGAGTGCAGATTAAACAGGTAAATAAGGAGACAAATACCATACCCCTCCCCCAATAATACCCACTGCCTTCAGTTATCTCACTCACAAGCTGGGCAGTGTGCAGGCCAAAAAACCCAGACACCAGTGGCACGGGGTGGGGTGGTTGGGCAGAGAGTACAGGCTCCCCACCCAATCCAGACGCTGCTCTCATGCTATACCTAACATGACAGCAGCACCAGGATTGGTCTGAGAGGCCTGGTTTGCCACTCTTACAGTGCCTGGGAGCCTGTGGCATTTCTCCAACCCGGCTGAAGATCTTTGGCCGATGCCATCAAATTCTACCGCCCGTTAACTTACCAACGGCGAAGACACATTGAGTGTAGACAGCAGAACCACAACTACACAACCTGTGATACACTTTCTGACCTTGGCTGTGATGAACTCCTCACACCCAGTGTTGAAGGGCCATAAATGCTGTCTGCCATTCTAATGTCAGAACACACACGATGCAAATACAGCCTACACAACAGCATTCACTACAAGCCCTGTCATTTGCACTTGTATATGCACCTGGCTCGTCACAAATGATTTACCATGGTGCATTTCGGCCTTCGGTATTTTCAGGTGAGACCCACCCCTCCTGCGCCCGCCCATTTCCTCATAGTCATGTACGTGTCACCCCACAACATGTATGATATGTTTAGCCTGTTCGGCATTAACATGCTGGGTCCTGGGACTTTGGTATTCTATCATTTTCATGTAAAAACAAATTCTACCAGTATCTTCCCTGAACGCATGGTACTGCAGGGCAAGAAGGCGGGACTGGCTGAAAGAGCCGCACGTGACTCGGAGCCACGTGACACGGTTATCAACAAAATATGCTCTAGGAAAATCAAATAAAACCGGCGCAGCGTTTAGCTATTGATAAACATCGTACCTCCTTCTTTAAGCATGTTTATATATTCCTACTAATTGACAAGATGTCTTTTCTTTTGTTAGAAACCCAGTGAGATTTTTGAAACCACATCATTTTCACTTGGAGCGTTTACTTTTCACATTAACCCAGACTCCCGCTCCCTCGGGACCCCCTTTGCTAATTGACTCTTCCGTCTGGGAAGTGCTGCGCCACAAGGACACGGCACAAAGGGAAGGGGGGTTTATCTGCTCTGAAGGGCACTCAGGGAAATTGATCTTTTAAAAAATGCAGCGTGATTTATTGTTCAACTAGACGTACATTTGCACCGAGAAACCGGCCGTATTCTGTTTATCATTTGGGGAGAAATAGGTCATGGAAAAATACCTCCAAGGGCACAGTTCAAAATCCTGACATGGCCAAATCCGCCTTTTATATCCCCCCAGTGCAGAAATAACACATAGCATGCACGTGCCTAAAGAAAACCCAGTGTGCATTGTGGGATACAAGCGGCTATTTTAATTTGTCTTCAAAATAATGGGTCAGGCTTCTTAGGGTGGTCTCTGGTGAGTTGCCCCATGGCTCATTGAAAGGAAGGCTTGCCGCTGACCTCTGCAGCGACCTTTTGTCATCCTTGTGTGCCAAACTCAGGCATCCATGTTGCAGATAGCAGTACATTGAGTACCACTGAGCAGGACAATAAAGATCCTTTGCATAGAGATGCAAAATCTGTGCCTAATATCCTGTTTACAATTTTTTTTTATTGTGCAGCAAGATGGTTCTAACTATAACTGTTTTATCCTAATTATATGTGTAGTCATTATTTTAAATATAATAAAGTATCTGCTTTTTTTGCAGAAAAGCTTTTCACCTATGAATTGAGGCCTGTCCATGAAAGCAATCTGTCCCTATGACCGCAACTATTGAAGCCTCAGGTATAGTGCCTCTGTGGTCCATCGCGAGTACGAAGCACTATATAAATTTCACTACAATACAATATAGAATCTACAATTGTACATTATAAGGGTAGAGAACTTCATAAAGGAGTTCCGTGAACCTACAGAGGAGGGGCTCTCAAAGTATGCCCTGAAGAAACAAACCCAAGCCAAATATTCCGGCTATCCAGTAACTAGGCAAACAATTTCCAATAAGAATTTAAGTGAATATTCTATGGAGGCGCGAGACCACAGGCCTTTATAAATTCATGCAACTCCGAAGTAATCTGCACTGTCAGAACCCACCTGTAATAATAAAAGAATATGCAGGAGTTTAGACACAGTAATGAAGAATGACGTGTTGTAATAGTGTCGCCATGAACGTGGCTGTGGCGCTGGTCAATGTAACTGGAGCGAAAGGGATTCTGTGCCGTGGAAGGGCAGGATGACCCCCGAGCACCCACAATTCAGCGCTATGAAAAATAATTCTGGAAAACGAGGCGGTAGAGGACAAGGGAAGCCTGATTAATATCAGATGTCTGGGAAGCAAGGAAGGTTTTTGATGTCAGCTTTGAGTGATGGAGAAATATTGGAGAGCAGGAAACATGCTGAGGCCCTGTTGGACAGCATTCCTCTCAATTCCCCAATGGTGGGATTTGTGCAAATGTGTTCCTCATAAGACCAGGCTCATCTGCTCATCATGCTACTGTCAGTCTCATCTGCTGGTACTTTCTCTTTCCCCATTTTTCAGTGCTGAGAGAAGCAATCTTCAATGTACCAATAACGTGACCCCTTGCATGTGAAGAATTTACTCTCTCCACAGGTGACAGCGACCTGCATATTGGGAGATTCATAGACGGGGCTCAAGGGATGCTTCACAGATCTTGAAACAAGTGCCCTTGTCAATATGCAGGCAGGGAAGTGCCCGAATCATGGAGTAAGTTTTTGTGGAAAGACACAATGTTTTATCTAATATGCAAGATGGATTTTAGAATTGAAGTGTTGGGACCTGTTGCAGTCTGTTAACAAGCATTTGTAATGCAATAGGTTTCGCTTTTGCAAGTTTAATCTAATGGCATTGTAAATGACAATGCCTTTTATTTATAGGTTTTGATAATTAACACATAAAATAAAAGGCAATGTCATTTACAATGCCAATAGTTCAAACTCTTGTAAATGCGAGACCTATTGCATTTAAAAAAAGCAGCGGCTATTGTCCCTGGCTGCTTGGAAAGTGAACGCGCAAATAGTGCGCTGAATTTTGCAGGAAAAACATGGCGTGCCTGCAGTAGGAGAAATTCACTAAAGAAAATAGTTCTTCCAGACTAAATAAGACATACCGTGTTACAACAGAAATAAAAGGGCCAGTCCTCGTGGGAGGTTACAAACGAAGACAAGGCGGTACTAAGGAGGGACTAACAAGCCTATTAACGAATCAGAAGCCAGCATTTACAAAGGACAATGACACAAGCAAATGAAAAATATGGGTGGAGAGTGGGTGGAGCTTCACGTCTATTCTCGAATACAGCATGCCTCGCAGAGCAGCGAATGTACTGCCCAAGCTCGAACTAAAAATGACAAATCAGAATAGGAATCCTACTTGTGACAGTAAGAGGAAGAATGAGTGAGTAGCACCTGACTCCAAGTAAGGGCATTTTAAACTTAGCTTTCCCACATAAGGCCCCAAAGCGTCATTGAAGTGCATGGAATTACATCTCCTCGACGCCTGAAACGTGTTGGAGTCAGTAAAAAAGCCATACATGACTGTAAAATGTCTACTATTAGTAACTTTGAAAACGTATTTTAAGTTCCACATAATTGGAAGAGATCTGTACAATTAGGGTGGATATCTCCCTAGAATAAAGTATAGGGACATTTCGAAAAGTTAATTTGTTTTAAATAAAATGCTCAAAATATTTGTAAGTAAATGCCCCTACCTCCTTTATTTTCTGTGCAGGGGTACTTCAAGACCTGCCAGTGGCCATGTGTGGTGCTGAAATTACTCCAGCTTTCAGCTGCAGTCGATTTACATCTGGCTATTGTAACTCTAGAAGTGCAGTTTAAGAATGGGAAGGAGTTTGGTCAATCATGGATGGGGATGTCCAGATTTAAACCTCTCCCAAGCCCTACTTTAACCCCTCCTTACTCCTCCACGTAAGAAGAAAGCATTCCCCATTTTCCAGTCACTCTCCTGTGCCCTTCCCACATTTACTACTAAAACATATACGTAAATGTGCGGAGACCTAAGCAGTTGCAGCAGATATCGCTGCACATAAAATATAGGCGAGGTGTAGACCTCTGTAAAAAGGTTTGTGAATAGCATTTTGTACTACTATTACAGTACTAATATACAATCCACAAAAATGCAGGTTGTGAATAGGCTACCAATTCTTGAAGCAGATGCTATCTTCATTAGGAATATTAGATACTAGGCCATGCTCTGTTTTGCCTGACACAAATATCTATTTATCACCCTCCTACTATTCTCCTCTTCATGAACTCTTTAATTGAATCTGAGATAAAGATAATTCAATTGCTTGGTTGGTAAACAGTGCGGCCATCTTAGAGTGCGGCCATCTTAGAAAGTCCTATTGCTATGAGACATCAAGTGCTCTAGCTAGTCTTATGTGAGAATTGCAGCAGCAATCTGTGCAATCATCTTTTATTCCATACTTTGAAATAAACTTAATTTACTGCATATTTACTGCATGTTCTCTGCTGTTGCTTTCTACTATCAACACAATTCATGAACCACAGAACTCTCTCTGAAATGTTTCTAAAAACTGATTAGGGGATCTGTGTAGAAAACATATTTATCGTACATAATTATTAGTTTAATGTGCTGCAGTAAATCATGACATTAATTACACTTTTTAGGATGGTAACTATAGTCCCTTCGCTTCATAAACTCTCTCTGTTCAGCCAGAGTCCAACAGCAAGGTTTTTTTTACACATTGCATTCCCTTAAATCCTTTTCGAGAGGGCAGTTTCCTGCACATTTGATTTTGACCTGATTTGCGCCGTGCGTGTGTCTCTCTTTGCAGACCCTTTTGCTGGGTTCCAACTGGCTCACTTCGCCTTGACACTGCCATGGCAGCCTGTGACTCACTACACACCGTACATAACCTGGCACCACAAGTTCCTTCTCATTCTTACATTTTTTTTGTACTTTTTCTCACTTGAAATACTATGACTGTGGTCCAGTGCCATCTTAACGCATGGGCACGCTTATCAGTTGCCCGGGGGCCCACAAGCATAGGGGCCCCATGCAGACCAGAATTTAACACTAATTTTCCGTTAAACATTTTTATTCCTGTGAGTGGTTGTGTAGGCAGAGCCCAGTGCACTGCTTTGCCCGGGGGCCTATAATGCTGTTAAGACTGCCCCACTCTGCTCTACTGGCCACCGCAATCTCTTATCACAGCCATTTGCCAACTCTGTGATATTTTTCTGGATAATCTCTGATTGCTGCCTCTGAGCGGCCTGCGGAGCAGGGCTTCGTCTGATATAATATCCATCCTTATATCCATCCTTAGATACTCTTATACTTCAGTGAAGGTCTGTAATGCAAGAACGAGGTACAGATAAGTATTCGCCCTGGCAGGCAGACGGCCCTAACCAGACAATATGCTTTGTGTCTTTCTGTGCCCATTATACACGAGCCGGGCATTAGTCGCGTTGCGTCGACTTCGCGGAGGCTGATGTAATTATTACTGTCATTAACCAGGCGCATGCCTCATCCCAGGGAAAGAGAATGAAGATTATAAGGATATGTGTCAGAAAAATGCCATTAATAGGTGCTCCAATCCTGAGACCAGTATGAGTCTGTGCCCTAAGCCCCATGGATGTTCATAATGGTGCGGGTCCTGCTAGCCAGGAACGGATGGTCTCTGATGGAAGGCAATAAAATAAATTATGCAGGAGCTTAAGTGAGCACATTAGGACTTGAGAGCAGGAAATAGGGGCCTTGAGCTGGTTGTAGAAGCTCATACATAATAAAGCATCATTTTACTAGTCTGAATGCAAATGATCGTGGCATCTGGCACTCACACGGCTCAGCTGTGGTGCTGCCAGACACCTGCTAAACCCTGGTTTGCAAGACGCCTGGAAACATAGTAAACCTGTGGTGTCACCCTGAGCCTTTCTGTCTCCATTTGAAATGCCAGGGAAAATGAGGAATTACCCTAGAAACTCGGACTAGAATTACCAACCCCCTGGTAATTACTTGTTTCTAGGAGCACCCTCAGAGTCCCACTTCTACTCTCCACTAAACCCCCAATACTAACTATATTTAACCGTAGCCCTGTTATCGGTAACTCTTGAATGCAGAGGGACCTCATAACGAGGTGTTGTGTGGAGGTGCCATGATCAGAAGAAAGCCTTGTTGCAGGTCCGTACTACATCTCAATACATTTGTCTTGGTCCAACATCTTTTACTAGTCCCAATCTCTTAATAACATTCATTCGTTTCAATGACCCCCAAACCAAGCCACTTACTGTGAAACCACCTCATACCCTGTCAAACGGTATTGTATTACGGGACTATATCACTCAACTGCAGGTGTTTGGAGGTTATTCCAAAATACATCTTAATTCCTAACATTGCATGTGCTAAATACACAGGCTCTACATTACATACAAACATGGGAAAGCAAAGTTAGGCATCCAATCACTCAGAACACAAACTGAAAACACATTTGTGCGTTTGTCAGATATTGAATAAGTACGTGTTTTTGTTGAATATTCAATCGTATGGGCGATTCGGTTTCAATCTGGTTCATTTTACCCAGGCCTCGAAGTGTAGTTGCATGTAATGGTCAAAAGCTAATTTGTTAACTCGTTTGATATCTCAGAAGTGATCGCGTGTAGGAATCATCTTTATCTGTATCCTATTCTTACCGATCATTATCCTATGCTCATTAGTAGGGTAAAAAGGGAAGTTCACACTTGGATCTATTTACTGGTAGTGTCTTAAATACAGTGGCGGAGTTAAAGCAGGCACTAAAAGTAATATTAAATAACTCCTCTGTTTAAACCTTCCGCTTATGGAGTCCTAAACTGACCAGATGTTTGCTTTTCCACCCAACATTTGGATAGGATACACTTATATGGCAAGCTTGAACGAACTGCACTCAGCTGAATTTGAGACAATGTGTCATAGGAGAGGAATTTTGAAGCGCTCCCCGGTGAATTGTTTTTCACACACTTACAGAACTGCGAACCATTGAATGTAAATGTGAGAAGCAAGACTAGTCCCCTCAAAATGATCAGCCTCACGCTCAGGTTCCTTTCTTTCAAGATTCTGGACTAGAAGCAAAACTGGTCTAGAAGCAGAACAGCACCGCCCTGTTCTCTGGCGTGAGCGAGCATCAGCTCCAATCTTACCTTGTCTTTCCCACTTTCAGAGACTCTCTAGGTCAGTGATACTCAAAGTAGGGCCCTGTGGCCACGTGCAGCCCTCCTGACATTGACATGCGGTCCCCTGGTGAACAGCAGAACTGGAATACTGTTAGGTTGACAGAGCACAAACATGCAGTAAGGTGTTAAATACAGGGGCAAGCCTTTATTTACAGGTTAACTGACATAAAGAAAAGAAGCAAAGAAGGCGTCCTGCAACATTTAACTTTAGGAACACGTTAATTTTTAAAGGCATCATGCAACAAATGTGTTAAAATATGATAGACTCTCTTAAAAATTAGAAAACGTGTTTTTCCTTAACACACGGAAGCGTTCCATCTTAGTACATCTGATACCATCAGTGCATTGAGAAGTATTTTTAAAAAGTGATAGTCCTCAAACATGAACCTAGAAACATTCATGCCTTTTCCCAACCCCTAACAACAATGCCAATAGTCAGCTGAGAGGCAATTCAGTTGTAATGTGAACCACTCTGGGTGGCCTGAATTGTTAATATACATAAACAACATTATAGTTTATGTAATCAAACAGTTAAGAAGGTTTTATACAGGAAACATCCTGCAATCAAGTATTTCAAGGTGCTATTAAATATCATAATGAAGAAAATGGAGTCAAAGTGAAATAAAACAATTGCCTAGGATCACACAATTTGGTCATGAGGGAAGCTGGGATTGATTCCAGGTTTTCTGGTTTCGCACAGTGCAATTCTATTTTATTCTAATTGAATAATTAAGTTTCTTCCTTTGTCAGCCGCGGTCGGTAGTAGGAGTAACTGCAGGGCGTTGACGTGGGGAGGGGGAGGGGCAGGGTGGGGGGTAGTAAACTATGGATTACGGAGGTTTACAGGTAAGTTAACGTATAAATTAACAAAACAAATTTCGTTGCGTGCACAACCCCCCACCCTGCCCCTCCCCACGTCACCGCCCTGCAGTTACTCCTACTACCGACCGCGGCTGTCCTTTGTACAATTGACTCAGCCAGAGTACTGATAGCAAGCAGAGAAAGCTTACCCTTAGATGGTACAGGAATAGTGACTCAGATACAGCATAACACAGTATTGACAAATGTATGATTCTTATAGTGGAATGAAACCCTCAAAATACCCTCCATGACTCACAGCCCACACAAAATACATACTTCACTTCCCCTACACCAGTTTACACCTCCACGCCCCACCCCATCAATATGGCCTTCGGTCACACCTCAAACCTTACTTTTGGCCCCCTAGGGAAACGTTTGAGAGTACCTATGCTCAAATTCAGGCAGCAACTTGAATTCAGCAGAGGTGACTTTACCTGCATAAAAACACATTTTTTGTGGCAGCGCAGCATCCTTTTTTTATAGCAGCACTTTTTCTTTAAAACCAATTTTAGGGGCACGGCATGTTAGAGGCACTTTCTTCTTCATCTTACTCCTCTTCCTTTCGCTACCCTTTTGCTGAAGCAGTCAATTAAAGATTCATAAGTCTGTTGCCAGGTGACGGTCAGTGGCATGGCAACAATCACACGTAGGGCACATGGCACAGTATTTATCAGGGTTTGGTCATTAATGTGGCCACTATGCATTCTGCTACCTGCAGGTCACAATTTCTATCTTTTGTGGAAAATCTACTAGTGTATCTATTCCAGCCATTGCTTATCTCGCGAGCGATCTCTTGACACCAGAGTTTCCCAGCCTCTACGGGGGATCGGATGAGCCAATCCCGTGGCCGTGTATTGTCCACGCGCTGCCTTCTCAGTCCAGGCAGCTGCACCTGCAGCAGGCGGGAACTGTATAAGTGCGCGTGCTGGTCTCTATATGATGACACACACTACTAGGGAAGCAACGGACTTTTCGACGAAAGAGTAGGAAGGGAATGAGAAACCCGAGAACAGTAAGGGGAGGTGTAGGGAAGGAATGTCTCGTGAATGTCTTGTGGGCCAAGTTATTCAAGGGCGCTGTCAGCGGGGGTCGCGTTACCCTGGAAACGGAGTGGTGACGTTCGTGTCACCCCACGTATCAATACGCAGCTCTTGTTTGGCGCGCAGTAGATAGGACGACCACAACACAATTTAAAGATTAGGTTGCACTTGAGATTTTTAGTCTAATAAAAAAATGCATTTCTTACCTGTAAACCACGCGCTCGAGTGATAGGCTGAGCTTTGAAAGCATCAAGTGCAGAGAAACTGCCTGCGCTTCCTGTTGTTTGCTTCAGCCGCCAACTGTCTGTCACACACGCGCCACATCAGCGTGATCTATCTTGTATGCCATGATGTTTTTGTTATTAAATCATTACTAATTAAAAATGTGGCAATCAGCAGGTCGCCGCAACTCGTCTCGTGCTCTCAATAATGTATTCGAGCCGTCTGGAAAAACATAGACAAACCCCAAATACGTGTGTGTTCCTTATACGCAGCATGCATTTGATCACTTTAAGAAAGGTTTTTTGGAGGCGGAAATGAATGGTTCTTAAACTGTTATTCACACTGAGCTGAAAGGCCATCCACGCCCCAAGGGAACCGCTTCCTAAAATGTCCCCTGATGCATTATTCAGCCAGCACATTACAAAGCAGTCGGGTCTTCAAAGGCCGTACCCTACTGCGGGCCACATGAAACGGCTCGAGGAACAGTCAGGCGCCCTGTGATTTTTAAAGACAGACGTAGTTTGCTCGAGCTGGCTCTGTCTCAGAGACGTGCAGGGTTCGATGGGCAGCCCTTAGTCACTAGGCGTCTAAGATGCATGCGATAATTATGATAACACACCGCATATGAGCAGAGTTTCATCTTCACCACCTCTCACAGGGCTTCTACTGTCATTTTACCATTTTAGACGAAGTGCACTTTTGCCGCGCCACCATCGCATTAGGGTCTCATTCGAAGTTTATAACATCGACTGGAAGCAGCTGCTTGTGATAGTGCGACACTGACATATTATTCAAAATCCTGGCGCCAACGGCAGTCATAGGGACACATTGACAGATTCTAGAGGCAACAGGGCGCCGCCTGCTGGCAGGCAAAGGTCCACACTGACAGTTTGTAATTACTTGGCGACACCTGCTGGCAGTCCTCTAGTATTGCGCTACCTCGGATATGGCTTGCCTACTTGCCCCACGCTACTTGCTCTACAATGCCGATTGGGTAAGTGTTTAAAAAAATCTATAACTTCGATTTTTAATCCTTCAACCCCAAGTCAAGGGCTATGCACATAAGCATTAAGCGTATGCCACGAGCAAAGCCGTTTTGGACACCATTTCCCTGAGTTCTTACCCAAATGTGCAAAGTCCAGCAAAAAGTTACCATTCTTTTTTTATTTCCACAGCTATTGACAACCTGTTACAAGAATGACTACCCACACATTCAGTGCTCGAACCTGCCCTGTGGGAACTACCCCATCATCAGTAAACTAGTGAGGAAGATTTCCACTACCAAGCACTGCTCGCAGGGGCGGTTTATCCGCAATGGTGGAGGAGCGTCGCCACACTGCCTCAGCCAGCATCCGAAAAATAAAACAATTTTGTTTTATTTTTCGACTGCTGGCTGAGCCAACATGTGTGGGGATGGGTAGGGCGTGGTTGGGCAATGGGATTGGGCGAAGTGATGTGCACTACTAACTGTGCATGTCTGTTTGGCTGGCCGTCTCAGGCAGGCCACACACGTGCAGTTAGGTTTCTCCAATCTGGCTGTATTGTACAGCCAGGTTGGAGAAACAGCACAGACCCCCTGACCTGAGAGGAGCATCAAAGTAGCCCGCTGAGGCCAATCCCTGCGCTGCTCTAATGCAGCATGAGAGCAGCACGAGGATTGGATGTGGAGTCTGGTGCTGTCCCAGTGTCTGCTGGGCCAGGAAGCAGAGGAGCTCCGAGGCGGGAGGCGGCAGAAGCAGCATAAGGTAAGTTTTATTTATTTTTTCTCCACCCCTCCGCGCTCCCCCTACTCTCCCTCCACCGCGCTCCCTCCACCCGCCACACTACTGTCAATATGTATCAGCCGCCACTGACTACTCGCACAAGTCACAACCGTTTTCCACACTGAGTACTTGGTCATGTGACGCTGTGAGCTTGATGCCGCCAGTTCTGTTGCCACCACTCCCGTGCGAGATAAACAAATTTGCATAGTATGGCTAGAGTTGGGCGAGCTCACAAATTAACAGAGAGATCCGTGCCAGATCTGAGCCGAGGGTTTTGGCTGGGTTTTAACAGCAGGTGCATGAGCAATGCCCAGAAAATGTTTTGCACGTAAACTGTGCATCAAACACCATATAAAAATATGATAAAGACTCTTCAAGATTCAAAAAAGAGTTCTCCTTTAACATGCGGAAAAACATTCAGCTTAGTACATGAGATTATATAACTACATTGAGAGGCATTTATTAAAAGTGACATGTGGATGAACCTTAAATATTCATGTCCCACCCATCTCCCGCCATGACAAAAATGCCATTAGTGAATTACAGTCTTACATGAAGCAACATTATAGTCTATTTCAATCATACACAAGAGACATGCTTGTATAGCACACACCCTGAACTCACGTATTTCAAGGAGCTCTCAAATGCAATGAGGGGGGAAAAAAGAAGCAGGTGAAATAAAATATTTGTCTAGGGTTACATCATTTGATTCAGCCACAAAAATCTTAGGTTTTGTGATTTCAAATTATGCCATTCAGCCACAAGATGGGTATCTGTTTACCTCTCTTTTTTTTACATCAAATAAATCAAGTTGTACTTGTATAGCGCGGCTAATCACCCCAGAGAATATCCAGGCACTGTGCTGCAGGTATCAGTCGAAGATCCAGGTCTTAATCCTTTCCTGAGGTGGGTCACTGAGGGTGTAGAGGTGAAGGTTGAGAGCATTTCATGGTTTGGTGGCGAGGTGGTAGAAGGAGCGTCCTCTGGAGCAGCAACTGCGGATATTTATTTAATTTATTTATTTTAAAAGTTTTACATAGCGCTAGCTTGTACCGTAGGTATCAGAGCGCTTTACATACATACTGTAAAGAAAAACAGACGGAAATTGCATTACATAGTAGGCAGGCAGTAAGGAAGCAAAACCAGGGATAGAAAAAAAGACAGCATGGAAGATAAGGTGGTTAACACAGTACGGTCACCAACTATCCTTGAATGTCAAGAGAGAGGAGTAAAGTCAGATATTGAAGTCTAGGTTAGTTGACGTTGGTCAGGAAAGTATTTGTTAAGGAGATGGATTTTCAGGTGGTGTCTGTGCGAGGACGCGGTGTGTGGAACAGAGATTCCTGGTCGGTCGATGAAAGTGCAGTAGTTGGTTCGTGTAGGCTGTTCCTTGATAGTGGAGGGCTTTGTATGTGTGGGTCAGAAGCTTGAAGTGGCATCTCTTCTGGACAGAGAGTCAGTAAAGGTCCTTCAGGTGCTGGGTCATGTGTGTCCTTTTGGGCAGGTTGAGGATCAGTCTGGCTGCTGCGTTCTGGATTCTCTTGAGTTTTTGCATGAGTTCAGTGGTTGTGCCTTTATAGAGTGTGTTGCCATAGTCTAGTCGGCTGGTGATGAGGGCCTGTGTCACAGTTTTCCTGGTGCTGATGGGGAAAGACCAATGGTTTTTATTAAATATTGGTGCCATGGGTAAGAACATGGGTGACAGGCAGAAGCCACATTAAAGCTCGGCTCGCTTCTTTGGGCTCTAGGGTCCAACAGGACCTTTGGCTAAGCCAGAGCCAGGCATCTGGCTCGGGCCTGGCTCGTACTTCCAGCTGCTCGCCCACCTCCAGTTACGGCACACTTCAACTTTCATGAAACTGTAATGTTTTCTCAAGTTCAACAATGTACCTAATTCCACTGTAGCTGGAAGATATTTGGCAGGTGTGAATTTTGTTTTTTTGCCTGTGTTTGGTGGGAGATGAGTGGTGTAAAAGTGTGCCTTTTTATCTTCGTGTGGGAGACACATCAATACCCATTGCTGTGATACACCATTGTGTTTGATCACTATGTTCTTTTATGATGTCTTAGGATTTTGTGTGTTTCTCCACAGATTGCATGAATGATAGTGCAAACGGTCAGGTAATGTGACTGTGCTGCAGTGCAACGTGGCTAAAAGTAAAGAAAAAAGCGCTATGATGCAGTCAATGCTGGCTGTGTCATAGCACTTTTTTTCTTTACTTTAAGCCATGTAGCACAACAGTTCGCACTGTTGAGCAACATATCTAAAAAACATTGAAATAGATAATAAATCTCACATAGGCATAACCTGTTGGCTTTCCCTTTCCAATGCTTGTTGTCTAAGCTGTGGGTGAAACCTGAAGATGCTTGATAGGATAAGTAGACACACTAAGCTGAGAAATAAGTAACAGTGATTTTATGGGTTCAGTCACAATACAGTGCTGCATTTATGTTACCCTCCTCTAGGTGGAAAGTTGATCCTTTTTAAGAGTCGTGAGTAGCTTTTGTGCTGAAGCGAGTACCAATGACACACGTGCCCAGTGTGTCAGGGGAGTGTAAGTCCTTGCTATTTTGCTATTTGGTCTACTTTGTGCCGTATAAGAGTGTAAGCAATTTGTTGTTTGATGTGTCCTTTGTGGATGGAGAGCATAGATGATTTGCTATGTTGTGAGCACTTTGTAGGGGGGGGATTGGGGGATTTTCTATGTGCTTTGTAGGAGGTGTGTGTATGCTATTTGCTTTAGTGTCCTCTTTGGTGCTGTGCAATTGGTACGTTGGAACTTGGACATGCTTAACTGTTGTGCGGTATTCTGTGTTTTTCATCTATTTCCCTCAAATGCAGGCTTCCTTTGGAAATTACAGTGTTGCATCATTATAATACGTTGTGTTGTGATGATTGTTGTGTTGTTCTACTGGGAAAGAGATGATTGTTGCATTCTTCCTTGCCTATACACTGCACAGAGCTGGACTGGGAACCCTAAGCAGCCGCTCGGACCAGCCCCTGGGTAAGCACTGACTGGCCCTAGGAGGCTGAAATTACTCGCTTGCTGCTTTTGTTACTGGGGTACCGATATTGCAGCACTGCTACAAAACCGATCACAGTAACTAAACCGTCCCCCACTGCTGCAAAACCAGCCACAACACTTCCAGCCTCCCATGGAAACGCCTAATGCCCACTACGACCAGTACGTCCCTTGTGCTGTGCTCTCGAATTCGCTGTCTGTGCCCCTGTGTATGGGAGTCCTAGCTCTCCTTGCATGTGCCCGGTATGTATGGCTGTGCTGTGTCCTATCCCATCTAGTCTGTGCGCTGCCTATGTGGTTGTGCTGTGTCCTATCCCTTCTCGTCTGTGCTCCACGTATGTGGCTGTGCTGTGTCTTAGACCTCTGAGCCTGTGCACTGCTTATGTGGTTGTGCTGTGCACTGGCCCTCGTGGTTGTGCCCCGTATATAGGGTTGTGCTGTGTCCTATTGCTTCTTATCTGTTCCCTGTACATGTGGTGTCCTGTGCTGTAGTCCTCCTTTCCTCCTTGTCACGTGACATGCTAGTGTTCTGTCCATGGTAGTTGAAGTACATTAGTTGATTGGAGGGTTGTGCTGGGAGAACTCCAATGCATCTAGTGGGGCACCTTTTAAGTGCACTGAGAGCTGAAGAGTAACTAGACTGGAAATTTTCTAAAAACTATTGTCAGTTCTGCTGTTCGCCTTAGTGCTTGGCCCTCTTAATGCATTTGTGGTCCACTCAGTGGGACGGGGAACTAACATCAGAGCTGGGCAGAAAGCTGAAGCAGCGCAGCCCTGGATGCTGTGAGGATGGGGGATATGCAAGTCAGTAAGACAGAGGTACGGAGGACTAAATATGGACAAACAGAGTTGACTTCATTGCCCCTAACAGCAATGCGTTGAACGCAAAAGGCCTTTTAGCCTGACCACGTTTGGCTAATGTACATTTGCATGGTCCCTGAACCCCCCCCAGCATGCCACACAAGGGATGAGAGTGGTCTATGTCAACAGAGAGTTCCAGATGCCTTTGGACCAAAGCTCATAAAACCCACATGGAACTGAAAGAATGAAGATCCACATGGCAGCATGTGCACTCTTAGGAAGCTCCACACAAATTCCTACCAAGCTAGGAAGATGCCACCCAAGACTGTCTGTATCTCAGGACTTAAGCTGGTAAAGACATTTGGCTATGAAATCAACTAAAGAAGCTATGGAAAAGGAGCTGTGACCGAACGATAGAAGCCTTGAGAAGCAAGTGGCATGGGCAGGATTCACCAACATCTTAGTGAAAGAAGAGGTTATGGGGACACTCAACCTTGCATGACAGGAGATAAATAATAACTTGTTTTTTTTAATAACACGACCTGGGGCCTCATGTAGGAAGCCAAATACCGGTCGGTAACGGGCGAAATTCGGTAAATATCCCGTTACCGACCGGTATTTAGGCATTTGCGATGTAGGTGGCAGATTTTCTGGATTCTGTATTTACCGATTCGGAAATTAAGAAATCGGTAAAATACCGATTCGGTAAATACCGAATCCAGAAATGCTATGTAGGGGGCACTCAAGTGAGTGCATCATTGGTGTCTGGATTCGTTATTTACCACCAACTACTAGTTGATGGTAAATGACGAATACCTTTCAAAAAGCATTTTTGTGCTATTTGAAAAGTGCAATGTGGCAGACATACATGCCCTTAGGGCATGTATGTGCGCCACATGTGCACACATGCACGAATCAGGGGTGCAACAGGGTGTCAATGTGACACCCTGCCACCCATGATAATGCCTCCCCTATTACCGATTCGGTATTTACCGAATCGGTAATGGTAACTGGCTTCCCATTCTTTCCTATGGGCCTCCAGGCCCATAGGAATGAATGGGAAGGGATGCATTATTACCGATTCGGTAAATACCGATTCTTAAATACCGATATTTACCAAATCGGTAATAATTACCGATTGGTTACCTACATTACATTTACCGATTCATAAATACCGAATCGGTAAAATTCGGTATTTATGAATCGGTAAATGTGATGCTACCTACATATGGCCCTAAGTGCTGTAAAACGGTTGTCATCCATACTCAAATTACCCACCTTAGCACAATAAATTTGAGAATGCCTTGGGGGGTTTGAACTCATTTCCTTGGCAAAATCACATTTTGAAATGGTGCCTTCAGCACATTGAGCTTTCCTCACCAACAGAGCAAACTGCTACCAAAATAAAAAGTGTTCTCTCAAGGACTTGTGGCTAACTGCCAAGATGCTACCTCTTAAAAGACAGCCACCTTATGGAAGCTCATCAGAGCCCTTTCAAAAAATTTGAAAATTTTAGAGGATATGCCAATGGGCTCAATTATTAGTGTGGCGGTGTGGGAGGGGGCTGCCATGCCACCGCACTGCTCTCACAATGCCAAACAGGGCTGCTGCCCACCTGCAAGATTACAAGTGAAGTCGTTATGTGGCGGGCGGGGTGGCAGTCCTGCTGCAGTGCAGTAAAAAGGCTCAAATGTGAGCCTTAATGCTGCACCGCCACAGGACCGCCACAGCGCGTTCCAGCACGGCATGGATTGTGAAGTCCATACCGTGCTGGAACTGGGGGTGCATACACATAGGGGGGCACATGCACCAACATGCACGGGGCACCCTCAAGGGTCCCCTTTGTTTCATAACCACCAGCAGTTTCATGCAGTAAGAACCTCCATAAGACTGCTCGTGGTAATAAAACACGTAATATGCATAGCGTGCCGCAGTGGCACAACCAGCATATTGTGAGCCCCTGACTGCCGGGCCCCTAGCAGGGAATGTGGGTCCCTGGTGGATGCGTCAGTCGAATGGTGGTCCAACTGAAAAAGTTGTAATAGGGCAGTCAGATCACCTGATGCAGCGGTGGCCAAACAGCCACCACCGTACTACTGAGTTTGGAGGTCCATGGACCGTCAAACTCATAATCAGGCCCTTAGTTTTTACTTTCATTCAAATCACTGGGTACTGTTGCATGTCAATTTCATATTTTTCTGCACAGGCGAAAAGAACCCCATAAAGCCTAGTGGCCAGTGAGGATGGTGAAAGCTGGCCTTGCAGATTCATAAAAGCACCTACTCTCGCATCTGAGAGAAACAGAGATAATTGTCCAAGGCATTTACCAGACCAGATGGGAGCTGAGAGATTTGTTAAAGAAGGAAACGTTTTGATGGTTGAGAGACAGCAGTATATTATAGAACAAGCGGATTGTGGCAGAAGCACCCTAGAAAACCTTTGGAGCGCAATTAACACCTGGTTTTCTCCCTGCTTACAGTATTCGGCCATTGAACAATACTGTGTTTAGGTGTCTTATGGATTCTGGCAAAATTACCTGGATTAACTATTTGATGATCATAATGAAGTCCCAGACATGTGAGCGTAGTAGACCAGAAACTCTGACTTAAACTACAGATGTATCTTCTAAAACCACACTCATCCGACAGAAAGGCATAATGCACCCTATGGTACTGAGCGAGCATAGGAGCGTACAAAGACCTCGGACTAACACTTAGATCATGTGTACAAAAACATACAGTCTGTTGTATTAAGAAACCTTCAGCATACAAGCCAAACCTGGCTTGGAATAGGGAGGAAAATCACGTTGAGCACACTATTTCAATACATCCACTTGTGTAACAGATACCGCCGTTCAGATATTCAAAATAAGCGCCTAACCTACACGGAAACCACTGCATTAAGCAGCTGAATATTTTTTCTGTGACACCACCAATGCATTATGTGCTTTGTGTCTAAACTGCTGATACTGTGAGCTACAAAGGTCAGAGCATTTAACTATTACCTCCTTCTTAGAAAGGAAAGCACGTGTGTTTGTTTCTTTTCTATGGAGTGCATTGTTGCGTCTACAAAGCACTTGTTTTTAGGTTGAGCCTGGGCAGCGCATGCGCTGCTCTGTGAGGCATGCTCTATTCGAGTATAAACTTGAAGCTCCTCCCTTTCTCTGCTCATATTTTTCATTGGCTTGAGTCAACGTCCTTTGTCAATTCTGGCTTCTGATTCGTTAATAAGCCTGTTAGCCCCTCCTTAGTACCGCCTTGTCTTCATGTGTAACATTTGTAATGAGGACTGGACCTTTTACTTCTGTTGTTACAGGGTAGGTCTTATTTAGTCTGTAAGCACTATTTTCTGTAATGAGTTTCTCCTACTGCAGGCACGAAATGCTTTCCTGCAACATTCAGCATGCCATGTGCTCGTTCACTTTTTCCAAGCAGCCCAGGACAATGGCAGCCGCTTCTTTGAAATGAAATAGGTGTCACATTTAACCCCTTGCGTGCGCATGACGGAACCACGCCGCCATGACCCACGGGCGGCGTGTGCTCATGACGGCGTGGTTCCATCATGCTGCGGCCGCTCCGCCTACGCGGCACTAATTCCCCGCCTGTGCGGGCAAAATGAAGAGTGGGCGGAGTCGTGACGGAACCACGCCGTCATGAGCACAGCTCGCCCGTGACTCATGACGGCGTGGTTCCGTCACGAGCATGGCGGCGCCGCGCTCACCCCACACCCCCCCAGCGCCGCGACGGAATTTGCGCCGCGGCGAAGGGGTTAAAAGAGTTTGAGCTATTGGCATTGTAAATGACAATGACTTTTATTTATGTGTCAATTATCAAAACAGATAAATAAAAGGCATTGTCATTTACAATGCCAATAGCTTAAACTCTCGCAAATGCAAGACCTATTGCATTGCAAATGCTTGTTTCTGTCTGCAGGCAGACATGTTTGACTTTTTTATTCTGCTATCGTTTCTGCTTACCTAGACATTGGTCTTTACTCCTTCAGTTTTCAGAAGAATTACTTTGCCTTAATGTCGCTGATGCTTTCTTTACTTGTGTAATCAAACCTGTTATAAACGTGTGAAGGTTAAAAAACTAGCACCTAGACAATAAAAATAGCTTTTGGGGGGAGTTGATATTACCAGCTTTCAACGTTCGTGCCCGTCTGTTGTTCTGCCACTAGTCCTGATAAAAATGTGCCTAACTGGCAAATTCTATACATCGGTCTAAAGCCAAGCGTGTCAGAATATAGTGCTGGTAAAATATTGCAGCCCTAAGGTTGACAATCGTAATACAGCGAAGGCAAGTATAGAAATATAAGTATAGATTCACTATTCTTCACTCCACATTTGTGTATCTTGAAGCTATACATTGATCCTGCACCGACCTTCTCCTATTTAGGAAACTCCTGAAAACCTGGTTGTTTACACAGGGCTAGCTTCTGCCTCCCCGTCAATCTTGGTTCCTAGCGCCATGAAGCCAATCGGCGTACGCGCGCTTTACAAATCCCCATTAACATTAACATATGTAGATGTACAATTAAGTATCGCAAATCTATATTTATCTACATTTATTTACTTATTTGACATTGTGGTGATCGATGTTTTCGACTACAAAATTTTTGGATATTGTGTCAGAGTACCACTCAAGCACTATCTTTCATCAAAACAATGAAATGCAGAAATTGGAAGTTAGTCAAAGGGGAGAAACATAGGAGTGGATTGGTAAAAAAGTAATGCCTTTATGAAACTCAAGGCCGCTTGGCGAAGAGCCATTTCTTCAAATCCCTAGACTTCGAGTGATAATGCAGTGACACCTTGTGTAAATCTGGAACGAGAAAGCTCTTTTCCAGTAACGTTGAAGGGGTGAGGATGGGGTATTGTCTAATTAACACGACTTCCATTTGTCTCAAAAACTGATGGTGCATCAGAAAAAATGACACCCAATTAAAGACGCTAAGGAGATTTTGCACTTTGCAGGAATCACTCCAGATCGATACTACACATCCACGAGGCGTGAAGACATATTGCAAACTCCATTTTGAAGAACTTTATGAAATCACTGTTGGTGAGATATCTACTCCGTTCTCTAATAAAACTCGCTAGATAACCGCAATATTTCCCCTGGTGTTTCTTTGGTTGTTTTGATGTAGAAGTCTTCATATCCCCTGACAAAACATAAATCATTTCTTTCAAGTTTATTTCTACATCTGTTTGTTGCTAGGCAGCACATGCACAGAGACCATCTTGCTTCTGACGCTGGGAATTATACTTTCTATGGAGAATACTGTGAGTGCAGTTCGAGTCAAGTGGGGGATGGAGAACAAACGAATAGAGAACACGTAAGGTCTGAACCCTCTGCTAGAATTAAAACACAAAATAGTGATGAGTGCTAGACAGGGGCACAACTAGGCCCGGACCTTGAGGGGTGGTGGCGGGGGGCAGGAGGGGGCTAACATTTTAAAATGTATGGGGGAGTAATCTTCAGAACCTGTGTGAAAATTATTTATTGGGGCAGAAATTTACCACTGTTAAACGTTGCATTTGAATGCACATTGGGGCAGTGCACCTGGCAGGGTGTGGAATTCGGTGTTCTATTTTTTAGGACAATCAAGGGCAAATGAAATATTCTAAAACACACTGGGCCCTTTTGAATGAGTGTCAGCATAATCAGGTAGTATGTCTTTATACTATATCTTGCTGTCATGGGCAGGATGCCCAATGTTAAGGCACTATTAGAAAACTAGATGCAGAAGCTGCAATCCCTGGTAATGCAATGTAACCCAGAGTCCTAGCTGGTCTAAAATGCAACACAAATTAAAAAAGATGTTGACAGTACAGCAAAACGAAATACCAAAACCAATCAGAAAGTGTAAGTATCCATGGTGCTGCTATAGAAAAGACCAGATATCAAACTTGCAACAGAACAACAAACATTAGAAGGAGCAGCATATCAAATGGAACACCTTGAGAAAATATCTGCCAACAGCATCTTATTTTTCGAGGACCATCCTGCTGCTAACAATTAATTATGCCTATGATCTCCTCAAACTGACATTTCTACCCCTTAGGGTCTCCGTCCTCCCAGCAGCCCCACTGTCCCATCTTCTCCAGCTGGCCCTCTTCAACTGTGAGCACAGCAAAGTGTCCTAGGTAGGATCATGAAAGGCCTCATTGTTGACACTCTGGAGAGGATGGGCAGTCTCCAGGCTTCCAGCGGCGCCCACAGCCTGCCCTTGTACACGGGGACATTCTAAGGATTTTGGGGGTCCTGGGCCAAAAGTATTGTGGGGGCCCCTTTTCGAATTGCTTTGAATTTATGATCCAGTTTCAGCTATTTTATGCCCTCTTTGGCCATATCACTAACAGTGCCCAGGCAAATTCTAAATGTGTTTACATCTAATGTTCAGGGAATGTGACCTGTGTTTTCGGTATTGTAATACAGCAGCAACTCACTAATATTAACTGCAAATAATCTCAGGGACATATGAATATGTGGCGTCCTGTTTTAATCTAAAATAAACTTTTTTTTATGGATGTTGCATGAAACATAAACACAACATTTATGTGCAAAATGTCTGTAATAGACTCTCAGACATCACCCACATTAAAAGCGTTTTAACCCCTCGTAGGGGTAGTAAGTGCTATATAAATGCAATTAGTTACAATTTCAATGTAATTTTCCAAAATGCAAGGGGCAGCAGTGTTCACTTCAAGCACCTTTCAGGGGCGTAACACAAGTCCCCGCAGCCCCCGTGGTGCGGTGGGGCGAGCTTTAGGGGGGCCCCCTCTGCACAGAGTGGCCTCCGGTACGCGTTTCACCCGGCTACCTCACGGGTGCACGCGTATTCATGCCTAGTTTCTGTGATGTCAGGTTCTGCACCTTTTGAGAGCGTGCGTATGTACGTACGAACTTTCCCTAATTCCTGTGCGTCTCTCGCGCTTCTGTGTCCAGCTCTCTTGTTTGTCTCCTGGGGATGTCGTGCGGACAACATTAGCTCATGTGCCCCTTAATGAAACCACTGAATTTTCAAAGCATCTCGTCCTGCGAAGCTTTGAGTGATTCCTTCGGCGTTATGCTCGCTTTGAGCCCAGCAAGGCTGCGCCTCAGGAAGGATAGCGAGATACAAGGTTCCAGAGCCAACGCAGCCTCTTGGAAGGTGAGGGATTCCAGTGCTAGAGGATAAAAGGCAATAGCAACTTGGTTGGCTTTTTTTATTTAAATATTTAAATTTAGCATCTTGTGTGTTTTAAAAGATGGCATAAATGCAGAGCCTGGCTTTTTGAGTTTGTGTAGAACGCTTCAGACGCCAAACCCCAGTGACATCTAGAGCTTGACCCTCGGTGAGGAGAGTGACTGGGAGTGGTCAATTTGCAAAAGAAAAAGTGCTTATGGCTCAATGCCTTGCACAGAAACCCGTGGCCGGCCCTATCTATACAATCGGGGGTTCGGGTGAATACCAAGGCTGCTTAGCCTTGGCTCCGCCTCTTTATTACACCACCAGATGCCCACGGCCAGTTTATCTCACTTTTTCATCCCTGCTTTCCTCCTCCGTTAGTTTTTTCCGTCGTTGTCTTCCTCATTCGGTCCCATCTTTTGTGGTTTAAAAATAATACGCGTATGTCTTATAAAATGAGTTCAGGTGGGCTAATCCTTCAACCGCAGGCTGAGTAACCCCCTTGGACAGCGGTCATCTCAACCAGAGGTGTTGCTCTACACATCTTTGAGTTTAATGTCAACCCAGCTTCAGCAAACCTAGGGGCATAATGCATTTTTGACTGTCATGTCTGGTACAAAGATGTATTTGCAACTAGGCTGGCAATGGCCGGACTGGGATCCAAAGCAGCCCTGGTAAATGTTGTCAGACCTGCCTCCGTACGTTGCATAGTGAGTGCAGTTAGCGAGCCTCACCACTACAAAGAGGTTTTGGGAGGTTCTCCCCTAAGAAAATTTGGACAAAAAATGACACAGTCTACAACACATTTTTCATTGTATATTCAATTGTATTAATTAAGTGCACCAGGAATCAACATTCTTTGTTGGGGCTCTGCAATGATTCCCTCACTATCACTCTCCAACAGTGCCCCTCATCTCACCATAGCACCGCTCTCACATGTATTTCATTTGTTTTGTAGCGCCTCTTATACCAGTGTAGGGTGCTCCGACACCCTACCCATGTATGAGAGGCACTATAAAATCACACACAAATACAGAGTCAATGCATCATACGTGTGTAAATCAGTATATAGAGAATGTTACAGAAGACTAAGGGCACTACAAGGTGTAGAATTCATGTCATACCTACTTGGTAGGCATTTGTAAGAGTGCTTGGTATGGAGAAGCACAAACTCGGGATTCAGAACACAACACAGTAGTTTTGGTTGGCTTTACTAATAAGAATTTATTTCTATCCAAACAAACCCTTTTTAGCAACATTTGGGTAAGACCCAGAAAAAAACATAACTTTCTAACCTGAACCATGTAGTTTGCATGCAGCTCTTTGATGACACTTAATAGCTCAGTGTACTGGATTATGATTGTAACTTATGAACTGTACTATAACAAATGGGTCGCTGTGACAAAAGCAGTAACCCACCAAGCAATGCACTTAAAATACTATTCTGTGATCTGCATGGTACACGTCTTTTGCAGGGGGCATATTAACCTTCCGCGCTACATTAGGTGAGTCAAAACGTCCACTAGACAAAGCTCAGATCTCTCTCCAGCAGGTACATTAATTACAGAGTTATCTTGACACTATATTGTTGCCTGGAAACTACTTGATATACAAGAAACTCTGCTGCAGATGTTAAACTTTTGCACTGCTACAAAACCGGCTCCCCCACCCTTCCAGCCTCCCGGTGAAACGCCAGACACCTGGTCTGGCCGTGAGGCTGGCCAATTTCAACTTAACAATAGCCTCATTGACAAGCAGAGCAGGGCACGGCTACAGAAGATAAGAGTGCCAAGTTGAAAGCCCTAGTGTCAGCGCCTGCTTGAGAGTGACCCTCTGCTTTGTTGCTTTGTAGTTGGAGGGAGCGGCAAGGCCTGGGAGTGTGACCCAGTCCTGCACCAGGGCTTCAGACCCCAGTATGGTGCTTCTGTGTCCAAGAACGTCCTGAAGACTGCCTAGAGTCTGACGTGTAGACTTGCATCCTCCTACTCTGAGCATATCATAGGCATCCAGTGGCTACTGGTGCTACAGCGCCTGACAGATGAAAATGATCTTGCAGACCAGAAATTGACCCAGCTAATCATAGGCTATATGTGAATATATTCCAGGTTGGATAACGTGGAGCTAAAACAAAAAAACAGTATGAAGGCAACTAAAATAATAGTCAAAAAGCCTTGTTGGTCAATTCTTAAAATATCTTCAATAACTTCACTAGTTTTTCTGGTACTTTGGCATGCCAGTAAGATGGCTGTTGTGATTGGTAGTTCTCTAGTTCGAATCACCTAGCTTTGTTCTTGACTAGAGCACACTTACTTATAAGGCAGCAGAGCTGCTTCAAATTAACTTTCTACAATTACAGCTGTATAAGTGATATCCTTCAGTACACGTGAAACTAAAGAATTTACACAGTCTCTGCCCCGCCTCTGTTAACTGCTGCAGCAGCAGAGGTACTGTGTGTCTGAAGCAATATCTGGGCGATTTGATAGACCATGCTTTGAATGGATGCGACACAGGTTGCAGGTGTGGCACCATGAGAGTTACCAATAATTTACAGGTTTAAGGGAAAGCAAAGTATGAAACATTATATAAAAATAAATGTTGAGATGGAAATATCCCTTGCAAGGTGACAGATGTGCACTGCTCCCCTCAGTGTCCCAGCTGCAATGATGTCTGCATTCCTGGTCCAATTTCTTATTGTTATAGGCAAACAGGGATCATTGTCATGCACCATGACATAGGCCTCCTCAGGGACTGCAGTCTTATTGGACAGGGAGGGGAGCTGAAAGTATTACCCTGATAGGAGTGAAAGGCTACGGCCTTTGCCAGGACTTGAGTATCACAAGCGTGGTGGTGGCAGCATACCGTATAGCGATCAGAAGAAGTGAATAGGCCTTTTTACCTGTGTCACTGGAGTGAGGCCTATAGACTTGCATGTGGCAAGTTCTGTTGCAGTGTGTGTAACTCACCCTTGGCGTACATTAAATTAGTATGTAGTGCTGTGCAGTGTGTGTTGTATGCATGTGCTGGGTATATGTGTGCCTGTGAATTATACAATACTTGGGAGAGTCTGCGTTCAATTTTGAGAGACCTAGGGCTGACTGAAGGATCGTGAGGAGATAGAGGAATCCCTCCCACCACCCCAGATGTGATGTGATGTGGATGGGCAAACCGGAGGCAGAGAAGAGGCCCTACAGTACACTTCAAAAGGTGGGCTTTGATTCAGAGAGGCTACTGGAAAGGGGGCCTGTGCAGATCTGAGGAAAGAGATGGAGCTGATAAGAAAATCATAAAGAGTAGGACTTGGGGCCCTGTGGTATAATTTTGATGCACCTATCACTGTGGCTGACATTGAGGTGTGAACCTCTTGTAACTCCTGTGGCCTGTGTTGTGGAGCTGTCAGATTTGGAGTCGCTTCTACTGTGTCAGGTTGATTTCTGGAGGCAGGGCAGAGGAGTGGGCACTTCAAGAGGAAGCAGACCCCCTGCAAAGACTCAGACCCTAAATAACATTTGGTTTCTTGAAATGGGCTATACAAAGAGGAGCTGGCCCGAAGAAGCCTTGGGCTGCTCAATCCGTGCTAGCACTGAGAGTCAGCGGTGTAACGCAGGCCCCCGCAACCCCTGCGGTGCAGGGGGGCCGAGCTTCAGGGGGACCCCTCAGCACAGTTCTCTGGCCCGAGAGCTCCTGATTAAACTCCCACAAGTTGTGTTACGCCACTGGCACCTTTTGATCCCCAATGATTTTATGGGATCACCTCATGTCCTCCCCCTAGTTTCTCAGTAGCCTCCTGTTCAAGAAAGGCAAAATGGCCTTCGAGTGTTAACAGAAGGTGTTACATTCTCATTGGATCAACTAGCTCACTGTTTGGCAAACCTTCCCTGTCTCGATGATGAATACCACACTGTGCCTCGATCTCAGGTATTTTTGTTTGAATTACTGTAAATGCAGCTGCTAATGCGTGAGTCATTTGCCTAATACATGTGCATGGCATTACGTTGTCGGTGGTATGTGGGCATCTGACAAAGAAAATTCATGAGTGGGTTAATTGTTACATGGTTAATACATCTCACTTTTGATAATGTAAAGAGGTATGTTTAAAACAATATTTGTTTTATTGACACCAGTGGTAAGAATTTGTCCAATGGCCCTTAAAATATGGGTTCCCTCTGTTAAATCTGAGGAAAACACGTTGTTACTAAACACTGACATTTTTGGCCTCTAGTAATTTAGTAAGTTTTTTGTTTTCTTTAATTGGTTGGGAAGAGCAGGCTCTCCCACACCTTCTCAACATTTGTGTATGAGGGTTACCCCATATTATTTGCCTTTGAAAAACGCTGAAATTGTAGTCTTTTAATTTCTTTATTCTAAGGTGACAGAAGCCATGTTTACTAAAATTCAAGGCAGTATGGCTGACTTCTGTGATGTTTCCAGTGTACTAGGAGTGGAGGGACACCGTTTCAAAGTGACTACACTTTTATCCAAGAATAGCATGTGTCCAGTCCTGCAAGTGTTAAAATAAATTCCACAACGCCTTGATTGTTCGCCTTATGACAGGGGTTTCGTATGTGGTCATAACTATCTTCAATGCCCTCGAATCAAAGGGTTTGACGTTGAATGCTGCCTTTCATAAATTCCATGTGACTGGTAGTTTATGAAGTACATATAGAAAGTTTAAAAATACCCAGGCCACCACCAGGGACAGAAAACTGCAGAATCTGGGACTATCAGAGCTTTTTGAAGAACAGAATGAGCCGTTTCACAAAAACGTTTATGGGTACTGGAAGTACTACACATGTTTACTCTTTTGCATACTCTTACATGTCTTTGGGAATCGGCTTCAAATGTCTAACTTCCTATTAATAAACGTTTTTTGTACAAATCCTATACAAGTATTCCCATTTAGATTTTTTTTTAGTAATTCACAAAGGCATGTAAGAATATGTGAACGAGGATTGCTACTAAAGGATTAAGTCTTTATATGCTCTAAAATGCCTTTGCGAATAGGCCTTTATGTTAGGAAAAGGACAGGGGCTAATAGACACCTGGCTAGATTTTGCAATGTATTGGGGGATTTGTAATTTTAAAATTCAGGACGTACTGCTAACTTTCCCCATCACTCCGTCAGTGACCATGTCAGTGGAAAATTAGATATTCGTTATTGAGGTTGGTTCTGACAACCTTTTGGGGTTACATCTTATTTGTGTTAATTCATTCCGTGCCATGAATACTGGAGAAGATGTGAAGATCTCAGCATAGCATGGTTTCCCTGCTCCGAAGTCAGCAGCTCTGGCCATTACACCACATCCTCTCCCCACTTTCATGCTTAGTAGCTGGTTCCGTTTTAGGCAGCGCTAACAGGAGAAATGGGCTGCAGCCAACTGCCTCCTGACGAGAGCCCCAGCACTTATTGTTTTTACAAATGAACCACTAGATGATGCCCCTTGAGCATGGCAATTGGAAGGAGACCATTTTGCCAAATCAGATAAACACTTACATTACTGTGAGATTTATCAATCTGGTTGGTAAAAGTACCATTGACATTATGAAATAATTTGGTATCCAAAAATCTTAGCCACTTAATAAAAGCTTTCATTGAAGAAAATGAAAAAAGAAATAAAAAAAATGTATGTATGTATATATATGCTGTAAAGGAGTAAATAGGGTATGTGGTTGCATTTTGAGTCACTACTGTTGGCTGGGACAGGAGGGATGCCATTAAGGAGTAGCTATTAGAAGTTGTTGCTGCCCATATTTTACCGTTTGCTAGGCTGACTGCTTTGCAACTCCTCCAATTTATGCAGTCTAACTAGTTTATTGTGACCTATGTGTGCTGCACAAAGCAGCAAACATGGAAACTGCAAAAACGAGGAGAAATTGAACATTTCTCCTCGTTGCGCCAGGGTAAGGCCAGGTTTCTCCTGGTTTTAATGTTGACACAGCCCCATATTTACGCCACCATTGTAACTAGGGGTAAGCATTAAAATCAATGAGTGATGCAGTGGAACGCCGACCGCAACACCCATTGTCCTCCACTTTCATGCTAAGCATAGCGTGAAAGGGGGCCTTATTTACAAGGCAGTGTTAAGCCAAGTTAAGTGGCTAAACGCTGCCTTGTAAATAAGGCAAAGCCCATATCGCCACCACAACATCATGAAAAGTGACGTTGTGGTGGCGATAGGGGCTTGTAAATATGCCCCTAAATTTCTTAAAATTTCAAAAAATTATGCTTTTGTTTGTTTGTATCTCAAATCAAATTTGTGTTAACTAGATGCACACCTGACATAAAAACTCTTGCAAGAAACCAGCAGGAGACCTGGTTCGATCAGAAAATGTCTCTCGGTGAGATATCTGTGCAAATCTACTCCAGCAGGTATCTTGCTAGACTTTTAGTGCTTGGATAAAAAAAAATTGAAATCGTGTAATGGGAAATTTTGAGAAATTTTGTGAATAACATGAAAATCAAGGAAATTCACAAAATTCAAAAGTTTAATTAAAAATGTGCCCCACCCTAGCCAGTACTTTTCAGGGAACCCACACAAGGCATCAATTAATACTGAGGTAAAATCTACATATTGGGGGCCAGATCATGAAGGACTTTCACTGTCTAAGGTGCATTTATTTACCCCATTTCTCTGAAGCACTGCATTACTTTAAACAGAACAGCTCAGAAATCTGGAGAGTGGAGTAGAGTGGCACTGAGTGGAGTGGCATAGAGTCGAGTGGAGTAGGGAAGAGTGGAGTGGCATAGAGTGGACTAGAGTCGTGTGGCATAGAGGGGCATGGAGTGGCGTAGGGTACAGTGCTGTAGAGTAGAGTGGCAAGGAGTGGCATAGAGCAGAGTGGTTTAGAGTGGCGTAGAATAGAATGGAGTGGTGTAGAGTGGAGTGGAGTGGTGTAGAGTAGAGTAGAATGGAAAGGCAAAGAGTAGGGTGGAATGGTGTAGAGTAGTACCATTGTGAGTGAAATAACTGAAGCATCAATAGATAGGGCAGCTAGGGTGAAAGCAACATAACTAAGAAACCGTTTGCCTGTGTTAAAAGCTGGAAAACACATTGCATGTCAAGGAATAATGCCGAAATGCTTATAGAATAAAAAAAAATAGTACGCTGCAAAAAGACAAGAAAAAAAAGACCAGGAAAAACACTTGTACTTGGTCAATGCCTCAGGGAGGAGCAAACACACAAAAGTAAGGGAAGCCTATGGGAGCTAAGGAATCGAAAGATTACAAATAAGAGTAACATTGAAAACAACTAATGGTATGCAGTCCGCGGATTGTAAGCTCACGGAATTGTAAACAACAAGTCTGGCAGCACAGCTCATGCACTGTGTAGGCGAGATCTAAAAAAAAATTGAACCTCCAGTTGCCAATCAGGATTGGATTTGAAGACCAGAGATTTCCATTGTTCTCTGCATAGGTATGACTTATGTACGGAAAAAATTAGGAAATCTGATCAATGTGTTCCAACGCTGCCAACCTCATTGCAGCCTATAAAATTGTAGCTTGAACTTTTGCCACCACTTGTTGCAAAGCTCTCCCCGTCTCAGAAAGCAGAGCTGTTAAGTGAAGTGCACTCTGTCTACACAACTAGACTGGAGGATCTCTCTGTACTGCGGCTTTCCAATAAATCTGGATAATTAACGGTCTACTCAATTCTTCCTGGCACTCACTGAATTGAAAACACCTGATCTTAACAATGTTTCTGAAACATAATTGCCATGTAGGGAGTTGCACGTAGAAGTCTCCTTGTCTCCAATATCAGCTAAGAATCCAGGTTTGGCTATAGGAAACACGCATGGATCAGTAACAACATGGAGAAGAGGATCTCCTTGCAGTAAAAATATATTTTATTTCATGTTAGGAACGTCATTAGAAATAGGCTTATTTGCTGATTACAAGTTCCTCTGTGATGCCGATGGGGGTGGGTGGCAGGAGTTATTGGCCCCTCCGGAGTTAAGACATCTATGAGAAGTGTTGGATTAATTTATTTTGCCCAGAGATTTCGACTGCTGTATCTGCAGAAATCTGAGCCGAAATTTTGATGGAAAATTAGGAATTATCAGGGAAATCAGTCACAGGATTACTGATTCCTCCTGTAATACCTAATTTTAAGTGGGATTCTCAGGTTTCACTTTTTAGACCCCATTAACGCTATCCAGTATCGGTATCTGGTGTATTGGTAACTCTACGGTGGGATGGACTTAACCGTAGCATGTGTTGTTATATTCCATATAGGTACCATAATATAGGCCCAGGTAACTTCATCTTCATAACCCTTCACCTATATTTTCACTGAATTACACTTATAATGGTTTACAGGGACTGACCTTTTACCTAGATACGACACTGCATTCAGTACACGGGTTTTCCCTAGTTCGAAATCTCAAACATTGAGCATGAGGATTCTTGGAAGCACTGCAGGACAACCATCTCCTGTATAATATCTATGTATACAGTTTATGCCTGGCGTCATCCTTAGTCCGACACAGTAAAACAGCGAGGTAGGACTCCTGGGGAGACCTATGGGTATATATACATCACATCTTGCTAAGATAGCCAGAGGAGACCAGGACTTTCAGGCCGACACACTGACCAGAGATGCTGAGGTTCCTGCATGCAGACACTCCAGCTCGCAGTGTTCTAACATTCCACGCGGGCTGTCCGACTCGAGACCAAGACGGGATGTCCAACTCGAGACCAAACGGGGTCCCACAGTCTCTCACTTCAGGTAATGGGGTTGACTTTATCCTAAAGGCATTCTTGGCTTAACACCTACACACATATGCTAGGTTCACTTAGGTACATCTAGTTAGGGAGACATCGTAGGAGTTTGTATCTTTTTATTCTCATGTATTTTATGTACTGGTATGTATTCATGATTACTGCAGGATGGTAGAGCTTTACCATCCGTTTACTTTCATAGTGCTTCTAATCCTATACATCTGCTACTGTCTAACGGTTTTTGCAGCTCATCTATTTTACACCAGAATAACAACTGTTCAATAAATACTTATTGAAAACACCTACCCTGTTTATTCTGTGTACCTCTCTAAGACAGACTAAGCCCGAGTGACTGAGCGAAAAGTAGTATATTGTTTCCACGGACCTGAGGGATCAGTGTTGTCATGTTTGATGGTTGCCAAGAACTATTCTCTCCTTGGTATGAGGAGATTCTAGTGACGCTGTGAGCTAGCTGGTTACAAAGGCCAACATACCTGGTGGGGGTGTTCAGGATCAGTCCAACACCAATCCTACAGTGTATGCCCTTCGAACGCGCAGATCCTGCATAGGTTTTATAGGAACTACACAACAGTGTAATAGGGCATATATTGATCCTAGTAAGTTTCAATGCTCTCTCGGATATGGTGCTAATGTGCACTGCATGAAGGTAGGGATATGGTTGTTGTCCTTACACAGACAAAAAGCTATCCTTGCGCAACATAGGTGTTTCTAGGCGTACCCTAGAAGTCACTATATAAACAGGTACTGAGGTTAGGGCTTTCCATATGAACTTTCAATTCTGTGGATAACTTCTGCACAAAAAGACACTGTGGGTGGAGGTTCTGACCAAACCTTCCCTTCGGACTGGTGACTTGTGGTGCAATGACAATGTCCAAAGTACACCTCTTTGGGACAAGGCATATAGGAAATCCTGGGTGTGAAATATTGCTTTTCTGTGTTCACTGAGGTTCCAGACCAAGGCACAAAATGTGGGAGCATGTGGTGCACGAGTGTCCCCCTGTATCGCGACCTTTATACAGGGAATGCAATAGATGCCAGGGAATCTGGTTTGGCCGTATACATTTGCACTTACCGATTTGGTTAATGCAGATGCACCGACGGATACAGCAAAGCACTTCCTTTCATATTTTAGTGATTCTGTGTCAGGCTTACAGATGATGCACACACAAGCAAACCACTTTATACTTTGCCGTACTCGTTCATAAGTGGTGATCAGCCCATACTCTTTAATGCGCCTTCAATAAACCTAGGGGTGACTAAGGTGGGAATTACCCATGCATTTCCAGGGATAATTTGAAAAGCACGTTCTGTGAGCAGAATCCTGACTTCAGTGTGATGTACTCACAAATAATCAAGAGTAAGTGAGACATGTTTGCTTGTTGAAAAAAGCTTTGCAAGTCAGAGGCTTGAGTAAGAATGCCCAACTCCTTGAAGTAAATGAGTAAGTCGTGTCTAAGTCTGGAATTCTGTATTACGTCATATGTGTAGAATTAATGCAAGAAATCAATGTTCCAGCCACAGGACATAAAGGTTCCAGTGAATCCCAAAATATGGTCTCCTTTTTAAAACAAGCAATGGAGGAGGGTATTAGGAGCTGATCAAAGGATCAAATTTGACAACTTGATGCTATAAATCAGAACACCACGACTGGGAGTAAAGAGATGATAGGGAGAAAGAAGAGCTTAGTATGGATGATAAGGCCAGTCTCAGTGCTGCTCCATACAAGACTGGCAGCTACAATAGAAGAGAAGGTGTTCATTTTTACTCATGTTATGCAGCTCAAGACTTGTGATAAAAATCACCGGAAAGAAGTTACAAATTGACTTCCATGAGACAAGTACTTGTAAGATGTGCTCAACAGCTTTGCTGAAGGACAGTTCTTGGTTGAGAGGTGTCTTCTGAAGTTGCCTCTAACCATCTAAATTACCGCCCATTTCTCTTGTATGGTGGATGAAAATGTCATCATTTATATGTTGAGAAAATGAAGCACTGTTACCTTAAGGGCAAATATGTTTTAGTTTTACTTAGGCTGTACACATACGTTTTTGCTATACAAATACAAATAATAATGAAAGGCACTAGTGATGACTGACAGATGATGACAGAAGTGAGGCATGAGAGAGCTAGTACGAGGCGTATTTACGGAGGATCATAAATAGTAGTGAATTAATACAGACATTTTGTATTTTATAGGATGGGGCTCTGCTTAGAAAACCATTTACCAAAAACAATATTATTTGCCATGTTTCGTCTGGGGCTCCCACCAACCCCCTCCGCCCCGATCTAAAAGGCACCTCTTTTAAACCTTGCAGTATTGGCCATTTGTTTACACCCATGTCGGTATAGAAACATGTTGCGTGCACATAGGCACATTTTCTCTAAGTGCTTAGGCTTTAGAGTTCATAAAAGGCAATGGGTTTAGACCTCTGCTTTCCAGGCCACTGATCAGGCGGCTGGCTCTAGAGGTGAAGCTGTCCATCCGCCACTTACTCCACTTAGACGGAATGCCCATATTCTATCAGAGGGTGGCTTAAGTAGGTCTAGCAGAGTCATGTCTGTTCTAGAGGATAACCACTGGTAATGTAAATTATTCTCTTTTAGATTTACTGTGTGGAGTCTCATTTCATCTGGATAGCCTGAAAATCTGGCATGGACCCAGTCATGTTAGACCAGCGCTGGATGCATGTTCCAGCAGAACCTTAGTTATGGACAAATGAGGATATTCTCAAATAGAGTGGATATCCATCTGAGGTGACACACTGACCCTGGCCTCCTGACAGCTCTTGGGCCTTGCCGGAAATATTATCTAGATAGCCACATTGCGGTGGCAGCGCCCCCCTCTTTTACCAATCCTGGACTTCACTGGGTATAATCCGCAGGGGTCGGCTGTCTCTCCCTTTCCTTCTTCATACTAGCCAGATATGTCCTGCTAAACATAGTAGTGGATCAACCTTGCTTAGGACGGAGATTTATGCTGAGTGCCAAGATAGTTGCCTGTAAGCGATACGGAGCAGTGACTGATAAAACTCGTTAGCAATTTTCTTAGCACTGTACAGAATCTCAAGAAGTGTCTACCTTGCAAAAGATGGATGAAAATTAGAAATATGGATCGATAAAACGAAAATAATAATTTGGGAAACTGTGTTCTTATGCTGTTTATGCTCATTCAGTTCGAGCCTGCGGTAGAATAAATTCCTTGGGACTATGAAAACGTATGAGAAATACTTTTAAGATAATATAAATGGACAGAATCATTGTTACACACGTCACCAGAGAAATTGTGAATCACAAGCCATATCGTGTCTGTTATTTGTAACATTTTTGCATCCTGAAGAATGTTAAAATCATACAATCTGAAAGTTCATTGAAATGGATGCAAATAACAGTGCTGTTAAAAATTAAAAAAGCCTGCAGAGTAAACATTGCTTTTGACCAAACTTGATTAATCAAAAAATTGACATCCTCACAAATGTCGATATATGTACTGAATCTCTCTCCTCAAGGGTTGCACGAAGATATTTAAAACTGAGGTAATTACAAGGTGTGTCTTTCTCAATTTTAGGTTATCTTAATTTACATCCCTGGTCACAAAAGGGAGCATGATTTGGGATCCTCCAAGCCCGCTGGAAGTGCGTTTAATACATGAATACAACAGCAATCACTTGTCAAATTTCCATTTCCCATCAAGAACTGATAGACACAGTATTTATTAGCAAAGCTCCAGCCTTGTGAATAGAGGACTAAGAGAAGCACTTGGAAAGATTGATTTGAATTATAATGCCGCACTTCTAAAATCCACTTTGCACACGTTTCTGTCTCTAAATGTACTTTGATAGTATTATGTTTCAATTGTAAGGACAAACCATTCCAAGAAAATTGAAGCTGTAGCGGGTGAACAAATGAGCAAATTAGATGTAAATGCAAATGATTCTTTGGGGTATCCACTTAGATCACGCATGTCAGCCGCGTTTTGAATAATGTGCTTAATTATGACCACCACATATGTGAAATTATCTGAGTGAATTGAAAAAGGTTGAAGGACGACCATCCACTTAATTTAAGTAATGAAAGGATTGAGTTATGAGAGAGGTTGAACCAGAATAAGCAGTGGTCTTCAGACAAAGGGAGCAGATATAATAAATGAACCACATAAGACGCTAAGATTGTCGAGTCAGCAGGTAGCGGGGATCCTCTTCAGTGGCAGAGAGAAGGCAAGCTTTCCACAAAGGCTGCAAGGAAAGCAGTTTATTAGGTCCCTGAAAAGGATTTTCTAGCGATCTTCTTTAGTTTCGCTACAGTAATGACGCACCCCCTAAACGGTGGCGGTAACCACATCCCATAGAAGCTGGGTGAGTTCTTGGGGAGGAGTGGCATGAGATGGGGAAAAAGTGTAAGTCGGATAGGTGACCTTCCTGATGCTGGACGCAGTAACGACTGGAAAAGGTGCAGAATGATGACTGAAGGATGATTGGTGAAGGGAGTCTTTATGTTGATTTTTACTTGCGTATCGATCAGTGCTAACTAGTTTGTTACCCATGTACTAACAACTGACAACCAGGGGCGTAGATTAGTCAGTAAGATTGGAGGGGGGGGTGAGTTTTCCAACAATTACGCTGGTATATAATGTTAAAATACGCTACAGGAGAAGCAGGGCACAGGATGGGGGCATAAGGGGCAGTGGAAAGGGAGAGGAATGAGGATTGGTAGGCGTATTAAGAGAGAAAACACAATTTGTTGTCAATATTCAACATTTTTGAGGTTTTCAAAACAGATAGAGGGAGAGTGTGAGTGTGTTTTTGTCTGTGTGTAAGTAAAAAACCCAGATGAAATTCAACAGGCACCTCACCACATCCGACTCAAATCACCTGTACCCAACTATTCTTCCGAAAATACTCCAAACACCTCCCTGAAGCTACGCATCTGCTGAAAACTGGTTAAACTCAATGTATAAACTATCGACTTTCAACTATTCTGACTCTATATAGAAGTTGCTGGACACTGGGAGTAGGAGAGGGTTGACTTAAATAAGCATGACCGAATAAGAGAAGGGCCACTGCACCAAATGAAAGATTTCATTTGAACAGTCCAGCTACTGTACTAGTGACTTTTCTCCCTCTCTTCCCTTTAAACTGTTTCTTTCTTACATTCTCTCACACCCTTTGGAACTCTCTCCTTCGTTTCTCACCTTCATTTCTCTGCTTTCTCTGCCATCCTCCTTGCTTTCTCATCTCTTCATCCCTCGCCTATTTCTCTCCGTGTGACTACTTCTCCTCAGTTGCTTTATTTTACCCATTAGCTCCTTTTTTCCCTATTCTACTTCCTTCTTGGTCTGAGTTCTTTCTATCGTCTCTCTCCGCCTCTTCTCTGTCTGCAGGTAATCCTCAGCAACAGCTACAGGAAAGATGGCTCCAGTGGCGGCTCGCAGAGGGAGTGCTGCGACGCGGTGAGGCGGAGGAGGGGCAGGGTGGGGGTAGTGGAGTCGGACATACGACGGGCAGGAGTAAAGTAAGTAAATAAATAATTAAAACGATTTACCTTGCGCTCGCTGTGTCGCAGAGTTGTCGATGCAGCGAGCACAAGGTAAATAGTTTTATTTATTTACTTACTTTCTTTACTCCTGGCCGTCGTATGTCCAACTCCACTACCCCTCCACCCTGCCCCTCCCCCGCCAGCCCCACCGCCCACAGCACTCCCTCTGCGAGCCGCCATTAGATGATGCACCAACTGGGCTGGCGTGAGTTAACTGTATTGCTGTTCACAGGCACCCATGACGTAAGACTCGGAACACAAACTGGCTCTGGCAATTGAGTCGGACCGGCGTGGGAGATGGGGGTGGTGTTGGGGCGTTTTTCGTAAGTGGAGGGTCACAGTGTGCTCGGTGTAAACACAGTAGTTGCTTTTGTTACAGGGTGCCAATATTGCAACACTGCTGCAAAGCCGGCCCACTGTACCAAAAACGTCTCCCACCAGTCCAAAACCGGCCCTAGCAGCAACAAAATCAAGAGGCATGAGCCCTACCCCTTCTAGAGCAGAACATGGGTGAAATATGTGGTTTTCAAATGATCCATTAAGCAAAATGTATGGACACAGAATACTCATAAGGTGGAAAGGTCAGCATTCATTAATGAAGTGCACGTTTTCTTCCTTGTGGAGAAACCTCTTCAAGGCCACAATCGCCACAAAATGGAGGGTCTCCACATTCCTGCTCTTGAAAGGCACTACTCGTGCCTTCGACAGGAACACATTAACATGTGCTTTCATGGTAGGGTACTATTTGCAAAAGCTATGGGAACACCGACAAACGTACTGGTTGGTGCGTTTTTGCTACACACGCCTCGCTGCACGACAACTGCTCCAGTGCAGCAGAGCAATCACAAACTTCTTTTTTTGTTAGATATTTATTAAAATTAAGATTGGTTCGGAAAGGTCTAGAACCTTTGATGCAGTGATTAAATTGTAATTAAAAAAAAGTGCAGGTACTGCCTGTGCTTTTTAGTAGCACCTCTGCCAAATACCCAAGTGACCTGGCATTCTGTACTTTCTGTCTCTTTACCTCGCTCATGTAGGTTCTTTAGGTCTAGCCTAGCATTGCAGCGCATGCGCTGATCGCTCTGCGAGATCTATTGTCGTTGAGGAGACTTCGGAAGGGGTCTTGAAGCCCCGCCCATCCTTCCCATTGGCCGGCGTCATTATTTATGTTAAACGCTGGCCTCCGATTGGAAACGGGGCTTCTTGGTGAACGCCCTGTCTCCTTCTCGGCCAGCCCATCTGGACTGGATCATGTGCTGGTGGCGTGAAACGGTCTCCTTCAATTATGTCTGTGTGCACTTTTTTTTCATTCGGTTTTTGCAAACACGCGGCTGCATTCGCGCACTGCCAGTGCATGCCACACAGGGGTTCGCGATGGAGATTGTGTTTCATTCCGTCTTCAAGTGAGGTACAGTGAATGAGTAAAAAAAAGGAATGTGTTCTTGTGTAATGTGACTGCTGAGCATGTAAAGCCCTTCAAATGCCTTCGCATCACGTTCGCGCTATATGAAAACAAAACTGAATACAAAAAAAAGTGAATAACCATAGGCACAAGTGTCGTGGAGGAGGAGAGGGCGGCTTTATGATTGGTAGTTTGTTGTTGTGTTAAAGCATCCCCGTCTGCCACAGAACCTGCGCCATCTGAGTGCAGAGCAGAGATCGCCAGTTTAAATTTGAAGTTATAAATGGTGTATTCGCTCCCCCCTTAACCCCTCCACCGTGAAAGTGTTCCGCAGCCCCGCAGTAAGTAGTGTTGCACATACCCGAGGGGACAGGCTAAGAACTCCGGGAACTGCAGGGTCTGGACGGAAATATTTAAAGAGGGCATCGTGGGAAGGATGCGGCACCCGGGACACTGTCCTTGGAAGGAAACCTCATTGGACAGAGAAAACTTGTGTAAACAACACCTGCAGACACTGCATGTGCAGGGAGGGAGGAAGGGGCAATCCAAGCCACCAGGGGGGTAATGCACCCCCCTGCAGCCCTTGTGTGGGTGCTTGAGGGGCATTCTTGAAGGCACCCCTACTCACATAAAATGAATGATTTATTGGAGAATAGGCTGGGCCTTATCACAACCTGCGCGGGCGGTGGGAGTAAAAAACATTTAGCGTTGCGCTCCTGTGAGGCTTTTAGTCTCTGCACCCATCATTGTGCAGCATGTTCAGTGGCACCGGAGCCCTGGAGGGCCCACTGAACCCTGATTATGAAGATATTTTTGGTACACAATCAGTAGTGAAGGGGCTCATACTCTTGCTTTCACCAGTACCCCTGATGCACAACTACTGCAAAAAGAGCTGCGTCACTTCTGCCCAAGACTTACTGCGCACTCACTGCTGCTCGCTGGAGTGACGCTAACTGCTCACTGACTCCCACTTTATTTTGGGCTAGAATATGCACAGTCTAGTCACGCTGATCTTCTCACTGTGTGTTAGAATTAGAACATTCTCAATGCTGATACTATTGATTGTGTAACAACTCCCCGACTTCTGTGGCTTATCATGTGCTCACTGTTCACACTCGTGGCGTGTTATAGCTCACTCACTCTGTCTTTGTGTTAGGCTCACCATGTGCTCACTGTTAACACTAGTGATATGTAACGGCTCACTGACAGTCACTATGTGGTAAACTTATCATGTGCTCGCTGTTCACACGAATGATGTGTAACAGCTCTCTTACTCACTCACTATGTGTCAGGCTCATCATGTACTTGCTGTTCACACTAGCGATATGTAACAGCTCTCTCACTATGTGTTAGGCTTATCATGCGCGTGCAGTTTACACTAATGTGTAACGGCTCACTTATTCTCTCACTATGTGTTAGGCGTATCATGTGCTCACTGTTTGCACTAGCAATGTGTAACGGCTCACTGTCACTGTGTCAGGATCATCATGTGCTCACTTTTCGCACTGGCAATGTGTAACGGCTCACTTACTGTCACTATGTGTCAGGATCATCATCTGCTCACTGTTCACAGTAGTGATGTGCAACGGCTCACTGACTTGTCACTATGAGTGAAGCTTATCGTATTCACTGATAACACTAGTGATATGTAACGGCTCACTTACTCTGTCACTACGTGTTAGGTTCATCGTGTGTTCACTGTTCACATTAGCGATGTGTAACTCCTCACTTACTCTTTCACTATGTGTTAGGCATATCATGTGCTCACTGTTCACACTCACGACGTATAACAGCTCACACCCTGTCACTATGTGCCAGGCTTCTCTTATGATCGCCGCTATGTGTTAGGCTTAGTTTCTGCTCACTTCTCACAGTAATGACTGGTAACTACCCACTGATGCTGCCACTATCTCATGGGCTTAGAGTATGTCCACACTGGGCATCAGAGACGCAACCACAGCCAATTTCTTTTTTTGGGTGGGGGGGGGGGGGTATGGCTACTACAAATTTCGGGGGGGGGAGTAATTCTTTCAGTATTAGACCGAGTGGCGACGCTGGGGCTCTAATAAGGGCTGATAAAACAACAAAGCCTCGTTAGCAAGTAAATGGTCTTTTAAAGACCTGCGAAGTATTCAGCTCAAAAACTGTCTGTGTGTGCCCGGGAAGCTGTCTCAGCCCGGGCTGACACACAGGAGGGAGTTGCACGCCTGCTGGTCATAATGATGATGTGTGACTGCTCACTGTGCATGCTAGCGATACTAGTGCTGCGTAACAGCTCCTGCCCTGGAGGCTTCACCACTGCCGTAAGTGAGTTGCACTCTTTGTTGACAGAGAAGTCTATTCTGATAGCTTACCTATGGAAATGAGATGGCAAATGAAGTGCGCTGTATTTGTAGAATTATTATAGCGCCTACCACACATACGAGGGGTGCTGAAACACCTGCCTACCTGATTTGCATGCTACGTTGTGTGGGGCATGTGGTTGGAAGTATGTTGTTTTTGTTTTGATCCCGTGTGAGAAGTGTTTCCGTGTCTTGTTTGAGGACCACCAGTGTGCGGTTGTCATGTTTTGGGATGCAGCGCTTAGGAGCACGTTAGATAAAGTGTGAGGCATAGGCGCACACTATTCTGGAAGCGCTGCTCACCTCCTCAGATCCCTCTGCCACCTGCAGCGATGGACTAAAGAATAACTAATTACCAGCAGTGAAAAAGTCATATAAGTACACGCTTGAATACCACCAGATAATGTGCTTTTTGAGACAAGTGTAGTTTCTGGCAAGGAATGTACAAAAAATAGAGGGTCATAAAAACATACAGGTGGGAGATGCGTGCAGACAAATGCGTAGTTTTGTTAGTGCGTACTCTGCCCTACACAAATTCACTCCACACCACATAATTCCTCAACTAACTAATCAAATCCAACCACATAATTTCGCTACACACCGCATACGTACACTCCATATCACATAGGCAAAACACACTGCCATTTACAATGCCAATAGCTCTAACTCTACCAATGCGATACCCATTGCATTTCTAATGCTTGTTTTCATTCCTGCTTTCTCCTGTTCCTGTTTCCCACATTTGTCTTCCTGCTTTGTTCTACTTTTCCTCACTTTCTCTTTCTTGCTCTGGGTCTGAGTTTGATGTTGAAAAGTAAATCTCGGTCCTCGAAAATGAGTGCCGGTGCCCACCACCTTCAGCAACAGGCACAAACGAAGTACTGCATAGCAGAAAGCTTGCATTTTATTGCCCATGGGAACGCTCCACAAAAAAGATTCTCTCCACTGCCAAAGCTCTGAATTTGCTCCGGTAGGAACAAATTGCATAGATAACAACTCCACCGACATTTGCTTTGTGAATGCTGTCAACATTCTAGCCCATAGAAGGCCCCGAAGATGTATACGACGACCAGAGGCATTGTTCTAAAACGGAAAGACGAGCTGAGTCTGGTTAAAGATGATCCTCCAAGACCGAGTTCTGAGCCCCGTGGGACACACAACCTTCAAGCATAATTTAAAACATAGTTTTGCCCAAATTAAAACACCTAATACCACCTGCGCTACGCCCTTGTTCTATGTTACACCACAAATCACGACAGCAGACAGTGACTGATCTACCAAAGGCCTTCGACCGACGCTGACGTGCAGATGTCCGTGCAGGGTTGGGTTCCTCATTTTTGGTATCTTGCTTAGAATTGCTATTTCTTTGACCAGCAGCCCAGGCACTGAGAGGGATATTTTTATTTTAGGGATCGGCAGAATTCATAGCAGTACTATCTGCTTCATCTTTACCTCCAGATTTTCCACCTGATGGAACAAATAGAGGTATGGGGAATTTCGCAAAGTATGACCATCTGCAGGCATGCTATGAAAACCAGCCAACACAAATAGCTGGAGGCATGTAACCAATCCGCAGCGCCACAATCTGAAATGGTGTAAGTGCACCCCCTGACGCCGATGTTCATATTCCTTGTGAACAGCGTACTCTGTTCGATCTAAAATAACAGAACGTGAAAGGTAGGATTTAGGGAGGATTAGGTGTAAGAATTCCAAATACCAAAGCTTTTAAGCAATCTGAATACCAGATGGTGGCTTCTGGCTTTTTGAGGCTTTTGGGCCTACATAGCGCTAAAAACAGGCACAAAGGTTCTTTTCAGCATCTTCTTTGAACTATGATGATTAAGAGTCGAGCTTTATGAGTGGGAGTTGAGCTATAAGCTGTTGTTTAACCAGACCAAGGATATAGGGTGCAAAATGGCACAAATATGATCAGTAATCATAAAGCTCAATGCTTGGCCTTATAACACAGTTTACAGAAGTCAAAATCAGATGCATGTTTTTAAGCTATACTGTAAACGAGCATCCTAGTTTTTAAGTTCATAGAAACCCACTGTTTACCAATGGTCAGTCAAGGCTAACGCGGACTGGATCATTGTTTAGATCGCACATTTGACTAGGGAGGATTGGCCAAGTGAATTATTAAATGTTATCCTTCACATCCACTTGGAAGGAAAAATCCCTAAAAGCTGTAGATCAAAGCCATACATTGAACTTAAGAAAGTAGGAACATGTAAGCTCAAAAGAGGTTCAAGTCAGAGGTCCTTCTGGACACCTGATGAAAAAATGTATGCCAGACTTATCGCAAAGAGTACCTTGTTAGGCGCCTTTCATTATTAACCTGGCTTTCATGCTACTTTGACACAGATTTTCTACAAATAATTTTAGGAAGTATTGTCTCATAACAAAGGTAATATTTAAGCAGTATCTACACTTGGAAAGGAGCGTCTATGTGCCAACTGTGGTCTCCAATCAAATCGTCAGCCTACGCGTTTCGTCATCAGGGTTGAAAAAAAGGGATAAAAAGGGATAAATACACATGTCAATATAGACCTCTATGTATGTTAAAAAACACAAATGATTAAATCTCACTATCCAAATTAAGTTACATCTCGTAGATTTAAATCTCCCAACAACCTCTTCAAATCTGCCAATATACAATCTATTTTCCATATATTATACCAGAAAAACATTCCGCTCATGGTTTTTTGGATGGAGAGCATCTGACGCTATCAACACAGTCTTTGTTGCTTCCATTTCAGTCCTCACCAATTTATCTTATGAAAAACATACTGTTGTTTCCATATATCATTTAATGATATCTAAACTCCTAATGAGAATCTATTTCACATAAATTATTTAATTCATCATTAACTCACATACAGAAGTCTACTGTATGGGAGTTAATGATGAATATGAATTAAATAATGAGTGAGGACGAAACACGTAGACTGATAATTTGATACTGTTATGTCTTGGATCAATGGTTTTTTTGAATAAATAAATGGAACATTCATATGAAGCAAGCTTGCCTATGGATTTGGTTCTTTAAATGAAAACAATAATTGATTGGATACCACAGTTGGCACATCGACGCTCCTTTCCAATTGTAGATACTGTTTTTGCGGACTTGGTCCTGGGTGGTGGGACTTAGATGAGTGAAGCGTCATTGATACAGGACTTCGGGGTTTGAAAAATAATATTTTGAATTGCTCACCAGTGCGCTTGGTTGTTGTGCCCTCATCGCCTACAGGAAGGACACATTGTAACATTCAAGCAATTTCCTAGCCTCTTTTGAAAACTCGTCATAGGTTTACTTATACGACTTGACTACATAGCCAACAATGTGTCACTCACAACAAAAAGCAGGATAAGCCACAGAAATGTAGGCAAATCCTACATTTCCTTTCATGGTTCTCCTCAGCATTTACTCTTGTGGACGAGTCAGCCAAGGAAGCATGACAGAAATGTGCATTAGAACAATTTTATTTTGTTTTCACTACTAGGAAAAAGCTTTCCTGGTGGAGAAATCCCTTCCCCTCCATTTCACAATAAAATATAGATTAGTTGAGTGAATCTTGGCTTGCTAACTACCACTCTCATCCTCTCCCTTGGAAATATCCTTGTTCCTGCTCCTACCCTTCAAATTGGTACAAGAGACAAACAACACTACTTGTTTTTTTATGGTTTAAGTTTCATCTGCGAGCATAAATGTTCGCAGACTTTCATTGCATAACTCAGAACCATCAATTTGAAGGCCAGATGTAATTTTATGCACATCCAATTTGGATTTTGCAAACAAAATGGTAAATCTGTTCATTATACTGTTAACTACTGTGATATGCGATGGAAAATTCGATACCAAGTCTTGAGAAATAAGAAGCACTCAGGTAAAATAATTATCATGTAATTTGGTGACAGGTGGCTTTTAGCAGCACAGTATTTTAAAACCTACACTGCATCCCCAGATTCAAATTACTCTATCTACAGGTAGTAAAAAGTGCACGAATGTAGGAACTACTTGCTTATTCATCCTAACAGCCTCTACGGAATTTGTCGGTAAACCTTTTCTTCCAGGGCCCATGTAAGAAGAAAATTGCTGTAACTAACTGCACTAAATTGGTCATTTATAGTGTTGAGCTGTTTAAAAAAATTAAAAAACCTATCTATGATGTGTTTCATTAAGAATTTATCAGAAATAGAACGTTTCGCTCATATATAAAGCACTGGCACAAGCAAATCATACCACAGAAGGATATATTTTTCCTGAAAAAACAGTCTATGAGGGAAAAATTGCTGTTATAGTATACAGAATAGGCTGCACCTGGAGGTACCTTGAACACCAACTCCAAAATCAGTTCCTTAGCAAATGACACCAGAAATGTCCTTGAATTTATTGAACTGCAATGATGGGAGATTTTATCTACAATAGAAGAATATGGATATTTAGAAGTTTGAGAATAGGGTGCATCTGTTAAGAGAAAGGCAGATACTCCGTGCACCAGCCTTGTGGTTTGCCAGTACCAGTTAGAGATGGGGAGCCCAGAAGGTTCCCCAGCTAGGGGAGCAGAGTTTAAATATGCACATAAAAACCTTGACGTCTTCAGACGGATGGCTCACTGGCCAGCGATGAGCAGGCCTGATAAGGTGCCATGTCATAGTAGAGTTGCACCGGCAGCAGTCTAGTTAGTCTCATGGTTGGAGCTAGGATACAGCAGTCCAGAATGTTTGAAGCGGTGCCAGATTTTCAGAGCACTGAGGAGCATGGAAGTCTTCGTATGTCATGGTAGCATAAGTAGGGCATGCAGGACAAGTGAAAACAAAGGGAAGACAGAAAGGGGTTCTGTGTAGTATAAATGTTTAGCCTAACAGAAGATACGTAGAGATTCTGGTACACGTTGACAGTCACATTTAAGCAAGCTTCACTTTGTAGGGTGGTAGTTCATGTGTAGTACAGCCAGTGGTGGCTCCTCCGCTAAGGCAGAGGAGTGTCGTCCCACTGCTTTGAAGCAGAGAAAGAAAGGAAACATAAAATGATAATACCTTGAGGTTATTATCATTTTATGTTTTCCTACTGCGGCAGGATTGCGGGCAAGGTGGGGCTGCTCCGATGACAAAGGAGCAGGGGAGGAGTGGTTTGCCCAATCCAAGTGCGCATGAAAGTTTGGCTGGCCCTCTCAGGGTGGCCAAACATTCATGCACACTTTGAATGTTCTCCCCTCAAGATGCATTACAATCTCCGTGGAGAACATGCCCAGGCTCCCATTCCCTGGCTGAGTGCCGAACCACAGCACTCAGACCAATCACAATGCTGTAATGTAGCATTGTGATTGGCTCTGGGGAGCCTGGGTGCTTTGTGTTCCAGCCCCAGGGGAGAGACCGTGACGGACACACGGATGAGCGACGCAGCAACAGGTAAGTGTTTCTTATTCTTTTTTAAACCCCCTTACTCCCCCAACCAACCCCGATCTGTGCCGGCCACCACTGAGTACAGCTGACCATCAACCAAGATTGTTTATTCTCTGAAACGATTCATTAAATGCCCATCACTGTATGTTTGTAAAAACACAAGAGCAAACAACATACACTAAACCAACACCAGTTACAAATCCACCTTCACATCCAAATCTCTTTGTTTCTGCCCATGTTGCTGACTCCCTTTTCACTTTTATTGAGAATTTAGATCATATTTGCACAGAGGGGACCCACGAGAGGCAGATCAAGGAAGGAAGCGTAAAACCATTAAAGTGGTAAGTGTTGAGCACAGTTCACCCAATGGTGCCATGTTGACTTCAACAGCGGGTACCAGAACGAGGTCAACAGCATCATCCAAACCACACCATTTACCACCATGACCATATATTGTAAAATTCAAACCTGGTATTGCAAAACAAATTAAAGAAGGGAGTATGAGGATTTGACCTTTTGCAAACATAGCCTAACTAGCAGTTTACGGAACTACAGTTGAATTTTTTTGAACAATTTTAGTGGTTGTTTCTGGGTATTTAATTAGATTTGTTTATTTGCTCTGCCCTGTGTTTCACACATTGATTTATGTGAGCGTTAATTGCCATAGTTTCTGTAAACGGAGAAAGGCTTGCACGCATCAAAGATAATTGTAATCTAATTTTGACAACAATACTTGAAATTAAAATAGCGGACACACTCAGAGAAAAAATCACTCTGCAATGTTCATTGGCACTCTTTGGTTGTGTAAATGCGGTTTGGTTTTCAAGGTCTGGTGTCAGTTTCCCTTCAGTTGTTGCTATGGTGATAATATTCTAGCCATGTCACACTGTAAGCTAATAAAATATGGAAGCACGCTGGAAAATCAGATGAAAAATGGCTTATCAGATTTATTATTTCATTAAAAAGTGTTTTATGGCTTATACGTCTGGAGCTTTAACAGGATCTGAAAAAGGTTTCTAGCAGAGAGATTGTGTTTAAGCATAGTATAGGGAATAGAAACTGTGTGGACACTATGCCAAGCTCATGCTGGCGGTGGAAGAGGAAACACAGGAGCAAAGGTAAAGAGAGAAGGGGGCAAAACAGATAGACAGACAGACAGACAGACAGACTGACTAGAGCCATACTGCGGAACCAAAAGCAACCCTATCAAAAATGCTCACACCAGCCTTCGCTCCCTCCTCCTCGTCGCACAATCTCTCTCTCATTCTCTTTCCATCCATCTATTCTCACTTTTTTCTTCTCTACGGTCTACCCGCCTCCTAAGGTTCCAGCCCATCTGGGAAATGCCCAGTGGAATAAAAAGCATGCCTGGCCCTGAGAATGACATTTAAAAAGATGAAGGACTTCTACTGAAAGAGTGGCAGATGGAACTCGTGAAAAACTGAAACAACAGGAGGAAGGTAAAAAGTACACCAAGACCAGGGAGTAAATGGAGACTAGTGGATCAATTGTTGCCTCTCGACACACAACACCCATGTTTTAAATTAGATTTTTTCTGCTCCTACGAGGTCAAAGCAAACCTATGTTTCCTACCTGCAAGAGTGCAGGCAGGGAGTTGAAGTTCTCCCTGCCTGTGGTCTTGTAAGCAGAAGAACCCCCCTCCCCTTTAAAATGTAATTGGCCAGGGGGTTATAGTCCCCAGGGCCTTTAGAAGGCTTAGGGAGGGGGGCACACCCTCCTCCCCCCAAACAAGATGGGTCCTGGTGGTGTGGGATACCTGGGGCCATGGAATGGCTTGGGAAGGGAGGCCACACACCCCTCCCCAAATAAAAATAGAATAAAAAACAATCAATGTAAAAGGAGCGGAGTAGGCACTCATTTGACTTTCAATGCTCTAGCTGGTGAGCACCCCATATTGCCCTGCAAAGGCTTTTATAAAAAAAAAATTGATGCATGCTAGTTGTGCTCCTAGGATGGGCAAGTACACCTCAAGGCTTTTTTTTAAACGTTGTGGTGGGCTGCACGGAGTGCAGCAGTCCCGTAGCAACATTAAAAAAACACAGTAAGTCTCCTAGGTCGCTGAATCCATCAGAGCTTAACATATTTTTTTAAAGCACTCTAACCTGGAGCTGTATGCTCTTTAGCTGGAGTGCATGGACCTCTAGTGGTTGGTTCTATGGCTGCATTTTGTAGTCTGAAAAATGTTTTGAAAAAGATCCAAAGACATGTTTAATGTTTTTTTAACTCTTTATTTGAACGAGGTGTTATTGAAAATATTTTATGATAACTTTTATTAAATATTGTAATATGTGAATTTATAAAATACACATTTCATTATAGGTATTGGTGACTTTTTATCAAAGACAATATGTCTGCTTTTTATATTTTGGTGCCGTGACCCTGTGACAAAGTCAGTAGGTCTCCCTTACTCAAAATGACAACTTTTTTTTATTGTTACATCACATAGTCAGCCATGTGTGCTTGCGGAGGGAGTTTTAGTACAGGGCCTGGCTGCAAGCCACACCCTGCAGCCAACCGATGCTGCTCATGGCCAAAGGCCTTGTGTCCCGCGGGGGTTAGGTGCCCAACCCCATGGGGTGCATGGTAATGGACAACTTACTTTAAGCTAAAATAAAATCATAGAAATTCACTAAAAAACTAAGATTGAAGGGCCATTATGGATAGGTGAAAATGGCAGTTAAAACTTACTGTTTTAAATAAATAAAAACACTGAAATTCAGTTATAATTATCGTAAGTAACTACAGGTCATGCCCTAAAGTATCTATACTTATCGCCTCACCATGCACTGCTAATTAACCCAAATATTACATCACTCATGACATGATCTATGACATCATTGATAGCATGTCGGCAACATCTGATATTAGATCATTGATGACAAGACTGTGCATGGTGCAGGCACAAGTTACAGTTACCTTGAGATAACTAAAACTGGTGAATTTCAGTGTTTTGATTAATTTAAAACACTATGCTGTCACTAAACTTTTCACCTGACTATAACATTACATTAACCTTTGTTTTTTTCAGACATTTTAGGCGCATGATATTTTGAAGTGCAACACCCTGGTAATTAGTGATTATCAGAAATCCTATCAAGATTAATGCTTGTCCTTGGTGCTAATCTTTGGAAGATAATCAAACACGCTGAGGTTGTATTTTACAGGTATTCCTGGACAGGTAAGCTTGAATGTGCTTGAAATTTATACAACACTAAGGGTGATTTCCTGCAATTGGTTTTTAGGTCGAGCCTAGCCGCAGTGTGCATGCGCTGCTCGCTCTGCAAGGCATGCAGTAGTTGAGTATGCTTTTCATTGGCTGGTGTCATTGTCCTTGGTAAATGCTGGCTTCCGATTCATTATTTCATTATGAGGCTTATTATTCCCTCCTTGTTACCGCCCTGTCTCCAATTGGTATCGCCCATGAGGACTCAATATTTTACTTTGTCCTAACTCGGGAGCTTTCATTACCAGTTCCGAGAACTATTTACTTCATTAAGGGACACAGCACGCCTGCTTCGGTAATGGCGGATGCTTCCTAACGTCATTTGCATTTCGTTTTCTTTTTTTTAAATTTCAAACTTTAATATGGAGCGCGGCACCCACTTCAGGGACACCATGCTCATTTAAAAAAAATAATAATCTTATTTAATACCAAGCGCGGTGCCCGCTTCTGGGACACCGCGCTCAGTTTAATATTATTATTTTTTTAATTTAATACCAAGCGCGGCGCCCGCTTCAGGGAGACCGCACTCGGTTTATTTTATTATTTTCCTTGGTCTGGGGTAGGAAAATCTGAAGGTGTCGCTGTGAACTCAGAGACCAGAGATGTAGAGGCTACCGCCCCACACCCCGATCCCAATGGATGTTTTGTCTAACATGGTTTACGACCATCTTCTTCCCCACAAAAGTCCTTCAGTTCTCCGTCTTTTCCTCAATAGCTTTTATTTAATATTCTTTGTCGTTTTCACTTCTCTGCCCGTGGCTTTGCTGGTTAAGCCCCCATCCCTCACAGCTTCTCCACAGCGCCCATTTCTATCTTCACAAAATTCCATCTTTGTTAATTTCGACTCTATCTCTCCTTCACATATAATCCCCCATCCTTTTCTCAGATTTCTACTTTGTAACATTCAATTTCTCATCTCCATATTACTTCTTTATAGCATTCATGTTTTTTAGGTACCACTTTTGACTGCAATAGACCTGTTGCTTACGGTATACTTAAATGAGCTTTGCATCTCCCCTTTTCAACTACTGGCTTTTGTAGACAAGCCTCTTTCAGCCTTAGTGTGGAGACTTTGAGGGTAGTTTAGAATTGAGCAGGTTACCGTGTTCGCCAAACTGTCAGTCTGCCGACTCTATGTGCGCAAGCGGACTGTCATGCTTACACCAGCTGAGCCACCATTGGTCCACCAGTATACTCCTTAGACCCGCGGCCTCCCGGACTTCGTACCGTAGGTTTCAGCACCTAAGACCTTCTGACCAAATTAAGGCAGACATTCTGACATAATTGCTTTCCTGTTCAGATCTGTGAGAAAAAGCTTAGTAGTAGTCCCAAATAGAAACAAGCATTTTCAATTAAATAGGTCTCGGAATTGCGAGAGTTTAAGGTATTGGCATTGTAATTGACAATGCCTTTTATTTATCGGTTTTTAAAAACCAACACATAAATAAAAAGGCATTTTTCATTTACAATGCCATTAGCTCAAACTCTCGCCAATGCGAGACCTATTGCATTGCAAATGCTTGTTGGTTAATGTAACTTTGAAACTGCTGGGATGCTTCTTTGAATTCAACATTAATCCAGCACATGCACATTTAAGGACCGCGTGTGAAGCATCGCTACCACTGTATGGGGCACAACAAGATTTTAAATTGCTGTCTCAGGGTCTGTCCACCTGGCTTGGGAGTGCCCAGAGGTTCAGAAGTATTGGAAAAGTGTGGTAGCGAGGGTGCGAAAGGGGGTGGGTATTGAAGGGGATGCTAAACCAGAACACTGCCTTCTATGGCTGATCCCGAAGCCTGAGAAATGGAAAACGGCATATTAATTACTACAAATAACCTTGGTACTGGCCAAACGGAGGGTAGCTACATGCTGGATGAGCGCACAAGCCCAACATTGGAGAGCTGTATAAGGGATGTAGGTGAATAGTCTCTTGCAGAAGAATTGCACATGTGCCTGTAGGAAGGACGAAAAGCTGAGGACCTTGCACTCTGGAGCTAATTATGCAGGGAGCTCTTAAACCCAATGGGGAATGGAAAAGGTCCGAATGATACCCCAGACAGTAGCAGCAGAATGTAAAGTTGAGATATTTGTGATATGGTAAATTTGTATAAAGGTACTTCTGCTAAATGTTAAAGATAAACATGCACTATTGATGTGACATTGGATTCTGCCACGAAATGGTAACAACTGGATGGAGAAATGCTGACGGCTGTACACAACTGCTCTGTTAAAGTTTGAAAATAAATAAATAAAGTTAATAAAAATTTTTTTTAAAAGATGTCATATATCATCAGGGCATTGGAATCATGCCATTTTGCGATTGCTGCATTTGTTTGGTATAATTATGGATCTTCCGAATTGGCCACATAACCTATCATCTGCTGCATAATCTGCAGATTTTTACAAAAAAAGTTTGTTTCTAGCTCAAACAGATCAAAGGTAACTAGAAATGCAATCATTGACTGGCTGCTTATTGCTGTATTTGAGTGTAAGACTGGTACTAATGTGGTGAAATCTTTACCAAATAGTGTTAACATGTATAAACAAGAATTGGCATGGTCAATAGGTCTCGCCTTTTGGACCTCAAATGTGTTTAGCCATGAAGCGCATTATCCTGGGTGCTGTGCTGCCAGGGATTGAAGATCTATACAATTACTACACATTGGGTTACACAGTCTGATTCAGGAATACATGCTTGCCTCAGGAAACATTGTACGTGGCGTAATGCTCGGGCAGGACATGACCACAACAGGGTTTAGAGAGATTTACTGAGAGCAGCAGAAAAATTGGCAAAACCTGTTTAACAGACCTAGAGGCCCATTAGTATGTCGGGCGGATCGCCACTACCCGCATGGCGGTGGCGATCCGCCTGACATTCTCTCCTGCCCCCCTGCCAATTCCCCCCGCCATATTACTAATCCGCCCGATTGCCTACCGGACGGAAAAGCTGTTGATAAGGTGGCAGTGTCTGTTAGACACCACCATCCATATCAGGATGCATGCGGTCTTTCACATTGGGGGCCTGCAGCGGGCTCCCAGGTTATTTTGGGGGTTGGGGGGTGCACATGGGGGTAGCTATGGTACACCCCCTGCATTTGCATGTACAACGTGGCAGGCACCGTGTGGTGCCTGTCACGCTGTTCATGCAAATGCACAACTTGCATTTTTGGCATTGCGGTGGGCGGTGCTTTCTGCACCGGCCGTCGCAATGTTAAAAATGCGGGATGCACCTGCCAGTGTGGCGGGCACATCCTAATTGTATCTGCGGGACCGCCGCATGCATTGCAGGCAGTCCCATTTAAAGTCCGCCCGCCAGGCTAATGGTGCACCTAGATAGGGAAAAGCAGTTTTGTCGGCCATATTTAATTGGGGTGTAAATGATAACATAGAGTACTCCCAAGAGGAAAGCTTTATTCAAAGAAATAAAGAGCTATAACACCGCAGTGAAGAAAAATTGGCAACTGGTACTCCAGTATCAAGACCCAATCAAATGGAGGAGGTGGTTGTAGTAACAAAATAAGGTACAGCAAAGCAGAGGAGATAACTGACTGAGAAAAAAGATGAAGACCTAGAAAATAGATCACGGTAGTCCAATGTAAAGTTTTTTTGGATAGCAAAATCAGCTTAAGGACAAGCAAATCATAAAGTTTTAGTAGTTTTAATGGTTAAAGAAATCAGCACAAAACTAAAGGATCTTATACAAGGGAGAGGCAAATGTGATGTAAAGTACACCAAGAAAAAGAAAAAAATGAGAGGTCCATTCTATTGCTTTTTAAAATCAATAATCTAAAACAAAAAAGCAGAAGTGTACCTCTGTGCAAACATACAAGACTATATCAGACATTAGAATTAAAAAACGGCTTCAGGCCGGACCAGGTGTGAAAAAAAATCAAATCATTTAAGCAAATATTTTTATTTTTCAAACACTAAATAGCCCCTTCAAATGTCTGAAAGGAAAGACTGAGCTGATGGTATTCTTAGAGAGTGGAAACAGTGAATAAGGGGAACAGTGAAAGTAAAAAGGGTAATCTTTGATGAAAGCATTGTAAAATGTTTTCTAAGCTTTTAAGACAAAGACTTGCCTTTCACAAGAACTCATACCATTTCCCATTCAGTTCACAAATGCATTTACCGGAAATAGGTGGATTTTCTTATAGACTTGTGCAACCCTGAAAACCTAGGTGTTCAAAACTTTGAGGCTCGTGGCACATTATTAAAGACCACATTGTAGATCACACTAAAACTACCTAACTCAAAAGTCAATATTCTTTAATCTTTGGTAATGTATATTTATTTCACTCTGTTGCATCAAGTACTGTGGTCTAGGTTTCAAGCAGCCATCAGAGAAGATGTGAATATGTTTAAAGGGAATATGACACTGAGATATTAATATTTGTTGGCATCATTGAAGGAGAGAGCAAGAGAGGGTAATCAGAGAGAGAGAGAGAGAGAGAGAGAGAGAGAGAGAGAGAGAGAGGGGAAAGGCAATTACGTAATGAGATTAAATATACAGGAATGGTGGAAAACAACCTGCATTTATCACAAACGCAAACATTTTTACCACTAACATTATATTCATGAATATTGAGTCTACCATCAACCCATGAGATGTGAAATTCCCTTCTGGGTTTTGCAGTATGGTATTCAACAGTATGCACTAGGAATATCCCAGCCAAGCAAAATGAAGCAGAGATCATTTTTAGGTCTCGCACCTAGTGTTGCAGTGCGCAGCCCTGCTCGCGCAGCGCGAGACCTCTTGTACGGGCTTCAGCAAGCTGACCACACGCTTGTGCGTGGTTTTGCTTTCCGCGGCTGCCATTGTTTTTTTTTCTTAAAAAGCCAGCATGCAATTGGGCAAAGGCAGGCGCATTTCCCGCCTTTGCTCCGCCCATTCCCGTCATCAGCGCGGCACAGACGACAGGCTCCTTCGCCCCCACTCCTCTGTGGTGCACGCGCACCACTAGTTTTGATTTCATGCTACACCTGGTCAACAATACGCTCTGTGCAGAGGGTGTTCAGTACATGGGAAGACAAGGTGCGCCAATCGATCTCGTGATTGTGGCCTGGCGGTGCAAAATGACAGAAAGCCGACCCGTGTATGTTAATCGCATGTGCCGAAGTGAAAAGAAAATGTCGGCCACGACTGCCAGCATCACCGGCCTACGTGATTGAGAGTCTCGGCTGGTGTAAGGAGTAATGCTGGGCCTCTAAAACATGTAATGTCTGCAGAAGTGCTTACCGACGCACCCACCCCCTGAGCTGTCCAGGTGAGAGGCGAGGAACAGCGCTGTGTGGTGGGCTGATCCGAACGTTCTGGATAGATCACTTTGCTGTAATGGGACCAAGCTGGGCCGTGTAGATGCGGGATATGCAGCAGACAGCAAGCGCCACTAGTAACGCACAATATAAACTAGCTGCAGCTGACACACAAAAGGGGCCATAGTGAGAGCCGAAGTTGCCTGCTCTGCAGCCAACGACTATTGCTGCTTCCCAGCCCGAGAGAGTAAAATGAACACAACATGAAGGACCTTAAGCATGACAGCAACTAGCGCACACATCAATACTCGAACGCCCAGAGACAGGCTGACAGGAGCTCATGATGAAAAGTGGCTGTCTACCTGACATATGAGACTAACATGCAGTGGTAGAAGGTAGTGGCGATGAAATTAGACTGCACTTTATGAAGAACGACCCATTTACCCCAGTGCGCTAACAAAACACTACGCACTGACAGGGATTCGCCTGCCCTGATCCACAATAGACACCCTGATCCACAATAGGCACAAGCTGCAGCGTGTATGATTTGGCCAGAACTGCGATGCTGAGCACATCATAGTACACAAAGCAGAGGTACAGGTTTCATTAAACCCCAGCTGAGGCACCGGACACTTGATGGTGAATTGCCATTCTCTCTATAAGCGCTACCACTAATAACTCTGTTGCAGGATAAGAAGCCCCACCAGCTTGCATGATGGTGACACAGAGGGCTTGCCACTAGTTAAAAGGAAGGGTCAGGCATCTGGCGCAATCAGTGACCACAGGTTTAAAGGGGGCCTCGAAACGGGTCGCTATCGGGCTCTGTTTTGGACTCTGGCACAGGCGGTCCGTTTTTTCCGGACTGCAGGGGAAGGGAAATCCTTTAAAGAGAGTCATTTTCTCTCTGGATTTCCCTTCTCTTTTTGAAACAGAGGTGCAGAGACATTGTCGTGGTGCCAACAGGGCTTTAAGTGGAAGCCTTTTCAATATTATATTCAAGCCACAGTTGCTGCCTATTTATCTTATGCAACTAACAACCATTGACAAAGCCAATAGTCCTGACTTCTTGTAGGTATGATGTTACTTGTATGGTATATCTGGATGTAATGGCAGAAACAACAAAACACAAGTCGAGCGTTATTAAAGTTATTAAAGTTTGAGCTATTGGCATTGCTAATAATAATGCAACACCAATAGCTCAAACTTTAACAATGCGAGACCTATTGCATTGCAAATGTTTGTTTAATATGTTTCTGGTATTATTCACTGTGTTAGACGTATTACTGGCAAGATTGTTTAATTGACAGTGTTCTGACGTCTGTATGTTGTTGAGTGACATAATTTATAAAGTGCATAGAGTAGTACTGTGTTGTATTTACATTTGCATAGGTCTCTATATCCTTGATGATACGCCAAAGCGCATTTGAGGATAGGCAGCATGTTGTTGTAGGAAATGCTATAGTCACAGGTGTATGTGCTGGCCCTGTGGCTCAAAAGGGTAGTGTTTTGCTGTTGTGCAGAGTTGTGCTCGTATAGTGATTTCTTGCTGTGGTTAGATTTACAGGAGGACAAGGAATGAGGGCCAGGACTCTTAAGAATTAAGGAAGGTGAATATTTGGATTAGTTTTCATTTCTGCTTCCTCGCTTTTTTACTGTTTTCCTCTCGTTTGCATCCTCCTGTTTTTTCCACATTTCTGCCTTTCCCCGCTTTGAGTCAAAGTGTGATGATAAAAAATAATTTGTGGGCCTCAAATATGAGTGGTGATATCGTTACCTGCAATCGCCTGCATAAATGAAGTACCATATTAACAGGTTTGGTTTCCCACATCGAAAATGCCTTTTCCAAATTCCTGTGTGACTATTTAGTTAGTGAAAATGGAGTCCCGACCTCCCTTCACCCACATGCAAGTGATCTTGAACCTGGGGTCTTCCACTAACATTCCCATCTGAAACTCACCCAGCCCGGTAGTACCTCAGATACAGAGTAGTGAGCTCGTAAATGCTGCAAGTGATGTTAGAATGCCAAATTAACTGCATTAGGTTCCTCCATCTCCTACTGACTGACATACATATGTCTTCTTCCCTGTTTGTAGAATGTATTGTAGTTAATCATAAATGACAGTATATACATTGAGTTAAAATGTCCTTTTCTCTTTACTGAACTATTACCTGCGCAGCTTGTCTTTTCATTTTGATGCTTACCGCTGAACTCTGGCTACCTGGGCACCGATTACGGAACGGGTGCGCTATCCTGATCTTCGCCCGGAGTACTTTAAAAAATGGGCTTCCGGTGTAGACCCAGAGAATGTGTCCTATTATTATGAACGTCCTGTCCCATGGCAGCCGCAAGCTCGCCTTTATCATCTCCATGGGACTACCATCAGGCAGCACCATAACTATACGCTACCTTTTTGTGGCACAATGTCATTGCTCCTCCTATAGGCTTGTTTGCCCATAAGCTTGCATTCATGTAGGTCATGGGTACAGAGGCAGAAGTGATTCCCTCATTTGCAATGGGCCACGCCCTTATGCCAATGATGGAATGCTCTCTTAAGATGGCTCTAATGCTTCATGTGGACCATCGCCCTCAGTATTACAAAAGGGCGTGCACAAGCTTCCGCAGTTCCTTCTGTTATAGTATAGTGCCCGGGGTGCATAAAGCTCTTGAAAGGTGCACTTGCACAGACCGGGCACAGTAATCATGGCTGTTCTGTGATTGAAGCCTTGGTGTCCAGTCTTTTCATTCTTCATTTATTTTCTTCTTTTCAAGGCTTCAATTCTGTACCTCTCCTGAGTAAATTATTTGTATCAGAAGAGATCTGTGAACCCTCATTTCAGCAGATGACATTGGCTTTTCTCATCAATGATATACTCAAGCCTTATTCACAGTTTAGTTGTAGCTGAAGCTGAACAGAGAGAGAGAGAGAGAGAGACCAGACATTTGTTAGCCAAGCTAGTCTGAAAGTATACATGCTCTGTTTAAAAAACAAGAGGACACCAAAGGCACTCTGATGGGAAGCGTAGACACAGGTTCTATAAGAGTGCACAGCTCCTTGTCTGACTTCAAAATTCACAGTGCCGGTCGGTAAAGCCACCACAGATCAATGAACCTGCGCGTCCTAGAGTGCCTAGAAGCAATCTGAGGGAGTAAGGCATGGAATGATGAGCGATCTCGTAAGGACAGTGGTAATCATGCCTCTGAGTTTAAGGGAGGAAAGGTTGGAATGGGACTTGGAAGCATCACAGAAGACAATAGCTCCTTTGATTGGTCATGAAGGTGAATAACCAAACACCAAAATATGTCCTTCTTAACCCTCTATTATGCCCTTCTTCCGTGTCCCATTGTCCATCTTTCATGTTTCCTCACCACTCTAGGAGTATGATAATCCCTGTACAAGCGATGAATTCAATAACATCGATGGGGATTCAGGCCTGATTTGTAGTTGGGTGTACAGCTTACTCCGACACATGACAAATATCCCGTCCTCAACATTAGTAGAGCCTTAGGATAGAAGGCACTTGTAATAAAGTGGAAGTGACATCCGTCACGCTGTAATCACCCTCAGCCCCCCCATTAGGGCAGAGGAGCGTCATCCCCTTGCTGCCAGTGCAGCAAAAGTGAAAAATAAAACAGTGGTAAAAATGAATTACTGTTTTATTTTTCACTGCTTCCAGTCCGAGCAGTGTTTGGGGTGGGGCTGCTGCTGACCGGCAGCAGGGGAGTGGTGCTCACTCCACCAGTTCACACAGTGAAAGTCACTTTGGCCGGCTATCTTGCAACGGCCAGCCTGACATGCGCAGTGTAAACCTCTCTACCTAGCTGCCTCGGACAGCTGGGTGGATAGCAGGCACAGGCCTCCTGTGCCTACTGGAGCATCGAGGCAGCCCGTTCCAGCCAATCCCGACACTGCTCTCATGCTGCTCATCTTCAGCATGAGAGCAGCGTCGGGATTTGTAGGAGGGGGCTGCCTGAGGCATCACAAGGTGCCTTCGTGCTGTAGACAAAGGGGAGAGGAACGTGGGTAAGTTCATTTTCAATTTAAAAAAAATCTTTTTGGCCCCCACTGGGTTTGGCTCTTAGTCCCCTCAATGCCCCTCCAATGTTGAGAGTCACCGCTCGCCACTGGTTGTGATGGAGTAACCCATCTGCCAAACTCTAAGTTAATTTTATTGAGGGACCGAAGACCCTTCCCCTCAGTCTCTTTTAACAGGCGACAGACCTTGTTCTTTGATGTACCCTGTCTTAAAATCAGATTTTACACACCAGACGAAGAGAAATGCTTAGGCCAGCCACCCGACGAACAAGGACTAATGTTTTTGGAATTCAGCTTTTTTTTTCACAGAGTACTCCGTGTTCCTCTGTGGTTGCCTCTGCCATAAAGAAGTAAAACACATGTGCAAAGGTTAAATATAAACCAAAGGAGAAGTATGTAAAAAGCAAGCTGCCGAAGCAGGTCACGCTGCCAAGAAACCATTTTGTTGAGAAAGATTTCAGCCAAGTTCCAGAATGTTTCTGAAAACTTAAAAAAAAGTACAGACTAATTATTTCTACTGTAAATTTCCACTACGATAATGTAAATCACGCCTCTTCAATGTCTGATTAGAGCTGATGAAACTTCATTTTTTTGTAGGGCCTAAAACCAGAACAGTCCTTGAACACCAGGTATGCTTGTTGATAGGTTGCAGGCCCCTGCATGCTTGCATGAGTTTTAAGAAAGGGAAACACATTGGCAATGCTGCTGGCTTGAGCATCAAAGCCACAAAATACACTGCTTTACTTCGTGGCCGCCGTGGAAATGTACCAAGCAGCCACAAAGAAGCCATGAACTTAATTCTGAAGTTTGCTTGCTTTTAAATTACACTAGAAACCTGGGCCTGTTTCTCTTATCCTGGCCCATGGAAAGAAAAGAAAGGTTGTCTAGCGAATTAATCTCTCAGGATGCTCACACCCTTCACGGGCTGAATAGATGCCACAAGTCTGGCTGCCTGCCCCTCCTTAAAGTGCAGAGGGCTATTGTTTCCACTGAGGAAGGTAATGCATTTAGTTATACATTAGCAGTGAGGTGTGCTTTAACGCAGATTGTGGGAATTTGTACCTATCTATAGCGTTGATTGTATTCATATGTTTGCCGAAGGTCATAGCAGCAACCACAGGCTGTACCTAGGGTGCTGCTCTCAGCAGTAGCTGTGGTTCTATGAACTTGCCTAGTATGTTTAAGGACTGAAGCCAAGTCGACTAGCTTAGTGGTTTAGTGAATCCAGCGAAGGGATCTGAGTTGGATGTATGACGTTACAACGCATACATTTACAACGCACGCACTTACAACGCAATTTTTACATCGCAACATCCACTACAACGCATTCAATTACATCGCATGACACTACAACGCATTTTAAAAATCTACCTTTACAACGCATTCCATTACATCGCATACTACCTTTACAACGCATACCATTACAACGCATACTGTTACATTGCATTTAAGGTAAGTATTGGATAGTATAGGGGTAAAAATTACTATTCTAACTCCAGGGGGTGCAACAGTAGGGTAAGTGTTGGATAGTGTAGGGGTTAAAAATTACTATTCTAACTCCAATGGTATGCATTGTAATGGTATGCGTTGTAATGCCTGCGTTGTAGTGACATGCGATGTAGTGTCATGCGTTGTAATGGTATGCGTTGTAATGGTATGCGTTGTAATGTCATGCGTTGTAAAGGATGTTCCGTTGTAATGCCTGCGTTGTAAGTGTAGTGCGATGTAATAGTTGCGTTGTAAAGGTTGTTCCCCATCTGAGTTTGGCCTTGTGGTCAGAAGTTCGATGATCTTTTCAAATGTTTGTTAATGGGACATATGAGGAAACTTAGAACACATGTTCCTAACTATATTGTATATAACGATTTACAAGCAGTTAAAATAAATAACTCGTGAAATATTCCAGTACATCAGGGTTTAGGAGAGTCCTTGGGAGTACTATTATTCTGCAATAGCAAATTGGATAGATGTATAGAAGGACATGTTGTAATATTCCCTTTTGGCTGCTTTTTGAGCGATATCCACACCCCACCCATCCCTAAAAGCAACTCACTCTCCTCAACCAATCAGGGTAGTTTGCAGTGTGCCCAGTCCACTAACTGATGTGACAGCAAGAGCGCATTGATGATCACTATTTCTCTAAATCTGGGATTTGTGTCGCTATGAGATGTCTCTTTATTTATGTATGGAGATAAAAGGTGAATGGTCATGTTGCCCTCTCGATCCGTTGGAGCACTTGGGTACAGTAGATTTAAAAGTAATTTTCCAAAAATGGCTGGTTCGCTGTGTTTGGCACAGCATTATTGATGTGCATAGTAGTGGTGCCAGCCACTGCTGTGCTGTTTGAGGTTGGATGAGGATAAGTTGGCAACTCACAAAATTTGGCAGTTAAAGTCCAGTTCAAAACACATCACAGACAGCAGGGAGAGGAGTGGTTGGTGCACTTAAGTGTGCATGACGGTTTGGCCAGCCATCTTGGGCTGGCCAGTCATTCGCACTAAGCATGTACTCCACCCGGCTGTATTGCACAGCTGGGTGGAGAACATGCACAGGCTCCCACTCACTGTCTGAGCACCGAACAAGGCCGCTCAGACCAATCAAAATGCTGCTGTCAAGCTGGTGATAGCAAAGTCATGATTGGTTAGGGGAGTCTGGGAGCCTTTGTGCTTCCGGCTGACAGAAGAGGTCAGAGGAGAGACGGCAGCCGGCCAGCAGGTAAGGTATATTCTCTTTATTTTTAACCCTCCCCTCCGCCCCACAACTACTGCCCCGAAGCAGCCACCATTGCAACAATCTGAATTTTGCTTTACAATCATGAGAGGCCATGATCTAAGGACTCAATAAGGATATGCAGCAGGGCGTTTATTTTCTATGAGTACCCCAGAATATTCATCCCGTAAGTCTTGTAGATGGTGCACAAGATTTTGTATCTGATTGTAGCCTCCATTTTGACCCACAGGCTTTAAAGGCAACATGTGTTCTTGATTCTAATGGTTGAGTCTTGATACCAGACTCTGGATATATTATAGCCCATTTTTTAATTCTTGAGTAAACCAGTCTAGTTGCAGCAATCAAGCCTTGCCAGCACCAAAGTTTTTTTTCATTCCGCTCACTGGGAGATTTGGGGCTGGGTGTCTAGAATTCATGTTGAACTTACTTACCTAAGCTAAGCAGCACAGATAAACAGTGATCAATAAGAAAGTACACTGGAACTATGTGAATGGCTGTGACACTGACCCATAGTCATGGAAATACTGCACGTGCCACATAGTCCATCATCTGCTCCATGTTATGCACATTTCACAAAACAAATGTTTGTAGATCAAACAAATCAAATATTACTGTTAAAAAACTGTCACACATGGTGCCGCACAGCGGCAGACACTTTGCAAATATTCAGTGCTTAAACTTGCTCAAAATAATTGAACCTTTAAATCAGACAGAATTAATGTGTATTCAAATGACAAAATAGCAAACTAATATTGCCAGAGAATATGCCCCGTTATGCCACATAATTTCCTTTTTTAGTTTTTTTTCCATAATTTGATAGTCCACTGAAGCATAATTCCAGTGGCCAAAACCATAAGAATGAATGGGCTGACCCCGCAGGTTTATCAAATATGGCCTTGCAAGTGTCCCCAAGGCATCTACTGCTGACAATTTGCTCATGCCAAAATGTGAGTGTTTGCAGGTTCACTTTCCCTCCAACCACTTTTTTCCCAACTCTGGAAGATTGTTTACGTCAGCCATTGTCAGGAGTAAATTTGCAACATTTCTCAGTATGGGAAAAGATTAGAGAAGAGTTGTTCTAACAATGGAACTATTGATTGCCACTACCTTCAGTCCCAATATGTAGATCTGTGGAAATGTGGCAACACAAGGGGATTGAAAGTATTCAAACACTACTATGGTATGAGCCCTGCCATAATCAGAGAGGCTATATCAGAGCACTTCTATAAAGCGATTGCTGCGATAATTTGTCGCCGCACTACATGCCACCAAAGGCACAAGTGGATTTTGTTACAGGACAAGTAGATTTATGAAGCAATCTGCCCCATGGACAAGTAGATATTGTATTAAATTCCTCACCCCTGCTGACATTATACCAAATCTAAATGCCAAGTGAAATTGCACCATACGGTGCCTACTTTCAAGGCCTGGTTAGAGACAAGTGGCAAACAAGAGAAGATCCAGTTGCCATTTTAAGTCTAGAACATTATTTTATGCCAATTACAAATGCAACCCAGCACTACTGAGGCAAAAAACTGAAATTGCCTTGGATCCTATACAATTGTATTGGATCTTGTACATCCATCATATGGTTCGTTGTCTGCTGAAGACTCAACAAAGTATGCGCTAGATTTTCTGATGTTTTGGGAATGTAGCCCTAATAAAACAACATGTTAATCAAAAACAGCATTTCCTTCCCTTGTTTGGATGGCCCTCAGCTGACTGTTAATGGAAGTCAGATTGTGCCCCATGCACTGAGGAACAGAACACAAGCAAGGAGATACACAGCCAAAGAGATTAATATTCCCAGTTTAGCCACGATGTGTGATTTAAACCCACATTCATTGCTCAATGGCTCCTAAAACGTTTAGAAATATAAATTTAATTTAACCCGGTGCTATAGATGCCCACATACTGCCAGGAAATGCCCTCACAATATTCCGATTGGTGTCAAGCGCCCTGCTCCTGCTGTTAGTAGTGCACGTGGGCTACCAGAAAATGTATAAGCAGAGCCGACCCAGACCCGGTCCAGGGTCCTGGCTTGGCTCTAACAGCCAAAGCGCGACACGAGGCATAAAAAATGTAGGAATATAAGCAATGCAGCAAATTTAATTCAGATTGAAAACAGATATTTTATTGAGCTGTGTTTCACTTCAGTACATTACATCACCCATTGACATCTGTTAAAAGTTTTTGAACGAGAACCTTTATTTCCACCTCCAGAGCCCTAACAACGTGAATGCACATCCTGAACTGAATTTCTTCAAGGTAGTCTCTGATCTGATGCTCAATGAAAACGAGGCACAGTGAAGTAATGTGATTTATGTGGAATCCAACAATTTGCCCCACTGAGAAGGTGGGACTTGAAAGACATTTTTCTGGTTACACACTGTGCTATTCCGCAACTAAATAATTATCTCTTCCTCTCTCTTCATTTTACCACCAAATGAAAACTCTTTGGGCCTAATTTCGAGTCTGGCAGTTGGAGGATCGTCAGACTCGTGGTGGTGCGGGAGTAGTGGTCCAGCCACTGCCGCACCGGCGTTCCGACGGCCCTATTATGAGTTTGGCAGTTGGACCGAATTGGACCGCTGGCTCTGCCAGGGAACTGCCATTCCCTGGCAGTGGCGCTGTGGTCAGGGCCATTGTAAGATGCAGGTGGTGCCGCTGCTGCACTGCCATGCATATTACAAGTTTCAGAACACCAGCGTTTTCATGGAGGTCTTTCCTCCATGAAAAGGTTGGTATGCTGAAACAAAGAAGGCCCCTGTGTGCCCCCCTGTGTGCATGCATCACAGTTCTTGCACGGCATTGACTTTACAGTCCATGCCGTGCAGGCACCTGTGTGGCATTCCCATTGTTGTGCCTTTTTCAAAGACACCTCCGCCTTTGAAAGAGGCACCGCCATGGGAACCTCCACGCCGCCTGCCTGACAGACCTCAAAATTACTTGTAATCTGGTGGGCGTGCAGCAGCGACTTTTGTTGGTGTGGGGGTGTGGCTGTAGCGGGCCAACCACCCTCTAACCGCCAAAAGTTGTAATCGGGCCCTTTATGTTTAATAACTTGCTTAGAACATGTGTTCAATAAATAGAAGTATACTGCTTGATTTGGGCTGGTGGTTTCCGGTGCTTGGCACCGGCACTTAATTGTCTGCAAAGGCTCTAGTGACAGTCCACTACATGGTGGCACTGTCTGCCTAACGGCTAGGGCGCTCGACCTCGGACTTGGGGAACTGGGTTCGAGTCTCGTTAATGATGCTGAACATCCTGTGATTCTGGGCAAATCACTTAATCTCCCCGTGCCTAACAAAATATGAATGTGTGTCCTCATGTAACGTAACTGGTGCTATGTAAAGTGCTCTGATACCTGATTGGATTCGGGTCAAGTTCGCGCTATTTAAAACTCTGCAAAAAAACAAAAAAAACAGTTGTGTTTATTAAGTGAAATCGCATTGAAAATTAATAATCCCAGCCTCTCACGTCATTATTATCGCTGTGTGTGGCCTAAAATAGTCTGAATTGTCACACTTGTAGGAAGGCGAGCAACGGTTAGGTGTTATGTTGGTATTGTCATTGGCAGAGCTGGCAAGGCCAATACGTTGTGCAGACTGCAGTGGCCTTCCGAGAAGGCCCCTGGCACTTCATTTTTGGCAAATTAAAAACTGGAAGTATAACATGTTAATTCTGTCTGCCTAAACATATGTATAAAATGTAAAAAAAAAAAAATCTTGAACACTGTTAAGTGTAAGGGTCGACAAGAAACTTGCATTGCCTTTCGCTGACGTCACATACAGTGAAGAGGCAAAGAGCTATCAGCTCAAAGAGGGCAATTACACCGATCTACAAAAGAAAGGGGACTACAATTACAGGCTATCAATGAGACACATAAATTGCAGCTCAGCTCGGTTGCAGGCACTCACAGTCTAAAATCATCGTTTTACATTTCATGCACTCAGTTGTCCTGCTTTTAGTGTTTTTTTGTCTTTTTTTGTCTTTTAAAACTGCAACAGGGCAGGAAAGGGCATTGCCTGGCATGCCTGGATTAGGTCTATTTTGGCTCGCAAGTCCCCACCGGACAAGGGCTGAGCTGAACCTTGTGCTTGCCCACCTCTAACCACAAACACAGGTCTCTCAAGTTTTGAGGACACAGGATAGAATGGAGTTTAGCAGAACAGGATAGAGGGGAATTTAGAACAATGACTCGAGCTATTGCTACTGTTTCCATATACTTCCTGTGTATACTGTAGCTATGCATTTATTCCAAATGTAACTAGTGCAACTGCTACCGTTCGTTAGGTCTCGCCTGACCCAGCGCATGCGCTGGTCTGGCGAGACTTATTCAGAGGGCTCCAAAAAGTGCTACCAGGCCAGCCTAGAGCTACAGTGAATGTGTGCGCGCGCCGCGCTTTACCGCGATTACTTTCGCTTTCGATGTTTGATCGTGATCGCGATCACTTTCACTTTCGGGGCCGCACGGCCGCTTTGCATAGCCAATAGGTCTCGCTTTTGGAACCTTATAAATATTTAGTTATGCAACTGTTGCATGGCTAAACACTTATTAGGTCCCAAAGGCGAGACCTATTGGCTATGCCAATGCTTGTTTTATATTTCTCATATATATTGTGCTATGTATTGTGCCTACTACATGTTTAGATTTACCCCATGTTTAACTCTTGTAACAGTGACTTTGCCATCTATGTAAAGCGCTCCGATACCTTCCGGTCGAGTTTGTGCTATATAAATCTCTATAAATAAATACAATGATAATGGTGGCTTGCCTTTTACATACCTCATCACACCATATATCTAATATTTCTAACCAATGTAAATATAAGGCAGCGTTACTGCCCGATTCAATGGTGCTATTTAACAATCTTGTAAAGAATGAAGGCTGAGCTGGCGTAGGCAGATTTACAACTTGTGAACCTCAATAACAAAGCAGACGTCAGGGGAGTGCACTTAACCTACTGAGCTATCTTGCTGGATTGTCGACTAACACTTGGGTCGATGATGCTTTCTTGGCACGGTAAGGCACTCTCCACTGGGGTACACTCCTTACTGGCACGCCAAGCAGCATCAGATGGAGGAGCAAGGCTGGATCACTCACTGCAGGCCTAGCCAACCTGTCTTCAGTCTTACAGCTAGGGTCAAAATTCTAACCTCCACAGAAATTGTGGACTTTAGACCACACCATGAATCTCTGCAGGGTGCATCTCAGTGAAAAGGCCCAGAAGTGGCATTTTCTCGAAAGGAGTTCTGATAATTCCAGGGCAGGCTTCCGTTACAGGCTGTAGCAATAAACCAGAGCAGCAATATAGTACAGGAGGCTTTCCAACATGGTCAACTGGTTCAGGACCACCACAAGACACAATCTATTGCCAATCGTTCTTTGAGAGTCTGTTTGTAATAAACATTACATATATATTTGTCATAGTATGTAGATAAGAGTATGTAAATATGATTATGGGGAAGGTACCTCTAAGGGCATAACAATATATTTAGATCTATAAAAAACAAAGTAAATGCAGATTTATACACAACATATATGTGTATGTCTGAAAATGTACATTTTATTACATGCATGTACATATATTTTAAAGATGTGTGTGTGTAGGGGTTTATGCTTCGTACCAAAATATTACTACGTGTAATATGTATATGTGTGTTTATGCATGTACATACTTTGATGAGTGGGAATAGCAGTAAACATGTATACAATATTTTTTGTAGTAAAAAAACTTTCAGCTATACTCAGACTCATCACAAACCTTTCTGACTAATATAAACCCTGCACGATCCTTCTAAAATCTTTCATTCTCTTGTCCAATCAATCCAACTAAAAGGTGCAAATGTCCACTACTGCCAATAACATACCTCATCTTCCTTTTACAACTTCACCTCAATTAATCTATCTCTATTCAAAACACTAGAGTAAATGCATGAGAACACAAGAGCACACACTTATCCCAACTACTCTCACATGGAGAAAGGAATCTCATATTTCTGATCTACTGCCCATGTACCTCTAACCTTGGGTTCCGGAGTATCGTGCTACTCGCCGCAAAGCGCTTCAGTACCTTGTCAGGGATAGTAAGCGCTATATAAAAAACAATTCACACCTTCAGGCTTAATTTATATCGACAGACTTAAATAATGGAAATCTAACTTAGTTACAACTAGAGAATGCATGGAAAGACACCTTGTTGTACTAAAATGAGGACTGTCTTCATTAGTACTGAGCCAGTGTGTTTCCTTGAATCTCCTAGGGCCACCTAGATGCATCTAGGTGACATGAGATCTCGGTACCAGCTCGAGTCAGTATCATGGCTGCAGGAACAGTCTGCAACCGAATAACTTGAGGTAGCTGGATGGTGTGGAGACTAGGAATTTCACTCCGTTGTGTGGAATGTGTTCCTTCCGCATTGGTACCTTCTTCTCAATGAACAAAAGGCGCACGCCTGGGGGTTTGTTTGAGTCTATCTTCTGTGTGTCTAGTGTAGTGAGTTCACTGGATAGTCTTCAACATGCGCATTAGACAGCAATGTACATTTGTTCGGCCACAACAGCCTAGGCCTCCTTTAATGGGATTCAGCAAGCAGAATGCACCGCTATTTAAGGTCTGCACTATTTGAAGTGAGGTACATAAAAAATGCATGAATGTTCATGCAACACAACCTCAAATGGGTGGACAAATCAAAGATATGATGAGAAAATCACTCAGGAGTACCGGAACAGCAAAGCAAAAGGCCTTTGACAACTGGACTAGGTCAATGATCCCCAGAGGACTGTCCTGTCGGCTAGCGGAGAACTTGCAGGTGAGCATTCAGAAGTCTTTCTTATCCAGCACAAAAAGCAACAAGCGGATATGGAACAAGCCTCAAATGTTCCTTCATTGGAACAGCCTCAACACTCCTTGAGCTGTTTGATTTTAGTTACCTATCTCGTACAACGAGTTGCAGGACAGTGACCCTAGAGGGCAGTGAATTTAAGAATAGAAGCACAATGCCTTTGGGCAAGAGAGGCAACAGTAACTGTGAAAAGTTCGTAATAAATTCTGTTTAATCTGTAATTTATTGTGTGATATGTTGTTGGCACGTGTACATTGCACAGTTCCCGAGTAACAATGAATTATGCCAACTGAAAACTTCTGACTGTTACCTACAACTGACATGCAAAAAAAAAGAACTGTGTGCGTAATTAACATTTAAGTAGGGTCTCATTACAAGTGGTCCTTTAAATTTCAATCTCTGTGCAAACTTTTGGTTTTTGCTGCACCCCTGAAAATGTTCCCCTGTTGTATGTCAGGAGGTCAAACCTACCAAATTTACAAGATGAAAATATATGGGAGGGTTCTCCACCTTCAGAATTTGGTGCACAATCACCATATTTCGCATATAGTTCCTATTTTCAGGGAAGAAGACTCGAAACTGGGAGACATTTACCACAACCAGTAAGTACCGCACTTCAGGTATCTATATTGATCAGGTACAGAAAGTACCGCACCCACACCCTGCCCACTTGTAATTGGGATCTCAGAGTATTGCAAAGCCATGTCTAATAAATTGAACTTTAGTCTCTTGGTCTCTTTTTATTATTTCCAATTTAAAAATAGTTTTTTTAGGATGTCTCTGACTCTTGCTTCTGTTCCTAATCCAATCTATCTTTTCAATCTAAATAATGCCTTCAGAGGATTTTCCTAGGTTCTGTTTTCAAAAGGATCCAAATCTAGCACCTTCTAAAAATGGGATTGTCCATAAGCATCCAAAAAGAATTAGACCTCTAAAAGAAAAAAAAACAATGGAAGGGGTGAAACAGTTGTTTTTAAAAAAATCTATGATTGAAATATGTCATCTTGACAAATTGTTTAACAGTGAAAAAGATCGGTATGTTTGCTCTTTAAAATCTTCAGTCTAAATTACAGGTGGCTCGAAAAACAGAATTCTGAAACATTGATGGAGACAATAATTCTCTATGTTTGCATAAAGTTCTTCATTAGACAACTCTTAGTACACCAGTGTTGGAAACATTGGTTTATACCTCCACCAATACCATGATATTGGGCCCGATTCACAAAGGTAAACTGAGATGAAGGTCTAACTTTACGCCTTTCAGTATTCACAAAGGGCATCTCCGAGTAGTAAAGTTAGACTTTTGTCTAAGTTTAACTCAAGTTTTGTCTCAGTTAGACTTAAGAACAACACTTAAGTTAAACTGAGACAAAAGTTTAACTTTACTACTCGTAAATGCCCTTTGTGAATACCGAAAGTCGTAAAGTTAGTTTCGTCTCAGTTTACCTTTGTGAATAGTCCCACAATACGATTAGAATTCCTCCACTGTGACACGTACCGCAACGCTCACAGCCATGAACATACTCATTCAGTTGAAAGCATTCTCAGGCATCACTAAACATAGTTCAGTGATGAACTCACGCTAATTCTTATGTACAGTTTCCGCAGCCATGTTCTCATGTCTAATTCTATGGATTGTGGAAAATGTTGGGCCGGGATATACATAGACCAGGGAGTCGGCGGCTGTCAAGTGCTCAAATGTACTGACTGCAGAGTCAGGGCATGAATCTATGATCATTATTTATACACACACCCAAATTACTTCACATGCTTTAAGCGACTTAAATAGTTTGCCTTGAAACTCCTGCGGTAGCTATTTCTAATCGCTTTTCAGTTGACATGCTGGACCTTTCAGTTCCGGCATTCCAAGCTATAAAAAGTCAAGAGGTTAGGGCATGCTGCAGACTGGGATAACCTAAAACTGGGAGGGGCTAATTCTATCCAATAAACTCTAAAGTGTGACCCTCCCACTTCTCCAGAACACTCGAAGTGTTGCCAAGCTTAGAGCCTACAAGGTCAGGAAAGCCTTCCTTGTACCACTTGACAGCCCTTGACCTCAACACTCACTGGGGCTTGTCATCATGATGCTGTAAATCACTTGTAGGAGCTCTTAAGAGCCTGATAATTATCTCCATAATGTCCTACATGTGCAGTGCCTAATATTCAAGACACAGAAGGGCTCTGAACTGCATTACTGGGTGGACACAGTTCACACGAGGAACAGTTCTTTATTCCATAGTTCCCATATAGATATTTCTACTAGGCCTGGGCGTGGTTTGCGGAGTTTTGCTATGCAAAACTCCACAAAATTACAAAAAAACTCTGCGAAGTTTCCTGAGTGGCGAAGTGCAGTGCGAACTGCAGTTTGCACTGGTACTCCTGCTGCTTGGGTAGAAATTCTACCCGAGCGGCAGCTCGCTCTTGCGAACTTACCGTTCGCGATCGCGAGCGGGACAAAAACTCCGCTGCACATCGCGAAGCGGAGTTTTCTGCACTCCGCGAGCTCCGCTGAGTGCAAAGTGCAGAAGGCTCTGCAAACTCCGCGAATGGAGCGACCTTTACCGCCAGGCCTAATTTCTACCTCCAGTGTGACTTTACTCTGCAGAGTTGCCCAAATAGTCATCACACTGTAATGTTCATATTCACATTTTCCATTGTTCTTGGTGTTTTTTTGTGCTTTTCAGATGTTGCGATGCAAGTTGCCGGCACTGACCCTGCCCTCAGGCTACCACTGCCACCTGCCGGGGGGTTCCTGTGCGTTTGGAGATAGGCTGAGTAGGACATATGGTTATTTAATGCTGGGACACCCTTCACCTGATATTAAAACCAAGTGCCATGGCTGCCTTCATCTACCAGATGGGAATAAGTTTGCCACAGCTAGCCTTTTCTTCATAGAGTTACTGATGCACTAACTACAGTGCTTAATTTGAACAGGTGGTTTCTGGTAACCAGCACTGGCACTTAATAGTCAGCACCAGTACCTATGACTGTCTGCCACATGGTGGCGCTGGTCTTTTAATTCGAAAATTAGCAAAACTACTGTTGGTTATTAATAGAATATACATTGAGAATGACTAATACCCGTTCCAAAGCCATTCTTTTAACTTTGCAGTCTTGAAATTGTCAGAATTGTAACACTTGTGGGAGTGTGACTTATTAGTTTTAATGTTACTGTAATTGATATCGGCAATTGGCAGTGTAAGCAGAAGGGGCCTGCTGACTACAGCCCTGGCACTTATGTTTTTTTACAAATTAAGTACCGACTATCCAATCATACTCCATTAAGAAAATCATGCAAACGGAGTGCCCAGGCTTAGCATCCCCCAAGAACTTAGCTGTGCAACAATGAGAAATTTAAGTAAAAGTGGGAGGCAGAATATATTCATTAGAGGGGTACAGTCTAGAGCCCATGGGGACAAAAAGAAAGAAGTGTAAGCACACCAAAGTTTACATCACTTAATTGCCCAAAGTAAACATAAATATCTTCTCTACAAAAAAAAGGAATTAAAACATGGTTTCCAATCTGATGGTGCAATTTCTTGAACTGAAATACTGTTTAGTTTTGTTTGTAGCATACAAAGACAAACTGCTCCACCGAGAAGTGTTTTTTTTATATTCGGTTCATTTACCCAGGGCTTTCTCAAGGCTCTGTCGAATCTTACAGGCCATAAATCTTATTCGTTGCCAGATGCGCACGTACACGATGGGTGCTAAAGTGTGGATATGATGGTACCATGTGGGGATCAATCCACCAAATAGCGGGGAGAGTGGCTGAGAACATCGCCATTTCCTCATGCAGCATGCCAGTTTCCTGAAGAGATGCACTTCATCCAAGTCAGAGATTTAGCTGCTATATATCTAGCCTATAGACAGCTTCAACTGTACGCCAGAATTTTGTTTTTCAAATTATTTGTAATAAAAATATATATATAAACTGGGGCTTTCCGTCAGCCCTGTTCATCCATTGGTCTTTTGAAGTGTCATTCACATTTTGCCCATCACAGAATACAGCAAGGAGCATGGGTAAGCCTACTTAAGCCACAAGCTCTCATGCACTGGGTGACATTTGCCTCATCACGTGTGCATAGCCGTCTGAAAAGGTGTACATTCCAGTGCCAGATTGCTGTGTCACTTTTTAAGTCTACAGGTTTGCCAAAGATTTCTTGCATATGTTAACCAAAAAAAAGATGTAAAAATCATTGCACACTTGCCAAGGTCAGACCTATTCCCTTTGCCAGTGTTTGCTTCGTTTCTTTAATTTTTTTGTGCTCCTGGGATGTCCGTAGCCCTGAATGGAGCGTTACATTCTACGCAAGGCAAAATTGGAATGTGCAAAAGCACCAGGAGCCATCAATATCTTACCTTCTTTCTAAGATCAGCACTGCTACCCGGGTGTGTAACAGGCAACAATTGTATTGAGTACTCCCACACCGTATACACTGTCACATCAAAGGTGTGCTTTGTATATGCCATTATCAAATCAAATCAAATCAAAACTTTCTTTATTCGACTTTCCGAGGAAAAGTCATAAAAGATGCGGATACAAATACATGGTAAAATAACACATTAAAAAATCACATTAATTTAAAATTCATCACAGGCAAAAATGATAACAGTGATATCGGTTCACAAATTTAAAGTGGCAATGCCATTATTTAAGTCCAAGACCTTGCACATCAAGCTGACCCAAGAAATTCCCCATGAGCAACGTTGATGCAGTTGTGCAAAGTACTGGAATGTTCTGGGGTTCCGCCAGTTGTATCCCCAACTGTGTGAGGAAATTCAAGCCATACCCTCAGAGCTACCATTTTTTTCCAGCAGCAATCTGATTCAGTGGTATCTCACTTTTAATCTGGATTTCTTGTGGACAAAAGCTGGAAAAGTACTGTGCCCATCACAATGCGCTGGTTGCGCTGTCTCACTAGAGACAGTTCTGACAGTGCCCCTTTCCAGCCCGACATGCATGCAGCAGGGTATCCTTGAATGCTTCTACTGCATATACTGGAATTAGGTACACCATTACCAGGAACTTCAGAGAGGAAGGGTCGCCAAATAACTCTTTGAAGCAGATAATATGGCCACAGGGGCGTAGCTTTCGTTTGGTGCAGCAGTTGCAGTGCCACAGAGGGACCACTGCACCTCAGTGTTTAATTTGAGACGGTGGTTTCCAGTGCTCGCACTGGCAGTTAATTGTCAACACAGGCCCTTGTGATACTCTGCCACAAGGTGGTGCTGTCGGGCTAATTTACTAATTTAGAGATGGCCATGACAACTGTTAGTTATTAATTCAATAAACATTACAAAATTACTATTGCCTGCCTCCCAAGCCATTCTTATAGCATGGGGCCTGAAACAGTCTGAATTGTCACACTTGTTGGAGTGTGATGTTTAGTAATTGTGGTGTTACTATCATTGGTAGCATGGCAGGGGCAATGTGTGGTGCAAGCTGCAGTGGCCTCCTGACGAGAGCCCTGCCACTTTTTATTTTTTTTTATTTTACAAATTAAGCACTGCTGTACCCTGATTGTTGCTGTATTTAAAAATACAACCAGCAGCGGGAGGGGGGGGGGGGGCATTTCCTTCCTTCTTTACTAGGGCCCAAGACACACGGGATACGCCATATTGGTGACTGTACTGGGGAGTACAATTAGCGGGTACTAGAGAAATAGATTGGATGAGAAGCGATGACGACCTAAGCTTCTCTGGAGAGACCCGCTGACCAGAAGCAATACGCGGCGGCCATAGGGTGAGGAGCCCTTTGGGCGAAGATTATGGGCGGGAGGAGTAAATAGGGGTTATACCGCAGGAGGGAGGACAGGTGGGGGGGCCCGCAACGAGCATTTAGGCACTAGTATTGCCACCAAAAGCAATGATAAAATTCTGTGTCCGGGCTTTTTAAAGCAGCAGGCGTTAAATGGACATAGCAACAATATTCAGACTAATGTATCGTGACAGAACAGGGAGCGGGCGGCCGTGGCTCTAAAACACGGTCCTGAACTCAGATCAGGAAAAAACATCCCGGAATTCCAAGTACGGAGATCTGTGCACAGCGCACAATACTATGTGTGCCTGGTGTTCGGTTTACTCGAGGACATGCATGCCTTTCTAATCTTCTTCCGTTTTTTTTTTCAGCCCTGTCTTCTCGGGTGAGGACACTTCTAAGTGTCAGGCAAACCTGGCTGGGTGTCTGGCGATTAGGGCCCTCGAGGGCATGCCAGGGGTCACTTCCTGACAACTGTGGAGTAGCGCTCTTCCTTATCGCCTTGAAGAGAGCTCGTGGTGAGAGCGCGCGGGGGTGAGCCGCGAGGCACTAAAGGGAGCCTAGACAGCTATTTTCGTGCAGCTGACCCCGGCCCCACATTCCATTCCACCTCAGTCACTAACTAAATGTGTGGCGCTGGAGCCGTGGTGTGGTGGGGACAGGGGGTGTAGAGGTCAGTGACCACGTGCGAGTGCCTATAATCACGTCATACATACATGCCAATATACCCGATTCAAGCGGGTGACTCCCGGTATTTGAAGGGGAAAAAATGATTTCTTTCAGTTGGTCTCTGTTGTGTCCTCCGACATGTGGGCCTAGGGCCCAGAACATAACAGTCTCCAGCCTGAAATTGCCTCTGATTTATTAGAAGTCATGAGGGGGGAAATCCCCCCTTTGCTTTCAAATCTTCCACTTTGCTGTTGTAAAATGATGACATGTATGATGGATGGCTGGTTAACCCCTGCGTGGCACTGCGTCTGGCTGTACTGTTGTTTCAGTGCCTGCATTCGCAGCCCGGCTCTTGGTTGCAGTGTTGCTGAGTGAGACCAGCCGCTAATGCGCGAACCCGACAACGTAACAACGTCCAAGCGGGGCAGACGCCAATATTATTTTTACCCAGAGAGAAAGGCGTCAACACACAAGGGCAGCCAAAACAGCCCTGGCGTGAAGGGCCGTACAAGCAGACTATCTAGACAAACGTGTTGCAAAAGCCAAGAAAAAAACACATTTTCCACGATTTGCAACATTACGTATGTATCAATTTCAGAGTAAAGTTTGTGTCATTTACGATCACTCCCTTTAACAGGGAGGAATCACGCTGCCTGCTTTCTGCACCAATGCGCACGACCCACGGTCACCGCGTCCTCCCGGGCACTAGCAACGGCGGTCTCCAGGGAGTCACCCTCCCGCCCCTACCCTCCGCGCTGCCCCGGCCCTGCACGCCCCAGATCCTCGGAGATAGATAGCCCGGGCGCTGCTTACAGGTTTCGGCGCATCCTGCACGCACACAAGAACCCGTGTGCTGGTGAGCCTTGGAAGCACCAACAGCCGCACGCACGGGCGCAAGGACCCCAGTGACAGGCACATATGCGACGAGGTCACGGGCTGTGCGGAAAAGCGGGGCGCTGCGGCTGTAGCGCCGAACCGAGCATTGCTCGCGCATATTTAGGAACACCTTGAAAGAACTTCATGTTTAACAGATGCTTCGAAACACCTCGATTTTATAATTCCCCAGTAGATTACACATTAATGGTGGTCTAAAATCCACACAAACCATTTGGGTCTCCATGGATGGCGAGATTCATTCAGTATATTAATTTACAGTGTGATTTTGAAATCACGGTGACATTTTTTTCTGGACGGTGGGCATGGTTTTCACGGCGTTCTTACAGTCACTACCCATGTTGCTTGTTTGGTGGGTGACCCGTCCTTGAAGAGGGGCGGGGGCACCCTCCAAATGGGGTGGATTGGTAATCATGCAAATCATATGCTTCCTTTTTTATGTTTACCCAATTTTCGTAAGAACTAATATTTCGACGTATTTCACGAGGAATGCAAGAATTATGACTGTACCTAAATATCTCTGTGGCACAACGAAAAAAATGCACAACAAATCCCCTGTAGATAGGTACATTTCCTATTCCTATGAGAATCTACACATCGCTAAAATATGTATGCATATACACCCTGCAGCAGACTCAAAGGAGGCAGGCACAGTTCGCCCCCATCAGCAATTACTTACAGATATCTGCTTTCCCCGGAGCAGCCTGGGATGCGATCGATGCGCGTTGGATGTGCCCAGCTGAGATACCCCTTCCAGCGGCGGCAGGCGGCTCCTAGTCCACGGTCCTTTGCTCGCACCTTGCCCGTCCCTGCGCCCCTCTCATCCTCCCGGCCTCGCCCAGGCTGCCTGAGATACCTCCCGGGTGCGGTGCGGAAAAGCAAGCGTTCCCCTCCCCAGCGCGGTGGCAGCTTCTTCCCGTCTCTTTCCTTCAGGCTGGAAACGCGTCCCGCTGCGGTGGGCTGGCTCAGGGGAGAGGGGTGCGGAGCAGCGGCAGAGGCGAGCGGGAGGGGGGAGAGGAGGCGGGCAGCTGCTGTCTCGAAGGCACCTCCCTTTCTGTCTCCTGCTCGGACCTGGCGGCAGCATCCCCCAGCGGCCACCACCTGTGGCAGCCTGTCAGCCCGGCGAGCACCGTCTGCTGGGAACTACCTGCACTCGCTCGCCGAGTCCGGTTTAATAAATAACAATACCGCGCCTGCACGGTAAAAATGCTCATTTGCCTGTAAGTCCCCGCCCACTCCTTCCAGAATCGAAGCGGCTATGGTGGACGATGCGGGGTGTATGAAGTGGGTATGTTGGGTGTGGGTCGATCGTCGTCGTGAGAGATTTGTACAGGTAGCAGTGTGGCGTATGCTACCAGAGCAGGCATAGACATGTATGTACTCGTGGGCAAAGCACCCTTTACCAAGCTGCAGTGCGAAAGGTGGGCACCGGCACACTATTGGCTCAGACTAGAACTTGCAGCAGGGGAAAAATGTCAACACGAGCAAGCACCGCCATTCTCCTCACTGAATACTAACGAGAGAAAGCGAAAACGTTTGTGTACACAGACTGCTGAGCAAACAACCTTTGGGCAGTGCATGTTTATCAAAAAGACGTTCACAAACCTTGACGTTCTGTTGCCTGTCTCCGGTGTACCAAACAGAGGCACCGTATTTACCTGAAAGGAATAACAACAACTTCCGACCCTACTAAAATGCCAGGGCTCAGCACCATCACCAGGCCACTAGAATTATGTGCAGCCTCAAACCTGGAACATAATGTGGTCCTCCCCTGCGCCAGGGAGGAGCAAATTATGTTCCAGGGTTAACTACATTATGCGGCAAGAAAAGACATATTATGCGTCTCAATGTGACCCATGACCCAATTCAGGAAGGCCCTCCAGACTTGGCTCTTTGCCAGGACCACAGCACCCATCAGGACCTGCAGCCCCCTCACCCCCAGCGCCTTGGGACCCTCACAGGTGAGTAGTCACGCTTAACAAGCAATAATTGATTTATTTATTTGAAGAGTTTTATATAGCTGGCTAGACCCGGAGGTTTCAGAGTGCTTTACATGAGGCTAAAACAGTGTTACAACGTTACATCAGTTACAGTTATATCAGTTACTAGAGCAATTAGATAACATAAAAAACAAGACCAATGGAGCAAAGAGGGTAAAGGGGGAAAAAGTAAAGGGGTGCTTTACATGAGGTTGAAGAGTGTTATAACGACGGTACATCACTTACAGTTACATCGGTTACTAGGGCATTAAATAACAACAACAAAAAAAAATAACATAAAAAATAAGACCAAGGTTGCAAAGAGGGAAAAGGGGGAAAAAGTAAAGGGGTTAGAATGCAGATCAGGTCTCAGCAGAAAAGCCGTGGAGCAAAATACTATTTCAATAAGAAGGGGGTTTGCCCTCGTACTCCACACGCACCTGGGCAATATGAACAGCAAAAAACAAAGGATAGTGCGGCGGAATTAATCTAGCAAAAGAGACAATTTTTGAACCTAGAAGAAATCTGAATTAATCCTTCAGTGGAGAACTTGTTCTCTTTGAACCATTTATCTTGTTGAAAAAACACTCACACCGGACTGAGATCTAGATTCTTTATCTCTATGCATATATTTGCTGAGAGACACATCAAGTATCTACATTTACATACAAAGAAGTTATACAAAAAATTATAATACAAAAATTATGTACATATACATTCAACATACGTCGACAATCTTATAATGTCTTCTGTCTCACAGACAGAATCCTTGTTGCCCAAATTTCTTAGGGGGCTGCAATAAACAATTCTTTCAAATAACTATGGTTCGCAACCCATATCATCTAGATAGCCCCAATCTCAACACCAATCTGGAGAGTAATGCGTCTAAACCCCTCTCTATTTTCCATGGTATTGTAGATTTCTCTTTTATCTGAGTGAAAATTGTCAGGGCTTCTGTCATCTATCAGTAAAGTACTGGCAGGGGTCACCAAAAAAGTCAGAAGTTAAACAAACCGGTGGTGTTCCCGTGATCACCCATCTCAAAGCCGGTCTCCCTCACAGCATCGGGTCGCAAATAGAGATGGTAACGGGTCGGGGGGGCGAATGTGCCACATTTTGTGTTAGCATCACCACATCATGTTGCCTTTTTTAGGTCTTGCCTGACCCAGCGCATGCGCTGTTTTGGCGAGACTTATTGAGAGGGCTCCAAAAAGTGCTACCAGGCCAGCCTAGAGCTACAGTGCATGTGCGTGGGCGTGCGCGCCATGCTTTACCGCGATTACTTTCACTTTCGCGGCCCCACGGCCGCTTTGATGTTCTCCGTGAGGCTTAAATAGATTGCAGCAGTTAAAACACGCATTGGCATAGCCAATAGGTCTCGCTTTTCGGACCTTATAAGTGTTTAGTTATGCAACTGTTGCATGGCTAAACACTTATAAGGTCCCAAAGGCGAGACCTATTGGCTATGCCAATGCTTGTTTTACATGCTAACACTGCCTGGGCAAAGGTTTTACCTCTTTAGTACCAGTTTAACACTTAAATAGAATAAGCAACAGAAAGGTGACCAGCCAGCCCTTAGTAAAGGGCCTTCTACTGGACAAACATTTGTAATCATTTTTAATCGTTTGTGCGCAAAATATTTTTTTTATCCTTATCGATTTTTTGTTAACATCTGCATAGTTTACAGCAGGTGAAGCCTTCCTTATGTGGGAAATGGGTGAATCTATAATTATGAAGAAAACAGAGGAGCACCAGAATAATATAACTCCAGTGGCGCTTGCTATAACAAACCAGAAAGGGGCAAGCCACCAAAGTAACAGGCGGAGCCCAGACTAGGGTCTGGCTTGGCTCTAAGAAGACGTGCACAAGCAAACCACTGAAAATAGTTGGCATGTAAATTGTGCAACAAGCATCTTGTAAACATATGATAAATTCTCTTAAACATTTAAAAGAAAATGTATTTTTTTAAAGCACAGAAGTTTTCTACCTTAGTACAACAGATTATATCACTGCATTGAAAGATAATTACTAGAAGTGATAGTTTTGAATACAAAATGAACTTAGAAACATTCCTACCACCCCCGCAACAATGCAATACCAAACTAAGAGGTAAGTGAGTTATCATTTGTACCCTGTACATGTCCTAGATTCATATCATAAATGCCCGATCCCTCTGTAAAAACAAACATCACATTTACGACCTTCTCACAGATGCAAAACCAGACATACTATTCATAACTGAATCATGGTTGGGAGATGATATGGCTCCAGTCCTGCATGAAGCCATTCCTCTAGGCTATCAAATGATCACCCAAAATCGTATAGGCAAAAAAGGAGGTGGTCTAGCTGTTGTGTTCAGGCAAACATTACATATCACGAAAGCTGACAACATCTCCATAAAGAATTGTGAGGCTCTTCTAACAAGATGCAATCCTACACCATCTTCCTCCTTTAACTTCCTGTTCCTTTACAGACCTCCACCTAGCAGGGCGACATTCCCAGACGCACTTCTACACATAGTTTCAAACCTGATAACATTAACAATACACTCCAACCTATGCGTTCTGGGTGACCTCAACATTTGGTTTGACAAACCCAATATGACCCATCCAAAAACAATAATCACTGGCCTAGACACACTGAACCTGCATCAGATTGTCCACAAATCCACACACATCCCTGGACATATCCTAGATGTTATTTTTTGCTAATACTGCACTAGTTACCTTTCAAACTATAACTCCAGTCACATGGCCAGACCACCACTTGCTTGATTTCCAACACAAAACAACACTAAGTGACTCACCTAAAACTATCTTACATCCATCCACCTATCGGCCGTGGAACAAACTCAATTTGGAACACTTAGAAACACAACTAACATCCAGTACAAATCTGGAAACAATAAATTCTTTTCAACATTTATATGAGTGGCTACAGGAAGCTTGTGACAGCCTGATACCACTCAAAACCACACAACAGAACAAAGGAAAAAAGCACCCTGGAGAAACATAGAAATAAAAGACATAAAACAACAAATTAGAAAGCTGCAACGTACCTGGCTCAAAACAAATGCCAAACAAGACAACCGTTACCTACAGAAAATGAACAGATTATACAAGTCAGCTATCAAAGAAGCTCAGAAAAGGTACTATTCTTGCAGAATTCAAAATGCTAAATGTGCAAATAAAGAATTCTATAAAATACTCAATGAATTTCACAAACCAAATTGCCTGGAAGAAACTCATCCTGTTACTCAAGATTTCACAGACAAACTGGCAAATCAATACAAAGCCAAAGCAGACACATTGGACTCGTACTTAAAATAGAAACTAAGCACCAGCCCTAACCCTTCTACAAAACAACATTCCAAGAATACTCTAACCCAGCCTCTCCGTTCCTTACAACACATCTCACATGATGAATTTATGGACCTGGTCAAAGCAAGCAGGCCTGCCAGCAGCCCTTCTGACCCCTGTCCACCACAAACTTTCAAGACACTTCTTTTAACAACCTGTGCTGCCACTGCAGTAAGAAGAATCATCAACGATTCCTTAACTACCGGAATATTTCCAGAAGAACTCAAAAAGTCACACATACCCCCTTTACTGAAGAAGACAAACTTGGACCCGCTGAACCCTGACAACTATAGACCCATTACAAATAGACCTTTCGTTTGCAAACTGATAGAAAGAGCAGCGTTCGCCAAGATGTCACAATTCATTGAAGAGAATGACATACTTTCAGACTTCCAAACAGGATTCCGTCCGGGAAGAGGCACTGAATCTGCCCTCCTTGACATCTGGGATGACCTGAAGAATACAGTAGACCGCAACGGGGTTGCTGCACTACTCCTCTTGGACCTCACGGTTGACCATGACACTCTGAAACAAAGACTCTATGAAGCCGGCATAGAGGGAAGTGCTCTAGACTGGATCACGCCCTACCTTCAACACAGAACCAATGTCATCCATACCCCACCTTTCTCGTCCAAACCATACTCCACAAGAGTAGGGGTCCCTCAAGGCTCTATCATCTCGCACATGCTTTTCAACATCTACATTAAGTCATTACTGGAACTGATCAATCAATTTCACCTCACGTGCTATAACTATGCAGATGACATGCAAATACTCCTTCAACTGGAATGCCCCAAAGACACTGGAAAATCCCCAATTTTCAGTTGTCTCAGAGCCGTGGATCAGTGGATGACTTGGAGCCATCTCAAATTGAATGCTTCCAAAACGGAAATACTCACGTGTGGCGATTGGAAACATTATGACCCGCTTGCCGCCTGGCCTGATGAACTGGGATCACCGCCTAAAGTATTGAAGGAAGTAAGAAACCTCGGAATGATCATGGACTCAAAGCTGTTGATGAATGTCCAAGTGGACAAACTAGCAAGATCAAGCTTTGTCACTATAAAAATGCTGCAACGAATTTTCCCTCATTTGGGATTTCCACACAAAGTCCAAGCTACCATCTCCCTTGTTCTGTCCAAACTCGATTACGATCACCTTTAACGACCATGAAAAGACTACAACGGATTCAGAACTCGGCTGCCAGACTACTCTAGCATATCAAACCGCGAGACCACATCTCACCTGCCTTGAAAGCCCTGCATTGGTTACCGGTTGCCAGAAGATCCACGTTCAAGCTACTTTGTATCACCTACAAAGCAATACATGGAATGGGACCGCTCTTCATCAGGAATAAAATCACCAAACACATTCAACAAAGGAACCATCGCTCTAAAGGGTCATCTCGCCTCAAAAACCCCAAGATCCAAGAAAAAAAACATGGGTGGCACATCCTTCTCTGTTCAAGCAGCCAAACTATGGAACTCTTTACCCCCAAACATAAGATCCACCGACAACCACCTTATCTTCAGAAAACTACTCAAGAATTGGCTCTTCCCCACCTAAGCACCATACACAAACAGAAATTTACAGCATATCCCTCTGTATGTAAGCATTTATTTTCACTATAGATATGTATCTGTCTTTGTGTATTGCTTTGTATAAACATGTAGAATAATTGTTAACATTAAAAAAAAAATCATCTTTGGTCTACATGTACTTGCTTCCATTGTGCATCTATGTACCTCCATGTACTTGGATCTGTGTGTCTGTTACTTTTCTTCTGAAAAAGCATATTCAATGCACTACCCTATTTCTCATCCTGTACCTCTATCAATATCTTTAATCTACATATACTTACCTCCTTTATGCATCTATATACTTTCATTGTAATTATATATTTATCACTTTCTTCTAATTTAGCATTTCCAATGCACTGCCCTATTTCTCAGCCTATATTTCTCTCAATATATCTTCTAGCCCAACTTTTTGGCTCATCTCAAACTTCTTTCTACTACTCTTTCCAATGCACTACCCTATCTCTCACCCTATACATCTATTAATATATCCTCTGCATCCACGCTCTCATTTATCCCAAACCCCATACCACTACTATGATCCCCAAAATAACCCTTTCTAGACTCTCTCCTACTCTACCCCTCCTTGCATCATCTGACACCTCTTTTACTTTACCTATCCCCCTAAACAAACCTTTCTAAACTCTTCCCTCTGACTCTTCCCCTCCAAAAACCCTTTTTACTCATCCAAAAGCCTCCTCCTACTGCTATGACCTAAAAATAATAATAATAATAAAATAAAAAAAACAAATCCTTCACACTTCTATCCCTCCACTATCCTTTTCAATCAAAATAACAGACTAGCATGTTCACATCTCAAATTCCATATTCCAATATACTAATTCACCACTAATCCTTTATGGGTTCCAGAGTAGCGTGATACTTGCCAATAAAGCGTTTCAACACCCCATCAAGGTTACAAGCGTTATATAAATGCAAACCTTTTTCCCTTTTCTACCCCTCCCCGACCCTTCTCAATCCAAATAACTGACTAATATTTCCACCACTCAAATTAATTTAATGTTTCACCATACTAATTCAACACTAATCCTAATGGGTCCCAGAGTAGCGTGCTACTTGCCAAAAAAGCGCTTCAAAACCTCATCAGGGGTAGCAAGCACTATAAATATACAAACCTATTTCCCTCTTCTATCCCCCCACCTACCCTTCTCTATCCAAATAACTGAATAACATATCCACCACTCAATTACTTAATATTTCACTATACTAATTTTCAACACTAATCGTTTATGGGGTCCGGAGTAGCGTGCTACTCGCCAGAAAAGCGCTTCAACACCCATCAGGGGTAACAGGTGCTATATGAATGCAAACCCTTCTTCCCCTTCTATCCCTCCGCTATCCTTCTCACTCCAAATAACTGAACACTAATCCTTATGGGTTCCAGAATAGCGTGCTACTCACCAAAAAAAGTGCTTCCAAACCCCATCAGGGGTAGCAAGCGCTATATAAATACAAACCTCTTTCCCTCTTCCATCCCACCACCTAGCCTTCTCTATCCAAATAACTGAATAACATATCCACCACTTAAATTACTTCATATTTCACTATATTAATTTTCAACTCTAATCCTTTATGGGTTTCGGAGTAGCGTGCTACTCGCCAGAAAAGCGCTTCAACACCCATCAGGGATAACAGCTGCTATATGAATGCAAACCTTTCTTCCCCTTCTATCCCTCCGCTATCCTTCTCACTCCAAATAACTGACTAATATCCACCACTCAAATTACTTTCATATTTCACCATACTAATTCACCACTAATCCTTTATGGGTTTCCGGAGTAGCGTGCTTCAACACCCCATCAGGGGTAACAAGCGATATATAAATACAAACCTTTTTTCCTCCTCTATCCTCCGAAAAAGCGCTTCGACACCTCATCAGGGGTAGTAAACACTATACAAATGCAATTACATCACAATACAACATATTGGAGCAACATTATAGTCTATTAAACCCAACACAAGGTTTTTGTAGAGCACACATCTTGCACTTACATACTTGAAGGTGCTCTCATACATGATATTAATGAAAAAAGCAGGCTGAGTGAAATAAAATATTTGCCTAGGATCACACAATTTGGTCAAGGGGAGGGAGCCAGGCTTGATGCCATATTTTCTGATTTGATGTTAACTAACACAGCCTCTAGATGGCCATCTTTATCTCTCCTTTTAACATCAAAAGTTTACACTTTTTATTCTGATCTTGGTGCATGATGGTAGAGTGTGTGTGGCAGGCAGAAGCTGCATAAAAGCTCGGCACGTTTTCGGCTCAAGAGTCCAAGAGGACCTTGAGTTGAGCTGCAGCCAGGCATCTAGCATGAGTCTAGCTTGAGCTATTAATGACTTGCTCACTCCTATAATTGCTGACCTTCAAAAACGTCTTGAGACTTTCATTACTACTCAAGTAAAATCATTAGTTAGTAAATTAGATAAAATTGCTAATGAATTACAAAAACAGGCTAAGATGAAGGAGTCTACAAATTCTAATTTCACTGGAAATCCTACATCATCATCAGTGCCTACCTTACCACGGCCAATTCCTGTTAGCAACAACTGTGCAAGCAATGAGCCATGTACTATTGTACAAGTCCATGTATTACCTAAAGCTCCAGCTTACTCGGAGGATAGAAGTGTCCAAAAAGGTGGGAATTATGACACCCTTAAAGGCCAGGTGCAGTCCAATCCTACTCAGACGGGGAATTTTGCAATTCACATTCAGAATGATAATCACCAGGCAGGACAGGAGCGTATGGATAGAACCCATTCCCCCCCTCCATGGGTAAATTTACCTCCTCAAGCAAGTCCCTATGTTGTGGTGTTTGCTGGGGTACCTGAACTAAGGATGGGTCAGAAAGAGTCATACACAGAACTTAAAAATAAGATTATCAACTGGTTGAACATACATAGGCCATTACAAGGGCAGGAAACTGGAGAAATCATACATGTTAGGAGAGTATCCTGGTTGGGAAGTAGAAGGAAAGATATTGAAGGGGATTGCATTATTGCAAACTTCAGGAATCCGATCTTGGTGGAGTATATACTGGGTAATTATAACAGGAATGTAACCAGTACTATACGATCTATGTCACTAGGTTACTTTTATCCTAGAAATGTTGTCGCCTACCCCCCAACTCACATTCAGGGAAGAAAGGACAGAGGAGTAGATGGATATAGGGCAAGGAAATCTGAATACAGTGGCCTGCCATTATTAAATCAGGGTGGCCTACAGTGGACAAATAGATTCAGTCCCCTTCAGTCTTTGGACGAAAATGATTGACTACCCAAAGTAGAGACACATCAGGAGGGGTTGGAAAGAAGGATGTCCACCGATATTAATGAATTAGCATCTCAGGGAAGTTATAAGCAGAACGGGCTGGGAGCTACTCCGTTAAAGGAGGATGGAGAGAAACAGGAGTCCATGACAGTGAGGAGGGATGTTGTTCGGCCAAATGCCCAGGGTCTAAATGGGGTGAGGGCGGCGGGGGGAAGGGTGAACATAACCTCCTGGAATATAGCAGGTCTAGCTGGAAAATTTGAAAATGTAGATTGGAGGAACCAACTACGTGGCTTTCATATATTAGCTCTACAGGAGACCTGGACGGTTAAGTCCGATCTCCATCATTTAGAGGGCTATAAATGTTTCTTTGTCCCAGCCCAGGAGAGTAGGGCAGGAAGGGCGAGGGGAGGGTTAATACTGTATGTGGACTTTAACCTTAAGGGAAGATGGACATTGCCATCCTGAACATCACATACCCTTCAAGCGGTAACATTCCAAGGACAAGGGCTGAGGGTACAGCTATTTAATATCTACAATTCAGGCTCTTTAAACGGTAGGAATGCTGCTCTGCTGGAGTTAAATGCCAGAATGAACCAAGAAGCTGATCTAAGGAAAGGGGGGGAGAACCAATTGTGTTATTAATGGGTGATTTAAATTGTCACCTCTGCCCAAATTTGTTACCAGTAACTGCAGACTGGGATCATTGCCCGGTCACGAAGGGGCCACACTTTGAGCACAGTACTGAGGGCACAACATTAACTAATTTAATTGGTACTCATACATTAGCACACACTATTGATTTGGTAGTCCCAGGTCCAGAGGGCACTCTTGTGCCAACCTTTAAAGGAAGAGGATGCTCTTCCATTATAGATTATATACTGATATCCCCCTTTGCAAAACACTGGATTATAGAGGTCAGTACGAAATGGAGTACGTTTAGTGACCACAATCCCTTGGTTATTGAACTACTCTATAAGGGCCACTTGGAAATGAACAAACAAGCGGATATTACCCTACGGCCAATAGACCAGGGGAGGCGTTTAAGGTGGGCGAAAATCAATGTCCAGTAATTCTATACTATACTGCTTGTAAAGGGTAAAAAGTGTGTAGAAGATTGCTTAGATCTTAAGATAGGGGGAGTTGACTTAGTTGCGGCCTTCGGGATTTTGACAAAACTGGCCGAAAAACTATTAGCAGCAAAAGGTCCCAGAAAGTTAGGTACACAGCCAAGATGATTTGATACTAACTGCTCCCGAGCATTAAGAAACCTAAAATCAAGCCTTAAAGCTAACCCTAGGGATAAGACTGAAGTGGCCAAGTATAGACAAATTTACAAAATTAAGATAAAAGAAAGAAAGGCCACCCTACAAGCAGAAGTCTGGGCTGATCTAAGAGAGGCAGGGATTTCACAGAATTTTGGAGGATTATTAATAGGCCCTGTTTTCAGGATAGCAGTGCTTCGGTCCTCAGTACAAATATCCTCCCACAGCATTGGGTGACTCATTTTGAGGGTCTTTATAACCATTCTAAAGATACAAAACAAGAAGGGGGCTGGGATGGTATAAGGAGCTTGGAAATAGATTTCACACTAACAGAGATCAGGAAGGCAATCCAAGGGTTGACACCGAACAAAGCTCCGGGGCCCGATGGTACTCCCCCAGATCTATATCGAAGTAACATCGATCTATGGGCGCCAATTTTAACGAGGGTGTTAAATGCGGCTATTAAATCAGGACTCCCGAGATCTTGGTCCACTGCATTAATTGTCCCTATCTTTAAGAAAGGGAATAGGGACAATCCTCAATGCTATAGACCGATATCGCTGATTGATGTATCAGCCAAAATACTTGGGCGGGTGGTTTTGAATCGTCTTATGACCTGGACTGAAGAGCATCATATAATAGCCAACACACAGTATGGGTTCAGAGCGGGAAAATCGACCAGTGACCAATGTTTAAATCTATACTTACTGGTTGCTAAGTACACTAAAGCAAGCAACGGCCCCATTTATATGGGTTTTATGGATCTGGCGGCGGCCTTTGATAATGTGAACAGGAACAAATTGTGGGCAATGATGAACAATTTGGGAATAGACCCGGGCCTTATAAACATTTTGAGAGTGTTGCATTGGAATACTACAGCTAGAGTTCGCTTCAGTACGGAGGGGGGGCGGACTGACTCATTCCCATGTACAAGTGGAGTAAGGCAGGGGTGTATCCTCGCTCCCTTTTTATTCTCATTATATATTAATGATTTAGAGACAAGCCTTACTGCTCAGACTGTAGACTGCCCTAAAGTAGGGAAGCGTCAAATTCCGGTACTTCTGTACGCGGATGACGCGGTCCTGCTTGCACGAACCCCACGAAGTCTCCAGTCGCTCATCACTGGATTTGTAAAATTCATGGACAATTTAGATCTGTCAGTGAATTTGAGCAAATCATTTACGATGGTCGCAGGCAAAAAGCTTACTAAGAAACCTGTGTTTAAGATAGGGACCCACATAATGGGCACTGTAAGTACCTTTCCCTATTTAGGCCTTTTATTTGATGGCAAGATTCAGTTTGACTCATTGATTGAGGAACGCTGTACCAAACTGGTTTCCTCAAGTGGTGCAATATTAAATTTTGCTCACAGGTTGGGACGCTGGTCCCCGGAACAAGTAATGAGTCTATATAGCTCAATAAGTACCGCAAAAGCATTGTATGGAGCTGAGGTGTGGGGCTTTAGGGATGCTAAATATTTACAGCAAGAGGAAGATAAATTTCTCCGCAGAATCCTGAAGATCCCACAGTCTATTCCAGCGGAAATTGCACATTCAGAACATGGGATCCCATATATTACAGATCAGGTGAAGATTAGGCCGGTTATGGCTTGGCTCAGTATTTGGGCCAATCCTGAGGCGGAACTAAGCAGAGAAATTCTCACGGACTGTTTGCAAAGGGATAAGGGGATGCAAATCCCATGGCTGAAATATGTTAAAACAACACTAGAGGCCATAGACCAGCATACCCTCTTTAGCAAAGCGTGTACAATTTCTATGACCAGCAAACCACAAATTAAAAAACTGCTGCTGGAAAAATTGGAAACGGTTAGAGCAACCAAAGCATTAACACTAAAACGGTCAGTAGCGGCTTATTGCCTGGTTAAAAATGGGGAGGGCATGGAACCCTATTTATTTCTGATATACAACCAGCAGGACAGGTTTTTAATGTGTCGTTTTAGGCTCAATTTGTTACCTAATATTCTTTCTTATCCATCTGGTTTTACTGTAGCGATTGAGCAGAAGGGTGCCTGCGGCTGCAACAATAAGTCTCCGCAGGACACCCTTCAATTTGTATTATTGTGTCCATTTTATCGTACCTCTCGGCGCATGTTTTTGGTTGATATTTTAAGAGATGGAAAATTTCGTCATGCTAAATCCGCATTACTATTCCTCCAAAGAGCAAATGACATGCGCACTTTATATTCAGTAATAAGCTTTTTTAAAATAGTAGTAAGATTAAGGAACACTAGAGATTAAGACATTATGTATGTAACATTATTTCTCTATTATATGAATTGTATCAGCTTTATTAGATGATTGTTCTTATGTTAATCTAGATCAGAAATGTAAAATTATGTGTGTTGTTTTTTATATAATATGGATTTTTATGATGATTTTTAACCATCGAAATAAAGATTAACTGAACTGAACTGAACTGACTTGCTCACTTCTATAACAAACCCTGCATTTGAGATACAGAGAGACAATAATGCTTTAAATATCGATTTTGAATGAACCTCATCCAGCATAGGCTCTGCGCTACCATTGCACAAGTGTGGATTTCATGTTGCCTTGTTATACAGCATCAGAGGAAAGGCCCACATATTACCAAAGGTCATATTTCATATTATGGAAGAGAGCAATAACTCTAAGTGCTTCGAACAAATCTTATTAGGTCTCTGCGGCGACCAACTAGAGATGGAACTGAAATTAGCAATCTTTGACATTTGGGGCCTCATGTAGGTAGCCCAATACCGGTCGGTAACGGCCGATTTTCATAAATATACCGTTACCGACCGGTATTTAGGCTTTTGATATGTAGGGGGATAATTTCTGTATTCGGTAATTTACCAAATCCGTAAAATTACCGAATCGGTAATTTTACCGATTCGGTAAATACCGAACACAGAAATGAGATGTAGGGGGAGTGTGTGGTGGGTGTGGGGATTCGTTATTTCGAATGTCTCAGTTAAGGCATTATTTGGCCCTTAGATGTGTGCAATGTGGCAGACTCACATGCCCTCAGGGCATGTATGTGTGCCACATGTGCACACATGCAGGAATCAGGGGTGCAACAGGGTGTCAATGTGACACCCTGCCACCCTTGATTGAGCTCCCCCCATTACCGATTCGGTATTTACCGATTCGGTAATGGTAACTGGCTTCCCATTGATTCCTATGGGCCTCCTGGCCCATAGGAATCAATGAGACACAGGTTACCATTACCGAATCGGTAAATACCGATTCTAAAATACCGACACTTACCGAATCGGTATTTTTTTACCTACATTGCATTTACCGATTCATAAATACCGAATCGGTAAAATTCGGTATTTAAGAATCGGTAAATGTAATTTACCTACATAAGGCCCTTGGTGAGGTGGTGTGTTTGATGATGGAATGGCAGCAGATTGCTTATTTGTCTTTCTCACTTTCATTTATGTGCTCTATCTTTGATAAGCAAGGGTCCTTATAATAACCAGCTTCTTATCAGAGTTCAGTTATGGTGTGGTGTTGAACTAAAATCACATATCACTTGTCTCCAAAGTTGGTTGATCTATGTTGGGCTAGGCTGACTATTTATTCCAGTACACAGTAAGCAGAAGCAAATCCCGAATCTAATTTGCTAGTTCTAGTGAATCTATTTCTGTTTACCACACACTTGGAGAAAAACCTATAAACAGGCAATATCTCATATGTCGCATAGCAGTCCATGTGAGATATTGCCTTGTACACAAGTTTGAGAGAGCATGTGTCCGAACTATTTTCAATGATTGTCACACAGGGTCTTATACTAATTGTAAGGTTGCAGAATCAGATAGTTGAAACAACAACAATCTGCTTGGCCTTCCTTTCAACCAATCATAATAGTGCTTGTGTTGGCACTCTTCTGATTGAGTCCTGGCAGCCAAATTAAAATAGCTGTGGGTAAGTTGTGTCTGCCTGGACCATAACCCACGGAGGCGTAAGCAGCCTATACACAGGGGATCTTCTGTGCAGTAAAATAGAAGTCACAGTTTCCTGTGGGCTGTGCGCAAAGCAGATTTTGTCAGTTTTTAGGTCTCACAGAGGCAGCACTTGCGCTGTCTCTGCGAGACATGCTGTATCCAGGTTCTGGGCATTAAAAGCCACGCCCCATTTCAAGGAAAGCCCCTGTTACATGTATTGTTACTCAGAGCTTGTGAGCACTATTTCTTTCTTTAAGCTGGAGCAGTCGAGACCAGTGCTGTGGTTTGTAGAGTTTTGTTGTAAACAGGGCTGTAAATCTTTCTCTTATCTTGCCACATTTGCTGTAGGTTTTGGCTGCAACTACCTTCTCCTCCCTCCTGCTTTTGAAACGCATGGCCTGGCGTCACCATTCCTGCCTTCCTATGGCTGCTGCCCCCTCTGTCTCTGAGCTCAACAAGCATTTGCAATGCAATAGGTCTAGCATTTGCAAGAGTTTGAGCTCTTGGCATTGTAAATGACAATGCCTTTAATTTATATGTTTTGAAAACCTATATTTATGTATAACAAGAGAACATTGTAGAGTTCCGGTAACTGGGTGGTCATATGGGGTTTTCAATGAGCCCTTGGGGGTTCGCAGTCCACTGTTGCATCTAGTAGGCAGTTGCAATCACCAGCCAATATCATGTCAGTAGTAAGGAACTGGGCTGCAGTGGTTGCCACCTCAATTAAGAACTGTAGACAGTCTATATTAGGTGCATATACATTTATAAGTGAAATATCTCATCAAGCCAGGGCCGCAGACTGAACAACAAATCAGCCCTCGGGGTCTGCCACATGTCCCCTATGTTGAAACGGTACCCCAGGAACCACCCAAATCAAGGCACCCCTTGCGAACCCTGAATATGATGTAGCATATAATTGTCTCCACCAGCGTTTACATAGATTGGGGAGACTGTCCACCCAAACATGTGTCTCCTGCAAAAAGGCAACTGAAGCATGGTATCTCTTGAGGTATGCATGCACTCTGCGATGCTTCTCCAGTTGTGTGAGCCCCTTGATATTCCATGACAGGAATTTGAATGTCATCTCAGGCATCCTTATAGCTAGTCAAGGTCGGTCCGGTGTACGGTCATCGCATCAGACACCACCCTGTCACTTCCCCTGTTCATCCATTCACCTGAGCTATCACATACCCCCTAAGCTAGATTAAAAGTAGAACTTTGCCTTGCCTCAACTCCCCCACCCACCCTACAACTAGCGGCACTAGAACCTGCAGGTCCAATCCCACACCCAACAACATGTTTGTGTTTAAATCAAGAGAAGAATTAAAAAAAAGTCATAACTAATATGCTATGCTAGGGATCTGTGCTTCACAACAGGCCGGGGGGGAAACACACCTGAAATCCCGTCAGGGCCTAATGACCCCAGGTTTTATAGCTGTGCACCTTGTTCCATCTTGTTCAGGAGACTAGTATGAAACATAAACTACTTTAACCATAGTTGGAACCCCCATTGTGAGATCAAGGACAAGGACGTCCCTGTCTCTATAATTAAACAGCCGGGCAATAAGGACTCTTGGTGTTGTACCTGTGCATGGAGGCTGACACAGCGCCCTGTGTGCTCGTTCTATCCTAAAAAACGTTGACAACTGCTGCGGATGCATGATCTTACCCAGTCATTCGGCAGAACATTCCTCAAGGAATAGTTCCACCGATTGTCCCTCCTCCTTTTCAGGGAAACCCACAAAACACATGTTGTTTCTACAAGATCGGCCCTCGGCAAATTCAACTCAATCTTCAAGCCTGATGGTTAACTTTTGAAGGGAGGATACTGTCTCTTGAATGGTCTGCCACACTCCCCTCTGTAGTGATGACATGCTCCGCGATACCTTGGTGGTCTGCCCATAGTAGAGTGACATCAATGGCCACTGAGTCGATTTTGGTGACCAATTCCGTTCGCATACCCTGGATGGCCACCATTAGATCAAATAATGTGGGTTCTCTTACTTGGGCATCCTCAAGTGGCTGTTCAGTAGGTCTCGCTTGCACCCCATCCGTGCTCCCCACCGTTGTGACTATGGGTATAGTTTTCTATTTTGTTGGTTTGTGTTGGCTTAACTGCTTTATCCTGCACAATGGCGCATGCTTTTGAAGGATGTCAATGCCTCAGAGCCTGCTTGTGTGTGCCCGGGCCCTTCCACCAGGCACCACAGCATGCTCAGCCAGCAGCAATCCGTAGGTATGATGTTGGCAATCGGCTATCAGGTAAGTAGTTATTAGAGGCGGTGTTGCAGTAATCCCTGCATTCCTTCACTACAAACAGGCACAAGGCAGAGTACTCCAGTGGCAGCCAGCAATTGAGGGTGCGTATGCTGACGTATGTTCATGCACCGTAGTTGCAGAATGATACAGGCTGCTGTCTTAATATTGTGGATTACTTGCTGGCAACATACCTCTGTTTTTTTATATCGCCGATTGCAGCAGCACGGTGCTATGGGGGCCGGGCGATTCTTTTAAAAACCCTTCACTTGTTAATAAGGCTTTGTTGTATTTCACCTCTTCTTAGTGCCCCTGCATCTCCACTCTGATTGAGTTGAGATGCAGGGGCGCGTTTGAGTGGAGATGCAGGGGCGCTAAGAAGAGGTGAAATTCAACAAAGCCTCATTAACAAGTGAATGGTCTTTAAAAGACCTGTGAAGTACTTGGGTGCGGCGGCTGTGTGTGTTCCAGGGAAGCTGTTTCAGCGCGGGGTGAGGTGACAGGGACAGCAGGGTGAGGTGAAGGGGGGGCAGCAGCTAGTGAGAGCAGTGGGTGAGTTTACAGCGGAAGGAAGACAGAGTGCGACAGAGGGAGGGAGAGAGAGAGGGAGAGGGGGAAGACAGAGAGCGGGAGACAGAGAGGGAGAGACAGAGAGAGAGGTAGACAGACAAGGAGACAGAGGGAGAGGAAGGGAGAGGGAGGGAGACAGAGGAAGAGGGAGGGAGACAGAGGGAGAACAGAGGGAGAGGGAGGGAGGGAGACACAGAGAGAGGGAGACAAACGGAGTGAGTGAGACAGAGGGAGACAGAGAGAGAGAGGGAGGGAGACAGAGAGGGACGGAGACAGAGAGAAAGGGAGACAAACTGATGGAGAGAGAGAGAGAGATAGAGAGAGGGAGGGAGACGGGGAGAGGGAGGGAGACAGAGAGAGGGAGAGGGAGAGAGAGGGAGGGAGACAGACAGACAGACAGAGAGAGAGGGAGGGAGGAGAGAGAGAGAGAGGGAGGGAGGGAGGGAGACAGAGAGGGGGAGGGAGGTAGACAGAGGGAGGGAGACGGAGAGGGAGGGAGACCAACACAGTGAGTGAGACAGAGGGAGAGAGAGAGATAGAGGGATGGAGAGAGAGAGAGAGGGAGGGAGAGGGAGGGAGACAGGGAGAGGGAAGGAGAGAGAGGGAGAGGGAGGGAGACAGAGACAGAGAGAGAGGGAGACAAACAGAGTGAGTGAGACAGAGGGAGGGAGGGAGACAGAGGGAGGGAGGGAGACAAGAGGGAGGGAGACAGGAGGGAGGGAGACAGGAGGGAGGGAGACAGGTGAGAGGGAGGGAGAGGGAGGGAGGGAGACAGAGAGAGAGGGAGACAGAGAGAGAGGGAGACAGAGAGAGGGAGACAGAGAGAGGGAGGGAGACAGAGAGAGAGGGAGACAAACAGAGTGAGTGAGACAGAGGGAGGGAGGGAGACAGAGAGAGAGGGAGGGAGACAGAGGGAGGGAGACAGAGACAGACGAGTGAGCCAGACAAGAGGGAAGGAGACAAGTGGGAAGGAGACAAGAGTGAGGGAGATGGAGAGAGAGGGAGGGAGGGAGACACAGTGTGAGGGAGACACAGAGTGAGGGAGACACAGAGTGAGGGAGACACAGAGTGAGGGAGGCACAGAGGGAGGGAGACACAGAGGGAGGGAGACACAGAGGGAGGGAGACACGGAGGGAGGGAGGCACGGAGAGAGGGATGGAGACACAGAGAAAGGGAGAGAGAGAGAGAGAGAGGGGGAGGGAGACACAGAGAGAGAGAGGGAGAGAGAGAGAGAGAGAGGGAGCGAGATGGAGAGAGGGAGAGGGAAGGAAAGAGGGAGAGGGAAGGAGAGAGGGAGAGGGAAGGAGAGAGAGAGAGACAGAGAGAGAGGGAGACAGAGAGAGAGGGAGACAGAGAGAGAGGGAGAGAGAGAGAGAGGGAGAGAGAGAGGGAGAAAAGGAGAGAGAGGGAGACAGAGGGAGGGAGGGAGACAGAGGGAAGGAGGGAGACCGAGGGAGGGAGGGAGACAAGAGGGAGGGAGACAAGAGGGAGGGAGACAAGAGGGAGGGAGACAAGAGGGAGGGGGGGAGACAAGAGGGAGGGAGGGAGACAAGAGGGAGACGGAGACAAGAGGGAGGGAGACAAGAGGGAGGGAGACAGAGAGAGAGAGGGAGGGAGACAGAAAGAGAGAGGGAGGGAGACAGAAAGAGAGAGGGAGGGAGACAAGAGAGAGGGAGGGAGACAAGTGAGAGGGAGGGAATGAGACGAGAGGGAGGGACTGAGACGAGAGGGAGGGAGACAGAGAGAGGGAGGGAGACAGACAGAAAGGGAGACAGAGATAAAGGGAGACAGAGAGAGAGAGAGAGAGAGAGAGAGAGAGACAGAGGGAGAGAGAGAGAGATAGATAGATAGAGAGAGAGGGAGACAGAGAGAGGGAGAGTGATAGAGAGAGCGGGATAGAGGGAGAGTGATTGAGGGAGGGAGACAGAGCGAGAGAGATAGATAGATAGATAGATAGATAGATAGATAGATAGATAGATAGATAGATAGATAGATAGATAGATAGATAGATAGATAGATAGATGGATAGAGATGTGTGAATGCCGGTTCTGGTGGCTCAGTGGACGAAGGCGTCCGCTGCAGGGGCCTGTGTTCAGCCTTATGGTCACAGGTTTTTTTTTGCTCTAACCCCGCCCCCTCCCCCACTGCCCCCGCCCCCACCGGTGCGGCCCTCGGCCACAAACCACACTGTAAATTTGGCCCCCGAGAGAAAGTTTGTGAGTACCCATGCTGTAGGCCTACAAGACCGAAAGCATATATCTGTTCGTAAGGGAGCCCCCGCAGCTTGCACCCAGCCCAGGAGCGGGGGGGCTGCAGTCTCACTCAGTTGCCTATCTCTTTTGCAAGGCAGACAAATGAGGCAAGGGCAGTGTGCCTCCCTACCTCGCAGTCAATTCGCGGCCACCGCTGCCGACCCTGATCCCTGTCTAGTGCAAATGGGGGCCGCCACACTGGAGGAGAGTCATGCGGGACTCACTCTGTGCATCGCACCCGTGTACTCCGCTCATCTCGCAAGAGAGCAGACTCCTGTGATGGCAGTCACGTAGGCCCAATAGGCTGCACAGCGTCCTCATGGCCCTCAGAGGTAGTCAAGGGCCTGTACCGCCACAGCCCCTCCCAGGGCATTCTGGCGCAGGCGGACCCCCACCGCAGGATCGATGCACCATCTTCTGGGTCGTCTGGGGATGCAGGCATATATGCCAACATTTTAGGACAGGGACGTGGGAGATTTAAAATAACAAAATCTGGAGAATTAAAATTCCCCATTGACTTCTATTGTAAAAAATGCAATTTCAGGCGGGAGACAGCTAAAATAAAGATATTGTTGGCTTGAAAAATCGGTAGTCACCTGCCTGAATCGGGTCTAGTGGCATGTATGGGCGGAGGACAGATGCAGCTCGACCAGGGCATCTTCTGGCCTTTCACCCTAGGGCGAGAAGCATCATCATCCAGATTTCAGGGCACTCAGTGCGCGACAGCCGTAGATAGGTCAGAGGAGGTCCGATGACTTTGGGTGTTCGGTGCACAGGAGGATTTTTAATGACTTTATGGGGTATGCGGCGGAGCCTCACTAAATCGCCATCTTGGTTATCCAAGCCACGCCCACCCAAGACCTGCTCTGTTTACGCTTCAACTAAAAGTCAAATGACACACAGTGAGCTCAAGACAGGGCTCAAGACAGTGTTTGCATTTTAAAGTATTATGTATTAATTAACTGTTCATTTTAGAATATGAGGTATACTTTTGAGTATGCAAACGATTTAGAACAGTTATGTTTTTGAGAAGATATACATTTATATTCTGCTCTAGTGCTTTTCTCTCAGGTCTTCTGTCTTGCTCCTTCTTCTCTCGGGTCTTTCTGTGTTGCTCCTTCTGTGTTGCTCCTTCCGAATCGCAGTGCATAGAGCGCTCTACAAATATATATTTCATTTAATTTCAATTCTTTAGGCGGGGCTGATAAATATGAACTTTTACATACGTGTTTAATGTGTTATTTAATCTAAACATATGCACTTGTACTTGCATCATATGGATTTAAGGTTTTTTTATTCATACAGTATCACTTTATTACTATTTGATAAGTATTGTGTATGTATTTCGGACTGCTTAGATAAGTGCATAAGTTTATTCATTTGGATAGACGGAGGCACGTGCTTTTCTATATGCACTAATAATATTCCTACACCCTTACCCCAGTTCACTTGTACCCTTGTGGCAAGGGATCAGGTCGACTCAACCCTCTGGTTACCTGAAAAAGTGAGACCCCTTCGCCCACTTCCGCTTTACACCAGCCTGTAAACCAGAAGGGGGCACGTGCTATACCATGAACTTACATTATGCCTTTTCTACAGGCTCGAAATGAAGTGGTTAGGTGAAGATACTATAGATACCCACAGAACTATTAGTTACCACACACTGATACAAGAATATAGAGGCCTGCTCCATTTAGATCAACTGGATAGAGATCTTGTTATGATTCATGGTGTATATGTTGTTTTCAGTATACGGTATGCATTCTTCAGCGAAGGGTTACCATTTGCTTACAAATCAAATGACGAATTATCTATTTTATTTAAAACAATGTCAGATGGTAAATTATCTATTTTATTTTTTAAATGCTGTGGTATATTTTTCAACAAGGGTCACTGACTTGAAAACCTTGATGTCATCATTGTGCACTTAGCCAGAAAGGAGTCAGTTTAGCAAAAAAGCCTAAGGCACAATGTATGCACCCTGCCAGGCAGAGTCCCGCCCCCCTCTTTTTGGCCAGACATCATGACAGTGATGTATTTTTCGTTACTTTGCATGCACAAGCACATCTCCATAGCATCCCGCAGGCAGGCGTTCTGTCTTTGAGTTTTGGGCTCACCAGTAATCCAAGCAAAATGCACCTGCATTCTAGTCACAAAGCAGGAATGGTGTTAAAGGAGTGAGCATTGTGCATTTTTGCAACATCATGAATCTAAAGTAAAGGTCAAAGATAAAGTGCGATTGTGCAGGCGCTGTTAGCAAGACTTTTTAAATTTACATCTCAAGCCACAGCTTGATCGGTCACACCCACTTGCCCCAAGGGCACTAACAAAAGTACCTGGAGCCATCTCCTCGTGACCTCAGGAGGTAACAGTACACTCAGTGTAGTGCAACAGTGCAGCATCTCCTTATAACAGCTGGAAGCCTACTCTGCACAAGTATTTCTAGCTCATGTTAGCGCTCACTGCATGATGAAAGGCTCTTCACTGATAGCCTTGTGAAGAGGGCCAACGCCGCATGACAGGTAGAAGCGCTATTCGAGTCCACAGATCTGCATTTGGGACTGGTGGGAAAGCAATGATACCTTTCGCCGGAACTCTCAGTAGATGTGTCTAGAATGGTAGAAGAGTTTTGACCCAGTTTGAATAGTCAACTAAGGCATGATACCATTGCAAACTAAGGTGCAGGTCACTGACTTTACTGATATTAGAGAGTGGCTTCCTAAGTGATGAAAATGAATACGAGTGTGTGTGAACCGATGGTATAGAGTGAGCGGGCTCTAGAAATAGTCACTTTGGGTACAGAGTTAGGTCTTGTGCTCCAACTGCTCTGCCTCCTCCATATCTATTTCACCAGATCAGTGAACCACAGTAGAAGGAGAAAGCGAGTGAGGGCACGAGGGAGAAGGATCTGTTGGACATGTTTCCCATGCCGGCCAACGAAGCTATGGGTGCAACTGTTTAGGCACCCAGAACCTCAGCAGCTCCTGCGGGACCACCAGCAACTGGATCACTGAGAGGTAATAAGCAAGCAAGCATCAATTGTAATTGTAGTTGTATTTATATAGCGCTTACTACTATGATAGGCTGACAGTAAAAGCCAGGTTGAAACATGCAAGCAAACACATCAGAGGCTGATTCTGCTGTTGGGGATTGGGCAATGAAACACACAAAGGTTGATGTGAGACTGCTTGTAATAAGTGTAACCACTGGCAATCACTCAGGGTAGAACTCCAACCCCTTTGTTTTTTTCTCACCATGCCATCTCAGGGCCTGATTATGATGGCGGACGTCCGTCCTCCATCGTCCCAGGGATTTGGACCGGCCGCCGACGATATGACGGCGGTCCCGCATATCACATTACAATGCGAACGTAACTGTGGCAGTCACATTGTGCATGTTTACCTTTGTGGCGGGTGCTGCTGGCTGCAGCACCCGCCGCAATGGTAAAAATGCATGCTGTGCATTTACCTGCACTACGTGGCAGGCACCACGCGGTGCCTGCCACCTGGTGCAGGGAACTGTAAGGGGGCACCATAGGTGCAAAGAGGCCCGCAACAGGCCCCCAAAGTACATTCCCCCAGCCTTTCAATGGCGGTTGAACTGCCATAGACAAGCTGGCAGGGATGCATCATCCAAACCTGGCGGGTGGTGCCGGCTAGGCACCACCACCATTTTGTGAATGCGGGGTAGGCCCGACAGGCAATCGTACCGATTGCCTCTGTCGGACCCATGGCAGACAGGCTTTCTGCCCGCCAGGCACACCGCCCGCCATACTGATCTGGCGGGCGGAAAAAGGCCTTACGATGGCGGTGAAACCGCCACCGGCAGCATGCCGGTGACAGGTTCACTGCCATCGTAATCAGACCCTCAGTTTGGACTAAGCCATATATGAATCAAGATGGAGGCTGGAGTCTCCTGTCACCTTTTGTGTGATTGGTCTACAACAGGCATGCAATCCATTATGGGACGTGGAGAACAAGCCCTACTATTACCCTAGAAACTTTGAGAAAGAGGGCAGAACGATTGTCTAGAAGGCCCCTTCCTTCTCTCTACACAAGTGATGAAGATGATGTGGACCTTTCTCTTTTACCCTCCTCCGCTCAAGAGACAACACATTGGTCAGGATGTATGAAGCAGTACCTGGCAGATGACCGAATGAACTTCAATAACAGCATTTACTGTTCTACTATAAGAATCAGATGTCAGGTGGTCAAGATGTAAATAACGACCCATAACTTATGTCATTGGGATTAAACAACACTAAACGTAATGTCTGCTGCACCTGTGAGTTGACATCACTAATTTTCTATCTTCTTTTTACTGTCCGGGCTACAATGTAACAATACCTCTATTCTGAAACTCCTGCCTTGTGGCAAAATAACTTGCTATCCCTATATACCCTATATACCCTGTATAGAGATTTGTATTTATATCCTGTAGTGTCCTCCCCAGCCCAGGAGCATGCAAAGGACCATGCCACGCTAGGAGTTCTGGTTTGCACATCTTTATTCAACTGCATGCAACCGTTAACTAAACATACTGCATCATGTACTTTATTGACCACACCCAGATACCTCCCAAATGATTATGTAATGCTGTAAAGAGTCTGCCGAGGACCACAACAGTACTTGTGCACATAAGCGCCAGACACAACATATACTATGTCCCCATTCATCTCAAATCCCATGAAGATCACATGCTGTGTCATCTGGTTAATTTATTTACTGCTTTTTGTAAGTTGATTACCTCTTTTGGTCGCTGATATAGTGGTATGATGTCCTATTAAACCTAGTTCATGCTAAATTAAATAAAAATAAAACCCTCACCTTGATGCAACAAAGAGGAAAAATAGCGTCAGCGAGGTCGTTAATGTTTTCTGTATTGAAAAAACATTTTGGTGAAGTTGCTGTTTAATATCAACAAGGACATTCACATGGAGGGGGGTAAATTGTCCAAGAAAACGTCAGTACTCTGAGTTTGGATTGAGTCTGCAAAATATGTATTTATTGAAAAGATGTGATAATAGAAACGTCGAGCAAGGGTTTCCGCTGGGAGTCGCCTGGGAGAAGAGATCCCCGAAGCAAAATGGTGCCCACATTTATAGCAAATAAGGTCACACGATTTTAAGTTTGAAAATTCTACGGATCAGGCTTTAGAATGAGATCATAAGAAGCATTGAAACTCTGGGCAAGTGTGCTTCAATAAACATGGAGCTCGACTTGTCATTTTTCCACGCACACAACTATTTTGAGATTTCACATTGCAGATGCCAATGACACTACCCTCTTTTTCTTCCTGCGAGGTGAGTGCTTCTAGTTAATAGATGAGGGAGTCCTAGTTAAACAAGCATTTGCAATGCAATAGGACTCGCATTTACACGAGACCTATTGGATTGAAAACGTGAGTGCGGCGGAGGGCAGGGAGCGAGAAGGAACGAACAACGAGAGTGGGGGGCGAGGACGCACGGACTGTGGGAGGGGGCGGTGAGAGAGAAGGCATGGGAAGAAAATAGTTACCGTGCAACGCTCAAAGTAAAGGGGCCAGTAGCCTTGAAAGGATACAAATGACAACATGGTCGTCATGAGGAGGGACTAACAAGTTTAAAACCAATCGGAAGGCAGCATTCAGGACCTAAGCCAATGAAAAAGATGGGCAGAGAGTGGGCGGATTCCACGAAGCTTCCACACTATACTTAATTCGGCATGCCTCGCAAAGCGAGCAACGCATGCGATGCAACGCTGGGCTCGACCTAAAAAGGAATGCTATAGGTTACATGCTTTGTTTTGCCATAGCGGCACCATGTACATTCTGAGGATTCCAACATTGAGGCAGAATGAGGAGCTTGTAGTCTCAACCACAACCTTCACTTTTTTTAATGAAGAACTCACCAAGTTCTATGAGGCCCAAACTGAACCTCGCTTCCAGTTTCCTCGTGAAATAATGCGCTCCGCATTTAAAAGTAGAGGTTTCCTGTTTTGATGTAATCATAAGGTTTGTAAAATTAAAAAAGCACTCCCACTGCAGCACTCAATTATGATAGACCATGATTTTCCATACCACGTTTTACTTGCTGCTGATTATCAAATCCAGCATTTACATGAGTAAAATGCAAATGAAAATGTGACAAGCTTGTGAAATGAAATGAAATTGAAATTTGAAATGAATGAACATGTTTGTGCATAAGTGCGGATTGGTAAACTTTCAGCATCAGTGCTCGTTCAGGTCCCATGGTGTTTATTGCAGTGAAGGGCTGTTTATCATTATTTGTTTATACTGCGAATGAAAACTCATTTATTGAGCTTGTCTCGACATGCTGAGGATGCATGAAGAACGCCTGGCCTCTGGAGTGTCTTGTTCCAATGAGAGGAATCAATAGTCTGCGAGCAGTGCAGGTTCTCTTGTGTGCACCTTAGTAAATTATTCCTATTATTATTCCGATTTATTCCTATTATTTGCCCCTAAATACTCTCATTTCTACGGTGTACGTATGGGATATAGAGATTCTCACATAGAAATACTCCACAACGATATACCTAAGAAAAGTATGAGTTAGTGGAATTGTGTCCAAGATTTAATCGAAGATGTTAAGTTACAAGATTAAAGGACGCACATTTATACAACATTGATATTTATATGCGTAAAAAGTGACCAGTGCCACTTTCTTTAACAAAGTGATCCACAAGATAATCATTGAGAGGCTGTTTTTGATAGTTAACATTTCTGTTGAAATCTAAAAAAATACGAGGATAGAAAAGACAAACTGCATATCTCCCACAAAATGATGCCTCAAAAAAAGGGCAAAACGCACAAGAACGAAAATATATCTAAAAAAAATAAGAGCAGGCTGCTACAATGACACCCTACAAATAAGAACACTAAATGTTAGAGGCACTGCGAAAGCCAATAGGTCTCACCTTTCGGGCATATTGGCTTTGCCAATAAGGTTTAGCCATGCTGCACAGCTTTCCTGATGCTTTGTGGGATGGCCATGTAATTTTTTTATACAATCTTTTGATGTGAACAGCTGCATCATTTTGTAGGCCCGCTGACCATGCATGCACGTGCCTACAAAATGACACAGTTTTTTGTTTTGTTTTTAGTTACTGATTTGGAGTTACTTTGGTGTATCTTTAACTAAGATGGGATTATATAACACCGGGAAGGAGTGCAGAAGCAAAACGGGGGATGTGGGTGGTCAAGGAAGCAAAATGGCGGGCTCTGGGTGGGGAAGCAACACAGGGGACACAGGCAAAGGGGAAGCAACCTAGTGGATAGAAACTTCACAGAATGGGTTGAGATGCACATGGAAAGACAAAGCAACTCAGGGGGAGCACAGAAGAGCACAGCATGACAGAGCAACACGAAGGCCAGGTGGGGGATTGTGGGGTGAGACAGAGCAACAGGGCGGCCCAGGGTGGGGGCCTGAGAAGCATGTAGCGAAAAAGAGCAACATGGAGTTAACTTAATCAATCTCTTTGTTTACTAATCTTTTATTTTAATACAACAATTATATTGAAAGGGTGGTTAGTAGTTTGGTAGAAATATGTATTGTAATACGTAGGTTGGTGTATTTTATTATTAATATAAAAAAATTATGCCAACAGAGAAGTACGGATTTTAATTACTGGAGACATTGGTTAGGAACACAGTTTGCCATCCAAGAAATAGAGTGGCTGATTACCTCTGACACAAGAGGAAAGTGTTGTGAGACTATAAAGGTCAATGTGCAATAATATGTTTATAAGGGATCTTATATGATGATTATCTAATAGTGTGAGGATTCATATTACAGAAGGTCAAGGGTATATAATCCCCTGCCCAAATTAGAGGGGAGATGATGAGAATATTACAATAATTTTTAATGAAAGTAAGTCAAAGTAAATTTTTCCTGCAGGGATATAGAAGTATAACGGAAGAAGGCTTTCTGAGATAGCAAGCAGTCGGAGAATGTAAGCTTTAGAAAAAAACAGTATTACACATAGTGCTTCATATCTGGGGCAGATAGCTTGAAAAACTGATTTCGATTGTGAACGTCATTTCAACATTAAGAGCCCTACCAGAAATAGTACACACACATTTCCACATTTATTACTCCATTGCAATGGTCAAATTCCAGTTTCCTAACACAGTGGAGCAAAATTGACATAAGAACATATTTGTTTACTGTCTAGCAGACTGGATGGTACAGTTTCTTTACACAGGGAAACAACAAAACAACTCTACTTTTAGAAATCAGGTCTCTAGTTGGCAAACGTATGTACCCTGTCAAAGTAGGGACCGCAATTCTAGTCAGGGTAAGTCAGTCGCAGACTTAACTACACCTTTGCTCACCCTGTGGTAGCTTGGCACAGAGTAGTCAGGCTTAACATAAGAGGTAATGTTTAAAGCAGTTGTGATTATGTGGATACAGTAACACAGTGAAAACACTACAAAAAACTGCACAGTGAGGTATGAAATAGTATGTCTTTTACACTTTAAAGCTAAACACGATACGAATCCAATTAAAGCATCACAAATGATGAATACTTCGAGAATGTACTATGCTGAAAGGGTACTTGCACCTTCAGTAGGATCTTTATGATTACGCCGAGGAAATTACAATGATCAAAGCCTTGGATCGGGAACAGACTTTCTCTCTGGGTCAACGCTAAGCAAGGCTTCGAGAGTTGTTAAAGTTAAAATGCAATGTCAAGTTTGCAGGAGGCTGATCTTCTCTCTCCACTCCGGCAGCTCGCAAAAGTGCTGGTGGGTGGCAGGGACCTTGTGAGTCCCTGAGTGCACAATACCTTATTCGGGGGATTGGAGTGGTCCTGTCGGATTCAGGATTGGGACCCACGTTGCTGGATATGATGTGGTGATTGGAGTCATGAAGGGCATATGCCCATCTTTCCTTGATGAGTGCAGAGTGTGCTGAGTCATGCTGGACTGCCTTCAGGCGCTGCAGCTTCGGCAAAGTTGACAAACACGATGGTCTGTGCTCGAGCAGGCAGACACGGTGGTTGTTGATCGGTGCACCGTGCTGATGCGTGTGGATGCCCAAAAGTGACTGCTGACACTCGGCGAAGGCCCAGGACTTCTTGAGGGCAAGACAGATAGAGTCATAGTCTGGATTAGCAGAGCCTAGCAGTGGTCATTTGTGAGAATGAAATCTTTGATGGCCAAGATTTCCTGAACTGGGGCAGTGGCTAAGGTGGAAGAGCGTCACCCCACTGCTCAAAAGAAAAAAGAAAATGATAATTACATATCTATATTATCCTTTTATTTTTCCTATTGAAGTCAGTGGCTCTTGGAGCGGGGCAGGGCTTGGCTGGCCAGAGCAGGGGAGGAGTGGTTTGCACTCCTTAAGTGCGCATTACTGCTTGAACGGTCCTCTTGGGCTGGCTAAACAGTCACACACACTTTGCATTTTCCCCACCAGGCTCCATTACACAGCCTGGTGAGGAACATGCAAAGGCTCCCAGTACCTGTCTGAGCGCCAGACCATGGCACTCAGACCAATCACAACGCTGCATTGCAGCACTGTGATTGGCTTAGGGGAGCCTGAGTGACTGGGTGCTTCTTCTTGCTTCCTGCTACCATCGGAGACAGGGAAAAAGGAAGATGACTGAGGAGAGATGGCGACCGGCCCAGGTAAGTGCTTTTTTAAAAAAATGACCTCCCCCTAAAGCCCCACCCCTCCCGTCAGGTAGCAGCTGCTACTGACAAGGGCAAGCCAACAAGCATTTGGATATACTTAGGTTGCAAAAGGTTGTAGAGAGAAGGCCTAGTCCTTCTCACCACCTAAGTCAGAGGCAGCAGGCAGCAGGCAGCAGGCCAATACAGGAGAGGAGGTAGCAAAGTGTCAGTCCCTACTACAGAACAGCTTCTCTTCTTGGCAAAATCTCCTTAGGACCCCAAATTGAACTAGTGAGAGGGGATCATAGACCCAGTACTTATACTCAAATGCATCCTTGAAGTGGAGGTGACTACAAAGCAAAGCCTTTGTGGTGCACAATTCTCCTTTCAATCCAACTCTGTCTGCCAGCCTATCTGTGGGGGTGGGGTAAATCAGTGTTTTATGTAAGGCCAGGTCACTACCTATCCATATGTACGTGTCAGCTCCTCCTCTTCCCTCTTGCCCAGGGACACCATCAGCATGAAGGTAAATGCAGATGCAGCTGGGTGCCCAATACTTGTGACTGTCTACAGGGATTGCACAAAGTCTAGCTGTCACCCCATCGCAGACGTATATTGGCGACAGGCTGTTAGGCACGCAAGAGAGCGAAGAGCAGAGAAATGTCCACTTTCTAAAAGTGAAATTTATATAATAGTAATTCCATATCCACCAGATCCAACTCTACCACTAAAGAGAATTTGCCATTACCAATCCAGTGATATACAACCTAAAGTAGCAGGCCTCACAGTAGTGATAACGAACTTTGGTGGTTGTCAGTACCAGGACATGTAACACAAAAAGGCACATGTCCTACCTTTTACTTACACAGAACCCTGCTCTTGAGGCTACCTGGGAACTACCTTAGGGGTGACTGATATATAATAAAAGGGGAGTTCAGGCTTGACAAGGAGTTGAAAATGATAAGTCAAGGTGGCAGTGCCCACAGGCCCTGCAGTGGCAGGTCCGAGTCAGATTTGAAAGGCTACTTCTATGGGTTCCACAATCAGTGCTGCAGGTCCACTAGTATCACTTGGTTTGCAGGCCCTGGTATATGGTGTACACTTTACTACGGACTTATAAGTGAACCAAATATACCAATCATAGGTAAAGCAATTGTCATCACATAGGAGCACATGCACTTTTGCACTGGTAAAGTGTTCAGAGTCCTAAAACCGGCAAAAATGAAGTCAAAAATAGAGTAGGAGGAAGGCAAAAACTTTGGGGTAACCCTGCAAAAGGAGCCATTTCCACATCTACCATATAGTAATGGGGCCTTTTCTATGTGATCTTACCTTACTGCCCAAATGTATCCCCTTGCATCCTGGTTTGAGTTAAAAAATAAAACAAATAGATGCAATAAAATGGCATGGCATAAAACAAATGTGGAGACAAGCAGAGTATAATATGCTACTTCAAAAGTTCAAAATTAGCTTTATTCGATTTTAGACATTTAAAATCATAAAAGCACAAACATAGATAAAAACTGATAAAAAAAGAAGAAAAGTAAAAAGGTCTGATATGTACATTAGTTAAAAACATTGGGCCCGATTCACAGAACTAACTTAAGACAAAATCCTAAACTTACTACCATTTTGGTATTCACAGAAGGCACTTACTCATTTTGGTATTCACAGAAGGCACTTACTCATTTCGGTATTCACAGAAGCTAGGAGTCCTAACTTTAGGACTCCTAAATGCCTTCTGTGAATACCGAAAGCCTTAAAATTAGGATTTTTCTCAATTTAGTAGTAGTAAAGTTAGGATTCCTAACTTTAGGACTCCTAAATGCCTTCTGTGAATACCGAAAGCCTTAAAATTAGGATTTTTCTCAGTTTAGTAGTAGTATAGTTAGGACTCCTAACTTTAGGACTCCTAAATGCCTTCTGTGAATACCGAAAGTCTTAAAATTAGGATTTTTCTCAATTTAGTAGAAGTAAAGTCAGGACTCCTAACTTTAGGACTCCTAAATGCCTTCTGTGAATACCGAAAGCCTTAAAATTAGGATTTTTCTCAGTTTAGTAGTAGTAAAATAAGGAGTCCTAACTTTAGGACTCCTAAACTGAGAAAACTCCTAATTTTAAGACTTTCGGTATTCACAGAAGGCATTTAGGAGTCCTAAAGTTAGGACTCCTAACTTCTGTGAATACCGAAGTGAGTAAGTGTCTTCTGTGAATACCAAAATGAGTAAGTGCCTTCTGTGAATATGAAAATGGTAATAAGTTTAGGATTTTGTCTTAAGTTAGTTCTGTGAATCGGGCCCATTGTCTTATCACAAGGTGCAAAAAGTGCGCTCAGGTGGAGGTAAGTTAGCCTACAGGATGGTACATTCCAGACTACAGTCACAAATAAACATTATGCATTGACACTTTTTCTGGTTCTCATAATGTTTTTCAAAAAAACAGTCAAAGCACATACTAGTAATGTACTATCTGAAAATTGTAGGCATAAAAACGCTGGTCTACATTGTCTCCAGCCTGTTTTAACAAAGGGAGAATCCATCTTCTTCTTTCCTTTTCATAGAGTTTACAAAACAGAATCACGTGAATAGTGGATTGTGAGGACACATCATCACAGGGGCAAAGAGAAAGTTCTCTGGACCAGTCATTTATTGCTGGGTAACTGACCAGCCAATGAAAACTATTGAACCTAAAACGAGTTAAAAGATATCTATCGTATCCCACCGTGCAGCATAGAAGATACGGTTGGATACCATATGTGGACAAAGTCATTTGATGTTGAACCACCATTCCCTTATTTGCCTCCTGGGTGAATCTGAGTGATTCCAAATGAGTGGAACAATTTAATTTAAGCTCCTTCCTGGAGATAAAATTCATTTTCTCAGGGGTAAAATAGTACTCTGGGAGGCCAATGACACTCAAGAATCTTTTCATGTAATTCAGCCACATGATCTTGTTAGCCTGATCCAAGTTCATAGAATCCTTAATTATCTCTCTATTAAGGCATGTGCTGCTTGATGTCCATACACGGTGCCATAGCAGTACGGGTTGCATTTTTATAATATCAGCGACGTAGGCAGCCATGGTCGGTAGTAGGAGTAACTGCAGGGCAGTGACGTGGGGAGCGGGAGGGGCAGGGTGGGGGTTAGTAAACTATGGATTACGGAGGTTTACAGGTAAGTTAACATATAAATTAATAAAATGAATTTAGTTGCGTGCACTGCATTTTGTTTTAATAATTTATATGTTAACTTACCTGTAAACCTCCGTAATCCATAGTTTACTACCCCCCACCCTGCCCCTCCCCCTCCCCACATCACCGCCCTGCAGTTACTCCTACTACAGACCGCGGCTGGACGTAGGGGATGCCTAACTCGCTTAAAAACTGGGGAGCTTGCTGGTACAGCTAGAATAAATCTTAGGAATGCATTTTCTACACGTTGAATCATAGACACATCGTGGAAGCCCCACACACCAGCCCCGTATATTGCAATGCTTAAACATTTGGCCTGAAAGATTTTAAGGAGTATACCGGGGGGCCTTTTTCCCATTTTCTTGGAGAAATTGACAAGGGCGGCAGTCGCCTTCATAAATAACAAGCTCCTGCTTTTCACCGCTGGGCCCCAAGGGCCGGTATTAGTGAATAATACACCAAGGTAAGTAAAAGAGTTGGAGGAGTCTACTCTTTTATCCCCCAGGGGGAGGCTGTTACATTTAATTCTCCCTGGCCCACAGGTCATCACAAAAGTTTTTTTGTGTTTAATTTCAGGCCTAGTTTGTTCATGAAGCAAGAATAAATTGAAAGTGCTTTCTGCAGACCTAATTGCGTACGGTCCATTAGGATCGCATCGTCAGAGTACAGGAGGTCATATGCTACCTATTTTAATTGTTTAAGCCTGGGAGGAGCATTATGTCGCACACAAGGCTTTGCCACTAATGAGTCATAGCACCTCCTTCACTAAAACACCAATAACAATTAGGACCACATGCCAAAGTAATGCAGTGCAGTACAGCAAGTCACCTTGACTGCACCTTCCTGCACAAAAGCTATCCTGAGAGTCAAATTCCTCTTTCTATTTAGAAAGAGGAAGCAACGAGGAGAAATGAAGGTATTTCTCCTTGTAATCCCTCACCTGGGGAGGCGTATCTTATCGTCGCATTCCCAGGTTTACCGGTTCTGGTAAATCTGGAAATGCATTAAAAATCATGAGAGTTGCATGGGAACACCCACCTTGCCACAGAGTAAGGCACCGCAGTGATTTGCGCAGCGTTGCTTTATTTGAGATCTATGAAGCCACTCAGGGCACGCAATGTGGCTTTGCGTGGCTTCATAAATCTCTTTGTTTGTGTTGTGTCACTCTTGCACCATGTTATGTGGTGCAAGAGCTATGCAACTAGGCTTGTAAATATGCCCTTAAGTATATTTCACCGCTGGCATCTGATTATAAGCTATATATTGCAGATGAAACTATTAAGGAATCTGGTCCAGGCGTGTTGGAGGAGGGACATTGTGCACTGCTGTCTACTACTGTGGGGCTGGGGTTACTGGGGTGAGGGATTTTGGAAAAAGTGGAAAGTAATTTTTTGTCATATCAGTATAGTATTAATTATGAGTGGCATCTTAATTCCTTTGGGCTCGAGAGCAGTAATTACTGGGCTCATCAAAAGTATGGCATCTGCGAAACCAACGCAGCCCGCCCATTCTTCCCCAGTGATTATCAAAAATGTAAAAAATTCTTGGGGTATCTGCGAGGATGGAATTAGGTATTAGCAGATGGATTGGATGCAGAAATACAGGTTAACTTAGCATTTCTCTATTTTTCTGTTGAGCCTAAGGGTTCCACTCAGAATAGCTGCTAACTCCCCACCTCTTGTATGAACAGGACTCAGACCTGCCAACTCACGGTTCACTGACAGAATATCAACACCTAAAATATCCCCATACCACAATATCGAGTTATAAATATCGATGTCAAAAATATCGACATCCTATATTTATAATGGTAAGTACACAAATATCGGGGGGATAAATTGATGTCATAAATATAGTGGTACAAAATATTGTGACATTATAGTTAGAAATTAGCATTTAAAAAACGTAAGAAATTCACTGAAAAAAACATAGGTTTCAGGGGTGTTACAGTTAGTTAGACATTTCACTCATATAAAACCAGAGAAATTCCACTGTTATAGTTAGTTCACCTAACTATAACTCGCGCACCCGCAATGCACTGCTCATGACATCACATATTACATCATTCATGATATGGTCAGTGACATCACTGATGACATCACTGATGACATCTCAAATTACATCACTGATGACTTCACTGATGACATCATCCTGTGACTGTGTGTTTCTGTAATTTTTAAATATGTTTTATATATATTCCTAGGTGTGTTGAAGAATGAGTGGGTGTTTAAGTGTCTGGATGGAGGATTTAGTAGGTGGGTGACTGACTGTAAAGTGAGTGATTAAATGTGTCTTACTGAATGCATGGGTTAGTGACTAAACTGTGTGAATGTCTTTATCTGTCTGTCTGTTGTTGTGCAAGCTGCTGCATGGGTTGGTCAGTAGCTATATGAGTGTCTATATAGGTTATTGATTGGTTGTCTGAGAATTTTTTGGGGGAGATTGAGTGTGTGTGTGGGTGGGTGTGAGGTGTGTGACTCTGTGCATAGATGTGTGAGTGGTTGATTCACTGGGTGTATGGGTTCAACAGTGCGTGTGAAAACCCCTGTATGGGTGTTTGAGTGTGTGTATCGGTGTGTTGGTGAGTGAATGGATGTCTCAGTGTTACATGTCCAAGTAATTACATATGTAAAAGGCAGTGTATGTGAGAGTTCAAGTATATAAAGGACTCTACATGATAGTCGGTGATTTTGAGACTGGCTGTATAGATGAGTATGTACTTGTATCACTGATTATATAATAGAGTAAGCATGCATTAGTATCTGTATGAATAAGTGAGGTGGTGTGTGTATAATTGCATAGGTGAGTAAATGGGACTGTGATAGATTCTTTGCATGACTAAGTAGGTGTGTGAGTAACTGCGTGGATGAGTGGTGGTGTGTGATTGTCTGTATAGTTATATGAGTGCATATGATAGTGTTGTATTTATGAGTGACTGCATGTATGAGTGATTGTATGGATGAATGAGTAGATGTGTGTGTAGACCTAGCAATCAGTGAGTGCATATGTAGTAACTGGTATTAGTATGTTAACAATTTTGAAAATGGTTGTCTGTATTTTACAGTGGGTGTATTAAAGGTTATATTAGAGTGTGAGGAGATGCATCAATTCTTTATGTGGATGATGTCATTTGTGATGTCATCAGTGATGTCATCAGTGATGTCATCAGTGATGTCACTGACCATGTCATGAATGATGTAATATGTGATGTCATGAGCAGTGTATTGTGGGTGCGCGAGTTATAGTTAGCTGAACTAACTATAACAGTGGAATTTATCTGGTTTTATATGAGTGAAATATCCAACTAACTATAACATACCTGAAACCTATGTTTTTTTCAGTGAATTTCTTAAGTTTTTTAAATGCTAATTTCGAACTGTAACGTCTGTAAAACCTATGGTTTTGTTCAGTGAATTTCAAAGGTTTTATGAATGCTAATTTCTAACTACAATGTCCCTGAAACCTATATTGTTTTTAAGTAAATTTTAAAAAGACCTGCATACTTTTTGTAGTGAATAACTAACTGTAACAGTAGTCTGTTATAAGTTATAATTTAACAATGTTTAAAACTTAATTAGCACTAATTAACATATAAGTGTGGAAAAAGTGTGACACAGCAGCTATGATACCTGACTTCGAACAACAGATTTCACAGTTCGATTCCTGCCTCCAGTGGCACGTTAGCCCACCACTATGTTACTGTCGGCAACACCTTGCTTAATCTTCCCGACGCCCGAGCGCCGGCACACCTTTCCAGGGGTAGCTGTATGCTTTACAAATGCTGGCATTTTTTTAATTTAAAACCATAGTGATGAGAAATATTAGCACCTATTTTTTTTTTCTATTCTGAACAATATTTTTTTTATGTCTTCTATTTAGAATTCCTGCAATTAATAGATGTTTTTAGTTATGAGAATGAAAATGACATGGTTTGCTGGTTAACAGATTTTAAGCTCTCCAATGTATGTACATATTAAGGACCTTATACATGTTACGATCGAAATCGAAACCTTTACCGCTTCACATTTTGTAACTTTTCCCAATACGTGCACCAATTAAACAGTTGAAACGCGAGCACGTGTGAACTGTAAAACGTGACATCTAAATGGGAGGAGCCGCATCTTCCTTCCATAGACTACTCAATAACCAAAAAGTATATAAACCACACCCGTTGTTCGATTAGTTTAGTTTTTGCAAGTTATTTATGCGTGTCCATTCTGTGATGCAGGTTCCCTTTTCTAGCGTCAGATTTTTGTTTTGCAGCAACATAACATATTCCAGAGTTGTAAGTTGTTTGATTATGGCATAGTAGCTATTTATAATACGTAGCTATTTGTCAATATTTAAACAATTGTATTTAGAAAAAAGTGTTATTGGTTGTTTTTGCCATTTACATGTAAGGTCAGCAGCTCGTTTTCAGAAACTGACAGAATACAGCAAACATTGTTCCTTTTCTAGCTCCTTTGAGCTCATATAGTGTGACTTTGTATATTATAATATTGACACTGTACTTGACCTCAGAGGTGTTGGCGACCCGTCGGCGCGAAGACTAAAGATTTATATGTAACATCAGCAGCTTCTGGTTCTTACTCTGTTTCCCCTTTGGGATCATACAGTGTGATTATGTATATTATAATAACCACCCATTATGATCTCAGAGGAGGTTATGACCCGTCGGCGCGAAGACTAAAGATTTATATGTAACATCAGCAGCTTCTAGTTCTTACTCTGTTTCCACCTTGGGATCATATACTGTGAATATGTATATTATAATATTAACAGTCATTGTGATCTCAGAGGAGTTTAAAACCCGTCAGCGCGAAGACTAAAGATTTATATGTAACGTCAGTAGCTTCTGCTTCTTACTCTGTTTCCCCCTTGGGATCATATACTGTGAATATGTATATTATAATATTAACAGTCATTGTGATCTCAGAGGAGTTTATGACCCGTCGGCGCGATGACTAAAGATTTATATGTAACGTCAGCAGCTTCTGGTTCTTACTCTGTTTCCAACTGGGATCATATAGTGTGAATATGTATATTATAATATTCACAGTCATTATGATCTCTGAGGAGTTTATGACCCATCGGCGTGACGATGAAAGATTTCGAAGTCCCGGAGGAAAGAGGCTCTGAACATATTCACCACTGGAAAGTATTTAGTTATTGATCTTGTTTTGTATTCATAACGTTATTTTCTTTTTCCTTTTTGTGTGGCATCAGTGACACTCTCTATATTGTAATAGAGTGTTATAGTTTTACACAACAGGAAATGGAGATTTGTCGGTGCCAGGAGTAAACCATCTGCAACACAGCTTACTGACCTTTTTAACGTACTTGTTCAGATATTTTTACAGTGAGAATATTTTTTGAAATTGTAGTTTAAAAAAGATAGTTTGCATAGATACTTTCTTAGTGAATACCTTTGATAAACCCTACATTTCTAAATGATATTTTGGTATTTCTATTTTTCTCTGTTGCGGTTCCTATTCACCTTCTCCCTATAGAATATATAGGACCAGTAGTGCATATTATTATACTAAAGTGTACGTGATTTGTTAGCGGAGCAGTGAGCAACCTCTAAGCACTACGACAGAACTTTCCCGAATTATACAGAATAGAAATTGTAAAAAATGATAAAGCGTACATTTCTATGTCATATAAAGCCATTTGGGTTTAACAGTTTTTTTACTGGTTATTGTTCTTGTGACCTGAGATGATGTAGTGCGGGAGTGTTTCTTGTAGCACTTCTTTTCTACTTTATCAAAAAGTAACTCATGCCCTCTTATATTATCAAGAATATGGGGAAACACTTTTACAAACTATAGCAGAAAAAAAGGAAGGGTGTGGTCATGCTTAAGGGATATTTTATGAATTGCTTTTTTTATTTGTCACCCCTTCGTTATATACAACGTCAGTTTCCGAAGAAAGTTTATTTGTAATTGCTTAATAAAAACAGTTTCAAACTTAGACTGACATTTTTGCTGCGCAACCACTCCTCCCCGTCAGAAAAGTAAACACCACATTAAAAGTAAATTGTGCTCCTGGGAAGTATCCCACCCTCAAAACTTAATAAAAAGAAGAACGCAACACACTCTGTTATTTTCCCGCCGTGATTTGTACACCCCACACCAATTATATAAATGGCCCTTAAAATATATAAAAAACAATTTTTACCTTCACAATCCCTGTCCACCACCCTGTGACCACTGTACAGAGTTAATAGTGTTCCTACCCTCCCCACTCCTTCTTTATTTTCCTGTACTCCATTGAAGTGCGTCACAAAATGGTTCACAACAGTGAATCGTTCCCAGCCAATAATGAGCAAACTTGTACTCGGAACACTTTAGCCAATAAAATGTCCATGGTGTTCCGCAGAGAGGGAGGGAATCGCTGCCAACACTTCTACTTTTAATGCATCACAGCCAATGAACATTAAGCTTGGGAAGGTCCTGCTTGGAACAGGTTACCCAATCCGATGTCCCTGATGCTCTGCGGAGGGTGAGGGAATGGCGGGCAACACTTCTACTTTCAATGGTTCTCAGCCAATGAACATTAACCTCTGGAAGGTCCTGCTTGGAACATGTGTACCAATCAGATGTCCTTGCTACTCCGCGCAGGGGGAGAGAATGGCTGGCAACACTTCTACTTTTAATTGTATGCAGCCAATGAACATTGAGCTCGTTGTTGGAACACCTCAGCCAATAAAACGTTCATTTTGTTCCGCGCACAGTAAGAGAACACGCCCTCCCACACAATATTAAATTTCGTCTAACAAAGTGACACTGTCTGTGATAAAAGTGAACACCGCATTATAAGTAAATATTACTGCGCATTATATTAATGGAAGGCTGCATTGTTATTTTCCCGATATGATTTCCACAGCCTACTGAATATTGCCGCAATACCGCGCATCGTTGTTTTGCAGACGTGATTTCCACAGCCTACGCAACATTCACACAACCTGTGTGTGCACCCTACACACTGCTTGCCGCAATACGGCGCATTGTTTTCCCGACGGGATTTCCAGAGCCTACGCAACCTTGCCGCAATACCGCGTACCGTTGTTCTACGGACTTGATTTTCACGGTCTACACAACATTCAAACTCCATGCCTCTGCACCGTACAGACTGCTTAAACTAAGACCACAGTGTTCCTACTATACCCTCTTATACAATTATTCTCTTTTTCCCCCTACACCTTTCAACTCAGTCACAAAATGGCTGCCAACACTTGCTAGTTTCAACAGTTTGCTGCCAACGAGCCGCACGCTCGGGCTGGTAACACCTCAGATGTCAGAATTCTCAAATATCGATATCTGTAAACTTTGATATTTCTTTGAAACTACTGAACGGACTTACCCCATTTAAACAAAAGCATGCTTTTCTGGACCAACACCTTTCTCCCTGCCACATTTGATATAATTCCGTTCAGCAGTTTGACCTGTAGCCTTGTCTAAAGTTTCAATATGGAAATTGCATGGAGAAAAGATGTTTTGGCACCCCCCTTTTTTCTCAGCCCCCCCTGACGAATCACCCTCAAACTTTTAACATAGGAGCTGATCTGAAAAGAGAAGTTTTTTGGAAAATTTAGTAAACATTCGTCAAACGACGCCAAAGTTATAAGCAAATCAAAAAAGGCTTTTCCTATGGAAACGTGGTCCTAACTATAACTATCTACTGGCGACTGCCAGTAGATAATATATATATGTAAAATTAAATATATTAAATAATAAAATTAGGGGGCGTGGCTTAGGACCCGTACATGGTGGACGCGTCTCTGTAGAGCTCCGCAGTTTCGCTCCCTTCCAGGGCCAGAATCCTGCACGATCCTAGACCCCAGCAGCTGTTCCGGTGGATCACTTGCCGTGGGGCACACAGCAACCCTGTTGGAGTGATCCGGCAGCGACGGAGGGCCGTATAGCCTTCCCCCACATTCGACTGGCTGAGGCCGTGCACGAACCGGAGAGCGGCAGAGGTTGAGCCGCGGCTGCCGATCACCACGATTATCAAAGAGACGGCTGCGTCGGCTGTGATCCTGGCCAGGGAGGCCCTTGGTGTGCACAGACGGCGGCCCCTTCCCTGGGGGCTGCTGAGAGCACGATCGGAGCAGGCAGATCGCACTGCCGTTGCGACGCCATAGTGGTTCCCATCCCCCACTCCTCGCACAACAGGCCTAAGCGATCAGAGCTCGGGGCCTAGCAGGGCCCACTCGAGGCCCGGAATCCACTGGACTTTACATGAGCCTGACCAACCTGGAAGTCGTTGGGGATTGCCTACCCACCTACCTCGAACTGAGAAGTCCGCCGTAGAGGTGAGCTCTGGCAAGTGTGCGCTGGGGGATCAGGCCTTGGGACAGCAGATCTTGACCGGCCACGGTGCAGTTTTTTGGGAGAATCGCCCTGTTGCAGAGGATTGTCACCACCTGGGGGTCCTGGGTCTTGCCGGCGGGTGGCCTAACCCATCATCAGTGCGGACTGTAGGGCGCTTTGCCGCTGCCCCCTGTGCCAGCTTAATTTACTAGGGAGAGACACTAAATATCTAGTTGTAGTAATTGATTATTTCTCAAAATGGCGGTACTTTGCATTTGTGAAGAATTCAGACTCTAACTCTGTCATCTCCTTCTTGCAACGTGTATTTTTAATTGAATGTTTGCCCATGAAAATTGTCACCGACAATGGTACACACTTTGTTTCTTATGAGTTTGAGAATTTTCTTGTGTACAGCCCAGCGTCCAATGGTTTCGTTGAGCGTGCAAACAAATTGTTAAAAGAGGGTGTACAAACTGCCATAGCCAACAGCTTAGATGTATCTACGTTTGTCAGTCAAAAAGTGTGGCGCTACAACACTGCTCCTCACTTAACCACTGATGATTCGCCCTATGTATTACTTAGAGGAAGAAAACCCATTTCTTCTCTCAATCCTTCCTGGTTGATTGATAAAATTGATTATACACCCAGCTTGGATTTACACAAAGTTAGGAAATATGTGGAACGTAAGCAGGCTTCTTACAAAAGAAACTATGATGAAAGAAAACTCGTAAAAGAAGTCACGTTATCTCCTGGTAATTGAGTTCTTATTAAGAAACCAATTAAAGTGACAAAAGGTCAATCTAAATTCTCTGAACCAGTGAAAATACTTAAAGTTTCTCGAATGGCTATTCTTTTACAGGATCGTGGATGGTGGAACCGCAATGCTTAAATTAAATTAACTAATGAACAAGCAAAAATCATTCTCCATAAATTTAAAACTCAATCATGACATGGATTGGTTTGATTTGGGTGATTTAACGTCCTGTTGCAACAATCGTGAAACTGATGTCAATTTATCTTTTCCTTTAAGGGACAGAGGGGACAACAATGTAATTGTTTCTTCTGGTAGCTCTGTTAGCGTTGACCGTAATACTTCATCCAGTTTCTCATCCGATCTCACAACTGTCAGTCATGGTATCACTAGTGCTTCCGGTGATTGTAAACAGTTGAGGAGCAGTTCTGGTATTAGATCTTCTCTTTTTCGTTCTGATTATTTTGTATATTATAAAGTATTTATTTATTCTTCTCATTGTTATAGGAAGGGGTGGTGGTAAACTGTGCTTTGTTTGCTTCCTTTTATCACTAAAGTTTGCTTATTTTGTATTGTTATGTAAGTGGAATCTTAGGGTTCTCTGCCTCCAGAGATCTAGATTCCTGTTCAAGCGTACGTCATTATCTGCTTGCTGTTTCTCTGGAGCTGTTGTGGGTTCCTTTCCTCTTCAATAAAGCACCGTTTAAGAAACATATTTGGAGTCCCGAGAATTCCTTTATTGGAGAATACTACAGGTCCCCAGATGGGGGCATATGTGCCTCCCCTGAGGCGGTGGTTCAGGCCTTTGCCAACGTCTATGCTGCACTGTACGACGAACCCGAGATAGTAGCCGAACCTATGATAGATGACTTTTTCTCAGATATCAGCGCAATGCCCTAGATAAGCCTGTCTCCCTGGACGAGATGCAGGCAGCGCTATCCAATACACACCCAGGACGTGCGCCTGGCCCAAATGGGTTCCCATGCAATTTTATGCGCCCACATATGGGGACTCTCGTCCCTCATCTACTTAAGACGCTACACACGGCCTCAGAGCAGGGTATTCTGCCAACAGACTGGCGACACACCGAGATAGTCGTCTTCCTCAAGTCGAGCCGCCCTCCAGAAGATCCGGGTTCATATCGCCCCATATCCCTGTTGAATTTCAGGCCTAAATTGCTAAGGAAGGTTCTAGCTGGCCACCTTCGTACGTGTATCTAGGATCTGGTGCATCCAGATCAATCTGGTTTTATGCCACAACGCTCCACCTGGCACATTAGACGCGCCCATAACGTTTTAGCAGAGGCCCACCGTCTGGAACGGCCCGCAGCTGTCCTGCTGGCAGACATTGATAAGGTGTTTGACTCGCTGAGCTGGACCTACCTTTTTAAACTCTTTGAGGCTGTTAACCTGGGGCCTCGTTTTCGAGCCTACGTAAAACTGTTATATACGAACCTTACCGCCACGGTCTGCATGGACGGATATTACCCTGCCCAATTCGCAGGTGAACGAGACAGGGGTGCCTCCTTTCCCCGCTCCTATTTGCCTTAGCTATCGAGCTGTTGGCAGCGTGGGTGCGCCTAGATGTGGTCTTCCGAGGGTTGGACTGGTCACCGGAGTGCTCGGATAGGATCGCGCTATATGCTAATGACGCTTTATTCTTCATATTAGATCCTAGGGCTACCAGGCCGCAGGTGCTCCAGATTCTGCGGATATTTGGGGAGACATCCGGACTATACGCTAATCTTTCCAAATCCATCTTGTTCCCCATATGCGGCGAGCAGAGGAGTCAGGCTTGGGCCTCGCAGCTGATCGTCGCAGGTGAGGGTTTCAAGTACCTTGGAGTGTACATCACAAAATGTCCCAACGAAGCTTGGTTGTGCAATATTGCTCCCTTGCTCCCAGCGGTGCGCAATGAATCGACGATGTGGTCCCACCTCCCTCTTTCACTATATGGCCGGTACGCCATTTTTAAAATGGTGTCCCTGCCACGCTTGCTCTATAGGCTGCAGAACTATCCATATCCTATTCTCCCGTTGTGGTTTCTCCAAATGAATGCACCCCTAAACAGGTTCCTATGGGGGGGGTTGCGGTCCGGGTGGCTCTTGCGATGTGTATTCAGTCCACATACTGTGGCGGGATTGTGGCAGCTTACGTTCGGGCGTATTGCTGGGCTTCGCAGTACTTCGTGGTCAATGAATGGTGGTATAGCTCTCAGGTGGACCCAGCCTATGCTGTGGAAAGGCCCTTGATGGCAGATATCCCGCTACTTCATCTTCTATATTGTAATTTATCCTTGGAGGCACTCCCCCCGGGCTACCAGACGGTGATCCAGATATGGAGACGAGTGACCAGGTCTATGGGTTGGTGGGGCATGTTGACTAGCGCAACCCCCTCTGACAGGGATCACGCCTTCGGCCTGTTTCGACCCTGGTTGTGTTTCACAGATGGGACAATATAGAGATATCTACACTTGGAGATATATGCAGGGGCCCACACTTAAGTCCTTCCAGAGGTTGCAGGAAGGATTTTGACCTACACAAATCCCAGTTCCATAGGTATCTACAGCTCCGCCATGCTCTGTCTCCCCTGATACGACACCTCAAGTCGATACCCGAATTTTGCCCACTGGAGGGTAGATTGTTAATAGGAGATCAGGGGGCCCACAAAATTCGTCAAATTTATCAAACCCTCGCTTCACACTCCAAAACTACCATACATCAGACCCGTGCGGCGTCGGAGGCCGACTTACCGGCCCTGACAGACGATGATTGGGCCGAGGCGCCTGCTAGCCCCAGGTACTCCTCTGTTTCCACTAGATACCGGCCGATCTAATTTAAGTACCTCCACAGAATATATTACACTCGCCTCCGCCTCTGGAAGATGGGGGCCATTCAAGTCCCCCATGTGCCACCGCTGTAACTCAAACGAAGGGTCGTTCTTCCATATGATTTGGAGCTGTGGGGCACTGCAACACTTCTGGTCGGGCATACTGTCTTGCATGGGGCGGGTACTGGCAGGGACATCCCAGCAGACCCTAGACTGACACTTCTGCACAGCACAGAGGACATCGGGGGGAATAGATACAAGAGACACCTCCTATTCTTCGGCCTTACACTAGCCAAGCAGGGCATTGCACAACGCTGGAAGGTACCTCTCCCCCAGGTATTGCGACATGGAAAAAGGCTTTAGATAAATGTATGTCGGACAAAATAGCGGTGTTTTAGGCGAGGGGCTGTCCACAGAAGCATGGGAAGATCTGGGCCAGGTGGGCTAAATATCGGGGTATTGACTTATCTCTCCTTACGCAGCCAGCAAACCAGGACCCTCTTGAACGGCTGGTAGTAAATGACTCACCTGTTTAATGAGATAGCTCATCACAGATGTGGATGGAAACTCTTTTGCTGTATCTATATCTTGCTTTTCATGGGATGTATGGTGCGTGATTGGGGGGCGGGAAGGGGGGGTGTTTGGTCTGGTGTTCCGTAGACCTCCTGGGGGAAACGTTTCAGTACCTACAGTCTTTACAATCTGCCATGTACATGTATGATGCTTGTCGGGCTCTGCCCACTTGGTACTGCAGAAAATCAATAAAATATGTTGCTAAAAAAATAATAATAAAATTAATTTAAAATAATAAATTAGATTTAATATGCATATTAACAAATAGAACAAAGAAACTTAATTAAAAGTTAAATACACATATACGCAGACGACGCAGTACTGATGGTCCGCACTCAGATGGGTCTACAAATAGCCCTCGCTTCTTACACCATTTTCATGGATAACTTGGGCCTAAAACTGAACGCTAAAAAACATACATCATGATCTGTGGCAAAGGAAGACAGAAATGTAGAAGCATACCCCTTGGGAGCAGTAGGGTAGAATCCACTAAAATGTTCACGTATTTAGGTAATTTTTTTGATCGCACTGGTTCTTGGCGTCAGGCCGTCAAAAGCAGGAGTCTTATTTTTATGAAGTTGACTGCTGCAGTGGTCAATTTTGCAAAAAAGTTGGGAAGAAGGCCCCCTGAGATACTTCTTAAGATCAACCAGGCAAAATGTGTGAGCATCGCTACCTTTGGTGTGGGTGTGTGGGGGTTTTATGATTCATATCCCATTCAATCTGTTGAGAATGCCTTTTTAAAGTTTATTTTAGCAGTACCCGGCAGCGCCTCTGTTTACAACTGTCACAGTGAGCTGGGCATTTCATATATTGCGGATGTTATTAAAGCACAGCCAGTGTTACCTTGGCACAGGATTTGGACTTCTTGTAGCCAGGTCTGAATCAAGTAATAATTAAACACTCAGGAGCCTATTCCGATCCTGTAAGAAGGCTGTACGAATCGTTGTATGGAGCGTTTACCCCGTACGACTCGTACACGGTAAACTTTCCGAACAACCTAGGAAGTACGATTCGTACAGAAAGCCTATTTCTGTACATTTCGTAAAAAAGCCCGTACGGGTAAAAAAAAACTACGATTTTGATCCGGAACAGCTTGTAAGCTACGTCCGGACGTATTCAGGCAGCGGTTTTTGGCTCAGCAAGTACGATTCGTCACTACGTCACTCCGTACGGCTCTTTTTTTACGGGAGTCAAACACAGCCGGAAAAGCAGAGTCCGATGCGAACCGCTACGCAACGGAGCCCCGGTACGCGACGTACATGCCATGAACCCCGTCGTACGTGTCATCCCAGTCCTCTTGGCCTACGACCTGGTGCACCGCACCCGACGCACACGCCGCAGAAGCTGAGAACAACACCCAGGGGCCAGGGTGGGGGTGAGGGGCATGAAACAAACCCCATACTCAAAGCCAAACCTATAATATGGAGGCCACACATTACCACCAGGGTCTGGTCACTTGGGGGGCGTGGCCAGCAACCCCTGCATACCGCAACAACGGTAGTGGACGTGTACGGTGCGTGTCACACGTAGCCCTACGGCACCATTAGAACAGTGATACAGACCGTACACACGCAATGAATGCGTGGGTACGGTGCGTACCACACGTACCCCTACGGCACCATTAGAACTGTGAAACGGACCCTACACACGCAATGAATGTGTGGGTACGGTATTACCATATGTACCCCTAATGCACATTAGAACTGTGATACGGACCGTACACACACAATAAATGCGTGGGTACGGTGCATGGCACACGTACCCCTACGGCACCATTAGAACAGTGATATGGACCGTACACACGCAATGAATGCGTGGGTACGGTGCGTACCACACGTACCCCTACGGCACAGTAGAACTGTGATGCGGGCCGTACACACGCAATGAATGCGTGGGTACGGTGCGTACCATACATACCCCTACGGCACAGTAGAACAGTGATATGGACCGTACACACGCAATGAATGCATGGGTACGGTGCGTACCACACGTACCCCTATGGCACAGTAGATCAGTGATACGGACCGTACACACGCAATGAATGCGTGCGTACGGTGCGAGTCACATGTACCCCTACGGCACCATTAGAACAGTGATACAGACCGTACACACGCAATGAATGCGTGTGTACGGTGTGTGTCACACGTACCCCTACGGCACCATTAGAACAGTGATACGGACCGTACACATGCAATGAATGCGTGGGTACGGTGCTTACCACAAATACCCCTATGGCACAGTAGAACAGTGATACGGACCGTACACACGCAATGAATGCGTGGGTACGGTGCGTGTCACACGTAGCCCTACGGCACCATTAGAACAGTGATACGGACCGTACACACGCAATGAATGCGTGGGTACGGTGCGTACCACACGTACCCCTACGGCATAGTAGAACTGTGATACGGACCGTACACACGCAATGAATGCGTGGGTACGGTGCGTGTCACACGTACCCAGTTACGGCACCAGTACATTTGGGATACGAGGCGTACACACACCAGGAATGTGGGCTTAGAGGACTGGCCCAGCATGTTACCTTCATATTGGTGTGTGTGTAGGTCCAGGCCAGCAGTGTACTGCTCCAAGGGGGTGAGTGGGTGGGTGCAGAGGACTCCCAGCAGTGTCCAGACATATGAGGGGTGGGTGCATATGACTCCCAGCAGTGGTCAGAGATATGAGGGGTGGGTGCATATGACTACCAGCAGTGGCCTGCAATATGAGGGGTGGGTGCATATGACTCCCAGCAGTGGACAGAGATATGAGGGGTGGGTGCATATGACTACCAGCAGTGGACAGAGATATGGGGGTGGGTGCAGAGGACTCCCAGCAGTGGCCTGCAATATGAGGGGTGGGTGCATTTGACTCCATGCAGTGGTCAGAGATATGAGGGGTGGGTGCATATGACTACCAGCAGTGGCCTGCAATATGAGGGGTGCGTGCATATGACTCCCAGCAGTGGACAGAGATATGAGGGGTGGGTGCATATGACTCCTAGCAGTGGTCAGAGATATGAGGGGTGGGTGCATATGACTCCCAGCAGTGGTCAGAGATATGAGGGGTGGGTGCAGAGGACTACCAGCAGTGGCGTGCAATATGAGGGGTGGGTGCATATGACTCCCAGCAGTGGCCTGCAAAATGAGGGGTGGGTGCATATGACTACCAGCAGTGGACAGAGATATGGGGGTGGGTGCAGAGGACTCCCAGCAGAGGCCTGCAATATGAGGGGTGGGTGCATATGACTCCCAGCAGTGGTCAGAGATATGAGGGGTGGGCGCATATGACTACCAGCAGTGGCCTGCAATATGAGGGGTGTGTGCATATGACTCCCAGCAGTGGACAGAGATATGAGGGGTGGGTGCATATGACTCCCAGCGGTGGTCAGAGATATGAGGGGTGGGTGTAGAGGACTACCAGCAGTGGCCTGCAATATGAGGGGTGGGTGCATATGACTCCCAGCAGTGGCCTGCAATATGAGGGGTGGGTGCATATGACTCCCAGCAGTGGTCAGAGATATGTGGGGTGGGCGCATATGACTACCAGCAGTGGCCTGCAATATGAGGGTTGGATGCATATGACTCCCAGCAGTGTCCAGACATATGAGGGGTGGGTGCATATGACTACCAGCAGTGGCCTGCAATATGAGGGGTGTGTGCATATGACTCCCAGCAGTGGACAGAGATATGAGGGGTGTTAAATGGTAGCGGCAATTTCAGTCGATAACCCCTTCAAGTATTGCCCGGCGGTAATCGCCTCTCATACCATTCGATAATTTACCAATGAAAGAGGCAGGCGCCGGAGACTGGAAGGCAGGAAACAAAGTTTTTATTCCGTCGGAGCAGAACACATCAGATCAGACAGCAAGGTATCGTCACGAGATGCTCTAACTGTATCTCTGAGGCCTGGCCTCTTATACACAGGTTTATGACTTTATTGCAGGTTTATCATACATGGCACATTCTTGAGATTGTCTTGGAACATGAAAGAACATCCTCGGAATCCCCACTTCGAGCTCGTTCCCACACATATCTACAGTGGAAGTTCCCACCCCATCCACAGTAGGAGATGGCTATCACACAGCTGGACATTCCGCCAATTCCCGGGGGTGTGTGCGACCGGCCGGGTCTTAGGGGGTAGGGGCTTTGATCTACTGTAATCCCTTTGATGTGGGGTGTTTCCCTTACAGTAGGGGCAATAAACTGCATCCGCAGGGCTAGGTGATGGCCTGGGATCGATTCGGACAATGGGGCGCAGAGGAAGGGGGTTATCAAAAGAGATGCATGACCATGTATGGGATGTCGGTCAGGCGTGGGATGTGGTTCCATGGCAGGGTCGCGCAGAAGGAGAGGGTTTATGGCCCGTGTATGAGAGAGCGGGGGTGGCCGGTGCGCGGGGGATGCTTGCAGCGCCAGGGGAACGCGCTGGCGATCGACAATGAGCAGGGGAGAGAGTGGGGTGCCTAAAAATGGCGGCCGTGCGTTCGCTGTTCGTGGCGCTGGGGAGAGGCAAGATGGCGCAGATAATGTTCAGTTACAAGCTAAATTTCCACAGTCCTCCCTTTTAACATATCTCGCCAGCTTGTCTAGTTCGGATCTATCCCCATAATACTACGAACTTCCACCTCATAAAGAGCTTTCATTCGCTCTGCTTCAAAGTTCAAAGTCTTAGGGCAGATGCAGTTCATAAAAAGCGAACATAAAGGTGGCAGACACTGAATCCCCAAGCAACATCCACATAGTATCACAATCGGTATTCGGATAAATGAAAATAGCCTCCATCCCCAACTTTTAATAGTGTCCCAAAACCAGCTTCCAAGGGACCATCCTTCTTGCTCCTGATGAACCTCTGCGGAAAGTCTGTGGAGGTGTTCAATTGCTTTGTAGACTGAGGGTGAGTTATCCGGTATGTAGGTACAACAGCTGGACCCAATGAGGCGGCATGCTCCTCCACGATCAGCCAGAACCACATCTAGAACGAGGCGGTTCTGAAGAGCCACCAGGCGGACGGCCTGAAGCTCGGCAGTGTTGTTGGCGAGGATGCCAGCCGTAATGTTCATCGCCGTCTCGACTGCGTGGGTTAAGTGGCGGATGGCACGGCTGTTTGCCATTGGGCCCCAGAGTGGAACAAGTCCCTTTACTGCATCCATGAACTGTGCCCCGGTGGAGTCGGCTTGTACAAGGTCTTTGGCACGTTTCTGTCGGTGATGGTTTGCTGGAGCCACATATGTCGGTGGAAGGACAAAAGCGATGTAGCAGGTGCCTCCCCAACCTTTCGGGAGGCAGGTGTAGGCCTTAGTACCACAGATGAAGTACATATTCGGGGAGGCAACAAAGGAGGGTGGGTCGACTGAGTCCAATGTTCGGGTGATGAGGCAGGAGCTGTGGCCCACCAGCTGCGCCCCCAGGCCTTCGAGGCACACAAATCCAGTGATGTTGATGACGGATAGGGCCACTGTCAGGGTGGCGGCCGTTCGTTTCCGGAGGTAAGAGAAGGTAGGTCTGGCTGGGTTGTTGAACACTTGCATTTCAACTCGTTCTTTGGCAGGGATGTCCATGTGAAAGGAAGTGTTTGATCTCAGAGGGCAGAAGAGGGCAGAAGTTTTTCCAGTTTTGTTCAGCCAGAACCCATGGTAGAAGTGTGACACAGTTTTGCCGGAAGTGGCATTGTCCTTGTAGCTTTCCTGCAGGAGGATTAGCCAGGCGAGGCAGGAACCATGGACAGAAAAAGGTGAAGGGATGAAAGGGATTGAGTGTCCAGTGGCATGTGGTAGCAATCCACAGATCCAGCAGTTAGTGGCGTTGGCGGCAAGATTGTGTTGGTGGAGCAACTGCACAAAAGAGTTATTCCAGAACTCCTTACGTCTTTCTCGGAGTTGGGGTGAAAGTGAGATCAAATGGTGTTCTTTCATGGTGATAGGTTGAACGGTGGTCAGCAATGTCTTATGAGCGGGTGTGCTCTCCTCCATGATCCAGAAGGTGACCATGAGGAGAAGGCAAAAGAGAAGGGTAATGAAAAGTGTAATAGTCTTTGAGCTGTGCATTCTGTCAGTCTTTGGGTTTTTGTAGTGGATCTTCGGACGTCCGGTTGCTTCCATCATCTTCATATCGGGCGCTTCCATCACCTTCAAGGAACTCGGTAGCGGGCAGAACCACAGACTTTGTTTAGTTTCTCTCCTGGTGGCCTTTGAGGTGGCTAGGCTACCGCTCTGAGATTTCCACTTAGTTTGTGGTCTGCTTAGCCGAAGTTCTCTCCTTTCGTCGCAAGTTATACCCTTCCTTGGATGGCACGGTGGGATCGGGATATTTCACTAACTCAAGTGTTTCTGTATCTGGGCAGTGGCGCAGGGATGGTCGGTCCTTGTCCAGAAGTTCTTCTTGGGCGGTGATGTTGTCCGTGGTCGTCAGGGTCGGTGATACCTTCTTGCAGTGGTGTGCATGCAGCCAATTACGTTTCCCCTCCACTCGAAGAGCTGTTCGGGTGGTGATCAGGACTTGCAGGGGGCCTGTCCACCGGGGCTCCAGACTCTTGGTGCGCTGGAAGTTACGCACTAAGACGAAGTCACCGGGTTGGATGCCGTGTCCGGGGCCCCTGGAAACATCGGGAATGGCTTGCAGCACCTGCTGATGGATAACAGACAACGTTTTAGTTAGGTTATACAAATAGTCAGACATGAGGACGTCCGGGACGTCGTGGATGGATGTTGGCTTTGGCGCAGTCCAAAGGTTCATGGGCCGCCCGAAAACGACCTCGTAGGGTGTCAAGTGGTGTTTAGTGGGGGTGGAACGCATTGATAGCAATGCTAGCGGGAGGGCGTCTGGCCATTTCAGTCCTGTAGTTGCGACTATTTTTGCTATCTTAAGCTTCAATGTGGCATTATGTCGCTCAACCAAGCCTGCAGACTGGGGATGGAAGACCGCATGGAACTTCTGTTTTACACCCAGCCCCTTTAAGATGAGTTGGATAACCTCGGCTACAAAGTGGGGGCCGTTGTCGCTCCACAAAATTCGACAAAGGCCGTATCGGGGGAAGAATTCTTTCAGTAGTACTTTTGCGGTAGTCATAGCGGTGTTGTCGTGGGTTGGATAGGCTTCCACCCACTTGCTGAAGGCACACACAACGACAAGTACGTACTTCAAACCTTGGCACCTTTCTAACTGGACGTAGTCCATTTGCAGGACTTCAAAGGGGTGATTGGGGACCCCAAACCCTCCCCGGGGTACAGCAGTTCCTTTCCCAGGGTTGTGTTGGAGGCATACCAGGCATTGTTGGACCAGGCGTTTGGCTGAGTCTGGGATTTTGTCGTTGTGCCAGACTTTGGAGATGAGTTCGATCATGGGAGCAGACCCTATGTGTGCGGGGGAGTGTGCCATGGTCAGCATGGGGATCAAGTATGAGTCGGGTAGCAACCATTTGTTCGAGTCTTTAGTTCGCCAGCAACCGTCATCGTCCTTCAATCCCACCCGGGCCCATTCAGTTAATTCGTGTGGTGTGCTGGCTAGTTGGATATTCCTAATCGTTTCCCTAGCATCCTTCCATTTCTCAGTTTGTGACCTGGTCACGTACATATGGGTCGTGGACCTATTCTCGGCTGTGGTTCGGGCAGTAATGTCAGCTAGTGCATTTCCCTGTCCTATAATGTCTGTCACCTTCTTGTGTGCCTGGCATTTGATCACAGCCAGCCGTGTGGGGAGGAGGACTGCTTCGGTCAGGGCAGAGACTAGATCTCCATGCAGGATGGGTGTGCCATGGGAAGTCAAGAATCCCCTCTCTTTCCATAAGAGCCCAAAGTGGTGAACTACCCCGAAGGCATACTGACTGTCTGTGTAAATGTTTGCGGTCGTCCCTGCTGCCAGGATGCAGGCTCGTGTGAGAGCAATTAGTTCCGCCGCCTGTGCGGATCGCTGCGTGATGCGGGCTGTCTCAACAACTGTTCGGGCTGTGGTGACTGCATAGGCAGCTGAGGTGGTGCCATCGGGGAGCTTGATGCATGAGCCATCCACCCACAGTTCTCCGTCAGGGTCCGGGAAGGCAGTGTCCCGGAGGTCAACCCTACTCTTGGTCTGTTCGTCGGTGAGGGTCACGCAGTCATGTATAGGGGACGCATTGGGGTCAGCGTCAGGGAGAGGTAGTAGAGTAGCTGGATTCAGAGTGGTGCATCGTTTCAATGTGATGTGGGGTGCGAGTAAAGTCAGTTCATAACCAGTCAGTCGTGCGCTAGTCAGGTGTTGAGTCTTGGTTTGGTTCAGGAGGGTGTCAACCGCATGGGGTACCAATACTGTGAGGGGGTTCGAGAGCACGATCCCCTCAATTTGTCGGATGGAGACAGCAGCGGCGGCTACTGCTCGAAGGCAGGCGGGCAAAGCTCTGGCTACGGGGTCAAGAGTGGCAGAGAAGTAGGCACAAGGGCGTTGTTTAGGGCCTATGGACTGGGTTAGGACAGACAGTGCACATCCCTCCCTTTCGTGGGTGTAGAGGGAGAAAGGTTTAGTGTAGTCTGGGGTTCCTAGGACTGGGGCCGAGCAGAGGGCGTCTCGTAATTCTTTGAAGGAGGATTGGCATTCGGGTGTCCAGGGGAGGGGGAAGGGGACATCTTTAGCCAGCAGGGAAAGCAGAGGTTTTACGATGAGACTGAAGTTTGGCAACCATTGTCGACAAAAGGAGGTGAGGCCTACTAGGGACCGCACTTGTTTCTGAGTTTTGGGAACAGGGGTTTCTAGGATGGTCTGAATTCGGTCAGGGGTAAGTTTTTTCCCGTCTTTGGATAGTAGGTGGCCTAGATATGTTACTTGGGGTTGGCAGAATTGCAATTTCTTCCTGGAGACCTTGTGACCGTTCTCCGCGAGGAAGTGGAGGAGGTGAATGGTGGCTGTGACGGCAAGTGGAGTGGTGTCGGCCGCCAAAAGAATGTCATCGACGTACTGTATTAACACCACTCCATCGGGTAGTTGGACTGCATCTAGTTGCCTCTTGAGGGCTTGGCTATAAATGCTGGGACTCTCAGTGTAGCCTTGGGGTGCCCTACAGAATCTGTACGAACGGGCTTTTAAAGTGAAGCCGAACAGGTAGCGGCTGTCTGGGTGGATGGGGATGGAAAAGAATGCGTTCTTGAGATCAATAACGGTAAAGGTGGTGGCAGTGGATGGAATCAGGGTGAGGATGGTGGTGATGTCTGAGACCACGGGGTACTGAGGTATGACTACTTTGTTAACTTCTCGTAAGTCAACAATAAAGCGGTATGCTTTCTCATCTCCCTCGCCTTGCTTCTTTACAATGGGTAGGATAGGGCTGTTGCAAACATTACTGATTACTTCTTCTACCACTCCTGCATCGACTAGGGACTCGATGATTTCCACCAATGCCTTCTCGCCTTCGGGCGATATCCGATACTGTGGTAGCTTTGGGAGCACTGCGTCCGGTCGGACGGTTATGTGTACTGGGTCGATCACCATGCGCCCTACATCTGAGTCGGTTTTAGCCCATAGATGTGAAGGTAATGTGTCGAGTAGGGATAGGTCAGCATCGGTTATAGAGAGCATACGCCGTGTGTGACAGGGTCTGAACAGATCTGGGTTATCGTGCAGGATGACTCGAACTCCGTCTGGGGAGCATCTGATGGTAGCTCGAAAATGTTTTAGCAAATCAAGTCCCATAATAGCATCGGGGGTGTTGGAGGAGAGCAGAAAGGTCGTGTCAGTGGCGTTATCTTCTACGTCAAAGGAGATTGGTGCTGATAAGGGGTTAGTGGAGGGCGTTCCATCGAAGCCTATTGAGGTTACGTGTGAGCCAGTCAAGGGTGCCCTAGGAATCAGTCGTTTAGATAACGCACTACGTGTCGCCCCAGTATCTACCAGGAATGGAGATTTTGTGCCCAAGACCTTAGCGGTGACGTAAGGACCTTGCTGATCAACACGGAGTTCGACTGGATCCCTCCCTTGCCCCTGGCGGTCCTATGCGAAGTCATGGGTGCTTTCGTAGTCGGACTGCTGACACTGGTTTTGCCGGGGGCGATCAAAGGTGTTTGGTCTGCCTGGCCTGTCGTTGATGGCGTCGTTCGTGTACCCTCGTCCCTGTCCTCTATTTCTGGGGTCATATGCTGTGTCTTTGGGGTCCCTATTTTTGTTCAATTCCAGAAGGACCGGGCACTGGGATTTCCAGTGCCCGAACCCTCTACAGAACGCACATTGGTTCCCATCTAAGTCTCTCCGTCCGTTGTAGGGTGCAGGTGTATGATCTCTAGGGGGTAGCTTTCTAGGGTAGGTTGGTTGGTAATTCCCTTTCGGTGGTTCCCTTCCTATAGTCACCCCTTGCAACTGTGCTATCATTACCCTCTCCTTCAGTTCCTTTTTCTTCCTCTCTGACGCCCTATCGTTCTCATTCTTTTGGTTTTCGTAGTATTGGGCCATCTGGAGGATAGCTGCGGGTTTGGAGGCTGCCCAACTACTCTCGCTGGTCTGTAGCTTCTGGGAGACTTCTTGTGACAGACCCTTCACGTAATTCTGGACAAAGAGGTGATGTCCGGTTGCAGTGGTCATGTCCTGGCCACTATAATCGGAAAACACAGTCTCGAATCGGGAGAAGTATTCAGACACATCCTCCTGGGGTTTCTGGCGACAAGCCGTCACTATCGACCAGTCTACCTTTCTTTCTGGGATTAGAGTCTTCAACTTCTGTACAATCTTGTCTGGGAGCTCCAATATGGCTTTCGGGGGTTTCTGTCCCGGTTCTCGCTGTTTATCTATGGTATCGAGTTGTACCCAGGTATATCCAAACGGCTCAGCATGGTCAACTTTCCGGATTTGTTTCCACACATCAGCCGGCAGACATAGCCCGAAGAACAAGTCGATATCTGCTAAAGTCATTATTGTTGAACCTAAGGCTGTACCCAGTTCGGTGTAGAAGGCAGTCGGGTTCTTTCTTAAGTCGGGTAGAGTTTTTCTAAAGGTCAAAATATCTTGTCGGTCCCATGGCTGGTAGACCCAATTATATACAACCCTTCCCTTCGCATCTTGGTGGTTGATGTCGTCATGTGTTCCCTGACCTCGTGGGGGGACCCAGTATGGGGCGGCCTCTTTGATGGGCATCATGGTATCAGTCCTTCCTTCCTGGGGCTTAGTCGCTATGGGGGTTTCTGCTTTGGTGGTCTGCCTGTGTTCTCTAAGGTGTCGATAGACCTCGAGTGTACGAGTGAAGAGGTTCGTTACATCGCCCTCTCCTTCTTCCCCAATGTCTACCTTCCTATATAGGGCCGCTAAGCCTTCGGGACCTTTATCGTGGTACCTATCCTCATATGTATTCAGAGTGTGATAACAAAGTCGTACGACAAAGTGTCGTCTGCGGCTGTCGGCATACGAGTTATACACGTCTGTTATATACTCCTCACACTCCTTTCGCTCCACCAGTGTCCCTACTATCTTGTCGATTCCTGCTCGTTCATCCTTTGTTAGTCGATTCATTCTGGTGGAATCTTTCTTTCTCATCTCAGGGTCATCCAACGTTATTGCCGACGTTGTGTTCAGTACAAGAGGCTCGGCCGGCGCGGAGGCCGTGAGGACCGAGGCCCCTGTACTGCTTTCGCTCGTGTTTGGGGGTTGTGGGTGTTGCACTACCGATTGGGAGGGTGCGTATGGAGGGGGCATGTAAATGATCGGGGGACCTAATAGTTATTCGTCATTCGTTCGTTGCTTAGAGGACAACTCAGGGTAGATCATAGAGGGGGTCCTAACAGCGTACTGGCCTGATGTTTCGGGCTCCTGTCTTAGTTTAGTTTCCCTTCTCTCCTTTATTTCTTCTTCTAACTTTCTAGCGGCAAGGTGAGCTGCCTTTCGTAATTCCTTTTCTGCTTTTACTTCTTCCCTCTTTTTCCGTTGTGTTGCTTCTTTGCGCCACATGCCGATACTGTCAAGCATAGTAGGCGTCGTCTTATTGCTACGCAGAGCTATTTCTAGCACTTCTATCTGATGGTCGTCGAAGGATCCCATCAGTGGCCACTGACTCTCGGGGTCCTTCCTTGTATATTTATGCCATAGCTTGCTATAAGCTACGGCGACTAGTCCATATTTAGTGAACATGTCCTTATTAGGGGTGCCTTCCAGAGGAGCCGGATGGTTCACCTCTAATAAGCGGTCCGGGCAGAACCAACTACCAATCAGTGGGGAGAAGATAGGCATGACGGGTTTCAACGGGGACAAAAGTCAGCACTACCTATCTTTTCACTGCTTGCAAAGACTAGACAGAATATCTCTATTCCTCGTTATTTGTAAGCAGAGAATACCTCCAAAGAACCAATATCGAACAACTAGTGTTCGGACAATCAATCAATCAATCAATGGGGAGATAAAGATAGGCACGACGGGTTACAACGGGGACAAAAGTCTGCGTTACCTACCCTTCACTATTTGCAAAGACTAGACAGAATATTTCTATTCTACGTTATTTGCAAACAGAGAATATCTCAAAGAGCACTATTCTTCAAAACAATCAATGTTCGGACAATCAATCAGTGGGGAGATAAAGATAGGCACGACGGGTTACAACGGGGACAAAAGTCTGCGTTACCTACTCTTCACTATCTGCAAAGGGAGAGAGAGAGAGTATTTCTACTCCTCCCCGTTTGTAGACAGCGAATATCTCAAAGAGAACAATCAATGAGCAATACTAGTATTTCAAACAATCAATCAATTATTTCGCAATTTGTCGTGCTTCACGACCTTACCCGGACCGCGTGGACAGTTTCTCGTCTTCCGCCTCCAGCGCCCGATCGTCCTCTACTCTCCGTATTTGCCGCGGCACTCCTGATGGTTCTCAGTCAGGACCGTAGATCACTCGAGAGAGGTCTGCTCGGAACCAGTGAAGTTCGGATGATCGGCTGCCAGACGAGGGTCTATCGGGCAGGAGCTCTCCCGATCGTTGCAGTCGTTCACTCTGTCGTCAGGACCTCTCCCACTGGATCCACGTGTCGCTGATGGGCCCCACGCTTGGGACGCCAATTGTTAAATGGTAGCGGCAATTTCAGTCGATAACCCTTCAAGTATTGCCCGGCGGTAATCGCCTCTCATACCATTCGATAATTTACCAATGAAAGAGGCAGGCGCCGGAGACTGGAAGGCAGGAAACAAAGTTTTTATTCCGTCGGAGCAGAACACATCAGATCAGACAGCAAGGTATCGTCACGAGATGCTCTAACTGTATCTCTGAGGCCTGGCCTCTTATACACAGGTTTATGACTTTATTGCAGGTTTATCATACATGGCACATTCTTGAGATTGTCTTGGAACATGAAAGAACATCCTCGGAATCCCCACTTCGAGCTCGTTCCCACACATATCTACAGTGGAAGTTCCCACCCCATCCACAGTAGGAGATGGCTATCACACAGCTGGACATTCCGCCAATTCCCGGGGGTGTGTGCGACCGGCCGGGTCTTAGGGGGTAGGGGCTTTGATCTACTGTAATCCCTTTGATGTGGGGTGTTTCCCTTACAGTAGGGGCAATAAACTGCATCCGCAGGGCAAGGTGATGGCCTGGGATCGATTCGGACAATGGGGTGCAGAGGAAGGGGGTTATCAAAAGAGATGCATGACCATGTATGGGATGTCGGTCAGGCGTGGGATGTGGTTCCATGGCAGGGTCGCGCAGAAGGAGAGGGTTTATGGCCCGTGTATGAGAGAGCGGGGGTGGCCGGCGCGCGGGGGATGCTTGCAGCGCCAGGGGAACGCGCTGGCGATCGACAATGAGCAGGGGAGAGAGTGGGCTGCCTAAAAATGGCGGCCGTGCGTTCGCTGTGCGTGGCGCTGGGGAGAGGCAAGATCGCGCAGATAATATTCAGTTACAAGCTAAATTTCCACAGGGGTGAGTGCATATGACTCCCAGCGGTGGTCAGAGATATGAGGGGTGGGTGCAGAGGACTACCAGCAGTGGCCTGCAATATGAGGGGTGGGTGCATATGACTCCCAGCAGTGTCCAGAGATATGAGGGGTGGGTGCATATGACTACCAGCAGTGGCCTGCAATATGAGGGGTGGGTGCATATGACTCCCAGCAGTGGTCAGAGATATGAGGGGTGGGTGCATATGACTCCCAGCAGTGTCCAGACATATGAGGGGTGGGTGCATATGACTACAAGAAGTGGCCTGCAATGAGGGGTGGATCCATATGACTCCCAGCAGTGGCCTGCAATTTGAGGGGTGGGTGCATATGACTCCCAGCAGTGGTCAGAGATATGAGGGGTGGGTGCATATGACTACCAGCAGTGGCCTGCAATATGAGGGGTGGGTGCATATGACTCCCAGCAGTGGACAGAGATATGAGGGGTGGGTGCAGATGCCTCCCAGCAGTGGTCAGAGATATGAGGGGTGGGTGCATATGACTCCCAGCAGTGGTCAGAGATACGAGGGGTTGGCGCAGAGGACTACCAGCAGTGGACAGGGATATGGGGGTGGGTGCAGAGGACTCCCAGCAGTGGACAGTGATATGAGCGGTGTACATCATCATCAGATGACCACACCGTCATGGTGGTATGGACGCATCCCTAACTTTGGACTATGATTTTAGTGCTATTACAACACATCACTGACAGCAGTGTCCCACTCCCAGGACGATGGATGTCTTTCACACACTGCATGATACACCACATGTGGGTGTGAGGACATATAACACATGCATACCCACCCATGGCGGATGCAGCACAATACACACCCTGATTTCATGTCAACAGATTGTATAGTCATGTAACTGCATACAAAACTAAGATAGCCAAAGGGAACACACACTGTCACGCACATCCCAGGACTGATAGGAATGTTCAGGTGCTGGTCCAGCCACCAAGATGTTGTCTCTCATGAAAGGAATAGGGTTCAATTCCACCAGATACAATGCCCACACTTGTGAGTCAGGTGCCCAAATATCCTGCATAACAAGTACCATTTGTGTGGTAGGCCGTGATTACAAACATGCATAGTGCTGAAAAGGGCCAATTTGTCACTGAAGGCATTCCTACATACCCAAAACACAAGTACAGTGACTAGCAAGGATGGCACAGACGATTCAGCAGGAGACATCGGTGAGCAGGCATGACCATTGTTGAAGGGATCCGTCACCAACAAAGGAAATGTGGACACAGGTCAGCACAACAATTGTGCAACTGTTTGCAGGGAAGATGTCAGGTGCCACAGAGGAAGGAACACTCCTTGGGACAATGTCTCCAAACTAAATGAACACACACTACCATTGATTCTTTGCAGAGACATTGTGATGGCACACAGATACCATAGTCCACCTTATGACCATCATACAAAAACATTTCTCAGAACCTTAACACATTTCCAGAACACCAACTCCAGGAGCCTCATCACCAACATCAAGTACCTGAAATGTAATAGTGTTGAAAGTAAAAGAAAAGGCTTTATTCAGCACCAAAATAAATAAATGTAAAAGATACTATGTACAAAGGCCAATGGCCAGGCCATTTCTCAAGTCCAAGGGTGGATGTAGGGGACTGCGTCCACCCCTACCTTGCCTGCACAAAGTAACCTCAAGGTTTGTCGACCGGGGGGGCATCATCTGTGGCAGGACCAGGCACCGCAGGGACATGAGGGGATGGGTAGGTGTGGTGGGTGCAGGGGTGGACGTCTCCACCACAGGGGGTGGGGCAGCGCCAAAGGTGGAGGTGAGCTCGGCACTGCACACTGCTGCTAGGACCTCCATCCTAACCCCTGCACCTGAAGATACCCCAGGGCCAACGGAGGGTGTGGTGGGCAAGGGATGGGGTGCAGCGCTCTTGGGGGAGGGGGTTGACATGGTGGGGGACTCAACTCCCATGCCCGGGGACTTCCTCACCCGCTTGTGGGGTGGTGGCTCAGTGGGGGAGAGACACAGCTCAACCATATAGGTCTCCTTGGGAGAGAGTTTGACAGGGGAGCTAAGGGGAGTGGTTTTGGAGGAACAGGGTTGTGAGGACTGCGGACTGCGACTGTGGCTGCGTGTATGTCATCTGCCTCCAGACCCTGTTGGTGTGCCTACATCCCCCTGAGTGTGTGTGCCAGGAGGTGTGCGCTGTGCCTTACTTGGGGGTGTGCTGGTTGTGTCTGGTGGGGTGCGTGACCGTGACTGTCTGGGTGTGCGTTGGGCAGGCATGGAAGAGGGCAGTGTGGATGGGTCCGGGGTAGGGGAGGACGGAGCGCTGCAGGAGAGAAACTGCTGCTGTCAGGGAAGAGTCCATGGACCGCAGAAAGCTGCGTTGGTCAGACATCGTTGCTGACATGCCCTCCATGAACGACACCATCTGTGTGAGCAGTTTAGTGTGTCCATGGAGGACATTCAGCACCGATGCCTGCCCAACCTGCAACTGCCGCAGTATGTCCACAGACTCTTCACTGAGGGCAGCAGGGGTGACGGGGCAGGGGGTGCGGTGCCTGGGCCGAAGGAGACATGGTGGGACTCTGCACAGACAGAAGGGACGGGAGCAACTGGGAGGGCAGAGATGGGAATGGAGGAGGCGGGGACAGATGTGGGGATGCTGCCAGTTGGTGTTGCAGCCTCCGCCTCCTCAGGGAGGTCAGCTTCGGACCCGTCGGCGTCGTAGCTGCTCTCGCCTCCAGACTGGTCCTCCGACTGACTCCCCTCGCCCTCCGTGCCACTGGCTCCTTCTGACTCCCCAGCACTGGTGGCACTTTCGCTGGGTCCCTCCTCCAGGTCCATGCAGGTGTCTCCCTCGGTTGCGGATGATGATGCTGTGGGCAAGGAGAAGAAACCGAAATGCATCAGTCACCTGTATACATCTGACACATGAGCACAAGAACAATTGGTCACAGTGCATATCAGTCAATGCATCAAGAGTAACAGCTAGATAACTCCGCACATATGTAAGCCCTGTACTGCCCAGTTGGTAGACCCACTATGCCACTTGGACACCAGTAAAAAAGAGAACACAAAAGGCCACAACTTGAATGAGAAATACACTGAGAGGCTAGTATCTGTGAACCGGTGAGCACAGCAATACAATGAAGTCATGCCACCTCTTGTTTACCCTGAAAGAAACAGTAGTGGTGCACCCAACGTAAACTGACACACCTTAATACTCAAGGTGTCACCACACTCAGAGACCTGTAAGTACTTTGGAACACAAAACGAAAAAATTTTGCTACCTTGGGACTCACAATACTTTTCACAATCTACATGTTTGGAATGTGCCTATTCGCCATTTCGTGGAAAGAACACTCATGTGCCTGCATGAAATATGTCGCACAAGGCAGTGCACACAAAAGTACATTTACACTGTCATTGAAGAAGCTGGCACTTTTTCTAAGAAGCCAGTGTTAGAAATTAATGGTGTTGCAGAAAGTACATATACATGGGCCCACGGAAGTCTTGATGTCTTGAGACTCGTCAGTTTGTGTCACCAACAACAAAGGATTCTCACAAAACCAAGAGCACTGTGGGAACATGTATATGGAGAATCTGCAACACCATTTAATTCTAACAGTGGCTTCTTAGAAAATGTGCCAGTGTGTTCCATGAAAGTGGAAATGTTGTTTGGTGTGCACTTCCTTGTGATACTTTTTTCATGCAGGCACATCAGTGTTCTTAACACAAATCATCAAATTTCCACATTTAAAACATGAAGAACTGTTGACAAGTGCTGTGAGTGCCAAGGTACAATATATTTTTACTAACAACTTGAATTATGTCAGTTGTCACATGGCCATCCGTCACCTGATTACACAGTTGGCTACACATATGACCTACTGCCTGTCATCTTGAGTAGCACACATGTCCACACCCAGGACAATGCATGAGCCAATGGGCCTGCAATTGGGTTGAAAAAAAGCCTAGCTGTACTGTGGGGACACCCTCATGGCAAGCCAGAATGTACACACAGATGTCAGCACAGAAAGTCCAAACAGCGTTGCATCTGAACCACACACAGGTGCTAAAAAGGTATGAGCAAGAATCATCTATTTAAAAAACTGACACAGGCTGCAAAGCACGAACATTAAACACTGGCCAGCATCACAGGGGCACTGCACGGTGATTTTTTGTACAGCTAAGTCTCACACACAAGTCAGACCTGGCAATGAAAAATCAGGGTTGCACATGTATGCCTCTCCCGCACACCCCACCCCATGCCTGAGTCAATGTGATTGATACAGATCAAGAAGTGACACCTCTTATTCAGGGTTACAATAACTGTGCTGGACAAATAGCTTCATTTACACAACATCACCTTGTGGGGCTGGCAACACATATTTGTGACAAACAACCATCAACAGATTGTTGTGAATAGCCACACTGGCACTGCCCAGTGTGAGTATGCACAAGCAAAATGGTGTATCCCTCTCCAGTGGACACATGTAGCACACATTTGCAAAATATTAACTAACTCAGGGAACAATGCCACAGAGGCAGACCTATGCTGAACCCACAGAGAATGTGCACAGTGTTGGATGACACACATGATTAGGAGGCCAGGGTGTCTTAGGGGACTGTAGTGGGCACACTGCTCCGTGGTCCTGGAATGAGCTGACTGTACCATGTTCAACTGTCATGGCAATATGCATATCTCCCACTCATGCACATCATGTCTGAGGCCACAACATTGGTCATGCATGCTGCAAGGGTGTTCAGTTGAAAGCTCACACTCCTATGTTGAGAATCATAATCAGTGACAACAAATATGGACCCCCAACATAGTGAACAGGTCATGGCACAGGCAAGGTACCAACACAAGTCACAGACCACCCTCCCACATGATGCAGAAAGCAATGTGCACTTAGATTTACTGGTACCCTAGATGACCATGTGCAAATGTGATTACACACAGACCAGGGGACACATGTCAAGGAGGGGAAGGGATGAAAAAGAGCATCAGGTGACATTGGGGAACCGAAAATGCACTGCACATATAAACTGTGGGAGTGTATCCAGGCTACAGTGCACTTCCAAAAGCTGGCCACACATAACACGACAAACAGCCATGTACCTACCCCCTCCTTGCTGCAGTCTCTCCTGTAACTGCCTATCGAGCTCAGGGAATACCACCGCCAGGACATGTTTCATGTGGGGGGTCAGGCATCGGCGGCCGCCGTGGGGGCGAGGACTCTCGAGCCCCAGCTGGACCCGGGCGATCCGCCGGGTCCAGGACCGGATGTCCTGCCACCACTTGCGGACCTATGGCAGCTGCCGACTACGCTCCCCCTCAGATCTCACTGCCCTGACGATGTCTTTCCAGATCACCCCCTTCTCGTAGGCAGTTACCTGTCAGGATGACAAAGTGACACAACATCAATACACCTGCTCCATGTCCCAGAGACACACATTTGAACATCATTGAAAGGTTGAGCAGGGCATAGGATGCAGACAGGAATTACATCATACACAATAAGAAATTGGCCTGTGTGCAAGCCCCAATGAACTACATGGCATTGAAAGTCAACAGGTTGGCATGAGGGGTGCGACACACTCACTGATCATGCCACACACTGTGCAGCACATGCAACAGCAGGCTGAAGGCCAGCACGTGCCAAGCAGTCACATGTCCCACTCCACTGACGCACCATCGGCATACTAGACAGACACACACAAGCACAGAGCACTTGCCTCCTCCATGCAGCTGTGGTGCAACACTTCACATAGACACTCACCCACATGACAAGGAACATTCACACACATCAATGTCCATGAGGTCGTACACATCATTTGGACACTCTCACCACAGGACCACTCAACTCATACACATCTGTGGGTACAGTCACCTGTCACACCGGGGGGACCACTGAATCACCTCAGGACAATAGGAAAAAAAAACACCAAGGATTTGCCAGGCTGAAAGTGTCATGCACTATGCAGTGAAAGTCACAGTAAGCACAATGCAAGTGAGGAGTGTACACAGGAACTACATCATGCTCTGCATGAGAGACATCAGCATGTCCCCCCCGGGACCCACTCTAAACAACATTGCATGTCTGTCCCACCTGGACGCAATATTGACAGTCACACAACAGGTGCATAGGCAAAGGTAGTGGACTCAGCACTCACCTGCACCCCTGGTCTCCCATACAGCTTGGTGTACTGTGGGAGGAGGACATCCAGCAAGGCTTCATTCTCCTCCTGGGTGAATGGCTGGGTCCTCTCCACAGTACGTGACATGGTCCAGAGGAAGCAGAGACAGCAGCAGTGTGGTCGACTGGAAAGTTGTGCAGGAAGTGCCCTCTCACGTACCCCTATGGCACAAGTACAATGGTGAAACAAAGCGTACACACGCGAAGATAGCGGGTGTACGGTGCATTTCGCACGTACCCCTACGGCACAAGTACAATGGTGAAACGAAGTGTACACACCCGATGATAGCGGGTGTACGGTGCGTTTCACACATACGGGTACGCACTAGTTCACACGTACAGGTGCGCACTAGTAGTACAGTGCGTTTGACACCTACGGGTATGCACTGGTTAACACGTACGGGTACGCACTAGTAGTACAGTGTGTTTGACACCTACGGGTACGCACTGGTTCACACGTACGGGTACGCACTAGTAGTACAGTGCGTTTCACACCTACGGGTACGCACTGGTTCGCACGTACGGGTACGCACTAGTAGTACAGTGCGTTTGACACCTACGAGTACGCACTGGTTCACACATACGGGTATGCACTAGTAGTACAGTGTGTTTGACACCTACGGGTACGCACTAGTTCACACCTACGGGTACACACTAGTTCACACGTACGGGTACGCACTAGTAGTACAGTGCGTTTGACACCTACGGGTATGCACTGGTTCACACGTATGGGTACGCACTAGTAGTACAGTGCGTTTGACACCTACGGGTACGCACTGGTTCACACGTACGGGTACGCACTAGTAGTACAGTGCGTTTGACACCTACAGGTACGCACTGGTTCACACGTACGGGTACGCATTTCACACGCTTACAATGGTAATACAGGCGCACACATGCCAGGAATGGAGGGCTACGAGTCGCACAAGGATGTCCATCAAGTACTTGTCATTGCATACTGTTATGTGCAGGCCCTAGGTGTGGCAGCCAGTGATATTGCACAGGTCATCTCATCTAGTTGCACAATTGATGTGTGATGACCTGTGGACACATGTCATGTGTGATGGGGCACTATGTGGCACACATCACCTTGACACTTGCCACGTGTGTCTGTAGTCCAACTGTGTCATGCACAGTAGCAGTGGGATGGCACAGTCATCACCACCCGCACCTGTATCCTGATGCCAGGGACAGGGACACTCTATCAACTGAAATGTCACGATCTGCGTGCCCCTTTGTGACTATGTCAGGTGTGTGTCAGTGTTCCGTCAACTGCATCTGCTGTTGGTGCATCCAACATGGGTCTGTGTGGAGATGGGCATGGGACACATCTACGCACACCATGCCACATGTGGATTCCCACCGCTGTAGGGTCTGTGTGCATCAGACATCATATTTTCCCAGTCATACATGTCTGCGTTGTCTCAATGGCTGTGTCTTTCTCTTGTCACGTGTACCCCTTCATCGCAATGTGTTTGATATGTACATTTGACATTCCTTGTGACCTGTGCGTGTGCCTTGCAGTCAGCTGTGTGGATGAGATGACATCCTTCCAATGCAGCTATGTGGTTGTGTGTCACTCCGGTGATATCTGTGGCTCTTCACTCAGACTGGCCACCAACTCATTTCAGGGCATGTCATGTAGACTTGACAATCAACAGGTGTATCTGGCTTTTTGTAGGAGTGCCAGCAAGCTGGCTTATGTGTCCTGTATGTATTGCACACACCCGACTCCATAGTTACCTGATGTGTATTAGCAGTGTAGCATGTGCTATGTTCAGTGACATTGATATTGGCAGACTCTCAATCTTCATTCTGACAAACAATGTCTTGCAGGGCACCGCCTGTCCCAAGACCAATGCCAGACTTGGGTGCCATGAGGGAACGAGCCTGCATCCGACGTTACAGATTTACTCAACAGTTGATTGAGGACTTGACCGACAGGCTGGCACCACACCTCCAACCGCGACACAGGTATCCTACTGCGCTGACCCCAAAGATGAAGGTGATGGCAGCCCTACATTTTTCTGCCACAGGTACGTTTCAATTCACCATAGCTGATGTTGGTGGCATGTCACAGACAATGTTCAGCCGTGTCCTGCGTGATGTTTTAGCAGCCATGTTGGAGCACCTTGATGAATTCATCACATTTCCTGCTCCTGAGGAGTTGACAGATGTCAAGGGTGATTTCTATGCCCTGGGAGGGATGCCCCATGTCATTGGGTCCATTGATGGTACACATGTGGCTTTGGTACCACCACAGGCACAGGAACAAGCATATCGCAATAGAAAACATTACCACTCGATAAATGCCCTTGTGGTGTGTCTTGCTAACATGCTGATTTCCGATGTCTGTGCACGTTTTCCAGGATCAGCACACGATGCCTACATCATGAGGCGTAGCTGGGTGCCACAAATGATGCTGCGGCTGCACAGGAATGAGCATGTCTTGTTGGTGGGTATACTCTGTTTGTCCTGTGTGTTACGGTATCTTTGGCTCTTACGGCATCTCCTGACCCACTTTTTTACATGATGTTTCCATGTAGGGGACTCTGGCTATCCCAACATGCCATGGCTGCTGACACCTCTCCGCAACCCAAGAACAGCTGCAGATCACCGGTACAACAATGCACACGGGCAGACCAGGCGAGTGATTGAGAGGACATTTGGCCTCCTGAAGAGCCGATTCCGGTTCCTGGACAAGACAGGCGGGTCATTTCCTTATGCCCCGGAGAAGGTCTGCCGAATCTTCATCGTGTGCTGCATGCTGCATAACATGGCAGTTGAGAAGGCAGTGCCACTCATCCTGGATCTGGATGAGCAGGAACATCCACCCGTGGAGGATCAAGGGCTTGCTCACAAGGCTAGTGATGAGGAGGAGGAGGAGGATGATATCCGGTGTCAGCTCATACGCAACTTCTTCTCATAATGGTGAGTCACGGAGTATGAGTGTGGAAGCTTGTAGCATTGAGTGGCATGTGTTGCAATGTGTGTGTCCAGCTGACTGAATGCAAAGTGACTTTGATGTGTGTTCTGATGTGTCACTCGAGTGATGATGTCATGCCACACAGTTTTGCGGAGAGACTTTCTTAGAAATTTACATGTGTCCAACATTGTTCATGTTTTGTAAATGTCCATGTGTGCGGTGAGAATTGTTTTAGGTGACTTCTTGTGTGTCTGTCATTCCCAGGTTTTTGCGCCTGTTGTCTGCTCGTGTCATCTTTGTCCTCCTGCTATTCCTCATGAGGATTGCAACGTGTGCTGAATCAGCGTTCCATGCACGGACATGTGGAAATGTCAGTTTGGGTAAGGATAGCAGCAAGGCTTTTTGATGGTGGTACGGGTTGGGAATGTGTGGGCCTGCTTCTGTGCATGTTGTAGTACCATGCATACATGTCTTCTCACCATGGAGCATATAACATGGAGCATCACTCCCATGACATGATAGTCACCCTTCTTGATTGTCATCTGTAGTGGAGTGTGGCGTCTGATGAAGGCATTAATGTGTGTAAACCTTGCCTCTGAAATATTGCGGATGCTACGGGTGGACATAGTGTGGGACATCACAACGACAGGCTCTATGGGGAATTGCAGCCTCTCCGTGTGCAGCAGGATGTGTTTGGCTCATCCCCTTGACTTGGGATTGACATAATCCGTGTCGTGAAGGGGGGGTCCAGCGTATGTCCCACATGTTCTGTCAACTGACCTGTGAGTCTGTTCACATGGATGCATTTCCCTTTGTGTGTGTATGTGGAATAAAGGTGTTCAGCACAATCCAAAGTGCCTCATCTCTGTCACTGCAGCTCTCTTGCCAGTTGGCATGCGTCATCTATGGCATACTTGTCAAATATTGAGCATATGTGTATGTGTACTTCGGCAACATGCATGCAGTTCTTCATGGCTAATAATATCTATTGTGCATGAAGTCCCTGGTTGTGTATGTATTTGTGCAGGTTGCTCCACACAACAGGACGTGAACACAAGCTGATGGTGTGTCTCCTGTGCGCAGCTCCGCATTTTGTTGCCTGACCCTGTGACCGTCATTTTTGGTGATTGTTCATACATTTTCTCATAGTGACCCATGAGTTACCTGACACTCCTTCCTTTACATACACCTGTTGCACTGTGCCTTTCTGACCTCATTGTCCTTGTGTGCTACTTTTTGCCCAGTTTCTCACCCCTTCCGCCTGCTGCTGCGTCACCTGCGGCCCATGATTCTGCAACCCACACACCTCCAAAATGCTTCTCCCTTCCCCCCTCCACCCATTTTTAATGCAGCCAGCAGCTTGTCTGTGCCACTGTTGTGCCAACGCCGTGCCAAAGGCAGGACCGTCTGCGCCTGCAACGTGCACAGTGCCCGAGCCTCTGGTCTTTGCATGACCCACGTCACACAACAGGCTCATGCTGCAGCCAACCTCCAAGCAATGTCCTCCACACAATCATCCGCCTGCTATCAGGCAACCCCTAAGCGCACACACAACACCTTCGCATGCTGAGTGTACAACTCAAACTGCCTACACAGCGCTGCCCAGCCTACCAGACCCTGTCAGAACAACCAGGTCATGTGCTTCCTACTCCACACCCGCTCCGTCCACCAGCACGCCATTGGACTCTGTTACCTCCTCAACACAACAGGTCCACACATCACCTTCATGACAGTAACCTGGACATAAGCATCCTCAGCACACGACTTCTTCATTGCCATCTCAGACGGATACAAGATCACCCGCAGGGACGGCACCAAGAATCCCGGAGGATGAATTGCAATTTATTCACAAGTACACCCTCAGAGTCACAAATCCGGGTTTGCAGCAACTCCCTGGCAACCCTCAGAGTAACACTCATCTACAGATATCCAGGCCTACATCCACAATTGCGCTAAGCCATCAACACGTACATCTGCACGCACGCCCTCACCTCCACAGGCTACATGTGGCTGGGGGCCAGTAACTTCTGGCTGGAGGAGAACCACACCACCATCCATCATTGGTCCATCAACATTTTAATCAACGTCTCCGACAAAGCAACACACTGCCCCACACCCTGCTAATGATCCCCCAAAGATGCTTGATGTAAGTCACCACAGACAAGCTGTGTGGGACACTCAAAACAACACCAACGCAACACCCTGAAACCTCATGCACTGGATCAGCAACTGATCCAACAATCTTGCCACATTGACGGACTTTCCTGTGGAGCACAACAATAGTTAAGGAACGTGGGACAAGGCAGACCTACTGGACTCCTACAGACGTAGCCGGACTCTTGTGCACACCTTGCAACACAAAGAACCATCATTTACCTTACAGGCCTGGAAAAGACCACACACAGCCATCACCATATCATCAGCAAGGGCAAGTGGAGATCCTTCAGATAGTGCTGAGACACCAAAACACACAACATCAAGGAGCTCATCAGCATTGTGAGTGAACTGACAGCAGATCTCCATCCAGAACACCCCACCCTTGCAAGGCAGATCACATCCCATGCAACTTTGTACCACTGCTAGCTCATGGCCATACACAACAGCCTTGGCACACAGACGCAGACAGCACTATTATCCGCAGGACAAACCCCCTCAGGATCTGGACTCCCGTCAGCAGCAAGTACACCACCTGGCTCATGTGCACCATCCACTCTGGCTCTCCATCAGGCCCCTTCCCACACAACATCTCAACCACATCATTCCCCATCCTTGAAGCCCACGTCCAGTGCATCCTGAATGTCTCCTTTGAGTTATCCACATTCATGGGTGCTGGAGGCATGCAGAGACCCAGGCCCTTCTTAAACAACGGACGTCAGTACCGCAGGATCTCCTGGTACATCACTCTGCTTCCCTACCCAGCAAATGTCATCCGGAAGACACTCAACAAGCAACTGACAAATTTCCTCCACGCAACCAGCTCCAGGCAACCGGCACTAGACCATATTCCACAGTAATCACACCACTGAAACCGTCATCATTGACACCACCAACGACAACTTTGCCCTGCTCAACAATGGTGAGCCCACCCCCCTTGACCTCTCAACGGCATTGTACACCATGTGCTATCACACTGTCAGCTCACACATCTCCAACACTGGTATCCAGAGGAGGGCCCAGGATTCAATCAGAAAGTAGCTCACCAGCAAGGCCCAGGGAGTCTGCCTCCACCCTGCAGCATGTAGTACACTGGGGTCATGTGGCACATGCCCCAGGGCTCTTCTCTCAGCGTGACGATCTTCAATGTCTCCATGACCCCCCTCTCCACCATCACATGCGCACACAACCTCATTATTATCTCGTATGCCATTCACACCCAGCTGCTCCACAAACTCACCAAAGAGCCAGACATTGCCAGATCCAAACTTCAAGAAGGCATGAGATCTGTTGACGAATGGCTGAACATCAGCCACCTGAGACTGGACTTGGACAGGACTGAGGTCATCATCTGAGGATTGTCCCCTTACGGCTGTGTCAACTCCTTGTGTCCCACTGGTCTGGGCACTGCACCAGCACCCAGTGGCCACGCACGCAAGCTGGTGCTCATCATGGACCCATCACTGACAATTACCATGCAACTCACCACCATCTGTACCTCATGCTGCAACACCCTCCGCATGCTGCAAATGATCCACAGATAGATCCACTACAAGGCAAGACAGACCGTCCCCCAGGTCCACGACACCAGCCGGCTCAACTACTGCACCGGCCTCTATGTAGAACAACAGCAAAACTGCAGGAGAACTTGTCCACATCCAGGGTGCATCCGCACACCTCATCTTCAACATCCCCAGTCCCAGCCACATCACCGTCCACCTGAGATAGCTAGAATGGCTCACTGTCTGCTGCAGGATCACCTTCAGACTCCTCAACCATACTCAGGAGGCAGTCCACAACCCCAGACCCAAAACAAACCTTGGATGTCTGTCATCCAACACCCCGTTGGCCCAACTCCATGCAGCCCACCTTGCCCTGGCCACCATTCATCACATCCACATAAATACTGCATGCAGGAGATAGTTCTCACACCTCACCAAACAGACCTGGGACTCCCTCCCCGGGCACATCAACATGACCCATGACCTCTACACCTTCATGATACTCTTCCAAATTTGTCTGTCTGAGCAGTATTGCAAGCCCCCCCTCAGCAGCTTGAGGCCATCACGGGTGAGTATTGGGCTCCATGTCTGCATTTGGTGATACATTGAGACACATATGTGTCCTCGACCGGACTCAGATCCAAGTGTATGGATGGCTGGAGTTAGTTCCACACTCAGGCATACTTTGACATATCCCCACACGTATGTTGTGGACTCATGCTAAATGACTGCAACATAAAATTTCACGTATTAATTATTTAATTATAGCTCTGTGGCGTGATTTGTGCACTGACAAAGGTGCAATGCAGGGACCATAGAATCCAAAGTTCACAGGGGGAGATGGGATCCTTGCCATTTGAAGTCATCAGAGTCCAGACCACAGTGTTTGGCATCATTAGTCAGACTGTGACCAGCAGGTCCATGTGGCAGATGATGTCAGTCAATGAGGTGATGCTGTCGCACATGAAGGCCAGGTGCCAGGCCAGGTGACCTGGGAGATGTGGATGGTCCGCTGCCTCTCACGGTTCTTTCCGTGGCCGACCTACCTTCCTCCGGGGACCCTCAGATGCAGGCCTTGATGATGCTTGGGACGCTCCGTCGGATGAATCCTCCTCCTCCTCCCTCCCTGTGGCTGGTGGTGGTCTTCGCCTGGTGGCACAGGGAGGGTTGGCCATGTTGTCGGCGATCCGACGGAGTGAATGGCTTATGTCCCTTTACACCGCCAGGAGCTCAGCCAGTCTTGCCTCCATCCGTCCTTGGTATTTTGTTGACTGGCGTGTTGCTCGGCCTGCTGGTTCTTGATCTCTGTGAGGGTCACCACTACCTGGCTGATCTCCCTGGTGTCACGCCGGTATGCCTCCATGATGTTGTGTATGTGTGACATACCGGTCCCTTCAGCTGGCTGGTCAGGTTCTCGCCTCCGCCTGCCTCCACTCCCACCACCCCTGCCCACACAAGCATGGCCTGCCGTTGTGGGCACATCGGGTCTACGGGACCCCTGAGGGATGGCAGTGGCGGTTTTGTCTGCCTCCTCCTGGGTGCCCGGCACTCCTTGTCCCTCCTGGTCAGACTGGCTCAGTTGTTCACTGCGAGCAGGGCTCCTCGGTGTCTCCTGGGATGTGGCAGTAATGGGGGTGGTGGTTGGCACAGATGGTCCTGAACCAGGTTCTGCAGGGGCTTGGACACCAGAGGGTCCAGGTCGGTCGGGGTCATCCACGGAATGTTGAGAGGCGTCGCTGCCGGTGGGATCAGATTCCTCCCGGGCCAGGGACTGTGAATCTTCACTCCCGTTGTTGGCGGGTAGATTCATCACGTTGCCCGTGTGTGAGAGACAGACAGTGTCAATGCTGTTTCATGCAACATGCATGTATCATACACATTCAAGTTGGCACTGTTCCTCCAGGTAGTTGTATGTGCCTAGCATTCTCCTCAATGTTCACTTGTGGATGGGTATGTTGCGGGGGACAGATTGATATGTTCTCCTGAGTCTTTGACATGTCGATTTTTGGCTTGGATGCTTCTTTGGCTATGTATTGGTGTTGTTGTGTTACATGTCCATTGTGACAGTGGGTAAATCCATTGCCTGTCCTGGGGGTGTCTGCTTGTGTAAGGGGTGTGTGTGACAGGGCCTGCTGGTGGGTGTAGTGTGATTTGGCACTGGGGCTCCCAGGTGATGTAGTTGTCCCCCCATGGAGCATGCTGCCATGACAGTGAGTGTGAGTTCCTGTCCTAGCTATCTGACCTTGTTGTCTTGGTGTTTGTGTTTGCACTGGTCACAGGAGGGCCTTGAGCTGCCTACACCCAGGCCGAGTGTGAGCTATCTTGTCAGTACTTTCCCAATCCCTGTGCATTGCGTATGGTGCATGGGTATGTACCTGGGCCATATGGGATGAGGGCAATTGTGCCTGATTTGGAGTTCAACAATGTGTTTTGTGCCACCCACCCTCCCAGCATACTGGACATCCATTCTTGGGTTGCTGCTTCATGTAGCATGGGACATAGCATGGCCTTGCTTTCTCAATGGAGCATACACATGTTAGTGGCATTGGCGTTATTTTGGACTGTAGTTCTGGCCGGTGAGGGCTTGGGGGTAGTTGCGTGCATTTTGTCTAGTTGTGGTGTGGATGCCATTACCCCCACGTTACCTAAGTTGTTTGTGTACTCACCAGGCCCTGGAAGTCCTTGTAGTCCATGTACTCCCACGGAGCAGGGCCATCACCTTCTACTCCCAGGGATGGAAATGTACTGGTCTGCGGGGCGCACCACCCCCAGTGATGTTGCTCTGGGCATAGTCATCATTCATTTTGCGCTTGACCGCCCTCCGCAGATCGTACCACCTGGCTTGGCATTCATTCCTGGTCCTTCTGATGGGTGCAACAGCATTCACCCTCTCGACAATCCTCTGCCACAGGCGTGATTTTGCAGCTATGCTGGTCTGTCTGACCAATGTTCCAAACAGCTGTGGCTCGACTCTGATGACTTAATTGACAAGGATCTCCAGCTCCTCCCTTGTGAACTTTGGATTCTTGTCTGTGGGCATGGTGTGGGGTGAGGGTGTGGATGGTTGTGGTTGTGTGCGTCTGAATGTGATGGTGTGGGTGTGAATGTGAAGAGGGGGTATGTGTGAAGGAGGTTGTGTGACGGTGTATATGTTAAGGTGAATGGGTGCAGTTGTTGGTGTGTGCTCTCTAGCTGCAGTGAGTCTGTTGCAAAGGCTCATGGTTTGTGTGTGCGGGCCCTTTTTATTGGTCCATTTGTGGGTGGGCCTCAGTTTGAATTTTTGGTGGGTGTGTTATAAGGGGTGGTTGTGAGTTTGCTCCTCTGTTTGCCTGTTTGGATGTGTCTAGGTCAGTCATTTCCATTTTTAGTGCACTGTAGATGTGTTTGCGGTCTTGTGCGAGTCAAATAGACCCTCCTTGTGCTGTTTTACAGTGTCCTTGGTTCAGTATGGTACAGGGGTACGAGTCGTACAGGCACACACCCCCATGCGTTGTGTATGTACGGTGCGTACACAGCCATTGCATATGTACGGTGCGTACACCGCCATTGCTATGTACAGTGCGTACACCGCCATTGCTATGTATGGTGCGTACACCGCCATTGCATATGTACGGTGTGTACACCGCCATTGCTATGTACGGTGCGGATCTCTGACATATTATCGACAGACACATTATCGAACTACACAAATATCGCATCAAATATATCGACATCAAAAATATCGACATTGTATACTTATTTAAAAAACTACACTAATATCGACACTACAATATCGTAATACAATTATATCGATCACACAAATATCGCACACATTCATATCGCAATACTAAATATCGACATGAGTTAATAAATATGACACATGTCACAAATATCGATAACCAAAATATAGACATCAATAATATCGTTTTTTTAAAATATATCGACAATTCTAATACTAATAAAACCAATACTTTCAACAACATAAAGACAATATTTTCCCAAAACATACATTTTCTAATGAGATTCTACTTAAACATAAACATAACATTTATAGCGATCTCAATATTTAACAACATAATAAAAAAACACGGAAATAATTATCACATTGGCATTTCGAACACATTTAAATAAAATTACTACACATTATAAACAATCTTTTTATATATAATGATTTAAAACTCTCCTCCTTTAAAACTAAATATACTCTTACTTAGCATTTTCCATAAAAGGAAACCAATTAACTAAAAAAAATTCAAACCATCCAATAGAAAGGCCACATACAGAAAACAACCAATAACATTCAAGAAACAATTTGAAACCACTATATAAACCAATTAAAACAAGTCTTCTACTGTGCCTTAAACCAAAGCATTGAACGAAGAAGAAACTCTACTAAACAGAAGAAACCTACATCCTACTACTATTCTAAAAACGTAAGTAAATATTCTTTTCTAACTAAACTGCCAAATTAAACTAAAACACTAATTTATCTTTACTCAAATAAATAACTAACTTATATATTCCATCTCTTTATGTTTCCACTACAGATATTACTCCAAACAGCTAAAGAAAATATTGAAGTTTCCCAGAAAAGACTCACTAAAAAGTAAGTATACTATCAAAATACTTTATAAAATATTAATTAAATCCTACTCAAACCCCAAAACATCCTAAACCCCTAAACAAATCCATGTTCTCTTTTTTAAATTTTTAAAAACCTGTATAAATTAACACCTATAGTCTATACCACTGGGCATGAGGGTAGGCTCTGTTTGCTTAGGGAGAGGTTAGGCTACTGCATCTTATTTATTAGGCAGGAGGGGCACATAGTAATAGGGGTAGGGGACGGGGGTACATTGACATGTGGTGGGGGAGGGGGGGGTAGAGAACTGGGTGGAAAGGTTGTTCATTCTCCTGAATAATTGGTCTTGATGATAAATGTGTGGTACTTCCAGGACAGGTGAAGGCGGGGGAATGTTTTTTGAGTTGTTAATTTGTAAAACAATAAAATACGTTTCTACAATAAAAATATAGTCTATACCAAACAGCAATACCACCCCACTTAAAAAACTAAACCAACCACAACAATAAATGTTCTTTAACTTTCAGAGACTACATCAACTAAACAACATTTTGTCTACAAACAACATCTTCATTCAAATACAACCAAAAACACTTGGTAAGTATATATAAAAAAAATGCCTTTTTGCTATTTTCATTTAAATATATAAAGTACTATTGCATATATTTTAATATACATTTTTTCCAGATTTGTAACACATCACGATGACAGAAGAAGCCCAATTTATAACTTTGCAGAAAGGAAAATTCCTATTGTGTTACATGGGTTACACATACACCCAAGAAAAGCAGACGGACCGAAAAGTGAACTGGAAGTGTACTAAATATTATTCTAACAAATGCTACGGACGAGCAACAACAAGAGAAACAACTGTACTATATACAAGAGAGCATAACCATCCACCCAATCTCTCTGAAATAGAAGTCAGATCAACTCTTGAAAATATCAAAGAATTAAGCACAGGTTCACAAACTGCTACAAGTGTAATCCTAAAAGAACTATTACCTAGAGTGCCCAAAGAAGCAAGAGGCCAATTACCATCAATTGCTTCTATAAAAAGAACTATTGCTAGGACCAAAAAAGCAACCACGACAACTATACCATCCCCTAAAACTTTTCAAGAGATCATCATTCCACCAGAATTAAGTATCACCCACAATAATGAACCTTTTATTTTTTTTGATAACAAAAGCCCAGAAAAAAGAATCATAATGTTTGCTACTGCAAACAATATAACTAAACTGCAACAATGCCAAACATGGATGATGGATGGCACCTTTACAATATGCCCAAAACCATTCTACCAGCTTTACACAATACACGGTCAATATCACAACACTTCCATACCTTTAATTTATGCACTATTACCTAACAAACAAAACACAACATATAATGAAATGCTAGGAAAACTAAAACAAGAATCAAATGATTTTTACCCTCAAAGAATTATCATAGACTTTGAGCAAGCCATGATAAATTCCATTCTAAAACTGTACCCCCATACAGCTATGCAAGGATGTTACTTCCATCTAAACCAATGTATATGGAGACATTTACAAAAATCTTCACTAAGGTGCCAATTCCGATCCGGTAAAAACCGGGTACGAACCGTCGGACGGAGCCTTTTCTCCGTCCGACTCGTACCCGGTGCGAAATCCATCCGAAAATGCAAGTACGATTCATACGGAAACACCATTTCCGTACGAATCGAACAAAACACCGACCGAACAGAAACAAAACACAATTCCGATCCTGAAAGGCGCCGACGTGACGTCGGTACGCATCCAGCCTACGTTTCACGAACCAGGAAGTACGATTCGAACCGACGTCATCCCGCACGGAAAATATTTACCGGCTGCCAAAAACTGCCGGGAAATCAGGACGACACACGCAAGGAGCAGCTGGACGCGACGAACAGACATGGACCCGAACCTACGTGCCATCCCTGCCCTCCTAGCAGTCCACCTGGCGTACAGGAACCGACGCAGACGCCGCAGAAGGTCAGCACAACAACCAGGGGCAAAGGGGGGGGGGCAGGGGCAGGACACACAACACCAACACATGGTACCAAATCACACATGGCCTGGACATACCTGACCATCAGGGCCTGGTCACTTCCAGGGGGTGTGGGCGAGGCCAGCAACGCAAGCGTCCGCCACAACGGAAGTGGATGGTCACGCGAACCGGTACGTACCCTACCCATGCCGCAAGAGCGTGGGTACGGAACGTACCACGCGTCCCCCTACGTCACTCCAACAATGGCGTTACGGCTCGTACCCACGTCAGAAATGCCTTGGTACGGCTCGTACCAGCATTGCTGGGGTCATGTAGGGGTACGCGTGGTACGACCCGTAGCCACGCCCCCAAGGCCTGTGTACGGTGCGGACCCCACGGCACCGCAACAATGGGGGGACGCACCGTACCCACCCACCAAAGGCATGGGTACGGCCCGTACCCAGGCACGCAGAGCGTGGGTAGGGGTATGTACGGACCGTACCCCCACCCGTGGAAGTACGGCCCGTACCCCCACCCGTGTATGTACGCACCCAAGCACCACCCGTGTATGTACGCCCCGAACCCCCACCCGTGGAAGTACGGCCCGTAACCCCACCCGTGCATGTACGCCCCGAACCCCCACCCGTGTATGTACGCCCCGAAACCCCCACCCGTGAATGTACGCACCCAAGCACCACCCGTGTATGTACGCCCCGAACCCCCACCCGTGTATGTACGCCCCGAACCCCCACCCGTGTATGTACGCCCCGAACCCCCACCCGTGTATGTACGCACCGAACCCCCACCCCACCCTGGTATGTACGCCCCGAACCCCCACCCGTGTATGTACGCCCCGAACCCCCACCCGTGTATGTACGCACCGAACCCCCACCCCACCCTGGTATGTACGCCCCGAACCCCCACCCGTGTATGTACGCACCCAAGCACCACCCGTGTATGTACGCCCCAAACCCCCACCCGTGTATGTACGCCCCGAACCCCCACCCGTGTATGTACGCACCCAAGCACCATCCGTGTATGTACGCCCCGAACCCCCACCCGTGTATGTACGCCCCGAACCCCCACCCTGGTATGTACGCACCGAACCCCCACCCGTGTATGTACGCACCAAACCACCACCCGTGTATGTACGCCCCGAACCCCCACCCGTGTATGTACGCACAGAACCCCCACCCGTGTATGTACGCACCGAACCCCCACCCGTGTATGTACGCACCAAACCACCACCCGTGTATGTACGCCCCGAACCCCCACCCGTGTATGTACGCCCCGAACCCCCACCCGTGTATGTACGCACCCAAGCACCACCCGTGTATGTACGCCCCGAACCCCCACCCGTGTATGTACGCCCCGAACTCCCACCCTGGTATGTACGCACCGAACCCCCACCCGTGTATGTATGCACCAAACCACCACCCGTGTATGTACGCCCCGAACCCCCACCCGTGTATGTACGCCCCGAACCCCCACCCGTGTATGTACGCACCCAAGCACCACCCGTGTATGTACGCCCCGAACCCCCACCCGTGTATGTACGCCCCGAACCCCCACCCGTGTATGTACGCACCGAACCCCCACCCGTGTATGTACGCACAGAACCCCCACCCGTGTATGTACGCCCCGAACCCCCACCCATGTATGTATGCACAGAACCCCCACCCGTGTATGTACGCACCCAAGCACCACCCGTGTATATACGCATCCAACCCCCACCCCACCCGTGTATGTACGCCCCGAACCACCACCCGTGTATGTACGCACAGAACCCCCACCCTGGTATGTACGCCCCGAACCCCCACCCGTGTATGTACGCCCCGAACCCCCACCCGTGTATGTACGCCCCGAACCCCCACCCCTCTATGTACGCACCGAACCTGCAATAAGAATGGTGTGTGCCAAACACCCCCAGCAGTGCCCAGACATAGAAGGGGTGGGTGCAGAGTCCTCCCAGCAGTGCCCAGACACAGGAGGGGTGGGTGCAGAGTCCTCCCAGCAGTGCCCAGACACAGGAGGGGTGGGTGCAGAGTCCTCCCAGCAGTGCCCAGACACAGGAGGGGTGGGTGCAGAGTCCTCCCAGCAGTGCCCAGACACAGGAGGGGTGGGTGCAGAGTCCTCCCAGCAGTGCCCAGACACAGGAGGGGTGGGTGCAGAGTCCTCCCAGCAGTGCCCAGACACAGGAGGGGTGGGTGCAGAGTCCTCCCAGCAGTGCCCAGACGCAGGAGGGGTGTGTGCAGAGTCATCCCAGCAGTGCCCAGACACAGGAGGGGTGGGTGCCTATCACTCCCAGCAGTGCCCAGACATAGTACAAGATACCCCATCAACAAGTTCAGTCACCAACAAGGGTGATACCCCAGATGCAGGCGGAGCCATCGCTGAGCCAGCATGGCTATATTGAACGGCAACCCTCACACATCCAGGAAATGTAGACACAGCACAGCACAGCATTTGGGAGACACCCTGCAGGGAAAATGGCCTGCTCCACAGAGGATGGAACACACCTTGGGACAATGTCACCATACAGTGAGAGCAAACATGACCAAATACCATTGGCAGAGACCTTTGTGATGGCACGCAGATGGCAGGGTACACCCCATGAGCAGCACACTCCAACATTTCACAGACCCCTAACACATTATCACCACCCCAACTCAGGGAGCACCAGCACCAACAGCAAGTCCAGGAAAGCATCAGTGTGCAAAAACAAAAGAAAATGCTTTATTCAGCAGGAAAATATCTCTGAGAAAATGTCCACTATGTACAAGGGCCATGGGCCAGCCCAGCAGCAAAGTCCGGGGGGGGGTACACATCGGGACGTGTGTCCCCTAGCTTGCCTGCACAGTTCACAAGTCCATTTCATCCACAGAAGAGGGGGCATCAGGGGGGAGGGTGGAAACAGGCACCGCAGGGACAGGAGGGGAAAGGGTAGGTGTTGTGGGTGCAGGGAGGGATGATCCTGCCACAGCGGGGGTGCCAGCGCCAAAGGTGGAGGACAGAATGGCGCTGCACACGTCGGCAAGTTCCCCCAGCGACCCCCCCCGCACCCAATCCAACCACAGGCCCCAAGGAGGGGGGGGGCAAAGGGATGGGTCGCAGCGCCACTGGGGGAGGGTGTGGACAGGGTGGGGGACTCAACTCCCCTGGCCGGGTCCCGCCTCCACCGCTTGCGGGGTGGTGTCATCCTGGGGCTGGGGGGCACACTCGCAGTGGATGATGCTGTCACCGACTGTTGGCCAGGAGAGCTAAGGGGAGTGGATTTGGAGGGAGTGGGTTGTGTGGAATGCGGACTCCCACTGTGGCTGCGTGTTCTACGTTTCCCCCCCGACCCAGTGGGTGTGCCTTCCTCACCCTGTGTGTGCGTGACAGGAGGTGTGCGCTTAGACTTCCCTGGTGGTGTGGTGCCTGTGTCTGTTGGGGTGCGTGCACGCTGACGTCTGGATGTGCGTGTGACAGGCACGGGAGTGGGAATTGTGGATGGGGCAGGGGTAGGGGGGGGTACGCAGCGCTGCAGGAGATCCAGTGCTGCAGTCAGTGTGGAGTCTATGGACCTCAGCAACTGCCGTTGGTCAGACTGCGCAGCCGACATGCCCTCCATGTATGCCTCCATCTGGGTCAGCACCTGGGTGTGGGCATGGAGGACATTTAGCATCTCAGTCTGACCAACCTGCAACTGCCTCAGGATGTCCACAGACTCCGCACTCACCGCAGCAGTGGTGACAGGGGCAGGGGGTGCGGTGCCTGGCAGGAAGGAGACATGTGGGGACCGAGCACGGAGGGAAGGTCCACGAGCATGTGGGAGGCGGGTGATGGAACCTGAGGTGGCGGGGGGATGTGGAGGGCTGCCATCAGCTGGGGGGGCAGACTCCGCCACCTCTTGGAGCTCAGCCTCGGACCCGTCTGCGTCATAGTCTGTGTTGGCAGTCGACAGGTCCTCTGCCTCACTCCCTTCGGCCTCCGTGCCACTCCATGTGCCAGACAGGACAGCACTGCTGGCACTGGTGCTCAATCCCTCCTCCCGGTCCGTGCTAGTGTCTCCTTCCGTGTCCCCCGGCGATGCTGTGGGCAAGGTGAAGAGACAGGAGATAATCAGACACCTGTACACATATGTAACATGAGTCAAATATACATAGGTCACATTGCATAGCCTGAAAAGCAACAGGAGTAACACCTACAAAACAATGTACACATGTAGGCCATGGAACACACAGTTTTTCGACCCACCATGCCACTGAGACACAATGGAGAGCATGACACAACAGCAAATCACTGCACCTGAAATTTTACAGAGGAGCCAGCCTCTGGGGACAAATGTGCACAGCACCTGCACCACACTGCGTCGTCAAAAAGGGATGAGCATGAATGATATACATTTACTCTTGCCGCATGCTGCAAAGGCAATACATGAAACCAGGCCAAACATGACTGGGTCACTGCACCTTGAGCGTATGTCCAGTCAAACATCACACACAGGCTAAACCCAGCAAGGAGGATGAAGCTCCTGACATGTAGGCCTTGTACGCACAAACCACCCACACCTGAGACAATCTCATTGAGACGGAGAAAGTATGTACACCTCTTACTCTGGGATGAAAACACATGGCCTTCACTAATTAATGACTGTACACACACAGCCCCTGGTGGGCATGTCCACACATCATTGACAGGCAAACATCATCAGATTGTCTCAACAACACACACAGGTAATGCCCACTGTGAGTATGCACGAGCAAAATGGGTCCCCCTGTACAGTGGACACATGTAGCAACCTGTAGGTCCTAACAGTTGAGCCCAGGGTACAATGCCACCCTACCCAACCCATGGCGAAGACACAGTGAATGGCCATATTGTTGGATGACGCACATGATACCTAGGAAGAGGTGTCCCAGGGCACAGTAGTGCCCACACTCCTCCATGGTCCAGGATGGACATGACTGCAAATTAAGCAACCGTCCCTGCACTTAGCAGGCCTCCCACTCAGGCACATCATGTCAGAGGGCACACAATTGGACATGCATGCTGGAAGGCTGTACAGTTTGGAGACACACCCCTATGTCGTGCTTCACAATCAGTGCCAAGTGACATGGACACCACAATGACGGAAATTGGCCATGGCACACGCAAGGTCCCCATACCTGTGGCACATCACCCCCACACATGATGCTGATGGCATAGGGCACCTGCATGAACTGCCTGCCTAAATAACCTTGTGCAAGAGTGGCTACAGACAGACCAGGGAACACATGGCAAGGAGGGGAAGGGAGGGAGTGAGAACAGCACTGTGCTAAATTGTTGAGAAGTTGACGCACTGCACAATCAAACCCTGGCAGTGTATCCATGCAACTGCACACTTACATTGGCTGGGGACACACAACTGACACACATGTACCTACCCCCTTCCTGCTGCTGCTTCTCCTGTAGGCGCCTGTCCATATCGGGGAAGACCACCGCCAGCACACGCTTCTGGATGTGGGTCAGACGACGGCGCCCACGGTTCTTACGGCTCACAGGTGAGTCCCCCAGCAGGACCCGTGCAATCCTCCTCGTCCAGCACCGGATGTCCTGCCAGCGTTTCCTCACCTGAGACAGGCTCCGCCTCCGACCCTCTGTACCCCTCACGGCACTGACGGCTTCACTCCAGATCTCCCCCTTGGCAATGGCGCCTACCTGTGAGGATGCAAAAGTGAGAATACATTAATCCACATTAGCAGAGACACAGAGACACACATATAGAACAATCCTCTTTATGAACAGGCCATGGTATGCATGCAACTAATTGCACCTTTGTCATAGGGACATTATCCACTGTGGAAGGCCAAATGCACTACGTGCCATTGAAAGTACACGGGTGGCATGAGGGGTACCACACACTCACTGACCAGGGATCACACTGTGCCTCACAGGCTACAACAGGATTATGTACAGCACCTCACAGCAGTCACCTGCCCCAGCACACTGATGCTACCTCAGCAGAGTACACAGACACACACAGGTACAGGACAATCACATGGCATTGCCAACTGGGGGTACACACCTCACTCTGCCCATGTGCCAGTAGACGGGGGTGTCACAGGTGTGGGGCTGGCTCAGCACGGCATGCACACAGCACTGCTCCCTGCTCACATTGGATGACCAGGCTACATCCATCCCTCATACAAGCCGGTCCGTACTACTGTGGCGTACGCATACGCCAGCGCCCATATTGTGATCCGGACCGTACAAGCGCGTGTACAGTCCGTACTACTGTGGCGTACGCATACGCCAGCGCCCATATTGTGATCCGGACTGTACAAGCGCGTGTACAGTCCGTACTACTGTGGCGTACGCATACGCCAGCGCCCATATTGTGATCCGGACCGTACAAGCGCTTGTACGGTCCGTACTACTGTGGCGTACGCATACGCCAGCGGCAATATTGGCCCATGGACCCTATACACGCACTCCGAGCGTATGTACGGTGCGTTTCACAACTGTCAGTGGTGACAGGCGGCACACAGACAGGAATGGAGCGGTCAGATATTGCCAAGGGTGGACACCAATGCATTGTCTGTGCAATACCACATGTGTGTGACACAGGTGTGTCAGGATGAGATGTGGCACTTTAGCCCTGAGGTGTGGGCAAAGCACATGTACGATGAGCTGTGTACACATGTCGTGTGTGATGGTGCGCATTGTACCACTCATCCCCTGCACTCCTTTGACATGTGTGCATGTCGTACACACTAGTGGAGCCATGAGTCACTTGCATGTCCCAGTCACGGACACCCGCACCTGTCCCCTGATGCCAGGTACACGGAATATTACACATGACATGTGTATGGCTGCGTTGCACGCTGCAACCATGTCATGTGTGTGGCATGTGTTTCCATGATTTTACTGTAGGTGTGTGGTCCAATGCATCAGCAGTTGCTGCTGCCAACATGTGTCTGTGTGCAGATGGCCATGGCACACTGTTCCGCACACCAGCCCACATATGTGATTTGCCATGAGGTGTGTATGTATGCAACTACACGGAGTATCAACACAAGTACATATCCACATGCTCTCTATGTATGTTCTGTCTCGACATGTACTCCTCCAAGGCAATGTGTGTGGCCTGTCCTATTCCTATGACATGTGACCAGTGCATATCGCATCCAACAACCTGTCTGTACCATACGCATACTACTTCTGCACATGTGTGGATGTCTGTGAATCCTGTGATGCGTGTGCATGTTCACTTACACTGGCCCACAGCTAGTCTCATGCCATGTCATCGTGATCTTGCCCCCCTCCGTTAGTGGCTGTCCCTTGGTAGGAGTGTCTCCTGACTGGCGTACGTGTCCAGGAAATGTGGCACAGACCTGACTCAGAATGTGGCATATGTGTATTGGCTGTGTAACATGTGCTCAGTGCATTGACAATGTCGTTGTACAGTGCTCACTCTTCGGTGTTCCTTCCATTTCACTGCAGGGCTCCGCCTCTCCCTCGACGTATGCCAGACATGGCTGCCCTGCATGAACGGGACTGTATACGCCGCTACAGATTCAGCCAACGGTTGATTGATGAGTTGACTGGCCGGCTGGAAGCACAACTCCTCCCGCGCCACAGGTATCCCAGTGCACTGACACCCAAGTTGAAGGTGATGGCAGCCCTACATTTCCTTGCCACGGGTACGTTCCAACATACCATTGCTGATGTCGGGGGCATGTCCCAGACGATGTTCAGCCGTGTTCTGCATGATTTCTTAGAGGCCATGTTGGTTCACCTGGATGAGTACATTAAATTCCCAATTCGTGAGCAGTTGACAGATGTCAAGCGTGAGTTCTATGCCCTGGGAGGGATGCCCCATGTCATTGGGTCCATAGATGGGACACATGTTGCGTTGGTACCACCACAGGCACAGGAGGTGGTGTATAGGAATCGCAAACATTATCACTCCATTAATGCCCTTGTGGTGTGTCTGTCCAACATGGTGATTTCACATGTCTGTGTTCGCTTTCCAGGATCAGCACACGATGCCTTCATCATGAGGCGTAGCAGGCTGCCTGAAATGATGCTGCAGCTGCGGAACGAGCGAGCATGTATTGTTGGTGGGTAGACTCTGGCAGTTCAGTGTTTGGCGTCATCTTCCAATCTCACTGCCTGTGCTGACACACTTCTGTCCATGATGTTTCCTTGTAGGGGACGCTGGCTATCCCAACATGCCATGGCTGATGACGCCTGTCCGCAACCCCAGCACGGCTGCCGAGCACCGCTACAACAACGCACATGGGCGGACCAGGAGAGTCATTGAGAGGACGTTTGGACTTCTGAAGAGCTGATTCCGGTGCCTCCACAAGACCGGCGGAGCACTCCCATATGCCCCGGTGAAGGTGTGCAAGATCATCATCGTCTGCTGCATGCTGCACAACATGGCAGTGGAGGAAGCTGTTCCACTCATACTGGATCAAGATGACCAGGACCATCCACCCGTGGAGGATGAAGGCCTTGGTGACGGGGCAAGTGATGTGGAGGAGGAGGAGGCTGTGGAGGACATGCGGAGTCGGCTCATACGCAACTTCTTTGCTTAGTGGTGAGTTCCAGTGTCTGAGTGTGCACGCATTGGGCCGTGTGTGGCATGTGTTTCAATGTGTGTTTCCATCTGCATGTCTGCCAAGTGAGTCAGTGGTGTGTATTGAAGTGTCACTCGAGTGATGGCGCAATGGAAGGATGTTGTCTGAGGGTCATCATTGTCACCTGTCATGTTGACAACATGATACGTGTTGAGTACATGCTTGCGGATGTGCTCCTTTGGGCTGACTCCTTGTGTGTCTCTCTTCCACAGGTCCATGGGCATGCTGTCTGCTGGTGGCATTGTTGTGCTCCTGCTACTCCTCATGAACACAGCAACATGTGCTGATTCTGCGTCACATGCACGGGCAAGTTTTGAAATCTCCTTAGGGTAAGGGATGCCTCACGGCGTTTTGGGTGTGTGAATTGTTTGTAGTCTGTGTGCACTTCTCCGGTTCATGTGTGTTCCATTTACATACATGTGGATCCTACATGGGGAACATGACATGGGGCAGGCTTCACCTGGAGCCATGGTCAGACTTGGTGACTGTCATGTGGCAGGGGATTGGGGATTGTGATGAGGCCATCATTGTGTGTAACACTGACCTCGGAAACATACAGGTTGCACCGGGTTGACATGGTGTGTGATTGCCCCATCAGTGCCTCAATGGTGTATAGCGGCCTCTCCGTGGCAGCAGGGGGTGTTTAGCTGTTATCCGTCACTTGTGTGCCAGTTCAATGGAATACCAGCATCTGTGTTGCAATGGGGGGTGCCAGTGTTGCTCCCACATGTTCATCCACATGACCTGTGTATGTGTTGACAGAGTATCATTGTCATTCCAACACACATGACTAATAAATTTGTCCCTCTGTCTCCAAGGTGCCTCTTCCCTGTCAATGGTGGCCTGTTGCCACTGTGCGTGCGGCATGTCTGGCATAGTTTTCAGAGGTGGTGCATATGTGTCTATGTGTAGAGTGACAAGATGCTAGGGGTTTGTCAGGGAGTGGGAACTGTATTATGCACAAGATGCACAGTTCCATCCACCTCAAGGCAAGAGAGACCATCCCCCAGGGCAACTACAACATCTGTGTCGAATCCTACCCTGCAGTCTACCGACATGTGCCTTACGACTCCTGTTGGACAGGCCACACGAAGGGCTTGCTCCCTCCCCGCATGACAGGGCCCAAGCCCCGGCCCGCCAGGCGTGACCCACGAAAAGCACCCGCACCCCATCTCCCGACGGAACTCCGGCCCTCGGACCTCCATGTATCACGGGCCCCAGCCCCCACCGGCTCCCCCGGCCGGGTCAAGTCGCCATCTTGGGGCCTGCACCACAAGGCCGCGTGGCCTCCACCCGACCCTAACCCTGGGCCTGGCCGGCCCCGACATCCCGGCACCACCATCCACCCAGGAGGTGAGCGGACCACTTGGCAGGTCGATGGGAGAACGAAGCGTCAAGAGCTCTTCCCCCGCCAGGTGCCGATCGCCTCCAGCTCCCCCAGGCGCTGGCTCCACCCCCTGCCGGGTGTCTGGACACCTTCATCCCGGGCCCCCCGACCTCCAAGTGCGAGGGTCCGGACATCAAAGGGCGCCTGCCCTATAACTGGGGCAGCTCCGGAGCAGGAAGGCAGTTGTATCCTGGAGTCGAGAGACACCGAGAGAACTCAGCCTTGACGGACTACTGGCGCTGCCGTAGCCCTATCTTGCGAACTATCGTCCTGCCTGCTGGCGCTGCCGCGGCCTTCTGCAACATCCATCCTCGTCGGGACCTGCTGGCGCTGCCGCGGCCCGTTGTAACGACCATCCTCACCGGGACCTGCTGGCGCTGCCGCGGACCGTACATCGACCATCTTCACCGGGACCTGCTGGCACTGCCGCGGACCGTGTACTGACCATCTCTACGGGGACCTGCTGGCGCTGCCGCGGCCCGTACCAGCTAAACCACCAAGCTCGAGGATTGTGAGCTAATCATCATATCATCCGAACTACCAGACTGGTAAACAGACTGTCCCGCTACCCCTTTCCCTATCCTGAGAGACTTAAATCGAGGGGACCCCTGAGTCCAGACCTCCTTGTACTATTTCATCGTACCTTAAGAAGTGCATATAAAGAACGCTAAATCTTATCCTTGTGTGGTATCTGTCTGTGGGGAGGGAAGTTATTTGTCTGTACGATCGCTGGAGACGGCTCTCCCCGGAGACCTCTCCCCCTGACCTCGGCCGACTCTCCCGGTCCGTCTAACATTGGTGGCCAGCGGCGCGATCCGAATCAACGCGTAATCGTACAGAGAGTAGCTCACCCCACGACAAAACCACGATGTCATCCAAAGATAGCGGTTCCACTGAAAAATTCCAAATGGATAAGTTGGAAGAATACAGCCACCGCGAACTAAAACAATTCTGCATGGAACTAGGCATTGCTACCACCGGCCTGAGTACCAAAGATGATTTGAAGCGCGCCCTCGAGTCGTGGACAGAAACTGGGATCGCCGGGCCCGCCGACCGAAACAGTGTCACACCAGAGGGGAACGCCACGGCTCCCGAGGAGCGGGGAACGGGCCTCTCGCAGGAGGAGATCCAGGAAAGAGAAAGAACCAGATTACACGAGCTGGAAATGGCACGACTCAAGATGGACGGTGAACTCAAGTTAGCCGAGCAGAAACTAAATCTAGAGCATATGCGGCTCCGAGAAGAACGAGAAGAAAAGCAGAGACAGAGAGAGCTGGAGGAAAAGAGAATAACACTCGAACACGAGCGCAAACTGGCGGAAATAGAACTTCGGAAACAGAATAAAGAACCGGGGGTGCCTGAGCGACCGCACACCCCGGGGCCAACCGAGAAAAAAGTCCACATCCCCAAGGATGTTGTCCGAGAGTATGTCCGAGAAGACGACATACAACAGTGGTTCAAAGCCTACGAGATCGCCATGACCTCCCACCGGATCGACCGGAGTGATTGGGGAGCCGGACTATGGGGGAGGTTCGTCAACGAAGGTCGCGATGCCCTGCTGCAGCTCCCAGATCACCAAATGTCGTCCTACGACCACATGAAGGCTGCCCTCCTCACCCGCTACGGCCTCACACCCGAGATGTACCGCCAGAGGTTCAGAGATTGCACCCGGATCCCGGGTACAACTTGGGTGGAGTACGTTAACTATTTCAGCCGAGCCTTCGAGGGTTGGATCAAGGGGAACCATGTCACGACCTACGAACAACTCTTTAACCTTATGGTATGGGAGCACCTGTCGAACAACTGTTTCGTCGAGCTCAGGCAGCACCTCCTCGACAGTAAATTGACTGACCCCCGGCAGCTCGCCGCCGAAGCTGACCGATGGGAAAGCACCCGAGTGGGCCGGAGAGGGCCACACGAGCAGAACCGAAGCAACCAAGGCCAGCACCGTCCTCGGGGAGGAGGAGGAGGCCAGGGGCGAGGGAGAGACGCCCTACCGGCAACCCCCGTGGCCAGCACCCCGCCTCCGGCCGGCCGGGGCAACCCCCCGATGCGTCCTGGGTTCCGAGCCAACGTCACGTGCCACCGATGCCAGCGAGTCGGCCACTACGCCAATGACCCGAGCTGCCCGCAGAACCAAACACCCAAGCCCCGCCAGGTAGCTGCCGCCGCCCTGGGGGAAGAGCGATTATCGGAGGAACAGGAAGAGTATGAGCCGGCCCAGCAAGAGTGGGAACCGGCCGCCATGGTCCTGGCGTGCCTAGGGGGAAAAGACATGGTCCCGCGGGCTCCCCTACCCGCTAACACCAGGAAATACGGTCAGTGGGTGACCATTAATGGACATCGGGCCGAGGCCTTACGTGACACAGGCGCCAGTGTGACGGCCGTCCGCTGTCACCTGGTGAAGCCCGAGCAGATCCTGCCGAACATTCTCTGCCCCGTCCGCTCAGCCGACAATTCTGAAAGTCTGTGTCAAATGGCCTGCGTCCCATTCGAATGGGGGGGGGTCTCCGGCCTGTTGAAGGTGACGGTCCGGGATGATGCCCCCGTGGACTGCCTCCTGGGGAATGACCTCGAGAGTTCCCCGTGGGCCACCGTCGAAAGAAGAGAGCACCTGGGGATGCTGGGCCTCCCGGACTGGGCCTGCGTAACCACCCGGTCCATGGCCGCCCGTGCCGTCCCCCAATCAGAAGAACCAGAATGGCCAGCACCTCCACCCCCGGTCGCCCCAGTAGAGGACAACGACGAGGCCAACCACCCAGAACCAACGGCCGAAGGGGTCGCGCAACCCCAGGACCTCCCCGGCCTGGCTCAGTGGCGTCAAGAAGGGGGGCCCACCCAAGAACAGTTCCGCCAGGAACAGAAGACCTGCCCCTCCCTCGAGGGACTCCGCCAACAAGCCAGCGCCCAGAGCGCAGGGGACTCCACCGGATCTCACTGGGTCTACTGGGATAACGACCTGCTATACAGCGAACAGAGAATCGCAGAGCTAGGGGCCGGTCGGGTGCTGGTGGTACCTCTCCGCTTCAGAGACTTCCTACTCAACCTGGCCCACGATGTCCCCCTGGCTGGACACCTGGGCCAGGACAAAACTTACAGTCGCCTAGTGACCCACTTTTTCTGGCCGAAAATGAGGAACGACGTCCTGAACCACTGCCGGTCCTGCCCCACGTGCCAAGCCAGCGGGAAGAGTGGCCGTAAGCTGAAAGCCCCTCTGCAACCCTTCCCTGTGGTCACCACCCCGTTCGAGAGGGTAGGAATAGACATTGTGGGGCCCCTGGACCCCCGCACGGCACAAGGACACAGGTTCATCCTGGTACTGGTGGACCACGCCACCCGCTACCCCGAGGCGGTGCCCCTACGAACCGTGACAGCTCCGGTGGTTGGCCGGGCCCTAATGGGGATCTTCTCCCGGGTGGGCTTCCCCCGAGAAGTCGTCAGCGACCGAGGCACGAACTTCATCTCCAAATACATGAAGTCCCTCTGGCAACAATGCGGGGTCACCTACAAATTCACGACCCCCTATCACCCCCAAGGGAACGGACTAGTGGAGCGTTTCAACCGCACTCTCAAGGGGATGATTGGGGGATTGGAAGAGCCCCTCCGTCGCCAGTGGGATGTACTACTCCCGTGCCTCCTCTTCGCCTACCGAGAAGTTCCCCAGAAGTCCCTCGGCTTTAGCCCTTTCGAACTCCTGTACGGGCACCCTGTGCGAGGGCCCCTCAGCCTAGTCAGGGAAGGTTGGGAGTTGGCCCCCCTAAAGACCCCTCCAGACGTCTTCAAATACCTCCTGGCCCTACGCAATCAGACCCGGCGCTTCAGGGAGATGGCCAAGGCGAACCTCGAGGCCAGCCAGGAAGACATGAAGAGATGGTATGATCACAATGCCTCCTCCGTCGAGTTCGAGCCTGGTCAACAAGTGTGGGTAATGTCCCCCACCGAACCATGTGCCTTGCAAGATAAGTGGACGGGGCCCTTCAAAGTGGTCGAGCGCAAAATCCCCGTCACTTACCTCATCGACATGGGGACCTCCCGGAACCCCCTTCGGGTCCTCCACACCAACAGACTCAAACCACACTTTGTGCGCTCAGAACTCAGCCTCCTGATGGCTACGGACAGTGGGGCAGAGGAAGACTCCGAACCCCTCCCGGATCTCCTGAAGACTCAGGAGAATGACGGTTCCGTGGACGGGGTCCGGCTCTCTGATGCCCTCACCCCGGAGCAACGCCAGGGCTGCCGGAACCTCCTGCTGCGGTTCGCTACACTGTTCTCCCTCACCCCCGGGGTCACCCCTTGGTGTTTGCACGACGTGGACACCGGGGACAGTCCCCCTATCCGACACCGGGCCTACCGCGTACCAGATCGGGTACGGGCCTGCATACAAGAGGAAGTGGCCAAAATGCTCACGATCGGGGTCATCGAGCCCTCGGACAGTCCCTGGGCCAGCCCGGTTGTATTAGTCCCCAAGGCCGCTGCCCCCGGCACCGCACCTGAACTGAGATTCTGCGTCGACTACCGGGGCTTGAACGCTGTCACCCGGACCGACGCTCATCCTATCCCCCGGGCGGACGAATTGGTCGACCGGCTGGGGGCCGCCCGCTACCTCAGTATCTTCGACCTAACAGCGGGCTACTGGCAGATCGGTCTCACACCCCGGGCTCAGGAACGGTCAGCCTTCTCTACCCCCGATGGCCACTACCAATTCAGGGTCATGCCCTTCGGCATGAAGAACGCCCCCGCCACGTTTCAACGCCTTGTGAACCAGGTCTTGGCGGGGCTCGAAGAGTTCAGCGCTGCCTACCTGGACGATATCGCTGTATACAGCCGCCACTGGTCCGACCACCTCCTCCACCTCCAAGAGGTCCTACAGGCCCTCCAGCGGGCCGGCCTCACAATTAAGGCCGGCAAATGCCAAATTGGCCAAGGGTCCGTGACCTACCTTGGGCACCAAGTGGGAAGTGGGCTGGTGGCCCCGCTACAACTTAAGATTGCTGCCATCCAGTCCTGGCAGCCCCCCATCACCCAGACCGAGGTCCGAGCCTTCTTAGGGCTCACCGGCTACTACCGGCGGTTCGTGAAGGACTACGGCAGCATCGTGGGGCCCCTCACGGGTCTCACGTCAAAAAACCAACCAAAGCGGATTAACTGGACCCCCGATTGTCAAGCGGCCTTCGAGAAGCTGAAGGCCGCCCTGTGCACCGCCCCTGTGCTCCGGGCCCCCGATTACGGTCGGGAGTTCGTGGTACAGACAGACGCCTCCGACCACGGCATCGGAGCGGTTCTTTCCCAATTGAACCCCGAAAGTCATGACCAGCCGGTGGCCTTCATCAGTCGACGTCTCCTGGCCCGAGAACAGCGCTGGAGCACCATCGAGAGGGAGGCCTTCGCAGTGGTGTGGGCCCTCAAAAAGCTCCGGCCCTATCTCTTCGGTACCCACTTCCGGGTACAAACCGACCATCGACCCCTGCAGTGGCTGATGCAGATGCGGGGGGAGAACCCAAAACTATTGCGCTGGTCCATTTCCCTGCAGGGAATGGACTTCACCGTGGAGCACCGACCGGGCCAAGACCACGCCAACGCAGATGGCCTGTCACGCTTTTTCCGCCTCGACGAGGAGAGTCCCCAAGAAGATGGGTGACTCTCCCCGCCTTCAGCTGGGGGGGACGCATGTTGGACAGGCCACACGAAGGGCTTGCTCCCTCCCCGCATGACAGGGCCCAAGCCCCGGCCCGCCAGGCGTGACCCACGAAAAGCACCCGCACCCCATCTCCCGACGGAACTCCGGCCCTCGGACCTCCATGTATCACGGGCCCCAGCCCCCACCGGCTCCCCCGGCCGGGTCAAGTCGCCATCTTGGGGCCTGCACCACAAGGCCGCGTGGCCTCCACCCGACCCTAACCCTGGGCCTGGCCGGCCCCGACATCCCGGCACCACCATCCACCCAGGAGGTGAGCGGACCACTTGGCAGGTCGATGGGAGAACGAAGCGTCAAGAGCTCTTCCCCCGCCAGGTGCCGATCGCCTCCAGCTCCCCCAGGCGCTGGCTCCACCCCCTGCCGGGTGTCTGGACACCTTCATCCCGGGCCCCCCGACCTCCAAGTGCGAGGGTCCGGACATCAAAGGGCGCCTGCCCTATAACTGGGGCAGCTCCGGAGCAGGAAGGCAGTTGTATCCTGGAGTCGAGAGACACCGAGAGAACTCAGCCTTGACGGACTACTGGCGCTGCCGTAGCCCTATTTTGCGAACTATCGTCCTGCCTGCTGGCGCTGCCGCGGCCTTCTGCAACATCCATCCTCGTCGGGACCTGCTGGCGCTGCCGCGGCCCGTTGTAACGACCATCCTCACCGGGACCTGCTGGCGCTGCCGCGGACCGTACATCGACCATCTTCACCGGGACCTGCTGGCACTGCCGCGGACCGTGTACCGACCATCTCTACGGGGACCTGCTGGCGCTGCCGCGGCCCGTACCAGCTAAACCACCAAGCTCGAGGATTGTGAGCTAATCATCATATCATCCGAACTACCAGACTGGTAAACAGACTGTCCCGCTACCCCTTTCCCTATCCTGAGAGACTTAAATCGAGGGGACCCCTGAGTCCAGACCTCCTTGTACTATTTCATCGTACCTTAAGAAGTGCATATAAAGAACGCTAAATCTTATCCTTGTGTGGTATCTGTCTGTGGGGAGGGAAGTTATTTGTCTGTACGATCGCTGGAGACGGCTCTCCCCGGAGACCTCTCCCCCTGACCTCGGCCGACTCTCCCGGTCCGTCTAACAACTCCCATGATACTTGTCCATTTCCTGAGTGCATCTGCACAGCTCTGCTACTGCATCGGGCAACCAGGCCACATCAACGTCCAAACGGGATGGGGGGAATGTTTCACAGCCAGCTGCAGGATGACCTTCTCGATCCACGCCCACACTCATGATGCAGCCCACAACCCCAACACAACCATGTGGCACTGTGATCCAAAACTGCATTCTGGCATCTTCATGCATCCAACCTCGGGCTAGCCACCATTCTCAACATCCGCCTGACGCAAGCATGCAGGACATTGTAGGGACACATGTCTAGACATACCTGGGAGCGGCAAGCCAGGTCACTCCACATGATCCCTGACCTCTGCGCATGACTGTTGCTCCCCTGAATGTGTCTGTAGCCACAGTTGTGCGGGAACCACTCAGCTGGTTGGGCCCAGCACAGGAGAGTATGGTACTCCATGTCTGTATCAGATGATACATTGGGACCCATGTGTGTCCTGGGCAAGACTGCGACCCCACGGTTTGGATGGTTGGAGTTAATTCTGAGATCAGGCATGCTTTGACTTTACAACACACACATGTATTGTAATAATGCAGAATCACGGCATCATCTTGTAAGTGTGATTAATTTATTTGTGGTGGGGTACGGGTTTGTGGGGATGACAAGAGGTGCACAGCGGGAGTGTAGAATCCAAAGTTCACTGGGGGAGTTGGTATCCTTGCCGTAGCAAAATGTCAGAGTCCATGCCACAGTCTTCGTCAACATAGGTCAGACAGTGACCCGCAAGTCCATGTGGCAGAGAATGTCATGTGCTGCTATTGGGCCAGAGGGCCAGGTGCCAGGCCAGGTGACCTGGGAGATGGTGATGTTCTGCTGACTCTCACAGTCTTTTTCGTGGACGACCCACCTTCCTGCGGGGACCCTCGGAAGCAGTCCGTGACGATGTCTGTGACGCTCCGTCGGATGAATCCTCCTCCTCCTGATCCCTCCCTGTGTCTGGTAATGGCCTTCGCCTGGTGCCACAGGGAGGGTTGCCCATGTTGTCGGCAATCCGACGGAGTACACCGGTCATTTGGGTTTGCACCGCCACGAGCTCAGCCTGTCTATCCTCCATCCTTCCTTGGTGTTGCAGTTGACAGGCATGTTGCTGGGACTGCAGGGTCTTCATCTCCTGGAGGGTCCCCTTGATGTCATTGAGGGTGGACGCAATCTGGTCCATGCCCCTGGTGTCACGCCGGTATGTATCCAGGATGTTGCTGACCTGGGACACTACCGGGTCCTGAGCTGCCTGGTCAGGTTCGCGCCTCCGCCGTCCTCCACTCCCGCCACCCCTGCCCACGTGCACCTGGCCTGCCGTTGTGGGTGCATCGGGTCTCCGGGACCCCTGAGGGATGGCATCTGCGTTGCCGCCTGCCTCCTCCTGGGTGCCCGGAGGACCGTGTCCCTCCTGGGCAGACTGGCTGGGTGGTCGTGTGCGGGCAGGGCTCCTGGACGTCTCCTGGGATGTGGCAGGAATGGGGGTGGTGGTTGGCACAGTTGTACCTGACGCAGGTGCTGCAGGTGGTTGGACACCAGAGGGGCCAGGTTGGTCTGGGTCATCCACGGAGTGGTGAGAGTCATCGCTGGCCGTGGGGTCCTCATCCCGCGGAGCCTGGTCCTGTGAGACTTCCCCCCCAGTGTTGGGGGGTGTTCGTCGACGTTGACCTGTGTGTGAGAGAGACAATGTTAACAGTGTCACATGTGGCATCCATGTTTCATGCATTTCTGATTTGGCACTCTTCCTCTGGGTAGTTGGATCTGTCTTGCATTCCTCTCACAGTGCACTTGTGCATGGGTATGTCCCTTGGCCACAGCTGTCAGGGCTTTACGCATGTGTGAGACACAATCTTAGTTGATGCATCTATTTGGGTACACAGTCAGCAGTGTGGTGTGCGGGCGTAGCGAGCCATGCAGAGGCGCCTTACGTGTTGCACTGTACGTGGCCAAATGGTGTTTTGCCAAGGCAATTTGATGTTGCAGGTAGGGGACTGAAGCATTTGTGACAGGGTTCTTACCGACACAGTGGGTGGGTATACTGGGTGTGTGGTTAGGTCTGTGCCTGCAGCACGGATGGACTCGTGCACAGATTGACACATGGACCGGTCTTCATCTACGGAAGGGGGGGTTTGAGGCACTGCCAGACCTGGTCTGCATGCACACAGTCCACCGGCTGACGAGTGGACATGGCCACACCACCCAAGGGTGATTTAGTCTCCCTGTGTCTCCCTTCCTCCCTCCCTCTGTCACCCTCCTCCCTCCCTCTGTCGGTCTCCCTCTGTCACCCTACTCCCTCCCTCTGTCTGTCTCCCTGTGTCCCCCTCTGTCTCCTTCCCTCTCATTCCCCCTCTCCCTCCCTCTCTTTGTCACTCTCTGTCACCTCAGGCCAGCTTCCTGGGCACACACAGTTAGCCGGTCTTTGAATGGCCATTGGCTTGTTCATGTGAGTTAGTCCCTGTTCTCCGGGCACCCATTGGGCAGTGTGTCTGAGTGTAGGCTGCTGCTGTGGCGGTGTGTGCTGAGACTCTATCAGAGCGATGCATCTTCATTGTCTGCTGTAATGTGCAAATTGTGCCTTCAGACCCATGTCATCCTGCATGGCAGCCACCATTTGCAGGCAAGACAGTACTGTGTGGGTACACACAGTTTGTATGGCTGTGCCCTGGGCCATATGGGCTGAGGGCATTGTTTTGTGCTTGTGAGTTGCTCAATGTTAGTTTTGATGCCCCCACTCCCAGCATCGACCACATCCTGTGTTGTGTTGATGTTTTGTGTGGCCTGTGACTTGGCATGGCCCTGATTGATGCATGGGGCATGGAGGCGCTAGTGGCATGTGTGTGTTTGTGGAGTGTTGTTGTGTGCGGTGGTGGCTTGGGGGGGGTGGCATGCATGATTGATTGTGTATGGCATCCCCCCCATGTGAGGTGAGTTGTTTGTGTACTCACCAGGGTCTGGGAGTCCAGGCAGTCCGTGTAGTCCCTCCACCGCCAGCGTGGACATCACCTTCTCCTCCCAGGGATGGTATTGTACCGGTCTGGGGGGCGGCCCTCCTCCAGTGATGTTCCCCTGGTTGTGATTGTCAGTCATCTTCCTCTTGACCGTCCTCCGCAGATCGTACCACCTGGATTGGCACTCGTGCCTGGTCCTTCTGGTGGTCCCAACAGCATTCACAGAATCGACAATCCTCTGCCACATGGCCGTTTTTTCGGATATGCTGGTCTGTCTGACCAATGTCCCAAAGAGCTGTGGCTCGACTCTGAGGATTTCGTCGACAAGGATCTCCAGCTCCTCCTTTGTGAACTTTGGATTCTTGGTGGTGGACATGGCGTGGGGTGTGGGTGTGGATGGTTGTGGGGGTGTGGGTGTGGATGGTTGTGGGGGTGTGGGTGTGGATGGTTGTGGGTGTGTGGGTGTGGTAGTGGAGGTGTGTGTGTGAATGTGATGAGGGGGTGTTTGTGTAGGTGGTTGTGTGAAGGTATGCAAGTGTGAGGTTCAAGTATGGTGGTGTGGGTCGTCTGTGGGCTCTGGCAGCAGTGGGTCTGTTGCAAAGGCTCATGGTTTGTGTGTGTGGTCCATTTTTATTGGTCCATTTGTGGGTGTGGCTGTGTTTGAAATTTGTGTGGGTGTGTTATGAGGAGTGATTGAGTTTTGGGCCTCTGTTTGGCAGTTTGGCAGTTGCAGGTGAGTGTATGTGATGTTTGTGGGGTTGTTGGGCATGTTTGGTGGTGTGGAGAAACTCTAATTGACTCTCCTTGTGTAAATATGGTTTGTCCTGGTTCAGTACGTGTGTTTTTGGCGTCAGTACGGTCCGTACATGCACTGGTGGGGGTACGGTCCGTACATTCCCTGGTGGGGTGTGGGTACGGCCCTACATACACGGGTGGTGGTTCGGTGCGTACATACACGGCTGGGGGGGGGTTCGGTGCGTACATACACGGGTGTGGGTTTGGTGCGTACATACACGGGTGGGGGTTAGGGGGCGTACATACACGGCTGGGGGGGGTTTGGTGCGTACATACACGGGTGGTGGTTCGGTGCGTACATACACGGCTGGGGGGGGTTCGGTGCGTACATACACGGCTGGGGGGGGGGTTCGGTGTGTACATACACGGCTGGGGGGGGTTTGGTGCGTACATACACGGGTGGTGGTTCGGTGCGTACATACACGGCTGGGGGGGGGGTTCGGTGCGTACATACACGGCTGGGGGGGGGTTCGGTGTGTACATACACGGCTGGGGGGGGTTTGGTGCATACATACACGGGTGGTGGTTCGGTGCGTACATACACGGCTGGGGGGGGGTTCGGTGCGTACATACACGGCTGGGGGGGGTTCGGTGTGTGCATACACGGCTGGGGGGGTTTGGTGCGTACATACACGGGTGGTGGTTCGGTGCGTACATACACGGCTGGGGGGGGTTCGGTGCGTACATACACGGCTGGGGGGGGGGTTCGGGGGCGTACATACACGGGTGGGGGTTCGGGGGCGTACATACACGGATGGGGGTTTGGTGCGTACATACACGGCTGGGGGGGGTTTGGTGCGTACATACACGGGTGGTGGTTCGGTGCGTACATACACGGCTGGGGGGGGTTCGGTGCGTACCTACACGGCTGGGGGGGGTTCGGTGCGTACATACACGGCTGGGGGGGGGTTGGGTGCGTACATACACGGCTGGGGGGAGGTTCGGTGCGTACATAAACGGCTGGGGGGGGTTTGGTGCGTACATACACGGGCTGGGGGGGGGTTTGGTGCGTACATACACGGGTGGTGGTTCGGTGCGTACATACACGGCTGGGGGGGGGTTCGGTGCGTACATACACGGCTGGGGGGGGGTTCGGGGGCATACATACACGGGTGGGGGTTCGGGGGCGTACATACACGGGTGGGGGTTTGGTGCGTACATACACGGCTGGGGGGGGTTTGGTGAGTACATACACGGGTGGTGGTTCGGTGCGTACATACACGGCTGGGGGGGGGGTTTGGTGCGTACATACACGGCTGGGGGGGGTTCGGTGCGTACATACACAGCTGGGGGGGGTTGGGTGCGTACATACACGGCTGGGGGGGGTTCGGTGCGTACATACACGGCTGGGGGGGGGGGTTCGGTGCGTACATACACGGCTGGGGGGGGGTTTGGTGCGTACATGCACGGGTGGTGGTTCGGTGCGTACATACACGGCTGGGGGGGGGGGTTCGGTGCGTACATACACGGCTGGGGGGGGGTTCGGGGGCGTACATACACGGGTGGGGGTTCGGGGGCGTACATACACGGGTGGGGGTTTGGTGCGTACATACACGGCTGGGGGGGGTTTGGTGCGTACATACACGGGTGGTGGTTCGGTGCGTACATACACGGCTGGGGGGGGTTGGGTGCGTACATACACGGCTGGGGGGGGTTCGGTGCGTACATACACGGCTGGGGGGGGGTTGGGTGCGTACATACACGGCTGGGGGGGGGGTTCGGGGGCGTACATACACGGGTGGGGGTTCGGGGGCGTACATACACGGGTGGGGGTTTGGTGCGTACATACACGGCTGGGGGGGGTTTGGTGTGTACATACACGGGTGGTGGTTCGGTGCGTACATACACGGCTGGGGGGGGGGGGTTTGGTGCGTACATACACGGCTGGGGGGGTTCGGTGCGTACATACACGGCTGGGGGGGGTTGGGTGCGTACATACACGGCTGGGGGGGGTTCGGTGCGTACATACACGGCTGGGGGGGGGGTTTGGTGCGTACATACACGGCTGGGGGGGTTTGGTGCGTACATACACGGGTGGTGGTTCGGTGCGTACATACACGGCTGGGGGGGGTTCGGTGCGTACATACGCGGCTGGGGGGGGTTCGGGGGCGTACATACACGGGTGGGGGTTCGGGGGCGTACATACACGGGTGGGGGTTTGGTGCGTACATACACGGCTGGGGGGGGTTTGGTGCGTACATACACGGGTGGTGGTTCGGTGCGTACATACACGGCTGGGGGGGGTTGGGTGCGTACATACACGGCTGGGGGGGGGTTCGGTGCGTACATACACGGCTGGGGGGGGGGTTGGGTGCGTACATACACGGCTGGGGGGGGTTCGGTGCGTACATACGCGGGCGGGGGGGTGGTGGGGTGTTCGGCGCGTATGCGGGCACATGTCTCCATGGTTGCTATGGGAGTTCGGTTCGGACGGTGTTTTTTGCGTACGGTTGTGAAATGGGGAGGACGGGAGGGATCGTACTTGCGCTGTCGGACTTTATTTTTCCGCACGGTGGGTTTTTCGACCGGGGACGTGTCGGTGAATTTTCCCGACCCGAGGACGTGTGGGGAAATCTTCCCAATGCGATTCGTATGGACTTTTTTCCGTTCGAATCGTACTTGGCAGTTTGTACGCTACTTTGACGATTCGGACGGAAAAAAATCCGGATACGAGTCGGACGGGGAATTTTTTTACCGGATCGGAATTGGCACCTAAGTGTAGAATATGCCACTAACATAAGTTTTGCACATCAGGGTGCCAATTCCGATCCGGTAAAAAAATTCCCCGTCCGACTCGTATCCGGATTTTTTTCCGTCCGAATCGTCAAAGTAGCGTACAAACTGCCAAGTACGATTCGAACGGAAAAAAGTCCATACGAATCGCATTGGGAAGATTTCCCCACACGTCCTCGGGTCGGGAAAATTCACCGACACGTCCCCGGTCGAAAAACCCACCGTGCGGA